>NC_137282.1:89735000-90985000 GCF_054371585.1 Giraffa tippelskirchi
AATGTTGGCTTAAGAGATCAGTCACTAGCGACTCTGTGAACTGAATAGTCATTTCCCTTCTCTGGGCACCTTTCATTTTTAAAAACTAAATTTGAACTTCTGGGATGAAAATTTTATTTTTACCTCTAAAATTCTGTCTTTCTCTTATTCTAGATACAAAACCAATTTGTTTGATTATAAGACCATGAATGCCTATTTTATACTCTTTCTGCATCCCGGAGCACATTGGTGATTGATTTATCAACATCCATTCCCCTTTCCCTACAGAACCCTGTATGATTTGGGGTGACAATACGCCTAGCATTATAAAAAACAGTATTCATACTTCTTGGGGAAGGATGTGACAGCCAAGTGGTTCACTACTGGTCAATGAGGTGAAAGTCCAAGTTACTGGGCAGAGTTTCTGGAAATCTAAGAGTCCATCTCATTGGAGTTGCCCTTTTCTGCCCTTTGCCCTTTTTCTTCTTCTTGCCTGAAATATGGATTGATAACTGGGGTAGGGAAGCCTTCCCAGAGTGACAGCACAGGCTTACTCTATGGCAGATGGAGGCTGGGAGCTGATAGCATCATGGAAGTGGAAACACAGCCATGGATACTACCTTTCTACCTACATGGTGAGTGCTAAATTGCCTCAGTCATGTCTGATTCTTTTCTACTTCATGGACTATAGCCTGCCAAGCTCCTCTGTCCATGGGATTCTCCAGGCAAGAATACTGGAGTGGGTAGCCATTCCCTTCTCCAGGGGATCCTCCCAACCCAAGGATCAAAACTGGGTCTCTTACATTGCAGGCAGATTATTTACCACTGAGCCATGGTAGAGCTTCCTTAATTTAGTCTCATGTTTCTGTAACATAAAGTCTTCTATATTTCTCTAACTCAGAAAACAATCAAGTTACATATAAACCATGTAGTCCTGGATAACTCAGGTCAGAGCTCTAGTTGGTGCCCCAACAAACCCTTGCTTCCCCTTCCCTTATCCTGTATTCAACTTAATCCCTCAAACTTTACAAGGACTGTACTAAAATCACATGTGGCTCTAATTTCTAAATCCAGAAGTGACAGCTAACTTAATTCATGTGATTCACTTATTTTACAATTCCTCAATTCTACTTACAGTTAGATACCCAGGAGGAACTCATGCACAGATAAGTGTGTAAAGAAGAAAGTTCACAGCACCATGGCTTTTAACAGGAAAGATCTAGAAGCAGTACATGCATATTGTGGAATATTATACTGCATTGAAAATAAGTGAGTTACAGTAACGTGCAATCACAGGGATGGATATGTCAACAAAATAACAGGGATGGATATGTCAACAAAATAACGAGTGAAGGAAGCATATCCAACAAGATACATAACTTATTAACCTTTCCATAAAGTTAAACAAAACAACTAAAACCAAATAGTATGTTTGAAAAATACAATGTCACTGAGCAAGACCCTCTGAATAGTCCCCTACCTATGTCCTCTGCCAGCCTTTTGTTTGTAGAAAAACTTGAGTCAAAGAATAAATTTAATCAGATAACTGAAAAAATGCAGAGAGAGTAAAACAGTCAAGCAAGACAAAACAATAATACTTTAGCCATTAAACAAAGTCCAGGACCTTTAGTTTTTCCTCAAGGATTATAGTTAATTGATGCCATGTCCTTTGAACAGTTTTGCAGATACTGAAACTCCCAGCAGGTGGAAGAAGTTAACGCTATGCTGCTTATAAGCATGTAGACCCAGACTGGTTGGAAACCAAAGGCTGATGAAGCCACCTCCCAATTACTTCACTACCAACCAGTCATAAAAAGGTCCACAAGCTGATCATGCCCTGCTCAATCAGTACCCTGAGACTCCTCAATACCCGCTCCAGGGTGAGTCACACAGTTTTGAGGGCATTAGCCTGCTATGACCCTCTTTGCCTGGCAAAGCAATAGAAGTTATTTTTGTCTACTACAGCCAAAACTCTGCCTGAGTTTCCGTTTGGCACCGGTAAACAGAGGTCGAGTTTTGGCAACAGTACTGCTTAGATATGCACATGTTTTTACAACTGTAGTTTAAAGGCAAGGGATTGAAAAATATAGAATTCAATATTGAATGTACACTTTCTAATTTACAATTATTAAGTAATTATAACTATAGGTATGTATGTGTAGATAGATAGCTTCCGTATCAGTTTGAGATGTATATAAATGGTATGAGTTAAACAGGCAAAAAGTCTAATAGCTATTTCATAAATAATTTTTAGGCTCACTTCTTTTTTTAAAAAAAAGTTTTTATTGTGTTAAAAGTCACATAATATAAAACATACTATCTTAACCATATTTAACTATGCATTTCAATGGTACTAGGGCTTCCCTGGTGGTTCAGACAGTAAAGAATCTGCCTGCAATGTGGGAGACCTGGGTTTGATTCCTGGGTTTGGAAGATCCTTTGGAGAAGGAAATTGCAGACTCAATCCAGTATTCTTGCCTGGAGATTCCATGGACAGAGGAACCTGGTGGGCTACAGTTCATGGGGGTCACAAAGAGTTGGACACAACTGAACTACTAACACTTTCAGTGGCACTAAGTACATTCACATTTGTTGCAAGCCAGGTGGGGAGGGATGGGGGCTTAGGCTCACTTTTTAAACCACTCAAACTACTCCAGATAACTTTCCAATGTCAGCAAATTGTCCTAAAGAAAGAGTTAGTTGCTCAGTCATGTCTGACTCTTTGCAACCGCATGGACTGTAGTACACCAGGCTCCTGTGTCCATGACATTCTCCAGGCAAGAATACTGCCTTAGGTAGCCATTCCCTTCTCCAGGGGACCTTCCTAATCCAGGGATTGAAAATGGGTCTCCTATATTGCCGGCAGATTCTTTACCACCTGAGCCACCAGGGAAGCCCCTAAACAGGGACTAGACATTGATTATTGCCTGCAATTATTGCCAGTTTAAGAATAAGAGACACAAAATCTTTCAGTGACTCTCCTAAACTCAGCTTCCTTCAGATCAGCATTCAAGCCCTGCCCTGCCCCTCAGGACTCAGCCTACTTTTCACCTTCTCTAAGTTTATCTCCATGCTTCTCCACAGCTCTCCACTGCAGCTGAATTTCTTCTGACTCCCAAATAACCTGAAGACTTTCCTAAATCAGAATTCCTCCCAAGGAATCTTTTTGTTCACTATATTCTGGGTATCTGGAAAGATCTCCTTCTCACTTTCTATAGATTTAAAATCTATCCATCCTTCAAAATTCAGCTCAATTTTTGCCTCTTCTGTGGCAATATTTCCTAAGAATCACTATGACAGTTTTCATTGGTAAAACACTCGCTAACACATCCACACTCCATTTTCTTCCGCTCCTGTCTCTCTTGCTCACCATCATAGCCCTGGAGTTATCCCAGGGTCTGGCCCTTGATGGAGGTTGAATAAAGAGCTTCTGAATGTAAGAACTTGAAAATATCTTCAATTACTCTCTTGCGATATTCTTTAAATTACATATTTTTTTTTCTTTCTCTTTTCTTCTCAGCTGAACTTCTTGGAGAGTGAGAACTATGTCAATCCCATGCTTCCCCTGACCTTGCCAATTTGATTGCTTATAAAAAGTACTTCCTAAAAATCTGATTTACTTCAAAAGAATAAACAAAAATAGAATTGGGATTGAATTTATATTAATTGTTCCATTAAAAAAATATACAAAAAACCAAGTGCTAATAACTTCTATAGAAATTAGAAAATTAATATTTATCTTCTGAGTAAGGCATCTAAGGTTCAGAATTAAAAGTTACAGGGACAAAAAACAACTCTTTATAAACAAATTTACCAAACTTTTCCAAAGATTTTGGAGAAAATATTACTTTCACTCATAGATGGGGTGGAATGCCACTGCTGCTGCTGCTGCTAAGTCGCTTCAGTCGTGTCCGACTCTGTGCAACCTCATAGACGGCAGCCTACCAGGCCCCTCCATCCCTGCCACTGTTAAATTACAAATACTATTAAATTATATTATAAACTGCATTTGGGGATTTGTTTTCCTTAATAAACTGTAACATATTATTTTCACTTTGCGTATTGCTGGGAATGTTGAAAATTTATCCAAATATAGAGTGTAATCTCAGTATTTTAAGTCTTCATTAGCAAACACATTTATTGAAACAAATAACAGAAAAGAGTGATTTCTTTATATAATGTTTATGATTTATTTTGGGGTATGCTGGTTCTTTGTTGCTGTGCAGGCTTTTTCTTTTTTTTCTAGTTGTGTTAAGTGGGGGCTACTCTCTAGTTGTGGTGTCCCGACTTCTCACTGCGATGGCTTCTTTGTTGCAGAGCAGGGGTTCTAGGGTACATGGGCTTCAGTAGTTGGGCATATGGCTCAGTAGTTGTGACTCCCTGGTTCTAGAGCACAGGCTCAATAGTTGTGGCGCATGGGCTTAGCTGCTCCCTGGCATGTAGGTTCTTCCCAGATCAGGGATTGAATCCATGTCTCTTGCATCGGCAGGCTGACTCTCCACCACTGAGCCACTAGGGAAATCCTCTATTGCTACTGTTTATCATGGAAAACATATTCACTTTTAAAATACTGTGCATATTTTATATATTATATCAATATAAAGTATATATTATATATGCAGATATACACATACATGTGGCAGATGTGTTACTCATAGGATATTATCTGCATCATCACTAATGATAAAGGTGTTTTAAATCAAGGGGTCATTGCTTATAATTCTCATTAACAGTCTTTAGTGTTTGCTATGTAAACATAATGAAATCAAGGAAGCTGGCACTTATATTTTATTATAATTACTAGCATATAATTTCTTGCATGCAGTGAGAAACTAATAATGGATGCATGGTGCTTTGAGCTTTTCTTGCTCCTTGTTGATTGGAATAGCATGAGATCATTATCATAAATTCAAATGCAGTGATGTATGCTCACAATTAACAGCTTGTACCTTCTTACCTTGTGCAGCATACAATAAACCACTTATACAATTTATATTCATGTAATAATAATTAACACCCTCTGTGTGGCATTTCATTTAATATAAGTAATCCAATTATTGGGTCATCTGACAAACTCAAAAATCATGCATTAAATCCTTGGAGATAAAGGACACAAAAGCATGAAATAACAATAAGCTAATTTCTGAAAACACATTAGTAATGATGTCAAGCAATATTTTCAAGTACCACAGAGTGATTTAGTAATTTTAGCTGAGACTATGGCAGAAGATATTTCATATATAGATGGTAGTGATGAAAAGGGAAAGCAAGGAGAAGGGCTACTCAGAGAAGAGAATACTCTAATTCCATGTAAGATAGAGCAAAGGAATAACTAAGCACATAAAGGACTAAGTAATGGATCAGTGAGACATGACTTGTTTGAAGCATTTGGGAGAGATCTTTGAATCAATTCCATGCTGTATAGTTTGAAAGGAAATAGAATCACTAGAATTCCGGATTGGAAAAGTGATTGTTTTTTGTTTATTGATTCATGAATTGATTAAGAGATTTTACCAGAAGGAGGATATGGAATCATCCCAAGAGAGAGGCAGACACTGGCAGATTTCACCTATAATTTAAAAATGAAATCATGATGACATGAAGCAGACCTATGCTTGGAAATGGCAGAAGGAACACACACAAAGCAAATGACAGACTAAGATTTAGGACTTGATGATGTGGAATCCAAAATGAGTGAATAGTGTTGCTGTGATTCTGTAGGAATGAGATAAAAATAGTATACATTTACTTTCCAGAGCCTGGACAAGCGAGATTCCTCCATTCCTCCTCATCTAAAGAATGGCTTCATCTCTCCCTACAGTTAATTCTACTTAACAGTTTGAAAAGGGAAAATTTGCTTAGAATAAAGTGTGATGGATCTAATGAGTGTGATGGATCTAATGGGTGTGATTCTTCACTGAAACATTTACATGTATTCTGAATGCCACTCCACTCCATCTCCTTTAAGGATTACTAATTTGACACCAAACAAATGGATTATGAAGCAAATGAGAATGATTGGCCATATCAAGCTCCCCATTCTCTTCATGGAGCACACATTTTAATAGGATCTACTCCCTAAAGTGAATTCAGAAGCACTTAAATCTGCTCACCATATGAACCTAAAAAGGTTCATGTGTTTTTGTATTAACTGCTGCTGCTGCTAAGTCGCTTCAGTCGTGTCCGACTCTGTGCGACCCCACAGACGGCACCCCACCAGATTCCGCCGTCCCTGGGATTCTCCAGGCAAGAATACTGGAGTGGGTTGCCATTTCCTTCTCCAATGCATGAAAGGGAAAAGTGAAAGTTAAGTTGCTCAGTTGTGTCCAACTCTTAGCGACCCCACGGACTACAGCCTACCAGGCTCCTCCGTCCATGGGATTTTCCAGGCGAGAGTACTGGAGTGGGGTGCATTGCCTTCTCCGTTTGTATTAACTACAGAGGGGGAAAAATATTTCTTCTTCAATCACCTATTAAGTGATGGAAAAGGATTTTTTTTAAACTACAGAGCATATAAAAGGAAAATATAATCTAAATTCACAAAATAACAAAAACTTAGCAGTGTATATGCCTAGTTTATGAAAGTCATATTCTCATTGTCATGCTGTGCCTCATATTATATATCTATAATTCATTTTATATGTCTATAATTTATAATGTGAATTATGATATAATATGAAAAGCATATTCATGTTTTCTTGCTGTGCTGCAAATGAAATAAGGTTAAATTGCTTTGGCATATCAGTATTTTCTATGAATTGACTCCTACACAGCTAGCTGACACTGGCCAGCTCTATACTTTTAAAAATGTTTACTTCCTAAGGTGTTTTTTACAGCTGCCTGTTTCCAAGATACCAAGAGTTGAGTACATTGCAATTTCCTACCTTTACATGTCAAACAACAACAACAAAAGCCCTAATGACTCTTGCTTGAATTTAGTTAACTGGTTTATGTTTTTTAAAAAATTTTTTGTGACCAATGGTCTAAAAACCCAGCTTTTAGTTTATTAAAAGCACTAAAAATAAATAAAGAAAAAAAAGACCTCCACCCTCCACAATTTTCCATGTTTAGGGTTAACATTTAAGCCTTAAACTTACTCTGCTGAGAGAAATTCTTTTGCTTTTTTAAAAATATCTAAATATCTATCTTTGCTCCAAAATCTACTCAGCCTTTTCTTTTCGATAGCCTTAGCTTCTCTTGCAAATTAGCTTGCAATTAAATGAGTATTTTATTAGCTTTGACCAAGCTGTAGATTTTGATGCCATCATCTGTGAAGAAAATTTATTGTTTAAATGTTGTATGGTTTCAGTTAGTGCTGGAAAAAATGTGATATTCCTAATACATGGACACATATATCAAAAGCATAGTCCCACTAAATTACTTTTATTTTCACTTGTGCTTATTGGCTATAAGTTATTTTTAAAAATCTTTACAATTAAAACAAAGTGTAAAATACTTATAAAGAACAAAGGTTACCTTGGAGTTTGATATATAAACTAGAAAAACACTTTCAACTTAAGAATTAATCCATAAAAACTTTTATTTAGCATTGATGAAATAACCTGATTGGATTTATGGTATAATATGTAATGAAATTGTTTCTAAGTCATTTAAAGTACAAAGGAGTGTTTCATGTTCTTGCTCAACTAATCTTTGGTTCTGGGAACAAATCCTACTTTACTAAGATTGTATGGAGGTAATTCTTGATTACTTTCCATTTTCATAATTTCAGGGCATTATCTGAGGGAGAATATTTTGTCTTCAGCCTGTTACCTCTGCAGTATGGTGGAAAGATGAGGCATACTTTAAAATGAGATGGTCTTAAAATATGTGTTTGGCTTCTCACTAGCTGTTTTACATTGAAGAGGCTGCTGAATCTCTCTGAGCCTGTATTATCCTGTATAAAAATGCAGATTAAACTTGCAGAATCACTACAAGGATTAAATGAGATAATGAATGTAAAGCACTTGGCACATTGGATAAAAAACAGTAGATACTTTAAAAAATCTACACATCTTCACTATATGTAAATTAAGTAACATTGCACAATTTGATTTTAGACATGAGTTTAATCAGTTTCAAATTTTTTACTATGAGTTCATTTCTGCTTTGAATTTTCTCCTAAAATTTTGATTTTCATGTCAAGGGTCATTTAGGTGTTTATTTTTCCTTCCTCTCTATCAGGATAATTGGTTTGGATCATTTTAGCACTAACTTGAAGCTATACATAAACATTCATTTAAAAAAAAAATTCAAGTCACTAATTTAGCTTTCTCACTTTATGAATCTATAAAAATGAATTATATTAGTAAACTTTATATTTAAGTGGTTAATAGCTAATTTATACATATATTTAATTATTAATTTTGATTTACTAGAGATAAAAGCTAATGCGAATTTTTATGTTAAACCTTTTTTCTGATTTGTGATGATTTAACATATTTCATGTATTATTAAACTCATACCTTATTACCACTCTACAGCTTTAAAAATCAAGTCTGGCCTTGGTCCAATACAGAAGAAAGATAGGAAGGCGGGAATGAGTAAAATAGTCCATTGAAATGAAAGAGAAAAGCTGGATTAGAAATGAAATGATAGGAAGGACCAAAAAAAGCTTAAAACATATTAATACAATGTGGATATATAATATAATGGACTTCCCAGGTGGTGCTAGTGGCAAAGAACCCACCTGCCAATTGTTGTTCAGTTGCCAAGTTGTGTCCGACTCTGAACCCCATGGACTGTAGCTCTCCAGGTTCATTTGTCCTTCACTATCTCCCAGATTTTGCTCACATTCATGTTCATTAGGTTGGCCATACACATGAGTATTGACTAAAACATATCTTCTTTGTAACATCTAGGCCCTGCCACCACTGTGTGTGGCTGAGTTCACAAATCTGTTGTCATCAGTAGCTTTCCTCTCACTTCTCTGTCTCTCTTCTCTTGCTAAGCTTTGTTTCCCAACAGTAATTAAAACCTTCTGCCACTGCTGTAGCTACTGTTGCTGCTGGAAGCATCATAGCCACCTTGGTTTCATGGTGTGGCAAACTATTGGCCTCCACTACCATATGGGCCAGAACTTCTGCCTCTGAAGTTTCCTCCTTTCATGGGTCCAAAATTTGAAGATTGATTGCTGTAATTGCCAAAATCACTGTAGCTTCCACCTCCTCCCAAACTGCTTCTATCACTACCAAATCTATCATGGCCATCTACACCATCACTACATCCACCTGCCAATGCAGGAGACATAAGAGACGTGAGTTTGATCCCTGGATCGGGAAGATCCCCTGGAGGAGCAAATGGCAACCCACTCCAGTGTTTCTGCCTGGAGAAGCACATGGACAGCAGAGCCTGGTGGACTACAGTCCATAGGGTCACAAAGAGTCTGACATGACTTAGCACGCGTGCATGCACACATATAATATTTCACATATAATCTGAAAAGGAGAGAGAAAGGAATAGAGGATTGAGCAAAAAGATTGGAAACAATAATATTTTATACCTTGAAGGAAATATTCATTATACAAAGTAATAATAGTTACCAAAAATTAATGAGAACTTATCATAAGCTAAATGATTATTCTAAGAACTTTAAATGCCCTATCTCATTTAACTCTCAAAATAACCTTAAGAGATTGGGATTATAGCTGTCTTCTTTTCCAGATGATGAAAGGCTTGAAGAGGCTAAATGGCACTCCAAAAGTCACAGAGCTTCTAAGAAATGACAGTAATTACATTATCAAGATTTTGTCCCTATGATATCATGTATCATTACATAACAAGTCATTGTAAAACTTACTGGTTTAAAATACAACAATCATTTATTTTGCTCAGGGATCTAAAATGCAGGCAGGGATCAGCAAGAATGGCTCATCTCTGGTCTCTGCAGCTTTATCTGACGTCTTTCAATTGGGACTAGATAATACACTTCTTGGTTGTCACATTCACAAAGTTGACAAGAAAGAGAACTCTTATTTTGGAGGGAGAATGAGGATATGAGTTGCATGAAAGATAAGGGAAAGAAGGTATAATCAATTAACTGATTAAAGGTCCCAGTGGATTGTAAAAATTGTTGGCATTTGTAATTGTAGAAAATGCAGTGAGCTGGAAAGCTATGAGGTAGTGGTCAGAGAGCAGGATGTTTGCAGTTGAAATTCTCAAAAGGATGTAGGTTGGTAACGGAAATGTCTGCCTAAAGACTAGCTCTGAGAGGCAATTCCTTGGCTGTTCAGTGGTTAGAGCCCTGAGCTTCTACTGCAGGGGTCATGGGTTCAGTCTCAGGGAACTGAGATCCTGCAAGACAGGCAACCAAAAAAAAAAAAGAAGAAGAAGACTATGTGTGAAGAAGACTAGCTGTGTTAGAGTGGAGGATAATTTCACTGGAGGAGATGAATCTGAGTTGCTGGAAGAGTCATCTGTTTGGATATTGAGATCCACAAGAAAAGTATCAGGACTACTAGTAGACACAGGATAGTGAGTATGAAGCTGAATCCTTCAAGAAACACAGGAAATAGTTTACATGGGAAGGACAGGCAGTGGGGAAAAACTGTAACAAGAAGCGGTAGTTACTGACACTAGGACATCGAACCTGGATGTGTCAGGAAAAAGGACAAGAGAATGAACTATAAACAGCAATATAAACAAGAACTGAGCCAATTATAAGCGCAAAGTATATATATTTTTACCCCTGTGTGTGTGTGTGTGCGTGCTCAGCCAACCAAAAACAAATACATAAAAATTCCCCCAATAGATACTGTTTCTTGTAAATCTCTGGGTAATTAAATGAGTATAGAAGAAGAGAACATTAAATATTCATTAAACACTCTGGTTTATAATTAGGGAAATTTTACAAAAAAAACATAAATAACAATGATGTTAGCTATCCAGAACAAATTGCTTATTTGTGATGCGATCATATTTTAGTCAATGTTTTCTTTCCAGGTACTAAGACATAGCTGCTTGTGTTTCTTTCTCTTCCTTTCTCCTATTTTGTGGCTAGCCTGGTAGAATGTGCAAACTTAATGTGCTTTTCTGAAGGCTAAAATGCTCAGGATACATACATTTTCCAGATTAGCTGGTTTCCTTTCTTGAGGTGAACCCAAAATGTCTTTCTTCACTGTGCCTGCAAGACTTAGGGAATGCCTGATTTATAGTAGGTGTTCAATTAATGTTTGTTAAATGACTGAATTCAACCTGATAGAATATCACACATGGAAAAAATACAAAAACTGTTGGTTTACCCTCAAATCCAACCAATGTAATCTGAGAGGGAGGATTAATTCATGCACGGTGCACTCGTCAATCAAATGGGAGTGGCAACCCAGGTTAGAGAAACATGAAGGTGAATCGCTGGCTCCCTACAAGGTGTATTCAGTAGAGGTGACTTAATAGCAGTGTCAGTTACAGCTCAGAGTGTTTTTCGTTTCTCTGGAGAGAGTAAAAAGAAATGAATTTAAGTTGGTTATGAAGGATTTATAAACTTAATATTTGAGTCTCGTGATACAAGGTAAGGATTTATAGAAAGTGGTAAAATTTTCATTTTTATAAAGGTGTATAAAATGATGGATTCCTAGGTATTGATAATATCCCTGGAGAGACACTTGAGGTCTTCTCCCTAAAACATCTGCCCTAGAACTATTCCAGTCCAAAGGTTACACAGTACTGAAATGAGCATTCCCCAGGCAGCCTTCTGAAATGAAACAAAGACTATTATTCTTTGCACATTGGATAAAACTTAGTCAGTAGGACTCTAGAAAGAAAGTAGAACTGAAGAATTTCAAAAACCAGAAAACAGAAATTAAAGTAGATACAACCTGGAGGGATAAATTTGACATCTTCCTGAGACAAAATTAAATGAGAATTAGAATCATCAGTATCAAAAGGCTGAGAAGGTATTTGGCCAAAGCCTGAACAATGATGAAGAATATGGATAAATTTAAAAGAGTTTTGTAAAATTTGGGGGCTAAATCGCTAATGGCTAGTATTTTTCAGTGCTGATTATATGCTGCATATGCTAAGCATTTTATACACAGTGTTTATAAATCTTACACAATCCAATGGAGAGGGCATTGTTGGGTCTTTTGACTTGGAAAAGGAAAATATAGATTAATAAAATAAAATTTAGTTTTAGTAATATGTAAATTTTCTAAAAGAATTACAGTCTTTATCATCAAAAGAGCCAACAGACTATTAAAAACTACTGTAATTGCAGATCACAGTTATTTCTCTTAAAATGGGACTTGCTATATTATTTTTCAGGTTAAAACTAATGCTTTTAGGTTAAAACTAATGCAAGAGGGTCCAAAATCAAGGTTAATGAAAAATATCCATCATATTAGACTAACAACAAACTGTATTTTTTTTTGCAAGATGTAAGAAAATAAATAATTTGAGATACAATTTATATTATGAATTTATAAAGTATATAATGAAATCACTAATTTGTGTATTAAAAAGGGAAACGAGATCTAACCAGTCCATCCTAAAGGAGGTCAGTCCTGGGTGTTCATTGGAAGGACTGATGTTGAGGCTGAAACTCCAGTACTTTGGCCACCTCATGCTAATAGTCGACTCATTTGAAAAGACCCTGATGCTGCGAAGGATTGAGGGCAGGAGGAGAAGGGGATGACAGAGGATGAGATGGTTGGGTGGTATCACCGGCTCAATGGACATGGGTTTGGGTGGACTCTGGGAGTTGGTGATGGACAGGGAGGCCTGGTGTGCTGCAGTTCATGGGGTTGCAACGAGTCGGATACCACTGACTGACTGAACTGAACTGAAAAAGGGAAAATTTATTACTGTAGAAAAATTTTTAAAGATATGAATTTGATAGCTGAAGCTTAAATACTATCAAGGCATTTTATTACTCTGATGTATCTTTTGAAGAAAAGAACTAGTAAAAATATTTTTTTCACTTTAAAAAGTTTTTAAAAGTTTCTTTTCTAACTTCTTTGAGAAGTTATTCACCCCATTATATAATACTTCTATTTTTTAAGTAAAGCGAAATGTAAAGAAAGAAGATGAGACAGATTTGGCTTTTTGGTAAATAGATTCTAGAAAAAAAAGAACTAGAAAAATCTGTCAATAAAATAATATCATAATTATACTCTAGAAAAGGCTCAGGCAACTAAGTTTTATTAATGACATGGACTATACTAAAAAAAAATCAAAAGGATCACTTAGACATAAAAAAGAATAAACTATATAACACTTTTGGTGGGGTGTGGGTTTAAAAATCCATGAAGATAATAAAAGAAATAATATGAGACTTTGGCAATCTGGAATCTACAACAGTAGTCAAAATGCTCAATGACATTTCTTAGTAACATTCTTTAAAGAAATGTCAATTCACACCAACCTCCGCTCCCCCCCCACAAAAAAGTCACCCAAATACGATAAAATGAATAAATATTAAAGCTACTATTTTCTTGAATAGAACATTTAAGGAAAATCAATCTGTGAAAATTAAGTATTGACATGTTTTCAAGAGAATGTGCATTTCAGATTTGCTTCACACGACCCTGTCTCTCCAGAAACCAAAATGAAGTTCTTGCTCATTAGAAAACTTAATTATACTGAAGATTCCATCATTTGAGCATTTTATCTGGACTTACCAAATTATCTCATGCATGCTAACAAAAAAGACTAAGCTTCAGTTTCCTCTATGTTTACAAATATTTAACATATAGGTGCATATAAATACATGACTAGAAGCATACGTGACAATACTTGTGTGTAACATGCTATATGGCTTCTCTGAATGTCAGTGGATAAGTCCTCCTTATGGCACAGATCTGCTCATTTCCACAGTTTTTTTTTTTTATTTTGGTAAGTAGATTACTTAGAGCTTTAGGGTTTGTCCAATGGGCTTTAAGCCCAGCACACACTGTCAGTATCAAATTTGTTACCTAAACCCAACAGACTATATGAGATGCTGCAGATATTCTTCTTAGCTCAAACATTTGATGTTGAAGGCAGAGAGGAGATTCTGCATTTTACCACACCTGAGTTACTTGTTACATTTATTTATTTCATATGGGAGGTTATTTAAACCCACTGAATTCTTATATGGGCCTATGTATAGAGGTCACTAATTATGATATAATGATAATAAAATGGTAATATTATTTGGGCTTGAGAAGGTAATGGCAATCTATCCTAGTATTAATGCCTGGGAAAGCCCATGGGCAGAGGAGCCTGTGGACTACAGTCCATAGGGTTGAAAAGAGTCAGACACTACTTAACCACTAAACAACTGCAACAACTGCTGCTGCTGCTGCTGCTAAGTCGCTTTAGTCGTGTCCGACTCTGTGCGACCCCATAGACGGCAGCCCACCAGGCTCCTTAGTCCCTGGGATTCTCCAGGCAAGAATACTGGAGTGGGTTGCCATTTCCTTCTCCAGTGCATGAAAGTGAAAAGTGAAAGTGAAGTCGCTCAGTCGTGTCTGACTCTTCGCGACCCCATGGGCTGTAGCCTACCAGGCTCCTCTGTCCATGGGGTTTCCCAGGCACGAGTACTGGAGTGGGGTGCCATTGCCTTCTCCGAACTGCAACAACAACAACAAAAATTTACTTATGAGCTAGTACAAAGTGTTTATGAATTGATAAGCGCCCCAAAAGAAAAGCACTTTATTCAAATTTCATTTTTCATGGAAAGTAACATAACTGTTGGAGAAGGAAATGGCAACCCACTCCCGTATTCTTGCCTCGAGAATCCCGTGGACAGAGGAGCCTGGTGGGCTGCTGTCCATGGGGTTGCACAGAGTCAGACACGACTGACACGACTTAGCATGCATGCATGCATTGGAGAAGGAAATGGCAACCCACTCCAGTAGTCTTGCCTGGAGAATCCCAGGAACGGAGGAGCCTGGTTGGCTGCCGTCTATGGGGTCGCACAGTCAGACACAACTGAAGCGACTCAGCAGCAGCAGCAGCAGCAACATAACTGTTAAGCGGGTTCTACTGAATAAAATTTTGGAATATTATAAATACGGTAGCTCTAGTGAGCATCTAACCCATTGGGATGTCATGCCATGTTTCCACCAACACTGACAGAGCCTTTGAAGGATGTGGGGAGATGAAAGTCTGGACTCCAAGGTCCAACCCCTAGTTTAGCCAGATCAGCAACATTTTTTTTTAAATACATATTCATTTATTTAACATATTGGTCCTCAGTTTTTCACTGAATACTAAGAATTCTAAGGCTAACAACTGATAGTACAATGTCCTGATTTTACAGATATGTAAAGAGAACTCATGGAAAATAAGTTCTGCTTAAATTCCAATACTTTGGCCACCTCATGAGAAGAGTTGACTCACTGGGAAAGACACTGATGCTGGGAAGGATTGGGGGCAGGAGGAGAAGGGGACAACAGAAGATGAGATGGCTGAATGGCATCACCAACTCGATGGACACGAGTTTGGGTAAACTCCGGGAGTTGGTGATGGACAGGGAGGCCTGGCGTGCTGTGATTCATGGGGTCGCAAAGAGTCGGACATGACTGAGCGACTGAACTGAACTGAACTGACTGATAAGATTAAACAATGCAGAAAGGGAAAACTTGGATTAAAGCCTAGTGCTTCTAATTTCCTATCTAGTACTCTGCTTGGCATGATGTTGTCTTCTTAATGTTGAAACATCAAATATCCCTGATCTAGACCCAGGTGAGTATGTTCAGGGTTTGGTGTTAACAGATATATACTACTACATATAAAATATACAAAAACTTACTACATAGCACAGAGACACTGGAACTATATTCCATATTTTGTAATAAACTATAATGTACAAGAAACTGAGGGGAAAAAATATATATATATGTATATATTTTTTCTTTTTTTAATACATATATATATTTTGGTCAACCCAGTACACACACAGGTATAACTGAATCACTCTGCTGTACACCTGAAACTAACACAGCATTGTAAATAAACTATACATAAATTTAAAAAAATTGGTGGTAAGTCAGAATCAGTGTATTACAGAAAGAAATGCAGTTTTGATGCCAGTTTAAGTATCAATTGGGAATTACACTAGCAAAGATATGCTAACGTGATCCATTTTGTAGATATAAATAAATGGGATATGCTAAAGTCACATAGGAGAATCAATTTCATTGTGTTGTAACCATTGACATGAATAAATGTAAACATGATTACAAAGTATAAATTGCTAAATGTTTTTACTCAATATATTTAAATTTATTTTTACATATACATGCTTTTTTAATTTGCTTAGCAATACTTTTCTTCAAAGTAGTGAAAAGACAAACTTTATTTTGGTTCCAAGTAACCACAAATTCTTAATTTATAGTGAAGGCATTGTATTATTTCCAAGACTATTCCCTAATGACCTCCATTCACATTCATGGTATGCATATGACACATTTGTCATACCATGCACTTAACGCAGGACACAACTTTAAAATCTGAGAGTAGCAAAGTGAATGAAAACTTTCATGAAGAATGCAGGTTTTAAGGGATGCTCTAGTGGAGAAGAGAAGTGGCTTGAAAGCTACTTCAGCTAGATTAGCATAAAACAAAAAATATATAATGCCAACATTATCAGTATTGCACTGCTACCGTGTGTGTGTGTGTGTATTTGATAACACAGACCAACCCTGATATAATGTCGAAAGTATGAGTCTCAGGAGGCAGGATCATCAACAACTGTCTGCCATACCAGGTGAAATATTAGCATGCTGCTGCATCCAATTTTGATCACCTGAAAAATGTGCCAGGTTGGGGTTAAGCTGGAATTAAGTATTAAAACAGGCTAGATGCTATGTACAAAATTGTGTCTCCTTGCCCCTCACACATGCACTTTGTCCATTTGTATGTTGAAGCCCTAACTCCCAATGTGATGGTATTTGGAAATGGAGTTTTGGGAGGCAGTTAGCTTAGATGAAGTCATGAGGATGAAGTCTTCATGGGAGGATTGGTCATGAGACCTTATAACAAGAGACCAGAGGGTTTGGTCTCTCTCTTCCAAGTGAGGACAGTGAGAAAATGGTCATCTGCAAGCCTGAGAGAGATCTTTCACCAGGAACCAAAATGAGAGACACCTTGGTTTTGGGCTTCCTATCCTCTAGAAGAGTAAGAAATAAATATCTATTGTTTAAGCCATCTAGTCTGTGGCATTATTTTTTATGGTAGCCTGAGCTAAGACACTAAATAATCAATAAAATCCTAGATGTTAAGACAGAATGACTAAGCCATTAAAGAGCTTTTGTGGCTCAGAATTAGACAAACTCGAGTTAAATCTCAGCTCTACCACTACAATAGAGATATTAAGGACTCAGAACTCCAGGTTCTTCATATAAAACTGAGACTAGCAAGTCATACTTTAGAGTTGAGAATGATTAAATGAGATGGTGTGCACATCGGGGTTCCTAATATATAGTGAGCACAAATATGAGAATTTCCCTGTTTTGTCCACAATAGTGCTGAGTATATCTCTTACAGTCCTAGCTACAGAAAGAGTATGCACTTAAATTATGTCTTTCTTCACAGCAATCTCTGTGAAAATAATCATGGACAGCCTATCATATGCCTAATATGACAGCAATTGCCCTGAAAGAATTTTGTGATATTCTGAATACCCCTTAGGCCCCATGAATAGCTTTCTTTCATTAAAAGAAAATTTGTGACTCTCATACAGGACTAGACAATATAATTCAATGAATGCTCTGTGTGCATTCTCACTTTTTTTTCCATAAATCCCTATCTCCACTTGATAAATTGATTATTTTATGTTTTCAACCACCAGTAATCAATTAAAATTTCACTGGAAGGTCACTAAGAAATAGTTTCTCTATGAGTCGAAGTGTAGTTTTCTCTTTCACAAAAGTGTTAGGTAATGGAGTGAGGAGAGAAAAACAAATAGGAGCCTGAGTGTAACTTTTTCTCTTAAACTGAAGTATACAACTCAGAGAAAATCTGTCTTTGTCTCTAATATAATTCCATATATGTTTCAGAGTGGCTATTGTTCAAATTTGATAAAATCAAATTTCATATAAGAAAACTATATCATTATCAGGGAAACATCATGAACCAACTGATATCTTAGCCTTCACATTAAATATACAGAATAATTTAATATTTTTGGTAAGCTTTTTCTTCTAGGAAAAGAAAACAATGAAGTATAATGATAAGTTAAAGTGATAAATATTGTAAATATGTTACTTTTATCTTTTTTAGAAGGAAATATTCAAATTTCTCTTTTATTTGTTGATTCATTTTTAACTTTTTATTTCATATTGCACTGTAGTTGATTAAGAATGTTGTGTTAGTTTTAGGTGTATAGCAAAGTGATTCAGTTATACATATACATGTGTACTTGTCATTCAGTTGTGTCTGAATTTTTGTGACCCTTTGGACTGTAGCCCACCATGCTCCTCTGACCATGGGATTTTTCAGGCAAGAATACTGAAGTTGGTCACCATTTTCTCCTCCAGGGGATCTTCTTGATCCAGGGATCAAACCTGCATCTCCTGTGTCTCCAGCCTTGTAGGTGGATTCTTTACCCACTGAGCCATCAGTGAAACCCACGTATATATGTGTACCTAATCTTTTTCAAATTCTTTTCCCATTTAGGTTGTTACATAATATTGTATAGAATTCATTGTGCTATATCATATGTCCTTATTGTTTATCCATTTTTAAATATAGCAGTGTATACATGTCAATCACAAATTCCCTAATTATCCCTTCCCTCCACCCTTCCCTTTACCGCTCCCTCCTGGCAGGCGTAAGTTTGTTCTCTAAGTCTATGAGTCTGTTTCTGTTTTGTAAATAAGTCCATTTATATCATTCATTTTTAGATTCTGCATGTAAGCCATATTATAGGATATTTCTCTGAGTTTCTTCACTCAGTTTGACAGTTTCTAGATCCATCCATATTGCTGCAAATGGCATTATTTTGATCTTGTTAATGGGTGAGTAATGTTCCATTTGTATATGCTCACCATGCCTTCTTTATTCATTCCTCTGTCAATGGACATTTAGGCTGCGTCCATGTCTTGGCTACTGTAAAAAGGGCTACGATGAACACTGGGATGCATGTGTGCTTTCAGATGATATTTTTCTCTGGATATATGTCTAGGAATGAGATTGTGGGACTACCTGGTAGCTCAATTTTTAGTATTTTAAGGAACCTCCAAGCTATTCTTCAGAGTGGCGGTACCAGTCTGTATTCTCACCAACAGTGTAGGAGGAGTCCCTTCTCACCATATGCTCTCTAGCATTACTGTTTGTGAATTTTTGGATGGTAACCATTTTGACTGGTGTGAGGTGATACCTCATTGTAGTTTTGATTTGCATTTCTCTAAGAATTAGTAATGTTGACATCTTTTCATGGGCCTCTTAGCCATCTATACATCTTAAATGTCTATTTAGGTCTTCTGTTCATTTTTTGATGGGTTGTTTGTTTTGATGATATTAAGTCACATGAGCTGTTTGTAAATTTTGGAGACTAATCCCTTGTTGGTCACATCATTTGCAAATATTTTCTCCTGTTCTATGGGTTATCTTTTCATTTTGTTTATTGTTTCCTTTGCTGTGCAAAAGCTTCTGAATTTAATTAGGTCCCATTTGTTTATTTTTATTTCCATTACTCTGGGAGACAGATTGAAAAAGATATTGCTGTGAATTATGTCAGAGAGTGCCTATGTTTTCCTCTAAAAGCTTTATAGAGTCTGATCTCACGTTTAGGCCTTTAATCCATTCATCAAAACAGTAAGATACTGGCACAAAAGTAGAAATATAGATCAATGGAACAGAATAGAAAGCCCAGAAATAAACCCATGCACTTATGGAAAATTGATCTACAGCAAAAGAGGCAAGACTATACAATAGTGAAAAAACAGTCTCTTCAATAAGTGGTGCTGAGGAAAATGAACAGCTACATGTAAAAAATGAAATTAGAACATTCTTTAACACCATACACAAATTTACCTTTTATTTAAAGAGAGTTTGGCTTTCATTAAGTTATTCCAGTCACCCTGTATCACTGCATAAGTGGAGTGAAATAGAGCAAATGGCTCATGGAGATGAAAAAAAAAACAAACGTTCCCCAGAGATAAAGACAGCAAGTTGACAAACAGTATATGACTTTTACAAGTGTAGCCTAAGCATTTTAAAATGGATTCCTAATGATTTTATTTGATATAAATGCAGGTACTCAGAGTACTTTTACAAAGACTTCTTAGAAGTAGTGATATTAAAGGAGATTAAAAGAATGACGAAAAAGAACAAAACATAATAGTTGTTACAGTACACATCAACAAAGCAACAGCTTAAATTTGTGCTTGAGAATCTTGAAAATAATGAAGTCTGAAAGAAATCAAAGAGGGACTTCCCTGGTGGTCCAGGGGTTAAGAATCCACCTTGCAATTCAAGGGAGGATGGTTTGATTCCTGGTTAGGGAACTAAGATCCCACATGCTATGGGGCAACTAAGCCCTCATGCCACAACTACTGAGCCCCCGTGGCACAACTAGAGAGTCCGTGGGCCACAGTGAAACATCCTGTGTGCTGCAGTGAAGATCCTATGTGCCCCAACTAAGACCTGATCCAGCCTAAATAAATAAATATCAAAACAAAAACCAACAAATGAAAGAACTCAAGCATCATGAAAGATCCGAAACTGCCAGAAATCAAACCTTTGTTTTGGATTCTCATCCTTGAACATGATACTTGAAGCAATCAAGCTTACCCCCAGTTATTCCTTGTATAGTAACAAGTTCAATTCAAATGTAGAACTCCCAAGGTAGGATAATAGTACCATCAACAGTGCCTGGCACAGAGAAGACAATCAAATACCCATTGACTGACGGACATAACAAAAGAAGAAGTCTAAGCAAATTATCTCTCATTAGAAAAGCATGAGGTCAGCTTGCGAGACAGAATAAGAGACACAGATGCATAGAATGATCTTATGGACTCTGAGGGAGAAGGTGAGGGTGGGACCTTCTGAGAGAATAGCATTGAAACATGTATATTATCATGTGTGAAATAGAACACCATTCCAGGTTTGATGCATGAGACAAATGCTCAGGGCTGGGGCAATGGGATGACCCAGAGGGATGGGATGGGGAGGGAGGTGGGAGGGAGATTCAGGATGGGGAACACATGTAAACCCATGGCTGACTCATGTCAATGTATGGCAAAAACCACTACAATATTGTAAAGTAATTAGCCCCCAACTAAAATAAATACATTAAAAAAAAAAGAACATTTTCTTCTATCCTTCTTCTTTCTTTTTACTTCCCTCAAGTTTGGAAATGACAGATAATAATAAAAAAAATTTTTTTTTTTAAAAAAAAAGAAAAGCATGAGGTCAGCTTAGTATTTATACCTAAATTAAGTTGTTAGCCTCTCCCACCTATGTGACTGAAGAAGCTTGGGTCCCCTCTTCCACCTGAAATGCTGTTTCAGATCAGTCTGATCTATTTGTGTAGGCCACTGTGCTCCTTTGCTCTCCCCGGAGGGAGGGCAGCTGCCACCCCATGGCCGGACCTCACTAATCAGGCCAAACGCCCTTGCTCCTGGTTTTGCCCTGCTCCACTGTCTGGAGCTTTCATTACACACAGCTGACCTCTGCACTGCTCTGGACTCCGCTGCCCCAACCTCTGTCACCTTACTTAGACATGTGCTCACACCCTTGCCCCTTAGCACCCGGTGCTGTAACTTTTTCTGTAAAATGAGAAAGTAGGACTCCCTCCTCTGCTTTCTGCCCTGGAAGGGCTTCTCACAGCACAGGGCTTCTCACTGGGTCTCATTCGTTTCTCCATTTCACAGAGAAGAACACCTCACATCTTCATGCGGTTTATAAGACGCTTTGTGATTTGGCTAGCCCCTGCCTATCTTACCAACATCATTTTCGTATTCCTCTCACATGCCACTCTAGCCATACCAGTCAGCTGTCCCTTTGTCCAGGACTACTCGCCTTTAAATAGATCTGCTTGACCCAGGTCACTGTACTCTGTTCTCTCTTTAGATTTCTTAGTAGGATTTGTGCTGCCTGAGATTATCTTTTACAGCTGTTTATTTGGTACATTCCTGGGTAAAAATAGACTATTAGGGTAAGATTTTATCAATCTATTTTCCTGCTAGGGTATATGAATAGCCACTCGATAAATAAATAGGTAAGAAGGTAGATAAGTAGAGACAGAGAGAATAGATAAAAATGCTAACTAAGGCATCCTAATCTCATGCAAATAAGTGGATGCAAATAGATACTGTGGTGTAGGGGAGAGGAAGTCTTATATTTAATTACATATATGATATTCTTACAGATAATTTTTAATCCAGCCAAGACACTTCATACTTAAAACTGAAAAACATCTCTAGTGATAAATTTAAGATGCTGGATATGTTTTTGATTTTATCACTACCATAAGGCTGAGTCACTAATGTGGTCAAATTGCCTTTCTCCCATGTTCCTCAGGGCCCTTTTACATTAATTGATTTTTTTCCCTTTTGTAAATGGAAGAGAGAGGAGAAATTCTATTAGGGCCTGAGTCTGCAAAGAAAAGACCAATGAATGCAGGCAGGAAGCCTATAATTCTAGTTTCAACTCTATGAACTAAATGATTAATTTCAGAAGCTGGAAACTGATTGCCTATTGGATCTAACTGAAGTTTATTGGAATTTTTTCCTTTCGGCACATCATTTTCAAAAAATAATTATGTAAAATAATATATATAATTAAATAATATATAGTTGATATATATCCATGTATACTTGTGTATGTATATATATCTTTTGTGTTCACAGGCATACCTCAGTGATGTTATGGGCTTGGTTTTCAATCACTGACATAAATCCAGTATCACAATGAAGTGAGTCATAGGGATATTTTGTTTCCCAGTACATATAAAGTTATGTGCAGTATTATGTCTAAAAAAAGTGTATACCTTGATTTAAAAAATACTTTATTTCTGAAAAGCACCAACCATCATCTGAGCCTTGAGTGAGTTGTAACCCTTTTGCAATAGTAACATCAAAAATAACTGATCACATCACCATAATGAATATAGTAACAATTTAAAAAGTTTGAAATATTGCAAGAATTACTTAAATGTGACACAGAGACACAAAGTGAGCAAATACTGCTGCAAAAAGGGTGCCTATAGACTTGTCCCATACAGGGTAGCCACGAACTTTCAATTTGTAAAAAACCCCCAAAATGCAAAATGTAATAAACTGAAGCAAAATAAAATGAGGTATACTGTGTATGTGTGTATCTGTGTGCAAGTCTGTATGTGTATCTGTGTGTATATTAGTTGCTATATTTAAAAGATCATGGCATTTCCCATAAAAATCTAAATATCCAGCTTTCCTTGATCATTCTGGGCAACACTGGATATATTATCACGTGATAATTATCAGATGAAATGGAGGAGCAGCTGTATTCCTTAGACAAGGTAAGATTTGCCTAGTTGACCAGAGGCAAGTGGCTGGTTTTTATTTTACACCTGGTCTAATACAGGCATCTACATTATTGGATTGGCTTGTATAGACATTTAAGCTTGTGACTCATTTGAAGTCAGTTTGATTAGATCAGACAATGTCTGGGTAACACTTTACAATGGAACTGTGTTTTCCTTTTTATTTATCTTTAAAATGCTTGCAAGTTAATTTGATAGCCTTAAGTTGTTTTGCAATTGTTACTTTCTATGTGCAGTCAAATTCATTTATTAAATTGTATTTTTAGAAAGCAAAGATTTCTGCTTATTTGTTGATTGAGTTAACTCTTATCAGTTCAGTTCAGTTCAGTTCAGTTGCACAGTCGTGTGCGACTCTTTGTGACCCAATGGAAGCAGCATGCCAGGCTTCCATGTCCATCACCAACTCTCAGAGTTGACTCAAACTCATGTCCATTGAGCTGGTGATGACATCCAACCATCTTATCCTCTGTCGTCCCCTACTCCTCCCGCCTTCAACCTTTCCCAGCATCAGGGTCTTTTCCAATGATTCAGTTCTTTGCATCAGGTGGCCAAAATATTGGAGTTTCAGCTTCAGCATCAGTCCTTCCAATGAATATTCAGGACTGATTTCCTTTAGGATTGACTGGTTGGACCTCCTTGCAGTCCAATGGACTCACAGAGTCCTCTTGAACATCACAGTTCAAAAGCATCAATTCTTGGGCACTCAGCTTTCTTTATAGTCCACTCTCACAGCCATACATGACTAACATCAAAAAACATCAAAACTGGAAAAACCATAGCTTTGACTAGATGCATCTTTGTTGGCAAAGTAATGTCTCTGCTTTTTAATATGCTATCTAGGTTGGTCATAGCTTTTCTTCCAAGGAAAAAGCATATTTTAGTTTCATGGCTTCAGTCACCATCTGCAGTGATTTTGGAACCCTCCAAAATAAAGTTTCTTATTGTTTCCATTGTTTCCCCATCTATTTGCCATGCAGTGATGGGATGGGATGCCATGATCTTAGTTTTCTGAATGTTGAGTTTTAAGCCAACTTTTTACTCCTCCTCCTCTTTCAATTCCATCAAGAGAGTCTTTAGTTCCACTTTGCTTTCTGCCATAATGGTGGTGTCAACTATATATATGAGGTTATTGATATTTCTCCTGGCAATCTTGATTTCAGCTTGTGCTTCATCCAGTCTGGCATTTCGCATGATGTACTCTGTATATAAGTTAAATAAGCAGGATGACAATATACAGCCTTGACGTACTCCTTTCCCAATTTGGAACCAGTTTGTGGTCCCATGTCCAGTTCTAACTCTTGGTTCTTGACCTGCACACAGATTTATCAGAAGGAAGGTAAGGTGATCTCGTATTCCTGTCTCTTTAAGGATTTTCCACAGTTTATTCTGATCCACACAGTCAAAGGCTTTGGCATAATCAATAAGGCAGAAGTAGATATTTTTCTGGAATTCTCTTTCTTTTTGGATGATCCAACAGATGTTGGCAATTTGATCTCTGGTTCCTCTGCCCTTTCTAAATCCAGCTTGGACAGCTAGAAGTTCATGGTTCAGAAACTGTTGAGGCCTACCTTGGAGAATTTTGAGCATTACTTCACTAGAGTGTGAGATGAGTACAGATGTGTGGTAGTTTGAACATTCTTTGGCATTGCCTCTTTGGGGAGTTTCCCTGGTGGCTCAGATGGTAAAATCATCTGCTTGCAATGCTGGAGACCCAGGTTCAATCCCTGAGCCAGGAAGATTCCCCTGAAGAAGGAAATGGCAACCCACTCCAGACTCTTACTGGAAATTTCCATGGATGGAGGAACCTCGTAAGCTATGGTCCATGGGGTTGCAAATAGTCAGGCACAAATGAGTGACTTTGCTTTCACTTCACTCTTCACTTTCTTTGGGACTGGAATGCAAACTGAACTTTCCAGTCCTGTGGCCACTGCTGAGTTTTCCAAATTTGCTGGCATATTGACTGCAGGATTTTCACAGCATCATTTTTTGGGATTTGAGATAGCTCAACTGGAACTCCATCACCTCCACTAGCTTTGTTCATAGTGATGCTTCTAAGGCCCACTTGACTTCACATTCCAGGATGTCTGGCTCTAGGTGAGTGATCACACCATCGTGATTGTCTGGGTCATGAGCATTCTTTTCTGTACAGTTCTTCTGTGTATTCTTGCTACCTCTTCTTAATACTGCCTGCTTCTGTTAGGTCCATACCATTTCTGTCCTTTATTGTGCCCATCTTTGCAAGAAATGCTCCCTTGGTATCTCTAATTTTCTTGAAGAGATCTCTAGTCTTTTCCATTCTATTGTTTTCCTCTATTTCTTTGCATTGATCACTGAGGAAGGCTTTCTTATCTCTCCTTGCTATTCTTTGGAACTCTGCATTCAAATGGGTATATCTTTCCTTTTCTCATTTGCTTTAGCTTCTCTTCTTTTCTCAGCTATTAGTAAGGCCTCTTCAGACAACCATTTTGCCTTTTTGCATTTCTTTTTCTTGGGGATGGTCTTGGTCACTGCCTCCTGTACAATGTCACGAACCTCCGTCCATAGTTCTTCAGACACTCTGTCTATCAGATCTAATCCCGTGAATCAAATCTATTTGATTTGATTTAGATCATACCTGAATGGTCTAGTGGTTTTCCCTACTTTCTCAAGTTAAGTCTGAATTTGGCAATAAGGAGTTCATGATCTGAGCCACAGTCAGCTCCCAGTCTTGTTTTACCCTTGTTTTTACCTTGTATGGCAAGGTTAGACTTGTCTAACTCAATGAAACTATAAGCCATGCCACGTAGCACCACCAATACAGACAGCTCATGGTGGAGAGTTCTGACAAAACGTGGTCCACTGGAGAAGGGAATGGGAAACCACTTCAGTATTCTTGCCTTGAGAACCCCATGAACAGTATAAAAAGGCAAAAAGATAGGACACTGAAAGATGAACTCCCCAGGTCGGTAGGTACCCAATATGCTACTGGAGAGCAATGGAGAAATACTCTTGAAAGAATGAGGAGACATAGCCAAAGCAAAAACAACACCCAGTTGTGGAAGTCACTGGTGATAAAAGTAGAGTCCTACACTGTAAAGAACAATATTGCATAGGAACTTGGAATGTTAGGCCCATGAATCAAGGTAAATTGGAAGTGGTCAAACAAGAGATGGCAAGAGTGAACGTCGACATTTTAGGAATCAGTGAAATAAAATGGACTGGAAAGGGTGAATTTAACTCAGATGACCATTGTATCTACTACTGTGGGAAAGAATCCCTTAGAATAAATGGAGTAGCCATCATGGTCAATGAAAAATCTCAAATGCAGCACTTGGATGCAATCTCAAAAATGACAGAATAATCTCTGTTCGTTTCCAAGGCAAACCATTCAATATCACAGTAATCCAAGTCTATGCCCCAACCAATGGTAGAGAGGCTGAAGTTGAACAGTTCTATGAAGACCTACAAGACCTTCTAGAGCTAACACCCAAAAAAGAAGTCCTTTTCATTATAGGTGACTGGAATGCAAAAGTAGGAAGTCAAGAGCTACCTGGAGTAACAGGCAAATTTGGCCTTGGAGTACAGAATGAAACAGGGCAAAAGCTAAAAGAGTTTTGCCGAGAGAACATACTGCTCATAGCAAACACCCTCTTCTAACAACACAAGAGAAGACTCTACACATGGACATCACCAGATGGTCAATACTGAAATCAGATTAATTATATTCTTTGTAGCCGAAGATGGAGTTGACTCTTATAGTAATATGCAATTGTTGGTTTCTAAATTTGGTGAACTATTTTCTATTCCTGTCATTTTAAACTGAATATTATAGAATATATTAAATTGCTGTTTGATAATCAAACTTTTTTGGATTATGTTGTATATTCAACTGTGGCATGCTATGAAGTATAGCATGGGACACTATATGCTAAATTGGATTGAACTTTCATTAATTCCAATGGAGTCAGGAATGGTTTTTTAAAATAACTTTCAGATATTATCTCCATTTTCTCTTACCATTGAACTCTTGTACCAAATTATTGGGAAATAAGTGAAAATAAGGTATATAAAGGCTTTAATTAATTGTGTTCTATTTATACTGATTTATTTAGTTACAGGTGTTTGGTTGATTGGTTATTTATTTTGTAACCCTTCTCTCATGTTTGCTCTGGATTCTCTAAAGAAATGTAATTTCAGAACTGAAAGATTTATAGAGGAGTTAACATATAACCTATTATCTCTTTTATCTATAAATAAAGAGATAAGCAATTTTAAGACACTTTTAAGTTCAGTTTTCCTTAACTTGGTTGCAATGAAAACAATCAACAATGAAACCAACAAGCAGATGCTTTACAGTTATATTTGGGATAGCATTATTTTTGGTGAAGTCAAATGTGAAATATGCAGCTTCTGACTTTCTTCTTGCAAGTTAATAAGTAATCTTTTGCTCTGATTGTGCTCCAAATGGAAACTGGCAAAAGACTACTTTAATCTAGGGGAATATTTCATTACAATTTTAGATATTTTTCATATTACAAGTAATAAAGGAAAATAAAACTAATGAGACAAGATGTTAATGGTTTGTGGAAGCAGAGCCACATTACTTCTAAGTTTCTCAGTCAAGGATTCATCAGAGTGATCTGTCAAAATGAGTAATAACAATTTATGAACTAAATTCAGCTACACAGTAAGTGAGGCACTACAAAGAAAGACATTACACAACAAGGAGCCTTTGTTTCCTGTTTACGTATTAATAATTGAAAAGATTAACTGTAAAAATAATGAAATTTCCTTTGTTCATTTTTATATAATTCCTTTTCTGATCTGCACTCTCACTAGGTTTTTACAGTATGTAAATGGGCTTTAATTCTTTCTTAATACCAAAATACTCTGTTAAATAATCAAGTGAGTTATTTGAGAAGAGCGATTATTGAAAAAAATCAAAGTTAATTATTACTGTGTCATGATGTCCTTAATTTATCTTACATACAAATGAACTTATACATGTATCAAAATTAGTTTTAAAAGTATAATTTCAGGTATAAAAGTAGATAACCAGTGAGCATCTACATTTCCAAGAGATAATTAACTGTGTATCTTCAGGTCAGAAAATAATTGCCTGTAGAATTACCAGATCTTAGAATCTGATGTCTAAAATTAAATTAAGTATTTTTCTTATAAAATTATTGTCAGTTAGAATATTTAAATTTATTTAACATAGGCAATATCTCAATTATTGACACATACTGAAATTACAGTCATCAAAATCCTATGCATTTTTCACATCCTTGACTCAGCCATGTTTGATTCCTGTACCTTTCCTCTTTTTGATTATTTTTATAAGACTTTATATTTTGCCACGTAAGAAATACATTCTATTAGACTCAGTTCATTTTCCTACATAACAAGATCTTCTTGAATAGTACCCTACAATATTGTATATTAGCCGTTTCTTTTTTGTTTTGTGTTGGCTGCATCTTTGGAGGCTTCAACCAAGTTATTGCTAATATGCTGAAAACACCTCAGATCACATCAATATGTTAAAAAGACGTCATATGTTACAGACATCCACTAAACATTTTCTATATTGACATCAAGCTATTAATCTGCATTTTAGTGTATGAGAGCAGAAAACATGCCCTGTCCAATTCTATTTTTGTTAATCGAAATATTTCATAAAATGTCATGAAGAACATGACAGAAAACTTGCAGTCAACTCTATATAAACTGCATATGCCAGTTTAACACCCATCTCAAAGAGCAAAGAATGGACTTTCATATGTCCTTAGCAAAGTTTTCAAGAAACTGTTTTTTTTTTTTTATATGTGTACCATACATACAAAAGAAGAAAAATGAGAAAAAGTCTGTGCTATTATAACTTGCTTTCATTAAATGTTTCTCTAAAAAAAAGAAAAAAAAATGTTTCTCTAACCAAACACAACCTTTTCTCAGTGCTCACAAACAATTTATTTTATAATTTAGTGCAGAGTTTTGTTTGAAATTAACATGAAATATTGTTGTTATTGTTGTTTAGTCGCTAAGTCATGTCCAACTCTTATGGGACCCCATGGGCTGTAGCCTGTGAGGCTCTTCTGTCCATGGGATTTCCCAGGCAAGAATGCTGAAGTGGGTTGCCATTTCCTTCTCCAGGGGATCTTCCTGACCCAAAGATCAAACTAACATCTCCTGTGTCTCCTGCTTTGGCAGGTGAATTCTTAATCACTGGAACATCAGGTTGTCATTAGCAGCATTTTTCTGCATTCTCTCTGTCAATTCACGCATTATTTACATATACCACGGGTAATCAGTGCTTTGCCCATTTTGTGGTTTATGAAAGAACCTATTCAACCAGTCCATCATTTCTTCTCAAATATATCACCATTTTAAGGAGCAATTCACATGGATCATGGGTCCAGTCCACGTGGAGTACCAAAGTATTGACTTGGAGTTCAATTTTCCTAGTTTACTCCATCTATTCAGTTTAAAATATTTCACTCCACAAAATAAATTATTAAACAAAATTGAAAATATTCCATACATGACTACTGTAAAATTATGACCAACCTAGACAGCATATTAAAAAGGAGAGATATTACTTTGCCAACAAAGGTCTGTCTAGTCAAGGCTATGGTTTTTCCAGTAGTCATGTATGGATGTGAGAGTTGGACTATAAAGCAAGCTGAGTGCTGAAGAACTGATGCTTTTGAACTGTGGTGTTGGAGAAGACTCTTGTGAGTCCCTTGGACTGCAAGGAGATCCAATCAGTCCATCCTAAAGGATATCAGTCCTGAGTGTTCATTGGAAGGACTGATGTTGAAACTGAAACTCCAATACTTTGGCCACCTGATGTGAAGAGCTGACTGACTGGGAAAGACCCTGATGGTGGGAAAGATTGAAGGTGGGAGGAGAAGGGGATGACAGAGGATGAGATGTTTGGATGGCATCACCGACTCAATGGACATGAGTTTGAGTAAACTCCGGGAGTTGGTGATGGACAGGGAAGCTTGGCGTGCTGCAGTCCACGGGGCTGCAAAGAGTTGGAAACGACTGAGTGACTGAACTGAGTTGAAAATATTCCATATTTTGTCATTTATTAATATTACCATTTCATGAATCCCAGGTGAAGGGGGTATCTATTTCCTGGTCTTTGGTCCAAGTATTAATAAATGTCATTAATGTTTCTCTTATCTTAAATTTTATTTACAGATACATTGTGGGTTCAAACCACTTTCCTTAGTATTTCTGTAGATGGTAGGAAAACAAAAGGAAGGTCTTATTCTCAGATTCTTTTTTTTTCTTTACCCAGGCTTATGTATTACAAACATTTTTCTTTCTATGCCATTTAGTATTTCTAGGTATATGATATATCAGCTCTGCTTCAAGCTCTCAAATCATCCTTTTTTTTTTTAAATGGGAAGGTTATACATAAATTTATAGGAAGGAAATCAACTCTAGTTCACATGCAGCTACAACGATTAATACTGTGTACTGAGCTGTGAAATGTAATAAGAACTGTTCTAAATATTTGGCATGTATAAGTTCCTTCATTCACTCCAAACTCTGTGAAGTAAATATAATCGCCATCCCCATATTGTGTGTGTGCTCAGTTGTGTCTGACTCTGTGACAGCATGGACTGTAGCTCTCCAGGCTCCTATGTTCATGGAATTTTGCAAGCAAGAATACTGGAGTGGGTTGCTGTTTCCTTCTCCAATAATCCCCACATTACAGATGAGAAAACCAAGGTACAACCAAATAGGCTAAATCTCCTTTCCAAGGTCACACAGCTAGTAAGTATGAGAGAACCAGAAGATGAATCTAATCAATCTATTTCCAGAGCTTGAGCATGCTTAGCCACTTTACAATCATACCATTTCTCATAGTTCAAGATTACTTGCATTCTTCCTTTCAGATTCTTATCACTTCACCTTAACCAACAATTTTAAAGTAAACTTTCATCACTTCTATTATGCTTTGGAAAATAATTCTGTCCATTATGTAAGCCAAGAATTTGTCATTATTCCACTTTATGGAGAGTAAGTGTATACCTCCAGCACTGATATCCTATCCCAGTGCTGTGATTTGCCACAAACCCACCCTCATTTAACTAGCTCAGTACCTTCTAGTATATCCATTTTATTAATGTTTTCTCTGTACCTCTTTGTTTAAATCTTCTCTAACACACTACATTTCCAGTAGATGGGCACCTACCTGACACATAGTCTATTCCAATTGGGTGAAATTCATATTAAAAAAAACATATTTCAACTGCAAATCTTAGCCCAAATCTGATATATTTTAGTATTTGCATCATTATGCCCATATTTATGCATTAGAATATTAGAAATCCAAGCCCATATGTTTTACTTATATCCTTCAAACTGCTTTCTTTAGAGAGGTCCTGGGACAGGAATTTATTTTACTGAATCATCAGGACATATGATTTCTTCAAAGTTTTCAGCCAGTCTTCATTCATACATTAATGGAAATCAGGGGCGAGTGTAAGTTAGGATCCTGCTGCCTTAGATCTCATTCTTCCCCAACTTTCTGTATGAACTTTGACAGATCTCAATGTCTCCTTCTTTAGTCATAATATATTCATAACATTGCTTATTGCATGTAAAAGTATCTTTAAAAGGTAAAGAAGTGCTGCAAGCTAGGACACTGCAATTAATCAGCTCTTTATTCATCACTGAACATAGACGATTTGCTGAGCATGGTTGTGAATGAATGTCACAAAACCGACAGATGCATAAAGAACCAAATAATAATAATACTTGATTGCATATACTAAATGTTAGATACTGGATAGAAGTTTTAGCTCTTATAGTAGTTTATGAGAAAGAAGTGGGTAGAAATATGCCAATATTGCATTGGCATTTATAATGGAGAAAACTTACATATTACTTGTGAAATTAAAAATAAAGATTGTTTTAAGAGACAAAAAAAAAAAAAAGAAATATGCCCATAAACATATTGTTACTTACTAGATGAGAAATAAAAGATCTTAATGAGACTATATCAGCAAAAGAAACCAGTTATCTTAAACAATAGCTGCTGATGATAAAGGCATACGTTTCCTTTCCTTTGACTAAGAACAGGCTTCAAAGACATCTAGTGACGATGGTAGATGGCCTCAGTGGTGAACAGAAAGCCCAAAGGAGAAAAGGTAATCTGTCTTTTACTGCTTTAGCTATTTGTTTCTTATCTCCTACTTCTATTTTGTATGTTTTATTCTTATGTAAAATAATGGGTTGGGCTGCCCTGGTGGCTCAGTGGTAAAGAATCCACCTATCCAGGAGACATGAGTTTGATCCCTGGGTCAGGAAGATCTGGATCCCCTGGAGAATAAAATAGCAACCAACTTTGGTATTCTTGCATGGAAAATCCCATGGACAGAGGAGCCTAGTGGGCTACAGTCCATGGGGTCACAAGAGTCTGACATGGCTGAGTGACTAAACAACAACAAAATAATGGGTTTAGCTTCCTCTTTCTTTCTCTTTCAAATTCTGTGATCATTTAATTTTTTCAGTTCAGTTCAGTTCAGTCGCTCAGTCATGTCTGACTCTTTGAGACTCCATGGAGTACAGCACGCCAGGCCTCCCTGTCCATTACCAACTCCCGGAGCTTGCTCCAACTCATGTACATTGAATCAGTGCTGCCATCCAACCATCTCATCCTTTGTTTCCCCCTTCTCCTGCTTTCAATCTTTCCCAACATCTTTTCCAATGAATCAGTTCTTCGCATCACGTGGTCAAAGTACTGGAGCTTCAGCGTCAGCATCAGTCTTTTCAATGAATTCAGGACTAATTTCCTTTAGGATTGACTGGTTTGGTCTCCTTGCACTCCAAGAGACTCTCAAGCCTTTTCCAACAGCATAGTTCAAAAGTGTCAATTCTTTGGCTTTTATTTATTTCTTTTTTAATTAATTAATTCTTAGAGAATGCTAAACCACTATAATTTGTTCACACAATGCATTATGATACAAATTAAATTATCAAGAAATACATTAGAAGACATTAGAAAGTCATTCTCATAAGTGTTTGTATATAAATGGCATCCAGATCTGTCATCTACAAGGTTTTCTTGTTTATATAGTTCATTCTATAAAAATTAATGCATGGAATCTTTTCCATACTTTTCTAAAGAGCTATTTACTAGCTCTTTAAAACTTCTGATCTCTTGGTAAAATAATAACAAAATCTTAGAGACAAAATATAACCTCCATGAGTGAAATGGAAAGTTACCCTCAGGAGAATGACTTTCATAATTGCTATAGAATAATAACAACTTTAATTTGATTTACTGATTACATATCTCTGCCAAATTTCTTTTTGCTTTTTCTTCTTCCTTAAGAATCAACAACCCAATTGAGAGCATAATTACAAAAGTGCTAGACAGAATGTAATCATTTAATGGAGTATTAATGTTTTCTTTTAGCTTGGGAGTAGTAGGGAGCTAGTAGTAGGTACCACCTGAAATGGTATTTTTCCCAATCATGTTATAATTTTATCTAAATATTTTTAAAAATATGAATCAATAGCTGACCTTAGAACAAATACATATATTTAAAAATCATCTAAAGGACAAAAACATAGTTTACAACTAATTAAAATGGTGAAACTGAATTACATCCTCATATTAATACAACTGAAATTATTATTATTATTTTTTTTACTAGAAGATCTTTCCAAACTTGCATGAGTCAGGATGTTAGATTGTCTCCTTGACCACAATGGCAAAGGCTAGCACAAAATGCTCTGTGTATATAAATCAATTGCTTTGATGGGTAGTATAAATAGATATTATAATCAATATTTATTTCTATCTTTAGAATGTATTTAAAGAAAAATTCTGTTGACTTCATGTTATGCTCTGGAAAATGCTATTGGATTATACAGACTATATGATGGTTTGTTGCCATGTATCTTTTTATCAAGTACAAAGATGTGGTAGTGAATTCTCAAATTTCCCATGTGACTTTTCATCATTATCAAACCTATTCAATTAGGATAAATGGTTGCAATCCAGAGATGAATGTGCTCACAACTCTATGCATGGAGTATGAGTCAGCAGGTTGTACAGCTGAGCCAGGTGTTAATTAACTCTCGCTTTGTTGGGGCCATGATTCTGAGGCTCTTGGCTGGTAATACTAGAAAAGTATTTAAGTGCTGATTACACTGCACCCATCTCTATAGCCTCAAAACATAAAAAAGACCGACCAATGATTCTAGTACAAATTCTTTATATCTTATTTGATAAAATGCCTATGATTTTTAGCATACTGTAAGAATATATATAACTGAAATAAACTAAAGATTCACAAGGCAAATTCAATTTTTCATAGGGACTATTCATTTCCAGAATATACTATATCTTTAAAAATAAGAAAATACTTCTCAGAAATAATGGAGTATATAGTGGGACTATGAAAATGTTCATTCTAACATTCAGAAAATGTTCCCACTGTTGTTGTTTTTTTTATATCCTTCACTTATCACATGGCTTTCTTCATGTCATGTAAAACTTTGGTAAATGAGGAATTCAGAATAAATGGGGAGTTAAAATGTCTTTCTTTGCCAGATTCTTTTAGCTTTATGAAAGTAGTAAAACAATAAACCTTAAAAACCAACAGACACAAACAAAGCGCAATGAATTCTCAAATATTTCCATATGTATTCCAAGGTCTTCCACTGGTGCAATTGATTTATAGTTGTTTTCTACAAATCAGAATTGACAATTAATAATGGATGAAGCTCTTTTGGGCCCATGAAGTGAGATAAATAAGATATTATGGTAGGTTCAGTATTAATTCAAGAGAAAAATTTGATCAGCTCCCATACTGTCATACATCAGTGCCCGTACATCAGCTCCCATACTGTCTGCTTCTGGCTTCATATAAACCTAACAACAGTTCTCTCAGTTAGACTATTCATCTGCAAAACAGGAATGAATGTGTTTTCCTTTTATTCAGAAAAATGAGATGATATGTTACATGTATTATTATATTTCATCTGTGAAAGTCTCCACAGTATTCATACGTATATAATAAATAGAGATGGAGAACAAAGGCTAGTAAATTAATCTTCTTGGAGAAAATATTGAACAGAAAGATATTTTCCAATTTTAATAGGTATCACTTGTTAGATAAGTTAATTTCATGAATGGTGCTTCACCTAGCCATTGGTCATTCAGAATTTAAAATCTAGTCTATCTAAGAAAAAAAATTTGGAACTTACAGATTGGATTTGTTATCACTGAAGCATCTTGACTTCCCTAATGGCTCAGAAGGTAAAGAATTTGCCTGCAATGCAGGAAATCCGGGGTCAATCCCTGGATCAGGAAGATCCCTTGGAGACGGGAAATGGCTACTCACTCCAGTATTCTTGCCTGGAGAATTCCATGGACAGAGGAGTCTGGTGGACTACAGTCCATGGGGTTCCAAAGAGTTGGACATGACTGAGCAACTATCACATCTTACTATAGTCAGAGCTAATATATAATTTAAGTAATATCCTTTATTCTTTTCTATTAGGGGGCTATAATTCATGTTAAAAATTTTCTAAAATGTACACTGCATTTGAAAACAAAACATCACATTATAAGTTATTTCCATACGTTGGTTCCAATAAAAGAATATACATCTGACAAGGAAGAAGACAGCATGTGAATTGTTTCACTTCTGTGCCGAGGCTGTCTTTCCATAAAATAGGGAAGAGTCACCAGGCTGGCTTTCCTAATAGGCAGAATGAGGATGGCAAAGGAGAATCAGAGCACTCAGCAGTCTGCTGACCTACTTTGTTATTATAACTCATTAGAGCTATGAATGTATTTTTTTTCAGTAAAGCTACATAGTCACTTGTCAGCAAATTAAGTACCTTTTGATAGGATTTTAAAAAACTCTGTTAAGGCAACACATCTTGTTTTAGAAAAAAAAAAATCAGTAAATTAATAATATAATTTTTAATTTATAAAATTCAAATCTAAAATACACTGCTAGACCTCAAGAGAGGATAAATGTATTTTTAATTGAGATGTTTAGTTTCATTTCATAGTTATATTATTTCAATCAATCACTGTCTAATTACTTTTATGGCCTTTGCAAAACAAAAAGTGAATCCATTTTAATTTTATCTTTATACATTTGCTAGAATATCAAGAGATAATAATATACTCATGCTAAATTTCAATATTAACTGATATATGGGGGCTTGCATACGAATAATATGTACCTTTTTTTTCAAATTATTCTCTTAAAATTAATAAACAGTTGTTTCCACTGTAGCCCCTAAGCACGTATTTATTTTGACTACTACAATTTTTGAGCTAGAAGTGACTGAAGAGCCTCAATCCCCACATTTTGTTGAAGGTTCCTGGCTTAAAGGAAATCAATCCTGGATATTCATTGGAAGGGCTGATGCTGATGATGAAGCTGAAGCTTCAATGCTTTGGCAACCTGAAATGAAGAGCTAACTCATCAGAAAAGACCCTGATACTGCAAAAGATTGAAGGTAAGAGTGGAAGGGGACAACAGAGAATGAGAAGGTTGAATGTCATCATCGACTCAATGGACACGAGTTTGAGCAAACTCCAGGAGATAGTGAAGGGCAGGGAAGCCTGGTGTGCTGTAGTCCATGGGGTCGCAAAGAGTTGGAACAACTGCAACGACTGAAGAACAACAATACTGTCACTCAATGTCAAGGGACCATCCCTCCCATAGGGTTCCATCCAATTGGAAGGGAGCTGGAAAATATGCAGTGTGTGGCTTCTTGGTTCTTAGTAAGTGTCCCTGATATATTATTTCAAATGAAAATAAAATTTTTCAGTAATTACAATTTTTCAATCAAATCTCGTATTTTCTCCACATAAATTTTTTAATTAATTAGACTCTTCCAGATACATTATATTTCTTTTTTTTCCTCTTATAATCTTAATATTGTTCATACATCCTAATTTTTTTCTAAAGGTATTGTTACTTACATAGATATGAAAGGCACTAAAAGGTCACTGATTTGGATTCTATGACTTTTGAGTACATTGTATTGCCCACAAATTGGTCAAATGAGTACTTATCTTTTAAGAAATAATTTGATGTACAAATTATTATATAACACAAACTCCAAGGAATAACATTCAAAATGCACAATAGACTCCTTTACACACACTTTTCAAATGCTGTTGTTAATTTCCTGTTTGGTTATAAACAATTAATATTTATTTAGCAACATGAACAGGATGGGTATAGGTCATGTGGGGTACACAGATACTTAGAAGGCATATTGCTTGCCCTTTAAAACAGTACCTCTCAAAATGAAATAATACATAGACTCCCTCAAATAACAAAATAAAATATTATAAGGAATGATCTTTGAGTTGGCTTAAATCATTTTGATTATGATTATTACTCAAATACAAGTATAAAAATTAGATATAAGTTTCTTGTCCTTAAAGTTCTTGTAAAGTTGAAACAGACATACATTTATAAATAAAATGCTAAAAACTAAGTTAATAAGCACATTTCAATATAAATTTATTGTGATAGATGATTTTTATTTTTCTGAAACCAAACAGTTGTATACAAGGTAAATATAGTGCTGATTAGCATATATCACTGGGCTTCCCTGGTGGAAAATAAAGAAGATATAAGGAATTCACTCAACAGTCTATACAATCATTATCTTAAATTGTTTAGTATCAATGTCAAATTTTAAAGAACAGTTGTTAACCCTATACCCCAAAATGACTAGTATCAGTCATGTCCTGCATCCTCCTAATCTGGCTTCTCAATTTTGGCCTTCCCAATTTGACTTCTGTTTTTCTACAGCTATGCCTCTTATCAGTCATACCACTTTTTAGCGTCAGAGTTCAAATACTGATCTATAAATGACATTTTACTGTGATTGTGACTATAGGTATATTTTTCTTGGAACTTCTCTTTTCTATTTTCTATAATCTATATAACATAAGGTATTAAAACATGGTTTAGAACAGAAATTACAGATTCAAATAGATGTGCAGTCTAACCTTGATTTTATAATCTACTAAAGGTGTGAGAATAATTAATTGGTTTAACCGCTAAAGATTTCAGTTTTCTGAACTGCAAATAGAGAACAGTGTTTACCTCATTCTTACACTGCAAGAAATAGATAAGATAGCATTTCTCAAAGTGTTCGGGCTTGTATACTATAAGAATGATAACATAAACATAGGGTGCTTTTTTCTTATAATGGATTTTCACTTCTTTATAACTTTCTTTGTACGTAAATATACTTTTCTTTGTTTTGTTGAGACGGATGAAAGTTTTTCGAGAACTTTAACATTGTTGTTGTTCAGCCTTTCAGTCATGTCTGACTCTTCACAACCACATAGACTGCAGCACAACAGGCTTCCCTGTCCTTAACCATCTCCCAGAGCTTGCTCAAACTCATGTCCATTAAGTCAGTGATGTCATCAAACCATCTTGTTCTCTGTTGTCCCCTTCTCCTCCTGCCTTCAATCTTTCTCAGCATCAGGGATTTTTCTAATGAGTCGGCTCTTTGCATCAGGTGGTCAAAGTATTGGAACTTCAGCTTCTGCATCAGTCCTTCCAATGAATATTCAAGGTTGATTTCCTTTAGATTTGACTGATTAGATCTCCTTGCAGTCCAAGGGACTCTCAAGAATGTTCTCTAACACCACAGTTCAAAAGCATCAATTCTTCAGCTCTCAGTCTTCTTTATGCTCCAGCGCTCACATCCATACACGATTACTAGAAAAAACATAGCTTGCAGCAGCAGCAGCAAAGTAACATCTCTGCTTTTTAATATGCTGTCTAGGTTTCTCATAGCTTTTCTTCAAAGAAGCAAGTGTCTTAATTTCATGGCTGTGGTCACCATCTGCAGTAATTTTGGAGCTCAAAAAAATAAAGTCTCTCACTGTTTCCATTGTTTCCCCAACTATTTGCCATAAACTGATGGGACAAGATACCATGATCTTAGCTTTTTAAATGTTGAATTTTAAGCCAGATTTTTTACTCTCCTATTTCACCCTCATCAAGAGGCTCTTTAGTTCTTCTCTTTCTGCCATAAGCATGGTGTCAACTGCATATCTGAGATTATTGGTATTTCTTCCAGCAATTTTGATTGTACTTCATCCAGCGCAGTATTTCTCATAATGTACTCTGCATAGAAGTTAAATAAGCAGGGTGACAATATACAGCCTTGATGTACTTGTTTCCCGATTTGGAACCAGTCTGTTGTTCCATGTCCAGTTCTAACTGTTGCTTCTTGACCTGCGTACAGAATTCTCAAGAGGCAGGTCGGGTGGTCCGGTATTCCCATCTCTGTAAGAATTTTCCACAGTTTGTTGTGATCCACACAGTCAAAAGCTTTGGAGTAGTCAAGGAAGCAGAAGTAGGTATTTTTCTGGAATTCTCTTGCTTTTTTGATGATCCAGCGGATGATGGCAGTTTGATCTCTGGTTCCTCTCCCTTTTCTAAATCCAGCTTGAACATCTGGAAGTTCTTGTTTCACGTACTGTTGAAGCCTAACTTGCAGAATTTCACGCATTACTTTGCTAGCATGTGAAATGAGTGCAATTGTGCAGTAGTTTGAACATTCTTTGACTTTGCCCTTCTTTGGAACTGAAATGAAAACTGACCTTTTCCAGTCCTGAGGCCACTGTTGAATTTTCCAAATTTGCTGGCATATTGAGTGTAGCACTTTCATAGCATCATCTTTCATATCTCCCAGGTCAAATGACACTGTTGAGACTCTCTATTGACTAAGAATTATCTTTTATGGCTCTTATCTCTTTATATCATTTATATTCACAATATAGAAAAATTTCTGGTCTTTATAGTTGAACGTAAGACTTAATTATTTTCTATGCTCTACATCAGAGTTAAATATGGAAAAATATTAAATAAATGTGAAAGAAAACAGGAGCCAATTTTATAAGCAAAACTGTAGCCAAAAAGAAAAAAAAATTAGAAGAGGCAAATTGCAAATGGAGAGGATTTTTTAAATTTTAATAATTTATTTTTTTGGCTGCATCAGATTTAGTTACAGCATGTGGGATCTATTTCCCTGACAAGGGATAGAACCCAGGCCTCTGACTTTAAAAGCTCAGTATCTTAGCCAATGGGCCACCAGGGATGTCCCAGGAAAGTATTTTGTTCAGCATCATAATGTAACAAGATTGATCTTGATAGATTAAATACACACACAGACCCAAATGAGTACATCCAGTGGTATTTAAAGAAATATGAGTAAGACATTACAATTTTTCTTCATTAAATGTGCTTACCACTACACATATTAAGTAATATATTTCTTATTATTATAATTATACAATTATATTTCATTTATGGATACCTAAAAATAATCCCTTTACTATTTTAATAACGACAACTGCTAGTTTTGGAAGATACCTAGGGAGAACTTAAAATGAAAATTATTTGCAAACTTAAATATTAGTTGGTGCCAATGATGAATCATATTTTGGCAGCAGTGTTATTTAGTGCTTTTTATAACTATTCACTCAGTCAGGAGCGAGTTTATGTGAGCTTTTGTTTTTTTCCTCACCCCCTAATATCTTTGTGTTGTCTTTATGTTTTGCTTCTTCAGTGATAAGAAAAGTGACATCTATAATCAATGAGAATACATAGATTTAAAAAGTGAGTTGATCAAACTCCTTGATTTATTTTTTAGATATCAGAAGTTACATATAAAATATTTCTCAAATTTTTGATGATAAGTAATTAGGTTACGACAAATTACTGTGTCTGGCATTGTTCAAGGCACTGGAGATAAAGTATAGAACAAAATCCAGACAAATTTGTCAAATTTGTTGACCTAATGGCATTGGCATTTACGTTCCAGTGTGGTAAAACAGAAAAATAATAAGTGACAAATGTATGTGTGTTTGCGTGTGTGTGCAGGCCCATGTGTGTGTGTGTGTGTCTGCTGTTAAATTCTTAAATTCTTTAAAGATAAAATATAAACCAATTGAGTAATATATTAGGTTGGTGAGGGAAGGCTTCTGTGAAGCATAGACCTTTAAGCAGATATAAATGAAATGAAGGACAGATCCAGCTGAACATTAAGTCTCAAAGAAAAGAGTGAAAAGAACAAAGAATGGAGCAAGGAAGGGAGGGAAGAAAGTCAGGAGGAAAACACATAGGAATAAGACACAAAAGATAGAAGAAAAGACATTCTTCTTAACACATGCTATAAACCCCTCTAGCCTTCAAACACAAAGCCTGAGCTTCAGTGATTAGGAGATAAAAATGTATATTAAGATGTCAGTGTCATTTCCACAATAATAAACTATAGTTAATAACAGAACAGTCTGGGAAAGAGGAGGGTATTTGATTCATGCCAAAGTTAAAATTTTGTGAAAATCTCATAAAATTTGCCTCCTATAAAATGTGAAACATAAGAGAAGGCAATTCTAATGCACCAATAACTAATACTTTATTAAATGTAATGTAATACAAAGAGAAAATATGAGAACTTAAGAAGAACACAAATCTTTGTGAATATATATGCTAAAAATATTCACCATTGTTTCAGTTGTGAGTGTAGAATTAAGTATTTATATCAAAATGTATGCTCCTAAAATTAAAATAAATGTGAATGTAAGTACATTTAACTTTGGAAATCAAATTTCTATTTCACAGATTTTTTTATATTTACATCTTTCTAAAGTAAAGTTTAAAGGGCTATCTTTTCCATTATATTTTCACTAGATGGAAGTACTATCTAAAATAGCATTGCATGTCATACATATCTCATTTGCATTCATATTCATGTAACGTGTCTTCATGTTTAACCCCGCCTAAAATTGCATGTCTTGAACACAGTAAATGTTAAAATCATGTTGAAAGGAAGAAGTTATTCTAAGTAATAGACATTTTTAAATGAACATTGTACTATGATTTGTCTGTGTGTGTACCTTTGAAATAAAATGTCTCAGTATACACAGAGTAAGATCTAAAAATAGATGCTATAACATATACACGACTCCCCCTCCCCAGAACATCTCCTGTAAATAAAATTTAGATGTAGAAACAGGAATATAACATCTGATTTTATATCCACAGAAACAAAATTTTCTCTTACCAGTAAGGAGGATAGATCATTTTAACATAAATATTTAGAACATTTTTGGCAAAATGTAGAAAACACAGTGTAAAGTAATGTGAATTACTTACAACCATCTCATTCAGAGACACCCAGCAATCTGGTGGGAAGTCCTGCAGCAGTGGTACCAGGAACTGAAGACAGCCATCCCAGTGGCACAGGAGCAGCATCATGCCAATGAGGTTAAAAATTCTCACCACAGCGCTGGCAAGATCATATGTCATGTGGAAAATCTGTTGACCAAAATAAAATCAATTCTTATAATCAATTTTTTAAAAGTTAAGAATACTACCTGTGTCAGTAGACTATCCATGCTAGATTTATATACTAACTCTATTATATAGTGCTCGCAGAATTAATTTCATAAACTGCCTCCCTTTCTGACCTTTAACATTGTGCGTTTTAAAGTGATCTCACTTTTTGGAGCTATCTCAAAACCTAACATGGGAAGAAACACAGAAATTTGGCTACTTTGACACCAGTTAATATCAGAGGCTAATTACAAATAGTCAAATCCATGTAGCTCCATTCTGATTTATCTACCTGATTAAAAAATCCACCATAGTGTATGCAGTATTACTTTTGATGTATACAGGACTGTGTGTAGTTGGCTGAGCCCAATCTGATTGTCTGTTGAGTTCTTATAATTAATACACTTCAGCAAGCATAAACTTCACATGTGAACAGTTGCTAAGATATTTATTTATTTATTTAATATTTATTTTTTATTGCGATAACACTGGTTAATGACATATGGTTCATATATATGACACTATATGTCTACTTCTGTATAGATTATAGCATGCCTATCTGCAAAATTTGGTTTCCATCCATCACCATAAAGTTATCACCTTTACCCATTTTGCCCACCCACTGCTATTTCTTTTCTGGTTACCCCTACTCTTCTCTCTTTCTATGTGTCTGCTTTGTTTATTCATTTATTTAGTTGTTTTTTGTTTATTTATTTATTTTTATGTTCCACAAAGGAGTGAAATAATATGGTATTAATCTTGCTTCATCTGACTTATTTCACTTGGCATAATACCCTGAAGGTCCATCCATGTTGTTGCAAGTGGTAAGAATTCAAATTTTTTTTAGTTGAGCAGTATTTCAGTGTATTTGTATACCATATCTTTTTTACCCATTCATCCATGGATGGGCACTTAGGTTGTTTCCACATCTTGGTTATTACAAATAATATTGCTTGAACATAGGGTGCATATATCTTTTAAGATTCGTGTTTTTCATATTCTTTGGATAAATACCCAGAAGTGGGATTGCTGAATCATGGTAGATTATTAATGGCCCTGTTAAAACCCTGCTCACAGAAGATTTGGAGTAAGAAGACTGCTTCTTTATGGAGCACATATATCTTCAGATAGTCACGTTAACCAAAGAAGGAAACACCTGGTCTACTTTAAACAAAGCCACAACTTCTTATTGTCTAAGGGTCTTCCCTGGTGGCTCAGGCGGTAACAAATCTGCCTGCAATGTGACAGACCTGGGTTCGATCCCTGAGTTGGGAAGAAACCCTGGAGAAGGGCATGGCAACCCACTCCAGTGTTCTTGCCTGGAGAATCCCCATGGACAGGGGAGTCTGGCGGGCTACAGTCCATGGGGTCACAAAGAGTCGGACACAACTGAGTGACTAAGCACAGCACAGCTTGTAGGGTAAGTCTCAGTGCAAATTTTACTCAACTTCCTAATCAAGTGGCTTAACCTCATTGATTAATTAATATTTTCAGGGTTTTTTCCATCTATGAGGTAGACATTTAAAGTGATAAATTCCTATCTAAATCTATTCTTAGTGCCACTGCATGAAAGCCAGACAACACAAAAACAACACTATAGATGACACTCAATGAATTGTTAAATGAATGAATAAGAATTTTTCAGAGAGTTAACAATAACAGCAAAAGTAACCTTTTGTGACTTTGAGAGTGTAAAGTTTTTGTTTTTGTCTTTTAAGATAGGAAGTTTTTTAAAAATTCATTATTTGCTACCATCCAAGTAATCTCTACTTGAAACTGATTTGATTGCCAGGGTTGTGGGTAACAGAAAGACAGACCATTCTGACCCACTAGCAATATGTTTTAAGTGGTACTTATGAGTCAGCAGAATAAAAAATAATCAAAATAAGTTTTAAAGGTAGTGCTTTAATTTTATTTTCACCAAACTAAACTACAAAATAAGTCAGTGAAAGACTACTGTGCTTTACATTTGCCCAGCTCAGAACATTATGCTGTTCATATGACTTCAAAGTGAGGAATAAGCTGGTTACAAATACTCACTGAATTCTTTTTTATAATATTATAGTTCTAGAATTCTGTCCAGTTGGAGTCTAATAACTCTAGAGAGAATAGCTGGAAGGATATTTGATTAAGATAAGTTGATTCAGAATACCAAATCCTGCCCTAATATTTGCATAATTGTTCACCAGAAGTATAACTTTTTGTAATATTTTCCCCAGGAGCAATGCATAATCCACCCTCCTCTTCAAAAGGTCAAATCCTAGACTGTGCTATACAGACATATCCATAAATTAGCAGAGTGATTCCACAATGCTTCCACATTCATACTTGATAAGTTGAATTCAGAGGCCTCTCAATCTAATAGCTATCTATGAAATCAGTGAGCCTTAACGTTTCCTTAAATATTTGATTTACTATGGTGTACTTAACCAAAAAATTTGTCAAGGGTAATTCAAGACTTCTCATGGAATATATTGATCTATTCTTTTTGGTTTCACAGATAGGACTCATTTAGAGGTTAGGTTGCTTCTATGATCTCAGTTATCGATTGAAGCTTTCAAATATGCTTTCAGAATTCTTATCAGTGTAACGTTAAGAAAATCAAATGGGCCAAAAGAGGCTCCCTTGACACAGGACATTCTTATTTTTAAGGTATTAAAATAAGGTCAGTTTCTTTGGTTTATCTTTATATATTTGTACTTGGATAACCTGTCATGTCTTTTAAGATGGGAGTATCACTGTGTCGTGCTGACACAGAATACAAGAACACAAATAATTAGCTACTCAGTTCATTTCAAACATATATCCAGAATTCAATATGTGGTAGCCCTAATCATAGTAAAATAAGAATTTTAAGAGTCCTTTTGTACCTTTTGTAATTCTTACCTTGAAAATTATCCAGATTAGCCTACCATGCTTTAGGCAAAGTGCAGAAGGTTTCATCTGGTATATGAGAGAAAAGTATGCTTCACAGAGGTCTTTTTGAACACTGACAATGACTATAGTCATTGGATTAATTTTATCAGTTCCTACTCTAACCAGGATCTTATTTGAATGGCCAGCCCATAACCTTCAGAAAAGTCAACCAACTGGCCTCTCATCTTTATCAGTCTGTGTCCCTAGTCAAAATGTAGTTACCTACTCCTCAGTTTCCCAAACCTATTCCTATTATCAGATCCTCGTGCTCTTGAGTGTTTCGTGGTGGGGAGAGGGGGTGTTTTCTTCTGTCCACTGTTTCTTCCAAACTCCTACACTGTCCATGAATTCTCTCATACCCTCAGCCTCATTATAGAATTCCTCCTCTCCTTCTCTACTCTTCCGGAGATTATGTCTGCACCTCATCATCTCCTCAAAGACTCAGCCCCTCTGGTAACTTTCTCAAATAGAGTTGATGCACCTCTTTCATACTCCATAAGCCTTAGATTTTGATGACAATGCCCTCATTTGCTCAGGTCTCCTTTGCCACTTTCAGATAGCTATTTGTCTAGCTATAGCAAAAAACAACAAAACCAAAAAGCAATTCCTTCTCTTCAGTGGCCACTCTATTTGGCTATTCCACCTGTACCTTTCCCTCATTTCTAGCATCTTAACAATCTCTCAAACTCTACTCTCCACACATCCCCATTTATTAAAGGCTGTATTTTTCCACTGTCTTTTTTCTGCAAAATGCCAATTTCTGAATAATCAAAACAGCTACTTTCTATACTTAATGAAAGCCAATGAAAATTACTAGGTAGGAAACTGTAGATTCTGTTTAATATTTTTTAGAGGATAGTAACCCTATTTGAAGACTTCAGCTATCGTTATGCACTTCTTTATTCTTAGTACTTATGTTTTTCCCTCTTACCACCAAAATATCCTATATTTTTTCCTCTCTTCTCAGGTTCCCAAAGACCATGACCATGCTGCTGAATTTCAGCTTAAATGTTACCTTTCCAAAGGAGACACATTCTTTTTTTTTTTTTTAATTTTATTCATTTTTTCTTTTTAAAAAATTAACTTATTTATTTTAGTTGGAGGCTAATTATTTTACAATATTGCCATACATTGACATGAATCCATCTACAGCTTTTCTTACTGACTCTTTCCTAGTATCAAAAGATGTGTCTTTTGATATTAATCTGATCTTTTCTTCTTCAGGAACCTAAATAATTAGTTCAGAGCTCTTAATCTATGAGTGGACATTTTTGTAAAGCACAGAAAAAAAATGAATTAATGTACAAATTAAAATTTAAAAGCCAATATATCTGTAATAATAGCCAACTGCAAATCCTCTTGGATGTCTCAGGAATATCAAATTACTATAATTACTAGATTATGCTTTCTTCAGAATTGCTAACTTCTACATTGATTATGCTCCACATATTTAGAAATAATAAAATTTCTCATCTCCTCAAAAATGTTTTAAATTGAAAATTAATCTTCACTTCCCAGGTACTTTCCTACTTGTTTTTTTCCTCTATAGTCTTCTTGGTTCACCTTCTGAAAAAAGTCTCTTCACTGAAACTTGGAGACAGAAAGAGATCTGGCCTGCTCTAGTGGGTAAACTGGTTTTCTTTCCACAGTTACACATACTAATTACCACCTGGTGCAAAATCTGATTTCCTGAAGGACATATTTGTCATAGCTACACTGTGCTTCTTCTCTCTGCCTCCTCCCTACATATTAAGGGAATGTAGAGACATTTAAAGCTAACTCCATTTCCCTACATGTGGAATTGAAACTTTAAAAAAGTATGTGCATCTATTTGAGTATTCTTTTTGAAGTCATACAGATATCCTATCATTGCAGCTATAGAGAAGGTTATCTCTTATCACATGATTCCACAGTGAACTAAAGAGTACTTATATAGTCAGAACAACTACATACTTACAAAAGTATAGCTATGGAATAGATTGTACTAGTTATCAGTCATTATCACTAAAAATACACAGCTGACTCTGCATGTCTTATTTTAATCAAGATCCATGTAGTTCTTTAACAAAGATATATATACATATATATATTAATTAATATATATGTTTCTCATTATATATAATGAAAAAGAAATAAATTTTAGCCATTGCTGTTGTAAAAAAAATTGTCATGTTTCCTAACTATGTTTTATCTTGACTAAGATAAACTTGACTATCACTATCGAAGTCTATCTTGACTAGATTGTAGGAATTTGTTTCATATCTTTGATACTGTGAAATATATCAGCCATTTCCTATTGTACATATTTTTACACAGGATTTAATTCCTTATACCCCAAAATTTAGAAAAAGTATTTCTTCATACAAAAATTGTTCTTTGTTAGCCTTGCTAGCCTGGGAAAAAGCAGAGATTATGAGTTATGAAGAAAACATAGGAAAAGTAATATAATAATATGAATTCTTTGAAGATTTTTGGTAGGAAACAATGATAAGAAACAGTTACAGTGTAAACTATGAAAGTACAAACCTTGAAAATGGAAGCATAATGTCTAGTGGTACAGAGTTTTGCTCAGCAAAATTTTTTTTTTCTCCCACAGAGGTTAGTCATCTAACAATGAATTTGCATAAATGGGTCAGTGTTAATGAGTACCTAACTGAGATGAAACATTTCTTCTAAGATCACTCATTTTCCTTGGAATTTCAACTCAATATAATCTCACAAATGGAAATAGGTCAGAAACAAGAATGCTTATGATAGGTTACATTTTGTTAATTGAATATACCCAAATCTTCATATTTTAAAACTCCTTAGAAAAAAATGGTACTTCTTTTTAACTTATATGAGGACTGCATAGAGTAACAGAACATCTAATTATTGAACAGGGCCCTAGAGAAATGAAAGAGCAAGCATAATACCCATTTGCATAATTTACTTTAATAAGAAGTAGCTTACACATTGGGAAAATAAAATTACGAATGAATATTGAAAATGACCCTATTAAGAAGAGAGTTGAATGGATTAGTACTACAGAAAAAAATGAAATTAATTAAAATTAAACAATTTAAGATCATTATTCCTCTTTTACAAATTTCAAATGACTGTAAATGTAGACAATATATACAAATTGTGCAACTACTAACATACTTAAATGAAGAAAATAAAAACAAACACATACTGTATGAGGGATCTTTAAACCTTATTTTAATGATGGTTGTATGAAGGTTATCTTCTGCTTAATACACCCTTATTTCATTAAGTCAGGACTTATTTTCATGAAGTTAGCAATAAGATGTTGATTTAATGAAATATGTTTAATATTCTTCTGAACTTTTTTCCTGGAAAATTAAATATTTATAGTTATTTTCATAAAAATTTTAATAATCTCTTTTTATTGTCTAGTACATAGGTATAACAAAAATCAAGAAAATCATTAAGTGGCGATGTAAGTGTGTGTATGTGTAGAGAATGAAGGTGAAAAATCAGACTAATTGGAATATTCTATCAATTCTTCATAGCTCTTGTGAGTTAATTTAAATGATATTTCCCTAACATTGTGTTTTTCGGAGAGGTTTAGGGAATACTTCATTTAAAAACTAACATAATGCTAGTAACAGTCCCATATACATTTTTATAATTTCTCGTCAATCTTTTGTTTGCTCTCTCTCTTTTTTGTCTGTCTCACCAAATTTGTAATATCTTACATGCTTCAATAAGTACAAACATAGTTATCTCTGCATTTTGAGCTACAGATAGTTAAAAGTATTCTAGTTTTTATTACCATGTAGCTCATTTCTTCAGCATACAAAATCCATCTCATGAATTTATGCTTTTTGAAGAGTAAAAATATACCATACAAAGAAATAGATAAATGTACCTAATACTGGTAAGAACAAATGCTTTGTTTTGAAGGCTTCAATTCAGTAATTTATGTGTTAAAATTCATCTAAATAATGAATACACTTAAAATAGAGAGAAGACCACTTCAGTGTACAATCTCTGGTAACTGAACAATAAAAGCAAATGAAGCAAGGGATGTTTCAACTCATTTTATATACCCTGTAAACTCTTTTCCCATAGGTAATTATCCTATAAATATTACATAGTCATAAACAACTACTGAATTTCTTAAAACTTATGAAGTAAGAATGTGATATATTTTTCCATTCTACTCATTTATCATCCAGAAAGAATTTTCGTACTAATCCCCAGTTAATTAAATTCTATTAAATTGTCCACCTGACATGTATAAAATGCATGATATATTTCAGTGGTCTCTTGCTAACATATTTTGAGTATACTCTCAAATAATATTATATATTGTTATAGCATCCATCTTCTATACATTCTGTGAGAAAGAATCTATTTCAATATTTTTGGCCTCACATTCATGAAATTTGTTAAATTCACAAGTGATAATGAATGTTTGGCATCTCAAACAACTTTTTTGGCTTAAAATATTGAAAATTGTAGTGTTCATAGTGTGATAAAAAATCTTTAAAATTTGTCATGTACATTTTCATGGAACATTAAATTGCTTGCTATATAATACATGCTTTTCAAATCTTTGAGCAATTATTTTATTAAATAACAAAGTTAATATGAAATGAAATTACACTTACTAGCCAAAAGTTTTGCCAAGTAAAGGACTTAAAAAACTTGTCTATTGGGCAAATGCATAACTTCATAAGACTGAAGTTCTGCATTAATCAGTTTCTAAAAATTTGCCTTGACTTTTCCACTAAAAAAATTAGACAAAAGAGTTCTGAAATACACAGTCCATGCAAAATTCCACAAACTTTTACTTTACAAATTAAAAGTACAATTTTTAAAAAAGTGAAACACACAGGAAAGTCAACATCACACACACACACACACACACACACACACACACATCACATCAAAGAGAAGCCAGAGGTTAAACACTATTTTATGTAAGTATTTTGTTGATTAAACAAATAAAGTATAATAAAACTAATGGTAACAAATATATGGTAAAATAAGACAAGGTAGAAGCCATCATATTTAGATAAATTGTATAATATGCTTCTCAACATCTGCAGCTTCCATTCATCAATCATAGTCTAGAGAGTTCATGTGCAACCAGCACATACCCTCATTTGCCAGAAGTCAACAGGGGAAGCAAGATAAAGGGAAGGTAGCTTCCGGAAAAAAAAAAAACAAAAAACTGTTAAGATGAAAATAATGCTTCTTCATAATTTTTTAATAGTGGCCATCAGTTACATCATGCATTGGCATGTCATTTAGCTAATCAGATGAGGCAGCAAGGTTCCAATTACTAATTTATTTGAGTGGATTTGTGTCAGTGATGATCTGGAAAAGAAAGTGGTGCTGGTTCACTGTCTTGGCAAATGCCTTGGAAACAAATCACTAAATACATGATTTAGGGCACGAAGCCAGTAAAACAGAACTATGAATCAGTGAATAAACCACACTTTGTGTCATTTGATGAAACCTAATAAGTGAGAAGGGGCTTCCCTTGTGGCTCTTCTTCCCAGTGGTAAAAAATCCTCCTGCCAATGCAGGAGCTGCAGGAGATGTGGATTTGAATCCTGGGTCAGGAATATCCTCTGAAAAAGGAAATAGCAGCCCACTCAACTTTTCTTGCTTGGGAAACTCCATGGACAGAGAAGCCTGGCAGGCTAGAGTCCATGGGGTTGCAAAATGTTGGACACAACTGAGCGACTGAGAACAAACACAATAAGTAAGAAAGATATATTATTACTGCAACTTCCTACAAAGAAACTAAAACTTTACTATTATTTTTTGGTTATGCTACGTGGCTTGTGGGATGTTAGTTCCCTGACCAGGAATCAAACTTGGTCACCCCTGCAGTAGAAGTGCTGAGTCCTAACCACTGGACTGCCAGGCAATTCTCAGAAACTAAAACTTTAAAAATAAACAAGAGTTGGCAAAGTTGTTAACAACTACAAGAAACAGTTGAGTAAGATTTGATCTATTGGAAAATCACATGATTTCATATTAACTAGTTGGACACCTTTCAGAACTAAATATGCATTATAATGCTTCATCAATTCACAGGATAGTACATCATGATTTTTGGTAGACCACATGAAGTGCTGAAAATATTTAAGTATCAGATTTATTGTAAGAATCACATAAATTGATATATGTGGCATGTTCAGTCACTTCAGTCGTATCTTTTGCGACCCTATGGATTGTAGCTCACCAGGCTCCTCTTTCCATGGAATTCTCCAGGCAAGAATATTGGAGTGGGTTGCCATGCCCTCCTCCAGGGGATTTTCCCAGACCAGGGATCAATCCCATGTCTCCCCTGTTTCTTGCATTGCAGGCAGATTCTTTACCACCGAGCCACCAGGAAAGCCCAATATATGTGGCTGCTGCTGCTGCTAAGTCACTTCAGTCGTGTCTGACTCTGTGCGACACCATAGACAGCAGCCTACCAGGCTCCCCCTGTGGGAATAACCTTAAAAGCAATACGCTATTTTTGTATAAATTTGATTTTTCTTATCATCCAAAAACCACCTATCAAATAATGGCCCTATGCAGAAAACAATGTTAAGCTCAGGATTCTCTGGTGCTCATCGCATTACCTCCACCACACACTCACACACACCTGTTTTGTTCCTCCTGCTCCAGACTCCTCTCACCTGTTTTAAGAAGGACTCATTTTTCTCTAGGCCTGCTGAAGTGCTGTCATAATTATTGTTTCCTTTAATGCATGTTCCAGTATTCATACTTAATCTCAGTTTATACCTTTATTTGGAGAAGGAAATGGCAACCCAGTCCAGTATTCTTGTCTGGAAAATCCCATGGACTGAGGAGCCTGGTGGGCAACAGTCCGTGGGGTGACAAAGAGTCAGCCTTGACTGAGCAACTGAGCACATACCTTTATTTGGGGTGGGAATGTGGTAAAGGCAGTAAGCACATGGGTGAGTCTATCTTTCTCTCTTACTCTGTTGAGAATAGCTTGTCTGGGTATAGAATTCTAGGTTGAAAAGCACTTCCTTCACTTTATTTGAAGACTTGACTCCATTCCTTCTAGTCTAGTGAAACTGTATCTTTCTGCAATTATCGGTTTAATCTCTTGAGTGAAAAGATGATGAATTTTTTATGGGGATAAGAGAAAACTTCCCCAATTCTTTGCCTGTGTGTCGGGGGTGGGGGGTGGGGATACACATTGTGAGAGTTGGGTTAGACCTTAAATGAAGTGTCCTTCTTGTGATAGCCCTACTGCTCAATTTCATTCTGCATTATGCTTTCTAACTCCAACTATAAATGTCTCAAAGCTTTCACAGTACAGACTGGCTCTCGTGTCCTTTGCAGACTCTTTTGCAGCACATTCCAGAATGCAGTTTTCTCTCCTTGTGCTATCTATCATTCTGCTCCCTTTGGTTTTCAATCTTTTAAAATTTTTGAGTATTTTCTCTTTTCAATAAGAGTCTTCGGCTCTTGTTCCCTTCTGTGTTATACATGGATTCCTTTTTTCATTTTGATTCTTCAATTGTGTTGGAGTTTAAGACAGACAGAAGACCCAGCTATGTGTCTTATCTATCCTCTGGAATCAGAATTCTTTATTTTATAATGTGTCTTTTTCTGTGAACCTCTAATATAAAAGAACTTGTTTTAGTCACTAAATTGTATCTGGCTCTTTTGTGACCCCTTGATCTGTAGCCAACAGGTTCCTCTATCCATGGGATTTCTGAAGCAAGAATACTGGAGTGGGTTGCCATTTCCTACTCCAGATAAAAGAACTTACACAAACCAAGTCATAATTGGATAGTCTTTCTAGATTGACTGATTTGTTCTAATAATCTGTCAATCTAATCAAATGCCAAAAAAGTACTGAATAGTTTATCTTTGTAGCATATTTTTCAGCCTAAGTTGCCATCTATCAATAAGTATCCTTGTAAATAATTTGTATTTCACACACTTATATTTAAAAATATACTTAGAATCACTTTGTCAAGTCCCTCTTCCACTCACAAAATCATGTTGTGCTTTGTTGTAATTGATTGAATTTGTGTTTCTTATTGTTTTTTCAATATTACTTTCCTCATAACTCCAACTCTAGTCTCATCATCTTTGAAAATATAGTCTATTTGGTATCTAGACTTATCATTTTATTGTTAGAACTTAATCATAGACGTTCCTTGCTTGAACTTTTGCAAGAAATCCAGAGAATCTTCATGATATTCAAACTCTAAAGGTTCCTTATGATCTGCCCTCTGTTTACCATTTCACTGTCATCTCTCACCCTTCCTCTGAAGGTATTCCATGCTTTGGGCAGACAAAAATATTATAGTAGTACTGGCACTAGTGGTAAAGAACCTGCCTATCAAGGCAGTAGATGTAAGGGACACAGGTTGTACTCCTGTGTCAGGAAGATCCCCTAGAGAAGGACATGGCAACCCACTTCAGTATTCTTGCCTGGAGAATCCCTTGGACAGAAGAGCCTGGAGGGCTACAGGCTATAGGGTCACAAGTTGTTGGACATGACTGAAGTGACTTAGTATGCATGCATCCTTTCCACAGCATGATTGCATCCCTTGACATAATATTCTCTTCTGGTATAGTTTCTTTCATTCTATCCCTTTTCTGACTGATGAGCTTATTCATACTTCAAAACTTGGCTCAAACATCACTTCCTCAGGAAAGACTTGTTTGATCTCTCCAGGGAAAGAATTAAGAGTTTCCTCCCATAAGATCTAGTCCACAACTCTTCAAGTTGTCTAATACTTGACTATAATTATGTGTTTATATATTTGTGTCCTTACTAGGTTGTGAGCCCCTAGAGGTCAAGGACTCTATTTACAAACCAAAACCTTAATACATGTTTACAAAGTAGAAGGAAGTGAATAAGAGAGGAAAAAAGGAAGGAAAAGAAGGATGGATGGTAGGGAGGGAGGAAGGAAAGGTAGAAAGGATGGAGGGGAGAAAGGACAGAGGGAAGGAAAAAGGAAGGGGTTACCAGTTTAGAAATAAGTGGCTCATTTTACTACATGGGAACTTTAGGATTATTATATGTTTTTCCAATTTTTGTGTGTGTGTATAACACAGTGGAGATTTTTATTTGAAGAGAATCATTATCATGTACTTGTAATGAAATAAATTGATATACAAATTATTTGTTTTTTTTTTACCTTTGTACCCAGTAATTCCAGAATATCTGTCAACCTTTGTCACATCCTGGTTACACAATCAATGTCCATAGAGACATTTTCATCATTGTAGCTTGTCCTTCATTCAAGCTTTAATTACCAAAATTTACTTCTCTGATGACATTTTTCTATCTAGTTTTTCCCCTCACTATATTTCCCTTCACTATCTCACTGAACTTTCTTTCAATTGTTTGAGATGACCAGTCTTGGAAAAGTTCTATTTTCTTTCAGTCTCTACCTGCTCATCACTTCCATCATTATCCAGTCTGACACAAAAATCTATTATTTCAACCAATATCTTATCAAAATAGTCAGTTCTCTTCTCCTCTTCTCTGTTCTCATGGTAATACATTGTTTCAAAATTAACCGACTGTCCACAAGATCACTCTTGTATATGAGCTTCTAAATATGATAGAGAGAAGTCCCCAAATGCACAGCTAGCTCATGGTTTTAACATCAACAAGGTTGTCAAGGCTGTTTAGTGAGATTAGCATGTTCTAGACCACACATGTCTGATTCTCAAACTTTACCAAGTCTCCCAAAGTCTACCACATCTTGCCTGTTCTTCTCATCACAAGAAAATATTTAACTTCCAATTTTACTGAGAAATATTGTCATTTAAAAACATGTTACATCCTTTCTACTTCTTGCTTTACAGTATGGTATGTCTCTTTTTCTATCTTTTTTTTTTCTTTCTTATTTTACCATATGCTCAGTAAATGTGCTTCATTAATTATCCCCTCTATTCCTTCACAGATTCTTCTCTACATTTATCCTCATCAACATTTAAGAATGCTTAAGTGTACCCTACAAGTATTTTAAAAATTGTACATTGCACCTATAGTCTCTTTTATAATATCTACTTTTCAAATATAATAAAAACATGTTAACACATTCTTAACTTTTTATGCTTATATTCAACTTTTAAACACTTGGCAGATGGAACAGAGGTAAAGAATTCACCTATCAACACAGGAGATGCAAGAAATGCAGGTTTGATTCCTGAGTTAGGAAGATCCCCTGGCATAGGAAATGGCAACCCATTCCAGTATTCTTGCCGGGGAAATCCCCATGGACAGAGGAGCCTGGCAGGCTACAGTCCATAGGTCCACAAAGAGTCAGACATTATTGAGTGAAAGCGTGCACATGCACATCACCTGTCGGGCAACCAAAAACATTCAAAGTAAAATTGGTAAAGATCACTGTCGCCATCCATTAAAAAACTTTCAAATCTCATTTGCTTAACTTCACTTCATATTCACTAGGTTAAATCTACTCCTTTTTGACACTCTGTTTTCTCTGATTTTGATAATGCAATGTTCCTTACTACTCCTTGTTTACTCCCATTTCTCAGATCAATTGTATTCAATGTCCTTAAGCTACACATTCTGTTATCTCACTGTGTGTTTGTGTGTTTAGTGGCTCAGTCATGTCCAACTCTTTGTAACCCACCAGGCTCCTCTGTCCATGGGATTTTCCAGGCAAGAATACTAGAACGGGTTGCCATTTCCTCCTCCAGGGGATCTTCCAGACCCAGGGATTGATCTCAAGTCTCCCGTGTCTCCTGCATTTCAGGCAGATTCTTTACCTGCTGAGCCATAATTGAAATTTACTATAAGTTTCCACTCCACACATTCTCTCTGAGGGATGCTTCCATGTCCGTAACTTAATCTATTGGTTATAATGAGGGGAATCTATTCCTTGACCTCTACTGAAGACAACACTCTTAATTTTAAAACTCACCATCCAATTACTCTGAAGATGTCCAAAATGATATCTCCTACCATCTACATCCCAGTTGAATTCTCTGTAGGAACTAATACATATAAAGCTTCAAAGTAGCTTTTCATCAGAGTTATGCCAGATTTACTGTTTCCTCACCTTCTACATTCAACTGGTTACTATGTTCTTTAAGTCGCCCCTTGTAGAAGTTCTTAAATTGCAAATTCCTTAGTTTAGACAATCTTCATCTTTCACATGGGTTATTTAAAATCTTCTTAAATTATTTTCATCTCTCTAGATTTACCCTCCTATACCTTGCAACTAGAATTTTTTCTGAAACAAAAATATGATGACAAAACTTTCCTGGTTAGAAATCTTCAACTATCCTGCAATAAATTTGACTTAAATGCTAAAGTCCGAAGTGTAGCATATACAGTCCTTTATGATCTGGTAACAGCTTATTTCTCAAGACTCAGGTATTCCTTTCTCATAGCCTCCACATCATTTACTTCTGATTATCATATTTAAACATACCCCTGTCTCTATTAAAAGGTAAATTTGATGGGGAGGGTTATATCTGAGTATCTCAAATGTCTTAGTATCTCAAATTCTTTGGCACACTATTAATTACAGTAAACATGTTGAATGACAGAATAGATGAGTGAAATTTACCACGTGTTAACATTAATTCAGTTTCAGGTCTACATAAAAAAATAGCACACAAAGACTGCAATACAGGTGTCACTCAAAAATGATTTGTATCATTTTAAAAAATCTGAATGATTTCAATCTGATGTTTCAGTTCGGTTCAGTTCAGTTCAGTCGCTCAGTCATGTCTGACTCCTTGAAACCCCATGAATTCTGTCCATCACCAACTCCTGGACTTTACTCAAACTCATATCCATTGAGTTGGTGATGCCAACCAACCATCTCATCCTCTGCCATTCCCTTCTCCTCCCACCTTCAATCCTTCCCAACATCAGGGTCTTTTCCAATGATTCAGTTCTTCACATCAGGTGGCCAAAGTATTGGAGAGTCAGCTTCAGCATCAATCCCTGCAATGAATATTCAGGACTGATTTCCTTTAGGATGGACTGGTTGGATCTCTTTACTGTCCAAGGGACTCTAAAGAGTCTCCTCCAACACCAAAGTTCGAAAGCATCAATTCTTCAGTGCTCAGCTTCCTTTATAGTCCAACTCTCACCCATACCTGACTACTGGAAAAACCATAGCTTTGACTAGATGGACCTTTGTTGGCAAAGTAATGTCTCTGCTTTTTAATATGCTATCTAGGTTGGTCATAGCTTTTCATCCAAGGAGTAAGCATCTTTTAATTTCATAGCTGCAGTCACAGTCTGCAGTGATTTTGGAGCTCAAAAAAATAAAGTCTCTCACTGTTTCCATTGTTTCCCCATCTATCTGCCATAAACCGATGGGACCAGATGCCATGATCTTAGTTTTCTGAATGTTGAGTTTAAAGCCAACTTTTTCACTCTCCTCTTTCACTTTCATCAAGAGGCTCTTCAGTTCTTCTTCACTTTCTGCCATAAGGGTGGTGTCATCTGCGTATCTGAGGTTATTGATATTTCTCCCAGCAATCTTGATTCTAGCTTGAGCTTCATCAGGTCCAGCATTTCTCATGATGTACTCTGCATAGAAGTTAAATAAGCAGGGTGATGATATACAGCCTTGACATTCTCCTTTCCCTATTTGGAACCCATATGTTGTTCCATGTCCAGTTCTAACTGTTGCTTCTTGACCTGCATACAGATTTCTCAGAAGGCAAGTCAGGTGGTCTGGTATTCCCATCTGTTGAAGAATTTTCCAGTATTTTTGTGATCCACACAGTCAAAGGCTTTGGCATAGTCAATAAAGAATAAGTAGATGTTTTTCTGGAATGCTCTTTTTTGATGATCCAACAGATGTTGGCAATTTGATCTCTGGTCCCTCTGTTTTTTCCAAATCCAGCTTGAACATCTGGAAGTTCACAGTTCATGTCCTGTTAAAGCCTGGCTTGGAGAATTTTGAGCATTACTTGGCTAGCCTGTTAGCTGAGTGCAATCGTGCGGTAGTTTGAACATTCATTGGCATTGCTTTTCTTTGGATTGGAATGAAAACTGACCTTTTCCAATCCTGTGGCCACTGCTGAGTTTTCCAACCTTGATGGCATATTGAGTGCATCACTTTCACAGCATCATCTTTTAGGATTTGAACTAGTTCAACTGGAATTCCATCACCTCCACTGGCTTTGTTCATAGTGATGCTTCCTAAGGCCCACTTAACTTCTCATTCCAGGATGTCTGGCTCTAGGTGAGTGATCACACCATCGTGGTTATCTGAGTCATGAGCATCTTTTTTGTATTGTTTTTCTGTGTATTCTTGGCACCTCTTCCTAATATATTCTGTTTCTGTTAGGTCCATACCATTTTTGTCCTTTATTGAGCTCATCTTTGCATGAAATATTCCCTTGGTATCTCTAATTTTCTTAAAGAGATCTCTAGCCTTTCCCATTTTATTGTTGTCCTCTATTTCTTTGTATTGAGCACTGAGGAAGGCTTTCTTTTCTTTCCTTGCTATTCTTTGGAATTCTATATTCAAATGGGTATATCTTTCCTTTTCTCCTTTGCCTTTAGCTTCTCTCCTTTTCTCAGTGCTTTGTAAGGCCTCCTCAGGCAACTGTTTTGCCTTTTTGCATTTCTTTTTCTTGAGGATGGTCTTGATTACTGCCTCCTGCACAATGTCACGAACCTCAATCCATAGTTTTTCAGGCACTCTGTCTATCAGATCTATATTCCTTGAATCTATCTGTCACTTCCATTGTATAATCTTAAGGGATTGATTTAGGTCATACCTGAATGGTCTAGTGGTTTATTTTCCTATTAATTTTGTAGAAACTAAGTCAAATCTATGATTTTTTGTTGTTTGAGTATCAGTAATGCAATAGTGGCCTGTATAAAGAAGGTGTAAAATAAACCATTGATTAATTAAATTTTGATTCCACATAATAATTGTGTGAAAACAGTTTTAATTATCTTCATGGTCATTTTCATATGTTCTATAATAATAAAATTGCTATTAAACAGAAGAATTTTGTTTCTATATTCTGAATGCGTGCTATGTTAGAAGAATTCTTAAAATATTGCAGGACTGTCAGTATTCTCTTTATGAGTATACAACTATTTTGAGTTTTTGAGACTGTTTTGAATTAACCAAAAATATTGTTCACTTGTGATATTGTATCCAACAACATCAATTCCACTGTGTTTTAAGGCATTCCAGAGCCATTATGAATTTGAGCTAATGGGCTAATCCTGTACAGTCAACTAGACTGAGCCAAAATTCACTCTAAAAAATTGCAGATTTGGACGTATTCCTATTGAGCTGGCACGAGTTAAGTTCAATAGAGTTCAGTATTTCTGACAAATTCTAAATGGAAGAGTCCAAAAGGTTACTATCATTATTATCTGGGCTTTCACCCAGCATTCAAACTCACAAATCACTGTCATGTTTTCTGCTAAAATCAGCATTGATTCTGGACTCCACATTATTTGATTCATTTGGTATATTTATGTAGTAGGATAGTTTATAGAATATTTTTGTATTATGCTCAGTAACTTATTTAGAAAGAAAAACATGCATTTTCATTTAAGACTAACAAGGGTGAAAAGTTTTACTATAGCTACCTCTGTTTTTGTATTTCTGTAACCCCTTTTCCTAATGTTCTTCACAAAGAATCAGAATTTCCTAATAGAGATGCAGATGTAGAGAACGGACTTGTGGACACAGTGGTGGAAGGAGAAAGTGGGACAAATTGAGGGAGAATAGCCCTGAAACATATACATTACCATATATAAAGTAGATAGTTAGTGGCAAGTTGCTGTTTGACACAGGTAGTTCAAACTGGTGCTCTGTGACAACCTATGGGGTGGGATGGTGCAGGGGGCAGGGGGAAGGGTCAAGAGGGAGGGGACATCTGTATACATATGGCTGATTTCATGTTGTTTAATGGCAGAAAACAACACAACAGTGTAAAGCAAATATCCTCCAATTTTTTAAAAATAATCTGAAAAAGAAAAAAAATCAGCATTTTCTAAAGGATATAGGTATATATTCAAGGGCCCAGTTTCTATAGACAATGAGACAAAACCTAGAATTAAATTTAAATGAAAATATCTAGAAAGCATTTTTTAGCTGAGAGGAGCAGCACCTGATCCAGGAGCATTTTTACCCTGAAGGAAAACAAAAGCATCATCAAGATTCCTATGGATGAGGTCAGTACCACAAAGCTCTTCCTCTGTTACCCATCAACCAAATTTATACATAACCATGCTTTCAAAGAAAATGCTTTGGAATGAACTGTGTCCTCCCAAAATTTACGTTGAAGCACTACCCCGGGATGTGATAGTATTTGGAGATAGAACCTTTGGGAGTTAATTACTGTGAGGGGTAGAGTCCTTATGAACAGATGGGTGTTCTTTTATCAAGAGACCAGAGAGCTTGCTTTCTCTCTGTGCCATACAAGGATACAGCAAGAAGGCTAACATCCGAAAACAAGGAAGAGGACCTTAACTAAACTTCACATTTGCCTGCATTTTGATCTTGGACTTCCTAGCCTCTAGAAGTATGAGAAATATATGTCTTGTTTAAGCCACTCAGTCTATGGCATTTTGTTTTAGCAACCCAAGCTGAGTAGGATATGAAGGTATTAGTTTTACTGTTACCCTGCAAATCAGGAAAGTCACATTCATTTAGTAAATTTAAAAAAGCAAGTTAAATATATGAAAACAATCATACACCTTGAAAGACCCAACTATCATATTATCAATGAGAATTCACAGTGAAATCACTACTGTATGTAGTAAACCTAGCTTTAACTGAATGGTATGTTTTAGTGTGGAATATGTGTGTTTTTAAGTATATATGAAAATATTTGAATTTTATGGTCAAATAAACTTGTGTCCTAGGAAACCGCAGAGCCTGGGAAACAAGTTCAGGTCCAAAGTCTGGACTAGGGAAGTCCATAAGACTTGCAAGATCAGAAGTTAACACAGAGTAAAACTGTCATTGCTGGAGTAATAGAGAAATTGGAGATGCAATAGATAAGTGTTAGATAAATTTGAAAGTAGACTCAATGTCAAAAATTCAGAGAGAAGAGGACTTAGCGTCTAAGGGGAACATAAGACCCAGACACTTCCAAGTGTGGCAGGACCAGAGACCAGCTTCACACTTGGGGAGTTCACTGTTTCAAAAAGACTGGAAAAGATGCTTAGAGACTCATAATCATTCAATTAGTCAGCAATCAGTGGGTTCATTCTCTTTTCCCATTCCTTCTGTTATATTTATTTATATTCTGAACCTTTATAATTCTTGATTGGGTGGGAGCGATTGCTTTCTAGATAGCTTCCCTGTCCCTTAGCTGGCTTTTTCACCAATTAATTCTTCTTGAGGGCTTCCCTGGTGGTTCAGACAGTAAAAATTCCACCTGGAATGCACCAGACCCAGCTTCAGTTCTTCGGTTGGGAAAGTCCCCTGGAGAAAGGAATGGCTATTTTCTGGCCTGGAAAATTCCATGCACAGATGGCACCATATGAAGTTTTCAGTCTTAAACTATCTTCCTTATGATCTACCTCACACCTTGACTTGTCTCTTCTAAATCAGTTGGTGTGTGTCAAGACTTCAGATTTTATGCTACCCAAGGCCCAAGCCAAGCACCATTTGGCAGAGGGTGGGGGAGGGGGACAGGATGGGAAGAAACGAAGGAAAATTTAATCACATGTGATATTCTCTTCTATTTTTTTTCCCTTAATTTGAAGAATTTCTGCAGCTTAGGTTATAAACCTATTTATGTTTCAATCAGCCTTCAAAAATAAAAAAATAAAGAGAAGTAACAACAAAAATAAAATTGAAAAGAACTTCACTCAAATTCTCATCTGGATATCATTCTTTCTTTTCCTCTCACAAACCTATGAAAAACTCTGCTCATATTGACTATTTATACTTCCTTATTTGATTGGATGGCATTGCCAACTCTATGGACATGAGTTTGAGCAAGCTCCGGGAGTTGGTGATGGACAGGGAGGCCTGGTGTGCTGTAGTCCTTGGGGTCTCAGAATCAGACAGGACTGAGCAACTAAACTGAACTGAATTTTTCACTCACTGCCTTACCTTGTAGTCTAGTTTTTGGGCCCATCACCTTTTCCTGATGCAGTCTACGTCAGTAACCTCTGTTATAACCAATTTATGTTTTGCAGTCTATAACTTCCTTTAACATCTCTATTGCTTTTTCACTTTTAATTTTTGTCTTTCTGAAACTTTCTATTCCCTTGGTTTCAAGACATCTACTCTGTAATACTACTTATTCTAGCCTCATTAGTAGATTTTATTGTTATTATGGTTGCCCTTTAATGGAAACTCATTTCCCTAGTTAACTTCCTTCATTCAGCCCCTGCAAAAGCCCCTCTTATAGGACATGTCTTCTCTATTTTGTTTTTAAAATGTTTTTGTTGAGGTATACCTGATCTCTATATTTATGAGTCTGTTACTTTTTTGTTATATACATTCACCTGGTTATCTTTTTAGATTCTATATGTAAGTAACTACGGATTATTTGTCTTTCTCTATCTGACATTTCACTAAGCACAATGCTGTCTAGGCCCATCCATTCTGTTGAAAATGGCATAATTTCATTCTATGACTGAGTAATATTCCATCATATATATGTGTTTATACACACACGCACACCACAACTATTTCCATGCACCTAATGATGGACATAGATTTTTTCCGTGCCTTGACTATTATAAACAGTGCTGCTCTCTGATGATGATTAATAGCGTTGAGCATCTTTTCATGTGCCTGTTGACCACTGTATGTCTTCTCTGGAAGAATGCTTATCCAATTCTGCTGTCCATGTTTTAATATGTTGCTTGTTTGTTGTATATTGAGTTACATGAGCTGTTTATATATGTTGGATATCAACCCCTTCTCAGTCATATAATTTTTAAATATTTTCTCCCATTCATTGCATTGCCTTTTCATTTTGCTGATGGTTTCCTTTGCTGTGCAAAAGCTTTTAAGTTTAATTAGGTTCCCTTTGGTTATTTTTGCTTTTATTTATTTTGCTTTAAGTAAGAGACAGATTCAAAAAATTATTGCTCAGATTTATGTCAAAGAGTAATCTGCCTATATTGTCTTCTAGGAGTTTTATGGTTTCAGGTCTTAAATTTAAGCGTTTAATACATTTTACGCTTAATTTTGCATAGGATGTTAGAGAATGTTCTAATCTCATTCAATTACATGTAGATGTCCAGATTTCCCAGCACTACATATTGAAGAGCCTATTTTTTCTCTATTGTATTTTCTTGCCTCCTTTGGTGTAGATTAATTGACTATGAGGGCATGGATTTAATTCTGGGCTCTCTATTCTATTCTATTCATCTAGGTGTCTGTTTCTTGTGCCAGCACCAGGCTGTTTTGATTCTTGTAGCTTTGTCTGATCAGTGAGCATAACACCTCCAGCTTTGTTCTTTTTTCTCAACATTGTTTTGGCAATTTCTGGTAGCCAAAGAGAATAAATACCTTGACCATCACAATTATAAAAATCAAGAACTAGTATTTCCATCGCCTTATCTTATCACTGTGATGAATTTCTCTGACTCTGCAACTGGCTTTTATTTTCAAAATACTCCAAGAGGTGTTGTGTGAGTATGTATTTTTTGTCTTTGATTTGAAATATATCTGTTTATCTTTGACATCCTCATTATCCAGAATAACAGAGAAATTTGGGGATTTATATTTATATTTTGTCTAAAACAGTTTTAATTAATATAAACTTCTAGTTAAATCTCTTACAGTGCCCTTACACTGATGTATATATCTTACCTAGTCAGGTAGTAAATTGCATAAAGGAAAAGCATATTAACACATTTTGGCTAATGTACACTTTTAAAAAATTGAAACCTAGATTGAGAATGAATTTGTTCATTCTTTGAAGTATTAAAATTAAAATGTACAAACCCTAAGGCCTGTCAAATTGTTCATCATGATCTATAAAAATATTTTAGACATTTGTTCATTGAAGTTAATAGAAAAAGACTTATCTTCCTGGCAATTAAAGCAGATGATGTATTTTTGACAGAGAATTCATGTTCTATTTGTCACTATGAAAGATTAAAAAATGTTTTCCACTGTGACAGAATTGTAATGATATTATAAACTGTACACATTAGAATTTACTGCAAAGTATGATTCTGTTTAATTCTAAGTGGGATCAACATTCTTTCAGATAAAGATAATGCAATTTGCGCTTAAAAATATTTCTTGTTCTATATTAATAGTTTTAATTTATAACTATTCAAATTTATTATATAAACTTGTCCTTAAATCTCTCATATCATCTTTACTGAAACTAGGACACAGTAATAGAAATGGTTTGTGATGCATTCCTTTTATTACATTTTAGATTTTATACCTATAATATATATGAAATATTTTATAAGTAATCCTATATACAGATTTCTCTAAAGACAGGAAACAATGGCTATAAATTAGAATGTGCAGAAACCTTAATTATATTTTTCAGCAAAATATATTTTTCTTTATTCAAAGAAAAGAATTTATATTTATATAAAAATATAAGTTAGAAAAACAAAGTGGCTTTTTACTATACTTAATTATGTAGAGCTGTATTCTTTCTAATAGACTTCCTTATTAATAATGAAAAGTGAACACAGGGTTAATCTGTAATATTATAGCAAACAGAAATGTAAATTTCCAAATGACAAATCCATGCATATAGAATGAGCTTAAAAATAAAAACAATAAATAGTGCTTACCATGAGTCATATTTGCACCACTACTTTTTCTTTTAATTTCTTTAAAATAGTTCATTATTTCATCATTTAAACAAACAGCTTTAAAGTGGTCATGATTGCCTGTGAATTTCTTGCCTTTGTTTTCATCTTCTCTACAACTTTAACTCCTTTACAAACTTGGTCTCAGCATAGCCTTCCTTCCCCTAAATAATCTTCCCTGAGCCCCTTAGAATTGTATTGGGAACCCTTCATTATGCGTTTCACAGCACCCTTAAGCTTTATTTTAGCACTTATGGGCTTCCCCGATGGATGGCTCAGCCTCAGCGGGTAAGGAACTGCCTGCAATGCAGGAGACACAGGATATGCGGGTTTGATCCCTATGTGGGGAAGATCCATTGGAGAAAATCATGGCAGCTCACTCCAGTATTCTTGCTTGGAAAATCCCATAGACAGAGGAGCCTGGTAGGTTACAGTCCATGAGGTCCAAAGAGTCAGACATTACTGAACACAAGGCACATGAAGAGGCATAATTGACTTTGTCTATCCTCTTCATAAGTCCATGTGCTCATGTACAGAAGGGCTATGGTTTGTTTTTCATTTTATTTCTAGTATTTTATATGTATTTTTAGCTTTGCATATAGTTGAGTAACATTTGTTGAATTGAAAATCTTAGAATTTAAACAAACTTAGCTAATTTCACTGCATATTATTTCCAGAAAACATTTTTACCACTTTAAGACGTACTCAAAGAGGCCATTATAAACACATCAGGACATGACATTCAACCTAATTTCAAAATCTCACCACATAGTATAAATCTGCACTGTATCAATGACAACACATTGCATTATACCATTATTCCCAAAGTCAACTAACTCATTCTTCCCAGAAACAGAAAACTTTCATTTATCACTTTATTGAGAAGATCTGGAATCAACAAAGGGAGGAGATAAGTAGACTATGCTATCAAACCAATATTGTTCAAGGTTATGGGCACAGGCACGTTGTTCATGGAGTGATTCTTGAGAAAAACATCTAATCATTCAGAATGGTGATCCAAAGTTTGTCTACAGAAGAAATATGACAAAATAAGTACCTAGAAAGTGTTTTGAGAAATAACAGGCAAAGCCAAGACTAATTCTTTTAAAATCGAAAGCAGATTTTGTACAAAAGAACAATAGAAAGAAAAAGTCAAAGAGAAAAGATGTACCCCTTTGTTTCGTTGGTGAGGTCAGTAAACTTGGTAAAAAGTGTTTATGAAGCTAGCATAGGCAATAAACAAAAAAAGGCAGAAGACAAATTATGAGAAAAATAGCAATGAAATTTTTAGTCAAATATTTTTAAGTTAAAGGGATAGTGTAATTAATGTGCACAAATATTTTACAAAGATACAAGAAAAATGCTAATATTCAAATAGAAAATTATGCAAAAATTATACAAATTATTTTTGTGAAAGAAAAATACATTGCTTGGATGAAAAATACAAATAACGTTCAATCTCTGAATCCTGCCTGGTAGCTCAGCTGGTAAAGAATCTGCCTGCAATGCGAGAGACCTGGGTTTGATTGCTGGGTTGGGAAGGTCTCCTGGAGGAGAGAATGGCTACCCATTCCAGTTTTCTGGCCTGGAGAAGTCCATGGACTATATAGTCCATGGGGTCACAAAGAGTTAGTCATGACTGAGCAACTTTCACTCAATCTCTGAATAATGAAAAATTGTAAAACAATTTTGAAATAAAGTGTCATTTCTCAACAGTAATATAGGTTAATCCAGAATTTTCTTCTATTGAAGATTTGGAAAAATGGATTCATTCACTTCTTTTTGGTATATAAACTGGTATAACACCTATGCGAAACATTGATAACAATGCATCAATATTTCAAAATATTCCATGTACTTTGAAATAATAACTTAACATGTAAGGGTCAGCTGTATGAAAATACACAGCCTTGTGTTAAAATATTTACCTGCAGTTTTAAAGATACATTCATGAACAAAACAAAGATGTCCACACTCCTGAAGCTTACATTCTAATGGTGGACTAGGAGGTACACACACAATAAACATAAACAAAAAAAAATATTTAAACCATGTAGTATATTAGAAAGGAGATTGTAAGTTTTACTACTAAGTAGGAAAAGAAGAGCCATATCTGAGAGATCAGTAAAGGGAAGCGACTTGGCTAGAGTGGAGCAAAAGTGGGCAATTAGAGTTTAACTGGGATCGTCAGAGTAAGCGGGCCTCAAGATAAAATTCTTGAATGAAGTGGCAGAATTAGTCAATTCTGGAAGAAAACAATCACAATGAGAGATTTCAACCAATGAGTGGAAAATTCCTAAAGTAGCAGCATATCTGGCATGTTAAGAAATTGCCAGGTGACCCAGTGGGTCAGTGGTAAAAGAATCCACCTACAATGCAGGAGACCCAGGAGCCATGGGTTCTACCCCTGGGTTAGGAAGAACCCCTGGAGAAGGAAATGGCAACCCACTCCAGCATTCTCACCTGGGATTGCTATGAACAGAAGAACCTGGTGGGTTACAGTCCATGAGGTCTCAAACAGGTTACAACTGAGTGGGTGTGCACACGTGCGCGCACACACACACACAGCATGGTTATAACAGAGGGAGTAGAAGAGCTTTCCTAGAAAATAAATTTAAAGAAGTAATGCTTGTGGACTGCATATGTGTGTTGATTTTGTGGAGGAAAAAAAGAGCCTGACTGCTATCTACACGTTTGCTAAATCAAATGGTGATGGGAATGGACACTGAGGAAAAATGAGCTAAGCAGAAAGATGAGCTGGGAAAGAGCCTGGGAGTGAGAGACCCTGGTATGCATGAAACTTTTAAAAAGACATTCAGTATAAAGTACCAAATGCAGAGTAATGAAAGGGGAGGAAATTAGGATGGAAAGGATGGGCTGTGATGAAAGATGATGTTGAAATCTTCAAATATAAATGACCATAAGCCTTATTTAGGAAAGTAAGAATGTTATCTATGAGTTTTAAAGAAGGGGATGAAATGACCAGATACAAGCTTTTTTAAAATATCGCTCTGGGAACTATACTGGAGAATGATTTGTAAAGGAGAAAATATAACTAAAATGAAATCAGTTTCTAACTGTTGTTGGACTAACTCAAGCTTAAGATAATGCAGTACAAATCAGTGGCACAGGGATTAAAAACAATTTAAGAAGCAGAACTAACACTGCTTGATGATGAATTGGATGGAAGCAGAAGACAGAGGAGGAAAGAAACAAGATGACTCTTGTGTGTGTATTGAGGTAAGTGGAACTATCTAACATCTAACATAGAAAATATAAAGCAGTTTTCAGAGCGAAAATAACGGAATTTCAGTTTTGTACAATCTGACAATCAATTGCCCATAGGTTGCCACTGGAAATATCCAAGGCAGTTGGAAGTGTGGATATGACATCCAGAAAAGGGATTTGGCAAGAGGTAAGAATTTGGACAGAGAAGGCAATGGCATGCCACTCCAGTACTCTTGCCTGGAAAATCCCATGGACGGAGGAGCCTGGTAGGCTGCAGTCCAAGGGGTTGCTGAAAGTCAGACATGACTGAGTGACTTCACTTTCACTTTTCACTTTCGTGCACTGGAGAAGGAAATGGCAACCCACTCCAGTGTTCTTGCCTGGAGAATCCCAGGGACGGCAGAGCTTGGTGGGCTTCCGTCTATGGGGTTGCACAGAGTCGGACATGACTGAAGCGACTTAGCAGCAGCAGCAGCAGCAAGAATTTGGAAGGCACTGGAGTTTCTGTGGTCAAGATCTCTGGTAGTCTAAAATTCATAATTAAAGGATGACATTTCTGGACAATGAGACAAAGTCACACCTCAATGAGATCTCAGCCTCATAGACATGAGATTTGAAATCTGCAGACATCTTTGCACAAAGAAAACAGTCTGCCTCCTCTTTGGCTAAGGGAAACTGTAACAAGGCTCATGACTTTGGAAATGGAAGAGGCTGGATTTTACTACCATTACCAACACCCAGCACCTGTGATGTAATTTGTGGGACCCAGTGAATAATAAAAATACAAGGTCCCTTGGTCAAACATTTTTAAGAATTTCAAGATGGTGTCACCAGGGCATTAAGCCAAGCATAGGGCCCCTCAAAGCCTAGAGGACTAAAGACCCTCTCTATGAAACCCGACTTCAAACTTCCCACTCACTCCTAAAGTTGTGAGAATTAATGAGGAGATATCCATGAGGAGATACCCATGAGGAGAGAGTAGAATGAGAAAAGGTAACCTAAGACATATCCCTGAAGACTAGCAACATGATGTAAAAATGTAAATGGATTTCTAGAACAAAAGACTGGAAAATACAAAAAATGAATATGATGATCATGATTAGAATGAGAGTAACACTTACTTTTCTTTATAGTATTTTTCTGTTTCTATAAAATATAAAATGCTTTTAATGCTTTATCAGTCAGTTCAGGTCAGTCTCTCAGTCATGTCTGACTCTTTTCAACCTCATGGACTGCAGCATGCCAGGCTTCCCTGTCCATCACCAACTCCCGGAGCTTGCTCAAACTCACGTCCATTGAGTCGGTCATGTTATCCAAACATCTTATCCTGTCGTCCCCTTCTCCTCCTGCCTTCAGTCTTTCCAAGCATCAAGGTCTTTTCCAATGAGTCAGTTCTTCCCATCAGGTGGCCAAAGTATTGGAGCTTCAGCTTCAGCATCAGTCCTTCCAATGAAAATTCAGAACTGATTTCCTTTAGGATTGACTGATTGGATCTCCTTGCAGTCCAAGAGACTCTCAAGAGTCTTCTCTAACACCACAGTTCAAAAGCATCAATTCTTTGGCACTCAGCTTTCTTTATAGTACAACTCTCACATCCGTACATGACTACTGGAAAAATGTTTTATAATTTATAATAAAAATCAATAAAGTTTTTTTTTTAATATCTGTCTCTTTCATTTTAGGGAAAAGTTGAGAATTGAAGTAGCATCAATACAATAGAGCAAACTTATAAACCAAAACTCTTAGTTTATCATATTGCTCAGGAAGCTGAAATGAGGGTAAGATTATCAAAATGAGAATCTAACAAAAGGGACATTTTCCCTCTCAGGTAACAGTATAGTTTTACTTCTGTGGTTATTTAAATTATGAATCAATTTATACATTTAAAAAAATACTCAAGGTAGGCTGAAATGTGTGACAAAGTATCAAAGTTAAGCTACAATGGCATGGTAATAATTATCTTAAGCCTGTACTATTCTGCTTGAAGAATAGGAAAAAAAAAGACAATTCAACTCTGCCCTTCCAGGTAATGCTAGAGAATCTTCTAAAATACAAAGTAGACAATTGGTATATTCATTGTGAATAAAACTTAAGGCATTCTAAAATTATTCTTCTTAAAAGCAAAATGAATTACCATAAGAAGAATATTTTTTTAACCACCACTTCCTCATATTGGCTTGGTTTCACCCAAGTTTTCATTTTTAAGAGTCCGTTTCCTCAGGAAAGAATATTGTTCTGACCATATGGAGGAATCTTCGAGTAAAGACTATGTGGTGTTAAGTGAAACTGCCAAACACTCCCCGCAAGCTATAATGACAACCATCACAAAAGGGGAAACAGTCCATCAACCATGAAAATATTTATCTTTAGAAGGTAAAGATAGAAGCTGATCTAAAAATTCAAAAAGTTCAGTGTTTGATAGAACTTACAGAAATTTATTTTGCTAAATGTAAACCGAGTGTTTATTTATAACAGGAGTTAGATTGATGGCTGGCTTGTATCTTGTAAGTACATCATATCCCAGGAGTAATTTTAACATTAGTAACATTTTAATATTAGTAATTGATTTCAGTATGGTAATATAAGTGTGAATGGTTTAAAGATAAAGACAAAAGGTAACAATTTCATGTTTTTTAGCTGTCATGCTGTTCTCTTTGATACACCCCTTTTATCTCCAATTTAAGTCTTTGTTGAGACTATGCTCTCACCTTGTTCTCATCCCAGCCTCTAATTAGTTCTCCCCAGAGAAGATTTATGGTATTCTGTCCATTGCCCTCACCCCTTCTTCCATTCTTTGCTGCCTGACACCTCACCACATTATTCATAACTCACACATTTTTCACCCTTTTGTCAATAATAACTTTAAAGATCTTTAGGATATGCTATATATCAAAGTTCCTTGTTTAAACTATAAGATGCCTATCCTAATACACCTAAAGACCAATGATCTCATCTGGTGGAAAACTTTGATAAAAATCTATTTCAAACTCCACATCATCTCCTTCTCCTAATTTCCACTAACTGTCTCTAGAATGATACTTCACTAATGAGTTGAACCTAAACAGGAGAAAAATACAAGTAAATTCTCAGTTTGGCATGCACTTGAATGTGTGAAAAGCTTGCTGGTTGTTGGTTTAGACGCTAAGACATGTCTGACTCTTGCGACCCCATGGACTACAGCCCACCAGACTCCTCTGTCCATGGGATTCTCCAGGCAAGAATACTGGAGTGGGTTGCCACTTCCTTCTCCAGGGGATCTTCCCGACCCAGGGATTGAACCTGGTCTCCTGCACTGCAGGCAGATTCTTTACTGACTTGGCTACGAGGGAAGCCCAAAACAAACAAATGAAAAGCTCATTCAACATCAAAAATCTTCCTGCCTTGCCACAATAAAAGTGCCTCTTATATATTTACTGGAGTAAAGATACTTTAAACTTGGCTTTTTAAAAGTGTGGTCAACAAACCGCTTATATTAGAATCATCGTGATTCATGTTAGAGTGAACACAGGTGTGACACACAATTAACACTTTACTGGAATCTCTAGGAAAAACTCTTGGACATCTGCAGATCTAATAAGCCTCTCTTTGCATGTTAGAGTTTGATAATCTCTATATATCTGATTTATTTATATATTTAGTTATTTAATATTGCATTCATCCTAAAAAGTTTAAAGTGTTTTACAACACAAGGTAAGTATGATAATGAACTGATTTAGAGAAAAAGGGGAAGTAGAAAAAAGCAGTAAGAAAAATGTAAAAAGTGATGAGGGCAGTACATAAAACATCATATTCCATGAAGGTAGTAGCTTTGCTAGATGAACCACACAAATGGCCACACATTTTTAATTAAAATTTATGAAAGGAAATGAAAAAGAACAATGCAAAATCTCCGAAATGAATTTTCAAAGTCAGCTCTGTAATGAAGGGAGTTTTCACAGCTACTTATGATCTGCTAATAAGCCAGCCTCATAGCCTACTCCTTTCTTCAATGTCCACTCATGGTTTTTAAAATTAAAGTTATCCAAATACCATTTGTATTTTTAACTTCATTCTGTGATAACTCTTTAACCATTATTGGGTTGAAAATCACTGAGATCAGTGTGAAATTTGTTTTGTTGTTCATTTTGTTTTTCTTTTAGGTCTGCTAAACTTTGGCATTGCAAAATAATACACAAACACTTTCTCTTTATAAAAGTTCAAACAATACCATGGTGACCTAAATGAGAAGGAAATCCAAAAAAAAAAAGAGGGGATATATGTATACATGTAGCTGATTCACTTTGCTTTACAGTAGAAACTAATACAACATTATGAAGCAACCAGCTCCAATAAAAATCATTTTAAAACTAAAGAAATATGTAGAATAAAAAGCAAATGTTTTCTTCTTCCTTTACAGCTGTCTTATATTTCTAACTAGTTAATTCATGCACTCATACATTTTACCTCAATATATTCTGGAAATCCATGACAAGATCAATGACAGATCAAACTTCCAAAAACATATCTGTGGTCGACTGATGCCCTAAGTCCCATGATTTAGCATTCTCTTCTGGAGTAAGTAAATTGTCCTAGCCTATCAATTGAAGCACTCATGTCTCAACTGGCAAAATGCCAAAACAAACTCTTAGATGTCCTCTTTGCTTATGACTAATCAGTTATTTGTTTTCTCACAAAAATGTTTACACCTTCCCACATATTTACACCTTCCTACAGTTTATACCATTCTTAGTAAAACCACATCACCAAACCTTACTTACTAAAAGCCTATTCATTCTTCTAGGTCTAGAAATCTCTTCCCTAAAGCCAACTATAATACAAAGATCATCAGTGGTTTCCCTCTTGACTCCATGAACTTTTGTTCTATAGTTTTCATATGCTGACTCGGAATCCAATTTTTACATAAAAATCCTATACATATTTCTAAATTTTAATCACTTGGCATACCAAGTTCTTAATACATATTTGCTAAATAATGAACTGTATAAGAGGTTAGACCTAGGCATCCACTGAAAACTCTGATAAGTTCTTTAAGCATGCAAGAGTCCACTGGGAGAGACAGCATTTACAAGCCAAGCATCAGAGAAAGAGAAGATGGACGTGTCAAAACTGGTGATCTGTTCCAGGACTGAGAGTCTAAAATGAGGAGAAGGAATAGAGATCGTGCCTTAACTCTTGGACAGTGCCTGTAGTGGACATAAAATTCTCTGAAAAGTCAAGAACAAAAGTCCAAGGATGAAGTACAGTAAGTTTTTAAGCCTGAGTGTGATACTATCCAATGTCATTAACAGCATCTTTCTTAACTCAGTCTTGAGGGAAATTGCCCCTGAGATTTTTCCTCACAATTAGTGGGCTACAAGAGAGTTAAAAAGGACGATAATTAAGAGAGACCTGCAATATTAGGAACACTGAATTCAATGCCACTATTGGAAGTATCCTAAGAAATTACACAGTTGAATTGAGGAGACTTCTTGAAATTTAACTTGAATTTTTCAAACACTGTCAGGTAGGTTTTGAGAATTATCTTTCTATAATTCAGAAAACTCCAATGTTCAGTTTTTTAATATTATAATGTTTGAAGATAAGGCTTGGAATTTAAAAACTGTCCACAAATTTATGTAGTTTGTTAATGGCAGAGAAAAAAGTTGAATAATCACAATATCCTGCCTTACAGAGCAGCAGAGCATAACCCGGTGTTGACCCATCCCATTAGGAGACCAATGCAGGTGACAGAAATGGCAGAAGAGAAACTAACACTAATGCCTGCTGACATCGATCATGACACCAACAAGGATATATACATCAACTTTTCTTCCTGTCAGAAAAATAAGGGATTTAAGTCACTTGTGTTTCAAAGACTCTTCTAATAAAGTTTTAAAATTATATATTCATCTGCTTATGTGCATATCACTTATTTGTATCTTCACGTATTTCAGTCAGATGGAAAACAGGGAAGCAGATGATGAAACAAGATAGGATCCAATCAGACAGGGTTTAGTGAGAAGGTGACAGTTTGAAGAAGAAAGAGGATTAAATTCAGACATGACTGAAGATTGTGGCTGGGCTGATGCCTGGAAGATGGATGGATGAGGAGGAATTCAATCTCTGACATTGTCGCTGAGGATAAAAGGAAATAATCTGTGATACTGAGGAAGGATCTGGAGTAAAGAGTGAAACAAGGCCTCTCCTGGGGAGGTATGTTTGTGACACATTGGCTTTCCTATCTTGCCTCTTGCCATATGCATCTACTCCATTTTCCTTTTACATTATGCTAATTAATAGGAGATGGACACAATCTAATTAAGGTAGGGAGGGAGGGATCATCAGGTTGTGTGATTTTTTTTTTTTTATCTCTTTCCTTTTTCCATAAAGGAATCAGTATAGCAGAGTCAAGGGCTTCCCTGGTGGCTCAGATGGTAAAGAATCTGACTGCAATACAGGAGATATGGGTTCAATCCCTGGGTCAAGAAGATCCCCTGGAGAAGGAAATGGCATCCACTCCAGTACTCGTGCCTGGAAAGTTCCATGGACAGAGAAGCTTGGCAGAATACAGTTCATAGGATTGCAAAGAGTCAGACAGAACTGAGCGACTTTCAATTTCATGGTGGAGTCAAAGGAACGTGGCTTTGAAGTTTGTTCATTCATCCAGGTATGAAACTTTTTCTGTTGCCAACTGTAATTTTGAATACCTAGTTTTATCTCTGGGTCTCTGCTTCGTAATTTATAGAACAGAGTCGACAAAATGTCTATTTTGAAAGGCTGTAATTGGGATTAATTGATGTCTTCAGAAACAAACAAGCACTGAAGATAAGCATTTAATAGGCACTCAAAATAGATCTTGATTAGTTTTTTTTAATTGCTTTCCTTTTCTCTTCAATTGGCTTCTTCTTGTTTTGCTAACATCTGATAAATTAAAATCTGACTCCACTAGTATTAAGAACCTGGCAAAGATGAAAAAAAGAGGACAAACGCTGAATCTGAAGCATTTCAGAGATTTATTGATCTTCCATGTGCTGCAACGTCTGGAATAGAAGGTAAGCAGGTTCACAAACAGTGGCAGCACCAAATGGCAGAGAAAGGAGCTTCATGCTCCCAACTCACAAACAGGGTCTGCTCAATTTTCTGATATAGACTCTAGAGGCAGGTCTCTATTTTACGTAAAAGGCTTTGCCTTTGCAGCTGCCAACACTCTGTGTGTCTTCAGTCCCTTTAAAAAGATTCCCACCCGGAGGGATGGGATGGGGAGGGAAGTGGAAGGGGGGTTCTGGAAGGGGAAAACATGTACACCCATGGTGGATTCATGTCAATGTATGGCAAAACAAATACAATATTGTAAAGTTAAAAAATAGAAAATAAACTAATTAAAAAAAAAAAAGATTCCCACCCTAATCTCCAAAAGAAATGATGGGTCTATTACCACTGAAAAGATTAAACAAAAAGAAGTTTTACAGCAACACAGATGGGGGCCATCAACAACTCTAAGATGGTTCTGGGACCTCCAAAGAGATTGCTGAGCATCACCAGCCCTGTGGACCAAAACCTCGGAAAGCTGTGTCCTCATGCAAACTAAACTTTGAACATTACTGTTATACATGTATTGTCCCTAAGCTAAAATGAAAAGTTAAAGTAGCTCAATCATGTCTGACTTTGTAGCCCTCCAAGCTCCTCTGTCCATAGAATTCTCCAGGCAAGAATACTAGAGTGGGTAGTCATTCCCTTCTCCAGGGTGTTTTCACAACCCAGGGATTGAATCTGGGTCTTACGTATTGCGAGTATATTCTTTACCATCTGAACCACAAGGGAAGCTCACCCTCAAGCTAAGGCATGAGTATATAGAAAGAAGTTCCTGGGTGTGTGTGTGCTCAGTTGTGTCCAACTCTTTGAGACCCCATGGACTGTAACCCACCAGGCTCCTCTGTCAAAGGGATTTTTCAGGCAAGAATACTGGAGTGGGTTGCCATTTCCTCCTCCAGGGGATCTTCCCAACCCAGGGAATGAACCTGCGTCGCTTTCATCTCCTGCCAGGCAGATTCTTTACCATTTAGCTACCTGGGAAACTCATAGAAGCTCCTATGGGTACCTATTTGCTGAAATGTTTTTAGATACATGATCTAGATTAAACATGAACAAATAAATTTATATATGAAATCAAAACAGATTCACAGACACAGAAAACAAACTTATAGTTACCAAAGGAGTAAGGGATGGGGGAAGGACAAATTAGAGGTATGGGATTAACAGATACAAAATACTATACATAAAATAGATAATCAACAAGGATATACTATAGAGCACAGGTAATTATATTCAACAACTTGTAATAATCTGTAATGAAAAAGAATCTGAAAATGTATATATATATGTATGTGTGTGTATATATATATATATATATAAAACGGAATCACTTTGCTGTATCCCTGAAACTAACACAATATTATATCAATAAATCAATGATATTTCAATTAAAAGAAAAAGAAAGGGTATGGTAGAGATTCTTGATTTCCTATCCAAGAGCGCTTAATACTTTCTTCCTTAAAATAACTTCATTTTGAAAGTGTCAGAAAGGTTTCTAGTTATAAATAACATTTTTCAAGTCCCCTCATAGATAGAAGTAGGCAATAAAATGTAAACAGAAGTACTTCCTTGGGGCTTTCAGAAGAGGTCTTTAAGAAGGAAGTGACTCAGAGAGGGCTCATCTCTGGACCTTCCTCTTCCTTTTACAATGAGGACAAGAAGATGAGAGCTCCAGCGGTCATACTGTGATTATAATGTGACCTTAATCATGGAAACCACAGAGTAGGTTGGTGGAACAGAGAGAAAGAAATGGCCTGGGTCCCTGAGGACCACAGAGCTGTCACATAACCCTTGGACTCTAGTGTTATTTTGGACCTCTGATACTAACCGTTGAACCTGCTCCTAACTGATAAAGAGCTTATATTTTTACCATGTTAGAACTTTTAAAAAAGAGATTAGAAAATGTTTAGAGTCAAGGTGAAAGTCAATGTTTGGTCCTGATGTGAGTATAGAGTCCGTGATGAGCTGGTGCTGGGTGTATGGGAGCACTGCTGGCCCAGAAGTCACTAGGGAGGGAAGCTGCCCTGATGGCCTGAACACCTTGTTATATAGGGCACAGGTGGCAGTCTGGCAACTGTAAGCCTGGCCTTTTGAGTCATGGCCAAAACTCCATTTGGGTAAATTCATTAACTGTACATCTGCCCTAATTTCCTGGTAGATTTCACTCATTTATGGTAGTTTTCTGCATAGTGTCCTTATGTTATCACTTATTACATTTGTCAATGGAAAATATGTTCTAAGAAAATATTCAAAAGCAATTGATTGGTGAGTATGTCAATGCAGGCTCTAAAAGAATTCATTTAATTCAAGTAAGTGATGATTTTCTGCCCTATGAATATCTCCTATGCACACTTTATTCCAGTTCTTCTTACTTAGACAAATGACTATCAATATTATTAAACTCTGAATGAAAACCATGTTCTTTTTCCTCTCCTCCTCTCTTCCAGAGTTTTCAGATTTATCTACTCTTTCTTTTGGATGTACAACAAAAAATCAGGAGAGATTACTATAACAAAAAAGAAAGTAGAGACAATGATAATAAAGTAAAATTTTAGTCTTACTGCTTCCTTGGTGGCTTAGATGGTAAAGAATCTGTCTGCAATGCAGGAGATGTGGGTTCAATCAAGGAAAATAATTGTAAGAAATATTATAGGAATATAGATACATATACAAACTATATTTATATATAAAATAAAAGTTTTATGTTTTTGAAATTAAGGGATAATATATATCTTCAAATATTTAGGGGGCTTACTGTAATAACCAAATAAACCATCTATTTCAGTTGCTAAAGTAGATACAATTATCCTAGTTGTATAAATTTCAATCCCTATTGTCTACTTTTAAGAAGCATCTCATCTACATTTCCATTAAGGTCGGCTATAATTCATCAGAAGTTTTACATCCCCTCTGACAGTAATTACTTTTTACTATCTTAAACTGAACAATTGTAACCAATATATTAAAACTGAACATTCTTGTACCTAATGCCAAACGGAGTTGAAACAGTAAAATCACTGCATTAATAATTTCAGGTCCTTAATATTCATGGTATATTTAATAATAATTTAGGGTCCTGAAAATATTTCTGATTAATACACTTAAACTGAAAATCTAGTCATAATATCAGTTTTATAAAGAATATCAAATTCTATAAAGAATTTGAAAATGGTAAGCACATATCTTTTGCCATTCTCCGCCCTTGGTGAGTTCATACAGGAAGAATGCAAGTTCTATGTGGTGACACACACTGAGGTTTTCTTAAAGATCTTTCTTGTTCAATATTAACTACATTTTTGAGAACAGCACTGTACATTTAAAAGATCAATAAGATGATGGAAATTGTGCAGAATCAGCTCTACATATTCTTTTGGTTAGAGCAATGTACGGTGGACCGATCACTATTTTTGATATATCTAGGCCATTTCAAAATTAAAAGACATATTCTATCAGAGCTTTGTCCTAGTGCAAGCATCACAAATATGAAACTCTGTTATTATATATGACTTTTTAAAGACATATGTACATACACAAGGACTTTCTTGTGATTTTTTTATTCCTCCTGAGAAAACAGGCAAAATAACATGAGTTCTTTTTCCAATTTCTATGACTTGAATGTTTTTTAATCTTTTCAAATAATCTAAATCTAAGAATATTATTGTTATAAAGTAGCATTTTATGTATATCGAGATTTGAATAAAAATTCACTGAAAACTTAATTAAATGATTTCTTCCAGATGTACATGTCTAGATAGACAAATAAAATAAAATTAACATATTCAGGCCAAGTTCTTAGAAAAGACAAGATTGATATGTGTACCATGTGGGTGAATTAATCCTGGAAGCCTGGATTAAATAAAGTCATAGACACCAAAGGCTGAGGGAGAGAGGAGAAAAGCCGGCTTGATTTGACTTTTTCTATTATATTTTTAAAAGATAGAACACAAATGATTTTCACACTCATATGAGAAGCTGGACTACACTGAAAATATAGTAGTCTTGATTGGAGACTATGCAACATATATTAAATTAAGATTGTCTAAATTTGGATGAATGTACACAGAACTTACCATCAACATCTGCCATTATTCCTTGTTCAAGTCTTAGCTCAACTTTTACATTTCACTGAGGCCTTTCCTGACCATCTGGTTTACTACTGCAACCTGCTTTCTCCCAACACTTCCCTACAACCCTCCTCCCACTACTCTTGATCTTTTAAACTTTTTACATTTTTTACTTAAAATTTTTGAGTTCATAAAACTATGTCAGTTACTTTTTATTATGTTTATTTAGTATTGTATACCTCTCTGTTAAAATAAAAACTTCATAAGAAAGGGAACTTTTTTCTATTTTTTTTCACTAACAGATCTCAAGCACTTAAACTCTAAAAGGTACTTCATTATAGCTCAATAAATATTTGTTAGAAGACTAATAATACTTGGCATTGAGAAACATTGGACAAAAATACTTTTCTGTTACAGAAATTCATAACTATCAAAGAACAGACTGCTTATATTCACTGTAATACAAAAATAATAGCACAGGTCAGTTTTACTTTCACTGCATTCAGAATAATATTGTTTGAAAAATATATGGCATTTCCATATTGTCATAAAATATACTAAAATATCCTTGGGGGCTACCAGAGTTCATAAAAGCCAGTCTTTTGAAATCTGTAACAATCTTTATGCTGGGGGAAAAAAGGAAGCAATTCAGAAACTCCAAAGTTCGCAGTCCTAGTGGGCTTTCAGGCATGTGGTAGGTAAGTCTGAGAATATAAGATATCCAGAATCATTTAACTGCAGTAAATAATATCACAGCAACTGCTATTCCCCCCTCCATTCCTATGATTAATGCTTACATATGTTTATTTAGTCTATGATTTCACAGTAGTTGTTGTAACCACAATTCTCTCAAGAAATTAAGAAACCAGAAGCCTTCAAACCTCATCTCAAAGGCAACAATGTTTGTGTTATGACAGGTTCTAGCTCTAAAGACTTGACTGTACAATTCACTGGGTAAAACATTTACTGAATGTCTGCCATAAAAATAAATCAGACCACATCTCTGTCTTCAAATAGTTATTGAGAAAGGCTGGCATGTACCTAATCTATTCTAGCACAGGTAAAGCCTCAAGAAATTCCCAAATAGAGATGAAGGACAATGTGCATGGACATCACAGAATGCATGCTGCTTTACTGGAGTTGCAGTTTGGAGCAGGATTTCTGAAGAAAAAAGAGAGAAGAATTATAGCATAAAACTGTTGAGATGTAAAGTTTCACTGTGCTATGGGGAAGAATTAATAATTTTGTCTGATGAGAAGTCACACATGTAGGAAACAAAATAAGCATTGTGGATGAAAAGAAAAGTTGAGATGAAGAGTCATGAAATACAGGTAATAGAATTTTAGATTTTATTCTGGAATCCCTAAAGGCATTTATTTAACAAGAAAATAAAATCATATTTTGAACAATTCCAGGAAAACAAAAACAAAAACAAAACTGTTCTTCCAATAATAAGCAGTTTGACAAGTATATAAGAACCACAGGAATATAGAGGATTGGTGATTCTTCAGAAATGCCATATATCGCTATTGTCATTGTTCAGTCATTAAGTCGTGTCCAACGCTTTTTGACCCCATGGACTGCAGCACTCCAGGCTTCCTTGTCCTTCACTATCTCCCAGAGTTTGCTCAAACTCATGTCCATTGAGTTTGTGATGCCATCCAACCATCTCATGCTCTGTAATACATTCCCCACACTCTAATCCACTCAGAGGACAAAGGAATCCTCTGTCCCTAAAATTGATGACCAAAGGTATGGTCAGCTCCCCCCGGATACTTTTTAGTCAAGTCCACAGCACTAAGACAGCCAGCTTGAATTTCTCCAATGAAGGCATAACTATTTAGCATGACGAGCCTATGATAAATCAACCTGTGATGCATCAAGCATTGTCTACGTGATGAGTCCAGCAAAATGTGTCTCCAATCTAAAGAAATTTGACCATCTAATGGGAAAGACAGCCAGTCAAGATACAAAGTAGCTGACAGTATAATATAGGCTATTACAGTGGGTGATGTGTTATTAATAGAACATAAAAAACCACTAACCTAGTCTATCTGGGGCTTATGATTAAGGTTGTCAAGTTTAGCAAATCCAAATACAGATCATTCAATTATATTTGAGTTTCAGATACACAATGAATTATATTTTTACCGTTAAGTATAATCCCAAATATTCAAATATAACTGGGGATCTTACCTGGCAACCCTACTGATAACACTTCTTAAAATGTTTTTGGGACAGTACCTTAAAGGATAGGAACTAATCAGATAAAACATGGCAAAAAGAAAATTTGAAACTGAGGGAGCAGAATGGCAACTTGGGTAACATATGGTAGCATGAGGGAGAATCACTCGTTTGAGAAATTGCAAGGAAATACAAACATGACTAGGTCATAAAATTCCAACAGTGCATGGCAAAGAAGTAATTTAGATAATTTATTAATACAAGGACAGTCAAGGGTCTGATCATGTTGGAATTGGCCTTGCTGATAGATTAACTATGAAGTCATGCTTTCCTGAATTAATTGGTCCCTCAGTGATGCTTCACAAATGTATTGGTCATGGTCTCTTTGCTTAATATATCTAAAAATACTATTACTTGTTTCTCAACAGTTATTTCAAACTTCTGCATTTTCTTCCAGCTTTCTTTTGTGCTCCTCCGTCTCGGAATTCTAACCAAAAAGACTTTGCTTCTTTCTTCCCAGAAATAAATTGTGATGCTACAGTTCCCAATCCTCCCCTCTTCATTACCCCTCCTCCCAATCTCGCCCTCACACAGTGGCCATTGCTGCTGCAGATGTAACCATAACCATCATTATTGAATTGTTTGACCAACTTTGCTTCTTTCTGACCATGCCACATGGTTTGCAGAATCTTAGTTTCTTGACCAGGGATTGAAACCAGGCCTCTGCAGTGGAAGTGTCCTGTTCTAACCATTAGATTGCCAGGGAATTCCCAAGGAATCTTTCCTTTTATCTAATATATACTTTGCTCTAGAAGTGACCTCATCCTTTACCAACCACACTTGACCTTTTCCCACCAATATCATCCCCGCCCAGTCTGTTATACACTTCTCCTTTTCAAGTGCCTCCCTATTCCGTATAAGGACTTGTTCAAGGATCTTCCATCTTAAACAGAATCTTCCATCTTAAACAGAAAACCCTTCCTCATATTGCCCACCTTACCCACCTAGTGGCTTCCCTACCTTATAAATCTTTTCTGTATAAGCCCATTCTCATTCAAACTCACTGAGATTGGGTTTCTGCCAATTCTCCTCTATAATGAGCCATCTTTCAGCATGATAATAAGTGAATAAGACTAAGAATCTGCATATGAAAATTTAAAATTTGCATGTACTGCTCCAGAACTCTAAAATATCACACATATTTTGGAAATAAAGTTTTGTTTCCATAAAGATACATGCAAGCTAATTCATATTTGATAAGCCTTGTCATGTCAAACCCTACCCAAAATCAGCCTGAAATTCATCCCTTAGATTAGTAAACACTGTTATATATAGAATCAATAAACAACAAGGTCCTACAGTATAGCACAGAGAACACAATATCTTGTGATAACCATAGTGGAGAAGACTGTGTGTGTGTGTGTGTGTGTATACATATATATGCATATATATATATACAGTAGTATTCTTGCCTGGAATATCCCATGAACAGAGGAGCCTGGTGGGCTTCAATGACTGAACAACTAGGCACTATAACTAAATCACTTTGCTGTATAGGAGAAATTAACGCAACATTGTAAGTCAATTATACTTCAATAAAATAAAATAAAAAATCCTCCCTTAATCTCTTCCAAGGTTTACACAAAATGTTATCAATGCTCTAAATAATACACAATACTTTGGGAAACCTATCCTCATTTTAGGCGATCCTTTGAGATACTCGAAAACTGAATTTGGGATTTTTTTCCTGGCATGTTTAACCTCACTTCCAGGTCTTCACACTGTACAAACCTTTGCCACTTCCTCACAGATTCTCCAGTCTCATGCTGAATCCCTTGGTAAATTGCTTTACCTCCCTGAATTTTTTTGACTTCCTGAATGCTCAAGCATTTATTCTGCCCATATAGTGTCCTTTGGTATAAAACATGTGCTATGGTATGGATTATCAGATTATCTTAATTTGAATAACCTGGATCTGACCCTCAGGGTCTCTCATTTTAGCTGGGAAAATCAAAGGAGTATTATAAGAAAAATAATGGAACAAATAAGAAAAATAATGTATGTAAATTTTTTTGGACTATAATTGTATTTCTTACAGAAATGATACAGAGTTTCTTAAAGAAGATAAGGAAGTAGGCTCAAACTCATTACTTTACATGAATTCAAGATCTGCCATAGACTTATTAGATAATTAATAAGCACTACCTACCTATAAAATCTGTCTGACATGACTTTTTTTCATAACACAAATAACAGTTAAACAAACAAAAGCACTTCAATTGATTTCACTTTTTCACCTGAGAATTTTGGACAACCACTGAATTTCTGGGCACTGAGTATCATATTGCACAAGCAACAGATTACTCTCACACCTATCAATGTGCCGTTGTGAGTGTCAGACTGGCTGCTCTCTCATATCATAAGTAGTCACTACACATGTATAGCATTTAACAGAAATTTAACCACAAAGTATTTCTTAGAAGAGTCCTTTCAGCATAGAAAAAAAGCAAAGGGACAAGGAGCTATTTTACCCTTCCAAATTAAATAAAAAAGTCTTCAGTAGTTTTAACAGGTAATTCAACCCAGATCCTTAATCTTCTTTAAATGAAAGAAGACTATGTTAATTTCGAAGTAAAACCCTCTCTATCTAAGTATGCCAGGGTCCTTTGCTAAAATTATGTGAGATTCTGGAGCTGTTAACAATTGCTCTCTATTTTTTAAATAATAATATTACATTTTAGTATATTTCTTTCCTAGTAGCTCAGATGGTAAAGTGTCTGCCTGCAATGCTGGAGACCCGGGTCGATCCCTGGGTCAGGAAGATGCCCTGGAGAAGGAAATGCAACCCACTCCAGTACTCTTGCCTGGAGAATTTCACGGACAGAGGAGCCTGGTGTGCTACAGTCATGGAGTCACAGAGAACTGGACAAGACTGAGCAACTAACACTTCCACTTTCTTAGTATTAATAAACATCCCTTGAAATAATTTTATCCATTTGGAAACACTGTACCACGGATTTTAATACAGACAAAAGATAGAGATGACATTTTCATCTGGTGAAATTTGAAGGGTTTGGACAATTTCAAGGACTGCAATATTTTATTTGAAAATTAATGTGTTCTAACCTAGCTAAGGCACTCTTAAGTTCAATCCTGGACAGAGTACAAAGTTCAAGACAAACAGAAGGTTATACCACTGTCTGGTGGATTTGACAGTGCAAAAAATCAATGGTTCAGGTCAAAATTTATCAACTCACTTAGAATAATTTTTCAAGATTGTTAATCAAGCTGAAATTTAAGAAATGTGTTTATTAGATGCAAAATATTCATGAAGAATTTCTATGTACATGTCATAGACACAAACAATTATCATAGTGTCAAAAATAGTATGCAATATATATTATGTAGAAATACAGGTGAAGGACTTTTGGATTAGCTGAATAAATATTTGATATGGTAGAACTAACTAGCGTATTGTCAACTTGTCATTTTGCAATGTAGCTTCAATAACCTATAATTTTCACTTAAAATTTATTTGCATTTGTGCAACAATTTATCTGATCTTGGCACATAATTTAAGCATTATTGATCATCATGGTTATATATATTTAAACGTATGCATCTATTTCTGCTTTATTGACTATGCCAAAGCCTTTGACTGTGTGGATCACAATAAACTGTGGAAAATTCTTAAAGAGATGGGACTATCAGACCACCTGACCTGCCTCTTGAGAAATCTGTATACAGGTCAGGAAGCAACAGTTAGAACTGGACATGAAACAACAGACTGGTTCCAAATAGGAAAAGGAGTACATCAAGGCTGTATATTGTCACCCTGCTTATTTAACTTATATGCAGAGTACATCATGAGAAACACTGGGCTGGATGAAGCACAAGCTGGAATCAAGATTGCTGGAAGAAATATCAATAATCGCAGATATGCAGGTGACACCACCCTTGTAGCAGAAAGCAAAGAAGAACTAAAGAGCCTCTAGATGAAAGTGAAAGAGGAGAGTGAAAAAGTTGGCTTAAGGCTCAACATTAAGAAAACTAAGATCATGGCATCTGGTCCCATCACTTCATGGCAAATAGATGGAGAAACAGTGGAAATGGTAAGAGACTTTATTTTTTTGGGTTCCAAAATCACTGCAGATGGTGACTGCAGTCATGAAATCAAAAGACGCTTGCCCCTTGGGAGAAAAATTATGACCAACCTAGACAGCATATTAAAAAGCAGAGACATTACTTTGCCAAAAAAGGTCCATCTGGTCAAGGCGATGGTTTTTCTGGTAGTCATATATGGATATGAGAGTTGGACTGTAAAGAAAGTGAGCGCTGAAGAATTGATGCTTTTGAACTGTGGTGTTGGAGAAGACTCTTGGGAGTCCCTTGGACTGCAAGGAGATCCAACCAGTGAATCCTAAAGGAAATCAGTCCTGGGTGTTCATTGAAAGGAGTGATGCTGAAGCTGAAACTCCAATATTCTGGCCTTCTGATGCAAAGAATTGACTCATTGGAAAACCCCTGATACTGGGAAAGATCGAAGGCAGGAGGAGAAGGGGATGACAGAGAATGAGATGGTTGGAGTGCATCACCAACTCAATGGACATGAGTTTGAGTAAACTGCAGGAGCTGGTGATGGACAGGGAGGCCTGGGGTGCTGCAGTCCATGGAGTTGCAAAGAGCTGGACATGACTGAGTGACTGAACTGAACTGAACTGATGCATAATGATAAGTATATCTTAAAGTTAATAGCTTGGAAATATAATTTTTAATTCAAACTGTAGTAGATGTAAGTCAGTTCAACTGAGAAAAAATAGTATATGTTTTGTGAGATAACTCCCATTTTTGTTTAATAATTCTCAGTAAGGGCTGGCATAATTTCCTACTCAATTAAAATTCTCATTGGCACTTTTTCTAGAATTTAAGAAAATTCATATCATTACATGTGGCACATCTTTTCTGAAGATTTTTTCCTACTTATTCACCCTCTATCCTGATACTTACTATAAAATAAAATCAAATGCTACCAGAGAGTAAATATCATGGATTGATGACCAGTAACATTATATAAAGTTTTATATGCAAGTTAGAATTCAAATAGGTAGCAGTTCAAAATAATGACTGAGGGCAGCAGAAGCAAAACAAAGGTTGATTATGATCTTCCCAAGGGTAATATCTACTTTAAGAAAGATGTTGAATAATCCTGACTCTTCCATATTATGTCCATGCCTGCTAAGTTGCTTCAGTCGTGTCCAAATCTGTGCCACCCTATGGACCCTATCTGCCAGGCTCCTCTGTCCATGGGATTCTCCAAGTAGGAATACTGGAGTGGGTTGCCATGCCCTTCTCCAGGGGATCTTTCCAACTAAGGGCTGGAACCCAGGCCTCTTATGTCTTCCGGTATTGGCAGGCCAGTTCTTTACCACTAGAGCCATCTGGAAATCCCTCTATCATGTTTATACTTCCAACTAATTTTCTTCAGCCGTGTGAAGTCAGCCAGTGTCAACTTGCATTGTTCTTTGCTGCATGTGTGTGCATTGTATGGATGTGAAGTGTCGATAATTAATCACCCCCCACCCTCTTTTCCTGTCACAATTTCCGAAAATATGAATCTCTCACTAGACAGTTTTTTTTAGAAAACACGGACCTCTCTCACTGTGTCCTCTACATGGAACGAGCAGTGACTGCCTTTTTGCTTGTTAGACCATATTTCTTTGTTGAGTGAACTTGAATTCTGCCCACTGAACCCTACAGTCATGAAGGTAAGATTACAATATTCCAAGTTCTATTATTTCCTAATATTTTAGATGCTCCTGTTTTCTTTCTGTATTCTTTGTGTTGCCTGGAATTTGCATTGGAATGCGCACATCTTCATTTGGAAATCACAAACACAGAAATAAGAACCAATTTCTTGTCCAGACATAAACTCATATAAACCAAAATTTTGAAGTCCATATTTATTCTACCCTTTATCTTCCACTCTATATCCAAGGCACTTAAGGCTCCAACATTAAAATAAGCTCAGCCTCTTTTCCCACCTCTTCCTGGAACACGCTGGCCTGACTATCCTCATCTCTCAGCTGTATCACAAGAGTAACCAAGGCATCTGTCCATTTGTGTACAATTATCAACTTAGCAGCCAAATCACTAAAACCTAAGTTATATCCCATCATTCTTCTGCTAAACCCTTCAAATGATTCTCAACATCAGTTAGAAGACAGTCTTTACAATGGTTTACTAGGTACTAGAGCTACATTTCCACATGTGGCTACTGAGCAATTGAAATACATACAATCAGAATTGAGATGTGCTGTAATTTATGAAGCACACACTGAAATTCAAATACTTAGAAAGAAAAAAGAATACAAAAGATTCCATTAATAATTTTATATTGATTATAACTGAAAATAAGTTTGCATATTTTGGGGTAAATAAAATTTAAAAATTTATTATATCTGCTTATTTTTATATTTTCATCATGGCTTCTAAAAAATAAACTTATGTGGTTCACATTATTTTTTTTCTTGAAAAGCACTGTACTAAAATGTCTGGTACCAGTTACTTCTTTGATTGCATCTCCTTTTCCCATCCCATCTCTGGCTAAGCTATGGCAATTCAGGCTTCATTGCTAATTCATTCAATATGCCAGGCTCACGCTTGCTTTAGGATCTCTCTCAATTCAAGAATAGTATCAAATTTTCTATGTCTTACAGCTTATAAACTGTGGAGTCAATCAGTGAACAAACTTATATTAAGCATCAACAATGTCAGATAAACTTTTAGCCACTGGAATTTTTATGATTAACAAACAATATGCACAGATTCTCTGTACCCAAGAAGACTGTCTTCCATTTGGGATTTGTTATAATGCTTGTAAAATGCAAACTGAAAGGATCTGCATGCATTCAACATAACAATTGATTAAACATCTGAAACTCTGCAAAGTGAAGTCTAATCTATTGTGATAAAAATGTAGAGAATTTTGCTCCAGAAAATATCATTGCTATAGAATCGAGGCTAAACAATTCACACAGACTCAACAAAAATCAGTCTCTCTCTCTGCTTATCTCTCTTAACTATACAAAAACACTACTCAGTTTTTATGTTTTCTGTAGCTCTTCTTTTCACCAAACATTATACTTTGCTGCTGCTGCTGCTGCTAAGTCGCTTCAACCGTGTCCGACTCTGTGCGACCCCATAGACGGCAGCCTACCAGGCTCCGCTGTCCCTGGGATTCTCCAGGCAAGAATACTGGAGTGGGTTGCCATTTCCTTCTCCAGTGCATGAAAGGGAAAAGTGAAAGTGAAGTCGCTCAGTCGTGTCCGACTCTTAGCGACCTCATGGACTGCAGCCTACCAGGCTCCTCCGTCCATGGGATTTTCCAGGCAAGAGTACTGGAGTGGGGTGCCATTGCCTTCTCCGAACATTATACTTTAGTATTGTTAATTTGCATATCTCATTTGCCCACAAATGAATGTAGGATATAGTTTATCATGCCATGTGGTAAGCACTCATTACATATTCATATATGTCAGTTGCTCAGTCGTGTCTGACTCTTTGTGACCCCATGGACCGTAGTCTGCCAGACTTCTATGTCTCACAGAATTCTCCAGGCAAGAATACTGAAGTGGGGTGCCATTTCCTTCTCCAGGGGATCTTCCCAACCCAGGGATCGAACCTGGGTCTCCTGCATTGCAAGCAGATTCTTTACCATCTGAGCCACCTGGGAAGCCCCGTTACATATTTATAAGTGAACACATTAATTAAATGTCAAATATACTGCAGTTGTTACTCTAAGTTTTCTGAAATAAAATTAGTATCCTAATTGAAAGTGATATTTGGCTTTTTGAAAGAGTAAACGAATATTGCAAATTTTTAAATCTATTTTGATTATTTTTTAATTACTCTGTACTTTAAACCAAGTGGATTTAACAGAACTGCTTATCTATTACAGAAAATATTTGATAATAAATTAATGAGAAAAACGATATTTAAAGGACAGTTGATTGTTAATACATTATAATACATATATAAATATTTTGCATAATATACTCATAAAAGCTTTGTTTATATCAAATATAATTATTATGTTAAATAATGTAATTAAACAATAAAGCTTATTATATAAAAGGATTCTTTTGGTGAAACTTTGTATAAGATGAAACTTTTTATATACTACACACTCATTCTGTTTTTGCTAATAACATTTTTATTGTATAGAATTATTCATAAAAACTATACTTTTAAAATAATATTTTTGACAACAGTATTGTCATTTACAAATATCCTACTAATTGATTATTTTATTCAAAATGAACAGCAAATAAAAAAACAAAACTTCATTCAAAATAATCTCATTTTGGGAGCCAAATAATGTAATGGATAGAGGTGTGTAATGAAAGAGGATACATAGTATTAACAGGAAAAAAAGTATTAAGGCCCTTACAATCATTTCCAAATCCAGCTTATTATTTCAATCCTTCACATTGCTTCAGTAAAAAATATTCTAAAAATAATACCAAGAATCTTAGAGCATATCTGAGGCAAATCAACATATGAAAGTTTACTTTTACTACAATTGATATAGAAAAAAATGCTATTATGTTAAATTCCTAATATGACTTTATAATATGAGATTTTTTTTTTTTTAAAAAAACATTGAAGCATCTGGTGCTATCTAAAGGTTCTCGGATACCTACAGTTACTTTATGCACCACATTACCTAAACTGTGATTATATGCTCCTTTAAATTGTTCTTGAATTTCATTTGTATTGAAATTGCCCACACAAACATATTGTAAATTTTAGGATAGAAACAAAGTTCTATTAGCCTCCTGTTTTTCCCATATTGTGTGCCACAGTGGTGAAAACATGTAGTTAGCTTAGACCTATAAGAAGTTTAAATTACAATATATTCTTGTATTATATTAAAGGTAATTTCAATCTTGGACTATTGTAGAACAGCTACAATTGTTTTAGTTGCTGTCGTGTCTGACTCTTTTGCAACCAGGACTGCCAGGTTCATCTATCCATTGGATTTCCCAGGAAAGAGTACTGGAGTGGATTGCCTTTTTCTTTTTCAGGGGATTTTCCTGACCCAAGGATCAAACCACAATATCCTGCTTTTGAAGGCAGATTCTTTACAACTGAGTCCTCAGGGAAGCCCCAAAAGCTGCAAGACCATTTAGCACTTAACAGTCATGTTCAAGGAATATCTGAATAGTCTCTTTAAGATTCAGAAAGATATTATCTCACAAATTAAAATTCAAATACAAAGAAAGGATTTTAGTACAACTACACTTTTATTCAATATTTATATACTTAAGAATGGCAAAATTACTTCTGGTAAACAGATGGACTGAGGTTGATGTTAGCTGATGTATAAATTAATATAATCTAAGAAGGGGAAAAAAGGTAAAAAATACGAACAGGCAAATATCAAAGAACAAATCAGAATGGCCAATAAATATATGAAGTGAGGTTCAATATCAGCAGTAACCAAGGAATGCATCCAGTACTGTTTAATGCTTAAGACAATCCTGAGTCAAGTAATTTTGATTCTACTCCTTACTAGCTATGTACAAGTTATTTAATATTTGTGCCTTTATTTTGCTACTTGTAAACTCAGAATAATTATCTACTTAATAAAACTGCTATAAAATTAAACAAGATTATGCCATCAAAATATCTAAAATTAGAACTTAATATAGTAATCACTCAGAAAATGTTAGGCAATAATAATGACAAATTATTATTGACAAGTGACCCATGAAATTAAGAAGAAGAATAATAATGAACATCTCATAAATCAGTAAATTAATTAAAGATTAAACTGAGAGAATGTTGGGTCACGGGAGACTTTTATGTTCTGCATGTGAGAAAAATTTGGAAATATTAAAGTAAAAATTATCAAAACATGTATTAGCATTTATGTGTCAGCATTGTTTAAATCTATAAAAATTGGAAACAATGCAAATGTTATAGTGATATAATACATTGTAACAGTTGAAATGAAATATGTAAATTAATGGAAATAATCCTCTTCTTTCCTACATGAAACTTATTGTAGGTTAACGCAATATCTGATAAGATGTTTGAAATTAAGCAAATAGGTAGAGTACTTGAATTAGAATATCACTGCTTTGAAACCTTTATTGAGAGAACGAATTTAGGCAATGGCTGCTAAATTCACAAAGAGAGAGACATTATGTTCCTTCTGAAGTAAGTACACACCACCACCTGTGATTTAGTCTTGCCAAAAAAAAAACAAACAAAACTTGAATTTCACTACCAATTTGAAGAAAATAAAGAGAAAAAAGAACATTTTGAAATTAGCAAACTCGAGACCTTTAGAAAACTCTAAAGGTAAATAAGTAGGTTTCTCCCACAAACAGCTAGAGACAGAGAGCTACAGAGATTGATTTTATATCTAATTCATATTAAAAAATATTTAGGAGACATCTTTATTTAGATTCTGATTAGGAAAAAAGTTTTCTATGAAAAAAAGGAAGACAATGTGGGAAATTTGAGCAGTAAATATTTAATGAAAATAAATGTTGATTTGCTAAGCATGATAGCATTTTATATTTTCTAAAATCTTAATTTTCAACAGTTGTGTGTTGAAATGTTTATAAACTGAATGGAATTATATCTGGGATTTTCTTCATAATCATGGACAGAGAGCTTTGCCTACAGAAGAAACAAAACTATCCATCTTGAAAACTGTTAGAACTGGGATGGGATAAATTAAAGTTAATTATACCATTTATTTTTAACATGTTTAAAATTTCTCTAATAAAAATTTTTTTTATAAATGGATGGATGCATATGTATGTAGCAAAAAATATTAAACACCAATTTGAAAAGTACACACATGGAAAGTTAAATTATTTTCTGTAACTTCCACATTAAAATGTGTATTAATATATATTAATTATGTATACATAATTTATAAGAGCTGACTCATTAGAAAAGACCTTGATGCTGGGAAAGATAGAGGGCAGAAGGAGAAGTGGACGACAGAGGATTAGATGGTTGGATGGCATCACCGACGCAATGGACATGGGTTTGGGTGGACTCCGGGAGTTGGTGATAGACAGGGAGGCCTGACGTGGTGCGGTTCATGGGGTCGCAAAGAGTCAGACACGACTGAGCGACTGAACTGAACTGATAAACAAATACATAATAATATTTTACCATTCTCAAATGATAATCTGATTTTTCATCAATACAATATGACTATAACTGAGCACATAGTAGAAACAAGGAATGTTGGTTAATGGAACTTGGTCAATACATCAACATCCTGAACTAAGGAGTGTTATGATGTCTTAGCAATTTCAAGTAACCTATTGTAAATAACACAAAGTGCAATTTTGGGGTTATCTACAGTAGGTTAATAACCCTTTTAATGTCTTCATTTCATTGAAGTAACAAGGATAGTATAATTATGTGTGTCAGAATAAAATAAAATGCATATTTCTTCACCCTATTAGATAAGAAATAATTGCAATTCATACACAAAAAAACAAAGTCTATTACACCTATTTTATCTACTAAAATATAGTTTAGACAGTAAGATTGCCATTTGCTACGTAAAAATGGAAGTTTTTTGGAAAAAAATCATTTTATTATTCTCAAGTCAAGTGACACATTTTACTTCTAGGAATCAATGTATAAACAAGCACATTTTCATGTTTGTTAAGTAAATCAAAGGTGCCTGTTATCAACTGACTGATACCAGCCTATGGGAAACAAAAACCCTCTCAAATTTGATCTTCAATTTAAAGAAATAAAACAGTATTGGAATATCAAATAATAATTGAAAATATTACATATTTGTATCTGGTTTTGATATTTTCTCATTTTAATAAAGAGAAAAAATTAAAGGAATACCAAATATAAGCTTTATTAATACAAAATTATAGCTCAAATATATTTTATTTTCATCTTTATTCATGAGTAGGAAAGGCTTTAACACTTCTCCCTTAGAACAAACTTTATGCTTAAAAGTATAGCTCTCTTTAGAGATCTGTTTTTTATTACTAAATCAATTGTTACTCTACCTTTCCATTCATTTAATATTAATCTTATTACATCAGAAAGTTCACTGAGAATAGAAAATCCTTATTAACTCTAAAGAAACATCTCTAAAAATACTTATAACCAAACATGTTATATATTTAGCAGCTATAAAACTACAAACTAATGGTGATATTGCCTAGTAAAAAGAAATATCCTCAGTGTCACTATCAACAATAAACAGATATATTATTAATAATAAGCATTCAAGAGATCATTAGTCGTAAGACTAAGTAGATAAGATAAAAAATCAATGTGTAGAGGAAAGATTTCATATCAAGTCTTTTAGAAGTTTTATCATGAAGTTTTTTTTAATAGAGTATAGACATTAGCATGTTTTACATCAATTAAAAAAAAAACTAACTAGGAAATCTAGATTTTGCATTAACATGGACCACACTCAAGTGAACAATTACTCAGCTTATGTGATGTTCCATGGTTTCTGCCCTTTCCCTTCTCTTTCCATCTTGCTTATCTATTGGAGAGGAACACAGCCAAGTTCAATTCATCACGGCTACACGCAGCTTCCCTGCAACGCTGCCAGTGGCGCCCACTCCCTCCATATGGCCTTAGTCTGAGCACGGTTTCCTCTACAACTATTGCCAGTCTGTTGCCATAGCAGCAGCTAAGAGGGCTTTGACAGTATGGGGAAAGAAGGAAAGCACACTTTATTCCATGCTCCTTGGTGAGACTGAAATGGTTCCAAGGACCCACTGAAAATGTGACAGGAAAAAAACAAAACAAAACAAACAACAAAAAAAACAGCTTTACAAAAGATATCCGTGATAGGGAAACACCTTTTCCAAAGGGAACTAAATGTGTACTAGTGAGAAGTGTTTTAATCCTGCAAACTGAGAGTTAAGGAAAACCCTCACATGTTCAAAACGGGAACCATGGATTATATAATGGGGTGGGGGGGGAGTGATCAAGGAGGGTTTTTAAGCTTTTATTAATGGAAGAGTAGAAAGACAAGCCAGAAGCAAAAGTGTCAGATCAATGTTTGGAAATCTCTTTTTAACTAAAAATCATGCACTGGACTTTTCAAATTGCTATGTCAAAATCTGAATAATATAAGGTACGTACTTTCTAGCTACTATATTATAATTCCATGTTAAAAATCACTATCACTAATATTTCATTCCTGGTTTTAAAGGAGAAATAGTATAGCCTCAGTTTCCAAAAAATTATGTCTTATCAGAATTTCACCAAAAATCTATTTTTACTTTACAGATTCTAGGGATAGTTAAGGGAATATACAAACATTGTGTGCAGAAAGGTAACATGTCATAAAAATCAAGCACTGAAAACTAAAAGGACAATAAAAATCAATGAATTCTAATCTTAGCTTTAAAAAACTTTGCTGTGAAAGCCTTTGACAAGTAGGAATATTACTAACACTTAGGTTCATGTGAAGATTACTGAGTTGGAAATATATCTTGAAAGGTCATCTTGTCTATCTCCTCCCTCCTAAAGACTACAGAAAAACCCCAGAAAAGGTCTCCCTGTTCCACTTCTGAAAGTCACAGGGAGTCAGATTATGCCACCTGTTTTACAACCCATATTATTCTCCATGTTTGCGATTTTCACATTTTTTGTAATTTAAATAACAGAAGGTAGATGGCTAATTTTTCCTTAAAGTCAACATTACTTCTGTTTCTACAATCAAACCTGTGCATTGTCTTTTCTGAGAAGAATGAGAAAAAGAGAAAGATAAGGACCTTGTTGTATAATCCAAGAATCACAGCGCTGACTGAACAGCTCCAGTCCACAGGGCAGCCTCAATGAAAAGACTGACATTTTCAAGCATTCTCATAAAGGTCAGACTTTCCTATATAGATTTAATATTAGCCAATAATGTAACTTTACTAACAAAAGAAGCAACGGTTTTACTGACAATGAGTAAATTTGAAACATTCAGACAATACAAGTGGGCTGAATTCCAGTAATAGATTGAGAAACTAACCGATAAACCACAAAGCTCATTTACAAGGCTAAAGTATTTCCTTCCAGATTTAAGCCTTTCAACAGTCAAAGTCAAAATTCCTATGCCTGGTGAGCAAATAATTTATATCATCATCTCATTGGATATAATTTTATCTGAGTGTTCAGCCTGCTTTTTTTAAAATGCCATTACTCTGTTTTGTCAGTCCTTCAAATCCACTGAATTTCCATCCTTCCTAAGGCACCTGGGTAAAAACGAAAATTTCCTTACTTTCAAGGTCTGAAAACATTATCAACACACAACACATTACTTTTTCGAGTCTTATAAATTACTATCAATGCTAGTATTTAACATGCCCTTAACACTGTCATTTTCTGCTAAATTGATCTTTTACATTTGTAACTGTGAGGGTACCTCCACTCAAACAAGAACCACCAATGAGTTTATCACTCAATAAATGTAACATCCCAGAAATCAAAGTAACCCAAGTGATTTGAATTGGTTGTTCAGGGGAGTGAGACATTTAGGCTATTTGGGTAACGTAATGCTGCATGATAGAGTACATTCCGTGGATATTAAACTTAACAAGTTCAAGTATACATGTTCACAGGCTGGGAAAGAAAGACAGATAAAGAATGAAGAAAGAAAAAGATGGAAGGGAAGGAGGAAGAAAGAAAAGGAAAGAGAGACAGAGAGGGAAGGCAGGAAAGAAGGAAGAAACAGGGAAGGAAAGCATGGGGAAAGAGGAAGGGGGAGGATGAACGAAAGGAGGGAAGTTGGGAAGAAAGGAAGAAATAGCAGCAGAAACCATTGGGACAGTGCAGAAGACCCCGGTCATTGCTGCACTCCAGGCCTGTCTCCTGCAGTGTGAGCACGCACTGCACTCTCAAATGTCCAGGCTCCTCCTTCTCAGTTTATATGTGCCTCTCACAGTACGAACATCCCAGTGGGTCAAACATGGTTCCAATGTTTAAAGACAGGACTTCTTCATCTAATATGGTCCCCAAATCTGGGTCAATTATTTAAACTTGTGCTCAACTAAGATAGAGTTTTCTATTCTAATATGCATGAGAAAACTGGCTGTGTTAAAGCTATTGGCAAATACCATCTATGTGGCCGTTTTGAGGGATTTTCAAGTTGGATTATTTTTTTCACTATAATGATATATAACTTGGAATCTAAAATAGATGTTCCTTGCAATGTATCTTTTTGTGGACAGTAACTATTCTTCAGATTTCGTCATGTCCTGGTTCAAATACCCACCAAGCCATACAGGAAAGCTGTATTTTGATTCTAAAATCATCATGCAAACTTCTGGCCATTAATGTAATATTCCTGCCACCTAGAAAAGGAAAAGGGAATTCCCTGAATAGTACAGTAGATATTAATATTACCATCTTTCAAATGGAATGTCATCCATTGTAAATTAATAATGTTGAATTACACCAGTAACCTTCATATCCCAGAATTTTGTCAGATGACAATAATGCTTGAAAGAAAACATGCAAGACTCTTTGGAGAAATCAGGGGAGATTTTCCTGAAGAAGATGCTTCTGTTTAGTCTTAACAATTAGGAGGTTTTCATGCAATCTCACGGGCTTCCCTAGTGGCTCAGATGGTAAAGAATGCTCCTGTAATGTGGGAAACCAGGGTTCATTTCCTGGGTTGGGAAAATCCCCTGGAGGAGGACATGGCAACCCACTCCAGTATTCTTGCCTGAAAAATCCCCATGGACAGAGGAGTCTGGCGGGCTATAGTCCATGGGGTCTCAAGGAGTCAGACACGACTGAGTGACTAAATACATCATACACACAAAATCTCACAAAGTGAAGGGCATCTCAAGTAGAAGCCTGTATACAAAGAGGACATAAGAACTGAACTGTGTGCTCAGGAAACTTCTTATCATGTAACTAGACTACAGCCTCCATAGGGCAAGGATTCTTTAATTTGTTCATTTAAAAATTTCTTCTTACCCTTTACTACAGAGCCTGGTTCACAGTAGGTGTTTATTAATCTTTATTTAATAAGACATAAGTAGCTGGAACACATAATCACCTGAAGTGGGAAGCTGTTGGGCAACAGACCAAGATGTATTCAAGATTCATATCATAAAAATATGATACACCAAATATAACTAGTATTAGGTTTGAGTGTGAATGAGAGGAAACCACAAATAACAAGGGATTAAAAGAGAAATTTTTATGTCTCTGGCTTTTTATGTTTTGGCATCCCAGAGATTGTATGAAGACTACACAGAACAGGGTCCTGATTCTTCCTATCATGTCATCACACTTAACATGGTTCCTCTTTCTCCCAACATCATATACACATTCCAGCTACGCAAATAAAGAGACAGAAGGGCATGCCTCCTCAATTTAAGGAGAAGCGGATACATAAAGATTTCAGGTTCATCCTGTCTTCAATAACTGTACAAGACCACACCCAACTGCAAGAGGCCTTAGAAATGTAGGATTTATTTTTGATGTCCAGATTCACTTAAAATTTAGGAGTTCTATTAAAAAGAACAAAATGGAAAATAAATATTGGGTTTGCCAAAAAGTTAGTCTGGATTTTTCTGTTATACCATATGGAAAAACCCAAATGAACTTTTTGGCCAACCCAACAGTAGCAGACAACTAACAGACTCTGCCATCCATTCAATGCAGTTTGGATTTTAACATACGATAAATATGTTTTAATCAGTTGCTTGTGCTGTGTCTCTCAGTCGTGTTTGACTCTTTGCGACCCCATATACTGTAGCCCGCCAGGCTTTGCTCTGTCCATGGGGATTCTCCAGGCAAGAATACAGGAGTGGGTTGCCATGCCCTCCTCCAGGGGATCTTCCTGACTCAGGGATTGAACCCAGGTCTCCTGCATTGCAAAAAGTTTGGTGAAAATTTTTGAAGTATACAAATGTTAAGTATACCCCTGTTACAGTGATCATATCCAGTGCCTAGATGTTGGTTTCTGATACCATTTTCCATGAGTTTTCAATGACAAAAAAATGGAACAATTTAAGCAACAAAATAAATAGCATAATATGAGACTAAGTTGTTGTTGTTCTCACCCAGTAGTGTCTGATTCTATGACCCTATGGACTGCAGCATGTCAGGCCTCCCTGTCCCTCACCATTTCCTGGAGTTTGCCCAAGTTCATGTCCCTTGGATCAGTGATGCCATCCAGCCATCTCATCCTCTAGCACCCTCTTCTCCTTCTGCCCTCAGTCTTTCACAGCATCAGGGACTTTTCCAATGAGTCCGCTGTTGGCATCAGATGACCAAAATACTGGAGCTTCAGCACCAGTCCTTCCAGTGAATATTCAGGGTTGATCTCCCTTACAATTGACTGGTTTAATGTCCATGCTATCCAAGGGACTTTTAGGAGTCTTCTCCAGTACCACAGTTCGAAGGCATCAATTCTTTGGCACTCTGGTTTCTTTATGGTCCAGCTCTCACAACTGCACATGACCACAAGGAAGACCATACCCTTGACTATATGGACCTTTGTTGGCAGAGTAATGTCTCTGCTTTTCAACACACTGTTTAGGTTTGTCATCACTTTCCTGCCAAGAAACAATTGTCTTCTGATTTCATGGCTGCAGTCACCATCTGCAGTGATTTTAGAGCCCAAGAAGAGGAAATCTGTCACTACTTCCAACTTTTCCTCTTCTATTTGCCATGCAGTAATGGGGCCGGATGCCATGATCTTAGTTTTTTCTTTTAATATCTAGTATGGGACTATAATCCAAGCTACAAAATAAATATCCATGAGTCTTTAATAATATAAATGAATAATTAAACCAATAAACAAATGTCAGACAAGAGAAAACTCTCCTTTGCAGAAGACTTATAGATAATTTATATAAATACACTCCCCTGAAAAAAATAGAGCATAACTTCCCACTCCTTAAGTGTGGGCTATACAGAGTGATTTTCTTTCAAAGAGCACAGCATAGTAAGGAGAAAAAAAAGAAACTTTATAGTGGAGAGACCTGAAAAATGCTTCCTCAGCCAGGTGATCAAAGTTAACACACAAGGGATAAGTCATATTCATGGCATGTACCTTTGATATAAATGTATCATCAGAGAATAGTGTTTCACCTCTGTGGTCTTCTTTCCTGAAACTTGTAATTCTTATCATAAGAAAAATATCATACAGTTTATTTAATATTATCCTTAAAACTATCAAAACTGTCATTAAAAACAAGGAAAGTCTAAGAATATGTCACAGTCCAGAGGAACCTAAGGAGATATGAGGGCTTAATGTGGATATTGCTTGACATCTTGAAACAGAAGAAATTTTTAAATTCAAGAAAATCTGAATAAAAATATAGACTTTGGTTAATAATAATGTATCAATATTGGCCCATTAGTTTGACAAATGTGTCATACAATGTAAAATGTTAATAAGCAGGGAGACTTAGTGTGGGACATAGAGAAACTTTCTCTCCTATCTTTGGAATTCTTTTGTAAATATGAAATTATTATAAAATTAAGTTTACTTTAAAAGTTTTGAGGCTGAGTTTAAAAAGTTATACAAAAAGAAGCCAAATTTAATTTGTGGCCTGAAATGTTGAGGATAAGATCTTCATCTTCACACCAGGTACTAATATCTGGTGAGCGTGTAACAACTAGCTGACTTTCCTAGGTGAATTCCCAATCACTCCACTCTATTTACAAAACCCTATTTTATTTTTCTCATTGGGTTCAGACCAAAAGTATTTCAATCATATGTAATTTGTTTTGTATATTCTACTGTGTTCAGTCGCCCAGATCTGTCTGACTCCTTGTGACCCCATGGACTGCAGCACTCCAGGTCTCCTTGCCTCTCACCATCTCCCGGAGTTTGCCCAAGTTTATGTCCATTGCATCAGAGATGCCATCCAGCCATCTCATCCTCTGGCACCCTCTTTTCTTTCTGCCATCAATCTTTCCCAGCATCAGGGACTTTTCCAATGAGTCAGCTATTGGCATCAGATGACCAAAATACCAGAGCTTCAGTTCAGCATCAGTCCAATGAGTTGGCTATCGGCATCAGATGACCAAAATACTGGAGTTTCAGTTTCAGCATCAGTCCTTCCAATGAGTATTCAGGGTTGATTTCCCTTAAGATTAAGTGGTTTGGTCTCCCTGCTGTCCAAGGGACTCTCATGAGTCTTCTCCAGCACCACAGTTCAAAGGCATCAATTCTTTGGTGTTCTATCTTCTTTATGCTCCAGTTCTCACAATCGTACATGACCACAGGGAAGAACATCTCCTTGACTATAGGAACTTTTGTCGGCAGAGTAATGTCTGCTTTTCAAACATGGTCTAGGTTTGTCATAGCTGTCTTGCTAAGAAGCAAACATCTGATTTCATGGCTGCAGTCATCATCTGCAGTGATTTTAGAGCCCAAGAAGAGGAAATCTGTCACTACTTCCACCTTTTCCCCCTCTATTTGCCTTAAAGTAATGGGGTAGGATGTCACGATCTTAATTTTTTTTTAATATTTAGTCTTAAGCTGGCTCTTTCACTCTCCTCCTTCACCCTCATCAACAGGCTCTTTAGATCCTCTTCGCTTTCTGCCATTAGAGTGGTATCATCTGCATATCTGAGGTTGTTGATATTTCTCCCACCTACCTTGATTCCAACTTGTAACTCATTCAGCACAGCATTTCTCATGATGTGCTCAGTGTATAGATTAAACAAACTGGGTGACAGCAGATAGCCTTGTCCTGCTCCTTTCTCAATCTTGAACCTATCTGTTGTTCCATATGGGGTTCTAACTGTTGCTTCTTGACCCGCATACAGGTTTCTCAGGAGACAGGTAAGATTGACCTGGTATTTCCATCTTTTTAAGAGCTTTCCACAGTTTATTATGATCCACACAGTCAAAGGCTTTGTCATAGTCTATGAAACAGAGGTAGATGGTTTCTTGCAATTCCCTAGCTTTCTCTATGATCCAAATGTTGGCAGTTTGATCTCTGGTTCCTCTGCCATTTCTAAACCCAGTTTGGACAGCTGGAATTTCTTGGTTTGCATAATGCTGAAGCCTAGCATGCAATATTTTAAGTATGACCTTACTAGCATGGGAAATGAATGCAATTATCAAATGATTAGCACATTCTTTAGTACTATCTTTCTTGAATTGGAATGAGGACTGATCTTTTCCAATCCTGTGGCCACTGCTGGGCCTTCCAGATTTGCTGACATATTGAATGCAACACTTTTATGGCATCATCCTTTAGGGTTTTGAATAGCTTTATTGGAATTCCATTGTATCCTCTAGCTTTATTAACAGGAATGCTTTCTAAGGCCCACTTGACTTCACTCTCCATACTGTCTGGCTCTGGGTGGCTGACCACACTATTGTAGTAATTCGGTTCATTTAGATCTTTTTTGTACGGTTCTTCTGTGTATTCTTTCCATCTCTTCTTTACCTCTTCAGCATCACTAGGTCCCTACCATTTCTGTCCTTTATTGTGCCCATATTTGGGCCAAATGTTCCCTTGATATCTCCAATTTTCCTGAAGAGATCTCTAGTCTTTCCCCTTCTGTTGTTTTCTTCTAGGTTTATACACCGTTCATTGAAGAAGGCATTCTTGCCTCTCAGTACTGTTTTCTGGAAATCTGCATTGAGTTCCATACACCTTTCCCTTTCTTCCTTGCTTTTCACTTCTCTTCTTTCTCTAGCTATTTCTAAGGCCTCCTCAGATAACAACTTTGCCTTCTTGCTATTCTTTTTCTTTGGGATGTTTTTGTTCACTGACTCCTGTACAATATTATGGATCTCCATCCATAGTTCTTCAAGCACACTGTTTAGAAGTTCTAATCCCTTGACTCTATTCACTACCCTCATTGCATATTCATAGGGGATTTGATTTGTACCTGGCCGCCCTAATGGTTTTCCCCACTTTCTTTAGTTTAAGCCTGAATTTTGCTGAGAAGCTGATGATCAGTGACATAAGTCAGCTCCAGGTCTTGTTTTTGCTGACTGTATACAGCTTCTCTATCTTGGGCTACAAAAAAAATATAATCAATTTGACCTCGGTACTGACCATTTGGTGATGTTCATGCATAAAGTCATCTCTTGTGTTGTTGAAAAGGGTATTTGCTATGACCAGTGCATTCTCTTTGCAGAATTCAGTTAGCCTTTGCCCTGCATCATTTTTTTTCTGCAAGACCAAACTTGCCTGTTACTCCAGGTATCTCTTGACTTCCTACTTTTGCATTCCAATCCCCAATGATGAATAGAACATCTTTTTTTTTTTTTTTTTTTTTTTGGTGTTAGTTCTAGGAGGTCTTCTAGGTCTTCATAGAACTGATCAATTTCAGCTACTTTGGCATTGGTGGTAGGGGCATAGACTTGGATCACTGTGATGTTGAATGGCTTGCCTTGAACCAAGATCATTCTGTCATTTTGGGGGTTGCACCCAAGTACTGTATATTCCACTGGTCAAAATCAATTTTTTTTGGCAAAATGCTACTTTTTCAGAGTACCTAAATGTTTTCTGAAGACTCAAAAACCATGACATCTAGAAAGTGATATGGCTAATGTGACTGAAAACTCTAGAAAATTATTGAGCAGCACTTGTGTCAGATGTAATCTGTCTCTTTTGTCTTTCCCCAGTTTATGGTTCAAGATCTGACTTCAGGCTAAAATATTAGAAAGCTAGCTCCATATGGCTGGTTTCAGACCCAACTTAGTATTAGCATACAACTAATACAATAATATAATTCTGCTGATATTTATCTAGCCAGTAATTTAGATAAAATATAGAGTTATATAATCTAATTTTCTATTAAGACTCAACAGTTTTAGAAAAGCCATGTCCCAGGCATGCTTTTATAATTTTTGTTGTCACTCTTAAAAAAAAATATACTACTCTAGAGGACGAATGCTCTAGTACCGAATTCCACAGTAGACTCAGTCACTTTCATATAAAGGATTCTATAAAACATACTCCAAATTTTACAAAGGAATTTGAAAGACTTAATATGAACTAGAAGAAGATATTGAACAAACTATAAATTCTATCCGGTTGCAGTAAAGCAATCTTGATTTGCCAAAATATAGACAAGTATCTTCCTAGGTGGCTCAGTGGTAAAGAATCCACCTGCCAATGCAGGAGACAAAAGAGGCATGGGTTTGATATCTGGGTCAGGAAGGTTCCCTGGAGAAGGAAATAGTAATACACTCCAGTATTCTTGCCTGGAAAATCCCATGGAGAGAGGAGCACAGGGCTACTGTCCCTGGGGTCATACACAGTGGAACATGACTGAGTTACTGAGCACACACAGACAACAAGTACACCGGATTGATAAAGAAGGTGAATGTGAGGTTTTATACAGAGTGAAGTAACATTTAATAGAATAAAAACATTTTTTATTTATCAATACTTATTTACTGTATTCCAACTCATGCCACACAGTGACACAGACTTAAAAGATGGATACAGTACAGCCCAATTTTTCAAAAAAACTTACTCTTCCAGTGAAATATAAAGATGTAAATATAACATGACAATGGAATATACTGTGGATTACATTTAAGAAAAGTCCACAGAAAACATATCAAGAGAACATATGGCAGAGTGACAGTATTCAAAACAGATGCCTTAGCTTTTGGCGTCACCAATGAAACATAAATACATCAAGAAAATGACTGGAGGTTGAATTTTGAAAAGGAGTCAAGAACCAAGTACGTCACCTACATCTGCTTTAGAAAACAAGAAGTAAAATTATAATGTAAATAATTCAGAAGAAGCCTGGAATGAAGGCTCATGGGAGGGTACATTAAATTTTCAAAAGGAAGGAAGGAGTGTAGTGGAAAGGCGAGAAAGAAATATGTAAAAACCACATTTCCTACATGATTAAATTGCAGAATCAAAATAATCCCCACCTCCATTAAAAAATACTTCTTTCAAATATATAAAACCATTCAGGTTAGAATAAGCAATTATACAAACTCACTATGTTGAATTGTTTAGTCACTAAGTCATGTCCAATTCTTTACGACCTCATGGACTATAGCCCACCAGGTTCCTCTGTCTGTGGGATTCCCCAGGCAAGAACACTGGAGTGGGTTGCCATTCTCTTCTCTAGGGGATCTTTCTGACCCAAGGATCAAATCCAAGCCTCCTGCCTGGCAGGCAGATTCTTCACCACTGCTTCACCTGGGAAGTCCCTCACCATCAAAAAATCTCCATATAATTAGAGTCTTGCAAGTCTCTCCACAGAATAAATATTTTAGGGGACACAAATTCTCTGGGGCTAAAGGGACACCAAGAGACAAGAAGAAAACATCCAGCATATTGATCAACTTCCTTGTTTTCTTTGCTAATAGGTTTTTACCCGCTAAATTGTTCTCAGAAAAGGACAAGTGAGGATTTTTATTACTGAATGGCCAACAATAGGGCTATCTTAAGCCCAATAGATAAAATATTAGAACACTGAATAAAATTTTTCAAAAGTATGTATCCTCCTCACCTTCTAAGTTCAAAAAACAAAATCCTATATCTACTCATACAGATATATACATATCCTGTGACATCTGCTCAAATATCTTCCACTATTACTCAACATCGTTAGGAATCAATATGTTAAGTTTTAAAACTTCTACCTCAAATACCCTGCCCTGCCTTGTCTTCGTTTTCCTGACTACCTCTTATCATCCTTTATTTGGATCATGAAAAGAGCCTCCTAAACTTCTCTTCACATCCAGTATATCTGCTTCAATGCAACACACATATAGCAGCCAGAATGACCTCACTATAAAACACTAACTTGATCATGTAATTCAAAACCTTCAAGGAGTATGCTTTAAAAAAGAATTAAGTCTAAATTTCTTCCTGATTTCAAGTCAATATAAGTTGCTTCAATTTTTTTTTTTTTTCAGGGATATTTCTCCCTCAATATTGAATCATTAGTTATCAGGACACAGTCTTTCCCCCAGTTATTTCCTTCTTCTTAATGGGACAGGTTGAAATGACCTTTGCCTCATCTCTCCCTAGCTGCTGAATTTCTTCCCATTTTTCCACATCCAATTAGGAAGGATGTCTTCAATAAAGCCTTGAGCGGAATACACATTTCATGAATATTTGTGCCCAGTCGCTCAGTTGTGTCCTACTCTTTGTGACCCCATGGACTGAAGCTCATCCAGCTCCTCTGTCCGTGGAATTTTCTAGGCAAGAATACTGGAGTGGGCCACCAGGGATCGAACTGCATCTCTTGCATCTCCTGTGTTGGCAAGCAGATTCTTTACCACTTGAGCCACCTGGGAAGCTCCTGCTGAAAGTTTGCAGAATTGACTTGAAACCTATTCCCTCTATTCATGTAAGAAACTCCTGGTCAAAAATTCAGCCTCTACTTGTGTGTGTTACTCACTCAGTCATGTCTTACTCTTTGTGACCCATGGATTGTAGCTCGCCAGGCTTCTCTGTTCATAGAATTCTCCAGGCAAGAATACTGGAGTGGATTGCCATTCCCTTCTCCAGAAGATCTTCCCAATCCAGGGATTGAACCCGGGTCTCCTGCATTGCGGGCAGATTCTTTACCATCTGAGCCACCAATTTCAGCCTCTACTTGAATATTTCAAGAATAAGTCACTGTTTCATGAAGACTTCAATGTTAAGTATTCTTTTCTTTTTATTGAATTGAAATGTGTCTTTTTGAAATTTCCATCCAATTATCCTGAAAATTTTGCTTAGATTGTTTTTTAAATGTTCTTCATATTATGTGTTATCAGTAATAAAATTCCTTATTTATTTTCTGTTTATCCAATGATAGCTTAGAGATAAGAACTATTCACAGATGTATGTCTACAAAACCTTATTATGGTATACAGGCCATATGTGCTTTCAATTTAACATATGGAGGGCATAAGGAAAATCACAGTTGATGTCAAAACACATGACAACTGCTGTTATATTCTGTGAAGTCCATCATGCTGTATTAGTTCTAGGACTTTTGCTCTTGTTGAAAACCTAGTTAGTTGTTCAAAGATATTCAAATTATCAAGAAAACAACAAAATTCTGTAAAGCAATTACTGTTCAATTAAAAAATAAATAAATTAAAAGAAAATAATAATGGGGGCTACTTAGTTGCATGGTGTCAGACTAAGGGATTTCAAGAACTTGCCAAAAGCTATCAGCAGAGTCATTGTTGAAACTACTGTAGTCTGTTAATTTATCCATTCAACAAAGAATGGACCTGAGTATCTGTTGATGTCTTATAGAAATGTAAACAAAATACTGTAACAATGCATAGCATTCAATTCAAGAAAAATGTATCAAGCTTCTTCTCTACACAAATCACTTTCTTGCTTAAAATGATATCACTTGTCTTCATGGTTCTTATCACATACCAGGTAAGCTAAATATGAAAATTATTTTAATAGCTAGGATTGTCTAATGTATAAATAGATACAGTATTCATTCAGTGATACCACACTGAGTGAGGTCACAGTTCTACTAAAGTCTCACATGGAGTGGATGAAAAGAAAGAATTCACCAGTCCAACCAGATACTAGATACTCAATCATAACCATGTTATGAAATATGTTCTTTCAGATTCTAATAATATCTGCTACTGGTTTCATATAGTAAATATATACACTTTAAGATGTAACTTTTTAAAAAGTAATGTTAAAATGTATTCCCCATGATAAAATATGAATCCATAAGATATTTTATTAAATTGACTACCAAACATTGCTCTTTCTTTCTTCTAAGAAAAATACAAAACAAGAAGGCAGGTGTCTTTCCATGATATACAAATGCAAGTCAACTTTTTATTCAGGACTCTAAGTTGAGAACTTCCAAGTAGCAATTTTCTTAATATCTCAGCACTACTTATTTGATATAAGTGTCCATCAATTTTACCTCATCCAATGAGATTTACTTTCACATACAAACACATAGATCATTCCCATGTGTGCTCTTCTCTGAGGTGTCTCCTCTTCGGAGTTGACTTCTCTAAATCTGACCCATTCTTTCAGGCTCAGTTCACATCTTTTCTCCTTAACGCAGCCTTTCCTAGGCATTACGACACTGAAAATTTTCATCTGTTTACATTATGAAAATACTTGAAATTGGAAAAAAAAAAACCAATTTGGCATTTGATTAAATATAGTATACCAACTATATCCCCAGAAGAATGGTTCATGGAAAGTAACACATGTGTTAAATTTGTTTTTTAAAGAGGAATAAAAACTGAGAAGTGACATTACTTTTTTTGCTACTTTTCTAGTCATTTAAGCATTTCTTGAGATGCAAAGATAAGATGGCTAAGAATTCACAAGTAAAACCTCCTCCAACTGGAGAAAGTCATAGTCTGAATTTAGCAAGTGAGTTTATGGTAACAGAGATTTTTATGTAACTGTATTTTCATGTATTATAAACTGCTCTAAACTTTGTCAATTCCAGGGTGATTTGCAAATAGGTTCATGGAATATGCCATTATAGAGTAATCTGATGAATAAGCTCAAGCTAATAATGTCTCTGGGGAATGAGTATTGTCTTGAGAATTACAGTAGCCCCTTTCCCCTACATTGTGATTTTTTTTTCATATTATCACATTAGGATTCAATCTTATTAGAGTCAAAGTTTATTATGTATTAAAAATTCTCCACATCATGGCCCATATTACAAATTGATTAACTTATTAGTTATCTCATCTAAGATGTAAACAAATTTCTTCTTGTGAAATGTATCAGGGTAACACTGGAGAGGAGAAGTATGTGGGCTTTGGACACACATCTTGTATTTCTAAATTACTCTAAAGAGAACTTCATGGCCTTGTGGAAACCTATGTTAGGAACAAAAGTATAAGACTTCTTGGAGTTTCTATTAACATATTCTGAGCCTTTGTGAATTTGGATATATGTATGTTTCTGTGGAGGTAGAGTGAGATTAAAGGAAATGCATGCAACCAACTCATCCAAAAATATCATGGATGAATCACTATAGAACTACCCAAGAATAAGCCATGGGGAAGTATGACCTCAATACAGACTCTGGGGTATTGATGGTTAATAAGAACCTTCCTCAAGAATCAACCATGATAATCAGAATTAGCAGGAATAGCCTCTAAAAAATATGATTTGTATTGCGGTAAAATGAGGATATATTCTGATTATCCTCTTATTCTTAATTCTATAGTGATTAGTACATATTTTTGCATAAGTTGGTTGCATGCATTTTTTTCTAAGCATCACCTTCAGTTCAGTTCAGTGTCCAACTCCTAGTGACCTCATGGACTGCAGCATGCCAGGCTTCCAAGTCCATCACCATGCCCAGAGCTTACTCAAACTCATGTCTATAGAGTCGGTGATGCCATCCAACCATCTCATCCTCTGTCATCCCCTTCTCCTCCTGCATTCAATCTTTCCCAGCCTAGGATCTTTTCCAATGACTCAGTTCTCCACATCAGGTGGCCAAAGTATTGGAGAGTCAGCTTCGGCATCAGTCCTGCAAATGAATATTCAGGACTGATTTCCTTCAGGATGGATTGGATGGATCTCCTTGGAGTCCAATGGGATGCTCAAGAGTCTTCTCCAACACCACAGTTCAAAAGCATCAATTCTTTGGCACTCAGCTTTCTTTATAGTCCAAATCTCATATCCAAATATGACTACTGGAAAAACCATAGCTTTGACAAGATGGATCTTTGTTGGCAAAGTGATGTCTCTGCTTTTTAATATGCTGTCTAGGTTTGTCATAGCTTCTCTTTCAAGGAGCAAGTGTCTCTTAATTTCATGGCTGAAGTCACCATCTGCAGTGATTTTGGAACCCAAGAAAATAAAGTCTCTCACTGTTTCCATTGTTTCCCCATCTATTTGCCATGAACTGATGAGACTGGATGCCATGATCTTAGTTTTCTGAAAGTTGAGTTTTAAGCCAACTTTTTCACTCTCCTACTTCAATTTCATCAAGAGGCTCTTTAGTTCTTCTACACTTTCTACCATTAGGGTGGTGTCATCTGTATATCTGAAGTTATTGATATTTCTTCTGGCATTCTAGATTCTAGCTTGTGCTTCATCCAGCCCAGCATTTTGTATGATGTACTCTGCATAAAATTAAATAAACAAGATGACAATATGCAGTCTTGACGTACTCCTTTCCTGATTTGAAATGAGTCTGTTGTTCCATGTCCAGTTCTAACTGTTCCATCTTAGCCAGCATACAGATTTCTCAGGAGGTAGATCAGGTTGTCTGGTATTCCCATTCTTGAAGAATTTTCCACAGTTTGTTGTGATCCACACAGTCAAAGGCTTTGGCACAGTCAATAAAGCAGAAATAGATGTTTTTCTGGAACTCTCTTGCTTTTTCGATGATCCAATGGATGTTGGCAGTTTGATCTCTGGTTCCTCTGTTTTTCCTAAATCCAGCTAAAACATCTGAAAATTCACCTACTGTTGAAGCCTAGGTTGGAGAATTTTGAGCATTACTTTCCTGGCGTGTGTGATGAGTGCAATTGTGTCGTAGTCTGAACATTCGTTGGCATTGCCTTTCTTTGGATTGGAATGAAAACAGACCTTTTCCAATCCTGTGGCCACTGCTGAGATTCCCAAATTGGCTGGCATATTGAGTGCAACACTTTCACAGCATCATCTTTTAGGATTTGAAATAGCTCAACTGGAGTTCCATCACCTTCACTAGGTTTGTTTGAAGTGATGCTTCCTAAGGCCCACTTGACTTCTCATTCCAAGATGTCTGACTCTAGGTGAGTGACGACACCATCATGGTTATCAGGGTCATGAAAATCTTTTTTGTACAGTTCTTCTCTGTATTGTGCCACCACTTCTTAATATCTTCTGCTTCGGTTAGGTCCATACCATTTCTGTCCTTTATTGTGCCTATCTATGCACAAAATGTTCCCTTGGTATCTCTAATTTTCTTGAAGATATCTCTAGTCTTTCGCATTCTATTGTTCTCCACTATTTCTTTGTATTGATCACTGAGGAAGGCTTTCTTATCTTTCCTTGCTATTCTTTGGAACTCTGCATTCAAATGGGTATCTTTCCTTTTCTCCTTTGCCTTTCACGTCTTTTCTTTTCTCAGCTATTGTAAGGCCTCCTTGGACAACCATTTTGCCTTTTTGCATTTCTTTTTCTTGGGGATGCACTTGATCCCTGTCTCCTGTACAATGTCACGAACCTCCATCCATAGTTCTTCAGGCACTCTGGCTATGAGATCTAATCCCTTAATCTAGTTCTCACTTCCACTGTAGAATCATAAGGGATTTGATTTAGATCATATCTGAATGGCCTAGTGGTTTTCCCCACTTTCTTCAATTTAAGTCTGAGTTTGGCAATATGGAGTTCATGATCTGAGCCACAGTCAGCTCCCAGTCTTGTTTTAGCTGACTGTATAGAGTTTCTCCATCTTTGGCTGCAAAGATTATAATCAATCTGATTTTGGTGTCAACCATCTGGTGATGTCCATGTGTAGAGTCTTCTCTTGCGTTGTTGGAAGAGGGTGTTTGCTATGACCAGTGCGTTTTCTTGTCAAAACTCTGTTAGCCTTTGCCCTGCTTCGTTTTGTACGCCAAGGCCAAATTTACTTGTTACTCCAGGTATTTCTTGACTTCCTACTTTTGCATTCCAGCCCCCTATATTGAAAAGAACAGCTTTTTTGCATGTTAGTTCTAGAAGGTCTTGTAGGTCTTCATAGAACTTTTCAACTTCAACTTCTTCAGCATTACTGGTTTGGGGCATAGACTTGGATTACTGTGATATTGAATGGTTTTCCTTCGAAACAAACAGAGTTCATGCTGTTGTTTTTGAGATTGTACCCAAACACTGCTTTTTGGACTCTTTTGTTGACTATGAGGACTACTCCATTTCTTGTAAGGGATTCTTGCCCACAGTACTATATATAATGGTCATCTGCATTAAATTCACCCATTCCAGTCCATTTTGGTTCACTGATTCCTAAAATGTCAATGTTCACTCTTGCCATCTCCTGTTTGACAACTTCCAATTTACCTTGATTCCAGGACCTAACATTCCAGGTTCCTATATAATATTGCTCTTTACAGCATTGGAGTTTACTTCCATCACCAGTCACATCCACAACGGGGTGCTGTTTTTTGCTTTGGAGTTACTTCTCCACTCTTCTCCAGTAGCATATTGTTCACCTACTGACCTGGGGAGTTCATCTTTCAGCGTCTATCTTTTTGCCTTTTCATACTGTTCATGGGGTTCTCAAGGCAGTGTGGCGTCACTGCTCCTTTCTCCAGGGTCCTGGTACACACAAGATTTTGTTTGTCCCCTCCAAGAGTCTGTTTCCCCTGTCCTGTGTGAGTTCTGGTGGCTCTATGGTGGGGTCAATGGTGACCTCCTCCAAGAGGGGTTATGCCACACCAAGGTCTGCTGCACCTAGAGCCCCTGCCCCTGTGGCAGGCCACTGCTGACCCATGCCTCCACAGGAGACACTCAAACACAGTTCTGGCTGAGTCTCTGTGAAGTCTCCTGGTGTGCACAAGGTTTTGTTTTAGCCCTCCGTGCATTTCTGATGGGTACGGGGTTTGATTCTAAATGTGATTTTGCCCCTCCTACCATCTTGCTGGGGCTTCTCCTTTGCCCTTGGACATGCAGCATCTTTTTTTGGTGGGATCCAACATTCTCCTCTTGATGGTTGTTCAGCAGAAAGTTGTAATTTTGGAGTTCTCGCAGGAGAAGATGAGCACACGTCCTTCTACTCCACCATTCTTAGATTTTGGTGAGGTAATGAAGATAATGGCGACCTCCTTCAAAAGCTCCCATGCAGTCACTACCACACTCAGTACCTGCGACCCTCCAGCAGGCCACCCTATCCCCCACACAAACAAACATATATGCAAATTCACATATATGTGTACTGTGGAAAACAAAGATATTTTTCCCACACACAGATTATCATATAGCCTCAAATGCTATTTGCTCCTCTGTGGCAGAGACTATTCCCAATTGACCCCTTTTGAAAAAACAGAACAATGATTTTTATTAGGGATCCACTTATTGCCCAGGTATGTTTCACTCTAATTCTAATAAACAGACATGTCTATGTAATAATGTAAGTCACAGTGTCAGCAATGAGGTTTCCAGGGAACTGATTCAAGTGGTCTGCATGCTATTACCACTGGCTCTTTAGCTCTTTTTAAAAGGAAAAAATAGTGTGGGGCATAATGGTTTGAGTTCCAAATATCTTGTATGCTTGAGGACAAAAAAACCACACCTGGAGATGGTGGCTCATTGGGCTGAAAGAAGATGACTGTATCTCTAATGAAATTGTGTTGTTATCATACCAGCTATTTGCTGCTTATCTTTGGACTTGTCTCAGCATGGTGCTGGTGGTGGTTTAGTCACTACATTGTGTCTGACTCTTGTGATCCCATGGACTGTAGCCTGCCAGGATCCTCTGTCCATAGGATTCTCCAGACGAGAATACTGGAGTAGGTTGCCATTTCCTTCTCCACAGGATGGGGAACAAACTAAAGCAATCTTTTACCTACTGTAATCTGGATATTTTGCTATATGTAGTCTAATGCAATCCTTACTGATACACTCTCATAAGTATTACCAGAAATAAGTACTTCAAATAAACTCATCTTAAATTCAACTAAATAGTTTTGGCTGATGACACAGCATTTAATTGGTTCATCACTAAAAGGCTCATACCACAAATTTGCCACAAGTGACAAAGAGACAAGTTAATCTTGGAGGGTTTACCAGGAGAGTACATCCCTGTAAATTAGAGCCTTTCTAGGCACTTGATTAACACTTTCTTTGGATAACTAGTACATTTGGTAAAATCTCTTAAATTTTTTCCAGGCTAAAATATATAATCTACAATACTGAAGATTTGGCACTTTAATCATTTATTTCTCATCACATTAAAGCAGCTCTGAGGTTCTTGTGGACAAAAATCTCTATTGTGTTTGTAGGTATCCCATTCTTCTACATCTATAAAGCACTTGAAGAGTCTTCTTTTCAAGCTCAAGTGCATGTTAATGTCCTTACATTGTTCAAGAAGTCAGCCCCTGGGTGCAGGCATGCTGGCATGGCAAGTCAATCACAGAACTGGCAGAATTACACTGGCTGCTGGTGCCACCGAGGTCACCAGGGTCTGAGCAAAATAAACACATGGAGGAGATCACATTAAAAGTAGAGTTAACCTAAGATACATACTGCTTGAGGAGAAGGCCCAAGAAAGGAAGTGTTATGACCCTACCAGTGTGAAAGAAGCAGCAGGAAGAGACAGTTCTGTCAACATTTCCTTCAAGAGATAAAGACAGAATTGCATGTAAGGATAGATTAGGGAATAGGGAAAATTCAACCTGATGGTCATTATTCATCAAGAAACAACAAAAAGAATCATATGGTAATGTACTTTGAGCAAAAAGAGAAGCAAAAAGTACACTGAAGACATGTGAAGTTTCCTAAACTAAGAAAAATTAAGAAAATGCCTTCCTATAAGATGGTGAGTGGCCCAAATGTGGACATAAGTACTGATGTTTAAAAAAATAATATACATATAAATTTCAATATAACTTTCACAGGGAGTGCTAAGAACATCCTGGTGGCTGTGTAGTAGATAGGATAAGAAATCATTAAAATCAAAGTGTGCTACCATATATCATAGCCATGTTAATCACAGGCAGTATAATTAATTTTATTACAAGGAGTTTAATGCTTCCACAGGGATAAACAATAGTCAAAGCCTGGATCCTGAGGCTGAACGACATTGAAAAGTCAGATTTTGAGTTTTCCCTTTCTAATTTATCAAGATATTAATATAAAAGTAAGACCACTGATCATTGGCATTATGAAAAGTAGAAGCTTCCCAGCTGAAACTAAGGAAAATTATTGGATCCTGAAAAAAAGTTTTCATTTTTTTATTTGTCAAGTACAGGCTATACTCGGAGAAGGAAATGGCAACCCACTCCAGTACTCTTGCCTGGAAAATCCTATGGACAGAGGAGCCTGGTAGGCTGCAGTCCATGGGTTCGCTAAGGGTCGGACACGACTGAGTGACTTCACTTTCACTTTTCACTTTCATGCATTGGAGAAGGAAACGGCAACCCACTCCAGTGTTCTTGCCTGGAGAATCCCAGGGACGGGGGAGCCTGGTGGGCTGCCATCTGTGGGGTCACACAGAGTCGGACACAACTGAAGTGACTTAGCAGCAGCAGCAGCAGCAGCAACAGGCTATACTGTAAATCAAGGGTGCATGCACATATGTGCACACACACACACAGACTCTTCAGTATGGGCCTGCTAATTTGTAAGTCAACAGGTCCAAATACTGGGTCATGGGAGTTTTACATTTTATGTGCTAAGATTTGTTAGCCTTGAATTTGTAGTATTTTAAAGGGAAGCAACATGTAGTTTTCTCACTGAGGACATGCAGTGAGCATTATGTGAACTTCTCCCTGATATGTTTTACTCCAGAACAGCAAAAAGAAATATATATGGAGTGTGAGTTTTCATCGCATAGACTTTCTAAAGATTACTTATTCAATAATATTTTTTACCTCATATAACTGATTCAGGGCTCAACATCTCATCAATCATTGAAACCTATTTTGGAAAATGTAAGAAGGACAAAAGGGAAAATTATATTTTCTGATTTTTACAAACTTGTTGTATTCATTCATTTTGATATGTATTTCTATTTTTATCACTTTTATCTCTTACTTTGTTTGTTAAATACAAAATCAGCTTAACCAGGTGATTGAAAATATTTATATGCAGTTTTGACCTCATAGCTAGGCTTTCTGTAAAAACACAGGTTCATCTGTAACAGTTACTGTTGTTCAGTTCCTGAGTCATGTCCCAATGGACTGCAGCATGCCAGGCTCCCCATCCTTGACTGTCTCCTGAAGTTTGCTCAAATTCATGTCCATTGTGTCAGTGATACTTCTAACCATCTCATCCTCTGCCATCCCTTTCTCCTTTTGCCTTCAGTCTTTCCCAGAATCAGGGTCAAAGTACCTGTAAGACTTGAATTCATCACTACAAATAGAAATAATAATGAGAAAAATAATATTATGTGTAAAATTTATGATACAGATATTTTGGGCATGAATCATCATGTTATCAAAATTATAGGCAGTTCATATATTCTAGGTCTTCTGAATGTATACTTAGACTAATCCCTTCTGTCAGGGCACCTAATTAATATTGCTTTGCTTAGCCTACTTTATTGGAATTGTCCTTACTGAGCATTATTGGGCATTATACCATTGGTCACAAGAGAGCTTGGTACAAAAATATACTTATGAAACTCACTTTCCAATTATCTGAAGGAGAATATTGAAGCCACCATTCACTACATGACATGCTGGATTGTTCCTGAAGATTCACTGGAGATTAGTATTTGCATGTAGTCTCAGCATTTGGAATATGTGTGTATTGTGTAACTGATTAGTCTGTATTTGACTTATGGACATTGTGATCCATGTAAGTGGTCTTCTTTTGCCTCCATATTGTCTATTAGAAAACACAGAACCATACACATTATCTACTTCATGCAAGTATATAGCATATTATGACCTTTCATGCGTGTGTGCGTGAAGTTGCTTTAGTCACATCCGATTCTTTGTGACCCTATGGGCCATAGCCCACCAGGCTTCTCTGTCCGTGCAATTCTCTAGGCAAGAATACTGGAGTGGCTTCCCATGTCCTCCTCCTCCTCCAGGGGATCTTCGCAATCCAGGGATTGAACCCATATCTCTTATGTCTCATAGCAATGGCATTCTGGTTCTTTACAACTAGCACCATCTGGGAAGCCCATGACTTTTCATATATTAGTCTGATTCTAGTTTCTAACCTTATTATCCTTTAGTATTAATTTCTTCACCTATGAAATCTCGACATTAAATGATGCTCATTTTTGCTAGCCACCTAAAGTCCCCTTTTTTGTGGACAAGATAGGAAATGCTAACATCTTAAAACATTCATGTATGCATTTATTCAGTAAGTATATTTTGAGGACTTACATTATGACAGAACCTGCATAAGGTGTTGGCTTTCAAATAAAGAATAATAGCTCCAGGGAACTTCCCTTTTAGATGGAAACATTTATTCAACCAAATAATTATAATACGCTAAGTGTTATCATAGGTACCATGGACAGAAAGCAGTATAAAGCAAGGAGGAGAGGTATTGAATTAGTTCTAGGTCGCGCCAAGATAACGATATCACATCCAAAGCAGATGTTTTTATAAGACTTTAATAAAAGGATTATTTCAAAGAATGTGGGAAAGATTTTGGTGCACAGAGATGATACCTGGGTCTGGGCCTTGCAGCAGCAAGGAGCCCTTTGAACACATAAACGTGAAGGGGCAAGGAGGGAGGGCAGCTTCAGGAATACAGAGGGTAACTGTGTGGAGAGAGTACCCTAGAGGAAAGGACAGCCAACCCAAGGGTCTGCCCAGAGGGAGCCTGGAGAACAAATGCCCTGACCTGGCTGGCCTCATCCTCTCCTCCCATCTTCTGATGCCTCCCATTGGCAGAACTTAACAGGAAGTCAGAGGGCAGTGGATCAGTTTCCAAGGGCTGTGGTTACATAGTGTCCAAAACTGGAGGCTTAGACTAACAATGGTCATGTGATGTCTCATAGTTCTAGAAGAGCAAACTCTGAAATCAAGGTGTCCTTGGGGCTGGTTTCCTCTGAGAACTGTGATGGGGAAACTGCTGCAGACCTGTCTCCTTGGTTCTATCAGCCTCAGCATCTTCTCTGTTTCCTCCTACCCTTCTTACCTTTGTGCAACTCTGTCTCTGTGTCCAAACTCTCCCTTTTTAAAGGCTATCAGTCATTGGATTAGGGCTCATGCTCACTTCAACGTGATATCCTAGTAATGGCCCAGTTCCACACAAGGCCACATTCTCAGGTATGGGGGCACAGGACTTCAACATATTTTAAAAGAGACACAATTGAATCCTTCACAGAAAGTAATTTCACTGAAGTGGTCTAGATAGTAAATGATTTTTGTAATTTGACTTACTCATTGTTAGCAAAGATACAACCCAGTTTTCAATAATCAACCATATTATTAAAAAAGGAAACTGTTACCTTTGGCAGAAAAAATATTACAAAGTACTGGAGACTTTTAAAATATAACTAAAACTCAGATGATTTTAAGAACATTCTAGAGTCTAGCTGTTAATGGATCAGACTTATTTAATTCAACTTATCCTTAAATTTTAAAAGTCTATAAATTAAATGAGTTTGAAATTTCATTCAACTGTATTTTTCTATCTTACATAATGGTCATACAGCTAAAAACCTTGATCTTATTCCAATACTTTAAAATACAGAAATTTATTTTAACAGTTTCTCTAATTTAATTCCCTTAAATTATTACAAAAGTCATCTATCCAGCAATGGTTTTGCTTTTATTACCTTCAGCTTCATTTTAGTCCACATTACAACTTCACTATATAAATAATTAAATATCTGTGACAATTTTAACAGGTTAAAGAAATTATCTTGAAAATCTTTGGCAAAACTCCCACTGTCTTAAAAAATAATGTTATATTTGCTCATTTGGATTAAATCATGCATGGGATTTTCAAACCTGTGTACAGTGAACCACAGTGTGGCCCTCAGCAGTAATCTCAAATTACAAGCATTAATCAGTACAATTCTCCTACCACTGTGATTTAGAAGGAAATGTAACTTGAAGGGATAATTCTTTTGCTAACATTGCCAGCAGTTTTACCCAGAAGATTCTTTGATTTAGGAGAAATACTTTAAAATGTGAGACTCTTTTTATTAGCAAACTGAAAAGAAAAACTCAAAATACAAGCATTTATCTTAATCTTGATTAAAGTTCCCTTTTTTCCTAACAAAAGAAAACATAACAAGTATAATAGTTTTTCACAGTCAATTATACTTGTAAAGGAGAAGGCAATGGCACCCCACTCCAGTACTCTTGCCTGGAAAATCCCGTGGACGGAGGAGCCTGGTAGGCTACAGTCCACGGGGTCGCTAAGAGTCGGACGACTGAGCGACTTCACTTTCACTTTTCCCTTTCATGCACTGGAGAAGGAAACGGCAACCCACTCCAGTATTCTTGCCTGGAGAATCCCAGGGACGGCGGAGCCTGGTGGGCTGCCGTCTATGGGGTCGCACAGAGTCGGACACGACTGAAGCGACTTAGCAGTAGCAGCATACTTGTAAAAGAAAACTGGCCTTGTCTGAGATTAAAAAAAAAACAAAAAACAAGGGCAATGCTGTATTTTGCCTCTAAGTCAGAGAGAACTGAACATCTGCCTCAAGTAAATGTAATGACGTGACGATGATGAAGATAAAGAAGTATTATTTCACACAGTAGTAAACAGATGAAGTCCTATACGAACCCAATTGCTTCTTTAAATCCTATTTTTAAATGGCCAGAGAAAATATTAGCAAGTAATTAAAAAGTAAATAAACCTGTTTAAAAAATCATTATTAAGTCCTCCAAACAAGTTCAAACGCACGTAAGGAGTATGAAAATAAGAGAGGCTAACTGATTTGTCAAAGTCACAGAACTAGTCACCAGCACAATGTAGGGTTTAAAGTCCTCTGCTGCTCTGCTCTGCCAACAGATGTTCTCATAGTACTAAGCGTTGGTCTCCTGGTGGCCTAACTTTCAATGAGTTAGAGAATTGGTAATAAATTATCAGATTCTATTTCTCAGTTTGGGCCAACCACATCTCCCACTGTGGGGGTCACTTGAAATCCACATTCAGATTTGTTTCAACCTCAACTTCTTGATTAGTGCTTATCTGAAATGGTAGGATAAAGGAGCTTTGGCTAAATTCTCAAGGATATAACAGTAAATGGTCACTGTTTACTTGACACTGTAAGTACCGGTTACTACAACTGGCCCCCCTGCATTATGTCAAACTTTTCATCATCTTAATATGTCTGTTGTCTTCTGGGTCCTTGACTCCACCTTTCTCTTGCCTGTTCCAGTTCTTCCTGGCAAATAGATGGGGAAACAATGGAAACATGGATAGACTTTATTTCCTTGGGCTCCAAAATCACTGCAGATGGTGACTGCAGCCATGAAATTAAAAGATGCTTGCTCCTTGGAAGAAAAGCTATGTCAAACCTAGACAGCATATTAAAAGGCAGAGACATTATTTTGTCGACAAAGTTCCATCTAGTCAAATCTATGGTTTTTCCAGTAGTCATGTATGGATGTGAGAGTTGGATCATAAAGAAAGCTGAGTGCCAAAAAATTGATACTTTTGAACTGTGGTGTTCGAGAAGACTCTTGAGAGTCCCTTGGACTGCAAGGAGATCCAACCAGTCCATCCTAAAGGAGATCAGTCTTGAATATTCATTGGAAGGACTGATGCTGAAGCTGATGTTCCAATACTTTGGCCACCTGATGCAAAGAACTGACTCACTGGAAAAGACCCAGATGCTGGGAAAGATTGAAGGCAGGAGGAGAAGGGGACGACAGAGGATGAGATGGTTGGATGGCATCACCGACTCAATGGACATGAGTTTGAGCAAGCTCCAGGAGTTGATGCTGGACAGGGAAGCCAGGCATGCTGCAGTCCATGGGGTCACAAAGAGTCGGACATGACGGAGCAACTGAACTGAACTGAACTGTTCCATTCTACCATTCCTTCTGCCCAAAAGCTAGAAACTGCTATTCCGTTATCCCAGCCTGGTAACTCTGGGTTTTCCAACCAGCTCTTCTGTAGATTACCGTTTTATATGATCCCTTGGTCTTGGAAAAATTCTCTCTCCTAGAGATAGCTTTCTTTTGGTTTTCCCATTGCCCCTGTCTTTCAGGTATCTTGACTCATCTAATAGACTAAATTTCTATCTTCCTGGGGCCCAGAGCTGGGGATTTTGTGCCAGCATCCCTTTGATTGCCATTCTAAACAAGCCTTACATCCCAGTTCCCCATCTTCTTACTGTAGGCCTTGGTTTAGTTTCTAGCCTCTTCCAAGATAAACTGTCAAGCTCAGTCAGATAGGTTTCCAGTGTATTATCATGTTTAACTCTCCTGGTCTCCAGAAGTATCCTTAGTGCTTTCTCTTCCAAATTATAAAAAATAGAATGAAAGCTAAGTAAACTGCTGAAGGCTCAACTTGAGTTTCAGCTCTCTACCAGGAAGTTTTCAATCTCTGTTCACCACACACACACACACACACACACACACACACAGACTGACTTTCACATCATTTTACTCCTAGACTGAGGCAGATATTCTTCCTTTGGGATAAAAAACTACCTTTACATTTTCATTATGTCTTTTCTTGTCTATCTCTAGGAATAAAATCTGAGAAGATTGCAAGTAGATGCTGGGTCATACTAATTTATATATTTACATTATATGACACATACTATACATTTAATAAATAATTAGTAGTTTAAATTCTTGAAAATGATGTGGCCCATAATCATGTTGATGGCATATGAGACAAACTACAACTGATCCAAATTCAGGGCTAACTATATTTTTAATGCAAGGATACTCCATAGTCCTATAAAAAGAATAAATTTTATATAAAAAATAAAATCAGTAAGTTAGCTTTAGTTTCATTATTTCTTTACCAATATGTAGGTGGATTTTCTGGTGTTTTAATCTTGTAAATAAATTAAAACTAAGCAAAGAAAATCTTCACCTATATGCCAGAGTGTTCTCAAACATAGTAAATGGATCAATTCACTACCTATGAAAACTGACATGGTACATTCTTGAAGAACACTTTTCATTCAAATAACTGACCTCCCTTCCTTAAGTCCCTCCATTATTGATTTGTACTTATAAATTATTACTTATAAAGTTTCTGTGTTATGAAAGTAACCTACAATATTCCTATGAACAATATTACTAACAGCTTATATTTCATATGTATAGCGTTAGAACTATACCAAGTATTTTAGACCAGTACTGACATTTAGTCTATATGCACCAGTACTGTGGATCAGTTGACTCCTATTACTGGGTTTAACTAATATTAATACTTTTCTTCTAATACAGAATTTTTTATTTTTGTTTTTGGTTGTTTGAACAAGTTTAAAAGGAAGAAAAAGCAAGCATCATTATAACAATTTTATCAATGTGGAATCCAAATTTCACAGAGGTTAGGTAACCTTCCAAAACCTCATGCTGCTTAATAAATCTTAAAAGTAAGCAAAGATCTCCAGAAAGAGGAAACGGAAAGACACCAAAGAAAACAGTCTCTTTTCAAATCTTGCCTTAGGGCAAAATCTCTGAACCAAGACAAGATAATTCTTCTGAAATGTCTTTGCTTGTGATTTTGAGTCTCAATAATAAGAAAACTATAGACCATGTCACTAAAACTGAGAGCAAAGTTATTGAAGGCAAATTTAATTGGCATGGTAAATAAAGATTACAGACATGATTATGAAAGTAAACCAAGTAAAATTTAGTGAAGGTGCCACTAGCTGTACAGAATCTAAAAGTTTAAAGAGACAAATGAGGCAAGAAATATCCTAAATATATTCAAGCACAGCAAAGACTGATATATACTTTAAAGCTTTAAAATAAAACCAGATCATTTGTAAGTCATTATTCCCTCTTCATTAGTGCTTAATGTTCCTTAAAGTTTTTCTTAACTCTTCTTAAAGTTCTCAAGATCTTTTTGTACTCAGCAGAAAGGAAAACAAGAAGTTCACCATGACATATTAGTATTATATTTTTTCTCTGGTTTGATGAATTCAAAGACTCTCCCAAACATTTCCTTTGTTTACTAGATGTTAATTGTAAGAAAGCTGAATGCATGTTTTCTCACTTCACTATAAACATAAACATTAGATTTTACTTTACTCTTTCAACATGTATGTGCTAACTAGTCACTAATTAGGTAGATAATGAATAATGAGTGCAACCCAGAGATCAGATAAAGCCGATTTTCATGATTTCACAAAACAATTGAGAGATGAAGGTGAGTACAAAGGTCTTTGTGGAGGTTTATTCTGATAGTGAGGTTGACCTCGGTATTTCATTTGAGACACAGACTCCTAGTCATCTAAAATGTGTCAAAGTAATGTAGGAAATTCTGTGCAGTTTGGGAGAAAGCAGCATGTAATTGATGGTGACTGGAAAAATCCAGAAATGATGAGTGTACTGAAATCAAGTCATTGTGATCAGATCCAAATGGTGTCTTGGGCAGAACACCAAACGGAAATAAGCAAAATCAAAAGTACTCACTTGAATGATAAAAGAGCTGAAGATAAACATTTTCTCATAAAATAACTCTTAAGAAAATCTAGTATTCTCCACAGTTGCCAAATCACTTTTTATGTTTTATTAAGATGTGGTTTGCAATTTTAGAGCTTCATTAACTGCAACTAAGCAATTATAAATGTTTCCATATTTAAAATTGAGTTAACCTTTAGTAGTTTCTACAAAATTGCCAAATCTTCCCAAATCAATGTGAAAAATTATAGATGTGACAATTTTATAGTATCATGTAGACAGTCTAGATTCTTTAAAAAAATAAATAAATAAAGATACACAGAGCACAGTAAGGCAAATTTCTGGACTTTCTTACCTCTTTGTATATTTATCCTCCTATACTGTTGGTGGAAATATAAATTGGTGCAGCCACTACAGAGAATAGTATGAAAGTTCCTTAAAAAAAAGCTAAAAATAGAGTTAACATATGATCTAGTAATCCCGCTCCTGGGCATATATCTGGAGAAAATTCTATTTCAAAAAGATACACTCACTCCAATGTTCACAGCAGCACTATTTACAATAGCCAAGGCATGGAAGGTTTCCCTCATAGCTCAGTGTCAGTAAAGAATCTGCCTGCAATGCAGGAGATCTGGGTTCAATTCCTGGGTCAGGAAAATCCCATGGAGAAGGAAATGGCAACCTATTCCAGTATTCTTGCCTGGAGAATCCCACGGAAAGAGGAGCCTGGCAGGCTACAGTCCATGAGGTCGCAAGAGCTGGACAAAACTTAGCCACTAAACAACCAACCAAGGCATGGCAGCAACCTGGCTGTCCAACAACAGATGAATGGATAAAGGAGATATGGGGTATAACTTCTGTGTATACATAGACACACACACACACACACACACACACACACACACATACATATGTATGTGTATATATATACATACACACATATATATACACACATATATACACACGCACACACACACACATATATATATACACACATAATAGAAAGTTACTCAATCATAAAAAAAAATGAAATGATGTCATTTGCAGCAACATGGATGGGCCTAGAGATTATCAAATTAAATGAGGTCAGACAAAGACAAATATCATATGACAACATTTATATGTAGAGTCTGGAAAAATGATGCAAATAAGCTTATTTATGGAAAAACAGACAGACTCACAGACATTAGAAACAAATTTACGGTTACCAAAGAGGATGGGGGCAGGAAAACAAGTTAGGAGTTTTGCATTAACATACATAAAACTATATACAAAATTGATAAACAATAAGGATCTACTGTATAACACAGGAAACTATATTCAATATTTTATAATAATCTATAATGGAAAAGAATCTGAAAAAGAATGTGTGTGTATGACTGAGTCATTTTGCTATACATCCAAAACTAACACAACCTTGTAAATTAACTATACTTCAGCTATTAAAATTTGATACTATAAAGTAAAAGCCACTAAAATATAAGCAAGAATAATTTCCATTCAACTGTATTTAAAAAAAGCTAGATTGAGAAAAATTACATTTATAAATCATGACTCTAGGTATTAATTCTTTCTATCACCTATTCTGAGAATGAGAGAAAATGTACCCTTGAATTAAAACAAATAACCAGAGTGCAGTAAGTTTTATTTTTATCCCAACATATGGTACTCAGGCACTTCTCAACTGAGTATTAAGAGATTATCCTACAGTATTTGTTGTCCTTCAGCCAAGGTGGTCAGAATCTCTCTACTATGTTCATTTGGACCAGTGTACAGTATTCTGAGCTGAATTTTTAAAGAAAGGATATTTTTACTATGCACCATTTATTTAGACAGTGGTTAACCTGCACTTTTCCTTGCAAATGTAAGTTTGTAAAGAAAAATTTATGTAATTCCCTGAAATATAACACATTCTAAAGCACAGGTTCTCTTTTTTCCTTGAAAACTCATCTTATTCAAAGTGGCTGTGAGACAAAGCAGCCTGGCATGAACTGCCTCTTGAGAACACGTCACTGACAGAGACAAACGAGTCCTAATGAGTTTAGGGGAAGTTTGACAGCTAAGATTTTGAGCTCTAAGGGATGAGCTACTGCACTGAGGACACAATTCTAAATGGTGTCAGGTTCAGAACAAGTTCTGGAGAATCGGTGCTCTTGGTGTAAGGGGTGCCTTTTTGTACATGAAGTCTATTTCTTTTTAGTAAACATTGTACATTTGCTCAATGAGAACTGTTTGGAAAAATAAAAACCCTTACCTGCTCAAGGCAACTCAAAATACAGGCAATAAACAAACAAAAGCAAAATCATTTCACTACAATCTAGGACTCCATGTCAGTTCCTTCAAATGTAGGCTTATTCCAGTGAAACGCCTTATTAAAATGTCATTTCAAGTTTCTCTAAGTCAAGGAATATGTTAAAGCCCTTGCTTTGCAGGCTGAAGAGACAGTCTCACCCGTACTGATTTGCCTTTTTATGGTGGGTGATAATCGGCTGATTCATATCTTCATCGGTGTATTGCACTATTGAAAGCAATAGGCAGCGTTTTCATTACACCGAAAATTCACACCTACCCTATGCTATGTGCGCAGCTATAGGAACATAGCAAGAGTTGGAGCGAGACTCCCACTCTCGACCAATAGTTATAGAAGAAACAAAAAAGCCTTCCCTTTGGGCAGCTTGCTAAGTGAATAAAATTTGGGGAACAGAACCTGATCTGAAATTCAGCTCCTACTCACCACTCCAAGGGCCATTGTGTACTGTGCAAACTACAGGATTCCTCAGAAGATAAAGAGTGCTGACAATAGAATTATTAGTGGCTGTGGAACTCACAGTTCTGTCGGCTTGAAGCCATCTGCTAAGTGACCAGCGGAGGGGAAAAGAGAGAAGAAGCAATGACAAAATGCTAGCATCCTTTTAGGATGCACTATCTAAAAGTGTGAAATTTATAAGAAGATTCACTCCTACTGAGCAGAGATTTTTGCTCTCAGCCCACCTATGAATTACTACCAAGTATGCACATCATGTGTTCTGAGATGCTTATTTAAATATGGAAGTAATAAATCAGTGACTCCGGATGAAACTGCTGTGCTTTCCAGGGATTTGCTTCTGCTTGAAATTTTAGGGCAGTCCTGAGATGCTCCAGAAAGGGAGAAAGAAATAAAATATATAAGAAATTGACAGGAGTTTCTGAAGGAAGATGGAGATGTGGGTGGAGATGTGAGGCTTTTCTAAGCAAGAAAAAAAAAACAAACAAGAATCAGCCTCCACATGCATGCATCAATTGGTTTGCCAAAATTAGTTGGGAAGAATGATTTTGGAAATTACAGAACTAATCTTATGCTTTGAATTAATTTACTAAATAGCCCATTTTAATGGTTAGTAACACATGGTTTCTTTTCAGAGCAAAGAGAAGGAAAGGTATCAGTCTAAATTAAATGTTTCTTCCAAAGTGTAAAATTCAAAATGTGAAAACCCATTTTAAGCATAAATGCATATTTTAACATATACATACATAAATTATATGCTTGACTTGAAAGCTATTAAAACACTAAGACCTAACAATCCCATCTTTTCAAAAGAAAATATACATGTTCTGTTCAGTGCCACAATTCACCTGCTGTGAAACTAAAGCACATACTAAAAGCAGAAAACAAAAGCATCATGCACTTTGTGTAAAAAAAATGCAAATCAAGCAACACTATGAATAAAGAAAATAATCTTAACCTAAAACAACAAGATGAATGATGTTTACACAAAAAATGATGTTCACATCAACATATGAAACAGCAGACTATCTAGTACAAACATAAGAACCTTGTTTGGCCTCATCCATACTATGGATGCAAATATCTTAACTCCTTAATGATATCCTCCTAATGAGAAAGAAAATAGGGAAGCAAAACTGATCATTCAAAAACATTACATATAATTCAATGAATCTCATTGTTTTACATTAAATATTAAAATTTTAAAATTAAAGCATTTCCATCATCAACTTCTCCGTGCTAAAATTGAAAATATACAGTCTGCGATATGAATATATATGTATATACATTGATTGCATTTGGTAGTCTTACTTCTTCTTGTAGATTTAGTTTCCATCTGGTGCCATTTCCCTTCAGATTTAAGAACTTACTTTTCAATATCTTATAGTACAGACAGCTTAATGATGAAATCTGTTTTTATTTATCAAAAATTGTTTATTAATATTCATTTCTGAAGGAGAGCATCTCCGTACACAGAATTCTGATTGACAGTTATTTTGTTTCTTATTTATCATATTCCCTACATAATTAAAAAAATTTTAACTTTACATTTCAGCAGTTTGACTATGATGTGCCCAAGATGTGGTTTTCTTTCTTTATATTCATCAATCTTGGCGTTCACTGCATTTCTTGGATCTGTAAATTGATGTCCTTGGGGAAATTTTCAGCCATTATTTCTTCAGTTTTTTTCCTGCCATAATTATTATCTCATTTTATTCTGGAATTCCAATAACATTATGTTATACCACATGAATTGTCTGTAAAGCTTTGTCAATTTTTCTTCAATCTTTTTTTTTTTTCTGTTCTTCAGATTCAATAAATTCCATCTTCAAGTTAACTGACCATTTGTTTCTGTCACCTCCTCCAATTTTCTGTTAAGCCTACCCAGTGATTTTTTTTTCATTGTAGTTAATGAATTTTAAGCTTTAGAATTTCCATGTCATTCTTTTTATAAAATACCATCCTGTATCCATTCATTATGTGCTTATTTTTCTTTAAGTTCTTGATAATGTAACAGCTGCTCTGAAATTTTATCAACGAATTGAAACAACTTAATCCTGCCAGTGTCAGTCATGGTCTTCTAACTGCTTATATTCTTGATTCTCATTTTCCTGTTTCTTCAAGTTGACTGAGTTTGGTTTAGATGCTGAGTGTTTAAAATGATAAGTTGAAGAAAATCTGGATTCTGTTACATTTTTTTGAGAATCTTTTTTTTTTTTTTACAAAACAGTCAACTTATCTGAACTTAAACCTTCCCTGAGGCTGACAGGAGATAACTCCCCAATCAATTTTTTCAGGTACTAACTGCTGCTTTTTCTTAAATAATATGCATAATTTATAAGTCAGACAAGGTTTTAGGCAGAGTTTGTACTAAGATTTGGCTGTTTTATCTCTTCTGAAGAAATACCTCCCTTTGAGGATTTCCCTTTACATTTATGGCTTCACTTTTACTCCCAAATACTGTCCCTGGAAAGCTGAGGCTCATCAAGTTGCAGTTTCTGTTCTGAAGGCTCTATTAGGGTAGAATATCCTGAGGCATAAAGAAACAATGAATGTAAAAATCTCCTGAAGTGCAATTCCTGTCTTTTAAAAGTAGATCCTGTCTCTTACTAATCTCTAGTACTTCCAAATAATTAAAGAGATATTTTCTCCAGATTTTATGCTTATTTGTTGAAGTTTTACCAAATGATGCAAGCTTCAATATTATTTTAAATTGGCCAATTCAAACAGAAGGATATTATCTATAAGTGGTATGAACAGTATCTCTCTCTGAATACATGTGTCAAATATGTTGGAACATGATTTATTGACAAAACATTGGCATTTCATTGTTGTTTGTTTTATTGAATTAAAGTACCATGAGATCCCATGGTCCCTTTGTTACCTTCCCACCGTCTTCGCTTTCGACCTGAATGTTTTGGATTCCTCCTATGTTTCTTGCCTTTTCACCTCTTGCCCTTTGTGCTCTTGGCCTCTTGAAGATAATCATGTAAACAATGTACCTATAATCAGCTACGAAACTGGAAATGTCAGCTCTAAAGAATAGCACTAACTTTGTAAATTCGACATTGTACAGGAGGCAGTGATCAAGACCAGCCCCAAGAAATGAAATGCAAAAATGCAAAATGGTTGTCCAAGGAGGCCTTACAATAGCTGAGAAAAGAAAAGACACAAAAGGCAAAGAAGAAAAGGAAAGATATACTCGTTTGAATGCAGAGTTCCAAAGAATAGCAAGGAGAGAGATAAGAAAGCCTTCTTCAGGCTTTCTGATCAAAGCAAAGAAATAGAGAACAACAGAATGCAAAAAACTAGAGATCTCTTCAAGAAAATTAGAGATACCAAGGGAATATTTCATGCAAAGACAGGCACAATAAAGGACAGAAATGGTATGGACCTAACAGAAGCAGAAGATATTAAGAAGAGGTAGCACAATACACAGAAGAATCATACAAAAAGATCTTCATGACCCAGATAACAACAATGGTGTGATCACTCACCTAGAGCCAGACATCCTGGAATGCGAAGTCAAGTGGGCCTTAGGAAGCATCACTACGAACAAAGCTAGTGGAGGTGATGGAATTCCAGTAGAGCTATTTCAAATCCTAAAAGATAATGCTGTGAAAGTTCTGCACTCAATATGCCAGCAAATTTAATAAACTCAGCAGCGGACACAGGCATGGTAAAGGTCAGTTTGCATTCCAATCCCACAGAAAGTCAATCCCAAAGAATACTCAAACTAACACACAATTGCACTCATCTCACATGCTAGCAAAGTAATGCTCAAGGTTTTCTGAGGCAGGCTTCAACAGTATGTGAACCATGAAATTTCCAAATGTTCAGGCTGGATTTAGAAAAGGCAGAGGAACCAGAGGTCAATTGCCAACTTCGGTTGGCTCATAGAAAAAGCAAGAGAGTTCCAGAAAAACATCTACTTATGCTTTATTGACTATGCCAAAGCCTTTAACTGTGTGGATCACAACAAACTGGAAAATTCTTTAAGAGATGGGAATACCAGACCACCTTACCTGCCTCTTAAGGAATCTATATGCAGGTCAAGATGCAACAGTTAGAACTGGACATGGAACAGCAGACTGGTTCCAAATAGAAAAAGAAGTACATTAAGGCTGTATATTGTCACCCTGTTTATTTAACTTATATGCAGAGTACATCATGAGAAACGCTGGGATGGATGAAGCACAAGCTGGAATCAAGATTGCTGGGAGAAATATCAATAACCTCAGATATGCAGATGACACCATCCTTATGGCAGAAGGTGAAGAAGAACTAAAGAGCCTCTTGATGAAAGTGAAAGAGGAGAGTGAAAATGCTGGCTTAAAGCTCAAAATTCAGAAAACTAAGATCATGGTATCCGGTCCCATCACTTCATGACAAATAGATGGGGAAACAGTGGAAACAGCGGCAGACTTTAATTTTGGGGGCTCCAAAATCGCTGCAGATTGTGACTGCAGCCATGAAATTAAAAGACGCTTACTCCTTGGAAGGAAAGTTATGACAAACCTAGACAACATATTAAAAAGTAGAGACATTACTTTGCCAACAAAGGTCCATCTAGTCAAAGCTATGGTTTTTCCAGTAGTCATGTATGGATGTGAGATTTAGACTATAAAGAAAGCTGAGTGCCGAAGAATAGATGCTTTTGAACTGTGGTGTTGGAGAAGACTCTTGAGAGTCCCTTGGACTGCAAGGAGATCCAACCAGTCCATCCTAAAGGAAATCAATCCTGAATATTCATTGAAAGGACTGATGCTGAAGCTGAAACTCCAATACTTTGGCCAACTGATGCAAAGAACTGACACTGGAAAAGACCCTGATGCTGGGAAAGATTGAAGGCTGGAGGAGAAGGGCACAACAGAGGATGAGATGGTTATGGCATCACCGACTCAATGGACATGAAGTTGAGGAAACTGAGGGAGTTGGTGATGGACAGGAAAGCCTGGCGCGCTGCAGTCCATGGGGTTGCAAGGAGTCCGACAAGACTGAGTGACTGAACTGAACTTTGTAAAAGGTTCTGTCTAAGGTCAAAAGACCTTTGAAATAATCAAGATACCCTCTTTTAGCTGTGATATGAAAACAGAACTACTGAATAATGTCATTGAATAATCAATAGTCCTGCTGAAGTTTATACTTTTCTTCCCCTATGCAGTATTAATAAAAATCAAATTACACAGTTAAATTAGTGGTTACCTGTGAAGGAGTGCAAAAATACTGCAGTTAACAGTTAAATGAACACTATGTTTATTTAACAGCATAAAGTGTTGTTAATTCCTGGTGGGGGCTTGGTCTGTGCAAATGAACTAAATGGAAGTGATCTTGTCATTTCAAGTCCTATCTTAACTGCATTTAGAAGTAGTGAATTCGCACTTTAATAGTAACCACTGAGCTTCTTCACCTTGGAAATAAGAATTTACTAGTTTCCATGAAGTAATATCTTATTTTATTTATTATAAAATCAAAAATACTAATTCCATTAATAATAATAATAACAATATATTAAATAATTACTAAGAAGAAAATATCTAAGATGTTCCACACATAAATTATAATTTATCCAACAACCCTATGAGATAAAATCTATCATAATGTTGCTTATTTAGAAGGTAAGCTTCATGAATCTAAATCATTTGTTCAGTTACATAGGAGGCAACAGGCAGCACCAGGATCTAGTATCCAATGCTTCCTTCTAAATGCCCAATAAAAGGCTTAGTCTGAATTTATCTACTACATATGCAATATTCAGTGAATATTTTTGAAAGAACAAAGGTTAAAAATGCAATACCAAATTGATATCAAGAAGTCACGTAATACTTTAATGTCACTGTAAATAAAATGACATAGTACTTAGTGAAAACAGACACACATACAAATTTAAAATCTTTATGTAGCGATTTGAAGAAAGAAAGAAAATCAAGGTTATTAAATGTCCTCAGAAACAATTTTAAGAAGGGCCTAAACCTGGAGTTGTTATTGTTCTTCAGTCACTAATTTGTGTTTGACTCTTTGAGACCTCATGGACTTTAGCCCTCCAGGCTCCTCTGTCCATGGGGTTTTTCAGGCAAAAATACTAAGGAGTAGGGTTGCCATTTACTTCTCCAAGGGATCTTCCTGGACTGATTGAACCCATCCATGTCTCCTTCATTGGCAGGCAGATTCTTAACCACTGAGTCACTGGGGAAGCCCAGATCTAGAGTGCTTAGATCCAATTGCTAGTTTCCAAGTTCCAGATACCATGAAAAGGATTCAATAGTACCATATTAATTTTGTGCCAATGGGCTTTCTTTTCCTCCTGTATACAATAAATAATATTCTCTCCCCATCCTCTGACTTCATGGAGAAGCAAATATGGAAAGAGAAAGCATATTTAATCAACAGGTTAGGGTTTAAAAGTCAGGCCCAATTCTTTCTATTTGTAATAAAGGGCCAGTCTCAGAAATCTCAAATTCTTCTAAATCCCTCTAAACATCAGTATCTTCATCTTTCAAGTGAAGATAATAATACTCCTATCTAGATTTAAATATTAAATCACATAGAGAGGTATTTTGGTTATTTTCTTTTTCCTTTTTGGATGTTTTCTATCTGCAAGTCTTTTTAATTTCAAAATATAAAATGAACTTACACATAATAGAAAATATGGAAAACACACAAAAGTGTCAGCACAGTTCTATCATTTGAAGATAATTTCACACACACACACACCTTGGTGGCTCTGTCTGTAAAGAATCCGCCTGCAATGTGGGAGACGTGGGTTAGACCCCTGGGTTGGGCACATCCCCTGGAGAAGGCCACGGAAACCCACTCCAGTATTCTTGCCTGGAGAGTCTCATGGACAGAGGAGTCTAGTGGGTTGTAGTCCAAGGGGATGCAAAGAGTCATACATGACTGAGCAACTTAGCGCAGCACATACTTTTTGCATAATTTCAAGTGAACTCAATGTATAATTTCTTCATTTACTTTAACAGTATATTTTTTAAAAATCCAAATGTTTTTAATTGGTATACAATTATATTTGAAGACTCAAAAATATTTCATTGTCAGAATAGGCCCTAGGTTACTTAATTATTCTCTTATTTTACGATATGCAGATTATTTCTAATTCTAAATAACAGTAAGGAAACTTACAATGAATGTTTTTCCAAATAGAGCTTTTTAATATATTTTGCTTGTTCACCCAGCTATGATTCTAATATTGAAGTCAAACAATATAAATTTTTAAAATTTTAGGTAGAATTATCTAATGACTTTTAAAGGCATTCTTGCCAACATATACAACAATAAAAAAATGCATCAGGATGAATTTCTCCTGACAAAGTATCTCATTTTTGCTATGATTTTCATAATATTTGTGAAAATAGTGAAACTTGCAATGTCACTATTTTATTGGATTCTTTTTAATATTCTGTTTTTATAATTTACCATGTATTTGTAATTTCTATAGGTGGCCCTAGCAGTAAAGAAACCTCCTGCCAATTCAGGCAATTTAAGAGACCTGGGTTTGATCTCGGTTTTGGGAAGATTCCCTTGAGGAAGGCATGGAAACCCACTCCAGTATTTTTCTTAGACAATCCCATGGACAGAGGAGCCTGGGGGCTACAAGCCATAATGTCACAAAGAGTCAGACATGACTGAGCAACTAACATTTTCACTTTCACTTATCAACTTTTAGTTTACACATTTTGCTACTGGTGTTTTTATTTTCTCTTATCAAACTGTTCAAATTCTACCTATACTAATGGTAGTAATCTGAAAATAATACTGATATGTTCTGCTTAATGCAAATATTTTACTCTTTATTTCACCTTTCAGTTCTAGTAGTCATTTCTAACCTGACATGATCTTAAGATTCAAAAAGGAAAATAGATGTATGCCTATTACATGAAGTAATAAAATGCATTCCACTATTGGTCTCCTTTCAATATACTAAAACAAAATTAGAACCCTAAAGCAATTATGTATATCACTGATTTCCTCTGATGAAACACATAATTTTTTGTTAATATACTTTAGTTAGTGCATACCACAATTACTTCATTAGATCCATGAAGAAAAAAATGTTAGTCTAAGAGGATAAAGTCTAAAATAATGCTCTATTACAAATTGAATGAAATCACTAGGCTGTGCTCCACATATATTGCTACAAAATGTCTGTTATACAAATGAATCTATATAAAGTAATTGAGGGCAGTGGCACACTGTATTGATAAAGATTCTGTAAGTGCTATCCTAATTCTGTACAACATGCAATAACTTCTTGATTATCTCAACCTATCTATCACTTTCAGACTTACAAGCTAGACTTAGAAAAGGCAGATGAATCAGAGGTCAAATTGCCTACATTCCTTGGGTCACAGAAAAGCAAGAGAATTCCGGAAAAACGTCTACTTCTTTCTTTGACTATACCAAAGCCTTTGACTGTGTGGATCACAACGAACTGTAGAAAATTCTTAAAGGGCTGGAAATACCACACCATTTTACCTGCCTCCTGAGAAACCTGTAGGCAGGTCAAGAAACTACAATTAGAACTGAACATGGAACAACAGACTGGTTCCAAATTGGGAAAAGAGTACATCAAGGCTGCACATCGTCACCTTGCTTATTTAACTTAAATGTAGAGTACATCATGCAAAATTCCTGGCTGGATGAAGCACAAGCTGGGATCAAGATTGCCGGGAGAAATATCAATAACCTCAGATATGCAGATGACATCACCCTTATGGCAGAAAGTGAAGAGGAACTAAAGAGCCTCTTGATGAGGGTGAAAGAGAAGAGTGAAAAAGCTAGCTTGAAATGCAACATTCAAATACTAAAATCATGGCATCCGGTCCCATCACCGCATGGCAAGTAGATGGGTAAACAGTGGAAACAGTGAGAGACTTTATTTTTTGGGCTCCAAAGTCACTGCAGATGGTGACTGCAGCCATGAAGTTAAAAGACACTTGCTCCTTAGAAGTAAAGCTATGACAAACCTAGACAGCATGTTAAAAAGCAGAGACATTACTTTGCTGACAAAGGTCCATCTAAGAAACTATGGTTTTTCCAGTAGTCATGTACAGATGTGAGAGTTGGCCCATAAAAAAGTCTGAGCTGAAAAATGTATGCTTTTGAACTGTGGTGTTGGAGAAGACTCTTGAGAGTCTCTTGGACAGCAGGGAGATCCAACCAGTCAATCCAAAAGGAAATCAGCCCTGAATATTCATTGGAAAGACAGATGCTGAAGATGAAGCTCCAATACTTTGGCCACGTGATGAGAACTGACTCATTGGAAAAGACCCTGATGCTGGGAAAGATTGAAAGTAGGAAAAGAAGGGGACAACAGAGGATGAGATGGTTGGATGGAAAAACTGACTCAGTGGACATGAGTTTGTTCAAACTCCGGGAGATAGTGAAAGGCAGGGAAGCTTGGCATGCTGCAGTCCATGGGGTCACGAAGAGTCAGACACACCTGAGTGACTGCACAACAATAATCTATCACCAGATCTCCAGGGCTATGACCTAGTGGCATCCTCTACACTCTGCCCTCCAGCTGTTCTGAATTGTGACTTCCCATTTGCTGACTAGGGTCAGCCCATCTCCTCATATGCCTAGAACACCCAACCCCATCCCTGCTTTAGTCTAGCAATCTTCAAATCAGTTTAATGATTTTCCCTTAAAGACATCTTCATTGATCCTTTTATACGTGGCTAAATAGGGCAGCTGTATTCTTTCATTGAATTTAAGTTTCTAACCATTACATTTATCACACTTTATTTCACTTGTTTTTTTGCCTGTCATACCCAATAGAAAGTGGGTTCAATAGAAAGTAGAATACTCAATAGGACTTCAAAATCTAAATGATGTTATGTGAATTTAACATCACAATACTAATTTTTTTTTTTAACAAAACTGATATTTTCAAAAAGGAATTCTGTGGGGCTTACCTTCTTGTCTTTTATTTTTCACTGGGGAGAAGCTCAGTAGTGAATGAATGAAGGATAAAGTGTATAGAATTTACAAAATGTAAATTCAAATCCAAAATAAAAATGAATAACCATATTGTAAATAGTTTTCAAAGTCTTTCTTGAGCAGTTATAGCTGTGAAACTAGAAATGGGCTCCTGAATTGACACATTGTAACATATACACACTTGTAGACAAAAAATATCAAAGAAGCATAGTATGTTTAAGCCTTAATTATCCATAATCAAAAGGAGTTAATTTATATTAATTCACTTCAAGTGAAAGAGGCAGATAACTAGAAATGGAATACAAATTAGAGGTTTAGTCAAATATCAATGAAGAAATAATATGCCATTAAGTTCAAGTCACAGTTAATCAAAACTCTTTCATATTTTCTACCTCAAGGTGCTGAGTCACTTCCTATGATATGATATGTGTCATATCCATCACTTTGTGACCCTATGAACCATAGCCCGCCAGGTTCCTTTGTCCATGGGGATTCTCCATGCAAGAATACGGTAATGGTTTGCCATTTCCTCCTCCAGAGGATCTTCCCAACCCAGGGATTGAAACTGCATCTCTTACATCTCCTGCCTTGGCAGGCAGGTTCTTTACCACTAGTGCCACCTGGGAAGCCCTCTACCTCATCAGTACCATAAAACCTTAACTGATAGACTGATAGCATTTACAGGGTACAGGAGTTTGAATCACCAAAGAAGAACTCCTTAATATTCACTAAATGCCACTGCATTTATTGAAACTTGAAATAGAATATAGGGCGTGTGTGTATAAGAGATAGAGAAAGAGAAAAGAAAAAGACAGAGGAAAAAACATACAAAGAAAAGCAAGATCATATATGAAATCTAGTTTAAGATAAGGGCTACCTCCAAATAAGTGGTAATACAATTGCAAGTAATAAAATTACAGATAATACAATTGCAGAGGGTCTTCAAAGTAGATGACATGGTTCTATTTCTTAAGCTTATGTGGATACCTAGATATTTATCCGTATTATTTAAAGAATGGTTCAATGTGGACATTTTGCACACTACATTGTAATAAATTAAAACATTGAACATGAAATTTCAAAGAAGTTTAAAATGAATATTTTCTACTGAAGAGCCAGGTAAGTCATGAAAATTAATTATTTTTGTGAGTGTTACTCTTTCATAACCCTGGACATAAATATGCAGAACCATGAGAAATTGTCATCAAAGTTTTATGGTTTAACATACATTTTTCCTTATTTTAGCAAGAACATGCATAGTCTTAATTGTTTAAAAAAATTAGTATGTTTGATTACAGAATACAGCTTCATCTTTTCCTCCTTAATTATTCACATGGAGACTAGAACTCTGAAGATTAAATCTACACATAGGCAATGTTAAAATAACCAGTTACTGTAAAATAAAACCAATTTTGTTCTACACTATTCATAATGGCCTAAATTCATTTTGCTAAATAACTTTCCATAAGTTGATTAATGCCTTTCTTCGTATTTTAGCCAAGGGTACATACATCACATCATATCCCAATATCTGACTGTTGCGTGTTGGAATTTTTTTTTTTTTTTGAGTGCATATCTTCTCTTCTTAGAGTATCTGTTGACGTAGTTTTAATGCTTTTTTAGCCAAGGGAAAAAGAAGTTAAAAAAAAAAAGACTTTTTCAGATTATCAGTATTTTGGAGACACTGCTGTACTTTCTCTCTGAGGTGTTACTTTGATGACTACAAGAGTGCTGACAGAGCGGATAAGAGCACCTAAGTGCCCTCTAATAAAGTTAGCTAAGAACTATGACAAGCAATAAGCAGGGCAAAGTCACCTAAGAGGTCAGAGCTGTCCTCTGTATTTTTCAGTGACAGAATTTCTGCTGTTTTTGTTAGGCTTGTGTTTCCAACAGAGCTTAGCTGAAATCAGATCTTGATGAAGTTGGGAGAAGTTATTACACTGAGATATGAAGAGCATCACTTCAAAAAAATAAAAGTTCTGGTCATTTAGAGTACAGTGTATGTTCAGGCAACTGGAGACTTGTTCCAAACGGAAGAGAGCTGGGCTGTGTTTTCAGGACATGTTTGATTGAACAAGCATGTGTACAATAGAAAAATACAAACTTTCTTATCCTTATGTCTTTGCATTATAATTATTTTTGACCTCAACCTGTATCTAAGTAAAATAACTCCAGTCGAACTGGTTTTGTGGCACTAATTAAATTAACTTGATTCTAAAGTATCACGATGTTTTTAACAAAAGCCAATATGATTACATTTTAAATATATAGTCGCCAAAGTTGCTATGTGACATCTTTCTCCTTCTCTGAAGAGTAATAATACTCTTCTTTTAGATTCTTATTCCTGAAAGGAAAAACTTTTTGAGTTTATATGTATATTCAGAATGATTGTTGATTGCACTGTATCTGGTAAATTAATAAGAAACCATTTCAAAATAAAAAAAAAAATGACAATAAAAACTGATGTACCCCAAAGCAAAAAGTTTATGTTTTACAAAGACTCTATTAAAAGACAGGTATTGCTTTAAAATAAACTCAGAAGAAAACACTGGGGAAAACTCTATGGAACTGTGTTACTTTTCTTACCTAGCTAATGATAAAGGGATGTCCTGCTCTAGAAATCATTTAAACTGTTACTATCATTTTATTTATATATATATATATATGTATCTTGTCACTTAAAATTTCTACACTTTATTCCAGTTCTGTTAACATTTTTAATATCTTTACTGGGGATATACACCGTTGAAAATACAATTTTGTAGCTTGTATTTGGTAACCATTTTTTCAATTTTTAGATGAAGGAATGAATGAGTAAACAAATGAATGAATGAATGAATATCGTTATTTTTGCTCATTTCCAAATCAGCTCTATATAACTCCAACTGTATTGACAGAATACACTGGACCTATTGAATAATCATATGAAGGGACTGCAAAAGTGGAAGCTGACTCCTAAGCTTCCTGTATAAGTAAATGAGAAAGCAAGAGCTTCCAGAACAGTAAAAGCAGAAAAGTGGAAAATTTGGGATGGTGAATTTCTGGCTTCTACATGTTGATATGAGTTAGCTATTGATATTACAGGAACAATATAAGCTACAGAATAGATAAAATATACTAGTGAGAGTATGCATTCATTAAAGCAGCTTTGTTGAGATCAAATTAGCAGTTTCCCTACTAAGTCAGGCTGAAAATTCAGGAAGAACTTACTCCTTACTGAGTATTCTTCATATGGTTTCACATTCATATATATGAATATATCCATAGTGCTTATCTATATTTTAATATTTTGAGTATGTGCTGAACACTGGTACAGAAAATACATCCCTGTTAATTAAAATCTATCTGATTTGAGTTGATGCATCATTCTTGCTTGCTGCAGTGTTTGAGGTACTGATTCTGGTGTCAAGCCACTTTTTAATATGTCTGGTATCTTCATCTACAAATTTGGTAAATAAATATTTAATGTCTTCATCAAAGAAATTACAAAATGTTTGACAGCTAGCACATAGAAAAGACTCTTTCCAGAAATTGTCTTTCGAATTTTTTTTAAAAAGCAAAGAAATTGTCTTTCAAGTTGACACGTTATGTGAACCCAATATTTTATTAGTCATCTCCCCATTCTCACTATCTAGTCCAAAGAAACTCTATAAAACAGACTTCTAGACTTAGAAAATAAACTTAAGGTTACCAAAGAGAAAAGGTAGGGGGAGAATTCATAGGTTAGGATAAACATATACACACCACTAAATATAAAATAATCTACAAGGACCTACTGTGTAGCATAGGAAATTCTACTCAATATTCTGCAATAACCGATGTGGGAAAAGAATATGAAAAAATAATAGGTGTATGCATATGTATAACTGAACCACTTTGTATACCAGAAACTAACACTATATCATAAATCAATTATACTCCAATATAAAATAAAAAAAATAAGCTTTTTAAAATGCCTAACTGTATTCTAGACATAATACATTGTCTATATTTTTTGCTCAAACAGAATAGAAATGTTCTCAAAGAAAAAAAGAGGGTTATTTGAATGATATGTTCACATAGTATGGTGTCATACACATCTACTTTTATCTCTTTTCTCCAGTATTCAAAAATTATATACTTAATAAATGGTTTTAGAATTGCCTAGTCTATCATTAGTCTACAGATATGCATCTCTTATCTTCCCAAGAACCTTACAAACTTAAAAAAGCCATGTTTTCTGGATTATTTTGATTTTTCACCAAGGCTACTAAATAACTAACCCCTGCATAGAGTAAAAATTTAAACAATACAATTTTTATAAATAAATTTTATAAGACTAGATTTAACCAAAGAAATAAGTTATGACCATGATGCATCATTAAGAGATAATACGAGATTTAGTAGCTTGTATGAATGAGGTAAAAAAGCCAATGACCGTTTGCTTTATTTTTTAAAAAACAAGTAAATAGTGTATTAAATGAGTTTTTCATTTTAATAGAAAGCATCCATTGCTAAAACACTTACATTTATTCATTCCATAAGGATTTCCAAATCTTTATTTAAACATTATATTGAACTTGAAAAATGTGACCATCATCTTCAAAAAATATACTTAATGTATTTTGAATACACAACCTCCCATCTGCACGTGCTTAGAAGAGCAGTAAAAAACTCATTTGTGGATTGAAGTTTCCTTCAATGTGGTTTCTAGGAAACCATTCATAAAATCACAGCTGCAGCTAATTTTTATTTCTATGGCTTTTGCATTTGTTAGAAAAAGAGAAAAGGAATCAAACTACTTTTGAAAGCAATGCACAGAAAACTAAATTACATCATCTTTGGCATACAGATCTTAATAATTCACAAAATGGCAACTCATTATCCCTATTCTTAACCAAAATTCTGATACACACTAGCATTCTATAATAGCCATTATATCTATCTTCTTCACTAGCCTAAATTTGGGGAAGTCACTTTGTATTCTGCGATATGCATGTCTAACTGTCATAATTTTCTGCTCAAATGCCTGGTTGGTTATTGTGATGAAGAACTGGCTAGTGAACAATAATGAACAACTAATCTACAACCAAATGGTAAAAAATTTATCATGCTATTACTGTTATACATCTAATTCATATCAAGCACACAACAAAATGCTACCACTGATTTTTAGTAAAATCTTGATAACACATTTTTTATCCCATGAAAGAATGGATATAAATTCAAGTCTAGATAAAAAAGAATAATATCCCAAGATACTAGTAGAACTCTCAGATGTCACAACTAAATGGTACCTCTGAACAATCATCAAGAATTAGAAAGAGTAGAAAGCTGGAAATGGGTAAAAGTTATCTTTATTTTCTGAAAGAGGGCAACCACTACCCACAAAAGGCATTGTTGATTCAGATTACAGTCAACATCATGACATGAAATTTCATTACTAAAGGACATTCACCTTATATGCATCTGAGCAGTAATACTTATTTCTGGCAATTATCTTTTGCTTTTTGGCCCATGCAGCTTAGTAACTGGAAGAGGACTCTAAGCAATGCCATCAAGAATTTATAATAATACTCCTTTCATTAAAGACAAGAATGGTGATGGAAAAAAAAAAAGAAATATAATAAAAAATAATTTGGAAATTAGTGGAGAAAAATTTTTAACAAAGGACTATTTCTCAATTATGTATAAGGCATAACAACTGGCTATGTGTGAGAAGTAATTTTATCAAACTTAAGTAGCCAAAAGGGTAACGGATTACGAAGCATAAAGGTATTAGCTGTATATTAGAATATGTCCAAATTACAAAATAAATTTAGAATATATACATAGTGATCACTAACTTGCTCTTTGACACTTTTGCCCAAATTTTAATTACCCCTTAAGAGCATCTTACATTCTTCAAGAGAAATCCATGAACAAGATGGTGGTTAAAAGAAGCAGATTGCTCCTGAAATTCTGCATCAGAGCTTCAGCTGAGGGAACGGCTGTTCTATAAATAACATCTTTAGTGAAATCTATCACATTTCTCCAAAGAACTGCAAAGGCTTCATTATATCTGACTTCTCCATTAACTTCCACAGTGGTGCATTCCCACTTTAATATTTGAGCAGTGCTCCCCCTCTCATGGAGAAGGCAATGGCACCCCACTCCAGTACTCTTGCCTGGAAAATCCCATGGACGGAGGAGCCTGGTATGCTACAGTCCATGGGGTCGCTAAGAGTCGGACACGACTGAGTGCCTTCACTTTCACTTTTCCCTTTCATGCACTGGAGAAGGAAATGACAACCCACTCCAGTATTCTTGCCTGGAGAATCCCAGGGATGGTGGAGCCTGGTGGGCTGCCGTCCATGGGGTCGCACAGAGTCGGACACGACTGAAGCGACTTAGCAGCAGCAGCAGCCCCTTCTCAACCGAGAATTTATTATGCTGTTGTCTTTGACACAGTTCAGCTTTAGAAAAAGCAGCACTGAACCAACAAAAGAAAGAAAAACAGTAGTAGCAGCTTGTGAACTCTTAGCTGCAGCATGTGTGATCTAGTTCCCTGATCAGGTACGGATCGAACCCAGGCCCTCTGCTTTGAGAGTGTGGAGTCTTAGCCACTGATATTCTGCATGTTGCAACAAAGATCTGTGTGCTGTAACTAAAGATCCCTCATGCTGCAACTAAAAATCCTGCATGCCTCAACAAAGATCAAAGTGCCAGGTGCCACAACTACAACCTGGCACAGCCAAACAAATAAGTAATAAAATAAGTATTTTAGAAATATAGTAGTCAACAAATTTTCACAGCATTTTATTTTACCTGGCAGTTGGAAGTGTTCTTGGCAGTGTAGTTACATCTTGCAACCTTGCAACCAATAAAACTACACATGTCCACAGTATTTCATACTACTTAAGTATTTCTACCCATAAATATAATCAAGGAAGAGCCTTGAAATATGCTCCTTGAACAAACAGCACAGATTTCTATGACAAAGATATAACTGCATTTACTTTCATTGGAAATGCCATGTCCAAACCGTTTTTATTCATGAGATCTTTCCTTTAAGGAGGGGTTGAAGGTAAGAGCTTACAAAGACATGAGAAGGATTTGAAAAGTCTAGAAATATGCTATATTTTCCTCATCCATTCATTTATCTGACAGAAGTAAAATCTCAGGAAGGTCACGATGACAAATGAAAAAGATTTTCTTGTTGACCAAATCCTAGTGGGGAGTCTCTGAACTTTTTTCTCAAGTAGGCCCTTACTTTTGGACTTGGGTGTTCCTTTTCTCATTGTCCAACTTTGGCAAAAATCCTACTAAATCAAGTTAGCCAGAATTCTCACCTTTGATATCTGATCACCTTTGGTATCTGATCAAAGTCCCCATCTTCCAACACCTTCAGATGGTGTCTCATCACCTGGGCCTGTCTTCAACAAGAATCCTGTCAGGCCTAATTGGCCAGCCTGCCCTCTTAGCCTTAATGTTTCCTATTAGTAATTTTTCATCCACTGACCCTCCAACCTAATCTTTTGCTATATTTCCCAATAAGTCCTCATCTTATTAGGAATTGAGCTCCATCTCTCTTCTCTACTGCAAAATCTCATTTCAGTAGCCCTTATACCTATGGTGGCAGTCCTCCTGAATAAAGTCTGCATTAATGCGTTAACAAGTGTCATGAATAACTTTTTCTTTAAAACTAATTGCAAAGTTTTATAGGTCTGTCTTCATAATTAGTACCTATGAATAGATATTAAAGAGAGGTGAGTTGGGTTCATTTCAAGGATAAATGCATTCTGCATGATATAATGTATATGAAAAGTGGAAAGTACTGCAAATGTAGATTCTCTTAACAGCAGATGGAGGCATACATATTGGGATATGATCTTAAAAGAAGATAAGATATACCTGAAAGTACACTGCAACTATCCTATCTTTAAGAATGACAAAGGAGAAATATCATCTGACATCACTTATATGCAGAAACAAAAAAGAAATGATACAAAATAACTTATTTACCAAACAGAAACAGATTCATAGGCTTAAAAAATTATTTCTACTGGGGAAAGATGGGAGGAAGGAGTAGTTAGGGAGTTTGGGATAGACATGTACACACTGCTATATTTAAAATAAATAACCAACAAAGATCTACTATATAGCACAGGGCATTCTGCTCAATGTTATGTGGTAGACTGGATGGGAGGAGAGATTGGGGGAGAACAGATACGTGTATATGTAGTGCTCAGTTGCTCAGTCATGTCCGACTCGGTGATTCCATGGTCTGCAGCCCACCAGGCTCTTCTGTCCATGGGATTTTCCTGGCAAGAATACTGGAATGGGTCGCCATTTCTGACGCCAGGGGATCTTCCCATCCCAGGGATAAAACCCATGTCTTCCGTGTCTCCTGCATTACAAGTAAGGTGGATTCCTTCCCATTGAGCCACTGTGGAAGCCCATGTATACGTGAGCTGAGTCCCTTTGTTATCCATCTGAAACTAGCACAACATTGTTGATCAGCTATACTTCAATACAAAATAAAAGGTTAAAAAAAAAAGAATGCAAGAGTGATATATTCTGTCACTTCTATTCATTCACTGTAGTTGATACCTCTGCTTTTTCCCATATACTTCAAATTCTTACTGGACCAAAACATCCATGTTATTTATAGGATGCCTGACCTGGACTCAGCCCTTTCCCTAGACACATGGTCTATCCTGAATTTCAACTTTCCCTACTCCATCTGACTCATAGCTCATAGCAACCAAGCCTAGCACAGTCTTGATAAGGCAAGAAGAAGTCTGCAACTTTGGAGGACTAAATAAGAAGCTGTTGTTTACTATCATTAACACACAGGCCCACTGAAATGTGGAATAGGCAAGCTTCATGAAACTGTGGTCAGAGAATTTGTAAAGGGGGCTTTCAAGTTAGGAGGAAGGTTGCACTGGAAGACCTCTAGGTTTCCTTCCAATTTTAATGTTCTGTTTTTTCACAATATTGATAAAATTTAATATAGAAGGTTCTTTTTAATCAAATGCAATACTCTTATGCACAGTCTTTGAACTTAATGAAGTTCAGGCTTAATCTAGAGGAAGGGTCTCAGTCCATGGTTACCAGATTGATTCTTTCCTACAGATCGTACAACCAGGTTAACACAATAAACAAAGGCTATTTAGCTGGACACACTACAGTCTAATACACTTTGTGGGGATTCAGAACAATCCTGAAAGCAACTGGCATAAAATCAAATAGACCAGTAACATTGGGCAAGGAGCTAATAAACTGCCTACTTATCAAAATGTTTAACTCTTCTTAATAATATGTACATGAACATCTCATGGTTTTCTCTGAATCTAATGGAGGCTCAGAGATGGAGCTGAAGTTCAGGCATGAAATATAGATAAGAGATTTCTTTTCAATAATAATTTTTTTTCTACATTTTTATAATTATTTTGATAAGCCTCCTTCAAAGTGTCCCTAAGGTAAAACACCCAAGTTAAAAACACTCTGATTTGGAATAAACAATTCTATCCTTCACAATTACTATCCTTTAAAAATCTTGCAAAATATTCACCTGGGTCACTTAAGAAATTCTGTAATTCTCGTTTTTTTTTTAAAGAGATAACAGAAAACTTCACAAACATTGGTATAATCATGTAACTAACACTAATATTTACTTATTCGATTCAGACTTTGGAATTCTTTCTCTTCTCCTACTATAGCAATTCATACTATGAATCATGTTGTATTTCTTTAATCACTAGTAAACAGCCTTATTTCCAGCATTTGGAAACTGTCTCCTTCTTGGCAGGAGCTACAAGGCCACGTGGGGCACAATGGTTTCACTAGTCTGCAGAAGTTCCCTTCCTTTCTGTGTGGACAGTCCTCCCTGTTTGAGTCCTGCTGTTGGCACTTCTTCCCACATTGCTACAGATGGCGGAATCGAAGGACATGCGCTCATCTTCTCCTGCGGGAGCTCCAAAATTACAACTCGCTGCTGAACAATCGTCAACAGGAGAATGTTGGACCTCACCAAAAAAAGATACCCCGTGTCCAAGAGCAAAGTAGAAGCCCCAGCAAGATGGTAGGAGGGGAGAAATCACATTTAGAATCAAACCCCATACCCAGATGCTCAGAGAGCTCAAACAAAAACCTTGTGCACACCAGGACCCAGAGAACCCACAAAGACGGAGCCAGAACTGTGTTTGAGTGTCTCCTGCAGAGGTGTTAGTTAGCAGTGGCCTGGCACAGGTGTAGGAGCTCTGGGTGCCGCAGACCTGGGTATGGTATGAGCCCTCTTGAAGGAGGTTGCCATTAACCCCACCACAGACCGGTCAGAACTTACACAGGACTGGAGAAACAAACTCTTGGAGGGCACAAACAAAACTTTGTGTGCCCCAGGACCCAGGAGAAAGGAGCAGTGAGCCCACAAGAGACTGACCCAGACTTGCCCATGACTGTCCAGGAGTCTCGGGCAGAGGTGTGGGTCTGCGGTAGCCTGCTGTAGGGTTGGGGGCATTGAGTACAGCAGTGTGTGCACATGGAACCTTTTGAAGGAGGTCACAATTATGCTCATTACATCCACCATAGTTTGGCCTCTGGTCAAACAACAGGGAGGGAACAGAGCCCCGCCCATCAACAGAAAATTGGATTAAAGATTTACTGAGCACGGCCCCGCCCATCAGAACAAGACCAGTTTCCCCTTCAGTCAGTCTCTCCCATTAGGAAGCTTCCATAAGCCTCTTATTCTTCTCCATCAGAGGGCAGACAGACTGAAAACTACAGTCACAGAAAACTAACCAAACTGATCACATGGATCACAGTCTTGTCTAACTCAATGAAACTATGAGCCATACCATGCAGGGTGACCCAAGACAGACAGATATGGTGGAAAGTTCTGACAAAACGTGGTCCACTGGAGAAGGGAATGGCAAACAACTTCAATATTCTTGCCTTGAGAACCCCATGAACAGGCAAAAAGATAGGACACTGAATGATGAACTCCCCGTGTTGGTAAGTGACCAATATACTACTAGAGAACAGTGGAGAAGTAACTCTAGAAAAAATTAAGAGACCAGGCCAAAGATAAAACAACACCCAGCTGTGGATGTGACTGATGATGGCAATAAAGTCTAACGCTGTAAAGAGCAATATTGCTTAGGAACCTGGAATGTTAGGTCCAGGAATCAAGGTAAATTGGAAGTGGTCAAACAGGAGATGGCAAGAGGGAACATTGACATTTTAGGCATCAGTAAACTAAAATGGACTGGAATGAGTGAATTTAACTAAGATGACCATTATATCTAGTACTGAGGGTAAGAATCCGTTAGAAGAAATGTAGTAGCCATCACAGTCAACAAAAGAGTCCGAAATGCCATACTTTGGTGCAATTTCAAAAACAACAGAATGATCTCTGTTCATTTCCAAGGCAAACCATTCAATATCACAGTAATCCAAGTCTATGCCCCAGCCAGTTATGCTGAAGAAGCTGAAGTTGAATGGGTCTATGAAGGCCTACAAGACTGTCTAGAACTAACACCCAAAAAAGATGTCCTTTTCAATATAGGGGACTGGAATGCAAAAGTAAGTAGTCAAGAGATACCTGGAGTAACAAGCAAATTTGGCCTTGGAGTACAAAAGGAAGCAGGTCAAAGTCTAATAGAGTTTTGCCAAGAGAATGCACTGGTCATAGCAAACACCCTCTTCCAACAACACAAGAGAGGACTCTACACATGGACATCACCAAATAGGCAATACCGAATTCAGATTGACTACTGTTTTTGCAGCAAAAGGTGGAGAAGATCTATACAGTTAGCAAAAACAATACTGGCAGCTGACTGTGGCTTAGATCATGAACTCCTTATTGCCAAATACAGACTTAAACTGAAGAAAGAAGGGAAAACCACTAGACCATTCAGGTATGACCTAAATCAAATCCCTTACAATTATACAGTGGAAGTGAGAAATAGATTCAAGGGATTAGATCTGATAGACAGAGTGTCTGAGGAACTATGGACGGAGATTTGTGACACTAAACAGGAGGCAGTGATCAAGACCATCCCCAAGAAAAAGCAATGTAAAAAGACAAAATGATTGTTTGAGGAGGCCTTACAAATAGCTGAGAAAAGAAGAGAAGCTAAAGGCAAAGAAGAAAAGGAAAAATATACCCGTTTGAATGCAGAGTTCCAAAGAATGGCAAGGAGAAATAAGAAAGCCTCAGTGATCAATGCAAAGAAACAGAAGAGAACAATAGAATGAGAAAGACTAGAGATCTCTTCAAGAAAACCAGAGATACCAAGGGAACACTTCATGTAAAGACGGGCACAACAAAGGACAGAAATGGTATGGACCTAGCAGAAGCAGAAGAGATTAAGAAGAGGTGGCAAGAATACATGGAAGAATTATACCAAAAAAAAAAAAAAACCTTCATGACCCATATAACCACAATGGTGTGGACACTCACCTAGAGCCAGACATCCTAGAATGCGAAGTCAAGTGGGCATTAGGAAACATCACTGTCAACAAAGCTAGTGGAGATGATGGGATTCCAGTTAAGCTAATTCAAATCCTAAAAGATGACACTGTGAAAGTGCTGCACTCAATATGCCAGCAAATTTGGAAAACTCAGCAGTGGCCACAGGAGTGGAAAAGGTCAGTTTTCATTCCAATCCCAAAGAAAGGCAATGCCAAAGAATGTTCAAACTACCGCACAATTGCACCCACCTCACATGCTAGCAAAGTGATGCTCAAAAGTCTCCAAGCTAGGCTTCAACAGTAGGTGAATTATCAGATAGTCAAGCTGGATTTAGAAAAAACAGAGGAATCAGAGATCAAACTGCCAACATCCATTGGAACACTGAAAAAGCAAGAGAGTTCCAGAAAAAAATCTACTTCTCCTTTATTGACTATGCCAAATCCTTTGACTGTGTGGATCATGACAAACTGTGGAACACTCTTAAAGAAATGGGAATACCAGACCACCTGACCTGTCTCCTGAGAAATCTGTATGCAGGCCAAGATGCAACAGTTAGAACTGGACATGGAACAACAGACTGGTTCCAAATCGGGAAAGGAATACGTCAAGGCTGCATATTGTCATCCTGCTTATTTAACTTATATGCAGAGTACATCATGTGAAATGCTGGGCTGGATGAAGCACAAGCTGGAATCAAGATTGCCGGGAGAAATACCAATAACCTCCGATATGCAGGCAACACCACCCTAGTGGTAGAAAGTGTAGAACAACTAAAGAGCCTCTTGATGAAATTGAAGGAGGAGAGTGAAAAGGTTGGCTTAAAACTCAACATTCAGAAAACTAAGATTATGGCATCTAGTCCCATCAGTTCATGGCAAATAGATGGGGAAACAATGGAAACAGTGAGAGACTATTTTCTTGGGTTCCAAAATCACTGCAGATGGTGACTTCAGCCATGAAATTAAAAGACGCTTGCTCCTTGGAAGAAAATCTATGATCAACCTAGACAGCATACTAAAAAGCAGAGACATTATGACAACAAAGTTCCATCTAGTTAAAGCTATGGTTTTTCCTGTAGTCAAGGATGGATGTGAGAGTTGGACTATAAAGAAAGCTGAGTGCTGAAGAATTGATGCTTTTGAACTGTGGTGTTGGAGAAGACTCTTGAGCATCCCTTGGACTGCAAGGAGATCCAACCAGTCTATCCTAATGGAAATCAGCCTTGAATATTCATTGAAAGTACTGTTGCTGAAGCTGAAACTCCATTACTTTGACCACCTGATGCGAAGAACTGACTCACTAGAAAAGACCCTGATGATAGGAAAGATTGAAGGTGGGAGGAGAAGGGGAAGAAAGAGGATGAGATGGTTGGATGGCATCGCAGCCTCGACAGACATGAGTTTGAGTAAGCTCTGGGAGTTGGTGATGGACAGGGAAACCTGGTGTGCATAGTCCATGCGATCACAAAAAGTTGGACGTGACTGAGTGACAGGACTGAGCTGAACTGAAAGACACTCTTTTCAATACAAATCCAACTAATCCCCTGTGTTTCTGCTGAAACCTTAGCCCAAATTTATCTTTCCCTTCTTTATTAACACATTTCCAAGAAATTTCAAATGTCAGCGTAGAAGGTGAGAACTTCTGATAATGTCCTATCTTTCCTCACAGTAAAATGAACTTGACAAGGCCATTGTTCTGTGTCTACAGCTCAATATCCTTTTCCAATTCTTTCATTATATTAGTCCTATTTCAGTATGCCTCTATGGAGCTTTCACAGAGCCTGTGCTTTCTTCCCCTAATCCAAAATCCCTAGGAAAACACTGTACTACGGTAGTATTCCTTCCTCGCTCTTCTGGTTTCCTTCTGCTTACTCTATTCCTAGTCAATAATGTGAGAATCACTGAAGCTACAGAAATAGATGTCTTAGTTTCTTTGTCCCCAGATACATACTTGCTTCAATTATCTTTTACCTGTTTCAGAAGTTCCTCCTCAAACTCTAACCTCTAATATAGACTGTCCACAAAACTCACTTTTCGGTATGTCTTTCAATCAGTTTCCATCATTCTTACTGATTCTCATAAAATTCTTTGATGATCACAAATATTTATTTCCCACCCTGATCTCTTCTCTGGATTTCCAACCAGCAGCAGAAGTTCATCTTTTGGAGATTTTATGTACACTTCAAAAATTACATGTCTAAAGCAGGACTCATCTCTAGAACTTTCTTTCTACCTACTCCTAATTTGTATTTTTCTTAACAACTTCATTTTCCAATTTCTTCCCATCTCTGTCAGTTCTATTTCTTTTGCCACGGGTCTATCACATCCTTCCCATGTACTTAGCACAACCTCCAATATCACTGAAAGTTTAGAGCCTTGTTTGTTTTAAACACCATTAAGCTAGTAATATCAAATCTCCCTAATGTCTCCCAATGTTTATTTCCAGGATTTGAGGATTTTTTTGTTTTTTCATTCTTAATTTGCCTTTTCAATTTCATTCTGTTTCTTCAATACAATCCACAGTGATCTAGAAACCCAAATTCTCCAAGGTCCTCATGGAACCACTTGAATTTTTCAACAGGAAAGAACTGTAGCTTTTAAATCTTTTACTGTCAACTAACTGGATTTTTGGTGTTGCTGACTTTCTCTACTTGTTCTACATTATAAAAGTTTTAATCTAGTGCATACTTCTTGCAAATTGCTTGAAATGCCTTATCATTGCTACTGAGTCAGGAATATAGGACTTTCTATTTATTACTGTTATTTATTATTATGCTAATTCCTTAGTAAGAAAATGAAATATTATGCCTATGATTTCATGTACATTTGCATAATATTGGAAGCGATAACACAAAGAAAACTCCCACTTTAATATGATTTGTAAAATTACTGCATGGATGAAATAATATTGGGTAAAATAACACTACATATAATTTTTCATTAAGTGCAGTATCTGAATTTATCAGGGTTGACTTTCTGCAAGTCCTCTATAGTCAGTAAGAGTCCAGACTCCAGGGACAGATGGCCTAGAATTCAAATCCCTGCTCCTTTCAGTTACTAGCCATGGGACCTTAAACAAGCTACTTAACCTTCTTGTGCCCTGGGGTCTGCCTCAATAAATCAAATATACTAATTATGCCTATTTTATACAGTTGTTATGAGACTAGTTGAGTTGATATATGTTATAGACTGAATTGTGCATGTCAAAATTCATATATGGAAGTCCTAGTCTCCAATAACTCAAAATATAACTGCATTTGGTGATAAAATCTTTAGAGAGGTAATTCAGTTAAAATGAGGTTATTAGTGCGGGCCCTATTCCAATATGACTTATACGAAGAGAAGTTAGAACATCAGAGGGAAGACTATGTGTAGACAAAGGGAAAGTTGGTGATCCACAACCCAAGGAGAGTTGCAAGAAGAAACCAACCATAGTCTCTAGAACTGAAAGAAAACTAATTTCCATTATTTAAGTCATCTAGTTTGTGGTGTTTGTTACAGCTGCCCTTGCACAATGTAGCAAAAGTAAAATATACTTAAGTACCCAGTAACTGCTACATAAGTGCATGATTTTATTCCAGAATTTACATTTTCATGTGTTCAATGTTTATATTCCACTTAGTCTATGGTCTCAACCAAAACTAACACAAACATACAAATGTGTTCATAGCACTTCTTGTATCCAAATACAGGAAAGGGGCCACTTGAAAATTTTAACTTTGAAAAAACCATCTGGAGTTGATCATGGCACACACCTTATTGCTATAGGATCTTTGGAACATTGGCCCTGAATTTGAACTGGGTCCAGAGAACAATCTTCTGAAGTACCTCTGGTACTCGAGTCAGTCTAAAGTTTGAACACCTATTGAGAGTTTGACACAATTAAGAAAAATAAGTGGGTTCTCTTTTCAGTAGCCTCCATTTCTTTCTAAGATGACTGAGCGACCAACTTTTAAATAAAACAAAACCAAATAATCTGTATTCTAGGCTTACCACCTGGAAAAATCAAGCAGGATACGGCACCATCATGATAGCAATGATAATCTTTTCCTGATAATTGTATGACAATCTTTTTTAAAATATCTACCAGGAGACCATTTCCAAATTACATTATGTTTCAGTGATTGCTGAAATGAAAGATAAAATAATAAATGCAATGTATTTAAAAGATCAAGAGTGATATAACCTTATAGGTAAAAGACATTCTCTTTCATAATACACTTGAACAAATAATCAATAAGATAGAAAAATCGCTGTTAGAACTATTGTTTGATAGAAGGGATTAAATTATTTCAACAAAAATCTGTTGAGTTTATAATCACAATAATCATGCCGCAAGAAACACTGTCATATTAAAGTATATTAGGTAAAATGAATGCCTATAATTTATAAATAGTCATATTTAATAACTAACCATTATGTAGGTAATTGCAAACATGCATTTACAGGTAGGAGAACCATTATATCTTTTTTCCAAACCAAAAAAAAAAAAATTGAAAAATGAAAGTGAACTATAAAAACAATGAAAATTATCTGTTTTTGAAATATTTACATACTGGTAATAAATTACATAATCCTACCAAGTTGTTTTCAAAACTAATTATTTCTAACCAATAAAATGGGATTCTCCAGGCAAGAATACTGGAGAAGGTTGCCATTTCCTTCCCCCAGGGATCTTCCGAACCCAGAGACTGACCCCATATCTCTTAAGTCTCCTGCACTGGCAGGCGGGTTTTTACCACTAGTGCCACCTGGGAATCCCAACAAATAAAAACAATGCATGTATATTAATGAAGAAATTAAAATGTCTAACAGAAAAAAAATAAAGTAGAATAATAATTCTTGGTATATTTACATACTCTAATTAATTTCTGTATCTGAGCCTCATATTGCATATCTAAGTATTACTCTGAAGAGTTTGTTTTTTAATACAGTCATATTGTTTTTTATATTTTTTCTTCAAGGATTCATTTTATGAAAAAAAAGTGCTTGTACTTTTCATTAACCTTTCTCAATAGACTACAGGTATTTTAACTGAGAAAAGAAGTGCTTTTACAGGTGCTAAGGAACCTGTTAAGCTCATATAAAGTTCTGATAACTTTAGAATATTATGAGTTTTTCATATCAAAAATGTATAACTCTTTCAGCCCAAATATTTCTGCAAGTCCTATCTCTCTGCTTCTACTCAGAGTGCCTTTTCTTTAACAAATATTTTTAAAAGAGAAAACAAATCATTTGTCTGTTAATGATTTTTTGAGTGTTCACCAAATATATACTTTACAAAAATTTAAACTGTCCTATTTTAATTCCACTCTGGTATGAAAAAAAATAATTTAAGTAAACAAAGAAATTTCATTCTAATTTATTCCCACAGTGCAAGATATTCCAAGGCTTTTGAGCTATCTTCATTTAATTTGTTTAGTTACACTTGATTTTATAGAAAATCTTACGATGTTCCTCTTTGCAAGTTTACCTTTAATTATTTCTAACTGAAAGTTTTCAAATGAGATTTTTGGCATATCATTTGTCAAGTTATTTGATTAAATTTCTAACTGATTTTAAACAAAATGCAAATTAAATTTAGAAGACATATTAGCAAAACACTACCATAATAACACTTAGGTCAATTTCTAAAGTCATTCTCAAAGGCTAATATATTTGTAAACCAGACCTCTAGCAGGAAGTAAAGAAAGGAGTATGTGTATTACCAAGGTTATATATATATATATACTTCTATAATTAATATCAGATTCTTCACTATTGTAAAATAAAGAATCTGACTGGCTTTTGTCCCAGGTTCCTGGGAAGGAATCCAAGTGATAGGAGTTTCTTTGTTATCTATGAGCACTTTGGATCACACCTGAGTTTATTCTAAGGCTGTTTCTCAGGACTGGAACCAATCATCAGAAAGATGAATCAAGTGATAAAAAGGATGGGGAATTTAAGCCAGTTTGACCGCCAGGGAGGGAAGGGGAGGCTGAAAATTAAGCTCAATCATATGGGCAATGATTCCAGATTTTAATCATTCATCTCTACCTGATGAAACTCAGTAAAAACTTTGAACACCAAAACTTACTGGTAGGTAACCACATCAATGTACCTAAGGGTGATGCTACCTGATTCCATGAAGATGCACAGGAAACCTCTTTGTTTGGGACACACTCAGACTTTCTCCTTTGTGTTTCTTCATTTAGCTGTACCTGATTTGCATGCTTTGTCATAAAACTGTAATCATAAGCATAGTGCTTTCATGAATTCTATGAGTCATCCTAATGAATTATCAAATCTGAGGGGCATCACGGAAACCCCTGGACTTGTGGCCAGTTGGTCACAGGTATTTGTGAACTAAGGGTGCCCAAATTTGTGACTGACATCTGAAGTTACAGAAGGCTTCTTGAGTTCCACGTTCTTAAACCTATGAAGTCTAACACTAACTCCAGGTGGTTAGTTAGTATCACAAATGTGTTAGAATATACCCAATAACACACCTTTTGTGGTTTTGTTTTTTTATTATCTCTGTATGTATACATGTCATAGCTTCCTAACCTACCAGAGTGTATTTCCCAAACTGCTTTCTCTGACTATCCAACAGCAGAAGGATATCAGAGAAAAAGGTCCTGGAAAAGTCTGTTGACTTAAAATTTAAGCAAATTTTACACATACACAAACACATACACACACACACACACACACATACACACACACACATATGCGCACATCATAAGCAGAAGCTATGAATGAGTATCTCAGTAAAAAAAAAAAGTCAAAAAGGTAATTGCTTTGAGATAAAGCCTGTGATTTAGAATATTAAGTGAGAAATGTCAAAATGAAAGTAATAGAAAGATCAAAAGGAGAATGATCACATTTCCTTCCTACAGATTCCCTCAGAGTAAGAATAGCTTATGAAATGAAACACACTCTTGTGTAGATCACACTTCATGTAAATTTAATGAATTCCGAACACCATTGGTGACATTTTGTTTTTTGGATGGACAAATAATAATAAAAGGTAACAGTAATTTGCCTATGAAACTCGCTCAGTCATGTCTGACTCTTTGTGACCCCATGGACTATACAGTCCATGGAATTCTCCAGGCCTGAATACTGGAGTGGGTAGCTGTTCCCTTCTCCAGGGGATCTTCCCAACCCAGAGATGGAACCCAGGTCTCCCATATTGCAGGTGGATTCTTTATCAGCTGAGTCACAAGGAAAGCCCAAGAATACAGGAGTGGGTAGCCTATCCCTTTTCCAGCAGATCTTCCTGACCCAGGAATCGAACTGGGGTCTCCTGCATTGCAGGCGGATTCTTTACCAACTGAGCATAAGGTATGTGATGGATCATGCATTAATAAAATGAGAACTTGAAGAAGAATATACTGTATTATAGCATAATATAGAAGAATACTGTACTGTAAGTACTGTAATAGTTTAGCTCATAGAGAAAAATTCATAGGAATAAAATTAAATATTTTGATGGCTTTTCCTTAAACTCCTTTAATCAACCTAGGATAAATAATTTAATGTACATAGATTTATTTTTTTATATAGTGAATTCATGTAGTAAATTTATGATATGTAATAAAATCCCTACATCATTGCACTTATCAGTTGAACATATGATGAAAATAATGTAAAATTTACAAACAAAAGAATTCCTCCATTTTTAAGAAGCCAAACTTCAGGCTAAGTCACTTCAGTCAGGTCCAACTCCTTGCAACCCTATGAACTGTAGCCCACCAGGTTTCTCTGTCCATGGATTCTCCAGGCAAGAATGCTGAAGTAAGTTGCCATGCCCTCCTCCAGGCGATCTTCCCAATCAAGGGACTGAACTTGCATCTCTACATCTCCCACACTGGCAGGTGGGCTCTTTACCACTAGAGCCACCTGGGAAGCCCAGGAGCCAGATTTAAGAATTCTTAAATCAGAAGAGCATATAAATTAATCCTGCAAAAATTCCAATGACTTTTCACATAAATTCATAAACAAAAGTCTAACAAAATTATTCATAATTTTTAGGAAACTTACGATGATTGTTTATGAACACTTATCATATGCCAGACACTTTTTATGAGGTTTCTTATAAACATTATCTCTAATCCTACCAATAATCCTTCAAGGTAAGCCTTCTGATTTCTGTTTTACATATGAATAACTGAATCTCAGAAAAGGGAGGAGACTAACAAAGAATATATAGCTCTGGAGTAACAGAAATGGAGATTTTAATTCAGGTCTCTTGGCCTTCAAAACTGTAGTCCTTTAAGTTAATTATATAGGTTTTTTCCTAGTTTCTATAAATTTTATTCCAATATCTGCCTAGGTTAGTTTAATTTTTATTTGGTATTAGTGGTTCTTCCATCCTTTGCCTCTGGGTTAGAGCAACTTTTTAGTTGTAATCATACAAACACATAAGGAACCTAGGAGAAAGTATCAAACTCACCATTGACCATTTGGGTCCTCAGACTCACTCATGTATGTAGTAAAATTCTTCTTACCTGACAGAAGGTAATTTGTTAATTAATTAATCAAAGGTGAAACACTCAGTTAATTCTGCTCCACAATGATATTTTCAATGATTAATCCCATTCTGGTATCTCACAAATGTATCTCCCACTCAGTATAAGTAATCTGAACAAGGAAATTAAGTGCAGACACAACCACAAAAAATGGTTACCTCCAACTCCAAACATCTATTCTACCAAGTGTCATGTTCACATTAAAAAAAGTCAATATTTTTCTCTGCTCTTTTAATGGTACATTCTTAAAATAGCAATTAAGTCAGACTATACATTCCTTTAAGTCTCATTTTATAACAAATATGCCAAGCATTATTTTTATTCTTTATAAAGGATTATATGTCACAATATGATTTTAAAACAAGCCTTCTATAATTATCAGTAGGAAGGAATATGAGATGATAAAAAGGAATCATCTCAGATAAACAAGGGCAGGTGGCAGCTTGAGTTACACCTGGTATTAATCTGTTTCAGAGGGGAAAAAAAGACAGCAGGAGAAAATCATAAAGGGATTTGTAAGGCACACTGGAGCTACACATTTGTATCTGTTAAAAGCTTCCTTTTTTTCTCTGCCCTGTAAACTAAAAATACTTTATAAAATAGCCCAGAGTAATTATCTTGTCAGAAGAATCTTGTGTGTATTGTAGTCAAAGAAAATTGAACTGAAATTCATCATGAGAAGAAGATACTGGGCTTGGGGTGGGGGCAAGGGAGAGGCAATGAAAACATAAATTAAAATTGAACTGTCATATTTAAGGATCAACCCAATAGAAATGAAAAATAAACACATGAGTTATGATACACAGAATAGATATTTCCTTCTTTGATACCTTGAATCCTCTGCTACATTAACTAAAGTTCTATTTGGGGCATGGTATCAAATTCATTATAGTTTTTGTGTTTTTTAAATCTGAGAAACCAATGGAAATAATAAACGGAGGAAGTGTCATCACTAAGTGACATCTTTTCCAGGGCATATTCATTCTGTACCCTTGGGTGGCCTCACAAAATCAACCCAAATAAGACATGATTTTCTCCATAGAATATATTTGTACATATAATGATGCCCCTTCCATCATCATGCAGAAGACACTTTCCTTGAGAAATAACATTTTGCATGCAAAGGAATCAACTTATTGTAAGATTGTTAAGAGTCATAAAAATAAGCATTCTATTTGATAAGATCACTAAGTTTAAAGATTGTGTTAATTGAACAGGATTTAAAGCCTTGAGACAAAATTACTTTCAAGAATATTCTCATACTGGCAACAAAATACAATTGAATTGCATCCTTGGCATAACTTGATATGGTGTGCAATGAGCTGTGGATAAGCAGCAGAACCTGAATGCTGCTGTTTCATTGTGGTTCTATTAAATCGAAAAGCTCTCATAACAGGTCAATATTATTCTCTTGCCAACAGATGCCAGTGTTGATTATATCATCCTAACAATGGAATTTCTATAATTTTTCCGCGTCCCTCCTAATCTGACATTGTGTTACCACCAGTCAGTATCAGTTCAGTTCAGTCGCTCAGTCGTGTCCGACTATTTGTGACCCCATGAATCGCAGCACGCCAGGCCTCCCTGTCCATCACCAACTCCCGGAGTTTACCCAAACCCATGTCCATTGAGTCAGTGATGCCATCCAACCATCTCATCCTCTGTCGTCCCCTTCTCCTCCTGCCCCCAATCCTTCCCAGCATTAGGGTCTTTTCCAATGAGTCAACTCTTCTAATACCTCCTTAATCCTACAATGTATGACCCTTCTTTTATGATCTCTGAACCTATTCACAACTTTTTCAAGAATGAAATGCTGCTGCTGCTGCTGCTGCTGCTAAGTCGCTTCAGTCGTGTCCGACTCTGTGCAATCCCATAGACGGCAGCCCACCAGGCTCCGCCGTCCCTGGGATTCTCCAGGCAAGAATACTGGAATGGGTTGCCATTTCCTTCTCCAGCGCATGAAAGGGAAAAGTGAAAGTGAAGTCACTCAGTCGTGTCCGACTCTTAGCGACCCCATGGACGATAGCCTACGAGGCTCCTCCGTCCACGGGATTTTCCAGGCAAGAGTACTGGAGTGGGGTGCCATTGCCTTCTCCGCAAGAATGAAATAGGCCTAATAATTTGGGGAAGGTGATTATTTTAAACAATAACTCCCTTGCCATTACTCTCTCATATTTACAAAGTCTAAAAAATTCATCTGTATGCAGGTCAGGAAGCAACAGTTAGAACTGGACATTGAACAACAGACTTGTCCCAAATAGGAAAAGGAGTACATCAAGGTGTATATTGTCACCCTGCTTATTTAAGGTATATCCAGAGTACATCATGAGAAACACTGGGCTGGATGAAGCACAAGCTGGAATCAAGATTGCCAGGAGAAATATCAATAACCTCAGATATGCAGATGACACCACCCTTATGGCAGAAAGTGAAGAAGAACTAAAGAGCCTCTTGATGAAAGTGAAAGAGAGAGTGAAACAGTTGGCTTAAGACTCAACATTCAGAAAACTAAGATCATGGCATCCGGTCCCATCACTTCATGGCAAATAGATGGGAAAACAGTGGAAAACAGCAGCTGACTTTATTTTTCTGGGCTCCAAAATCACCGCAGATGGTGACTTCAGCCATGAAATCAAAAGATGCTTACTCCTTGGAAGGAAAGTTATGACCAACGTAGACAGCGTATTAAAAAGTAGAGACATTATTTTGCCAACAAAGGTCTGTCGAGTCAAGGCTATGGTTTTTCCGGTAGTCATGTATGGATGTGAGAGTTGGACTGTAAAGAAAGCTGAGCACTGAAGAATTGATGCTTTTGAACTGTGGTGTTGGAGAAGACTCTTGGGAGTCCCTTGGACTGCAAGGTGGTCTAACCAGTCCATCCAAAAGGAGATTAGTCCTGAATGTTCATTGGAAGGACTGATGTTGAAGTTGAAACTCCAATACTTTGGCCACCTAGGTATAGTTTATACCTATACCTATACCATCTCTATATTACTTTAATAAATAATAAAAAAAAATGATTATGGTACCTAAACGCTCACTAAAAGACTTGCCCAAAATTATACTATCAGTAAAGACTTAAAACCAGTATTATCCTAATACATGAGAGGTCTTTCTTTCCACTACAGTCACATATAGCCAGGGTTATTGTTATCTCTACAAGTTTGCTTATTACTGTCATTTGTAATTGTACATTGAAAAAAATAATTTTAGAGACTTTTTTTCCTTAAACTACTTTTGAACCAAAATAGTACTAGTCTAGAACGACCCCTCCATGCCTCAGTTTCTTCATTTAACAGGCACACTACACTAACAGTGCTCAATGCTCAGTTATTGTGAGAAAGTATTTAATATGTGTAATGTATAACATTTTTTAGAAGTACACAGAGTAAGTATATATTAAATGTTAGTAATTATTCCATTCTTACTATTCAAAACAAATCAAGTAAGTATTCTACTATTCACTAAGTTGGTAAGCAAAACAAAAAAAAAAAATGAAAATGCTCATTAAATTTTAAAGTATGCTTTAAAATCTTAGAGGAATTAGGACAACCAAAGAATTTTTGGTTGTCCTAAAAAAAGAATTTTTATTCAAAACACTGTTTTTGAAAAAGTAGCTTTGCTTTTAAATTGTGTATTTCTGAAGTGTTTGCCTATGTGGAAAGATAGATTGATGCTTTGGAAATTCATAGATGCTGGTAAGACTGTTACATACAGTTCAGTCTATTTGACATGTGAAAACTCAAGTTATGTGAGTTTACAAATTGAAACTTCAGTGTATCACTTTTCACCATGGTAACCCTTACATTTATTTTTTTGATTAAGTCTCTTGATTTTTTCTTGGTCATTAATATTTTACAACAGAATAAAAACTACTCACTATAAAGTTCTTCAGTATTATGTGATTTATCTAAATTTCAGTCTTTTTATCTGTTCTTATAAAATTAAAATATTCAGTTTTTACACTAAGATTATATCTAACATCTTACTATTGTCAATGAAAGCTTAAGAGAAACAAGTACCATTTTCATTTATAGTTTTTTCAAGTTGGTTATATAGACTATTTATTGTTAATTATTTGCTTTGGGGCCAAAAATAAAGCATATCTTCTTACGACAGTATGTTTTCTTCTTAAGACAGAGGATGGCCAATTCATATAACTTGATGGTAATATCCAGCTTTTAACTACCAAATCTTCCAGAGAGATTTGACTAGTAGCAACCCATTGACTGAAGTAAGGAATTTTCAGTGCTTGTCAAATGAGTTATCTAAAGTTGTGCAATAAACTATTAGTGTAAATTAAAGTTCTATCACTATTTTAAATTATCAAAATTATATTTTATTTTTAATTATGTGACCATAACCTTGTTTTACTCATGTTTAATTCAATCTAATAATTCTTTCTTTCCCTCCCTCCATTTCCACCCTCTCCCTTTCTCCATTTCCCTACCCCCAGACAATGTTTATTGCATTTTTAAAGCTGACATATTCTTCTGCTGTCTCTGCTTGTGTTTCTTGCTTTTATATTTTCCTAGATTCTATGTCATTGAGAGCATAGAAATCCACTGACATAATCATTTTTCATCTTATGTCTATGTTTGGCAGGAAGGTTAATCTATTATTAAAAGACTTTCAGTAATAGTCTTTTCATCAGCATACTAGCTCTTTAGCTGAAACAGAAACATTAGAGAAGCAAAAATTAAAATAGAGATAAGGCAATCTATTGTTGCTCTCTTGGTTCACATAGAAGTTACAGAAATCAGCAGACCAAATATCTTCCACACAAGATGTCTGAAGCTTACTTAGATCATTCAGCTAACTCTTTTGCCTACATCCTATCCACTCTAAACTGTAAACTAGATAGCTGAACTGACCCAGCTGTAAGCAAAATAAAATAAAACAAAATAAAACCCCAAATACCTGTTATTACTGCTTCCATTTAAAAAGAGTAAAACAGTCAGAAATCCAAAGACAAATCGGAGACTAAGTTTTCGAGGGTTTTATTACCTTTATCCTAGAATTATTTACTGTTTCTAGCATAAATGTACACAGGAATTTAATGTCTAAAAAATCACTAAGGCTATTTCAAAGTCTTGTGTGATAATTTGTCCTTGTGGCAAGCATCCTCTACTCTCATGCTCAGATTTTATACTCTTGGAATTATAACACTGATAAGGATTATAGGCAACCTTGCTCACTTGATAATCTAAATATCTGCTCTGCTTGTATTGTTGAAGAAAATAGTGCAGAGGGCTATTTGTATATTTCATCTTTCAATTCAGTCCTTATCAACACATTTAATTAAACAGTCCTGAGTTCTAGTGCCTCTTGCTTCCTATAGTAGGCACAATTGGTTGTCCAATTACAGCCAATTTCTCAGTGTTTCCTAAGCACATAGAGAAGTTGATTCTACTGATGCGTACACAGGTCCTCGTACGTTCATATCAATTCAGATTAGCAAACAAATCTAGTACTCATTCCCATTGCCAGTAACTGGTATAAAATTGTGCATGTGGGAAACTTTTCATGGATGCTTCTTGAAAATATCTCTAGATTCTGTAAAGAGAACCAGAGAAGCTAGTTTTCTCTCTTCTTCTGGAAATTATATTACCTATAATTTCTCTACCATTTTGTGCTCTAAGGCAAACTGGAATGAAGACCAAACCAAACACACTAAAGATGGTAAGGCTGAGAGATGACACAAAAGAACTTGGACTTGTGATGAGGACTTTGAGTCACCGAATTAATAAATGCCATATCTGTCCTATCTTAGGATATATCTAGTATAAATTATAACAAATATCCAAATTTTAAAGTCAGTAAGCATTATGGCCATTTGCATTTTATTTCTAAATGCATCTGAAAGCAGACAAATGCTTCTTCATTGGGTACTGTGGCATTTGAGCGAACTAGACCAGAGAAGCCTGCTTAAGCAGTGACATATCTTCCACTCTCCCTTCTATTCACCTGTAGAGACGATACCCATTGTTATCTTTCACTCAAATGTTCCTCACTCTATACATTGTTTTGATAACTAATTAATATTTAAGGCTAAGTAATAAATACACACTCTTCAAGAGGCATTTCCTTTCCAACAAGGTACTTTAAATCAGACCTTAACTGAGAGGAATGGAGTATCTAATCAACAAATTATAGGAACTATGAAAGACTTGGAAGGACTTTTCATTGTCCCTTAATATTCTCCCAATGGTATCTACATATTTAGTCCAGTCCTTGACCTTAAAACTTTGTTCTGTCAAGAGTGCTCAATATATTTAAAGAGAATGAATTTGGATATCTTATAGTCTATTCATGTTGCTCTGCGTGAATCTTTGAGACTCTATGGACTGCAGCATGCCAGGCTTCCCTGTCCTTCACTATCTCCCAGAGTTTGCTCAAACTCACATCCATTCAGTCAGTGATGCCATCCAACTATCTCATTCTCTACTGCTCCCTTCTCTTCCTGCCCTCAATCTTTCCCAGCATCAGGGTCTTTTCCAATGAATCAGCTCTTCATATCAAGTAGTCAAAGAATTGGAGCTTCAGCAGCAGTCCTTCCAGTGAATATTCAGGGTTGATTTCCTTTTGATTGACTGGCTTGATCTCCTTGTTATCCAAGGGTCTCTCAAGAGTCTTCTCCAACACCACAGTTCAAAAGCATCAATTCTTCAGCTCAGTTTTTTTTATGGGCCAACTCTCACATATGTACATGACTACTGGAAAAACCATAGCTTTGACTAGACAGACCTTTGTCAACAAATTGATGTCTCTGCTTTTGAATATGCTATCTAGTTTTGTCATGGCTTTTCTTCCAAGGAGTAAACATCTTTTAATTTCATGGCTGCAGTCACCATCCGCAGTGATTTGGGAGACCAAGAAAATAAAATCTGTCACTGTTTCCACTATTTCCCCATCTATTTGCCATGAAGTGATGGGACCAGATGCCATGATCTTGGTTTTTTGAATGTTGAGTTCTAAACCAGTTCTTTCACTCTCCTCTTTCAATCTCATCAAGAAGCTCTTTAGTTCCTCTTCACTTCCTGCCATTAGAGTGGTATCTTCTGCTTATGTGAGGTAGTCTGTGTGCATGCGTACTCGCTCAGTCATGTCCGACTCTTTGTGAACCTATGGAGCGTACTCAGGCCTACTACGTTAAGGAGGCATATATATTTCTGCAGAATATATCTCCAAATATTTCTCACCAAAAAAAAAAAAAAAATGGCCTGTAATTTTTTAATTGGAGTATGTACAACTGTTGCATTTCAACCGATGTATAGCCAATGTTGAGGATGATATAATCATATTGTTTAATTGGAGAAACATGTTTATTCACTTTTAATGGTGAAATAGTCTTACCACATGTAAAGAGTATTTATAAAGAATTTCAAGAACTAATAATTGACTCATTCAGCAAAATGATGAGCACATGTTATGTGTCTGGCACAAATCTAGCTGCTCAGGATATAGCACTGAACTCAAATCACTGCCTTCGTGGAGGGACTATATAATGATGTGGGTTGAGGAAGAGATTTTAAAAAAGTGCAATATACAAAATGTTAAATAGTGATTAGTTATATGGAGAAAAATGCAGAAAAGTAGAATAGGGAGTGTGGAAACAAGGAAAAGGGCTGTCTTTTTTTTTTTAATAAAAGGAGGTCAGGAAAGGCCTTTATGAAAAGAATATTTGAGTAAACACCTGCACTAGCAATTGCTATAGCATGTTGGGCAAAATATTTTGGCACACAGAAACTCATGCTTGAGAGTTTGATGATAGGAGTTCATTAGCTTTTGAAAATTGCTGTGTACATAATTGTGACTACGCATATAAAGGTGTCTATTCAAATTTCCCAACAAAACCTCAGCTTCAAAACTTTTAAAATTAAAGTCATCTTCTCCCAAATCTATTTCTCCTTCCTTTCCTCTTACAACGTAGTATTGTACACAACCATCCATGCACTTCAGTTAAAAAATCTGGACATCATTAAGAAAGCCTTCCTCTAACTGAAGTCCCAGAGAGACAAAAGTATTATCTCATCGGGGTGATGCATTTTGTACTACCAGAATCCCACTGCTGACATTATCTGTGAACTTCCTTTATATTTTGTTTATAAATTTGGTCATCATGTCATAGAACTAAAACCAATAGAAGAGGAAAAAAGTCATTTTGCAAGCTACTAAGAGGAATAGTGCTTTCCAGAAATAGGCTTGCAAATTCCTCCCCAAGTGTCATTCCATTCACTATAGTCTTTTTCAGAAAAAACCTATGTGGACTGAAAAATGTTAAGATGATTGATTTAACATGTCTATTATTTCTGACTGCTAACATTTAGCCTTGGGAAATTACATTCTGAGTCATGTTTTAAGAAGTATCAAGTGAAGTTTCTGGGAAAAAAATGTATTTATAGGAAATGTTTTTAGGATTTGCGATTTTAAAAACCATTTAATGAGGCTTCTGAACAACAAAAGTATAAGACATATTTTTAAGATCTCTTATAATATTAAAATGTATAAGTATTACTTAAGTTTCAGTAGATGCAGAATAGCACACACTCAATGGCACAGCTTACACTGATCATTAACTGTAATATTCCATTTGAAAATGCCATTAAATGACAAGAATGACTGTTTCCTATTTATGATGCCATGAAGATACATAGCTTTTACAGCTGAAAAAGCTTTACATAAATTCTTACAAACTCCTCAATTAGTCCATCCTCCAGATTCTTGAATCACCTTGAACTTAATCCTTCACCTCACCACCCCCAAGGAAATATGCTAAGGCATTTATTCCTGTATTTAAACCTGAAGTATTCTTAATGTTACAAGTCATGTTTTTAGGTGTCTTTGTACCAGATGAATAACTGACATCATATTCTACATTTTTATTTTGATTATGTTGGAGAATCACTAAACTGTTTACTGACAGGTACTATCATTTCAAAGACAGTTAATTGACAAATATTATTAGCAATAATATATTTTAATTATAATGTTGTGGAAGATAAATAAAATGAATAAATTACTCTTCCTTTCAATGTTATTACAATCTATTATATGAAAAAAACACACATAGAAATTATAGCAACATAAATGGTATATGAAAGAATTGCTAGAGGTCAGAGGAAGATGAAATTCTTCTGACTGGGACCATCCAGAAAGTTTAATAAAGGAAGTAACATCTGTGCTGGGCCTTGGGGGTTAGATATAATTTTAAAATGTCAAGATGAGAAATTAGCTGTGCTATATCATACTGCATTTGGTTAAATGTACCTAAAACTAATTTCACAAATTACCATTTATTTGATTTGTAAACATCTTACAATTTTAAATATATTCACATAAAAATGTTGAAACTGTAAAACTGCAGGCCTAGCATAGATCTATTATAATGATTACTTATAAGATAAATAATGCTCAATTTTACAAAAGATTTTGCCTCCAGTCCTTAATTAACAAATCATCATGTGGAGAAAAAGTCATTTAAAATATAATTAACATAACTTTCTAGTTATATTAAAATTTATATTGACAATAACATGCAAATTATAAAACGAGCTTTATAAAAATCTTTCTGACAATGCACACCATATTTATGAAGTATTTTCATCTTTATGTCTGAGATCTAATTTCCTTAGAAATATGAAGAAATGCATCTGCCCTTTAAACTGAATTTGAAGGGAGAAAAAAAACTTAGAAATTAAGAAAAAAATAGTGTTTTCTGGATTGACATCAAATGTTGGAAATCCTCAAAGGCACACTGACCAGGGATCAGTCTGGTTGGAATGGTGCAGCTGCTCTTTTATATCCCCTCTCAAACTCACGGTACTGGAACATAATGTTTGTAACTCATTGAAGTGAGGAAATGCGCAAATATTACATACTATGGTTGATTACAGTAGAGTTAAACAGAGTTAAACCCCTGGAAGGAAGGATTCTTCTCTCTCAAGTGTGGTAAGGGAAGATTTGGTTGTTTTCACTGTTATTGTTTTTTCCCTGTTGGCCTTTTATGACTCACCATTGGGCCCTGAGAATCCAAATGGGATAAACAGGTTCTAAAGGAAGCCCGGATTAATACAGCACGCCTGTCTTACAGGGCTCGCACAAGAACATCAGAGACGTCAACACCAGGCTCTGAGAGCCTTCCAGGCAGTGATTAGGTGGTCTCTTCTTGGCAGTGGACATAAATTGACTTTAGATTCAAGCTCAACAGTAAAATATCTGAAGCCTTTTGACCTCAAACACAGAACATATTATTCCTTCCTGTTGCCATAGAGAAAAAAGAAAGGAAAATGCACCTAGTAGTCAACCCTACTTCAGTGTGTTCACAATTTTATTCCAGTGTTTCTGGGAAGCATCAGATAAGAATGGGAGGTGGTGAGGCAAACATTCTACAGTGCCACACTGTCTCTAAGCCAATTTTAGAGACTGCCTGAGTCCTGAATCATAACATTTCATCAGTACTGAGGTATTTGCTTTTCTAAACAGGCAGTGTTCTAAGTTCTTTTCATGTACTAACTCACTTAAATTCTCCCAGGACTCTACAAGGTAGACTATTAATATCCCCATTTCACAGATGAGAATATGGAGGCACAGATAAATAAAATAACTTAGCCAATGCCACACAGATAAAAACAATAGGATGAGATTCACGCATGCCAGCTTTGTTCTAGCGAAAAGAGGAAATTAGATTTTTTATTCTGAGATGGAAGGAAAGATACACAAAATAAAAATAACATTTGAGTTACATATCCACTATACTCTGTTGCCATTCAAGGTTAATTAGTATGTGCAACTGATTTTCTGCAGATATCATCACTGTTATTTCATGACTTCAAACTTCCTAAAGTAGTCTATCATATCAAAAAGGATGTCTTCAAGCTAAGCTTTATTATTTGTGTATTATATATAAATATATGTTTATAAAGACTAGTTGATATTGCTGTTGTTGTTCGGGCACTAAGTTGTGTCCAACTCTTGGCGACCCCATAGACTGTAGCCTACCAGACTCCTCTGTCCATGGAGTTCTTCTGGTAGGAATACTGGAGTGGGTCGCCATTTTCTTCTCCATGTCAATATACAGAGAACTACTAAATAAATAGAGAAGAAATAAAGCATGAAGTCACTAATTCTAAAACTTGAAGATATCCTAAAAAATGAGTCTACTGCTTAAAGTTGACAAATGAAAAATAGAAACACTGTGATGGTCAAATAAACTCCTCATAGCTGATTTGGGTCAGTCTTTTTCCCTCTATGCTACGCTGTGGGGTACAAAGTCATATTTTTCCCACAGTCATCAAGTCTAGTTTGTACACTACCTCATAAGTTGGGTCCCATTAACACCAACTCAGACAATCTCCCATGTCCTGTCTCAAGGAACACAGAGGGAGTGAGCCCCTTCTCTTCCTCCTTTTGATCACACTTCTATCTCCTACAAGTACCTGGCAGGTTCCCTCAGAAATGCTGCAAAAAAATTAACAAAGAGTAAAATCATCAAGGGGAGAATTTAGCTGTGAAGAGTACTCAATTAAAACAAAAAGAGTACACACTCCAAAAGAAAGAAGTTAAATAAGTGTTGATTTACAAATGAGGTTTTAATTGTTCATATTACAAGTCAAGGTTTAGATATCAGATATAGAAAGAAAAACAAAATATTTTCATATCTTGGAGGAAGGAAAGGTATATCACATCAACCTGAATGATAAATTCAAATAATTGTTGAGTTATATATGTATAGATAAAAGAGGAGAGAAAGGAAACACGATGGTTTTTGTTTTTAAAACAGTGCAGCTACAGGATAAAATAAGTGAGAGAATTTCTTATTTTGGTAAAGAATTAATGTATCTGAGATAAAGTACCTCCATGGGCTCCCCAGGTGGCACTAGTGCTAAAGAACCCAGCTGCCAATTCAGGAGACATAAGAGATGCAGGTTCAATCCCTGGATCAGGAAGATCCCCTGGAGGAGGGCGTGGCAACCCACTCCAATATTCTTGCTTGGAGAATCTCATGGCCAGAGGAGCCTGGTGAGCTACAGTCTGTGTGGTCGCAAAGAGTCGGACACAACTGAGCTACTTAGCACACAAGCACTCACTCAATGTACCTCTTTAGGATGACAGTTTGCCTTTTGGATAAAATGTACATATGCTAGTAGTCAGAAGAGTAGGTAGTCTTTATGACTACGTTCCTCTGAAATATTACTTGAGAGGTATCCTAGTTAAAACCAGGGTCCTGCTGACAGTTTAAGGATTCAATCCACACAATGACGTGAAAGGTGTGAAAGGCTGAATGGCCTTGAAAAGATTCCCATGTTCAAATTCCTGGAACTATGGATATATTAGGTTACATTGTTAAAGGAGAATTAATTTGTAGGATGGCTGTTAATCAGTGGATCTTAAAACACGAAGACTATACTAGACTATCCAGACAGGCCCAGTGTAATCACCGGGGTCCTTAAAAGTGGAAGAGGGAAGAAGAAGGAGAGAGTTAGACAGAGATGTGACCAAGGAGTCATACCAAAGCAATTCAAATTGAGAAGGATGCAACACTCCACCGCTGGCTTTAAAAATGCTAGAGAGCCACAAGCCAAGGAATCCAGGCAGCCTTCAGTAACCTGAAAGGCAAAGAAACAAATTCTCCCCTGGAGTCTACAGAAAAAAAAAAATACAGCCTGTCAACACCTTGATATTGACTCAGTGCACCCACATCAGACTTCTGATCTACAGAATTATGATATTTGTTGCTCCTATAAGCCACTAAATTTGTGATAACCTGTTGCAACAGCAAAACAAAAGTAATACACAGGCCCGGCACAGTTGTTTAGTGATGTAGTTGTGTCTGACTCTTTGCGAGCCCCCGGACTACAGCACTGCCAGGCTCCTCTGTGGTCAAATATCTCCCAGAGTTTGCTCAAATTCATGTCCATCGAGTCAGCAATGCTATCTAACCATCTCATCCTTTGCCGCCCCCTCCTCTTTTTGCCTTTAATCTTTCCTAGCATCAGGGTCTTTTCCAATGAGTCAACTCTTCCCATTGGGTGGTCAGAATATTGGAGCTTCAGCTTCAGCATCATTCCTTCCAAAGAATATTCAGGGTTGATCTGCTTTAGCACAATTACCAGAAAATACATCAGTAAACATATCTAATCTTCTAAACTTACATGGTTTTGCTATTTGTAGTAGAATATCTTGGTAAACCTTTTGGAATCTTTTATGTTTTAAAGAATAAATTTCAAAATCAAAAGAAAGAAAAAAAAAAAAAAACAGACATTTCAATTCCACTGGCCATCAATAGCCAAAGTTAACTACAGTCTTCCCATTATATCTTCAAAATGGTTATAGCTCAATGACTTTCAAATCTATAAAATCAACACCTCTATTTGTAAGAAATATCAGCACCATTTTTATAACTTAAAATTGAAAGGAATAGAATATTTAACCTACCTATACATATATATTTTAAAATATATAATCCTTTATAGGTTAATATGTAGGATAAATAATAAGAAAATAAGATTAATGATGGGCTTCCCTGGTGGCTCAGACAGTAAAAAAAATCTGCCTGCAATGGAGGAGACCCAGGTTCAGTCCCTGGGTTGGGAAGATCCCCTGGAGAAGGAAATGGCAACCCACTCCAGTATTCTTGCCTAGAGAATTCCATGGACTGAGGAGACTGGCAGGCTGGAGGGCTCACAGAGAGTCGGACACAATGGAGTGACTAACACATAAACATGGTAACTCTATACATTACAAGATTAATGGAATAATGTGCATCTATGCACAGGCAAGGCTACACTAGAAGACTAGTTAAACCTTTGCCCCACAGGTAGAATCACTAATACAACTGCACACTCAGTCAGATCTGTTGTACTGGTCACTCAAACACTGAGTGGAGTGATTTCGTGTGACACTGAACAATACTTGCTTAAGTTCCAAACCAAATGTTATATAATCTCGTCTTGATTTGCACAGCAATTATTTTACTAAAAAACAAGGTATGTTAACCCCCTTTTTAATTGTGCTGCATTTGCAAGATGGCCAGACACTCATCCCTGGTCTGCAGGTATCAGTCCTGTTCCCTTCAACTCCCATCAGTCATTCAGATAATAAGATAAGGCCCAGGATTCCATTTCCAAGCCTTTTATTTATTGACTACTTCCTATTCATCCTTACAGATTCAACTCAGAGGTCACTCCCTCCAGAAGAGCTCACTGTCTGCCTGGGAGGCTAGTGTAAGCTTTTGTACCTTTCTATATCCAAAAACAGGCAGAAAAACAAGATTCTAAGAGGCAGGCCATTATGCATGATTGTAATAACCTGTATGCTAAGTGGCTTCAGTCGTGTCCAACTCTTTGTGACCTGATGTGTTATAGCCCGCCAGGTTCTTCTGTCCATGGGATTCTCCAGGCAAGAATACTGGAGTGGGTTGCCATTTCCTCCTCCAGGGGATCACCCTTTGAAATACATTAGTCGAATTTCCTGCCATATTAAGTAAAATAATACATTGTGAACAGGGACCCAAATACTTTTTAATATTTAACTTATAAATCTTAAAGTGTTTAGGATTTATATAGAAAATAAAAGAATGAAGGAATCCTTAAGTGGAAATGTAATAACTGAAAATACTTCACAAATGAGACAGATCATAGAATATCAATATCATCATTTGACTGACTTAGAATATTAGCATAATCTTTCATTTTTCACAGGGGCCAAAAATATCTTAGAGAAAAAAATAAATAATAGAGGATTTCAATTAAATGTCGATTTTCAATTGTTTACATAATCTTCTTTTCACACATTTCAATGGCTTTAATACATTCTATTTATTATATCATATTTTCTAGATGCTAATGTTTGGTTTTGCTGAGGAAATTTTCTTTTTCTGGAGTGGATTTTTTTTTTTTTTTGGATTGTGTTTTTTTGTTGTTAATTTTCTTCTACTTCACTCAGTATATATAAATGGATCTAAACAAAGGTAGTTAAGTTTAGCAAAACTATACAAATGCAAGCAATCAATTATTTTCTAATGCCTTAGAGGAATCTGTATTTGCATGTCATAAAATAAGACTTTACAAACTATCCTAGGTAGTCTCCAGCTCCATGTAAGTGCAAAAGAAAGGTTACTGAGATTTAGAAACAAGGAGAATTTTCTTGTTCCTCTAGATATCTTCATTTAGGCATTGTCTGAAAATTCAGGCTACTTCTTTAAAAAATATATCATCAATCAAACTATTTAAATTTTGGAAATTTTAAGGCGATAAAATGTGTCTTAAGATAACCTAATGCTTTCATTTTAAATATTATTTAACAAAATCACATTTTTTAATTTTCATAAAGCTAGTTTGAAAATGATAGATTTTTGCCTCAAACCCTTTGGATTACCAAACAGATTTTTTTTCGTTTATTCTATACATCCTTTTCTTATTTTCAGAATAATGACTTTATTAGTCCTTACACACATACAAACACACGAGTAGAGACAGTCAGACTAAGACATAGACCTACACACACACATATATATGACATATAGGACACAGTGTGCAATGCACTTATTGGCAAACCACAAGTTCAGTCTCCTCATGGCAACCTTACTTATCCCTGACTGTGAGCCATATTTAGCAAGACAGTAAAGCTGGTAAATCTCTGTAACACCTGGGCAGAGCTCCAGTGGGAATACCCACACATTTAACAGTCAGGCAAGAAACATCATTTAACCTTGCTACTGCCAACACAAAGATGAAGAGGAGCAAAACAAATATATTCCAGGCTTTCTAAGAGGCTACAAGAGGTATCGATATTTGTTATTGTTGTTGTTTAGTTGCTAAGTCATCTTCAACTCTTTTGAAAGCCTTGACTCCTCTGTCTGTGGGATTTCCCAGTCCTTTCTCAAAAGGCAAGAATACAAGAATGGGTTGCCATTTCCTTCTCCAGGGGGTCTTCTCTACTCAGGGATCAAACCTGTGCCTCTTGCATTGGCAGGCAGATTCAACACTGGGCCAACAGGGAATTCCATTTTTATTATAATTCCCTAATTTTCCCTAAATTTAGAGTATCTTGGTTCTGCCTTGATCCTGAGCCAGGCACTTTGGGAAGTATATTAACACTTGCAGAGTTCTCAGGGAACTCTAATAAGAGTATCTGGTACTAAATGGCTTCCTTTAGTGAAAGGAAAGTGACATTATGCCTCTCTCTCCAAGTGCCTCAGCATCCCAAGACTCAGGAAAAACGTGTTTCCTCTGCTGTTGGATAATGATGCACCTCCTTTGCTTTCAAGTGGCCAACAATGCATCAAGATGTCATGATTTATGATTCTGTTATTTTGAATTCAGATAAATTGCTGCTTCTGGGATCCTCTCTTTGAGATGAAAGAAGAGGCATCAGTTTTACTGAATCAATCTATCAGTCACGGATAATAGGAATTCTAGTCAAACCAGCCCACTGAGGCATTCCTGACTTGTCTATTGAACATAAGGAGCCCTGGAAATTAGCTCAAAAATGTGGACCATTGCCTAACTTTTCCGGGTCCTAGTTTTCTTAACTGAAAAGCGAAATCAGCAGATGAATGATTGCTAAAGCAAATTGTAGCTGTAGCGTTAGCTGACTTTTAGGCAATGAAACCCCATCATTAGCAACGCTACAAGGGAGTCTGACAGACAGAGAGAGGGATGGAGGCAGGAAGAGAGAAAGAAAGAGGGAAAGGAAAGGAAAAAGGAAGAAAAGAAAAGAAAGAAGTTAAAGAAAGTAGGTTCAGTTCAGTTCAGTCGCTCAGTTGTGTCCGACGCTTTGCGACCCCATGAACCACAGCACGCCAGGCCTCCCTGTCCATCACCAACTCCTGGAGTTTACCCAAACCCATGTCCATCGAGTCGGTGATGCCATCCAGCCATCTCATCCTCTGTCGTCCCCTTCTCCTCCTGCCCCCAATCCCTCCCAGCATCAGGGTCTTTTCCAATGAGTCAACTCTTCGCATGAGGTGGCCAAAGTATTGGAGTTTCAGCTTCGACATCAGTCCTTTCAATGAACACCCAGGACTGATCTCCTTCAGGATGGATTGATTGGATCTCCTTGCAGTCCAAGGGACTCTCAAGAGTCTTCTCCAACACCACAGTTCAAAAGCATCAATTCTTTGGCACTCAGCTTTCTTCACCGTCCAACTCTCACATCCATACATGACTACTGTAGTCATGTGTGGATGTGAGAGTTGGACGGTGAAGAAAGAAAGTAGGTAGGGATAAATAAAATATAAATAGATACATGTTCCATACATACATTCTCTATTTCTCTAACCTATAGCTTTATCTAATACAAAATTCATCTCTTTACTCCAACTGCATACTAGAGATATCTTCTTACATTAACCACATTCATCATCTCTCTCACCCCCAGAAAACCTCACCTCTACCCCCTCCTCCCTGGCTACCTTCTCTGGTTTGAATAATGACAGAAGGCTAGAAGTCACATCAGTGAAGGTGTAGAGAATGGAATTAGAAACGAACAGTAAAGTTACCTGGAAATTCTGGCCTGTAGAATGCCTAAGTTAAAACATCTGAAAATAATCTAGAATTTGTGCTCAGGGCAGAAACTAGAGATGAAATATATATGTGGGAATCTTGATTATGGTAAGTTATAAATGTGGAATGTGGAATGAGTTTATCCTGGGAGAGAAATGCAAATGACAAACCAGGCAATAGTGGGGAGAGGGGAGGATTTGTTTTAAAGTAATCGAGTCCAAAAGGCACTGAAATGCAGATAAATCCAAACTTATAAAAGCTAAAAGTCAGAAGCCTTCTAACATCCTAGCTGCCAGGACCAGTTAGGCATAAGGAAAAATTCAACATTACCAAAACTGGTTAGTTCACTCATGCTCTGGTCTAGTTGGGCCTGTAAGGATAATCAAAGTGATATATAACTTAAGAAAGAGATGTCCAAACATCCTATGGAGCTTTAATTGTTTCATATAATTATGTTAAATCAAATATGCTTACCTCTTGATTATTCCACATTTAAATTTCAACAAATCATTGTATAACTCTCAAGATGTGTTCAAAGTACAACTTTGTGGAATGAGTATACACTTTGAGATCTTTTAGTCCAGCATCTTATTCTGGTTCTATCACTGAATAAATCAGGTTAATTTTAGTTTTTATTTGACTCCATTTGAAACACTTAAACAATAAACAAACAACTAAAAGGCATTCTGTGTCTCAGTGTTCTACGGATAATTATGGCATTTGCCTGATTGAGGTTACTGAGAATTAAATAAGACAGTGCAGGAACAGAGCCTTACCTATAGTAGGTGATCAAAATTATTAGCTATTCTAAATTGCCATATCATAGGAACTATACAGTGTGGCAATGCCTTATAAAGATGCAATCTATAAACAACTCATTCAATCTGACTACCTATTCAAGAGAAATTCAGCTGACCAAATAGGAGTATCAAGGAACAAATAGTTTATGTACACAATCATGTGTGGGTAGGCAGTACACATGGAGACAGACATGAAACACATCAGTGGCTTAAACTCCAGCTGCTGCTTTGTCAGAACAAGGGATTAGAACACGGATCAGTGGGGTGAAGCTGTGTTTTCTCCCTGTCAAATGACCATATAGAGACAGTTTTTAAACAAGAACCCCTAGCTGGGGTTGAAGTTGCCCCTGAGTCTTATAAAACTTCGTGCACAGTTCTATGTTCTGTTATGCACATTATTTTTTTCATGGAGGGGAGTCCATAATTTGTAAGAGAATTAACATTGTAGGAAAAGTTGCTGACTGGATAAACTAAATTAGGATAACTCTGGAACTTTTGAGTCATCCAAAATAAAATTAGAAAAATATTTAAAATAAGAAAGTGCTAGAAACAGAAAAGGTGTTTAAAATTTCCATCAAAGCACATAGTACTTTGATCTGCTTGGCTGCTAATGATTTGTTCCTTTATCTTAAAAGAGAAAGTTACTTCTTAGGGGCTCAGATAAAAACTGCTGAAGTTCCATTTAAAACAAAAGATAATTCCTTTATATCTGAGGTTTAGGACAGCTTGAAGTTCCTCTGTTATCTGATCGTTCTTAGAAAAATTATAGTAAGTTGCTTTACCACCATTGGGAAAAAAGTTTTATAATATTTTAGATTCTAGTAATGGTTTCCATGGGGGCAACAGGTATCAGTGGGTGAGTAGTCTCTGTGGGCAGGCTGCACAGTATTACTTTTTATTTTTTAAAACCTTCTTATTTTCTGTGCTATTTATTTCACCGAAACAAACGTGAGACTGAATCCACTGCAAAACTTAACATGGAACTTTCTTGTCTCTCTAATAGAAACACAGAAACAATAACCTTATTAGAAATGATAATTAGATCATTACCATTTGTCCAGGTCTGCTCACAACTCAACACCTACTGGCTTTAGGACAGAGACAAGAAACATCCTGCTGGCAAGGGTGGTTACCGTAATTTGTTTAGATTGTGTGGCCATGTCATTTTACAAGGAGGACAGATTAAGTAAGTACTCTGATTTGCTGTGTAAAAATAGTAAGAGGTATAAGAACAATTTTCCATCATGCAGTCTTTGTCTCTCCCTTTCTCAATCTCGCTTCACCCGTTCGTGTGTGTGTGTGTGTGTGTGCGTGTGCGTGTGTGAGTGTGTTATGTTTCCCCCTTTCAGTGACATCAACAGAACAGCAAAAGAAACAGGTGAGTTCTCAGCAAAAATTTTTAATTAAACCAAAAATATTTGTCCTACTCTCCCCTCTTTTACCAAAAATTCTATATACCTTGCATCAAATATGTTAAATTGCATTTTAAAATCATGGTATGTTTCGATAAAATTAATGACTAATTTACAATCATTGGAATTCTCATTTATGATGAAATGTTTTAGTAACTATAAGAAACTGAAAGCTTATGGAAATGTTCTTCTCCATGTAACATTATACTAAAAAATCATAACACCCATTAGCAGATCCTACCAAAAATCTACAGGTTGGTTCCAAAAGAAGAAGAGATCTTAACAGCCTCTTGCTTTGAAGTTACCAGACTGGAAACAGTTGGAGAAGACCTGATGCACTCTGTTGGCAGTTCTTGACCTGAGAAACAGCAAATTCATAGGGATATTGAACAGACTTCCTGCTGCCAAGAGGTCTGTAGTCCGTTTAAGGAAAATGGCACACACCACCCAAGATGAGTGCCAAGTGAAGTTTTCCAGCCAGAGGGTATTACTTGGGACTCCAGAAAAGAGCTCTGTGGGTTAGAGAAGTTAGGAAACACTTCACGGGGAAATGGAATTTAAACATACTTTAAATAAATTTCTGTCTGCGAAGAAAAGCAAGACTGGAAAGCAAAATGGGAAGAAGCAGAAAAATAAAGTTGAAGTACTTCACTTCTCTCCTATTGTTAAGCAGATAATACGAATAAAAAAGGCCATGGGAAATGGGTACAGGGTTGTCAAAACAGAGTTATTTTCCCTATTTAATATTTCTAATACCTGTCCCCTGATCAGAAAGAGCTAAAAATGAACAACAACACTTCTGGGGATTAGAGCAGGGAAGGAGTCACGTGGATTAGTCCATCCTGGGTGATGGGTGAGTGTCTGACCTTTGTCACATATCTCTATGGCATTTGACTTAATCTCATTGACTAGATTTCTCTTCTATGGTTCAGAAAACAACACCCAAAAATCTAATGAAGTCTCTGTTCCACTCTGGGTAGGTAATCTCAGCAGTATTTTTCAATAAGGAATAACTTCTAGAACCTGAGATGATAGAATCCAATTCCAAATCGGCAAGCAGCTCATCTGAGAGCTCTAGATATGCAGCCATAAGACAGGTTAAGAATCTGTCTGAAATGCAGGAAACCCATGTTCGATCCCTGGGTCAGAAGATCCCCTGGAGAAGGAGATGTCTACCCACTCCAGTATTCTTGGGACCTCCCTGGTAGCTCAAGCGGTAAGGAATCTGCCTGCAATGCAGGAGGCCCGGGTTTGATCCCTGGTCAGGAAGATCCCCTGGAGAAGACAATGGCTACCCACTTCAGTATTCTCGCCTGGAGAATCCCATGGACAGAGGAGCCTGACGAGCTACAGTCCATAGGGTTGCACAGAGTTGGACCTGACTCAAGGCAAGTTTTAATGTGGATTCTGCCACTGACCTTTGGAGCCTGTGTTTCTCACTTGTAAAATCAGCAGCTGGGAGATGACAGTGAAAATCAACTTCCTTCTCACCCTAATTAATCCCTTTCCAATGATACAATTGCAGGAAACCAGATTATCATTTCTCTTACAAATATGTATAAATTAAAAATAAATCAGATCTGTGTTGGAGCCTAAAATATGTTCCTGAGTCAAGCAGATGATCTTTTGCACATGAATTTCATGATATCTATTTTGGCTGCTAGGCAACTTTTAAAAAATGGTGGTAGAATTGCAATTATTTAGTTATAATATCTAGGGATTCTTAATACTGCCTAATATTTTTGTACAAAATGAAAAGAAAACCCTTTATCTACATTTTCTGATAATGTATCTATATTTTTCAAATAGAAAGTAAAAAGGAATGGGATGTGTGTCATTGTGGGCTTATTTCTGTTCTCCCAAATCTCATATGTTCAAGTCCTAAACCCCAGTTTCTCAGAATGCAATTGTATTTGGGGTTAAGGTCTTTAAAAAGTCATTGTTACTGTTGTTGTTTAGTTGCTAAGTCGTGTCCAACTCTTTATGACCCCATGGACTGAAGCCTGTAGGCTCCTCTGTCCATGAAATTTCCCAGGCAAGAACACTGGAGTGAGTTGTCATTTGCTTCTCCAGGGCATCTTCCTGAACCAGGGATCGAACCCATGTCTCCTACATTGCAGGTGGATTCTTAACTGCTGAAGCAAAAGGTAAGCCCTTTAAAAGTAAATTAAGTTAAAATTAGGCCATAGGGTGGGCTCTAATCCGATATGACTGGTGTACTGCTATAGGAAGAGGAAATCTAGACAAACAGCGACATCGGGGAAGCAGTGCACAGAGGAAAGGATGTGGGAGGAAACAGAACACAGTGGCCACGTGCAAACCAAGTAGAAAAGCCTCAAAAGACACCCAGCCTGCTGATACTTTGATCTTGGACTTGTAGACTCCAGAACCATGAAAAAATAAAAGTTCTGTTGTATAAGACTTCAATTCCATGATATTTTGTAGGGTAGCCCAAGTGAACTAATACATTTGTCTTCCTCACTTTCTATTTATCTAAAATGGTTAAAAAATTTTGGCTGTTGCTTATTGAATACTTTTGTGATTGCTGACTGAGAAAACAGAGCTAGAGTTTCTCTTTCTTTCTCCTGTTATTAAGATAGAACATGTATTTATAACTTTGTGATCCTCTCTTCAGATTCAAGTGTCTGAGAAGCACTCTCTCTGAGTGTTCATTACATTACTGGCAAATACACATACACACAGCTTTGGCACAGTGGCACAAAAAGCTTGGATGTTTTGTGATCAGATTTCATTTCTATTCTCATTAACAATCACTGAAAGTAGATGCACATTTAAGCTCTTTTTTTTTCCTATTGTTTAGAGGCAATCAGTGCCCACAAATATCAACACAAACATCTGTCCAGCTCAGTGGAGGAAATAGTCAAAGTGGTTATACAGAAAAGAGAGGAATTTTAAAAAATCTGTTTGGATGGATCTTGACCAATTATTTTCCGTAGGTGGTGCAGGGTTCCTACCTCTCATCCTTTCAGAAGTTAGGAAGACAGGGACATATAACTGATAATATCATAAATGATAAATCCATATTGTCACAGTATCTGATGTACACTCAGTCCATTTCCTTTTCTAGTGTTGCCAAAAATATATTTTCAAACCAGTTATCTGTTTTCAAGTATCTTTTCAAGCAGACACTTTTTCATATGGATCATAGATACTTTCATGGCTAGGATAATTACCAATTTGTTTCCAGTACTTTTCTGAATAAAATATGTAAAAAAAATCATAAAATGTTATGCAACGATAAATATGAACAAGACAATTTGGCCTAGAAAAGCATTTAAAACGTGATGTAATCTTGCTTCTTACAGAGGAATACTGAATGCAAGTCAGTAACAACACATCTTCCAGGTAGTTTTTTAATGTAACAATTATTTTATGTTCTCTATATAGAACGTTTAAATGGATTCTAAATATAGCATTAAATGATCGAATTTATTATAAGAGAAAAACAGATATACAGCTTCCTGCATGCAATTTACAGCTAAAAGCCTTGCCAACGAAATCTCTACTACCGTTAAAATGGTAATCGATTGTAGAGGACCATGCCCAAAGGAATAGCAGAAGACAAAATGAAACCTAGCCAGTTATGAAACACTGTCAATATGGATTTCTAAAATATGACTAGTTGTATGACAAACTTTTGATATTAGTTACTGCTTGAAGCTACAAAGCTAAGCCTTTTTAAAGAAAATAAATGGTCTCTGGTTTTCCTTTTTATCACTGCAATAAATATTATGTTTGTTATTGAACAGTTTTTTCTTCATTTTCCAAAATCACTTTTGGATTGTTGCTACATGTTTAAAGAAGTGGATAATTAAGATTGCCATTCTGATAATGCAAAAATAAAACATTTAATGTCATCATTTCTGGATAATTCCAGGTAAAAGTTTTTGGAGAAAGTTTAGCCATAGTGGGGGCTTCTCAGATGGCACAAGAACACGTCTGACAATGCAGGAAGCGTAAGAGACACAAGTTCGATCCCTGGGTCGAGATGATCCTTTGAAGGAGGGCATGCGTCCCACTCCAGTATTCTTGTCTGGAGAATCCCGTCAACTGTAGCCTGGTGGACTACAGTCCATAGTGTCGCACAGAGTCAGACACAACTAAAGCGGCTTAGGACAGACAGCCATAGTGATCAATATCACCTCTCTCTCTCTCTCTCACTCTGCCAATAAGACAGAGTCTGACTTAGTCTGGGGAGAACAATGAGTGCAAAGAAACATTAAGATCCCGTCTATTAATGGTTTAAAAAAATAATTGATGAAGAGAATCTTATGTAATTATTTTTTCTTAAAGGGGAAAGGATGTATTTTAGTATAGCTGGGATTTCCGCACCCCCCTGGTTGGCAGGGTGTGTGTGGGGGGTGCTTTTCTGGTATCTCAACTGGTAAAGAATCTGCCTGCAATCAAGGAGACCCCAGTTTGATTAATGGGTTGGGACTCCTGGAGAAGGGATAGGTTCCCATGCCAGTATTCTTTGGCTTCCCTGGTGGCTCAGATGGTAAAGAATCTGCCTGCAATGTGGGAGACCTGGGTTCAATCCCTTGGTTGGGGAGATTCCCTTGGAGGAGGGCATGGCAACCCACTCCAGTATTTTTGCCTGGAGGATCCCCATGAACAGAGGAGACTGGCGGATCAGACAGGACTGAGCAGCTAAGCACAGCACAGTGTTTTGTTTTTTGTTTTGCATGTAATAACCCTACTTTGATTGAAGTTTCAGTGTTATAATGGGCGTTTCTTTGATTTTGGCTCTTTTGTGCTAATATGCTATATCAATAGTATATATTTAACTGTCAACTATAATATGATGAAGAAAGCCAATTTTGTGCCTCCCATCCAAGATACCACACTCACCCTGGGATTATTTTCTTCTATGCACCTCACCTTTATTAAGGTTCCAGCACCTGTCAGCATTCTACATTGATGATATAAAAACAGACCTCAAACCCATTCAGATTTTTAAGTACAGTGTCTTCTTTGTTTCTCAATTTTGGTAAAAGATTTATTTGGGGGACTCTTCAAACAAATATTTTGGAGCTATTTTCCTTCTCTGAGTTATTTTTCTTATAGATTTTTCTATTAAAACAAGTTCTAAAACTATCTCATATTGAAAACCTAGCAACACCAGCTCCAGCAATCTAAAATACAATTAAGTTTTGAATTCATTTCAGTGTTGTTGTGAATGATTGTTTTAGGGTTCAGGGAAAACCACAACCCCTGAGCCCTAAAACAATCATTCACAACAACACTGAAATGAATTCAAAACTTAAATGGAGTGATTCATTTATATACAATATATATACAGAATCAAATGATTAACAATGGATTGTTACAAACAATCCAACTATCAATACTTTTCTAAGTGGTTTAATAAAATTCCCTCCCTCTCCATCCCAGCCTTCCTTCTTTCCTTCCTTTCTTCCTCTTCATAACAACAGAATGAAGAAGATATTACCTTTGCTCCCATTTCACAGATGCCATTACCCAGGGGAGATAAGGACGTTGCCCATCTGAGATGGCATTGCCAGCTAGTGGTAGAGCCAAGGTTCCAACATACTCAGTCTGGCTGGCAATTACACATTCTTATCCACCGTGCTAGTAATGTCATTATTCAACACTCAAGTTAGGAACATTAGAAAAAAATCTGTGCTTTTGACACACTAAAGAGCCCCTATCAATAGAGTGGCATTGTAAGAAATTAGTGAGCCAGTCACATAGGTGACAAAATATCTATTAACTAGTGTTCTGTGGTCTGCTGATAAATGACCTTTCAAAACGTATTAATAATAAAGGGGCAGAAATTGCATGTCATATGTTCACAGAAGCTAAATATATCAAATCTTTTAAAAATGATACATTTGAGTTAACAAATGCTTTAACATTAAGAACTGGTAAGTAAATGTAAGTGGACAATCTTCTCAGCTACATTTACAGAATACTTGTAAAAGCAATAGCAATAAAACCAAAGACACAACTTCAAAATATCAATGACTTTCATAATTCACAAATATGGGCAAAGAGCCTATAGCTTTATAATTAACAAATTACCCAAAGCTTACATCTAGACAGCAATTTACTTGAATTACAATATATCAAGCAACACTACTATGTCATTGCGTTGGACAGAAAAATAAAGGGAGTTAGCCATGTCCCAACAAATATATAAAACTTTATCTTGCCTTACTATATTTTCTGATTTATTTTCTGCTATATTTTCATAGAAATAAAAAGTGAACATGAACACTGAAACTTTTTACATTTAAGGCTTAACAAGAGCTATTGAAAATGAAATGAGCGTGCTATCTTACCATGTAAGGATATAATATCTAAATCAAACAGCCAATAAAAGCATGGTAAATATTTGCCTATTAGTTGGCAAATATTTGAGACAGATGCTTGAGATGTGCAAATGGTTGAAATTAAATGGGTACCTCTATTTATCTGTGACTATAACCAAACATTTAATGATTTTATATATCATTTGAAAGGTATCTCTTCAAAATTGAAAACACTTATGCCTTTAACTCAGTAATTCTTCTTCTAGAGCTTATTCTACAAAAAGAATTGTAGAACTCATCAATGAACTGTGTATGAGAATATTTTCTGTAGCATTGTTACTAATACAATGAAATGAAATCAATCTAAATATCCCTTAGTTAAGAACCAATTATATTGTAGAGAAACAGAAAACAATTCTGTGCCATTATTTAAAATATTAGGACTAGTATGAAAAGATACACAGGATATATTTTTATTGAATAAAACTAGTTTCAGAATAATATGGGCAGCATGGTGAGGTTTTTAAATGCACAGATTGTATAAAGCTTTTATATTTGTAATGATTGCATCAATACAGAATCTGGGGATGTACACATTGATTAACATCTGTTACTGTCAATCAATGTATATATTAATTAATATATATGTTAATGTATGCATATTAAGTATATGTTAATTATATATTAATGTATACACATTAACTATATGTTAATTGTGTATATATTGATGTGTACATATTGATTATATGTTAAACACATACATTAATGTATGCATATTAATTATATGTTAATTGTATACATATTAATTATATGTTGATTGTATACATTAATGTATACACATTAAAATATGAAGGTTTTTTACTTAGCATATTTATGATTTCTGTTAACCTTTTAAGAAAATAAGATAGCTGCGTCACTCTTGTAATATTATTTTAAAAGTGAATAAAATTTAAAAGAAAAAGAATTAAATTTACCTGTGAAGACTACAGGAAAAGTTTTTTGAAAGATTTTTTTAAAAGAGAGAAATCAATACATTCAAGGAAAGAGCACAGTTCACATTCTAACTTGTGTGTGAACAATGAAAATTATAAGAAGTAAAATCAAATTCACAGATAAGAATCATGATGAGAAAAATTAGCTTAATGTCCTTTAATTTTTCAATATAAAAATTTGCCTCAAATTCTTATGGAGGCAAAGTCAGAAGTGGTAAATCAGCCAGTCCTTCCAGTTATGGTCCCACAGTAAAACACACCACAACTCTTCCACAATTTAAGCATCCATTGCCAGAAAAATTGTCTCACTAGCTATCACTTCCACTTTTCACTTTCGTGCATTGGAGAAGGAAATGGCAACCCACTCCAGTGTTCTTGCCTGGAGAATCCCAGGGACGGTGGAGCCTGGTGGGCTGCCGTCTATGGGGTTGCACAGAGTCGGACACAACTGAAGCGACTTAGCAGCAGTAGCAGCAGCTATACCTTAATAAATTCTCATTTGTTTTAAGCTAACGAAAAATAGAAATAAACAAACTGACTTTTGTTTTGGAAAATTTGACAAAATGCATGTACAGACTTAGTGCAATCGTATGTGGAGCAGGGGCTGGTGATATACACATATATGTAGGTGAATGTATGCTCAGTCAGTTGTGTCTGACTGTGACCCTATGCATTTTAGCCCACCAGGCTCCTCTGCCCATTATCCAGGCAAGGATCCTGGATAGGGCTGCCATCTCCTCCTCCAGCGGATCTTACCAACACAGGGACTGAACTTGCATGCCCTGTGTCTCCTGCATTGTCAGGTGGACTCTTCAGCACAGAGTCACCTGGAAAGCCACGTACATATACACACACATACATACACACATACAATCTGATGAAAAGGAAAAAATAATTAAAAGATAGGAACAATAAGAAAATATGATTTTACAATGGCAAACCTAGGAGCTGGAATGCATCCTGAGGAATTAGGCCTCACTCTGCTGGCCTAGAATATGTCTGAAAGGACTGTATATACTTAGTGAAGAAGGTGGGTGAGCTGAGAGGAAGTCCAGGCCTCTGATGTTGTTGTTCAGTTGCTAAGTCTTTAGCAGGTGACAGCTGGATTGGAGATGCCGATATCCCAAAATACAGTACAAGAGCCCCATTTCCAGCTGACAAATCAGAATAAAACCCATCCCACAAAGGCCTGGGTTTAGAATAAAATCAGGAAAAATGATTAAATGATTAGTTATGTAGCAGTGAATGGGGGGAGGGGATATAAAGGAAAAAAAGATGGACTAAAATCCAGGAGCAACAAAGTTTTAAAAGATATTAAAATAAAACAGCTGAAAAAGGCAAATAAAATAAGTTGTTGGGAATGAATCTATGAATCACCTAAAAACTGAAGATAATCTTTATCTCCAGATAATAAATGTAAAACTAGGCAATAATGAAAACTCTATATATGAAATTTGTCAGATGTACTAAAGTGGTACTTAGAAGTGTGTGTGTGTGCATATATGCAGGTACATACTTTAATTTATATATTAGGAAAAAAGACAAAATTAATGAACTAAGCATCTAACGTGTCAAAAAATAAACAGAATAAAACCAAAGAAAGTATGAAGAAAAATGCAATGATTAAGAACAGATATTAAAATGATTATATGAAATGACTATGCCTTCACATTTAAAAACCTACATAAAGTCATATTTTGGAAAATAATTATAAATGACCAGAAGTGATTTAAGTAGAAACAGAAAACTTGAATAACAATTTGAAAACTGAATCATTATTAAAAAATATTGCCAAAAAAATATCTCAGGGTCAGATGCCTAATGGTAAGCTGCACTAAACATTCAAGAAAAAGACATATTTAATTAAATCAACTTTTTAAAGATAACAGAACAAAACAGGTAGCCTAGTTTATGTGGTTTCTGTAATCTTGATTACAAAACTAGAGAAGATCATTTTGAGAAAAGAAGCTTCAAATATCAAATAGCTGCAAATATACTAAGCAAAATAATAGCAAATCAAAATAAAGTTAAAAAAGCCTAAGATATCAAGAGCAAATTGAATTTATTCCAGAAATAAATTTGTTCAGCACTAGATATCCCCCAAATAATTAATGCAACATATTAAAAATGAACTATATACACATTATAAATACTATATATTATATATTTTATAAAATATAAAATTATATTCTACATAATTATATTCAGTTCAATATCATTTCTACCTAGGCTGGTAAGAATGCATTTTTGAATGATGATGGAGTCCCTGTCTGTGTCAAACTATATACCAGTTCCAGGGCATGCCTAGGTAAATAATGGAGCCTGTACCCTCCGAAATCCTTTAGTCTTGTGATAGGGAGAAACTTGTAAACAAAATTTAACCACAGAGTCTTAATATTACACTTTGTAGAAGGAGCAGAGAGGAAGAGCTAAGTAACCCCACCTAAGAGAGAGTGAAATGCCATGGCTCTTTCAAGAAATGGAGAGTACCTGTGTGAAGCTTGAATAAAAAGACTTTGACAGGAGGTGGCAGCAAAAGTTTCCTCCAGTGAAACTTGACGTCTGATCAAAAAGTCTTGTATGTGATGCTAAAAAGTCAGAATTTCATCCTGCAGAAGATGGGGAGTCAGGAAAGGAGTTAAGGAAGTAAGAGGATAAGGCCTGTGTTGATGGTGGTGCAGAGGCCATAATAAACGGAGCCATGACTTTCACACAGAAACGCCCTCTCCAGTGATTAGTCTCTATAGCTTGAACTCTCTCTTTTTTTTAAATGGGTTTGATATTCTGGCAGCAAATAACCCTGAGAATGTAGGAAATACATAACAAAGAACACTAAAGGAATTATCTCCCTATGAAATTATCTATGAAAATATAAAATCATGAATCTACATAGCAATATAATTGTGAATGTAGAGAGAATAGATTAAATATGAAATGTGATACTGGAATATATGTTGGTTTTTTATTCTGAAATGAAGACTGAAACTCCATTTCAATTTTATTCATTCTATTTCAAGAAGATAAACTGATACACAGACACACATACATATTGACCAATATATGTTCTAGGCTTCCCAAATGGTTCAGTGGTAAAGAATCTGCCTGTTAATGCAGGAGACACAGGTTCGATTCCTAGGTCAGGAAGATATACTGGAGAATGAAATGGCAACCCACTCCAGTATTCTTGCCTGGTAAATCCTATGGACAGAGGAGTCTGGCAGGCTTCAGTTCATGGGGTCAGAAAGAGTCAGACAAGACTTAGTGACCTAGCATGCACACACAATATAAGTTCGAACTCCAAGCTCCTTATGATAAAACATTTTCATGAATTTTATGTTATTACATTTAATAATCTACTTTTCATTAATTAAGGTATTAAGGTGTACTTTCATAAAACATAATTAGTTTACAACTTAATGGGGAATAAAGGGAATGCTAGATGAATAGAGAACTTGGAATATTCTTTAAGCTGCATGCCTACTTCATTTTGTAATAATTAAATCACTTCTGCATAGAAAAAAGATCAGTTCAGTTCAGTTCAGTTCAGTCACTCAGTCACGTCCAACTCTTTGTGACCCCATGGACTAAAGCACACCAAGTCTCCCTGTCCATCACCAACCCCCGGAGTTTACTCAAACTCATGTCTATTGAGTCTGCAATGCCATCCAACCATCTCATCCTCTGTCATCCCCTTCTCCTCCCGCCTTCAATCTTTCCCAGCATCAGGGTCTTTTCAAATGAGTCAGCTCTTTGCATCAGGTGGCCAAAGTACTGGAGTTTCAGCTTCAGCATCAGTCCTTCCAATGAATATTCAGGACGGATTTCCTTTAGGATGGACTGGTAGGTGTCTATAAAATAATTACTATAAAATTAAGAATAATTGTTATATTCTTTAAGACTGTTTTTATCTAGAGAAGTATTTCTGTTCAATAAGCTGGCGTTTTTTGGCTCTGTTTAATGATAATAAAATATAACTTGTAGAAGATGATCAAAAAATACAACGAACATTTTAGGGTTGTTACCTTAGTCTTGTCACTAAAATTTAATTGTGAAAAGGTCCCTTTCTTCCCATGTGGAAGAAAGCTCTGAACACAGAGCAGAGGTTTTCATCCTTTAAGGAAATTAGACCCCTTTATGAAGCTGGCAGAAATTATGGACCTGAAGTACTTCCTATAAACATTTATGTGTATGGGCAACATTCTTAAATAATTTTTTCAGAATTTTACTTGAAGCTTATTCTCAGATTAAAAACCTTTGACACGTAACTAACAAACTATTACTGCACTCAAAACTGCAGTCACTAATCTCACAATTAAATATCACTATATTATTTCTGGTGTTTTGACTTATTTTTCTCAGTCTCCTCTCTTTTATCTAAATAACATTTTTATTTTCACATAGTAGATCAAGCCCTGACTCCTTTAGGAAATCATCTTTGATGGTCAGTGACTTCCAATCTTTAATAGCAACTGTTATCTGCACCAGTAATATACTTATTTACCTTTTAGCCTATAAAAGATATTGTTCTAAGTTTCTGACTGAATGGCTATAAGCCTCTTGAAGGCAGGCTCTGTGTTTTATAACAATTTCATTTCCAGTCCAGAGCTTAAAGGATACTACAATCATAATTGAAGTTAACACATATTTATTACAATTTAAACAATTTTATTCTTCTCATTTTCAATAACTACAGTTTATATAATTCTAAATACTATGATGTAACCCAAATAAATATTTGTTTTCAGAGACCTAAGTATGTATAATTTGCACTCTATTGATTTGTGTCATGTTATTTTGTGAGTTTTTACACTCCTTTGGTTTGTGTGTATTTACTAATCTTTCAACATTGATGAACACTGAATGCAGAGATTGCATTTTTCAAACCCAATAGGCACCAGTTAATGTCATTGACAATTATAATAGCCACTTCTTGATTACATTACCTTTGCCTCATTCTGTTTTAATAGGCTAAATGAAAATGACCTTGGAAAACAGAGAGGTACTTAGCTTTATACACTGAGTATGTTCCAGAATAAAAAAAAAGAGAGAGAAGTAAAATGTTGATAGATGCATGTTTTTATTTTAGGCTATTTTCAGTTGGCCACTAGCCCTAATGATAATTTTCAAGTAGTTAATTATTTAGAAAGACAAATAATGTTGGGTAGAAGAATCCATTACTTGATGTGATTTAATTTTACCTTCTAATTCCTTGGTTGTGGGGGCAGGGGTGGGGAACTCCTGCTATATCAATAGTCAGTAGCAAATTAGCAAGTTTCGCACTCTGGTAGAAATCTTCTGAAGTATGATCCAGGGCATTGTGGGTAATTACAATCTATGGGCCCACCAAATCCAAGTGTAAGGAAACATGATTCTTGTATTAAAATGTTCCAGTAATGTATTTTTTTAAATTTAGCTTTTTGGACTCAGGTTTATTCTTCTCAAGTAGAGCAGGCAGGAGAAAATGTACTAATGGCATGCCTCACCCTGTTTTTTCCCTACTTAGATGGATAGTAGCAATAGGTATCTCCTGCTCATTTATAATCAGGAATACTCAATTAACCCAAACTGCCATTTCCAAATATCCCTCTCTCATGTCTTAGTTTGAAGATCAAAAAAAAAAAAAAAAACCTCTATATTTTTGTTTCTGCCCTAAGGCATTTCTCTCATTTATTCATGTCATAGTGTCATATATAACTATCATCCATCTAATCTCTTAGTTTCCTAGGGAAATATAAATCCATTATTTTAATAAAATCAGCGATAAATATTCATAAAGAAGATAGGAATGTGTTTGTAAAATAAATGTCTTAAAACAAGCTAGGATCATCCTGTTATTCATTTATGTGTTTATGCTGGGGGCATGAGCGTGGCCTTGACATTCAGCCACAAAAGCTGCCGTGGAGACGAAGGGGAGAAAGGAGGAATTTGAACTAGATCACTTCCCTCTGCTAACAATGGTCAGAGGTTTAAGGTTACCTTAAGGTTTCTTGCTATTGATAAGCCTTTCAAATCTAATCATCTCTCAATTATTTAAGGGCTGATTACTCTATCAGTACCTAAGTATGTCTCCTGTTTTTCCTCCTCTTTTTCACTTTGGCTATTTCCCTTTTAGTACTAAATGAGCTAGACAAAAACAGGAAAGAAACTAAAGCACTAAAATCCAGTGCATATAATGGGTACCATTCAAGAATTGCAGTTGTGCCCATATGGCTTTGGATTTTCAATTTTCTGTGTTATATTATTTCCATTCTACACATTCCAAATGATCTCACTCCATTCCCAACAGTCATCTTCACACAGAATGTGCAAAATTTAACTAATATCAAGGTGTTTGCATTGCCTCTTTCACTCCTTTTATTTGTAGTAATTTAAATAGAAAATATTCATGATCATTGCTAGAAGTAGGAGCTATCAGTGCTATTCTAAAATATAATCAAAATTGCTTTTAAAAGGTTAGTTAACCCTTAATATGCAAAACAATTGTTAAGCTAGGATGAATTCACAGCACATGGAATTTGTGTGCTAAAAGCAAACTGGTACAGCCACTGTAGAAAACAGTATGGAGGTTCCTAAAAAAAATTAAAACTAAAATTGTCACATGATTCAGAAATTCCAAAGCTGAGTATATATCCAAAGGAAACAAAACTACTATGTTGAAGAGATATCTGCACTCCCCAAGTTCACTGCAGCTGCATTTATAATGATCAAGACATGGAAACATCCTAAGTATGTGTATGTGTGTGTGTCCCTGTGATTGTGTATGTGTATACTATTCAGCCATTAAAAAAAGAAGAAAATGTTGCCATTTGTGTCAAAATGGATGGATTTTGAGAGCATTATGCTAAGTGAAGTAAGTCAGATAGAGAAAAAGAAATACAGTATGACCTCATTTATGTGGACTTAAAACAAAAAAAACATGAAAAGAGATCAGATCAGTGGTTATCACTGTCAGGGGGATGGGGCTGTGGAGTAGGGGAATTGAATGAAGGTGATCAAAGGTACAAACTTTCTGTTATAAGATAAGGTACTGGGGTTATAATGTATAAGATGATGATTCTAGTTAGCATAGCATGCTTGCCTGTGTGTATGTGTGCTAAGTCACATCAGTCACGTCTGACTACTTGTGACCCTAGAGACTGTAACCCACACAGCAGGATGGTGAAAGCTGCTAAGGGAGCAACTTCTAAAAGTTTTCACTGCAGGTAAAAAAATTGAGGGGATTAACTATATGAGGAGATGAATATTAACTAAATTTATTTTGGCAATTGTTTCCCAATATATTTATGTCAAGTCATTATGTGGTCTATCACAAATTTATACAGAACTGTATGTCAATTATATCTCAATAAAAATGAGAAATAAAAGAAATAAACAGATGAGATAGTGCTGTTTTTAAATGTAGAGAAAACATTTGTGCACAGCATATATAATTACAATTAACATTTGAGTTTTACAATTTCCATTTGTTGGGAATTGTCTTATTATTGATTCAATTTCACTTCTGGTAATTAGTCCCTTCATATTTTCTATTTATTTCTTGCTCAATCTTCAGTGATTGTACATATCTAAGGATTCATCCACTTCTTCTACATCCATTTCTATGTCCATTTTACTGGTGTTTGATTGTCCATAGTAACTCTTATGATTCTCTGTATTTCTGAGGTATAGGTTTTAACTTTTGTCTTTTAACCTTCCTACTAGCTTTTTATGTGGCTTATTTACCACCACTACTACACATTTGCCTTTACCAATGAGACATTTTCTATCATAATTTTCATATTCTAGTTGTGACGTTTTCTGCTTAGATAAATCCCTTTAACATCTCTTATAAAACTACTTTGGTGTTGCTGAACTCTTAGCTTTTGCTTGTCTGTACAAATTTCAAAGAATTTTCATATACACTACCTCACCTTGTTCCTCATAAAAATGTTATGATAATAATGGGTAAGGATACTGTGATGATTTTAAATAACTTCTATCACTTTACATGTCCAGGAATTATGAGAGTCAGACTTCACACCACGGTCTCCTCTTCTTAAATAATATATCTACAGATATATAACAGTAGCTTGACATATAGACATGACACAAGTTAAATAACCACTTTTCACCTCTGCATAGCTGATGATAGTCTCTGTGATAGCCACGACATTTTAGATCTTGGGTTTTTAACAAAATATAAGTTAATAATGCTCATTGAAAGTCAAAAGGGTGTTTCTCATTAACAAGTGTCTACTCCAGGTAGAAAATTCTGGGATTCAGGCTCCTTCCACTGTGTGGTTCCACTGTCTTCCACAAAGCAGAGACCATGGCTCAAGCCAGAAAAAGGAAGGGAGAATGGAAGAGAGAGTGTGAGAAGGTTTGCTATGCCAGGCTTAAAAATGAAGTGCATTATTTTCACTTGCATTTCACTGGTGAGAACTCAGCCTTGACACTTCATTGCCCACCTTATAGGTAGAATAGAAAAAATGGTGTATGAGCCCAAGAAGATGTTCTAACAAACTCTGCCACCGCCTTAATTTCCTCACTTGTAAAACTGGAAAGAAAACCCATTTTACGGTGTTTTTTGTGAAGGTGAACTGAGAAAATGCATGTAACAAGTTTAAAAGTATTTTAAATATTCACTAAGGAACAACTAGCTTTGCTTTTGTACTAGTTCTCATCCATACCATCTTAGTAGCAAACATAATGAATTTCTAGAAATAGAATTCAAGAAAGGACATTCTAAGAAGTCTATAATTGTCCTCCCCCCACACCAGTCTGCTCCAGCCTACTCATCCATTCACTCCGAAAGATACTACAGACTACCGTCCACCAGAAACTGTGCTCATCATCAATGCTAAAACAAAGGGAAGGTCTGGTGCATTCCTCAGGTGCTCACTCCACTAGAGAAGGTAGAAACAGATGGGGAACTATGATACAATAATTAAAGAGAGAAGAAAAAGATAAAGCAGGTAAGCAGATTGCTTGACATTTTTAAGCAAGCAATAATAACAATAATGACAAAAATGCAGGTAGCAACAATTGCACTGAAAATCCACTAAGCCACCCAAAAAATGAAGTCAGAGAAGGAATTTTGATGAGGAGTATGTGTTTGTGTGCCTCACGTGTGTTGTCATGAGGGGTAGGGGTAGGTGCTAAAGGAAGAGACAGGGAGGCATTCTTACTCAGAGGATGCAACTGGCAAAAAGCACAAAGTCGCAAAGAAACAGAAGCCACTACCTGAATGTTAAGCATTCAGTGACTGTGGGAACACTGAGGTTTAGAACAGTTTGTATATTTTAAGGAGCTGGACTTATTTCAGTAAATAAATTTCATTTAAGACTCATTTGAGAGGATTTAAGCAGAGAAGTAGGCTTTCCTGTTAGCTCAGCAGTAAAGAATCCTCCTTCGAATACAGGAGACGCAGGTTTAATCCCTAGGTCAAGCAGATCTCCTGGAGAAGGAAATGGCTACCCACTCTAGTATTCTTGCCTGGAAAATTTTATGAACAGAGAAGCCTGGCAGGGTAACAGTCCATGGGGTCTCAAAAGAGTCGGACACAACTGAGCAACTAAACAACAAGCAGAGAAATAACATGATAAGATTTTTGCTAAAGCAGGGAGAAGAATAAATACAGGAAAAAGGTTATATAAACAAGACCAGTTAGGGAACAGGTACAATTCACCTAGTGAAAGGCAATGAATTTCTGAGCTAGAACAATATTAGGAGGAGAAGAGAGAAAGGGAGACAGGCGGAAGGGAAGGACCTTGATTATATTGAGAAAGGATCAGCAGGACTTAGTCATTGATTAGATTAAGTGAGATGATGACGACTCTAACTTAAATGGCTGCCATTAAGATATATAAAAATGAGAGCGTAAGCTTATAGGATATGTGAAGAACTCACCTTTCATCATACTGAGTTTAAGGTACCATGTAGATTTTCAAGTAGGAACACCCAAAAGGGGTTGGACACACAAATCTGAAACTCAGAAGAGACTGAGGGTACAATTTTGGGAGTCATGACTTTGAAATCTTACTCTTGCTGATATTTACTTTATATTTTTTTAATATTTAATTAGTAGAAAAACGTGGGGAATCTATAATCAGTCATATTAAAGTCTTCAAGTGACAGGTGTAATGAGAAGTGGTAGAAACCAAGCATCCAAAGAAGTGTTTTCATATAAAGACATGTCTGAATTAAAACTGCTTCCATGGTCTGACTGCTAAGATGGCCTAGAAGCCATGATACTTTGGTGGCAATGGGTCCAACTGAGGCTCAGATCTTAATTTCTAAATAGCATTTCAATAAAACAACTAGGGCTCCTTGGAGAAACTACAGATTCAAAAGCTAGAGAAAGGAAATACAAGATGAATCAGAGTATTAAGTAATGTCAGAAAGCAATGTTGGAGAAAAAAATGGTTAGGGTATCTTGAAAGGACACAGGAGCCACCCCAAAAGAGCTGACTACAGCTGGAACAATCTGAACAACAACAACAACAGAAAGCATTGGATGAAAACTCAAAGAATAAAATACATACTCTTGAGACTATACTGATATAAACAAATGATTAAATAAATAAACAGAGAAGAATGGGCAAATTGTCCTTATATAATTTCAAATATAATAAATGTAGAAGAAATTTCATTAGAACACCACAGTAATAGCTGCTGCAACAAAGCTCCACTCAAGGATGATAAAAATAAGTGAAACAAACTCTAACAAACAAGCTAGTCACATAGTCTAAAGCTATTTCCCCTTAAATACTATTAATTATCAAGATGATTTTAACTCATTTCCACAGAATCTTCAATATTCCATATCCCTCCCTCCAGGTGGCAAAAATCTCTCTCTTTCCCCTTGAGTATGGGCTGTACTTAGGGTCTTGCTTCTAAAGAACAGTGTGGAAAGCTAAAATACTAGCTTTACACTGGAGAAACTTGGCAAATAGTACCTTAATCACATGATTAAGGTCAACACCACCAGTGATAGGTCATGATGATGTCATATACCCCTAAAAGACGCAGAGAACATTTCACTTCACTGATATCCTTTCTTTACTCAAGTCTAAGCATGAGAAAACTTCAGAAAAAAGATTCTACAAAATAGTTACCAGTACTTTTCAAAGTGGGGCTCCCCAGGTGGCTCAGTGGTAAGGAATCTGCCTGCCAACACAGGAGACATGGGTTTGATGCCTGGGTTTGGATGAGCCCCTGCAGAAGGTAATAGCAACCCACTCGAGTATTCTTGCCTGGAGAATCCCATGCATAGAGGAGCCTGGCAGGCTACAGTCCATGGGGTCATAAAAGAGTCAGACTTGACTTATCGATTAAACAACAACAATTCTTCAAAGTATCAGGGTCATGAAAAAGAGAAGACTGAAGAACATTACATATCTCTAAGGAGACATGATGACTAAATGGAATGTGGTATCTCAGAACCCTAAAATATGAAAAAAACATGAGTAGAAAACCTGGTGCAATCAAAATAAAGTCTGTAGTTTAATTAACAGTGCCATACCAATGAACAATGCACCAAAACTAATTCCTCATTTTTAATAAATGTACCATAGTTATGTTAAATTTTTAACATTAGGGAAATCTGTGTGAAAGGGATATAGCAACTCTGTCCACTCTCTTTACAATTTTTCTGTAAATCTAGAATTACGTCAAAAGAAACTTTAAAGAAATAACTGGTATCAGAACACAAATATTGAGAGCATTAAGGGACTAAATTATGTGAGGAAATCAAACAAGACATACTTGCATGATTATTATACAAAAGCCAGTTTTGTACTATATAAACCACAGATTTACAGAGGGTTAGGGTCAGAAACACAAATAGACACAATAAATGACCTAGATGACAAAACAAATTTCACCAAATTTCCAGAAGCCTAACCATACTTGAGCAGAGAAGAAAACGCATTCAATTCATTCAAATGTTTCCCGCATAGTACTGTTCCCTCATAGCTTTCCTTGAAGTTTCTCTGACACACCTATAGCACCTCAAGCAATAAAGCAAATTAAAGGAGTATTATGACTCATTCATGCACTCATTCATTCCACTTAGTATTTATTGAGTTTCTATTATGTGCCAAGCATTATTCTGGAAGACTGAAATACACTGAGGTTATTTAAAGTTGAACTAGATAATCCATCCCTGATTATTCGAATAAGTAAACTGAGGTCTCAGAGTTTAAATGACTTAATCAAGATCATACAGTTGGTTAAAAACACAAGCAGACTAGAAATTAGGCTCTTCAGCAATTGCTTTCTTATCCAAACAGTGGTTCTGAGTAGCAGAAAAACCCTGGAAAAGGTACAAAAAATGTCCGTTTTCTTTATGACTAGGAAAAAAATTCTCTAAACATTAAGGGTGATTTGAGCTTATCATAAAGATATGCAAAGAGCTCTAGTTTCTAGTAATCTTTATTCCAGGAACAGGAAATTCACACAGTTTAATCTTCAGAAAAGCTTTGTTAGATAAATCTCATAATTGTGCTACTTCTTTTTTTTCTTCAGAAACAGAAAGTCAGGCTTCCAAAGGTTAAATGCTTTTCTGAGTTCATTTAATGAGATAGTGAGAAAGCTGAAAATAGAAGTCCCTGATTCCTCATGTTTGCCTTATTTCACCTCACATTATCTCACTGAATTAAATTCTATTTTTCTGTAGTACTCTTACTATCACAGTAAGGTGTCCTGATTCACTGTAATGGATAGAAAATGGAGGTCTCAACATAACATTAATATACTTAGCGAAACTCATAACATGTATATCATCAAACACTTTTCATTTAAAGAACAATTTCACTGATTTCCTCTCAGTTTCTCTGAAACTGAGTTTCCTCACTTATGAAAAGGATAAATAATACCTATCTTTGTAATTATTGTGTGGATTATCTAATATAACATATGTGAAGTGTTAGCATGATATCTATACATTCTATTAATAATTTGTTTTCCCTCTATTTTCCCGCCAATTTTAGCCCCACAAATCAAATTTAGATTGCAAGTTAATTGAGAAAGTCAGTTATGTATATAGCTACAATATGAATAAAGGGAAAATGAAATATCTGGTAAATGAAGTTGTTTAGAAACATTTTGAATATCACATAAGTATAGATGCTGAGCCCCAATGAAACATAAAATATCAAACAATCCGAATCTTTAATTTGATCTACATAGGTCAAAACGTATTATCTGGGACAATGTAAGTGGAATTTTATAAACAGGTTAACCTAGTATAAATATTTAAACACTAATATCTGATAAACTGATCAGATGTTTCATTTACTAATTAGTATAGTTCACTAACTAGGACAAATTTGAGAAGATTGATATAGTGTATTAGAATAAATTATTTCTTATGTTCAATAACATGGAACAAAGTATTTTAGAAACATTACAAATGTCTTAACTTCATATTTTTCTTATTACTCAACCAAGACTTCCATATGGTAGGTCATATAAGCCTTTTTCTTAAGTAGGTTAAATCATCTCCCTTTCAACATTTAAACAATGAATTTACTTGGAAATTTTGTGTCATGGATAATAGAGAGAAAATTCAAATGATTTTTCATTATTTCCAAAATGTAATTTGTTAGTTTAGCTGTATTATTATTTTAAACCACATTTCCTTTGGGGGGAAAAAATGTGTGATAGTTTTGAGTTAATCTAAAATTTCTGAAAAAGAAAGAACTCATCAAGCAACAAATAAAAATTACGTAGAAGGAATTTTTTAAAAATATCAGTGGGTGTGATGGGTAGCTTGCGATAGGGTAGTTCAACATCTTATTGGTCACCACGATGAAAGGTAAAAGATGCTAATCATCTTCCATAGCTTCAGAATTCACCATTAAACTAGCTGTGTCCATATTTAGACACTCATATTTCCCTAATTTTAAAAAGTGCACCTGGAGCAGAATTTTTTCTCCAAAAGACAGAGCCAGCTGTAGAGAGAGAGAGACAATTAAGCTTGATTGGATGACTCAGCAATAAAAATAGGAAACTAGCTGGATGAGAAAAGATGAGCTACAAAGAACTAGATTGTCAGGAGAGGGCTCTTTGAAAGAAAGAATAAGGAAGTGAAAATAAGTCCACCAACACAAACAACTGGAGAGGTGAACTTTTCAGCTAATGGCAAACACATTCCTAAAATGGAAAGAGAAGGCAAAAGAATGCTTTATTTGTAGTTAAATTGTGTAAAAGGCTATATATTTCTCAATGGCTATTATGCTTTAATAAGCAGTTAATATAATACTAAATCAAGAGTCTAGCACTATCAAAGGTCACCTAAGCCTTTCCACCATCAGGTGACACCACTGTGCTCCTTCCTGCCTCTTCCAGGAACAGGGGTCTGATCTTTTTGCCAGAAAAACAATCCTCTTCCTCTTGCTAGCTCCTCCTCATCCCTCAAAAGTCCATTCCTTTCATGGTTATATTTACCTAGGGAAGGGTCACTTTATCCTTCAGACTGGGTCAGTCTCCCCTCATTAGTGTATCACCTTTTAGATGCTGCCTCCTTCACAGTACACGGTCCAAGAATGTTCATGTTTAACTTCAATATTTTTAACATTAATCTCCTTTGCTATTTTAAGATCCATCAGAGAAGATCTTGTGTCTGTTTCCTTGACCACAGCATACCCTCAGTAGGAGCTCAGTGAATATTCACTGTTGAGTGAACGGATTCTGAATGGAAAATAATGAGGCAGAGATGCAACCCCACCTGACAACTGATTAGTTCCATTATTCTGGACAAGTTTACTTTGCCTCTTTATGTCTTACTTTTCTCTAAGATTACATCCATTTATAAACCTCCAAGCTTTGATAAATAGGTTATATAATGTCTTTTTCTTGAGTTAAATGTGAAATTTTCAAGAAACTTTCATTTTAACTGCTATGATATTATTATCCATATTAATTTTCTGTGCATCCTCTGTTATTTCATTAGAACTCAGTAAAGTTAGCTATTCTTTGTAAATAGGAGAAATATCTCCTAGTGATGAAAATGAAGAATCCCATCCGCTTTAATTCAGAAGACTGATGAGACAATTTAAACATTTATTCAACAAATAATGAATATAAATCAACTAGACCCTAAAAGTCACTCTAGGTGAAGAGGACAAAATAATAAGTAAAAAACCAAAGTCTCCTTTCTCCTAGAGCTTTCATTTTAGGGGAAGTGGGGTACATAAATATATAATATAGGGAGTTGTAATAAGTTTTATGTAGAAAAATTAGATCAGGATGGATAAAGAACAGAGGAGAAGACTGATGCTTTATATACAGTAGTCAAGGAAGAGCTCACTCATAACTTGACCTTCTACCCATAACTTGAGTAGAGACCTGAAAGAAGTAAAAACAAGAGACTTATCTGGTTAAAGAGCTTTCCAGATAGAGGAAAGAGCTGGTCCAAAAGCCATGAAGGACATTCTTGGCAAAGTTCTAGATATAGAAGGGGTAAGTGTGGCTAGAAGGAAGGAAAAAGAGCCTTCCAATAAAAGATGAGATTACAGGAGTAGTCAAGGAGTCAGACAATGTAGGAGGACCTTATGGGCCTCTTCATGGGACTGAAAACCATTGCATTGTTTGGAGCCGTGAAGTGATATGGTTTGCTTAGGTTTTCAAAAGAATGCACTGACAGCGATATGAAAAATTAGCCCAAAGGATGCAAGGGTAGAAATAAAGAAAACATTTAGGAGGTGTTACAATTACTCCAGTGGGAGATGAGGATAGCTTGAAACAGAATGGTAAGGGTGGAGATGGTTCAGAAATGGTCACATTCCAGATCTATTTTGAAATAGACTCAGTGGATTGGATATGGATATGGTGGGCAAGAGGAATCAAGTAAGCAGCTGGCTGGAGGAGGATCAACATCCTCTCTCACCTGCAGGGCCCAAGCATAAGCAGAAGAAAAGAGAAAAATCACCACTTGCATGGGCTACAGGAGAAACAGTGTCTTCAAGTGAAAACTAGGTTTCAGTTTGAGAAAACAAAAAGTGAACGGAGGCATTTTGTTGAAAGAGTTCTATATACCTATGACCCAGTGGACAGTACCGGGGATGGGGTTGGAGAGGGTCACGAGAGGAAGTTAGGGCAGTACATGCATAAAACCATATGGGGAGGAAAAAATGTGGTAATCTGAGAATTCTTGCATTTACAGAGGCAAACTGGTATCCAGGATATACTGGCATTAGTCTGGATGACGTTTCAGGCAGACTGTGGTGATGAGGCTATGAGTCAGACCTAGAGGAAGGAGGCCTCTTTCTGCTAGAAACCTGTCATGCTCTTAGATGATAAGGAAATATTAACACAAACTCTGTTTTCTGTGTCCTCAGGTTCTGGGCTAAAAATATCATCCTTGATTTTTCTTTCATGGAAATGTTTGATCTAATAGCATGTAGCTATTTGAGGTACTGGGTTACATGTTAGTATTAGATAAGCATTGATCTGCATGTGCCTTGAGTAAAGGTTTACCTTTTCTTTTGCCAAGAGAACGCACTGGTCATAGCAAATAGCCTCTTCCAACAAAAGAGAAGATTCTACACATGGACATAACCAGATGGCCAACACCAAAATCAGATTGATTATATTCTTTGCAGCCAAAGATGGAGAAGGTCTCTTCAGTCAGCAAAAACAAGACCAGGAGCTGACTATGGCTCAGATCATGAACTCCTTATTGCCAAATTCACACTTAAATTGAAAAAAGTGGGGAAAACCACTAAACCATTCAGGTATGACCTAATCAAATCCCTTATGATTATATAGTAGAAGTGACAAATAGATTTAAGGGACTAGATCTGATAGACAGAGTGCCTGATGAACTATGGACAGAGGTTCATGACATTGTATAGGAGACAAGGATCAAGACCATCCCCATGGAAAAGAAATGCAAAAAGGCAAAATGGCTGTCTGAGGAGGCCTTACAAATAGCTGTGAAAAGAAGAGAAGTGAAAAGCAAAGGAGAAAAGGAAAGATATACCCATTTGAATGCAGAGTTCCAAAGAATGGCAAGGAGAGATAAGAAAGCCTTCCTCAGCGATCAATGCAAAGAAATAAGAGAAAACAACAAAATGGGAAAGACTAGAGATCTCTTCAAGAAAATTAGAGTTACCAAGGGAACATTTCAGGCAAAGAGGGCTCAATAAAGGACAGAAATGGTATGGACCTGAAAGAAGCAGAAGATATTAAGAAGAGATGGCAAGAATACACAGAAGAATTGTACAAAAAAGATCTTCACGATCCAGTTAATCACAATGGTGTGATCACTCACCTAGAGCCAGACATCCTACAATGTGAAGTCAAGTGGGCCTTAGGAAGTATCACTATGAACAAAGCTAGTGGAGGTGATGGAATTCCAGTTGAGCTATTTCAAATCCTCAAAGATGATGCTGTGAAAGTGCAGCATTCAATATGTCAGCAAATTTGGAAAACTCAGCAGTGGCCACAGGACTAGAAAAGGTCAGTTTTCATCCCAATCCCAAAGAAAGGCAATGCCAAAGAATGCTCAAACTACTGCACAATTGCACTCATCTCACACACTAGTAAAGTAATGCTTAAAATTCTCCAAGCCAGGCTTCAGCAATACATGAACCATGAACTTCCAGATGTTCAAGCTGGTTTTAGAAAAGGCAGAGGAACCAGAGATCAAATTGCCAACATCCGCTAGATCATCGATAAAGCAAGAGAGTGCCAGAAAAACATCTATTTCTGCTTTATTGTCTATGCCAAAGCCTTTGATTGTGTGGATCACAATAAACTGGAAAATTCTGAAAGAGATGGGAATACCAGACCATCTGACCTGTCTCTTGAGAAACCTGTATGCAGGTCAGGAAGCAACAGTTAGAACTGGACATGGAACAATAGACTGGTTCCAAAGAGGAAAAGGAGTACGTCAAGGCTGTATATTGTCACCCTGCTTATTTAACTTATATGCAGAGTACATCATGAGAAACCCTGGGCTGGAAGAAGCACAAGCTGGAACCAAGATTGCTGGAAGAAATATCAATCACCTTAGATATGCAGATGACACCACCCTTATGCCAGAAAGTGAAGAGGAACTAAAGAGCCACTTCATGAAAGTGAAAGAGGAGAGTGAAAAAGTTGGCTTAAAGCTCAACATTCAGAAAACTAAGATCATGGCATCTATTCCCATCACTTCATGGCAAATAGATGGGGAAACAGTGAGAGACTTTACTTTGGGGGGCTCCAAAATCACTGCAGATGGTGCAACCATGAAATTAAGAGATGCTTACTCCTTGGAAGGAAAGTTATGACCCAACTAGACAGCATATTAAAAAGCAGAGACGTTACTTTGCCAACAAAGGTCCATCTAGTCAAGGCTATGGTTTTTCCAGTGGTCAGGTATGGATGTGAGAGTTGGACTATAAAGAAAGCTGAGCACCGAAGAATTGATGCTTTTGAACTGTGGTGTTGGAGAATACTCTTGAGAGTGCCTTGGACTGCAAGGAGACCCAACCAATCCATCCTAAAGGAGATCAGTCCTAGGTGTTCATTGGAAGGTCTGATGTTGAAGCTGAAACTCCAATACTTTGGCACCTGATGTGAAGAGCTGAGTCATTTGAAAAGACCCTGATGCTGGGTAAGATTGTGGCCAGGTGGAGAAGGGGATGACAGAGGATGACATGGTTGGATGGCATCATCGATTCAATGGACATGAATTTGGATGGGCTCTGGGAGTTGGTGTTGGAAGGCACCTGGCATCCTGCAGCTCATAGGGTCGCAATGAGTCGGACACGACTGAGCAACTGAACTGAACTGAACTGAACTCAAAGAAAGTCCAAAGATAAGGGAAGCCACCCCCATCCTTCAAGGCTTGGCTTCTGGACCATATTTCCCAACACCTCATACTACTTCCCTCTGCAAACTTATTCCCTGCATAAACTATAAGGCAGTACATGTTTAATTTGTGATGCATCTGCTCTTGATTAGATATGAAACGGGAGAAATACACACAACTCTAATTAAAAATTTTACCTCTAAAAACAGAAAATTTAAAACACTCTCAGCTAGGAAGGGGGCTTCCATGGTGGCTCAGCTGATAAAAAACCTGCCTGCCAACATAGGAGATGGAAGAGATATGTGCTCAACCCTTGGGTCAGGAAGATCTCATGAAGTTCACAGGGTTGCAAAGAGTTGGACATGACTGAGCACACATGCACACAGCTAAGAAGGTAAAAAAAGAAGCCAAAACTACAGATTTTCAGAAGCCTAGGAGGGTATACAAAAACTTATATAAATAATGTTTATAAAATATATGAATACAATCCAAATAAAATGAAGATGAAAAATTGCACTGAGCTAAGTCTTGACCTCAGGGTCCTTTGTGAAATGTTTTACTTCATTACAAAAACCGGAATAGGATAATTAAATACTTCAATCCATTATTACGCCATTATTTTGATTTATTCATATTAGAATCTCTGTGGTTTTGTTTATATAGAAGACATATTTGCCCAAAGAGAAGAAACTTTGGAATAATAAAAACAAAGTTTTATGTTAATGATTCATAAAATTCTTTCTCTGTGGCAAGCACTGAGTTCAGGCTCTGCCCTGGGCCCTTTACAGATGCACTATATTCAATATTTACAATGCTCCCATGAGTTATCTATTATTCCTACTATGTAGACTGGGAAATGAAAACTTAGCAAAGTTACATATCTCAGAAGATACGAAACAGAATTTCAACACAATCGTGTACATTAGCCACATGACATTGTTGTCATTTATTAATTTTATGATAATTGTGAAAGACTATTCATGTCAATCGCAAATAAACATCTAATAATGCTTCTTTGTTGAAAATAATTACATGACTGTCTAGACTAGCAGTTCTGAATATTGATGTGGAAATCATTTCAATACTACCAACAGTAGTGATTGCTCTCATGAAATATCCCTCAACAATCACTCCTGTGTTCTCTGTGTACCAGGAACTACTGAAGCACTGGGAATTCAACACTAACAGAGAAAGCTGAAGTTTATAGTCTCAACCAACATCCTGGTGGACACACAGCGATACAGCCATGAAACACATAAAACCATTCTTTTTTTTTGGCTGCACCAGGTCTTAGTTGTAGCACTCAGGATCTTCGATTTTCATTGCAGCATGAGGGATCCTTTTTAGTTGAGGCATGTGGGATCTAACCAGGGATGGGACCTGGGGCCTCTGCATTGGGAGCATTGAGTCCTAGCCACTGTACCACCAGGAAAGCCCCAACAAAACCATTCTAAGTGCCAAGAAGCAAAGACCCACAATATTGTGAAGGTGAATATAGAGGAATAACAACTTGAGCTAAATGTGTTCACAAAATATCACTCTGAAAAGATAATGTTCAAGTTGTTTAGGAAGGCAGAGAATACAATCACAAATTCCTAATGAAGGATCCAGCTTCAAGAAGAAGTCTAATGAAGCCAGTGAACAGTCTGCAAAGGAGAGAGTGATACAAGCTAATTTTGGAGAGAGAGGCAGGGGGTCAGATCATGCAAGGTCCTGGAGGTCATGGTAGGGCATATTCAGACTTTATTATAATAAAGTCACTGGAAGGTTTTAATCAGAGGACTCAGAGGAGTTACAAGATCCAATTTGGAAAAGAAAGTTAAAACAACCTATCAGAAAAGACATTACTATGTACACAATATATAAATATATGCTTATATATGCCATATGCCATGTATGTGTGAATATATATATATATATGTATATGTATATGTATACATATGTTATGTGCATAAATGACAAACAGGATCTATCTATTTGCCTACACTTCTACTTCAAATAGATTTCTCAAAGTCAAATGCTTAAAAACTGATGCTAAATAAGATGACTGTGCCTTCAGGCAGGAGGAATACAATTCTGTAATTCTAGTAATTCTGATTTCATTTTATTCTTCCTCTCTAAATGACAGGTTTCTTTTTGGTAACTGACATTGAAATGTAGAACCTGCAAAATCAGCCATTTATTATTCCAAGTCACTAGAAGGAATATCTTCTCTTACTAAGTTACACATGTGTCATTTCTTTCCCAGAATAATTGGGATATGATTGCATATGATAGTTTCCATCATGTGAAAGGGATGCATAAAGTTGTCTCTCATCCTCTTGATGATTCACTTTAGACTGAGCCATCACTCCAAAGGCTCCTCTGTGGACCAGGAGGAACCATGGTGACTATTTTCACTGACCTGGGGAAGCAAGAATTTTTTGTCAACTATTCATCATGGCTTCTTATATTTCTAGTGTAAGGAGAAATTGTAATAATAGTAGATGGTAGATTTTTTAAGTCACTTATTGTCAAAATAAAAACTAACATGACTACTTTTTACCACACACATGCTCTGAGAAAAAACAGATTCCTTGTCTATGAAATAAAATCTAGAACCACCAGTTTTAGGGTGCACAGTCAAGACAGATATAGTCTTTCATGTGTACTTTTATCTACGAATATAATGTGTAACTTTAGGTAAAATGGACATGAAAAATGGACAGAAAAATTACATTTACTTTGAGTGGCAAAGAAGGTATTATAATTTTCTGATCTCCATTTTCTGATTTCCATTTCTCAAGAGTATATGTACAGATTAAGGTCATAACATAAGGCCAAATGCAATATTTCCTGAAAGTATTATTATTCCTTGATTTTATAAACCATTTATAGCCAAAGTAGTATGCTTAGTTTGTTTGTGAAATTTTAAATACCTTTGTTTAAGTATATCACATTTTATTTATAGAACCTATAAAAGTACTAAGGAAAAAGGAACAATATATGGGTTGTCACACTACAATAGAGAATGGACAAAGTAACTTATTGGACACTTCAGTCAATAAGAAGCACTAGAACCCTGTTGGCATAAATATGCAATAAAATGCCAGTCAACTTGTGTTTTCAAACTTAATTTTTTATTTGACTTGATGAAATAAAAGTTGGCCCTATGCTATAAGATAGGGACTGAACTTGAACTTAATAAACAAACAATGACAAAAACTGAACAGGTTAGTGTCTTCCTAACATAAGTGAATATTTTATATATGGCACACATGTGCTTGCAAACCACTGAGAGCTCACACTTGAATAACAGAGGCCATGGCACTACTTACTGAGAATATCTGTTACTGTGCTGTGTGTTTTGCTTAGTCACTCAGTCGTGTCCGACTCTCTGAGACCCCATGGACTGTAGCCTGCCAGACTCCTCTGTCCATGGGGATTCTTTAGGCAAGAATATTGGAGTAGGTTGCCATGCCCTCCTTCAGAGGCTCTTCCCAACCCAGGGATTGAACCCAGGTCTCCCAGATTGTGGGTGGATTCTTTATTGTCTTAGTCATTAGGGAAGCCCAAGAATACTGGAGTGGGTAACCTATCCCTTCTCCAGGGGATCTTACCAACCCAGGAATCAAACCGGGGTCTTCTGCATTGCAGGTGGACTCTTTATCAGCTGAGCTATGCGGGAAGCCCTATTTGTTATTACTAGTGTTTTATTTTCTACACTGTGAACCCTTTCACATGCTCTCAAGAAATCACCTACTTTGAAAAAAGTCACAAAAGGGAAAGTAAATTTTTTTTAAGCTATAGAAAAGTCACAAAAGTTTTTTCTGTATTTTTGTAAACACATTTGGTGAACAGAAATGTATTAATAAGCAAGCAATAAATGTTTATTAGTAGAAAATCATTTTCTTGCTACCCCTCCTCCAACTAAATACATTTTGAATACAGCCATAAAGAATACTATTTTGAAAAATCTTCAGATTATTTGCTTTCACAAGTCATAGCAGGGTGAATCTGAGGAGATGGGAGAAGTATGAAGATCAGGGAATTCCAGGCCTAAAAAGGTATTCAAGATCACCCAATTTAACCACTTCTTTCCAGAGGGGAAATAACCAAGACCAAAAGGATGCTAAGAATATGTTCCAATCTAAATTTAGTATTTTGTATGACCCTGATCTCAACTACTGAATTAGTAACTATTGTGTGTTAATGTTAGTTGCTCAGTCATGTCTGACTCTTTGAGACCCTGTGAACTGTAGCCCACCAAGTTCCTCTGTCCAAGGAGTTTTCCAGGAAAGAATACTGGAGTGGGTTGCCATTCCCTCCACCAAAATTAGTAACTATACTTCTGTATTTTTCCCAATACTTGTTCTGAGGTTTACAGTATGCATCTTTAGATTATCACAGTCTACATTCACAAAATATTACACATTTTCACATTTGGTCTGAGAAATTTAAAACAGTATATTTTCATTGTCTCCTTGCTGGCCTTTGTGCTGCTTTTGTCATATAATTTATCTAATTCTTCCACTAGATTACAAAATCTTGTTTAGCAAAAGTCGTTGATTATCCATCTTTGTATTCCTGTATGTAGTACAGTACTCAGTATCTAGTTGGTAGCCAATTGATTTATATTACATATTATATCTGATAATAATATAAAGATATGAAGTTCGGAAATGAGGGATCAGCAGAGCATTTAATTACGTAGTCTCTTATTTTTTGTTAGTATCATTAGTATGTGATTACACTCACAATGTTTAATTGGAGATACAGAATCATACACTTAAGAAATGTGCTACTAAACAGAATTCTTTCAAAAACAGTAGAATTTTTCTAGGACATGTGCTAACTAGAAATCTTTTCATCTGAAACCACAGAGTCATCTTCTAATTTCAAGACACAGGAGATTTTTGGAACATCAGAAATAACATTTCAACTAAATGGAAAGGGGGATGGATGATTTAGTTGGTAAAATTCCCAGCAATAAGACTTGGAAACTAACACATTTATCTCCGACATTAGGCAAAAACTGGTAATTTGGCAACAAGGAAAGACTTCAGCAAAACTGTGTTTTTTTTCCCAGTCACTTTCTGTTGTCCTTCTCCCCTGCAGCCCAACTAAACTTCTCACATGAGGCATAACCCCTCTCATGCAAATGTACCTCTCATTCAAGTTGCAAAACTCATATTCATATACCTATTTTTTTTTGTTTAAGAATTTCTCAACTACTTGAGAAAGTTTCTCACTACCTGACAACCAAGAGCCTACTAAAATATTACCTGGTAATGGCTTAAACTATATTTGAAGTTCTATAAAATATTATTGAAGGAACAAAAATGAATCATTCCCCAATGGTTAAATTTTAGTCATTGATGTCACAATTCCCAAAGTATGTCTGGAAACAGAAAACTAGTCACTTAGAACTTGCAGAGTTCACTACACATAACTTGGCGTTGCATGTCACAGTAATAAATGCACATATAACTTTTGAATCCATTCATGTTCTAGTATTATTCTAAAATACATATCTATTGGCAGAAGTTCTTCAATAACTCTTTTCTAACAAATTACAGGGGAGCCTGGCATTCTGCAGTCCATAAGATTGCAGAGTCGGACATGACTTGATGACTGCACAACAATTATTGTCATTAGAAAATTATTCTGCTTCTACAACGAACTTGCCAGGGAGAAGGGGAGAGGTAGTCCTCCACCAGATTAAGGATTATCTAAGTTTGTATTTCATATTGAATAAAAATGGAGAAGCATTTTTAATTGCACAGTATTATTAAAATCTGTGAATTTCAATGCTTGTGATTCAGTGCCGATCAGTTGGAAGGAATTGCCCTGAACATTTATCCGTATCATGAGATTTTTTTCACACAGTGGAGAACTGCTTCCCATACTAAAAAGAGTGCAGCCTTCACGAAATTAGTTGGTTCCCCAAACATTTCGATTAGATATTATTAGTGAGTTAACAACTCTTGGATTCTCAGTCTATCTATATTAGATTCTACACACTATCACAATCCAAATTCCCCCCTTACACTCTGGTATGATGTCAAATATTGAGGAAGACAGGAATTTCTTTTTTTTTTTCAGAGAGTCTGTGAAAAAAAGAGTAAAATAATTTGACTATCTAATTATATAGTACATTACTACTCTTTTTACACTTTCAGTTTTAGACTTTACAAAGCATTTTCACATGAATTTTCATTTTGATTATTAAAACAACTATATGACCTAAGTAGAAGCTGTCATCCTCATTTTTTTCCCATGATATAAAAGTGTCTAGAAATGACTTGTGCAAGGTAATCTTGATTTTCATTTCAATTCAGCTGAATTTCTTTTGTTTCATATGTTTACCCAGTTCATATCCCACACCAGTAACAACAGAAAAAGCAGCACATTGAAATAATCAGCATATCATTGCAAATATTCCCACTGATGACCAGTCTTGATGATGATGATGTGAAGTCGCTCAATCGTGTCCCGACTCTTTGCGACCCCATGGACTGTAGCCTACCAGGTTCCTCCGTCCATTGGATTTTCCAGGCAAGAATACTGGAGTGGGCTGCTGTTTCCTTCTCCAGGGGATCTTCCCAACCCAGGGATAGAAGCCGGGTCTCCAGCATTGCAGGCAGACGTTTTACCGTCTGAGCTACCAGGGAAGCATCACCAACCTTAATGGAAACCATTTTGATTCCACCACTCCTGACAGATAAGATTATCTCAAAATAGCTAGTATTTTCTTTCTTCACAGCTGCTTTAAATAATATGAATCCTGGGACTAGTTTCTAGAATCCTTGCTCATTGTCTACTTTCACTTTAAGATGTAATAAGAAAAAGATTTTGTCTCTTTTTTTTTTTAATATGGCCTAAATGGCAGACTTAACTCAAAATAGCCACCAGAATTATATAACCAACCAAATGTATTTCCCTTTCACACTAAGACATGACTTTTCTAACACAAAATCTAAAGTGCATACATCAGCAAGATAGAAAAGTCAAAGTAGGTCTTGCTCATCCATTGCTCAGTACAATTCAAGGGCTCTAATTTTATTTATTCTGGAGCTTTCATAACACAGTAATAATATGTTATAAAGCTGACTTTCTGTGACAATTTCTCATATATTTAAATACTATGGTTTGTCCAATGAAATCTGAATCAACTACTATTTTGACATAATCAAGCATAACTTTGTTTTCTAAAATATTTCAAAATAATAAAAAACACTTTGACATTGTATCTGACTAAAGTAAAAGATTGACTTGTCAGAATCTGACAATAAAAAGCACATGTTTTCCATCTATGAGTAATTACATTTAACATTCCCTTTAGAGATCAGCTTAGTTTCACCTCATTATTTGTAACAACAAAATATTCTTGGGTTTCACTGTACCATTTTCCAATTATGTCATGTCTCTTCACATCTCCCCTTTTGTAGATATGTGCATCACAGAATACAAGGCTAAGCAAAGTGACCTGTTCGGCTAAGATCATTACCCAGATAATTAAAGTAACACAATCCACAGCAAGGTGTTTCTATGAAACACTCTGGCAGTTGAACTAGAATTCAAGTTTAAAACAGAATCACATTACAAATTTTGGATCCACTACTCAGGAAACAACCGCACTCTAACAGCACCCAGATGAGTCTAAAATAGCAGCAGAAGTAATACGTGCTGTGTCGCCATATACAGTGAAACAGAAAACTGAGACAGTTCTCCAGAAATTCTGGAGAAATGAAAGGCTAAATGTGCTTTGTCCTAAATTAGCCTGATTCATTTACTGCTGCAAATCTTTACTAGGTATATATTGGAAAGAAATAATGCATAATAGTATTTATAGTGCTTCCAATACTTGGGAAAGCAGTAAGCACACTACTAAACTCTCTGTTGAAATTTTACTTATTTTAAACTAGCGGGGACTTTTATGATAGCAATAATGCACATTTCTATAAACCTTAGAGTTTCTAAGTATGTTCAACAGTAACATCTCATTTGAACCTCAAAGCCCTTCTGAGAGACTGAGCGTAAAATCATTTTTACCCCCATAAATGACGAGCTAGATTGAATTCATCCATGATTTCTCAATTCTCTTGGAATATTTCCCAGGCCTATCCCATTTGGAAGGACATATACTTTCAAGCTGGGTTTTCAAAGTGGCCAATTTTATCATGATGCCTTATTTAATTTAGAGCTTCTCCTCTACCCTCTATCACACTCTCATAGCACATCTTCAGTTTTGTTTTTCTTCTATACTATAAAAATCTCCAATTTTAGATTTAAGACACTCTACTGGTTTTCTTATGTTTGTTTACATTTGCTGATTTGAAATTCCCTTGAGGTCATAATTTAACTCATTTAGTAAGTACTCTTGTGCCCCATTATTTTCCAGACATGAAACCAGCAGCCAAAAACACATGAAGTCTATGGCTTCTGCCCTTCTGGAGTTTAATATATAGTTGGGAAGGCAGATTTTAAGAGAAATTACAAAGGTGAAGAATGTTACAAAGCAAAAAGCATGGGGGTGTGCCAGCACATTACAGATGGAACTAACGCTACCTGAAAGATTCACTAATTCCACCCTAGGATATCTTAAGTTAAAGCCAAAGTCAAAGAAACAAAATGTGATGGATGAATTGGGGTTGGCCAAAGGAACAAAGTTCCAGAAAAAGTGAACAACACTTGTAAAGGCCTTGAAAAAGCATATATGACAAACATAAATATGTTCAGTCTAGTTAAAAATTAATGAGAAAGTAGTTTTCCGGGCTGATGTGGGAAAGACTCAGATTTCAAAGGACCTTGAATTATGGAATTTGTCCTTATGACAATGAAATGTCATAGAAATACTTTCAGCAGGTGGATGATATAGTAACATTTGCTCTTCAAAAATATCACTTTTGAGGCCCCTGGAGGCCAAGCAAGAGAGAATTTTTAAACCTAGTAATGACTCTACTATGAAAATGCAAATGAGAAATCACTTATGTTGGCTTGGACTAGGATGGTGACAGAGAGGACTGAGTAAAGGAATGTTAGAATTCGGACCACATTCCAAGAAGCAGAACCAGTAGAACTGGTTACTGTTAACTATGGAGACTGAAAGCAGAGAAGTCAAGGATATCTCTTGGATTTCTGAACTGAGTAACAAGAAACGAGAGAAGGAGGAGACCTGAAGCAGAAATGGACATACTGAGCTTGAGGAGCTCATGAGATATTTTTATAGCAATGTCATGTAAATTTTGAAGTTTAGGGATACCTAATTTGGAAGTTTGGGTTACAAGTCTAGTTATCAATATATAGCAATGGGAGTGTATAAACACATGCAAAACGGGAACACAGATTGGGCAATGATGGGGCATTAAGAAATTCTGATATTTTAATCTTAAAATAGGACCCTGGACATTTCAAAATTGATCTTATATTTTAGCATTAAATTAATATTTCCATGTCAAAAGCATCAGTATTATACATATTAGCTTCAGGGTTATAGCCAAAAAGCATTCATAAAAGTATATATCTTACCCCTAACACACACACATATACATACACCAACACATACTTGGTCAACTTTTTTTAATTGTCTAGACTTAATAATACTGCCTATCCAAACAGAACTCATCACACGGTACTTTAGAACTCCAGAGGATCTGCTAAAATATCTTCTTAAAAAATATACGGTAATATTGAATACAATTCTCTTGAAATAAAGAATTATTTTTAGAGAACAAACAAACTCTTTCTTTAACCTGAGGAGAAAGTATAAATACAGAGAAATCATCTTTACATATGTGAATATCCACTGCCATGCATTTTATCCAAACATAGATAGACAAGCAATTAGGTGATTCTAAGAGAGTATAAACGAATAGTTTCAAGAGAAGACAGTTTGGGTATTTCCAAATATAGAACCCTGAAGTAAAACAACCAATAGAGGACACCTAGTGGTCTTCAGCAGAATCAATATCTGCCTGCAAAAAATATTTGTCAACTCACACAAACACAATAATATTTTTGTTAGTTGATACACTAATCTGAGAAAGATGACATAATGAATCTCATATTTATAAATATTATAGGCATACATCAATTTAAATATTTCAAAGAATTTCCATGTATCTCATTTCCTAAGATTAAAATACTAGAATTTAAGGTTGTAGGCATAAGTAAGTCACTTTGAGTATTTCTCCCTAGAATAAATAGAAAATAGAAGGTACAATCTGAATAAACATTCATAAGTGCTAATTTTGTGCATAAGATCCATTTTATACCACCATGTTCTGGTGGTATGAAATAAAAATCTCAAGTATAATTGTATCAATAATAAAATTATATAAATATACTGTTAATATATTATTATATTAATGATTATTAACTATATCAAATATTAATACTTAAATTGTAGAACACTACAACTCATATAAGCTCTTATCATATTTTATTTGATATAAATATTTCAATGGCAAGAATACTCAGCAAAGATAAACCTCCTTTTAACTATCTAAAAAGCATCCTGCCTGATGCTGGCTATATATAAAAAATGCAACTGTGTGATAAATCTCTCTCTTAACTGATATTATTAGCTCTATCCTCAGTTGTCTCCAATCCTCTTCACTCTGCACCATTTTAAAATGCAAACTCCCTGCCTCTAAAGCCTCAATGACACCTTACTGGTTGAGTCAGTCCTCAGCACAAATTCCTGCCTATACCTCCAAACTCACTGCCTTTGCAAGCCAGATTCTGGAGATGCCGAACTATACCGGCTGCTTGCGCTTCATGTCTCACTGACTGCACTCCTCTGTCCCATGTTTCTCATCTTGGTAATCCAGGTTCCAGCTTCAAAACTCAGTTTTGAGTATGCCTGAAGCTTTCTTCTGCAAAAAAAAAAAAAGCTGTATTGTTCACTCCCTCTTTTATGCCATCACTTTCCACACCATCTGTGATTATTTTCTCACATGTCTGTTTTTCCTACAGAGCTGGGTATGCTTTGTATTCTCATGTGTAGCATCTGCATATAGAAGCACTCAGTATATGCTTGGGAGGGAAGAATTAATTTTCCTCTGCAATTATTTAATGGATTTTGACCATGGAGGACTGCCATGTGTTCAGCGGATAGGTATGCCTGGACAACTGATTGTGTTTAGAACTCTGGACTACGGTACAAGGAGATTCAAAAAGTTGACACTGATGTTCCCTACAGACGTTTACGTCCAGGTAAAGAAAAGAAATGCATACAGGAGAATTCACAACGAGACTATGAGCATGAACAAATGCAAGCAGACATAGTAGAACTGTTCAAAGTAAAAGTACTGACCATTATAGCATAGTCCCTCAATATAGAATATTTTCAGAGGTGTTTGAGCATTAAATGAATAATGGAAAAGGAAGGCTTTCCAAACCTGAGCTGTGGCACATGCAAAATTAGCAGATGCAGAAAAAAAAAATCCATTCTCTGCCAGAAGCATTATAAAACTAAAAATCAAACAGAAAAGAGCTGTTTGGTGCAAATAGGAAGTGACAGTGGTGAGATGGGGAAATGGTTCGCTGAGAGCCTTGAAGGCAAGCAAAGAAACACAGATCTGATACCACAAACAGGGAGCCTCCCTAGATTGTAGCAGAGGGAAGGCTTATCAAAACAATGGTGTTTGCTTATGGCAAGTCTTAGAATTCTATGTGCTTTCTAAAAAATGGAAGTAGTTATAATATGCATGGTATAATTATAAATAGGCAACTTATAACAAGAGTTAGTTTCTAATCTACACCAATTAGAACCCTAAAATTAAGGAAAGACAGAAACTGCAGTCTGTATTAGCTCCCTGTGGAATACATTTCCTTATTAATGCTCTGTTATTAAACATAATTTGTACACCTATCTGCCTCTAAGCCAATGTAAAAATCTAATACTGATTGCTATAAGAGCACTGCAACATTCCAGACACATTATTCATCTGAAATTTCTATAGACATACCTGAAAATCAGAACCACATCCCTCTTTCTTACCTCAAAATAGGCATGTTGCTTGTGATAAGTCTAAAATCTATACCCAAATGGTTGAGAGGATAGTAAATGAGGAATAAAAAATAAAATATTATAGGTATGTATTCCAAAGCCATAGGAGTTTCATGTGTTTACCATACCTGTATTATACTGCCTATGAAGAATTTCTACTTTCTATGATATTGAATCCTACAAACAGATAACCATATTTCTCTTTTCAACTATTGTTTCCAAAATATCTAATAATTTCAAGGATCATCTGCCTTTGATAAAACAACAGGGATCAGCAGCTGTAACATTCAAGGTTCCTGGAACTTTTCACCCTTATTAACCAAATAATCTCCTATTTACTAAGCTCTTAATCTAGCCTTTATCCCTTCAGTGGCTGCTGATTGTCAAAATTGTTAATAACATTCCATTTAATTTCTGAGGATTTCCTCACCATATGTCTCTTTCAGGAGGATCACAGAGAATGGAATCTTTCGGTGATAGGTTGCAAATCAGCACTCTGGACTGGGTCACTGACTTCACTTGAAATACAACAATAACAACAACAATGCTGAATTAAAGGGATTTTTTTTTAAGTCAAAATACAAAACAGATTTTCTGGATATTAAAGGAAAAGGAATTTTCTGACCTGATTTATCTAAACAATCACCCCAGATCTTCACCTCACATGGCCACACATATAAAGTTTCAGTGCAGTGTCAGAGAGCTTTAATTTTGCATCCTAAAGCCATTGATCTTATCACTGCTTCTGGAAGACAACTCCCCATGCTCCCTAACACCATGTTTCACAAATTAGTTGGCCAAATCAGCTCTTTTCCTTCAATATTAGCCACTGTGTTCAAGTTTAGCAGGCTTAGTAACATAAGGGCTACAATTTGACATTTCTCTAGTTCATTCACAATATTTCTTGAATTTATCTGGCTTTGGCACTTCTTGTTGTTTTTCAGTTGAACTAATTCAGACCAGGGGAAAAAAAATTTTTCATTGAAGATGGAAGCAGTTCCCTATAGAAGGCAGCCGCTTTCCTTGGGGATGATTCATTTAGAACTGTGGCAGCTTCCAGACTTCACACATTACTTCCCCAAATTTGCTGAATTTAGCATGAGCCAGCTTGGTACTAAAACGCTCAGAACTCAAAGACATGTGGGTGAACCCACAACTTCCTCTGCACTCTTATTCCAAATGCTCACAGAGAAACCTGATTACTTGTTGTGTTTCTACTTGTAAACACATCCTGGTGGCATTTATAAAACTTAGGTAGAGATATACTAATTTGGAACCATTCACATTTTTGGTGACTTTGGTTTCAATCATGAAGGTAATGCAATCATGAAATAATAAATCCGTAATAAATTTGGGGTTAATTACTACTGTTTTTTCCTCTAACAGTATTATAAACAGATATTAAATATCCATGATATATGTGATATTATATGGGGGTATCATATAATCAAGAAACCATTTTTCATGAAGTGAACTTATGGTTCATTTACTATTAATGTCATTTATTTATAAGTAAGATTATGCCAACTCACAACTCTAGCCTGAATGGGTTTGGTTACCAAATGTCTGCAATGGCATATTAAATTTCATTTTACAGTGATGATGGCAATGAGCCAATGCTCCTGAATTCTATCATGGCATCTGTAAAACACCATCGAGTTACACACACCTAAGTGCCTCTGACCGCTGCCAGGAACCAGAGGACAACAGTGTCCAGGAGCATGCTCTTCTGTGACTACGTAGCCTGCCATTTTATCTGATAGAATGCCATCTGTTCATCCTTCTGCCATTCTCTAGGGTAACTGGGTTCAAACTACAAGACACTGAAAATAGTCACATTGTCCATTGTATTTCTAATTGTCTCGGTATTTACATCAGTGACTTTTCTTCTGACAGGCTACTCATTAAAATAATTTTATGACCATGTTTTCAGTTCAGTTCAGTTCAGTTCAGTCGCTCAGTCGTGGCAAATATTCAAATCATACATTGCTTGGACCATAAAGCTCAGTTAAGAAAAGTTTCCCACATATTTTATTATACATATAAAATGGTATAATATTAAATCATTTATCACTAAAAGAATATATATTATAATGAGAAGCTACATAGTTTTGTGATTAAGAGCTTGGGATCTGGAGTCAGGTTGCCAAGGTCAGAATCCCAGTTCTATCTACTACTCTGTGAATCTGGGCAAGTTAGGAAGCTTGGATGAACTAATCCATGTAAAGAATCAAATATATTACTTGACATATAATAAGCCATCAATAAATATTAGCTATTTTATCAATAATTACCTTGCTTTGATATTAACATTAGCATAATAATGTTTGAGAACCAAACATTTATTACATGTTAGATGGAATGTGCTACATAGAGATACATTACAAGATGCATCCAGTTTCTCAAATGTACTTCATCAGATTTTAAATATAATTCGTATCCATATTTTAAGAATGATCCATTTTTATGCATTTTAGCAGTGTCTTATACTGAATTTTATTGCTGCATGTCATTTCCTGAAATCCTAGGAACCAAAATGCCATCAATGAGCGCACACAAAACACTGCTACAGTCTCACAGAAAGCAGAGCTATTGTTCACAGAAGTTTTCATTTTATGACTTGTTAAACCTAAATTCCAAAATATAATTCATCCTAAAAAGCATTTCTGTAGCTAGTAAAGTGGTGATTAATCCCTAGTCAGTGTATTGTTTTCTTTAGTGCAGGTTTAGTCACTCTGGAGGCCTTTTTGACCCTTATTTTTATGCAGACAACTAAGTTCAGGTTATAATTAATTTTTAAGGTGTGTTTAGAAGGAAAAGAAAGTCAAAAAGCTAATATGCAGACTCTGAAATTGGGGACTTAACCTCCTTTGCTTGGTGATGGTACATTTACTCAGTTTCCAAAGCCCTTTCAGCTCCCACCCAGTTTCTAAGCCCTTTCAAGTCCCACCTACTGCCTAAGAACAATGGATGCCCTATTCAGCAAAACACTGGCCAGATTCACTGTTTTTATTCACTGTATTATTTGTATTTTCTATGTAATAATTTCCCTTCAGACTATGCTGCTTTTCAGTATTATGAAATGATCTAGTACAGAGAATCTACAATAAATAACTATAACACAAAGAATAACAAAGAGAAAAAATTATTACACCAAAATGTTTTTATATATACAAGTTGGAAATAATCAAAAGAATCTTTTTTCTTCAAGCATGATTATCTGAAATTTCAATATGAGGAAATATATCCCACATTATTTCACAGAACTAATGATACAAACTAGCAATCAGATCCTACAATTTTGTCAAAGATGGCACTTGATGTGTTAGATAGAATAAATTAATATTACATAGTAGATAAAAACAACCTCCCACAGTGAAGGAGCAGTTGCACTGGTTAAGATAAAAATTTGCTGATTAAAGTAGATTTGCTTTTGAAAAGACTGAATTGGCATAAGACAATTGCCTTACAATTGCTAATTTTTTTCACATTACTCAAATTCAATTTTCGACCATATCTTTTAAAGTTGCAAATGTATCACTTATGTACCAAAAGGAAAAAAAATGAAATTTTTCTTTTTGAACTTCGTAAAACTCATTATACATAGCATAGCTGCTCATTTTAAAACCACTATAGTTTAAAATCTCATGATATAAAAGCTTTATATAAAGGAAAAGATATGTCTTACCTCTTCCCACTGATGTATGTATCTAATTAACCTTGAAAGTCGTAATAAACGCAAGAGACTGAGAATTTTTGTAAACCTCACAATGCGAAGTGCCCTGGCTGTCTTGTAAACTTCCGAATCCATTCCTTTTTCTACAATGAGAAAGATATAATCCACTGGGATTGATGAGATGAAGTCAACCACAAACCAGCTTTTTAAATAATTCATCTTGATCACTTTAGGGTCCAGGATGATTTCAGAACTGTCTTCATTGACAGTCCCAGTCCTGAAATTCATGATCAAGTCCAAAAGGAAAACTGTATCTGAAGCCACATTGAAAATAATCCATGGTGTTGTTGTCTGTTCTGTAAAGAATGTGATTCCAACTGGTATGATGACCAGATTTCCAACCATCATTATAAGCATTATTAAATCCCAATAAAACCTACAATAAATAAAAGAAATCAGATTTTAAGAGGTAGACAATAATCAGTCCCCACCCCCCACCATAAAAATTATTACGGTCAGACATGACTGGCACAAGCACAAAGTTAAACAAATGAACAAACTGCTCGTTTTGTAAATAACATAGCTCTTTCAATGGCCATAAAGCTAAATCTAAGTAAAATAAATATATTCCCAAAGCAAGGCAGTGTGACTACAGAATTCTAAAAATTATTTGAGATAAAGTGTTATAGAAATAAGTTCATGAACACCCATACCCCCATTTATCTGATAAAGAAGTAAAAATAAACTCCCTTTATAGTTACAATATGGATGAAAACAGGGAGATCTATATTATAAAGAACTACTTTAAAGAAGACTCTTTGGAGGTGCTTTGAGTATTTTATATTTAAAATTTTCAATCATAGATTAGAATAAACAGTAATAAATAGGGCAAATAAAAACTATTGATACTGCAAATTTATAACTACAGATTAGGTCAGTTACAAATTCTAAAACTGCCACAGCTTCATAGCACTCCAAATATTTATGCTCTATTCTTCTTAATTTGAACAGAGAAAACATTATTAATTCTGTTCTGACGCTGAAAATATTTGAACAGACACTAGGTTTGAAACCAGAATCTACCTAAAATTAGCACTTTTATCACTGCTTAAATGAACAACTACTTTAAATAGATTGCTACTATTTTTCCAAACAATTATTTCTTTAAAATTTCTGATTTTTCAACATAGCTGTGATTATTAGCTACCTTTTGAAACATTCTTATCCCACCTTATATTAAAATAGGAACTTTATTCCAGGTTAATATTGCACTAATATAGAGTTAAAATTTATTAATATATGACAAATTCATCAAAGATTATTTTAATATTGCTTTCATTTGATTTCTTTAAAGTCTATTGACACTGTAGTTAGACTAGGTAATAGATCACACTTGTTACAGTATAGACTTGTAAAAGTAAAGAAACAAATCAACTAATACAACTCTATGGTCATAAAACAGTCTAAAGAAACATGAGCTACTGCATTCTGGTTGAAGATGTAGTGTCTGAGCAGTTATTTTTTTATAAAAATTGTATAAAGTTTCATGACAGACATTTCTGTTAACCACGAAATTTTTATTTTACATTAATTCTCCTACTTAGACTATTTGGGCTACATTTTTTTAAGGCATGCATTTGCATGAACGTTTCAAAGTTATTATCATTCCTGATTATGAGTGACTCTTCCATTAAAAGTAGTAGTGCAAGAAAGAACTATGAGAGTCCTACTCTGCCCTTGTTTCCACTCTCACCTCAGAATTATATAAAAGACTAATGTTTCTCATTTTGAAGATTTCACCAGTCTTTCTGTCAAAACCTACCTATAGATTTATGGACAAGTATACAAATACCCATGTCAATCATACATCATGCACTGGTAATTACAACGAAATCCTTTCTCTTTTTTTTCTTTCCTCTCCTAATGGAAATGCAAAATATGCCATTTAATACACTAAGGACAGAGGAGAGAGGTAGATAACATGCAATACTGTAATAGTGTTTCACAAAAAAGTGACATCACTGAACTCTAAAATGAAATCATGTGTGCCCTGAGGATTTCACTTTACTGGACACTTATCATCTTTTCTTGGGGCTCCACTCTGCTTTTCCCTGAAAGGCTGCTGTTCCCTTGGGTGTCACACGTAGCCCTTTTATCTTCTATTCTACACATGCTCTTTGGGCAATATTATACACTCATCCATGTCTTTCATGATTAATTCATAACTGATGACTACAAAATGACTATCTCCAGTCCATTCCTGTCTTCTAAGCCTCCTAATCCTTATAATCAACAGTCTAATTAAATCTGTCCCCTTGCATATAGCATATCGCATACTCATATCAAACAGCACACCCAAGCTCAATCTCATCACTTTCCCTCCCACAAACATCCCTCAGATATTCCCTATGCCAGAAAATGGCACAATGTTATACATCATTTGGAACCATCCTAGATAGTTGGAACCAGCATAGGTAATCCCTGGCCAAAAATCTACCCAATTTCATTATTCAATCAATTACCAAGGCTGTTTGGTTCTAACGTGTAGATGTAAGTTGAATTCATCCATTTGCCCTTTACCATTCCCACTGCGGCTGTCTTCAACCAGAAATTCTCACCAACTGTTTAATTCAGAGAGAAGTTACTTAAATTATCTAACCCTAAATTTTCTTATCTATAAAATAAAGACTATTATAGAACCAAATGTTGTTTGTGTTTTTTTTTAAGTACTATATGCAAATCACAGATGCTAGCATATAACAAGCTGTGGCACACAATGCTGGAGTTATATTTAGTATTCATTTACCTTTCCTTGCTTACCAAAAGAAATCCAATTTTGGGAGAGGAGTCAGGAGCCTTTTGAAAAATACTCACTTTTAAAAACATGCTTGTATTTCTGTTTTTTTTTTTTTTAAGGGAAAATCATATTCTACCCTTCTTAGTCAACAGAAATGAAAAGGATAAAGTGTCATCCACTCTTTATTATAGCAATAATGTTTACCACGCCATGGCTTTTTATCAGTGGTGCTTAGTAAGGATTGAAGCCTTTAGATATCTCAATATCAATATGATGCTCGATTAAACCTTATAATTTCCTTTTAAAGTATCATTGACCCTATTTTGCAGTCATAAACACAATTCTGTAGACTTTGCATAATATAACACTTCTTTGATTAACATCAACTCATTCCTTAGCTAACAAGGAAAATATAGTTATCACTCACTCTAGAAGTTGCTTTAAAAAACAACAATGAAGGTGTTCCTCAAAACTGACCTCATGAGACTCACACCTCCCTGGCCACGAGTTTCTCTTCTTAACTCTTTGCTCTGAAAGTTTATTTTCCCCTTAACTCAATTTCTATGTCTTGTACATTTTATTACAGAGTTGTCTTTCCTACCCACCCCCTTTTTGCAAACTCACTGTTGTGTCTCAACTTCTGGCAAAGCTAGCTCCTGCTTGGAATATCTCAAAAAGTCTCCTGTCTATGTTATCTGATCATTCAACCCACAAGTTCCAGAGCAACCACCTAACATGTAACATACAGGTGAAAAACCAACATGGACCCTCTCATTTAAGTAAAAACACCAAGGCACTCCCTAATATAGCTTCCTCCTCCCTTTTTATCTCTTCTTTAACATTTTATGTAAGTACCTCATAGATCAAGCAAGATAGTACTTACTTTTAATCTCCATCATCATACCTAGGTACATATGTAGGAGATATGGTTACTTCCATTCTACTAGTTCCTTTTCCTATCAGCACTCTACCTGTCCTTCAAGTCCCGTTCTGGCAATTAATTTTTAGTTTGGGGGTATTTTTTTTCTTTACAACCCCCAGAACATTTATTTTCAGTATGCTTCTTATTTCACTTTTGCTCTTGTTACTAATTATTTGAAGTTCAAAACTATCCTATCTTTACATGTATATGTATGGCTGACTCTCTTTGCTGTTCATATGAAACTATCATAACACTTAATTGGCTAGTCCCTGATATGAAATAAAAAGTTAAAAAAAACTATTTTGCATTCTGTTTAACTTCTGCAGTAATGCAGACAGTATCCAGGACAGCAAATGCTAAGAAGATATATTAAATTATAAGTAGAAACATACACTTCACGAAGAAATTTAAAGAAATCCTTTTTTAATAAGTCAAAGGTCATTAACGTAGTAAATACTTTCCTAATACACCTTTTGGGCTTCCCAGGTGATGCTAGTGGTAAAGAACCCACTTGCCAATGCAGGAGACATAAGAGACACAGGCTCGATCCCTGGGTCGGGAAGATCCCTGGAGAAGGGAACAGAAACACACTCCAGTGTTCTCGCCTGCATAGTCCCATGGACAGAGGAGCCTGGAGGGCTACAGTCCATGGGGTTCCAAAGAGTTGGACATGACTGGGCAACTAACATTTTTACTATATCTTTTATATTATATAACTCCAGATTTTATTGATTGAGGACTTTTATAATACAGGACACATTAAAATAAACAGAAAACTAAGAGATTAAAAATATATTCTTAGGTCAGACAGCCTGCAAGCAAACAGTTTTGGATTTGACATTTGATTTTGAATGTTATAAAGCCCCTCTCTTATTCATCCTGCTCTTAGAGATAGTAGTTGTCAAAGATAATGATTAGACTTTGAAGGTAGTTTAGAGTTCAAATCCTAGTAGCATTAGCTGTTGGAGAAGGCAAAGGCAACCCACTCCAGTACTCTTGCCTGGAAAATCCCATGGACATGGACGGAGGAGCCTGGTAGGCTGGAGTCCATGGGGTCGTGAAGAGTCAGACAGGACTGAGCAACTTCACTTTCACTTTTCACTTTCATGCATTGGAGAAGGAAATGGCAACCCACTCCAGAATTCTTGCCTGGAGAATCCCAGGGACAGAGGAGCCTGGTGGGTTGCCATCTATGGGGTTGCACAGAGTCGGACACGACTGAAGCGGTTCTCAGGCATCCTTTGTCACCTTACAAATCTCATTACTTACACACAGAACATTCACACTGGGGTTAATGTTTTGTAGGACATATGCCTATCCTAAGCCTTGCAAAGAAGTTTTCCAGGTCAGTCCTATTATGGCGTCTAATGCCTTGTTGTTTCAGAGGGACAAATTCATGTCTAAAGGGGGTGGGGAATGAAGGCATCAGAAAACACAGACAAATATAGGTATTTTGAAGTGAAAAAACACTACCTTTCTCAGTACAGTAAATATCCCAATTTGTAGGAAAGTTTAGCTTAACTTATGGATAAAATTAATTTAAACCATATTTGAAGACAAATGCTTTCCAGTAAACAGCAATTTACCCAATAAGAACTTGAGTTGGGTGGGAGGTACATTATGTTTTAGCTAATCTTATTTATTAAAATGAGCTAATGGGACAGAAATTTAATCCCTAAGAAGGTATTGGATCTGTCCCAGTCCAGGAAAAAGTAAACATGTTTGTTCGGCTTCCCCCTCCCTCTGAAACTGCAGTTTTTTCTTTGTGTGTTAATTTTCTTCCATAATGGCCTTATATTGGTCCATATACTCTCGTTTGTGGCATTTTAAAATTCTGTTTACTCCTCCCCCAAACCTTCAGTTTCTATTTCTGCTCAGTTTCTACTCTGCATTTTCGTAATTCTTCACTCATATTTATATATTAGCAGAAATTAACTTTCCTCAAGCTTTATCTGACATCCCTTTTTCCACCATTAAAGTGGGTTCTATAAGATTAGGTCATCCCATATTTCATCCCTCTATTCACTCTCTCATTGGTCTCATCAGGCACAACATGCTCACCTGATATGGTAATATAAATGGTTATCACTGGCCTTAACCTCTGAGATAAACTGATGCATTTCTAATTACATCCTGGATAGTTAGTGGCCTCTGAGTATCCCAGTGGAACAGCCATCTCAAAGACTGAAATCTAAACCAATGAACCTTACAGCCTTAAAATAATTCTCCTGATATTATGTCTGCTTATTGTAGCATAGCTTCTTTTTTTTTTCTGTTAGCCAGCCACTAAGCAGAAAATTTTTAAATTATCCTTGATCCCTCTGTCATCCCAATTCTGGCCTTTGGTCATTTGCCTAGGCTTACATTCCTTCTAAAACAATAGTTTTCATATTCAGCTTTTCACTTTATTCCAATGCCATCATCCTCTATGAAGTTTATATTATATCATTATTCTGCTTACTAATTTTTCTGTTTCTACCTGCCCCAGGAAATTACTTCCTATTTATATCTACCAGACTTTTCCTATTGCTTGCAAAATGAAATGTAATCATTCAAAATCCTCTAGAGTATGCACCAATCCTATATCCTGAAGCTTATCTTTTTGTACACAGATGATCCTCAACTAAATTCACACTGGGGGAAGGAGAGGGTAGGATGGGCTGAGAGTAGCATTGACATATATATACAATCCCAGGTGTGAAACAGACAGCTAGTGGGAAGCTGCTATGTAAACTTATAGCTGGTTAACGTCGTTGTACAGTAGAAACCAATACAACATTGTAAAGCAATTACTGGAAAAAAAATTGTTTTTAAATAAACTTAAGAAAAAGACTGTTTTTCAGATTGTGTCTTTGCCATTGCCAAACAAATGTCTGGCATTTTCTTTTCCAAAAACCCAAACTCTACCTCTACGTTAATGGTCAGCTTAAATACCAGTTTCTTCAGATTACCTTCTTTAATTCCATTCCCAGATGAGCTGGAGTTTTGTCTTCTCCCTGCTCCAAACTCCTATCTCAAGTTCTCTCTTTGAATTCCAGCATTTAAGGGCACCAACTAGTGAATACCTCACCATAATGAGATGTCAGCAATAATTTGATAAAGACCATTTAATAAAAGATGTCTGAAAATACGCTTTTCTGCTTATTCCAAGCCAAACTCTATGCCAGTTTTCTTTACACTTAGATTGCCTAGTAAATAGTATGTATGTTTCTGATTTCCCAATGATCAAATTCCAAATAAATCAAATTTATGTTAGAGTGTTTATTACAATATTATAAGATTTTAATTAAAATACATATGATCACTTGTTCTTTTGTATGGTTTGGAAATTAATAGCTATGTATTTATTTTTTACTTCTTCTTGAGTGGTATGTCATATTTTTACACAGATTTTCTTGCTTTAAAAAACAGGGAAAAATATGTAATTCAAGGATACTTTCATTATGTTATTCAAATTTACTTAAAATGAAGGCTACAACTTTTATTCCTCTGAACCAAAACATCTGCTTATCCTTAAATTTCCCATATGAAATACATTTCTATAAGTCTATAGCTTTAATCAGAAGTTACAGAATGAAGAACTCCCTGAGAATTAAGTAGTCCTATGCTGTGGTATTCTCTTTATGATGACATATAAACATTACATAAAAATAAAAATCCTAAATGTATAAAAAGTGAGTAGAAAATGTGTAAAATAGCTCCCACTCTTTTTTAGAGTTCCTTAAAAAGTCCAATCTAAAACTATTTCTTAGCTTCTTAGTATTTTTTTAATCAAGTGATTTAAATTTTACTCTACTTGACTCTCAGCATTTAATTCTTTAAGGAAAGCAAAAATACTGTCAGAAGTCATGTCAACCAAAATGTATTCTAGTACCATTTATACCAGTATAAGATTCACTAAGTTGAGTCTGTTCTTTAACTGTTTCCAGGGACAGACTAAAGGGCATTAGGTGATCACACTGATGGATAGTCCCATGACATAGACAATGAACACAACTTTATTTTGAAGCTCAGTTAAATGACTATCAGTTGTGAAGGGCTTTATATTTGATGATTTATTTTCATCTGACCAATCTGAAACTTTGAAAAGAAGGAAGGTGACTGATTTCCCCCTGTCTAAATGCATGGCTAACTTAAGGTGTATTCAGATTTGAAGTTTCCACTCCAAAATAATTCTTCCCTCATTGCTAACATAATCTTCTCATCACACTGCTTATTTTCAAATCACCCATTTTATCTCTCTTGTTGCTGATAATGCAAGTCACTTCCCCTGTGTTTCTCATCACTCAACAGATCTCAGGAAGCCTTCTTCTTTGTTCACTCTAACCTGCTGATGCCATGTAGTTTTTTGCATTATTGCTCCAGTTTGAGGATGTGATTTAGGGTTCAGAATGAATATCCAAGCACATTATTGTGTCTGGAATTCTGCAAAATGTCTACATTTTATGGATGTTTTGGAATGTGCCGATGATCCTCATTTTTATATATAATAATACCTCATTGAATTTTGAAAAAGAAAGAACATCAAGGCACTGACATGTAAGTAATATTCATTAGATAACAGGCATTTTGTAAACAATTTTGATTACAAAATTTGTTTTGATACTCAAAACAACCAGAGACATGGGCAGCATAATCTAAATTTAACAAGAGGAAACAATCTCATCCAGCAAAAGACCTTTCTTAAATTCTTGTAACAGGAAATGAGAAAACTGCCTTGAACCCACGACCAATTTCCATGTTTACACTCCTTCTACAATATTCAAAGTCTGAACAAATGATTCAAGGATTTTAAGTGGTGTTAAAAAAAAAAAAAACTTCTCACAATATAGCTACACATTCACCTGTCTTTATCATCTGAAATGAGAACAAAATTGTTTTCACAAGAAGTGTAAGCCCTAATAGGGAGCAGACTGTGGTGCTGTAGATATGGGCTTTGGTTTCTGTGCCTTTCCATGCAGAAGCCATTGAGAGTTTACCTACATCTCCAGAGAATCAACATGACAGCTCATCTGTCCCTATGCCCAGTAGCACACATCAAATAAAAGAGCTATGGGATTGCCTGTTTCAAACTCTTTTTGCCTTGATCTGCAAAGATACCTCAGTAGTGTATAAAGCAAAGTCAGTTCAGAAGCTCTATAGGTAAAAAACATTTGGAAAGCTAGAGTCAAATTTAGTACCAAGCAAATATTTTCTCCAAATACATTATAGTAATTCCAACAAATATCTTCCACATAGCAGGAAGATACATTCTGTGAAATGGAAACATAAATGACATACAAATTCTATACTTAAGAACTTCCAACTTAATGGGAAAAGGAAAACTTGTACTTATTAAAAAAGACTAGAAGAGAATTTAAGAACTGGTCATAAATAGTACACTGCAGGTACTATGGGTTTTCAAAAGAGAAAAATAATTGGTCATCTGTTTAAAGAAACTACTATTATTAAAGAAACTCAAAGACAGCATTTGCTGAAGAGTTCCTGAGGTTGCCTTTTACTCGTGGCATAAACATTAATTTATGAACACGTACGCTCTGCTTCCTGAGCATGTCCTTATGCATACAAAGAGACTTAGACACAGCCATAGTCCTCAAGAAAATAGACAATCAGTAGTGGCTCTAAAACAGACTTAGAAAAAGCCTTCCTAAGGCACACAAAGGAGAGAATGATCAAGTCTTCCTTGGGGGAAGGAGAGGTGGGGAGGGTTCACAGAGTCAGTTAGTTTATACCTTCCCTACACAACTGCAAAAATTTGTCTGGCCTAGACAGTTCAGTTCAGTTCAGTCGCTCAGTCATGTCTGACTCTTTGCGACCCCATGAACTGCAGCATGCCAGGCCTCCCTGTCCATCACCAACTCCCAGAGCCTACCCAAACTCATGTCCATTGAGTCGGTGATGCCATCCAACCATCTCATCCTCTGTCATCCCCTTCTCTTCCTGCCTTCAATCTTTCCCAGCATCAGGCTCTTTTCCAGTGAGTCAGCTCTTCGCATCAGGTGGCCAAAGTATTGGAGTTTCAGCTTCAACATCAATCCTTCCAATGAACACCCAGGACTGATCTCCTTTAAGACGGACTGGTTGGATCTCCTTGCAGTCTAAGGGATTCTCAAGAGTATTCTCCAACACCACAGTTCAAAAGCATCAATTCTTCAGTGCTCAGCTTTCTTTATAGTCCAACTATCACATCCATACATGACCACTGGAAAAACCATAGTCTTGACTAGACAGACCTTTGTTGGCAAAGTAATGTCTCTGCTTTTTAATATGCTGTCTAGGTTGGTCATAACTTTCCTTCCAAGGAGTAAATGTCTTTTAATTTCATGGCTGCAATCACCATCTGCTGTGATTTTGGAGCCCCCCAAAATAAAGTCAGCCACTGTTTCCCCATCTATTTGCCATGAAGCGATGGGACCAGATGCCATGATCTTAGTTTTCTGAATGTTGAGCTTTAAGCCAACTTTTTCACTCTCTTTCACTTTCATCAAGAGATTCTTTAGTTCTTCTTCATTTTCTGCCATAAAGGGTGGTGTCATCTGCACTGTACCACAAACATTTATTGAGCAACAAAATCATTAGTCTCTAGACTGACACTAGGCAGTTGCTAGATTTGCCACTGGAAATGCCAAGAGAAACAGTTACGAAAAAGGGAGATAAATGGAGTAAATGCTATGGAAAAGTTAAAAGGCCTGGTGATATATTTAATTCCTTAGTTAATGCTTTAGCTCCAAGGCAGTGCCAAGTGTTTTCTCTCTATAAACTTTGAAACTTGGCTTTCCCAGTTAAAGTGAAAGATCATGATCAAGGATAGCCAAGAATGTGACCAAATCAAAGCTCAATTAAAAAATGCTAAGTTCTATTTATAGTTATAAATTTTATAGTACCATGTTTTTTCTTCAAAATACTTTCAAAAATAATATCCATTTATTTAACAGTCAACTTCTGAAGGTAAAGATTGATTTCCACAGATTCTAGGTTCTGTGTGGATAAATAGGAGTAATACTTCCATTTAGTTGACATTTTTCCCTAAAACAATGATACTAAAAGATGTTATTTCCTACTTGAATTGCATTGAGATTTTCACCCACTTCCAGCTGCATGTTATCCGAGGAGCAGAAGGAGTGATGTGTTGAGGAAGAAAATGCTTCTACCAGGAGCATATGCTGCTAGGTCTGTAACAAGTTATCAGGGTGCGTGGGCAGAGTAACATTTGTTGTGGAATACTTAAGAACTGAGGACCAAATTTCTTTAACAGTCTGGGCAACTCACACAAACACTGGAGCAAATATTAAGCAGAATTGCCAGGATAATGAGAAATTTCAGTACCTACAAAGGCATAAAATGAAATACACTCCAATCCACTTCAGTCCCCACCAACAACTCATATATGTACTTTTCTGCATAGCTGTAACTAGAAATGTTTGGCCTCTCTTCATTCACCTCACCCTTCTTCATTCGATGGTACTTACCAAACCTTTTTTTTTTTCCCTTCAAAAAGAAGCAATAGGAAATTGCTCAGCAGATAACTGAATACCATTAACATGTTGAAGATACATGTGCTTTTCCTGTAGCCCAGTGACTTGAAGGAAAATGTTACACTTATTAAAAATTTACTAAATTCTGAAAGAAGATTTTGTGATTTGTACATTTTGTACATTTCAGTTCATTTTAAAAGACATGGCTTCCACCTTCAGGTGGAAGTGATAGGTTGGGTGTTTAGTTTCTTCAACAGCTAAAAAGCAAATACAAAACAAGAAACTTGTAAAGAAATAAAATCTCAGACTTGTCTTGGTATCAGAGAGACAACTGAAAAAAAAAAAGTGAAGATTCAAGAACTGATCTTATATATGTATCAAAGACAGCAATTCTAGGAATAATTATTTTGTTGTGTTTTGCTATTACTGACTCAAAAGTCATTATTTCAAAACCCATATGGTCTATATGACAATATAAAGATTAAAAGAAAATATTAACCTAAAGAATACTTTTATGAGAATTAAATCATGCCAAAACTCTTAGCAGTTTAAAATTTGTATAAATGTCTTAATTTACATTTCTACCTGTCTCTGACCTTTTCTTTCGCTAATCCTCAACCTGATCACAGAGCTTTAGACAAGCTAATCTAATTACTAATCCTCCATGCCTCCTTTTCTTGATTTCTTCCGCACAGTTTCTCCTTGCAAGTGCTTGGAATACACTTCAGCACCTTACTTCTATTCTTAACCTTCTCCATCCTCAAATGGACCAGCAATTTCTCCAGCCCAGTGCTAAATTCTCTGAGCCAGTCTCTCTTCTTTTTCTTCTACTTGTGTGGCACATGAACCTTCAGTTCAGTTCAGTTCAGTCACTTAGTCATGTCCAACTCTTTGCGACCCCATGGACTGCAGCACCCCAGGCCACCCTGTCCATTACCAACTCCTGGAGTTTACCCTAACTCATGTCCATTGAGTCAGTGATGCCATCCAACCATCTTATCCTCTGTCGTCCCATTCTTCTCTCGCCTTCAATCTTTTCCAGCATCAGGCTCTTTTCAAATGAGTCAGCTCTTTGCATCAGATGGCCAGAGTATTGGAGTTTCAGCTTCAACACCAGTCCTTCCAATGAACACCCAGGACTGATCTCCTTTAGGATGGACTGGCTGGATCTCCTTGCAGTCCAAGGGACTCTCAAGAGTCTTCTCCAACACCGCAGTTCAAAAGCATCAATTCTTTGGCGCTCAGCTTTCTTTACTGGAAAAACCATAGCCTTGACTCGATAGGCCTTTGTTGGCAAAATAATGTCTCTGCTTTTTAATATGCTGAATGTATTAACCCTAATCTAAGAGCAAGCAATAGCATCTCCAAAATACCTTTACGGATCGGAAGTGGGGGGGCAAGTTTTCAACGTGGGAAAGGGATTTAAGAGGAATTTGAAGGAAAACTATTTCTTAGCCAGCACACTGTTTTTGCTTAATTAATTATGAGTCAATAAAAGATATACTCACATATCATACAAGATTGAAAAAATCATTTATTTGTAGTTGTCATAAACTCTCACAAGCCATCTCTTGATAATTTTTGGGAGGTAAGGATCATGTATTCTTCTACTACATTTAAAGAAAATCTGCAACAGTGCAGTGCACACAGTCAGCCCTAGAGAAGCATTCATGGACTGAACAAAGAAATTACCTCCAGGCGTGGCCAGATGCCCCAGGCATACAATCCTTAAGTACCTTTGCCTTTCTTTCACACAGAAAAAAAAATGCTCTGTATTTTTTGTGTGTATAGGGACAATTTTTTAAGGTCTATTTCTCCAACTACAATGGATGTACCATGGTCAGGGACCACATTTGTTTCTCCTTTCCACTGTGTGCCCATTGTCTAATTCAATGCCTGCAATTAGAGTGACTTCTCTAAACATCTACTGAATAAATGATGCGTGAATACTCAGGGCTTAAAGAAATAAAGGCACAGTATCGGAATTTCAGTCTACAAGTATCTGTTCCTTGAATATTTCATCCTTAAAAACATGGACAAGCTAGAAGTTATTATTCAAAAGAAAATAAGGGGAAAAGAAAATTAAAGAAATGAAAGCCTTCCTTGTGAGGAAAGACTTAAAAAGCTGAATACACAAAGCTGGGCTAGACTAAAACTCTGAAGAAATGTGAACAGATTCCACACATTTTTTAAAGTAAAGAAGGACTTAGTCTAAACAGTGGAGTGAGGGCATAGAGGAGGAGCCATGGGACTCACAGTGGCTGGTCTCACGAACCCCAACAGCTTCCAAGAAATCAGCCACAGAGGGCAAAGTAAGAAAGTCTGGTGTGCTTGGAAGAATATTTTTCAAACACCTTGGGCCCCTGAGGCATCCAAGTGGTTTGTCTTGAGATCAGAACCCAAGGATTTTTGGTCTTCAACCCATCCAGAGATCTATGATGGTTTCTAGTGAGTGGAAACTTGTCATTCTCACATTGCTTGTGGTAAAACAAACACCCAAGGGAAAATGCTTTGTTTCTTACAATATGCTGCTACTGCTGCTAAGTCGCTTCAGTCGTGTCCGACTCTGTGCGACCCCATAGACGGCAGCCCACCAGGCTCCGCCGTCCCTGGGATTCTTCAGGCAAGAATACTGAAGTGGATTGCCATTTCCTTCTCCAGTGCATGAAAGGGAAAAGTGAAAGTGAAGTCACTCAGTCGTGTCCGACTCTCAGCGACCCCATGGACTGCAGCCTACTAGACTCCTCCGTCCATGGGATTTTCCAGGCAAGAGTACTGGAGAGGGGTCCCATTGTATAAGACAAATAGTATAAATTTGTCTTATCCTATTTCTCCTTTGAGTAGAAACTATAGGTCAGATTTTAAAAGAATTTTAAAAATATGTGTCATTTTAGAATGACAAACCCATTCACATTAAAAACTATTAGGTTTTCCAAAAAGTCATGATGTAGGACTCAAAGAATCTTGTGTTAGTTATCAGAAAATCTGGCTTCAAGCTTCAGATGCCTCTAACTAGCCATGTGATCTTGGTTAAGACACATACCATTTTGTTTCAGATTTCTCATCTGTAAATATAGAACTAATAAAACATTTTATGTATGTCCCATAGAATTGTTGAGCTAATACAATGAAAATGATTATTGTGAAATTACTTTGTGAATACTAAGCTGTTTCATAGCAATTGGGAAATAGCTATTGTCTGACAAATTCCTACAGTGTCCTAGTAGTTTGACAGCCAATTTGAAAGGTAACAAAATAGTACTGTAATGGTGATTCCCCTTACTAGTGTTAGTTCCTAGAATTTCATCAAGTTACTAATACAATTCAGAGAATTCTAGAATGTTCAGGTTGATATCCTGTAAAAAATTTCATGTTCATATTGGAAATGTTTTTTTTTCAATATGTGTTTTACAATTTAATACAATGTAAATTTGTTGAGGACACCAGCCTAATATTTTTTCAGCATGTTTGATACTGTACTAGTACTTAAAATGCCCCAACTTACAGTTATTTTTCTTGGGATTTTTTGGAAAACCTAAAAACAGTATTGTTTATGCCAGAGCCATAGCACAGTTTTCTTTATAGCATAGGAATGACTTAATGAAAAATAATTAGTATTATCAAAATAGATAGACACAAATGCAAAATTATGTATTTCTCTTTGGCTCCATCCCAAATACGTTCTACTGAAAATGCACCCTAGATAGTAGAGTCATAAATTGGACTTAAATATCCATTTCTTAAATTCCTACCTTTATGGACACTAGTAGACAGGTAAGCATCCCATTGAGAAATAGAAGTCTTATTTAATAAGCATAATGCTCATTTTTTTTGCTTTAATATTTTCCAACTTAACTGTTCTTTCTTTTAAAATAAATGTACAGAAAAATAATAGTTATGTCTTTAAGCCAAAAATAGTAGTCTGTTATCTTGTCAGTGGTATTTTTATTATTGATCAAGACAAATTTATTGGTGCTAAGAAAAAAAAAAAAAAACTACTTAAGAATAAGAATAAGCCTATAAGAATAATCCAATCAGAAAGACTAGATTGGATGCAAAAATGTTGAAATTCTGATATCTAATATTATCTCACCCTTATAATCTTGAGAAAAATCCCCTCACTATGGTTCTCTATCTTCTCCCCTGTAGAAAGTAAACCTAGATGGGCACCAACAATCTTCTCAAAATCTAAACATTTTTAGGACTTATCTGTGTATCAGAGCAAGAAACAGAGAATTGAAGCCATCTTTAAGGAATTTAATATGAAAACTAACTGGGAAAGGGAGAGAAGAAAAGAAAGAGTAGTGGGGTGGAGGAAAGAAAGACTGGGAGATTGGGGTTGGTAGATGAAAACTATTATGATAGCTCAGTTGGTAAAGAATCCACCGGTGATACAGGAGACCGCGGTTGGATTCCTGGGTCAGGAAGATCCGCTGCAGAAGGGAAAGGCTACCCACTCCAGTATTCTTGGGCTTCCCTTGTGGCTCAGCTGGTAAAGAATCCACCTGCAATGTGGGAGACCTGGGTTCGATCCCTGGGTTGGAAAGATACCCTAGAGAAGGAGAGGCTACCCACTCCAATATTCTGGCCTGAAGAATTCCATGGACTGTATAATCCATGGGCCAGTGAAGAGTCAGACAGGAGTGAGCGACTTTCACTTTCAATTTCATAGAATGGATAAACAATAAGGTCCTATTGTACAGGATAGGGAACTATATTCATTATCCTGGGATAACCATAATGGAAAAGAATATAAAAGGATGTAGGTATGTGTATAAACTGAGTCACTTTGCTGTACAGGAGAAATTAAGATAACATTGTAAGTCGGCTATATTTCAATGAAAAATAAATTAAGAAAAAAAGACAGAGTAAACAATCCTTGTGAAAGAAAACTAAAATATGACTGGATTTGTGGAGAAGGAAGTTAAAGGAGTCAAATATGCCAGAGAAATGTATGAATCTTATGCCAGAGAAACTAGAAAATGACAACATGAAAACTTGGAGAGTAGAGGTGGGAAAGATTATAAGATCAGTTTTAGAGATAATGAGTTGAGTAAGATTTATATTTACATGACAGAAGACAGGGAACTGTAATATTCTAGAACTCAGAAGGGGTGTCAGAGCTGGGGAAATAACTTTAAGAATCTTGGTGTGGATTTGAAAACAGAAACCATGGGAGAACATGAGTCTTTACAGAGGACATTTTGACAGGAAGGAGGAAACAGCCAAAGTGATGGTCATGAGGCAAGTCCCTTCTTGGGCAATAAGAATATGAACCAGAAAATGAGGCTGAGATGGAATCTCTGAGAGGAAGCAGTGCTTGGCATAGAGAGTACAAAGAGCCATCTTTCCAAGAATGATGGAGTGACTAACCACAGAGAGCTAACTTTAGTTCTTACATCTCTTTACAAATCTTTACAACTAATATATTTCTCTGTCACTTACTTGCACCATTGTGACAGGAAAGTTTTCCTAAACTGAAAACTGAATATTTTAAATGATTCAGTTTTAGGAATAGAAACATATTTACATAAGTCTGTCATTAGGCTATATTTCAATAACATAAGCGAACAAAAGTCAAGTAGTCACGTATTGATAATCACAATGAGCAGTGTGAAATGCTATCTTGGAATAATTCTCTAAATTTAGTAATAGAAGTGGCATATTTTGACTTCAACCCAACTAAATTTTATTTCAATTCAATAAAAATTTTGATGTGTTATACTCTGCAAGGAATCATGACAAGTGTAAGATGAATGAAAGTCACTAATATACCAGATACAACATGATCAATCTGGATGACAATTAACAGAATATAAACAAAGCCACTCTGGAAATTCAGGAGAAAGAGAAAGTACTTTAGTTAGTTCAGGGGACTGGAAGAAGCTACAGAGAAGTGACATTTAGTTGACTCAGGGATTTGATAAGTGAAGACCATGTTGGGGCTAAAGAGAACACTTCAGATGGAAAAAGAAATGAATCAGGAAAGGCCCAAGGAAGTAAAAACAGAGACTGTAACTTCAGAATTTGATTTATTCTTTGAAGAATAGGTGATCAAATATATTTGTTGTATTGATGAATGAGTAAATTAATGAATTAGCAGGCAAGTCTTGTCAATTAGGATGTAGATGGCATCAAAATGAATGGACACAGTTTTGGTTATTAATACTATTGTTCTCTGCCCACATAGAAGAGTTAAGAAGAATCATTGTCTTCACTGAAAAACCTGCACTCAAAGTGCAGAAGCTTGATTTTAAAAATTAAACAAATTATTAAAAACTGTACATAAAATATTTGGTCTGAAATTTCATAATTTCTTACATGTGACACTACAGACACTTCAACAGCTATGGTATCAGAAAAATCTTGAAAATTTGCATATTGATCATCCAAATGTTTCCAAAGCTTTAATGTTGTTTTCACAGTAAGTGTGTATAAAGACTACATTCATCTTCATGTGCACAGATTAGTTCTTCATCCAACAACAGGCTTATGGGCAGTGATGCAAGTTGAAGATTCATAAACACAGAAGTAAAACGAGTGAAGAAATGAGTAAGAATAACTGAATAACTGACATGATTTTCCTAGACTCAGCCAGTAACTACTACTTGTGGCTTAGACGGTGAAGAATCCATCTGCAAATCAAACCTGGGTTTGATCCCTGGGCTGAGAAGATCCCCTGCAGAAGGGAATGGCTACCCACTCTAGTATTCTTGCCTGGAAAATTTCATGGACAGAGGAGCCTGATGGGCTACAGTCATGGGGTCGCAAAGAGTCAGCCATGACTGAGTGACTAATACTTTGTGTGATGAATTCCTAAAAATTTATTTGAAGACAAAAAATGGAACATACCTGGCTGGAAGGGAGAAAGAAGGGGTTGCTGAAGCTAGATCTGACAGATGGGATTTGGACAGGCAAAATGAAAGGGGCAGGGGAAATAAAATATGCCACTATGGTAGAAGAGTGGAAATATTTGGAAGACTGGGCAGAAAACAACCCTTGCAAAGCCGAAGAGTAAATCCTGGAAAGAAGTTGGAATTAGAGAGAAATACATACAATGGAGCACCATTAGAAAGCAATTTAAAAGTAGCTGAAAGCATTTGGAGTCAATATACAATACAATAAAACAATTTGGAAATTCTTGAATAACTAAGTGGCATAATGAAATGTGAGCTTTTCTTTTGCAAAATTGCTTTGAAAGCAATGTAAATGATAAATTAGAATGGAAAACAGTTCAGTTAGAAGGAAGATATGGTATTACTATGTGGTACTGGATTAATAGGATGGTGTGATTAGTCACCCAGAGCCTGACATTATGGAGTGTGAAGTCAAGGGGGCCTTAAGAAGCACTACTGTTAGTAAAGCTATTGGATGTGATGAAATTCCAGCAGAATTATTCAAATCCCTAAAGGATGATGCCATCAAGGTTTTGCACTTATTATGTAAACAAATCTGGAAGACCCAGCAGTGGCCACTCCTCATTCCAAATCCCAGCCAGAACAGAACCAGAATTTGAGTTTTCTACCAAGAGGAGGTAATCAGTCTCCAATCCTCAGCTCAGGCTGAGGCCCTTCAACCAGATTCCTGTGTCCAGGACCAGTGGACTAGAAAAAAGGGGAAGGATAGGAAGAGTTAAGGAGAGGAAAGAGAAAGGGAAGGAGAGAGAGGTCAATAAAGTCTCTTGTTCCTTACCGGTCGGGCACTCTGGCCAGTTGTCCGCATCAGGAGGAGACCAGGGACAAAAGGGTCCCAGTTGCAGCCGCTCGGTCTGGTCCATTGGCAGGCAAGCTGGCCCCTGATTACCCCGAGTGGTCGGGAAGTCAGTCGCAGTGAAGAAGAGTCCCCGCCAGAGTCCCCATTTGTTGCAGGAAGGGGGACCCCTTCCACTGCCCGAAACTGGGCTCTTGTCTTAACACTTGGAAATGAATTGTCCAAGGAGACACATGTGCTGACAAAGCAAGGGATTTTATTGGGAAACGGCACCCGAGTGGAGAGCAGTAGGGTAAGGGAACCCAGGAAAACAGCTCTGCCACAGATTTTATGGTGATAGGATTAGTTTCTGGGTTGTCTTTAGCCAGTCATTCTGACTCGGAGTCCTTCCTGGTGGTCCACGCCTTGTTCAGCCAAGATGGATGCCAGTGAGAAGGATTCTGGGAGGTATTCGGACATATGGTGTCTCCTTTCGACCTTTCCTGAACTCTTCCGGTTAGTGGTAGCTTATTAGTTCTGTGTTCCTTACCAGGACCTCCTGTCGTAAAACAACTCATGCAAATGGTTACTATGGTGCCTGGCCAGGGTGGGTGGTTTCAGTCAATGTGCTTCCCCTAACAATACCAAAGAATGTGCTAACCATTGAACAATCGCATTCATCTCCCACGCTAGTAAGGTCATGCTTAAAAACTTGCATGCTAGGCTTTAGCATTATTTGAATAAAGAACTTCCAGGTGTCCAAGCTGGGTTTAGAAAAGGAAGAAGACCTAGAGATCAAATTGCCAACATTTGCTGGATTACAGAGAAAGCAAGGGAATTTCTGAAAAACATCTATCTCTGTTTCATTGACTACGCTCAAGTCTTTGTGTGGATCATGACAAACTGTGGAAAGCTCTTAGAGAGATGGGAATACCAGACCATCTTACCTGTCTCCTAAGAACCTGTATGTGGGTCAAGAAGCAACAGTTAGAACCCTGTATGGAACAAATGACTGGTTCAAGATCGAGAAAGGAGTACGACAGGGCTGTTCGCTGTCACCTTTTTGCTTAACCTATACGCTGCGCAAATCATGAGAAATGTCAGACTGGATGAGTTACAAGCTGGAATCAGGATAGGTGGGAGAAAGATCAACAACCTCAGAAATGCAGATGATACCACTCTAATTGCAGAAAGTGAAGAGGAACTGAAGAGCCTTTTGATGAGGGTGAAGGAGAAGAGTAAAAGAGCTTGCTTAAAACTAAGTATTAAAAAACTAAGATCATGGCATCTGGCCCCATTACTGCATGGCAAATAGAAGGGGAAAAGAGGGAAGTTGTGACAGATTTCCTCTTCTTGGGCTCCAAAATCACTGCTGACAGTGACCGCAGCCATGAAATCAGAAGACAATTGCTTCTTGGCAGGAAAGTGATGACAAACCTAGACAGTGTGTTGAAAACCAGAGACATTACTCTGCCGACAAAGATCTGTATAGTCAAGGCTATGATCTTCCCAGTGGTCATGTATGGTAGTGAGAGCTGGACTGTAAAGAAGGAAGAATGCCAAAGAATTGATGCCTTCGAACTTAGGTGCTAAGACTCCTAAGAGTCCCTTGGACATCAAGGAGATCAAACTAGTCAATCTTAAGGGAGGCCAACCCTGAATATTCACTGGAAGGACTGATGCTGAAGCTGAAGTTCTAGTATTTAGTCATCTGATGCAAACAGATGACTCATTGGAAAAGTCTCTGATGCTGGGAAAGATTGAGAACAGAAGAAAAAGATGTCAGAGGATGAGACGGCTGGACGGCATCACTGATGCAATGAACATGAACTTGGGAAAACTCCGGGAGATGGTGAGGGACAGGGAGGCCTGGCATGCTGCAGTCCATGGGGTCGCAAAGAGTCGGGCATGACTAGGTGACTGAACAACAACAATGGTATTATGAGGTGATGAGGGTGATGAGAGTTTGACTTGGTTGAAGACAGTGGGAATAAAGGAAAAAGGGGGAAAGTTCTGCTTTTTGCCAATACCGAGTGTAAAAAATGGAAGGAAAGATGGAAAGGGAAGCTGATTCTAAGATTTCCAGCCAGAGAACATTGAATAAATATGATAATAGGTACATGCATGCTACGTTGCTTCAGTTGTGTTTGACTCTTTGTGATTCTATGACTTGTAGCCTACCAGGCTCCTCTGTCCATGACATTCTCCAGGTAAGAATACTGGAGTGGGCTGCTATGGCCTTCTCCAGGTGATCTTCCTGACCTAGGGATGGAACCCATGTCTCTTATGTCTCCTGCATTGGCAGACAGGTTCTTTACCACTAGCACCACCTGGGAAGCCCAGTAACAGGTACTGCTGCTGCTGCTGCTAAGTCGCTTCAGTCGTGTCCAACTCTGTGCAACCCCATAGATGGCAGCCCACCAGGCTCCACCGTCCTTGGGATTCTCCAGGCAAGAATACTGGAGTGGGTTGCCATTTCCTTCTCCAGTGCATGAAAGGGAAAAGTGAAAGTGAAGACGTGCAGTCATGTCCGACTCTTAGCGACCCCATGGACTGTAGCCTACCAGGCTCCTCCGTCCATGGGATTTTCCAGGCAAGAGTACTGGAGTGGGGTGCCATTGCCTTCTCTGAGGAACAGGTACAGAAATGAGCAATTGGGAAGATCTAGTTTTATGGTAAGATGTGGACATATTCATTTTAAGGAGGCTGAAAGAATACTCTGGTAAAAATATTCTATTTCAGTTGGAAAAAAAATTTCGTGTATAGAGTAAGACTGGGGTCAGGAGTGGAAGTGCTGGTTTAGGCATCATGTGAGTAGGGAGGATGTATAGTGAGTGCAGGGGAAATGAATAGAGATTAGGTTAAGGATAGAGAGCAGAAAGTTCAAGATAGAGAAGCACAGAAAAAACTAGGAAGCATGCACGAGGAATGAGGCTCAAGATTTGAGACAGAGAGAGATGGAGAAGAAATTTTTGGATTATTCATGCAAAGATCAATATAAAATAATGGTAGTAAGATATTATGAAAAACAAATTACAAATTGCTCATTCTTTTTCTTATCTAGATAAATAGCAATACCTCCCTCTGTGATCCAAGTGAGGGGTAGTGTATGTTTGTTCACTGTTTTTCAAGACTAGGAGAAATCTAATTATACTTGAAAGTTGATTGTGTAGAATCCATTAATTTTAAAAATTAATATGAAGAGTAAATATACAGGAAATGAGGTTGTCAATGAGGGATAAAAATGGGATATAGACCACAGGGGAAGAAATTTGCTTTGAGTCATCACTGTGATATATTCAGTCCACACAGATTGAAGCAAAAGGAGGAAAGGCAAATTTAAGAACACAGTGAAAAAAAAACAAAAACCCTGAATCTTCAAATTATGCTTTATCGAAGCTTATTTTTTTCCTGAAAAAAGAAAGTTAATTGAAACATTCTAAATATAACACATGCTATATATTTTTGAGTTAAATCACAGAATCGAGGAGAGAATTTTAATTCCTAGTGCAGGCCCTGGGCTTCTTTGGCTTCCTTAAAATATTACTCCCAAAGGAGCTTATAAACATAGCAGTGCATTTTCCTTAAGAGATGTAGATGAAGGTCGCTAACAGGGAATCACCTTCCATCAGAATATAATATAATTCTGGACCATGCATTTGAATAGGAATACTTTGTTAAACTCTCAAGTTCTTATACTACTGAAATCCAAGGAAACCTCTATAGTTACTACAGTAATAACCTGCAAATTTCTGTTTGATCTATGTTAAGCATAAATTCTATTACCTCAGGATTTATCTACTGGTGAAAAACATCTCATTTTTTCTTTTTTTTTTTTAGAAAACGATTAAATCCTCCTTTTAATGCATATTTTTCAAAGGATATGAGCAACCTATATAATTACAAAATTCTACAAGGTAATTAATTACGATGCATTTATCAATAAGGAGTCTCCTCCAAAAAAAATCAGTTATCATTGGAAAAATGCCAAGTGAATAACATATGACAAAATAGGTTCAAATAAATATTCCTAAATCTCACTTTACAAGAGTAAGTAACACATACATATGCATGACACAAGAAATGTAATTATCTGAAATTACATTTGAAATCATACAATCAAATTATTTTTAATATAATTCCAAATGGTTCAATTCCTTGGCAAATGACAATACATGTATTTAAAACATTAATTTAAATGCATTCTAATCAGAAAACCAAACCCATTCCTCCATCATTTTGAGAAAAAATTATTTTCCATATTCTTTCCTCAATATCTCCCACAACAAACCCATTCCTCATTTTTTAGAAAAAATTGTTTTCAGTATATCTTCCTTGATATCTCCTATGACCCTTTCCTTCTATTCTGTTGTTATCACTCATGTTGGACCATGTGCCTTAAACACTAGCTCTCTCCTTTCTGTCTCCACCACCCAATCCTACTTCTCATCAAGGTCTAGCTTAAATGCCACCTTCCTCCATGAACTCTTCAGAACATCCCAGTTTTAATTGATTACTCTATTAATTCTGAACTTTAATACCAGAAAACTATTTTCAATACACATTAGTTTATCAGATAATATGTATGATTCTGGGCTTCCCAGGTGGTGCTAGTGGTAAAGAACCCGCTTGCCAATGCAAGAGAGTTAAGAGACGTGGGGTTTGATCCCTGGGTTGGGAAGATCCCCTGGAGGAGGGCATGGCAACGCACCCCAGTATTCTTGCCTAGAGAATCCCATGGATAGGAGAGCCTGGCAGGCTACATTCCATAGGGTCGCAAAGAATCAGACACGACTGAGCACGCACACACACAAATGTATGATATACATTAAAAAGTACCTTATATAAATGCTACATTCCTCACTCCTATCTCATTAGACTATAAGGTCCCTGAAAGCAAGATTCACATCTAACTCTTTGAATATATTTCAGTACCTAGTACATGATTACATATAACTCCCATACTTGTATGTTGAGTAAATTTTGATTATTCTCTGATAATTACCACATAGAAAAAAACAACTATGAAGGTGGAATCAATTCCAATTGTTACATAATTTTTCAATTCAGTATATTCACCTTCAGTAGTAAAGCTTGGAATGAAATGTTCCACTACACACATGAGTTAAATATTAAGACTGTGTCTCTATGAGACTGGCGTGGTCTCAGTCCTGAGTTACCACTGATATAAATGAGTTAGAGGGAGCAGAGAACTTGCTATTGTTACATTTAAAAATTTTCTTTCTGCAAAGTCATTAAATCTGACTGAAGAGATAATACATTCTTTTTCCTTAATTTAAAATGTATAAACTATATAAGAGACATGTTTATACTGAGTTAATATATTCTAATTAAAGCCTATATTTTAAAATTATTTTTGTCCTGAATTTCAAAAATGTCATGGGGAAATGGGACAAGGGGAGAGAAAGAGTTAAAGATTGCTATGGGATAGGTGTCATGCAATACTGCCATCTCTTTGGATAAACTGCTTTGACTATTGGAATCCACTTGACCAGTCACAAAACACCAAAGAACTGTGGATCAGAAGCCTCAAACTACATATGAGTGACCTATCAGACCACATTGTCTATTGTGCACAAAGACTACCTTAATTATTGGTGTATCTGTAGAGAAAATGATAATGTTATAGTATGCGTGTGTTCAAAATTCGATGTGTGTGTTTTTTTTTTTTTAATGTTATTATTAACATCATGATAATGAATCTCAAAAGCTAGAATTTCAGTAAGCCTGACTGGTCACAGTGAGTTTTTCACAGGACACTTCTTTAAACTAAGTGTATGATTAGTAATCACAGGCAGATCACTAGCATTCACTAGCAGATATAATAAGTAAATGTCATATCAACCCAGTTTGGAACAAAAGAAATGAATTTCATAAAGTAATTAAAAACTGGTTAAGGGACATAAGTCAAAATATCTGACCAGAGTAAGTGGATTTATTTTGTCTGAAAGTATCTGCTTTTGGTATAAGTGTCTGGAACAGAAGGTTGCCACAGCAAACAATTCAAAAATACAAACAGTATCACCAAAAAAATAAAGAAAAATGTTATGCAAAGGAGCATTTTTTTTTTTAGTTTGAGAGGCTTACAAGCCTCTTATGTTCTGTGAGCTTCTGGTTGCTAAGAAGCTGTTTTGATTGTCTTTTTTCAAATAAATATTTGTTACAAATAATTATAAAGTTTAAAAAATATAAAGATAGTACAGAGATCTCTTTTACCCAATGTCCAATCTCCCCTATTTTTACACCTTACGTTGGTCATAAGGAATAAACCAATATTGATATATTACAATTACTCAAAGTCTCTAATTTATTCAGAGGCCCCTATTATTTACCTAATGTCCTTTTTCTGTTCCAGGGTCCTATCCAGGATCCTACATTATAGCTTACTTACGTCTCAGCTCCTCTTGGTTGTGAAAGTTTCTCAGACTATTCTTGATTTTGATGACTTTGATATTTTAGGGAGGTACAAGTCATATATTTTATAAAATAGGCCTCAAAATTAGATTTGTCTGATGTTTTTCCCATGATTAGACTGGAATCATGAGTCTGGAGAAGGAAGAGATAGAAACCACATCATGTCAAGAGCACGTAACTAGCAACATAACTGATTTATATTAATCTTGATCACCTAGCTAGTCATGGTGGTCACGCTTCTCAACTGTAAATTTACTCCTGTTTTCACTCTCACTGTGAAAGAAGTCACTACTAACAGCCCACAATTAAGGAATGAGAAGGAACAGTGCACTTCCTTAAGGGATTAGGAGCCACATAAATTATTTGGCACTCTTTGTCAGAAAGATTTGTCTCTTCTCCATTTATGTATTGATTCAGTTATTTATTTACATCAGTATAGACTCATGGACACTTATTTTACACTTTGGGCTATAATTCAATACTACTTTATTTATTTAGTTGTTCAATTTGTTCCATCTTTGGCTGCCGGGAGCTCTTTAGATTATCTTTTTAAATTCCACCAGACAACCCTAGTCATTAGAGGATTTTTCCAGTAGCTCGATTCTTCACTTATATCAGCGTCACAAGTCAGGGGTTAGAGGTGATAGAGAAATGTGTTTGTCTTCAAATAAAATTTTCTATAGCTACAATCAACTGATAAGACATTCTAAAATAGACTCCTAAGCAACCGTCACAAATTTGACCTTATGCTTTCTACCACAAGAAAGGCACAGCTGAATCATTCAAGTACTAGCTTTTATTTCATTACTCATAATTTCAAGTATGAACAAATACATTCCCCCAAGTCACTTCCCATTATTTATTTTGACTTTTTAAGTTATATTTCTTTTAACGTATAGGATACAACACTGTTCTTCTCTTTGATGAAACAATAAACTAGTATATTTCAATAATAATTAAAAACCTTTGAGGTATTATATGAAGCTTTCCATGAGATAGTTATGCTTGCAATTTAAATATGATATTAATTTTCATTGATTTTTAGTCTGTACACATACACAAATGTGCCTTAAATTAAGCTGCTCATTATGATTATGAAAATTAGCTCCTTGGGATACATACTCAAAAATCTTTAGTATCTCCAGTTAGAATCTAATTATTTATAACTATTTCATGATGAGAACTTAGAGGCTTATATTTTTTAAATGCCACAGAACTCTCTGAGAAGGCAGTTATTAACACTGCTCAATAAAAGAATAATGATTAAGAGATGAAAACATAGATCCTACAAAGAATATATTTCTTCAGAGTATTTTCTATCTAGTTAATTTACCATATTTGTTCATTATTTTATGTCAAGCTTACAGTATGAACTTTAACAAAGTTTTATAAGGATGAAATAGAGAATATTTACTTTGTGACATACCAGGACAAACAGTAATGCATTTTCACTAGATATAAGTTAATGTTGTGTCATCTTCCCTTCTTAGAATTGATTTAGTATTATCTTAGGTGTATTTTTAGGCATTACATGTAAATCAGGAAGTGATGCTAAAACTGGCAAGATTCTTCAATATTATGAAAATTGACTGCTTTTTTAGTATATTTTAGAGTAAGAGTAAAAGAATTTGTGGGATTTAAAATAAGAAATGGAATACTTTTTCAGTAAGAGATATGTGGATATAGAAGCACTTACTCTATATTGATGTAAGTAGCCAATAAATTCTGAATTCCCAAACAATTATTATCACTTGGATACAAATAAGTGGCCATATAATTTCTGGAAAAATATGTTTCACCAACCTTTCTGGAATCTGAGCTCTCACTAATACTCTGAATTTTATAAGATATATCTTGGGAGAGACACACTTGGAAGAGATCAAACCAGTCAATCATAAAGGAAATCAATCCTAAATATTCATTGGAAGGACTGATGCTGAAGCTCCAATATTTTGGCCACCTGATATAAAGAACTGACTCACTGGAAAAGACCCTGATGCTGGGAAAGATTGAAGGTGGGAGGAGAAGGGGACAACAGAGGATGAGATGGTTGGATGGCATCACCAACTCAATGGACATGAATTTGAATAAACTCTGGGAGTAGGTGATGGACAGGAAGGCCTGGCATGCTGCAGTCGATGGGGTTGCAAAGAGTCGGACACAACTGAGCTACTGAACGGAACTGAACTGAACTCCCAAACTAGAGCTTGTGAATACTAGAATACTAAAATACTCACCTCCAGTATTCATTCTCTAGCCCACTGAGTCACTATCATTGATCATTCAAACACATCCACCAGCCAAACCCAAATGTGGATCTAGGCTACAATCTGAATTCTCTATGTATACAAAGATATGCTGAATTGTTAGAGAAAATCCAGACAACCATGTCAAGGATGGCACTATAAATTTATGTTCTTCAACCTCAGCCCCATTTGTTATACTCAACTGTATAACAGGGTCATCTCTGTACAGCTCCTATCATCCACCCGCATCCAAGTAATTTGCTTACTTCTTGTCACGGTAAACAATTTCTTGTGTACCACTAGATATAAAAATATAAGTACAAAAATAGGATAAAGTCACATCAGTGTTCATACACTTAAGTCTCAACATCATTAGTAATGGCTGATGTCAGTTACATTCTGTTTTAATGGGAAAAAGCCTCAGGAGTAAAAAAGGGAAAATGCTGTTGAAAAAGACACATTATTCATAGTTCAAAACTTGCCCAGACTCTGCCACGTTGGTTCCTAAATAGACCAAGACAAATAGAGAGCTCTCTACTGCAGTGTGTGTGTGGTTCTATGATTCACATGTTTTATAAAATATGCACGTGCACGAATGTGAAAGTGTGAGGATCTTAACACAGCTGGACTTGATGCACACAAGCTCTATTCCCAGAAGACGTGTTTCTTGAGGTATCACTTTATTTCAAACTCTCATACAGTAATACATTTAGTTACTTAACTTTTTCCAGTATAATCTGCTTATTATCAGGAACATTAGTCAGATTGTCTATGAAATCTTCAGAAAAACCACCACATTCTTTTAATCTTTTATTTTGTATTGCAGTATAGCCAATTAACAATCTTGTGTTAGTTTCTGGTGGACAGCAAAAGAATTCCGTCATACATATACATGTATCTATTCTCCCCCACACTCCCCTCCTATCCAGGCTGCCACTTAACATAATAATACACATCTTATCATTACATAAAGAGTAATACAGGGTATAACTTGCTCTAGAAAAACACACAAGCACAAACAAATCTATATAAACCTATATAGTTTTATTCATCAACCAGATACATTAGAAGTCATTAAATAAAATAAAGTAAAACCATAATTGCACTATTAAAATATTTTTGATATGTGTTTCTCAATAAGAGAGAAGAATTTTAACATGTTTGCAGCAAGATATGTTTGGATTACCTTTTAGAACAAGACATTCAGGTTATTCAGATAAATAGTAGGAGAGCGAACAAAACTAATAAAAAGAGGTGGAAGACATAAATGCTCTGGAAGGAATTTGAAAAAAAATAGAGGAAATAATAGAATGGCTAAAATAATCAGAAAATGCATGCAGTCTCAAGATAATGGAATATGAATTATAAATAAATTCTAAGAGAATGCAGAGTAAAGGAATGGTCATTTATGTGTTGAAAGATTTGTGGGAAATCTGAACCTTGAATGACAGTATATTCAAATACTTCCCTGGTAGCTCAGGCAGTAAAGAATCGTCTGCAATTTAGGAGACCCAGGTTTGATCCCTGGGTCAGGAATATTGCCCTGGAGAAGGAAATGACATCCCACTACAGTATCCTTGCCTAGAAAATCCTATGGACAGAGAAGCCTGGCTGGCTACAGCCCATGGGGTCGCAAGAGTTGGACACAACTTAGTGACTAAACCACCACCACTAGAGGAAAAAATGGGCAAAGGCTGTAATGACACATTACAAAAGAAATAAATATACAGTATGAGACTTAAGAGGTACTTGATATTAGCTATCAACTTTTTATCTTATCTATCCAAATAATATTGGTGGAAAATAACTCAAAATATTATCAACAGTTATTTCTTTACACATGTCATTTATTGGGTTTTTAGTTCTATCCTCACCTACACCTGAAACTACTGGTTTACCTCACTAATTCCTGTCTGTCTTTGAATCTAAGCTCAGTTGTCATACTTTCATGAAGGCTTTTCCTAACCCTCTGGACTAGACTAAACCCTCTGCTCTATACTTTCACATATTACCCTGTAGTTTACGACAGTGATCATCTCAACTCATTCAGTGTAAGTCTTTCACACAAGACTGTAAGCTCAGAAAAGGCAAGTGTGATGTCTCCTTCAATGCTCTATCCTGGGTCTAGCTTAGTGGCTGGCACATCCTAGGTGACTAGCAAATCAGTATAAATTGAATTGCAAAGCTATGGGGTTTCAGAGAATTTCTCCAGAGCCCTGCTTCTTGACTTTCATTGCCTGTCTATCTCTACTTTATTATATCTAGTTTAACACAGCACCATCTTTCTGCCTAACTCCAAAGAATAGATAACTATATAAGTTGTCTGTTTAGCTTTTAATTTTGATTTTGTCCTTAGGCACGTGTTAAATAGTTGGGAAAATGTGAAAAAAAAAATAGAGAGATGTGAAAGACCATTCTGTGTATGCTGAGCAAGAAGCAAAATGTAGTACGTACAACATGATATTGGTTTGGAAGACAGAAGTGGAGCCACAGTAAAAGCCAATGGATGAATCACAATAGAAAAATAAGAGAGGAGGAGGACATGACCCATGGTAGTGGTAGGCATACTCAGGAGATATTTAGGAAGTAGAATAAGTAAGGCAAGATGAGTCATGTGTTTATGTGTGTATACATGCTGAGATGCACACCTGTGCACCAGAAGCTGAGTGCCAGGGAAGAACAAGTAGGAGCTCAGAATAATAATGAGATTCAGGGTTAAGCATGACTGTTAATCCTCCATCCATAAGGAAACATAAGTTGAAGAACACTTTTGGCCAACAGGTCAAAGGTAACATAATAAATCAAAGAGGCAGTTGAGTATGTGGTCTGATGCTATGGAATACACTCTGGGCTGGACTACATCAAGAGAATCATTAGCATACAGGCAGTGGTAGTTCAGAACAGGGCAATGGATAACCTTTCCCAAGGAAAACATGTACAGAGAGGAGAGAAGGAGCTTTGAAGCTAGACCTTTAGGCTCAGTAACATTTAAGCTAAGGGTGAAAGAGCTAGAGCCTGACAGGGGCCTGCAGAAGCACTGGGCAGAGATGGAGGAAGACAATCAGAGGAGAGAAGGGTCAGAGAAGTCAAGGAGTGTCAAGTGCCAATAAGGGCTGAAGTTAAATTAGGTCTGCAAAGTGTTTACTAGATTTAGAAACAAGGAGGTTAAATGACATTTACAAGATTTGCTATTTGGTTGTTGGTTGGTTTTTTCAGTGCACTGCTCAAATGGAAACCCAGGTAATGCAGGGTCGAGTAATGATAAACAAGTGGGGGAAAGTGAATATAAATCAACGCTTATAAAAGTCTGTAAAGGTAAGTGGTAAACTACGGGTTTGCTTTGTTTTGTGTTGTTTACAAGTGCTTTGAACACGTTTCTTACAGACAATCTAAATTTACTTAGGGAGGACAAATGATGAGACATATTTTTGAATATCCATTATTATCCATGAAATTCTGATCTTGATGATTGGTGATAATATCACATCTCATTTTTCCAAAAATTTAAAATTACTTACATTTTTAAACAGATAAGCTTCAGAAGAATTTTTTCCTAATTCTCCAGGAACTCTCTTTTTAGTTCTAATCCTGTCAGGGATTTAGTTTCTCAGGTTACTTCTAGAGCTCCTCAGTAAATAATGGTGAGTTATGAAATAACTGTTTTTGGAAACAATGACTCCATTAGGTGGACTATCCTGTTAATCAGACTTCAGGAAACCTGAAGAAATTATTTCAGACATACAGGAAGACTATATGCATGCATATGTGCTAAGTTGCTGCAGTCGTGTCCAACTCTGTGTGACACTATGGACTGTAGCCTGCCAGGTTCCTCTGCCCACGGGATTCTCCAGGCAAGAATACTGCAGTGGACTGCCGTGTCCTCCTCCCTCCTGATGCAGGGATGGAACCTGTGTGTCTTACATCTCCTGCATTGACAGTCACGTTCTCACCACTAGCACCACCTGGGAAGCCCACAGCAGGACTATAGTTTGGGGGAATTTCTTGGGAATCTGTCACCTGAAACCTTACAGATTGCTCCTCACCTTTATTAGTTGCCTTTTTTTCAGTACACTCAAAGCCTAATAAAAACCCTCCTAAATTCTCCCAAGCAATTGTAGTCCATTATTATTCTAATGAACTCCAATTTGTAAGCTATCTACTATATAACATTTATATGGTGGTAGACTGTAATCTAATGGCAAACATTGATCTTTTAGTGTAATAACTATATCTCTTCAAGATTATCTGTAACTAAAGTTTTATAGCTTCTTTCTATTTCCAAACACCTCTCAATGCCTTCATTATTAGTACAGCACTTTGTTGCTATTTCCACTTGAATAGTCTGTTCATTTTGGTACATAGGCACTATCATTTAAAAGAAGGAAATTAGAAGTATTTAAGGAAGTAGAATTGATTTCACTGGTTGTTATATTTTCTGGAGTATTAAACTTAAGTAGAGTCGAAAGAATCATTATAGTTTTATTTCCATTTTATTTGCATGCCTGGATAAGAACATTTCAATTTTCAAGACTTATCCTTAACTCTTTACTGTCAAATATTTAGCTTTTTAGAAAAATAAATGAGCATCTGAAATAATTAGGTATTGATTGACACATAGAATCTAATTCAACATGATGAACTAGAAATGAAGCTCTCAGAAAACTGCAGCCAATCTTTGGCTAACGGGGCACATTTCCCACTCAAAACTATCTGCTAAATAACTGAGATTCTTATAGCCAGAAAAAGAATACGTAAATTCTAACAGTACATTTTTTTTTTTTAATAAAGTCAGAGAAAAAGATTGAATCACTGGATCAGGATATGACTGAATTCCTCTGGGACAAAGGACAGTGGTTAATATCCTGAGCTTTCACACAAATCCTTGGGTTCAAATCCCAGCTTCTCCATTTAGAAACTGACCACTTACCCTCTCCATAATCTGGTTTTCTAAGCTCTAGAATGACACAAATAGTACCTGTTGGGCTGTTCTAAAGACTCAGTGAGATAATATATATAAAGACGTTTACAACTGTGACCCATAATTTTAACTTGGCAGATTAAGTCTGCATTTTAACCATCATTCATAGAATAAAAGACTTTTCCCATATGTGACCAGTTAAAACATTTCAACAATAACCTCACCTCCACTAAGTTAATGTAAAAAGAATAGTGACAGATAATGCTTAATTTCTTGATTTAGTCTGGACATTTAAGTCAACATAATAGCATGCTTTGTGAAGAAAACAATGGATGGTATTTCTAGGCACACAGATTGCATACTTTGTGAACTTTATTCTAATTCAGATAAAGTAGAGGTCTAGTTATTTGATTGTGGTGCTGGAGAAGACTCTTGAGAGTCCCTTGGACTGCAAGAAGATCAAACCAGTCAATTCTAAAGGAAATCAACCCTGAAGATTCATTGGAAGGACTGTTGCTGAAGCTTCAATACTTTGGCCACTTGTTGAGAAGAGCTGACTCATGATGAGGGGAAGGATTGAAGGCAAAAAGAGAAGGTGGCAGCAGAGGATGAGATAGTTAGGATCACCAACTCAGTGGACATGAATTTGAGCAAACTCTGGGAGATGGGAGACAGCGGAGGACAGAGGAGCCTGGCGTGCTGCAGTCCACATGGTTGCTAAAAGTCAGACATGACATAGTGATTGAACAACAAACTTATTGATTATGAAAAGAATTTGAGACTGTGTGAGTATTCAGCTTGTTTAAATATTTGATAAGAGAAATAAAATGTATAAAATTACAAAATTATATATTTAAAACATCACAATGATGTTTCTAGGAAGAAATCCTATTTTCAAACATTACTGGCTTCTAAGTATTACCTTATATAATTGTATTTCCTAGTCATGAAATGTTTACTTCATTGTGCCTGTGGTATCTTGGCACTGATTTAAGAAGACATTCTGGTCATTACTATCTCTTGCTGTTTGCCTACAGTGAACTCTCACATAATTAGGGCTGAATACACTGCACTTTTAAAATTAAACCAAGCCTCTGGGAAAGAATCATGGAAATAGATGGTTAAAGGACACCCAGGCAATTAACAAGCATGATAAAGTTAAAAATTGAAGATAGGAAAGTAGGTTAAGAGCTTTTCTCTCTCTTTCCAACATGATTTGTTAATACAGAAGGATAGCCATTAGCTTTATTTTTACATAGGAAAGAGATACAGAGGCAGTCCACAGTCAATAAATAAACCCCTTTGCTACTTTCCAAATGGATTTTTCTCTCTTTTAAGCACACAGTTCTGAAATAATTCTTGATTTGCCTGACTTTTAAGACAAACCTGAAAATATGTTATGCTTTTTGGAATACAACAGTGTAACGATGAACTAATAAAGATTTAACTGTTGCAAGTTTGAGAGGATTTTACCCCACCAGGGTAATTGCTTTTATAGAAAAAAAAAAAAAAATACATGCAAAACTACTGATTATTTGTAATGGCTTACCAAAAAGAAATCTGAGAAATAAACAGTGAAAAAATTCTAAAATTTAGCTGATGATTAAATATTATGGAATTAAGGCATCATGATTTTCTCCACTGGTATATTATTTTATATAATTTTCCTAATGGCATTCTTTCCTTCCTTTAAAATTACATCCTTATGTATATACTGTCTTTTTACTAGACAAAAAGCCTCTCAAAGGCTATGACTTAGTTTCATTCTTTTTTGCATCTAGAATACTTAATAGTCCTTGAAAACATACTCAGCTTTCAATAAATCTTTACTGAGTGAGTTCATGTGTTTTAGAAAAACCACTATAATTTATATATTTGTACTTATATAATATTAACAGGATAACAAAAGAAAGTGAAAGGAAATTTAATATTTATCACACATGGGCTATGTGTCAGGCATTTTTCACATATTATTATCATAACATTCATAAGGGTATAGATATTATTTTCTTGAACTTTACAGATTAATTTCAAAGAGGTTGAATATCTCCTCAAATGAAGTTAAAAGACAAGGTTCTGACTTCTGAGATTATGTCTGGGTCATTTTCCTACCATAAAGTTGCATTCCATTGCTTTGCCTTAGCATTATTAGGGTTTTGTTGCAAATACAAAACAAGTCTGTGAGTAAAACTGAGAGATAAACAGTAATAGTGGACTTCTTTTCACTATATCCTGATCTTTCTTTTTGAAAATTAAGACCTCTTACCTTTTTTCCTTTCACTGTTTATTATAAAACAAAACAGATACAGAAAACTGGAGAAAACAGTGACTTATCATAAGACAAATAACCTTGAAATCACCACTCAGGACATGAAATAAAACTTTTCCAGCCACCCAAGAAGCTCATCCATCCATGTTCCCGGTTCCAGTCACAGGTCCCTCCCACCCTCCAAAATGACAGCTCTGCTTCCTTTCACTTGTTGCTTTCTTAAATATCTCTATAATTTCATCACAACTGTACATGCCTAGACTGTATACTTTGCTCTGCCCAAGCCTCCATTTCCAGAATGCCTCTTAATTTACAAATTCCCCTCCACCCCATTCTTCCTACAGACATGTCAGTTCTCTAACACTGGATTTTGCTGATTACAAGCTCCAGGAGAAAGTTCAGCACCTTCCCCCACCCTTTGTATTTGATACCTATTGATACAACATCTAGATGTATTCACTGAATGGGAGTGTAAAACCATGCATTTCTAAATGTATCATTATCTTTTCATGTATTAGCATTAATGATTTTATAAGAACAATCTTTTCCTCCTCCACTATTTGGTTATACATTGGTTCAGATAACTGAGGAAAAGCAGGGTCATTGTTTGATTCTTTCCTTTTATTCACTTACTTTTCAAGGTAATGAATTGGGTTGCTCTGAGTTTCCGTAGGTAATGATTTCTTACATTATTGTGAACTTAAATTTAAACATCTAATAAGCTTGAATTCATTGAAATTCTTACACTTTCTGAAGAGAAATCTGGCTTCTTCAAGCTGACTCTTAAATACTTTTTTTATATTATTCTGGTTCTCTTTGACAACTTCTCTAGTGTCTGATCTTTTCAGTTGTTCCAGGCCCTTATCCTGCATTTCCTGCCCCAAACCTGGGACATCATTTCTCCTCTTCAAATGACTGCAGACTTCCTGCTACCAGATTTTGCAAATCTCATCTGAGTTTCAGCTGCTCTTCCAGCAAATACTTGGGGGTTATATGGGAGGACCACCTGCTCTCAGGTCTACCAGATGACCTTGCTTCCCATTACTTCCTTCCTTTGACCTACATGGAGGTTCACAAGACATAGGTCTTGTAGCTGTCACACAGGTCAGTTCCAATTGCTTATCTTTTAGGTTCATGGGGACAATTTTGCTATGAAAGTTGTCAGAGGTTTTTTTTCATTTCACTCTCTATGTGCAAAAACCAAACTACTGGTGTCTTCTAAGATTCAGGTTCCCTCTCCTTCTCAAAATTATGTCAACTTCAATTTTCTTGTATCAAGATCTATGATCTCCTTTCCATTAACTATACAAGAACCAATTTAATAGTGCTTTGTCAGAAATTTTTGCTTGAATTTTTGTTTTTTGTTTGTAAACACAAACAAGTATCTACTTACCACAGGGTTAAAATTCAAAATTAATCCCCTTTCAAAACACTGACTCAACCTTTATTAGGTATACCTATAGATAGTACTAACTTTCCACCTCTATACAACTGGGCTTGAAATGAAATGCTTACTACTGTTATACCAAGCAGTACAATTTGGCAAAAGAAAAAAAGAAAAAAAAAATGATATATACAGGAAAGTAAATGTGCCATTCTTCCTTAATGTCACTGTCCAGAGAGATGCATTTTCAAATCTATTTCAATGAAGATAACATTGATTCCAAAGGCAATGACATTTAAATAGTTTTATAAGCCTGTGAAACAAGAGCTATCCCCAAAGATCCACAATATATATTCCCAAAATTCTTTTAAACAACATAAAAACAAGCATTACAGCAAACAGAATTAATACAAGTATGTATTATATTAAGTGACATAAAATCTTATTTCTAAATATATGTTTGTGTATATCAGATTAAGATATCTATACTAAATTAAAATAGTTTTTTTTGTAGCAAATATAGGGGAAAATACCATTTAGTTGTTGGAAATTATGTACAAAAACTAAAACTAAGCACAGTGTTCCTAGAATTTCTTCTTCCATTCATATTTATTAAGCATGCACTTTGTGTCACACACATGTATCCTGAGAATAAAATGGTTAAAACAATGCAAAACCCTCATCTTAAGTCAGGCTTAAATTATAGATGAGGGTTGATAATAAAATGAAGTAAACAAAACATTTAGCATCAATAAATTATGTGAAGTACTATGAAGAAAAGGCAAGGCAGAGATACGGAGAAAAACTGATAACAAGGGGTGTAGAATAGGGTTGAAATTTTACTCAGGTTATATTTGTTTATAATTTTCTATTATTATGAAAAATATTTATAGGAATCATTCTCATATGCATGTATTCACATGTATCATATTTTTTTTTATAAAATAACACACTGGCCTATAAATTTTCAAAAACTTTTTATATAGTGTCAAACTGACATTTAGAAAAGTTGCAACAATTTACACAGTCTTTGGAGCCATATGCTGGAAAGCTCTCCCCCAAAGCAACATTAGTAAATAATTTGCTAATATTTTTTAGGAACTCTGATTTAAGTTGTTTTTACCTTTAATAAAGTTAAACTTATTTGGATTTAATTTTGCTATAAACTGGTAACAATGGATTTTACTCAATTATTTTTGTTGATTAATAGTATTTATTGTAAAACTCATTTTTTATATATAGTTTATATTTTTGGTTTTCATAGGCACTGAATTTTCTATTAACTATCCTCAGAGGTGTTAATATATAGGAACGTTACTGATATTTTTAAATATATTTGTCTTATAATAAGTTCTCAGTGAATTTTGCAGTTAATTCTATCATTTATCAGTTAGTTCTTTAAGTTGTTTAAGGCAGATAAACATATCTGCAAAAAAATAATTTAGCCTCTTCTCACCCCAAATATAATTCTGTGCCTGATTATACTGACTGAACCAACAACAGAATGATTTTGCTCAATCCCTGTGGACAAGGTGCGTGCATGCTAAGTCACTTCAGTCATGTCCGACTCTTTACAACCTTATGGACTGTAGCCCTCCAGACCCCTCTGTCTATGGGATTCTCCAGGCAAGAACACCGGAGTAAGTTGCCATGCCCTCCTCCAGGGGATCTTCCCGACCCAGGGATCAAACAGTGTCTCTTATGTCTCCTGCATTGGCAGGCGGGTTCGTCAACAACAGCGCCACATCTAGCCTCAAAACTAACTAACTTGGCTGATGGAATTCTGTCCCTCTCAAGGCAAATTTTTCTAACTGTAGCTCTAACAATTAAATGTCCAAGCAAAACTCTATCTCCCTGTGTCTTCCATGCATTGTTTCTAGTACCATACATCTGTGTTAAAATATTAAATAGTTCAAGAAGTCTTAACTTGGGGTCCAAAAATAAATGAGCTTGAAGGGAAACAAAAACTTCTTAAAATTACAGACAAAAATTTTGAGAATACATGCACTTTTCTAGGCAGAGAATCCACAGATTTCATTTGATTCTTAAAGTATTCTCTGAGTCTGAAATCTAAGTGTCACTAAGATAAATGGTTAGTTAAGGAACAATTAACATAAACAGTAATTACATTCATAGGATTTGGGGGTTATTTATATTATTCAATATGTGTACAACCATAACTAGGTAATTGCAACTTTATATCTCTGCTATTTAATATGTTTTAAAAATGCATCTAAATCCTGGACAATATGTTTCTAATCTTCATCCTAATTCACTTACATGATTTTCCAAGACAAATACCAAATTTTATGCTCAGAACAAAAAACCTTAAAAAAAAAACAACTATTTAAACAATTAATGACTTCTACAGAAAAAAGGAATACTCATTCTCCCAATAAGTATACTCATATAACCCTCAATAGCTGTTTTTTCAATCTCCGCTCATGTCTCTCAAACAATCAAGATTGCATAATTTTTAATAAAGTATACTCTTTTAAAAAAACAATAAGGCTAACACATTCTGCAAGGGCAATAAGTGACATCTGCTGAAAAATGATGTAAAAATAGATGTTTTTCTTAAACTATATTTCTAAATAATCATTTTTCACAGACTATTAAATTTGACAATAAATAATAAATAAAGTGACAGGGATTAAGAGGTGCAAACTTCCAGTTACAAAATAAATAAGTCATGAGGATATAATACACAGCATGGGGAATATAACTAATAATATTGCAAAAAATTTGTATACTGACAGATGATAACTAGACTAATCATAATGATCATTTTATAATGAATAAATATATTGACTCATTATATGGTACACCTGAAACTAATACAATATTGTACATCACTTAAACTCCAAAGGAAAAAAATTGACAATTAAAAGAAAAATGAAAGAATTTAGCAAGTTATGAATCATCTTATTTGGCTCATATATATAACATTTAACTGATTTCAAGTAAGACCCCAAATGGTTTATGCCATTTTCTGATGAAAATAAAGATTAATGTGAAGGAGTATACAACTCAATGCCATTAGAATTTTCCCCAAAAGCTATTTCTAAATGTTCAACACTGTAGCATTTTATAGTAACTTAGAAGATAATAATATTATATCTAGAAAATTTTGCAGATAGAAGCTGTATTAGAAGCTCTCCAATGCTCATTCTCTCATGAGTAAACTTATGTCACAGAGCACACACAAAAACTGCCACTGCACATCAGGGTTTCTGCTGCCCAGTCTTCCCTGAAGATAAAAAGAAAACAGAACAGCACATACTTTGCATGGCCCTCCCTTCACAGACACATCCTCTGTAGGAATTTTGAAGATTGACAAGCATGTACTTAGTATTCTCCTTTCTCAAATAGTTGACACTTCTTAATTCCGTTTCAATTTTACTTTCAAAATAGCTAACACAGCATTAAGAAGCAGAGGATACTACGACTAAGCACTACATATCTGTGCTTAGTCACTCAGTCATTCCGACTCTTTGCAACCCCATGGACTGTAGCCCGCCAGGCTCCTCTGTCCATGGGGATTCTCCAGGCAAGAATACTGCAGTCAGTTGCCATGCCCTTCTCCAGAGGGATCTTCCTAACCCAGGGAATGAACTCAGGTCCCCTGCATTGCAGGCAGATTCTTTACCTTCTGAGCCACTACATCTAGACACTATGTAGTCATAACACAAAAATATGTATCTTCCCAACAACCCAATACTTTTTTCCTCATTTTTATAACTAAGGAAACTGAGGCCCAGATATTGAGGTGGTGGAATTCAGATTCTAACCTAAACAGGCTGGCTCCAGAATCTGTGTCCTTAACAAAACTATGTCACCTCAAAACATACCCATAATCTTTTTTTAACAACTAAAATAGTATTAAAGGATTATAAGAAGATTATAAACTCCCTTCCTTTCACTCTACACACCCACTTCCTTAATTCAAACATCCTAATTGTTTCTTCTGACAGTAAATTCAAAAAGACATTAAATTTCAAAAAGAAACTGATACATCGACTTTAAACCCTGCTCATTTTCAATCATTCAGCTTTCTTAGAACACCCAACCTTCATCTGCCTTTCTCTTTCCTTCCAGAATAGCAGGACCATAATCTTTGCGTAAATCATCCTTGTTTACTTTACAATGGCCAGGTAACTGTTATTCATTGCTGATCCAAGCAATGTAATTTTTCTTCCCCTTTTAAATACATGGCTATCCACTCGCGTTTCTTGCCTGGAGAACCCATGGACAGAGGAGCCTGGTGGGCTACAGCCCACGGGATCGCAAAGAGTGGGACACGACGGAGCGGCTAACACTTTCTTCCTGGAGTTGATAAAGGTCTTTTGTTTATCTGCTTGTATTCAAAGTGCCTGCTAAGTCCCTTCAGTCATGTCCTCCTCTTTGTGACTCTATGAACTGTAGCCCACCTGGCTACTCTGTCCAGGGAATTCTCCAGGCAAGAATACTGGAGTGGGCTGTCATGCCTTCCTCCAGGTGATCTTCTGGATACAGGGATCAAACCCATGTCTCTCACGTCTCCTGCATTGGCAGAGGGGTTCGTATTCAACCTACCCAATAAGTATTCCAAAGGATCCGCCTAGTAACATTACTTTTCAAATGCTGATTACCAGTTTTCTCTCCCCCACTCCCCCTCCCCCGAAAGCCTTTGTCCAGGGCCCTCTGCTTTCTGGCCCCTGTTTAGATTGGTTTCCTTCAAGAACACCCAGTTACTCAGAACTCCTGGGACTTTCTTTCAAGGTTCTTCTCTGTCAGATTCCATATTCCATCTTTTGTTTTCACACTATTTGATGTGGTTCTTTGTTTTACTTGAGCACATCATTCAGTAACTTTGTAAGAAAGGATACATGGGTGATGAACATTAGAGTTCTTGAATTCTGATTGGTTTTATTAAATCTTCATATTATGAAGGGTTTACAATTTTTTAGAGGTCACTTTCTCTCACAATTTTGTAGACTTTATCACACTATCAGTTAGCTTACAGTATTTTCTCACTTCTTGAGAAATACTATAAGTTTGTAACTTTCTCTTTGGAAAGTTTTAGGGTTTCCTTTTGTTGTTGTTGTTGTTGTTTTTCCTTCTTTTTTTCTCTGATTCAGAGGAGTTCTGAGGTGTGTGATGACCCTTGGTGGGGTCTTTTCCTTTCATGGTGCTGAGCACTCTGTGAGTTTCTCAGAAATGCTATTTCACATCCTGCTACCTGGAAAATTTTATTTAAAATGTCTCTGTTAATTCCATATGTCCATTTTCATCTATGTTCTCATCCTCCAAATCCTTTTATAAAGTTTGACCTTATAAATTAGACTTTATTTTTGCTTATATTTTCTATTCTCTCTTTTTCTTTTGGCCCTAATTATGAGGGGTCTGCTAGACTTTATGTGCCAACTTATTATATCCTGGCTATTCTCTTCAGAGCATATTGTTCTTACTGTACAGATGAAATACCCTGCTGAAGACATGATTTTTAGAGTATTTTAAAATAATGTTGAGTTTCCCCTTATCCCAAATGCTTCTCTGTTCTTGGGACTTTCTTTTGCTGTTTGACTTAGTTTTTCTATTTTATGATGATGTTTCTCAAAAGTCTCATAATCTTTTTCTTTTAGACCATGTTAGATGATTTAGTACCAAAATATACATACAGTCTCTGTATACAAATGTAAGGCTTTCTGCAAGGTCATTAGGTAATAAATAAGAAATTTTACTGGAAGACCTTGAAGTGTCTTCCATGAAGGTAATTTTCCTGTTTCCTGCCTGGGGAGAATTAACCAAGCAGGACAAAGCCTTCTACATTAGCATTAAGAGTTCTGCATTCACTAAGGAGACCCTTAATTAATCCTCCTGGTTTCAGGCTGGTTTTCCTGGAAACTATTTCTTAACTGGTCCCTTCACATCCTGAACACTTCTGGGGTTCAGTGGTGAAGGACTGGGTAAGTGTTAACAGAGTAACTTCATTAGCTTTCTGTTTCCCAAAATGTTTCCAGATCTCTTGTTCTCTGCTTTCTCCTTTCTCTTCTAGTTGTCTGTGTTTCTTTGCATTTTTTTTCATATTATTTTGGGATGGCTTCAAAAAGGAGGAAGAATAAATGATTAGGTTTAACATAATGTTTTCCTGCAGATGTGGAGAATTATTTATACTGGCAGCCTTGTTTCTTTGAGGTAAAAGAGCTGGAGCGACAGAATCAAGATTCCAGAGGGACTTCCCTGGGGGTCCAGTGGTTAAGACTCTGCATTTCCACTTCAGCATGGGTTCTAACCCTGTTCAGGGAACTAAGAATCCACATGCCATGCAGTCAAAAATAAATAAATAAATAAATAACATACTTGCTGAAAAATAAAGGTTATTAAAAAAATAAAAAGATTCCAGAGAGCTAAACTTCTGGCCCAGTTCTCATCATCCATCCATGTCACCAGGTTCATGGTGCTTAACCTCTCTTCAGTTTCATTTAGTCCTCTCTAAACCAGGCGGGAAAATGTAATGGCTGGGACATGTACTTTTAGGTGGTAACAGGGAAACAATGCCAAGTATTGCTGTAGGAAAATTAAGAGATTTCTTTAACTGGATTTATTAATGTAAAGAATAAATGTGGCACACCCTGGTTGGAGTGTGCACTCATTCAATATTTTTTTTTTTATAAACTGGGCTAGAAATTTCACTTCTAAGACAAATGGAAATACATCTCTGCACAAAAAAAAAAAAAGCAAAAAAACCCCCCAAAAACTGTACAATAGCATTCAGACCAGCAGTAATCATAAAGACCAAAAACTAAAGTATCCATCAACTGATGAATCGATAAAATTTGGTGTTACGTGTGTGTGTTATTCGCTCAGTTGTGTCCGACTCTTTGCAATCCCATGCACTGTAGCCCACCAGGCTCCTCTGTCCCTAGGGATTCTCCATGCAAGAATACTGGAGTGGATAGCCATTTCCTTCTTCAGGAGACCTCCTGCACTGCAGGTAGATTCTTTACCATCTGAGCCACCAGGGAAATCCAAAATTTGGTATATCCATACCAAAATAAATTAAGAACTGAAATATGCTATAGCGCGGAAAAGCATGAAAACATTATGCTAAGTGAAAGAAAACAGTAACAAAAAATTACATATTGTATGATTCCATTGATAACAAGATTTCCAGAATAAGAAAAAAAAAATCTATAGATGCAGAAGGTAGATTAGTGGTTGGATAGAGCTGTGTGGGGGGAGGAAGGGAAGGGAAGAAGAGAATTGAGTTCTAATGGATACAGCATTCCTTCTTAGAGTGATAAAAATTTTCTAGAATTGATTGTGGTAATGGCTGCACAATTCTGTGAACATATTAGAAACATTCAATCATTCCCTTTAAATGAGTGAATTGTATGGTAGATAAATAAGATCTCAAAAACTTGTTAAAAACTAAAGTGTCTGAGAAAGCTTAGCAGGAAAAACGTCTACTATGTGCATTCTTATGGCATGGGGAATATAAAATGGAATAATACTGATGAAGCGAGGGAGCTTAAATCCTAGTAGAAAAACATACGTAAAGTATAAATTCTGATGAAACAAGAAGCCCAGATAGAAAATGAAAGTAGAGGGGGGAGATGTTGAAGGTGATCACAGTGACTAAACTGAAATCCACATGAGGAGGAGAAACTAGTTATAATGCAGAACAGCTTAAAGTGAAAAGAGAATTTCAGGCAATGGGGTTAAATGTCACATCAAAATCTGTGGCAGGAGAGAACTCAGCTGGTTCTGGGAGCTGAAAACTTACCCAGGTGGCTGAGGACAGTGAGGGAGCGAATGGTGTGTGACGAGGTTGCCCAGATAAGTTGAAATTATGCAAGTCTTGTAGCTTGTTTGTCAAATATATTCAAGAGCAATGGGAAGCCCTCAAAGGATTTTAAATAGTGTGATAACTTCATTAGACATAAGATAACATGGGATAAGATCATTCTTGCCACTCCACGTACTCTGTGATGAACAGAATGGAGGACAATTCTGACTTTCTGTCTTAAAATGGCCTGTGACTATCTAAACAAGAGCATCAACGCTGGTGTATCCACGTCACTTAAACTTTTAAGAAGAGTCTTAGTTGGTAGCAGTATTACTTGATAAGATCACTATGTACAGAATATAATGAAGACTAATGGACAAAGATGTTTGCTGCAGCACTGCTGATAATAGTGAAATACTTAAAAGGAACCTGAACATGGAAAATTTGTAAACAGTTGCTAACTCTATGTGTGTGTGATTAGCCTTACTTCTTTTTTTAATTAATTATTATTGGAGTATAGTTGCTTTACAACATTGTGGTAGTTTCTGCTGAAGAACAAAATGAATCAGTTATATGTACACATAAATCCATCCTATGTTAGATTTAACTAGCCTTACTTCTTTAGAGCTATAACATGTTGAAAATAAAAACAGGTTTATGTAAATAAGATTGTTAAATTGTAAATCTGAGGCATGCATAATTTTGATACTTTGCTTTAACTTATTAAATGAAACATAGTATTACCAGGAACTTCACGCATAAACTTGAAAAGAGTCATGAAATCAATTTTTATCACTTATACTTTGGTGAGGTGTGTCTGATAAATGAGCATTTATCAGATGTGCTTATATACAAATGTCCCTTGAACACTTTCTCTCTTGCTTGCTCATGTGGGCATGCATGTGCAAACACACACAGAATTAACACAGCCAGGAGGTTTATTTTGTGAAAACATAGAAAACTCCAGGTGAACCAAGGAGCATCACCATTTTCCCCTGATTTTTTTCTTCTGGGAAAGTAATGCTAACTTGTACATCAAGATGCCTTCACACACACACAAAAATTAATTTTGGAAGAAAAGTACTTAGTGTAAGTATAAATAGTTTTTTATCCTTGGGCATGCAGACTTTTTCTTCATCACCACTAACTCTCCTAAAATATATTGTGTCAGCCTAATTTATAGCTTGCTACTTCTTTACCCAAAATGATGAAATGAAAATTTGTCACAGACCCTGAACTTGTTCAATACTCTTCCTGCAGTCCTGATGGTCTACCATAATTTTGCATTATACCTATAAGAAACTCTGTTTGAAAGTCTTCATCCTAAGTCCAATTTTTGTCTCCAAGGAAGGAAGTAAAGGGGCTCAGCAGGTAAAGAATCCATCATCTGCAATGCAGGAGCTGCAGCAGACACAGGTTTAATCCCTGGGTTGGGAAGATCCCCTGGCAACACACTCCAGGATTCTTGCCTGGAAAAAAATTGCATCAGCAAAGGAGCCTGGCAGGCTATGGTCCATGGAGTTGCAGAGTCAGAGAGGACTGAGGGACTAAGCAGGAGCAAACACAAGTGCATAATCTGTTAAACATAAGAATTACACTTGGGATGGCAAAAAGATCACATCCAAACCACAGATTTATCTTGCTAGCCTCATACTCACTTGGGGACACAGGTTCATTGAGTGGAATAATGCAAAATTACAAATGCTATTTAAATTGTTTTCTGGTGTTGGTGTTGTTTTGGTTTGTGGTTTTTGATCAAGCAGATATAGTTTAAATTCTGTTAAAGGAGCCTATGGTAACTATGTTAAGTAATATACGGTTCCAATGCATTTGAAATTCTTTCATTATTATTCAACATGCAAGTTCATCAATACAAGCCCACATAATAAAATGTGAATTGGTAAAAGTGCTTCTGCCTGACTCTCAATTTACATAATAAACCCCAAAAGTAGGTTTAAAGGCAAAGTTGCTCAGGAAAAAATGGAAAATATCTTGTAATATTTTAATAGTATCATCACTATATCTATTAAATACAATTAAATAGTGAAATATTTAGCAAAATTTAAAGTTTTATAACTTACATGTATACTAAGAAAATGTAACTGAATAAATTCATACCTCCACATTTTTCAAATAGTTTCACTATAATTGGGCTTAACAGTTGCTAGAGCCACTATGAAGAACTTAATTGAATTTATAAGATGGAAAAAGGTTCACCTAACAGAGGAAAAAAATAAATTCTTATAGTTAATTTTGGCTGTGTTGATACAGAAAGCAAATAAAAAGAGCATTGCTGGGGAAAATACAGTGCATTCTGCACAAAGATAGCATAACAGTAGGCTAATTAGTCCTTAAACCCCAGAAGGTTGAATTGTTTTCCTGGGAGAAGCTCCTAGAAACAAGCAGTCTCTCTGACTAACTGTTATACAGAGGAAGCCTCCCTTCTCTAATGAACACATCAGTGACCTCTGACATCAGCACAGTTGTGGATGTAGCCTGAGGCAGAGATGCAAGGCCAGATATGGCAGTATCTTCAGGAAGTGACTCTGGTCTCTAGAGTCCTTGTGAACTTGCCACACACTAAGCTTTTCACAGTCATTCACACTAATTGATGGAACACAGTGGAAGAAATAATGAGTCAAGATATAAAATCTCCTCCCTTACCAGAGGCAAGATGTTTCCTGGCAGTATATATGGAATGGGAGCATTATTTTTTTTAAAAAGGCACTTATGTAAGCATGATCCAACAAAATAATGTCAGAATTCTTGAAGTGACAAATAATCTGTTGATAAATTCTTCTAAGGCAAATTACTCACATAATAGCAACCATCCACAAGAGTCCCCTAGCTATTCTTTCAATGCATTTGAATGATTATATCATAAATGGACTGGCTATGAAATTACAATGCTTGCCCAGTATCACTTTTTTATTAAGTGAATGAAAACTAAAGTTTTAGCTAATAAATGTACAATCACTGTTAGCAACCTCAAAATCATGTTTAACCTTCAAATTATTTGTGTGTGTGCGCTATCCACATGAAACTCAAGAGGACTGAAACCGAGTCCTCACTACACAAAAGTCAGCGTGATTTTATTTTTTAACCATGTTTTCCCTAGTTTGGGTGAAGTTAGGGTGATTCTACACCATGGTGTAAACAAAAACATACTTTTTTTGTTTAACTGAATTCTCTAGCTCCCACCCAGTTATTTCCAACAGTATTGATGGTATTTGAGTCCTCTTTAGTCCCTGAAGGTTTCTAACATCATCCTCCCCTGAGAAGAAAGGGAAATACAGTGCCTCTGCCCTACTTACACGGGAGGCAGAGAAAACTACTCGCCAGACACAGCAAGAGCACTCCTGGGCCTAGGCAGGGGAGAGCGCCTGGAGGAGCTGGCTCTCTGGAGTCTCAAGGGGAGCACAGCCCTGCAGCCTGAGGGAAGAAGGAAGCCTGCCCTGGAAATCAATCATCCTGGGCAGGGACTAGATCACCAGCTGCAGTGTCAAAGTCCTGACATGCCCCGGAGTGCGGGCTCATGCTACACTCAGCAGTGTGGGGCTGCCAAAAGAACTGACTGACGAAACTTCCCGGGATCTGCGAAGGCTTAGAATGGTGAAGGGGGTTAAAAAAATAACTGGGTATCTTAATTTCTGGTATCTCCCCCATTCTCCACGGAAAGTTATTCTTAAGTCTCACTTTCTCAGTCACTAAATTACTACTGACTTAACGCTGGCATTGTAGGAAACACAGCAAAGCATTTCCCTTAAAGTGTCTTCATCAGGAAACGGTCTGAGGTGAACAACTCATGACTATAACTTTCCTATAGTTTGTTGATTATTCCCACACTACTTTTCCTTTAGAAAAAGAAAAATGCTAACAGAATTATACTTTTTATTTTTGCTTTTTTCATTACATTATCCTGACATGTTACAGATTTTTAAGAAACCTTATATTGGTAGTGAGATGATATAAAGACATCAATGAAATAATAATGACTTCAAATATGCAAGCAAGTATTTACATTTCTTCCTTAGTTTTTTGTTTTATTGATAAGACCTGTGTATATAGTAACTGTGAGTTTTAAAATCTATTTTTTTCAGATTCCTTCTAGTTAAAAATCTAAATTATAATATTTAGCTCTACCATTTTCTTTTTCCACTTATGCAAGGGAAAATCAAATATTCCAAACTGTTCCACAGCAGTTTGTTTAGAGTATTAACTCACTTTTTAATCATCTCTCATTTCTTTCAAATGCATGATAAAGTTGAACTATCATCTGATTTCCATTTCTTCCTCCTGTTTAGCACCAAATTTATTTTGTTTGTTTTAAAGAGACACCCTGTCTCATATGACTTACCTAGGAAAATGTGGAGAATCTTTAATTTCATGAATTTCATTCATTCAAAAGATTTTGGCACACTATGCTAATTCCTGAAAGGTGGCCCTATGTTTTTTGTCTAATAAATGATGAAAGTTTAATTATATGCCACCATTTAGAAAAATTGTATTCTCTTTTCACACCGCTTGAGAAATAAAAGTATCATAAGTAACCATTTAATTGAGTGTAAAATTAAACAAACAGAATGTAGCATTTTATTTGCAAGTAGATATTGAACTACATATATTTCTGGAAAGACCATACTTAGTTTTGTTATCAAGACTAAAGGCAGTTTCTGTAACGTTCTTTCATGAAGAAATAACAATATGGGTTGAAATATATTTCCACTGAAAACTGAGGTAGAAACAGTATTCTACATCTGATTTCAACTTAAAATTCTTAAGAATATGACAATGTTATATACCTTAGAATAAGGCCACTCATAGTTTGCTTCTATAAGTATTAGCCTACTGAAGGAAATATGTTTGATTATTTAGTAGAGTATTTTAATATGAACATTTTTTCAATCAAACTCTTAATTTTCCATACACTATAAATGTTGTTATGTTTTGTAAGTCCTCCTTTGGAATTTGTTATGTGTTTTTCCATATAAGAACCTTAACATTCTACACTTCCTAAAGTACATTCATCCTATGCATAAATAACATGGTTACTTATTTCTGAGAATATATGTATTTTTACGTATATCTCAGAGAAGGTGAAGACAGTTGCTCCAAGGCTTTGTGCGGCAGAAGTATGGGTTTTCCACTAAATGTCATTCAGAACTCTGGACAGCTCCCGTCAAGGCGTGGAGTTGAAGGCAACTGTCCCTTAGTTTTTACAAGCAACTCAAAGTAATGCTGCTTTTTATTGCTATATTTGTTTGCTGTTTAACAACCGCCTATTAAAATTCCTTAGTTTGCACCACATTCTTTTTCTTCTTTTTCTTTTCCGAACGATTTCAGCAGTAAATGGATACATACACACATACATATCTAAATACATAAATGCCACTCTTGGCTTTTGCTTATTGGGTGTTTTTTTTTTTTTAATTAAAAGCTCAGCCTTCCTCAGGTGCTAATATAACGTGACCGCAGGGTGTTCGTACACTAATAAGAGGATCTACTTCACGACCTTCATTTGATAATCTCTAAACACGCTTATAACCCAATGAAAAACTTGGGCAACAAATAAGATCAGGAAAGGTCTTAACGTTAATTCACCGAAGCAGAGTTTCCCTGACAGCTGACAGCTCTCCTGCCCTTGTTCCCCGAGTTGGGAAATAGGAAAGAGATTTTTGAAATAGACTAGTAGCCAAGGTCAAGAAAGGGTGCCCCTCTGTTTCAGGAAGGGGCTGTGGAAACGCCCCCCGGCTCCTTTTCGGGAACTCGAGGCTTCCTGTCAGGCTCCTGCCCCACCAGGCAGCGCCAGCTCCACGGAAATCTCAAGTCAGGGGCAATCTAAGCGCAAATTACCCTTCCTCCGCCTGCCAGCCACTCTCCTGAAGAAAGGCACTGAGGATACCCAGTGCCTATAAGCAGATGAGAAACAGATTAACACCCCCTATGGGCGAGAGAGGCTGGACCGGCCAGGACCCGTGAGTCACTGTCTCGGGTCGCCTCATCCTCTCCCCAAACTCAGGAGCGCCTTTTGCCCCTTTGGGACGGACCCACTTCTTGGGAGAACAGCGCGAGGGAAGGTGGCACCCCCAGCGACTTTCTGGCCACTTTCTTACACTCTCATCTCTCCGAAGTGAAAGTTTCCTTGCACAACTTAGCATCCTCCCATCCGGGGTCACCGTGGCCTTCTTCCCGGATCTGGCCCCAAAGTTCCCGAGGCAAAGCAGGAGAACCTTCCCCGGGATTCCCCGGGCAACAGGAACGCATCAGTCAATCCCCTCCTGGGTGGAAACTAGTTGTAGAAGAGTCGAGCCTGCCGCCCGGGTAGAAGCCACGGCGGCTCCTCCCGCGGCCGGCCGGGCGTCCCCTCCCCGCCAGTCCCGGGGCGACCCCTCCCAGGAGCCGGGAGAGCGACGCAGGGCGCGCCCGGAAAGGAGGGTGGGGCGGCGAGCGCGAGTGTCCTCACCTGAAATCGCTGTAAGGGTGGATAATCCAGAAGCCTGCAGTTTTAACCCTTTCCTGCTCCTTCTCCACTGCCTTCTGGCTCCCGAACATGCGGAGGGAGAATTTGTTGACCCCGGGCTGCAGCATGGAGGTGAACTGCCGCTGCATGAAGCCGTACTGCCGCCGGGGCCCCTCGGAGTCCTCGAAGCCCCCGGCCGACTCCTCGCCGCCGCCGCCGCCGCCGTCCACCTTGAAGCACACGGAGTTGCTGTGCTCCTTCGCGCCGGTCCCGCCGCCCCCCGGCGGGGTGCCCAGGCGCTTGTCGGCGGCGGCCGGCCCCGCGCCCGTCGCGGGCGCCTTAGTGGGGAAGACGCTGTTGCCATCGTCCCGGCTGTTGGACGAGGAGTTGGGCTTGCCGCCTCCTTCCATGCCCGGGGGACGCGGCCGGCGACGGCGCGGGCTCCAGACTAGCCGGCCGCCCGGCGCCGGGGACACGAGGCGGAGGGGGCAGGGGCCCGATCCGGCGGCCGCCGAGCCCGGCTGCCCGTCGCGGCGGCGGCGGCGGCGGCGGCGGCTTCTGCTTCCCGCCCGCGCCGCTGCTCGCTGCGCGCCTCGCTCCCGCCGCCGCCGCTGCCCTCAGTGGCTGCGCTCCGGGCTCCGACGCGGCTGGTGCTCAGGCTGAGGCTGCCCGAGCGAGGCGAGGCTCGGCTCAGCCCTCGCGCGCCAGCGCCTCCCCTCGGCTGCCCTCTGCTGGCCGGAGAGGGACTCTACCCGCCCGCACGCGACACGCTGTCGCTCCACTCTCGCTCCACTTCTGCCCAGCGTGACATTGAACTCGGGAGCCCTCGGAGACATTCATTTGTACATGTTGTGAGAGACTCGGTGTATGTTTGCACGAAAAGGAGGAGAGAGGCAAAGAGAGAGTGGGAGAAAGACTGAGCCAGCGGATATATTCATCCAAAAGGGACAAACATCCCTGAACTCCTTGAGACCTTGTCACATTGAACTCCTGTTTGAATGATGTTATAGATCAAGAAAGGGGGAGAGGGTGGCTCTGCATGCAGAAAATTCAGGGTACAGCTAGGTGTGCATTAGAAAGTAACGGCTGACATTCGATGCTAAATTTCATGAGTACACGGAATTGTGCGTGCGTGCGTGTGCGTGTGTGTGTGTGTGTGTGTGTGTAGTTGAAGGAGAGAGGCAGACAGGGAAAGAGACTAGGTTCTTTGTAACCCAGGGTAATCAGTTGGGGCTTTGCAGATGAAGCGCTGCACCTAGGGACAGACAGCTGACCTCCTTACACTTATCCTTGTTTTTCCTCTGGAGCCTCCTGTGCAGAAGATGGGATTTCTTCCTTCCCAAGGCCATTCACATCAATTTGCTGGTCTTCCAGCAGCCAATACTGAGAGAAAAGTGTGTTAGGGAAACCTCACCAGAGCTGACCTAACTTTTCAAGTTATATAATCAATAGAACATACTAAGAGGCTTGCATGTTGGTCATTGTTCAATGATGCCTCACCAGAAAGCCAAGATGCCTTGGAATCTAGACAGAATGTAATGACCCTTTCAGATGGGGAAAGTATTCTCAAGTGAAACTTACAGCTTGCTGCTGATGCTGAAGAAAGCATTCTGAGATTCCTCTTATTCCCTTGGTGTCTTCCAAACCCTCTGGATTAGCTTAAGGATGCAAGATGTGCTGCCAAACTCACCAGTCACTCAGCAGGGCAGCCCCAAAGTCTGAAGAGCTTTAGGACTCCCAAATGTCCCAAAACATCTGTTCCAGTTACACGCATTGCCTCCCTGCCTGCAGCCTCAGTAAAGGAATCCCTGCCCTGCCAGGAGTCCCTGATCTCATGGGTCCTGTTGGCTACAGCCGCATTTCAGAATGAGAGCAGTGGGCATCTTGGGGAGGAAATCTACGACAAGCTGGTGACCAGTGACTTAGCACGAAAAATAATTGGGGCCAGTCAAAGTGTTTTCCTTAAAAAATAAAAAAAAAAACTGAACAGGGAGGAAGCCAGTTGAGAATAGGAGAGGCAGGGATAAAGACAGAGGAAGGCAACTAGAAGCCGTCATGCAGCATTAACAGGCTGAAAAAGGAAGCAGAGAACTGAGGGGAAAAGAAGAGAGAAGCAGAAATGAGATTCCCTTAGGCCTAGCTGTGCTCTAATTCTGTACAATTCCCCTTTCCATTCTACTTACCATAGTCTATGCTACATCTCCTTGTTCAGCGTGCTCCACCCTGACTCAGACGCCATCTGTTTTTAGCTAATCAAATACCAGAACCTTAAGAAATAAGTAAGAAATAATCTTGGTAAGAAATAATCTTACCAAATTTCAGTGGTAAGAAATAAGGAAAATAGGAACAATATAGTGCTCCAATTTATCAGAGTTGGGACTCTGAAAACCCAGGAGGTCAGGTGAGGATAGCAGGTGCTGAGGGAAGAAGGAAAGAGATGGATAAAAACCAACTCTGCCTAAAGCGCAGTTCTTCCGAAGAAAGGCCCGATTACTCAGGCAGCTTCTCTTTATTGAAGATGTTCCCTACTTTTCTCCCATCCTGCAGGCTTCTCCAATCCCTCTATTTTCAGTCATGAGTGTGACAATGTATATTTTAACATAAATTTTATAATAATTTAAAAATACACCAACCAAAATGTTATGCTAACTGAGTTTAAGTCACTTTCTCTTTTCTTCAAGCCAATCCTTCTTTTTGTTCTTTTTTGACTTAATCTTAATTATGATCAAAGCAGTTATTTTTGTCAGAATTTTTTCTGTTTCAATGTCTGAACTAATCTAATATGACAGAATTACTGAAAAATAAATTTTCAAAATATAACAAAGAAGTGTTTAAATACGGTCACAACTTATTCATTGGTTGTTCCAAGTATAGCTTTTAGGCCACTCTTCATTCATTTAAATTCTCAAAAAGAAAACTATTTTTTAAAATTTGGAGAATATGCATATTATATTCACTCATTAACAAAAGTTGCCAACAACAGAAAAAGTCAAGTTTCTCCATTTTCCTTTCAGACTGTTGACTTAAAGTCATTTATAATGTCGACTGACAAAAAGCTTCCTTAAAAAAAGAGAGAAATTGCAGAAAGATTAGGACAGAGTGAAAGCTATGAAAGAACGAAAGCAATCAGCAACAGAATTACCAAATGTGTTTTAGAATGTGACTCAATCATGAAACTTCTGCAGCTAACACAGATTTCTTTCATTATTTAATTGTTCTATTCTATTTCTCAGTTCGTTGAATGAATTAGAGAAGTGTTTGACCAAGGAAGATATTAAGGACTGATTATTCGCTCAGAGTGATATTGAGGAAATCACAGCAAGTTAGACTCGGTTCTTCTCCCGCTTCCCACTCTCCAGCCTTAGGCGTATATTTTACCTTCCTAATGGTAAAGAGTAAGCTCCGGGAGTTGGTGATGGACAGGGAAGCCTGGCGTGCTGCAGTCCACGGAGTTGCAAAGAGTCAGACACCACTGAGCATCTGAACTGAACTGAACTGAACTGAATAGTAAAGAATCTACCTGCCAGTGCAGGAGACTGAGGAGACACAGGTTCTGTCCCTGGGTCAAGAAGATCTCCTGTGGAAGGAAATGGCAACCCACTGCAGTAGTCTAGCCTGAAAAATCCCATGGACAGAGGAGCCTGGAGTGCTACAGTCCACAGGGTCACAAAAGAGTTGAATATGACTTAGTGACTAAAAAACATTTTCACCTCCTTTTTGAATCATCGTATCCTTCCTCTAATCAATCCAGAAACACGTGTATCATATACAGAACAGGCCTGAATTTTGAACCTCTCCTCGGCATGTTTCCATGTCTGTCACGGAAAAACCATCATGTCTGTTTATGAGAAACCATCTCAGGCTGAAATCCATAGAGCTAAATTAGAGTGCTTTTCCTTTTTTTTCAGTCATCTTAAAAGTAAGACTACTATCATGTTTCACTCCATGTCATTAGATGTTGTTGATGTCAAAGTGCCATGTATTTCAAAGGAATCTGATTTCTGAGGCCTTATCAGAGAGTATCAATTATTAACTCATTTCAGAGAATGTCCCGTCAGTAGTTAAATGAGTATTGTTCAGGATATACAAGGATCATGCATCTTTTTTAAATGTTCCATGTTTCCTTTAACACTCTGCTTGAGATCAAATTGCAGGCAACAGCCAAAGATTGATACGAAACTAAAATAAAATCTCCATGCAGCAGATGCAAGCACATGTGAAACAAGACCAAAATAAGATAGATGGGCAACATGAAGTTTGACAACATATTGGAAAAATCTCAGTGTAATTTAAAGATTTAAGGGATAAAACATTTTAGTCCTCTTGTTAAAGGAATATGATCAATACACATTTCATATGTAAGGAAGTAAAGTCAGATCTTCCTCTGTTGAAGGCAATGGTAAGGAACAGTGAAAACAATAGAGGTCCAAAGGTAATCTCACAGCCTCTCTGTCTTATGTACAGACAAACTTGAGTATCTGTTTGGAAAGCAAACACCAGTATCATGCTTAATGTGAAACACTGGCACTGTTAAAGTTAGAACAAGGCACTCAGTTTCAGCACATATATAGTGCATAGTATTTTCAGTGGATAATATTGCTTCCCTAAAAAGCCATCAGAATCAACTGTATAACCATCACAATTGATAATAGGATTTAGCATAAACAGAATTTAAAAAGTTGATACAAAGTAAACATGGAAAATTTATCAAAAGTGAACAGATGGAAAAAGATATTCCATGCAACTGTAGCCAAAAGAGAGCAGAGCTGTCTATATTAATATCAGACAAGATAGACCTTAAATAGAAAAGTTACAAGACAAAAAATAATATTGTATTTTAATAGAAAATACAATGCAGCAAAGAGACAAACAATTATAAATGCACACTTAATGGCAAACCATCAATATATATTGTGGTTGCATATCCACGTATGCATATATGCACACATATATGAAGCAAGAACAGAATTGAAGGGAGAAGTGGACAGTTCCACAAAAAGTAGGTGGAGTCTTCAATGTCCTACTTTCAACGATGGATAGAACAACCAGAAGATAAGTAAGGAAATAGATGACATAACACAATAAACCAATCAGATCTAACAGACATGTACAGAACATTTGCTACAACAATAGCATACACATTCTTCTCAAGTGCACAGAGAATGTTTGCCAGGATAGGCCACATGCTACTCCACAAATTAAGCCTCAATAGATTTTAAAAGAAAGACATCATGCATAGTCTTAACTGAACACAGTGGGATGCCATTAAAAATCAACAATGAAAATTGAAACAATTCATAAATTTGTGGAAATTAAAATATACACTCTTAAACAACCAATGGATCAAAGATTAAATCACAAAAAGAATTAGAAAATAAATACTTAAGATGAGTGGAAACAAAAATACAGCATGTCTGAAATTATGGGACATGATCGAAGCACCGATACTTTGGCCACCAGATGCAAAGAGCTGACTCACTGGAAAAGACCCTGATGCTGGGAAAGATTGAAGACAAAAGGAGGAGAGGGCAGCAGAGGATGAGACAGCTGGATAGCATCACCAACTCAATGGACACAAATCAAATTTGAGCAAGCTCCAGGAGTTAACGAAGGACAGGGGAGCCTGGTGTGTTGCAGCCCATGGGGTCGCAAAGAATCAGACAGGACTTAGTGACTGAACAACAACAAAAAGGGGGAAATTTATAGACACAAATGTTTACATTAAAAATAAGAGATATCTCAAATCAACAACCTATCTTTGCAAAGTAAGAAACTAGAAATAGAAAAACAAAACTCAAGAGTTAGCAGAAGGAAGGAAATAATAAAGATTAGAGCAGAGATAAATGAATAGAGAATGAAAAACAATAGAGAACATAAATGAAATCAAAAGTTAATTACTTGAAAAGATCAAAAAACTAACAAACCTTTATCTAAATGGACTAAGAATAAAAGAGAAAAAAATAAATTATTAAAATCTAAAATTAAAATGGGGATATTGCATTACTACTGATTCTGCAGATATAAAAAGGATTATAAGAGAGTGCTAAGAACAATTGTACACCACCAAATTGGATAACCCAAATGAAATGGACAAATTTTTAGAAATCCAAAATCTACCAACACTAAAATACAAAGAAACAAAAAATCTAAATAGATGTATAACTAGTAAGACAATTGAATCATTAATAAAATAAACTTCAGCAGATTTTGCAAATCGAATTCAGCAGCATTTTAAAAGAATTACACACTGGTCAAGTGGGATTTATTCCTGAGTGAAGATCTCACCACATGAAAATCATTCACTATAATACCTCATAGTAACAAAATGAAGGAAAAAACTCACGTGGTCATTTCAGTTGATGAAGAAGAGGCATTTTTATGTCAGCAAGCTCGCCATCCTATCATGTAATAAAATGGAGACAATCTTTGCCTTATGAACTTAAAGTGAGATAGATATCTGTAAAGCACATTGCATATGGCCCAGCCCAGAGTAAGCTGGTGTTATATTGCTCAAATTCTGGGTAAAAGATACAAATTGATAATTATAGTCCACTGTGATCATCCTTATAGCATGAAATGCATAGTGATATATCAAATGAATTAATAGCCAAATTTTATCCAAACAAAACAAAAGTACTATGTTAAATAAATTGGTAAAAGCAAGCATCCTTGTCTTGTTCTTGATCTTGGAGGAAAAATTTCCAGTCTTTCCCCATTGACATGACGTTTTCTATGGGTTTTTCATACACGGTTTTTTATTATGTTGAGGTGGTTTCCTTCCATCCTACTTTGTTCAAAGATTTTAATCACATAAAAATTTGACCTTTCTTGTATGTAACAGAGCTACCTCTTGATCATGGTCCATCTAACTCCAGTGCTGCCCATGCCCCTAACTGAAATGATGCACTTCTTATCTTAATTATACATAGATAGATGATAGATAGATCATGATTCTTAGCTTTAAAAATTATTAACTGTCTCATCACCAGATGAATGAATAAGCCAGTAAATGAACAAAACCAAATGGGGTTAATTATTTGCCATGGCTGAATTGATGGATTTTGCTTCCCTTTTTAAAGTATTTTCTTTTAACCTTTCATTTCCAAGGCCAGTCCTCATGACCCATTGTCTGAGAGAGAGGAGGTGGTACTCTCACTAACAAAGAGGCCATTGATCAAGTTGAGTCTCAGAGCTGACTTTCTCCACCTCTTTAGCAAGAAATTTCAGAGGAAGTCTGGATATGAAGTTGCATATCATTATAAATGAGACTACTATTGTTTTTGGCTCTGAATTCATTAGAATACAGAAGTTGGGTTAAAGAAGGTTAATTTTTGTGATTCTCGTCTCTAGCAAACCTACATTTTGAGGTTTTATTGCCTATTTTGTCCCTCACCCCTCTCATCCCAACAGTGGCAATTCCTACACTATCCCATTCATGTGCCCTCTTCTTAAGATTTTTGTAAGCAAAAGATTTTTATTTTAAAAGACATCACTTAGAATTAAGGATAAAGTTAGCTGGAAAAAAAGAAGGTAAAGAATCCCACAAAAGGACAAATCTTTGATCTTACTGGAATTGAGAAATGAGTTAAACAATGTCCCAGTATTCTGAAATTTTGGTGTCCATTTAGAGAAACTTCTTTTTGGTAAAAAAAAAAATATTGGTTATAAATATTTTAATATTGCAAGAGAGTTTTCTGCTGATTTTCTTTGTCTATAATCCCTTTCTTTGAATTGGATCTCTTTGCAAATTTCACATGGTTAGGATTGGGCTCCAGACACAGGATGCTGCTACCCCTTCCTCCCTTTACAACTGTAGGTTCTTGACTCAAGCCAGATCATGGATGTTATTCCCCCAGAATCTGAGCTCCTCAACACAGACTAAGAAAAAGTGAGCAATTAGAGCTGAGTTTTCCACGATAACAAGGAAGAGATGCAATCCATGGACTTCTCCTACAGGAATTCCACAGAGCTGCCCTCTTTCAGGTCACACTTTTCAGATCTTATTTAAATTATGTGAAACTCTGTGTTGTATCTTCTTTATTTTCCCTCCAGATTTGATCTCTGTCCCCTTCTTATATCTCTGTGCCCCAGAGGCTGGTACCCATGGCCTGCTCATCACCAGGATGCCATATATGCTAACCTCTCAAGGCAAATAGGAGGAACAACTAGAAAACAGAAGGCAAGAGGAGAAAAATTCCCCTGATGCCATGTTCCTTCCTTCCTTACCATGGTGCTGTCCTAGACAGATGTATTCTGTGGCCACAGCTCCTACTGCCTTCTCAGTGGCTATGCTGCTGCTGCTGCTAAGTCGCTTCAGTGGTGTCCGACTCTTAGTGACCCCATGGACTATAGCCTACCAGGCTCCTCCATCCATGGGATTTTCCAGGCAAGAGTACTGGAGTGGGGTGCCATTGCCTTCTCCCTCAGTGGCTATAGCTTGTTAGTAATAATTACCACTTCAAGAGCAGTGATGCTTTTATGCTGTTTTAGTTCCCATGTGGCTGCTCCACCATCCTTGTGGGTCTCTGTAACTCTGCCCATATCTCTGCTTGCCATATGTTCTCTCATTAAATATATTCAATGAAATCTGCTGAGTGTGCCACCTTTTTCTTGCCAGGATCTTGACTGGTTAAGCTTCCTGTTCTTGTTGCTGTTCAGTCGCTCAGTTGTGCCCAACTCTGCAACCCCATGGACTGCAGCCCACTAGTCTCCTCTGTCATGAGATTTACCAGGCAAGAATACTGGAGCAAGTTGCCATTTCCTCCTCCAGGGGATCTTCCTGACCCAGGAATCCGTGGCTCCTGCCACATATCCTGCATTGCAGGTGGGTTCTTTACTGCTGAGCCACCAGGGAAACTTCTTATTATATGTCTAAAAAATTCTTTCAAATTGCTTCATCAGAGTTGGCATCTCTCTTTGTGTGTGTGCAGGATCTTAGTTACTCAACCAGGGGTCGAACCCATGCCCCTGCAGTGGAAGCTCAGAGTGCTAACCATTGGATTGTGAGGGAATTCTGAGAGTCAGCATCTGTTTCCCACACCAGAGGATTCATAGATTCATTAGCCTATATTTTTGTCTCCATATTCACCAAAATTGTTTAGTTTTATTATGTGTATATGTGAAATTATTAAATATATATATATATATATATGGCTTCACATGTAGCGATAATAGTAAAGAACCCGCCTGCTAATACAGAAGACTTAAGAGACTCAGGTTTGATCCCTGGGTCAGGAAGATCCTCTGGAGGAGGGCGTGGCAACCCACTCCAATATTCTTGCCTGGAGAATCCAATGGACAGAGGAGCCTGGCAGGCTATTGTCCACAGGGTCGCAAAGAGTCAGGCATGACTGAAGAGACTCAGCATGCGTGCACACACATGCATAATAATATCCTCTAATAATATTATTCAGCAACACTTGTTTCTGGAAAAATTTCTTAACCCATGTTGGCTTTTGTTAACAATCTTTGTGAAACATTAACTATAAATTTATACATTCTACATTAAATTCTGTTCCGATTTTTAAAATTGATTTTATCATTGATATCTGTTTCACATCCACCTTATATCCAATTTGTCAACAATTCTTATTTTCTCTACATTCTGAAGCAGACCTCTTCTCACTACTTTGCGTCTATAATTTAAATTCAGATTCTGCAGCCAGAGTGAGGCATTTACAACAAAAGCCAGGCCAGGTCATTCCTCTAATCCCAATCCTCTCAGGGGATGACTGTCCCAGTAAAAGTCACAGTGTTGACAATGACCTCCTAAGTCCTGTCACCTCTCTGACCCCATTGTAACCACTCCCTCCCTCAAACTCTGCGCCAGCCACACAAATCTCCTTGGGCTCCTGCATGCTTAGTCATGGCCAACTCTTTGCAACACCATGGACTGCAGTCTACCAGGCTCCTCTGTCCGTGGAATGCTCCTCTGTTGCCATTTCCTCCTCTAGGATATCTTCCCTACTCAGGGATCAAACCTGCATCTCCTGTGTCTCCTACATTGGCAGATGGATTCTCTACCACTGAGCCACCTGGGACACCCTCACAAATGTCCTTGTTGTTGTTTTTCAGCCGCCTAGTCATGTCTGATCCTTTGTGACCCCATAAACTGCAGCACACCAGGCCTTCCAGTACCTCACCATCTCCCAAGGTTTGCCCAAGTTCATATCCATTGCATTGGTGATGCTATCCAGCCATCTCATCCTCTAACACCCTCTTCTCTTTCTGCCCTCAATCTTTCCCAGCATCAGGGACTTTTCAAATGAGTCAGCTGTTTGCATCAGATGACCAAAATACTGGAGTTTCAGCTTCAGCATCAGTCCTTTCAATGACTATTCAGGATTGATTTCCTTTAAGATTGACTGCTTTGATCTCCTTGCTGTCCAAGGGGCTCTCAGGAGTCTTCTCCAGAATTATAGTTCGAAGGCATCAATTCTTCAGTGCTCTACCTTCTTTACAGTCCAGCTCTCATAATCATACAAGACCACTGGGAAAACCATAACCTTGATTATACAAACCTTTGTCATCAGAGTAATGTTTCTGCTTTTCAACACACTGTCTATGTCTGTCATAGCTTTCCTGCCAAGAAGAAAATGTCTTCTGATTTCAATGGCTGCATTTCCATCTGCAGTGATTTTAGAGTCCAAGAAGAGGAAATCTGTCACTACTTCCATCTTTTCCCCCTCTATTTGCCATGAAGTAATGGGGCCAGATGCCATGATCTTAGTCTTTTTGGTATTTAGTTTTAAGCAGGCTCTTTCACTCTCCTCCTTCACCCTCATCAAGAGGCTCTTTAGTTCCTCTTCACTTTCTGCCATTAGAGTGGTATCATCCACATAACTGTGGTTGTTGACGTTTCTCCTAAAAGGTCAATCCTTATCCCAAGGAGGGTAGTACTAAAGAATGTGTTAACCATCGGACAGTTGCAATCATCTCCCATGCTAGTAAAGTCATGCTTAAAATCTTACATTCTAGACTTCAGCATTATGGAAACTAAGAACTTCCAGATGTCCAAGCTGGGCTTAGAAAAGGAAGAGGAATCAGAGATCAAATTGCCACCATTGGCTGGATCATAGAGAAAGCTAGGGAGTTCCAGAAAAACATCTACCTCTGTTTCATCGACTACGCCAAAGCCTTTGACTGTGTGAATCATAATAAACTGTGGAAGGCTCTTAAAAAGATGGGAATGTCAGACCATCTCACCTGTCTCCTGAGAAAACTGTATGCGGGTCAAGAAGCAACAGTTAGAACCCTGTATGGAACAACTATATACAGGTCAAGAAGCAACAGTTAGAACCTTGTATGGAACAACTGATTGGTTCACAAATGTCGTTACTTTTCTTCAAACTTCCAGGCACACTTCTGCCTCATGACTGGCAGATGCTGTTCCTTCTGCCTGCAGTGTTTTTCTCACACCAGAAATAGGTGTTTGCTTGAGGTGATCTTCTCAGTAAATCCTCTCTGAACATTTTATGTAAAAGGCAACCCTTACTGTTTTTTCCTATCTCTTTCTTGCCTTATTTTTCTCCTCTGCTCTTGACACCAAATGACACGCTCAATATTTCACTTCTTTATTTATTGATTGCCTGTCTCTCCAATCAGAATGTGAGTCTATAGGCTTTATTAACTGCTGTGTCCCCTCTCCAGTGTTTAGAACAATTGACTGGCACCTATAGTTATTCAATAAATTGTTTTAGAAAAAAATGAAGTAATAGACTTATTTTCTCCATTCAAGGTAAGAAGTTTATAACCAAATACAATTAATTATGTATTAGTAACTGCATAATTATTACATTCTTATTTTTAACAGGACTGACTAAAGTCTTAAGAAGATCCTCTTACCAGGTGGAAGAAAGTTCACAGACTACTGCTCTACTATCATCTGTATTTTCTGTGGAAATATCACATTACAGAACCAGGATCACTGTACGCCAAATAATATAATAGCAATAAAATTAATGAGTCAATATTATAATTGAAAACAATTCAGATGACTTAATACAAAGGAGAAGTGACTCTAAACTTTAGATTAAACAATGTTTTTCCTAGAAAAAAAGGAGGAGAAATATTAGTATATTATTACACAGACACTAAGTAGAATTTGAGAAAGAAAGCTCTATTTAGGAATAATATCTTGAAAAATTATATTTTCTTTAGAAATAGAAGTTGGCAGCTTATTACAGCCTATGTTAGAAGTTGAAGGAATTAATAGTACATTATACTGAGGTCTTCAAATATGTAGTAAATGAATGAAAGGTGTTTATTCATCAGCAGCCTTATGGTACATACCGAGTCACTCATCATGGACCACTGCTTGACCAAACTTCTCAGGAATAGCAAGGCTTGGAAATAAAACAAAGTAATCATCCCAAGGGTGGTCCAAAGAGTCAGGAACTCACAGATTCACAGAGTATCAGGGCCTGAAGTAGCTTTAGGCAACCTGAGTACTGGCCCTAGAATTCAACTGAAGTAATTGGTACTATGGGTTTTGAATTAAGGAAAAGTAATTTTTATTTCTGTGGGTTGATTTTGGTTGGAAATTGGCAGGGTTAGTAAGCAGTGCATGGAAAGTTGTTGAATGACCCACCATAAGACTGTTTGTCTGAAGACTGAGAAGTTTCATAGGGAAACTCGTTGTAAGGAAAGAAGCAGGTGTCATGAACCTAAAACACTAAAACAGTGATGAAGGATGCAGTGATTCTGAGTCACTGTTAGTTCCTGTTGTTCAGCCGTACCCCTACCCAAATTCATACAAACAGTTACACAGTTCAGTCACTCAGTCGTGTCTGACTCTTGGCTACCCCATGGACTGCAGCACACAAGGCTTCCCTGTACATCACCAGCTCCCAGAGCTTACTCAAACTCATGTCCATAGAGTCGGTGATGACATCCAACCATCTCATCCTCTATCATTCCCTTCTCCTGGTGCCTTCAATATTTCCCAGCATCAGGGTCTTTTCCAATGAGTTGACTCTTCATATCAGGTGGCCAAAGTATTGAAGCTTCAGCTCCAACATTAACCTTCCAATGAATATTCAGGACTGATTTCCTTTAGGATTGACTGGTTTGATATCCTTGCAGTCCAAGGGACTTTCAAGAGTCTTCTCCAACACCACAGTTCAAAAGAATCAATTCTTCAGCACTCAGTTTTCTTTAAGGTCCAACTCTGCACATCCGTGTACGACTACTGGAAAAACCATAGCTTTGACCAGACGGAATTTTGCTGGCAGTAATTTCTCTGCTCTTTAATATGCTCTCTAGGTTGGTCATAACTTTTCTTCCAAGGAGCAAATGTCTTTTAATTTCATGGTTGCTGTCACCATCTGCAGTGATTTGGGAGCCCAAGAAAATAAAGTCTCTCACTGTTTCCATTGTTTCCCCATCTATTTGCTATGAAGTAATGGGACTGGATTCCATGATCTTAGTTTTCTGAATGTTGAGTTTTAAGCCAACTTTTTCACTCTCCTCTTTCACTTTCATCAAGAGGCTCTTTAGTTCCTCTTTGCTTTCTGGTGTCATCTGTACATCTGAGGTTATTGATATTTCTTCCAGTAATCTTGGTTTCAGCCTGTGCTTCATCCAGCCCAGCATTTCTCATGATGTAGTCTGCATATATGTTAAATAAGCAAGGTGACAATATACAGCCTTGATGTACTGCTTTCCCAATTTGGAACCAGTCCGTTGTTCTATGTCTGATTCTAACAGTTGCTTCTTGACCTGCATACAGATTTCTCAGGAGGCAGGTCAAGTGATCTGGTATTCCCATCTCTTTAAGAATTTTCCACTGTTTGTTGTGATCCACACAATCATTAGCATAGTCAATGAAGCAGAAATAGATGTTTTTCTGGAATTCTCTTGTTTTTTCTATGATCCAAAGTTTGTTGCCAATTTGATCCCTACCAATTTGGTTCCTCTGCCTTTTCTAAATCCAGCTTGAACATCTGGAAGTCCTCAGTTCACATACTTTTGAAGCCTAGCTTATAGAATTCAGAGCATTACTTTGCTAGTGTGTGAGGTAAGTGCAATTGTGTGGTAGTTTGAACATTCTTTGGCATTGCCTTTCTTTGGGATTAGAATGAAAACTGATGTTTTCCAGTCCTGTGGTCACCGCTGAGTTTTCCAAATTTGCTGGCATACTGAGTATAGCACTTTCACAGCATCATCTTTTAGGATTTGAAATAGCTCAGCTGGAATTCCATCACTTCCACTAGCTTTGTTTGTAGTGATGCTTCCTAAGGCCCACTTGACTTCACACTCTAGGATGTCTGGCTCTAGGTGAGTGATCACACCCTCATGGTTATCTCTCATGAAGAACTTTTTTGTATAGTTCTTCTGTGTATTCTTGCCACCTTCATAGATAGCTGAATATCCCAGAGAGAGGAAATGATTGTTCCACTAACAAACATGAAACAGAGGGAAATGGATTTTGGGATGCTTATATAAACGTATAATGTTAATGGGCAGAGGATCATCCTCTCTAGTCTATACTGACTCACACATACTCAAATTTACCCTTGGTACATGCACAGCACCAGCATTTTTGACAACATAATGATCCCCAGCTTTAGAGCTGTGTCCTCTAAAAGGACAAAGGAGAAAGTAAAGACTATGGGATCCAACCAGAGATGCCTTGTCTTCCACGTGCAAGCAGCTCATGGCAAGGTCTTCCTTGCTTGGGCTCCATAGAACAGCAGCAGCACTGAGTGGGAACTTATGCTTCAACATGAAGGCAACATTTAAGGGACTCCCAGAAAAATGCAATCAGGAGGATGGTGGGTAGGAACAAAGAGTGTTTACTTTTGAAGATAACCTCAGATTTACTTGTGCATGCATACTAAGTCACTTCAGTCATGTCTGACTCTGCGACCTCATGGACTGTAGCCAGCCAGGCTCCTCTGTCCATGGCCAGGTGCTAAATAACATGGATTTGGGGGTTACATAAGGATTATTTTTTTCCTCCTGTCACAATTAGGCCTTTCAAGAAAGTTGTTCTTTATGTGAAGAATAGAGATTTATCATTATAAAGATTTATTATTATTTTTAAGATCATTGAACATATGTATCTTCAATCAAATGTGTACAAGTATAGGTGTGCTAGAGAATGGAATAGCTACTCACTCCAGTATTCTTGCCTGGAGAATTCCATGGACAGAGGAGTCTGGTGGGCTATAGTCCATGGGGTTGAAAAGACTCAGATACAACTGAGCAACTAACACTTACTTTTCATTTCATAGGTGTATAAGAAAAATCTGGGGCAAACAGAATAGCATAGCAATTCTGACCTTTAATTATCTTACTTAATTAAGATGATAGCAAAACTCTGCTTTGAATTATCGTGAATGAATTCTAAAGTAATATCAAGTCTTTCATTTTTCAGCAGCTAACTCGTGTTCTGACTCTTTTGAAACCCCATGGACTGTAGCCTGTCAGGCTCCTCTGTCCATGGAATTTTCCAGGCAAGAATACTAGAGTGGGTTGCCATTTCCTTCTCCAGGGGATCTTCCCAGACCAAGGATCAATCTTGCGTTTTCTATATCTCCTGCTTTGGCAGGTGGATTCTTTTCACTGAAGCACCAGGAAAGCCTTGATATTATGTCAGCTCTAGCTTATTTGGACTAATAGGAGACAGCAGCTAAATGGTGAATTGACTTCTGTGATTTTTTTTTTTTTTACTTCTTGGCAACCAATTCTTATCTCGATCAACTTTCCAATTTCATTTTGAGAAGTGGCTTCCCTAATTATGAGGTATCTTGGTGGTACACTGCTTCCCCTGTGAAATATAAAATAAGGCAGAGCTGTTTGTTTAAGAGACAAATTTCTCTTCTCACCATTCCAGAACTTTCAAAGGAAGAACACATGACCTGGGCTCTTTCTCTCTTGAAATTTTTGAATCCTAAGCAGTATGCCATAAGGACAGAAAAAAAAAAAATACACAAGATTTTGCCTACATATTCCAGCAATGGCAAATGAATGAGACGTTTAAGCTCTTCCTGTCTCAAAATACCCTGGATATACTTGGTTTCTGTACTCTTCAAGCTGATTTCTTCAGCATTCTTTTCAATCTTACGGGATTTTCTTTTTGACAAAGTTAGTTTCTGTGCATGCGTGCTAAGTCACTTCAGTCGTGTCCAACTCTGTAGGACCCTGTGGACAGCAGTCTGCCAGGCTCCTCTGTCCATGGGATTCTCCAAGAATACTGAAGTGGGTTGCTATGCCCTCCTCCAGGGCATCTTCCTAAACCAGGGATTGAATCCACATCTCTCATGTCTCCTGCATTGGCAGGTGGGTTTTTACCACTAGTGCCATCTGGAAAGCCCTAATTTCTGTAACTTGTAACCAATTATCTTGATACAGGCACTGAATAATGCCAGAAGTGGGTGGTGCCAGAATGGGGTGAAAATACAAACGTCTTGGTTTGAATGTTTATCTTCCCCCAAATTCATGTGTTGAAATCCTAATCCCAAGGTAATGGAATTAGGAAATAGTCTGTGGGAGGTGACTAGTTCACGAGGGCGAAGCCCATAAATGGAGTGTGTGCCTTCTAAAAGAGAACAGAGAATAAAGGACACCTCATAGTCTATACTGACTCATTTAACTCCCTAGACCTTCTGCCATAGGAGGTCACAGCCAAGAAGTCAGCAGTCTGCAGCCTGGAAGAGGGTTTTCACCAGAACCCTGCTGTGCTTACATCCTGATCTTGGATTCCCAGTGATCTTTCTCCAACAGTGAGAAAGAAATATCTTGTTTATCAACCAGAATATACATAGTATACAGCGGTATATTCAACTCTTGGGGTTCACAGTGCAATGGTCCAGATCTCCCCCCCTTTCCCATGTGGATAACAGAATCCAAGGATCAGTTCACTTCAATTCAGTTGCTCAGTCATGTCTGACTCTTTGCGACCTCATGGACTGCAGCACGCCAGGCCTCTCTGTCCGTCACCAACTTCCAGAGTTTACTCAAACTCATGTCCATTGAGTCAGTTTTGCCATCCAACCATCTCATCCTTTGTCGTCCCCTTCTCCTCCCACCTTCAATCTTTCCCAGCATCGGGATCTTTTCCAATGAGTCAGCTCTTTGTATCAGGTGGCCAAAGTATTGGAATTTCAGCTTCAACATCAATCCTTCCAATGAACACTCGGGACTGATCTCCTTTGGGATGGACTGGTTGGATCTCCTTGCAGTCCAAGGGACTCTCAAGAGTCTTCTCCAACACCACAGTTCAAAAGCATCAGTTCTTCTGCACTCAGCTTAATTTATAGTCCAACTCTCACATCCATATGTGACTACTGGAAAAACCATAGCCTTGACGAGATGGACTTTTGTTGGCAAAGTAATGTTTCTGTTTTTAATATGCTCTCTAGGTTGGTCATAACTTTTCTTCCAAGGAGTAAGCATCTTTTTAATTTCATGGCTGCAGTCACCATCTGCAGTGATTTTGGAGCCTCCAAAATTAAAGTCTGACACTGTTTCCACTGCTTCCCTATCTATTTGCCATGAAGTAATGGGACTGGATTCCATGATCTTAGTTTTCTGAATGTTGAGTTTTAAGCCAACTCTTTCACTCTCCTCTTTCACTTTCATCAAGAGGCTCTTTAGTTCTTTGTTTTCTGCCATAAGGGTGGTATCATCTGCATTTCTGAGGTTATTGATATTCCTCCGGCAATCTTTATTCTAGCTTGTGCTTCATCCAGCCCAGTGTTTCTCATGATGTAATCTGCATATAAGTTAAATAAGCAGGGTGACAATATACAGCCTTGACGTACTCCTTTTCCTATTTGGAACCATTCTGTTGTTCCATGTCCAGTTCTAACTGTTGCTTCTTGACCTACATACAGATTTCTCAAGAGGCAGATCAGGTGGTCTGATATTTCCATCTCTTTCAGAATTTTCCACAGATTGTTATGATCCACACAGTCAAAGGCGTTGGCACAGTCAATAAAACAGAAGTAGATGTTTTTCTGGAACTCTCTTGCTTTTTCAATGATCCAACGCATGTTGGCAATTTGATCTCTTGTTCCTCTGCCTTTTCTAAAACCAGCTTGAACATCCAAGGATGCTTTATATAAAATGGCTCTCCTTATGCAGGGTTCCGCATCCTCTAACTCAGCGAAGTGCAGACCCAAATCATTTGCGGTCAGTTGAATCCATAAATGGAGAACCTGTGTGCCCAGAGAGTTGACTGTGTTTTACCATAGCAGCCTGGATAGGTAAAGACACAGATCAACAGAAAAATACGAGGTATTTGAAACTGATTAAATGGTTGAGATAGAACTAAAAGCAACAGAACTCCATTCATATCCTTGTAATGGAATCGAGAACCTCACAGTACCAGGTGAGTGGCCAAACAGCTAATTAAGTGCTCACTTGTGCCCACTTAGAACCAGTTGCCCATTGAGAGCAAGCCACCAGATTACCAAGTAACTAGGTTGCTATGACACAATATAAATAGCATATGGAGTTTCTGTTTTGTTGTTTTTGCAACCCTTATTTGAAATGTTATTTTTAGTTGTCAAAATTGCTGTTTTTGGCCTCTCCCCAGTAGAATATAAACTCCATGAATACAGAGATTCAGTTCATTTTGTTCACCACTCTTATCTCTAGAGTTCCTTATATATGGTAAGTATTAAAGAATATATGCAGAGGAATAAAATAATTCTAGAACAATGATATATGTCTACTACTGATGATGTGTTCATCATTAAGCCATTGTCACTCAGATATAAACTGGCCCTTCTTTGCTTTTATATCTGGGATTCCACAAAGCTCATTTCTCTTTTGCCAGCCGAATCACTGCTCGCGTCTCTCAAAAGGGAGGACGTATGTGTCTGTGTGTGCTAATTCGCTCAGTCATGTAGGACGCTTTGCAGCACCATGGACTTATCCGTGGAGGTCTTCAGGCAAGAATACTGGAGTGGGTGGCCATTTCCCTCTCCAGGATACCTTCCCAACCCAGGATCGAATGTTAAGTCTTCTGCATTGCTGGTGGACTCTTTACCAGAAGGACTAGAAATCTGGAAGGGGGAAAGGCAGCACACTTCTATGTTTCCCATTCCTGTCACCCTCACATGCGATGGCTCTTCACTGTGACACTGACTGTGTTTCTAGTAGCAGCAGTGTATGCTACTTTGCAGATTTTTTACACCCCAGGACCTTCCAGCATGCTCTGTCAGAGGTTCCAGCACCAATGGAACCTTCTTCACAGGTTAGAGTCCCAGTATCACAGGAGGGTGAATGAGAAGAGGGGCATCTTCAGTCCTTGCTTTCCACAGTTCCAGTGTGCAAGAATCCTAGTTACCAGAGCACAGCTATAGGTCTGCAAAACTGAGAACTGATTTAAGCCAGCACAATAGAGTCACATGCAATTCCCAGACACCAGCCAATTCCCAGACCTTGAGGTCCTTGAATGAAGGTGAGAAAGCATCCATTTAAGGAAGGACTAAATTATGGAGCTAATAAGATAGTTTTGGATTTGATCTCCTTGGTTTTTCTCCTAGCTTGTTTCTCCCTTACTCACAAAATGGTCTTCTTATTTCTCTACTTTGTCCTTCACTTACCCCTGTTCTTCTCTTATGCCTATAATCTCCAAGCAAACCCAGTTCTTGGGGATTCAGACACCCCATAGTGTCACCTGATCAGCCTGGAGTTGAAGTTAGCAAAAGGGTCACAGATTTACTATGATCTTGACAAATTTCAGGGCCCTTACCTGACCCAGCCTTGGGAGGACCCCCAGCAATGTGTCACAATATTTTAAAATTTGTAAACATTAAGTATTTTCATCTTCTTTTAAAGAAGGCTGTTTATATTGTCTTTTCATACTGTTCACAGAGTTCTCAAGGCAAGAATACTGGAGTGTTTTGCCATTCCCTTCTCCAGGGATGACAAACCTAGACAACATATTAAGAAGCAGAGACATCACTTTATTGACAAGGTCTGTATAGTCAAAGCTATGGTTTTTCCAGTAGTCAAGTATGGATGGGAGAATTGAGCCATAAAAAAGGCTGAGTGATGAAGAATTGATGCTTTCGAATTATGGTGCTGAGAAGACTCTTGAGAGTCCCTTGGACTGCAAGGAGGTCCAACCAGTCCATACTAAAGGAAATTAACCCTGAATACTCACTGGAAGGACTGATGTTGAGGCTGAAGCTCTGATACTTTGGCCACCTGATGCAAAGAGCTGACTTATTGCAAAAGACCCTGATGCTGGGAAAGATTGAGGACAGGAGAAGAAGGGGGCAACAGAGGATGAGATGGTTGGATGGCATCAGTGACTCAATGGCCATGAGTCTGAGCAAACTCCAGGAGGTAGTGAAGGACAAGGAAGCCTGGCATGCTGCAGCCCACGGGATCACAGAGAGTCAGACACGACTTAGCGACTGAACAACCTTTGTATCATATAAGCTTCAGGCCCCATCGAACATGGATTTTCCCCTGAAAAGTTGGTAAACGGAGGTTTAAAGCAAGTCCATATAACAGCAGGCATAATGGAAACGTGAACCTGATCATTCCCAGCTCCTAACTGTTGCCAAGTTTTCTGTTGGCCAAAGACAGTAGTTCACACTTATTGCCCCAGTGTGCTCTTAAATTTAGAATGTGTCTTGAATTTTTCACTTATACAGTATGGAACACATTATTAATAGCTTCAGCTGAGTCAGCCAGGAAGTGTGTGTTAGATCTGTCTCATCTAGTATCATGTGAAACGTGTGCAGCGAGTTAAGTTCTTACTATAGTGCCTGGTTGACTCTGCTGGATGACCTGGAACGATGTGCCCCTTTACCCCAGAACATTTCAGAGATGAAGCGTCTGACACCTCCCTTTCAGGGACAGCATGAAGGCATTCACTGATAAAAGAGGTTTACTTAGACATGAGAGGCTAGGAACATCAAACACCTTCAAATCTCCAGTGAGAGTAGAAGAAGCAGGCCGCAATGCTGCTACGAACAGTCACTTGTACTGGGCAGTGCACCTTGGACCATACAGGAAACTGCAAGATGCAGGAAACCACCAAGCTGGACTTGGTGAAGTCAGAGTAACAAGATGCAACATTTTTTGTTATGAATGTGACGGTGAATACAAATGGAATTAAATTGAGAGGTTTTGTGGTGCTGTAGCATCCAAAATTGGATGAAACAGAACATTAAAAACATAAAAATAATTAAACATAAGTGAGTCATAAGTACAGATAGTATTAATGAGTTTCAGCTTGTGAAATATTAAGTGAAAATGATATGCTGGCATGGTTCAAATATAGAACTTTCAAAAATATTTGAGAAGTATTTACATATCAGGTGGCACTAGTGGTAAAGAACCTGCCTGTCAATGTAGGAGACACAAGAGATGCAGGTTCAATCCCTGGGTGGGGAAAATTCCCTGGAGAAGGAAATGGCACCCCACTCCATTATTTTTGCCTGGAGCATCCCACAAGCAGAAGAGCCTGGCGGGCTACAGTCTATTGGGCCAGAAAGTCAGAGAAGACTGAGTAATTGAGCGCACCCGTGCACGCATGCACAAACAGATACACACACACACACACACACACACACACACACACACATTTACATATCAAATCGATAAAATCCTCCCCAAATAATTATTGCTCTACTTATTTTTAAAACTCATATAATTGACAGAAGTATTTTGTACTATATACAGATATGCTATTTTAAAATTTTACAAATGATTGTATTTTTTAAAAAGTATTTGAAAAGAACTATAAGTTCAGCAATATAATAAAGGGAAAGTTAGTTGCTCAGTCATGTCCTACTCCTTGCCGACCCCATGGACCAGGTTCTTCTGTCCGTGGGATTCTCCAGCCAAGGATCCTGTAGTGGGTAACCATTTCCTTCTCCAGGGGATCTTCCTGACCTAGGGATCGAATCCAGATTTCCTGCATTGGCAGGCAGATTCTTTACCATCTGAGCAACCAGGGAAGCCCGATATAATAAATTTGTGAATTAATAAGTAAATACTCAGGCAATCAAGGATTAAAAAAAAATTTAGTGCCCCTTTTCTCTGTTAAAGTATTCAGTTTATGAAGGATCCAGTGTGTGTTTTGATTATCTGGATGGCTAGAATCAGACCTCCTAGGCAAGAGGCAGGAGCACCTTAGTAGATTCCTGACCTATAAAATAAGCTATTTGGGTAGGAAGGGTCAAATGTAGATCTTAGAAGTTCTTCTCCCAATCAAATATTTAAATTAAAAAGTGTCATATTCTTTTTTGGGTCATAGGATTCTGTGCCACTAATTAAGAATTGAAAGATGCAGGACTGTTGATTCATAAATATCCCAATTTCCTCTCAAGTTTGTCCAGTGCAGAAAAAGAATGGGTCTTAGAGAACAGGAGGTGGTCTTTGTAAGCTAAACCAGGTACACTGATGCCAGCCCTAGTTGCTGTGCCAGTTATGATCTCCCTGATGGAATAAATCACTATAGTCCCCAGCACATGGTACCCAACTGTTGTTACTGGTTAGTCTCTAAGTTGTGTCTGACTCTTTTGCAATTCCTTGGACTATAGCCCTCTAGACTCCTCTGTGCATGAGATTTCCCAGGCAAGAATACTGGAGTGGGTTGCCATTTCCTTCTCCAGGGATATTCCTGACTCAGGGATCGAACCTGTGGCTCCTGTATTGGCAGTTGGATTCTTTACCACTGCACCACTTGGGAAGCACACCCAACTGTTAGTCTAGTGAATATTTTCTTTCCTTGGTCCAATTTAAAGAGGTCTTCATACCTCCAAAGCAATTTGTTGTACTTTGTGACTGCATATTTCCCTGTGTTCTGACATTATTTTCATTACACAGAAGCATTTTCAACACTCATTTGTATCATGAACTGAGAAAAACACTAATCAGAGAGCTATTATCTCAGCATACCTGTGACATTAGATGCATCTGTGATTTATTTGACAGCCATCTATCCTAACAACTTTTCATGATACTAATTTGAATCCTTTAGCATTGAACATGACTAGCATATTTCACCTGCTTTTAGCTAAATTGATTTCCTGGATGTTAGAGAGCTGACTGAGGCCGTTCTGGATAAAATTACCTATTGTCATTCTAATTTTCATATCTTCCAAGTCTTTGTCTTGGTACTTATTTATTTATTTTTCAGTGAGACAGAATGTGTGACAAGCATTTGTTTCATGCTTCTAATTAGATTCAATACAAAAGTAGGAACAGCTGACTCAGACATTTATCATGTGAGCCTGATTTATGCTTTCATGAAATCATAGTGTACTAGATGAAGGCTGGTCTCCCAACTCAACAGGAATTATAGTGGTATTTGTCTTTTCAAGTGGCATCATTTAACCAAGGAAAAAGAAAAGGCAGCCTTCCAAAACCCAGTGGGTGCCAGTAACCCGAAGTGCACTTCTGCAGGGTAGCTTCCTGCCGAGTGTTTGCTGGTAAACTTGGAACTGCTATACTGCATATATCAGTTCAAATTTAGCTGCTTCAAAGAACATTTTTAAAATAATGCCATCCAGATAGGAAGAGAGACCAAAGAAGATGTGGAGGGTGGGGGACATAAGAGGAAAAGGAGAGAAATCCTAGAGGACAAGTAGGATAGATAATTATCCTCTGTTTGTTTTTTTCGTTTGCTCATTCTATTGCATCACCAAAATCAAAGTCTTTAGACAACATGAAAACTAGTAGTTAGCAATATAACAAAATCTAAAAAGTGAATTTTTTCAAACTCTGTTTTGGATGGGTATAAACCTGATAGCCCCATGAAATTTTAAAGTTGTTAAACACCAGCAATGTGCTAGGTCAGAGTGGCAAATACTTAGCAATAAAACAGTGACTCCTTTCAGCCATGTCTTTGACTATTTCTGATGGATCACGGGGCTTCCCAGGTGGCGCTAGTGGCACCTAGCTATGGTGCTAGGAGACATAAGAGACTCCCTGGGAAGATCCCCTGGAGGAGGGCATGGCAACCTACTCCAGTATTCTTGCCTGGAGAATCCAATGGACAGAGGAGCCTGGCAGGCTACAGTCCAAAGGATTGCAAAGAGTCAAACATGACTGAAGCAATTTAGCACACATTCAATGGATCATGGCATTATGTTTCTCTAAGCTCAGACAAGTCCTCATATACCTTTTTTTTTTTTTTTCTTAATTATCACAGTGGGAGGACTACTGCTTGGTTATAGATATCAAACAATATAACACTTACTCGCCCTTTCTTTTCTAGATTAAACATTAAATGCAGAATGAAAGTCCCCTTTTACCTATACTCCTGTCCTTCATCACCTCCATGTTTCTCATTAATTCATAGAATGAAAGATGCCGTACATAGGGAAAGGAAAGAAAAAAAAATTTTTATAAAGCTCATTTGAACATTCTTACATTGTTAATTTCTGTTATTTAGAAATCTACTTTATGGTATTTAATACCCCCACTTTTACTATAATACACTACTATTATATTACAGGAAAATAACCATTTCTTGCTTCCCATTCATTAAAAAAAAAAAATACTGCTTTAGATACTTTTGAGCTTCTCATAGCAATCACAAAGGAATCAGGTCATTTCAAACCATAAAAAAGTGTTAGTCACTCAGTCGTGTCCGACTCTTTGCTATATTTATTCATGAAACTTTCTCTACATCTTCCACTGCAGAAGCCTGCCTTTGCCTTAGTATCTCTTGTTTCTGTCATTTATTCAATGACTGATATCTTTACATTGTAAATTACTCTATTCTCTTGTGTTTGTTTAGTTGCTAAGTCATGTCCGACTCGTGACCCCATGGACTGTAGCCTGCCAGTCTCCTCTATCCATGGAATTTTCCAGGCAAGAATACTGGAGTAAGTTGTCATTTCCTTCTTCAGGGCATCTTCACAACCCAGGGATCAAAGGCAAGTTTTCTAACATCACTGATCATTCAAGAAATATCCACATTAACCTTCTAGCAAAACAGTTGCTGCCTCAGCCCCAATATGTGAGATTAGGTGATTCTAAGTAAATATGAGGAAAAATTGTAACATTTTTTGCTCTCATTGATATTGTTTTCCTAGCTCCAGAAATCCAGATTAAATGGATCTTGCAGAGCACTTCCACCTATTCTAATAAATTGATGTCAATGAAAACTAACATTCATTTTTGGGTAAAAATCATAACACTGTTTTTGAAACTGAAAATAATGGAATAAACTAAACAGCAAATTCATGTATCAAGGCAATTATTTATCACCATCAAAATTCACGTAACTAGAAGTTCTCAAATTATTTATTTTGAACTCAAGTAAAGACAATAAGGCCACGGCAGTCATTTCCTCGTCTGTGTCAACGGACTCATTTTTCAGTTCCAGCTCCCCCTAAATTCCTGTCTATAGCTTTCACAGCTTTCTTCTTGCACCTCATGGGCACTACATCATTAGCACAGATTTTTCTCATTTTGAAAGTGAAAGTGTTAGTTGCTCAGTTGTGTCTGACTCTTTGCAATCCCATGGACTGTACTGTCCTTAGAAATCTCCAGGCAAGAATACTCCTCAGATCAAAATCCCATTCCCTAACAGTTTTCAGATTATCTGCATTTGAAATGTCTGGAATCTGGAGGCCATATTCTCAGCAGTAAAGAATCTGCCTGCCAGTGCAGGAGCCTCTGTTCCACCCCTGGGTCAGGAAGATCCCCTGGAGAAGGAAATGGCAACTCACTCCAGTATTCTTGCCTGGAGAATTCCATGAACAGAGGAGGCTGGCGGGCTACAGTCCATGGAGTTGCAAAGAGTCAGACATGACTTAGCGACTAAACAACAATAAGCAGCCTTGCAACAGTGGCCAATCCTGCTCCAGGGTCTGCTTGATGAATACCTCCCAGGAGCAGTGCTCATGGCCCTGTCATTTCTTTGATGCTATTCTGCACCTCAATTCACTCCAGCTCACTACTGTATCAGTGCAAATACCTTTCAACTAATTTACAAGCATCTCTCTTTCAATATCCTACTTTTGGGGGATTAAGATGATTTTGAAACCAGTGTAGTTTTCACCAATAAGGTCAGGGCACAATGCCTTTCATTCTTCAATTTTTCCTTTTTATTTTTTTCTTGTTTGAGGACCTCTCTTATAGGATGGATGACTTTTTTTTCTTGCCCTACCCTTTTTCCTTTGGTGCTTTAGGCATGGCAGCATCCCCGCAGCTGGGTACCTCCCTCTGGCTCTCTGACTCCACACGTGGGCACATCACCATCAGGCAGCATTGGGGAGCTCACAAGGCGACCCTGGCCCATGTCTTGCCAAAATAGATAACAAGCAGGTCAGTCTTTTAAATTTACAGTGTGATGGAAGAATAGGATTAGTAATGTCTTTCCTGCACATCTCAAAGGCATCATTCCAGCCTCTGAAATGGTACATCTATGCGATTTATCCACTGTTTTTCTTCAGTGGAAAAGTGCTTTTTGAATGAAACTTTTTCCCTTCTTTAATTTTAGGCTGTGGATAAATATGTTGTTGTCACTGACTAAGAAGTATATACACTAATATGAAATAATGTTTTTAGAATATCTGTGCACAATAAATGGAATGGAAACTCCTAGCCTTTACATTTTATTATACTTGAGGTTAGGCCTGTAAATTGCTTTGCTTCTCCCACTCTTTTTCTAAGCTTGAAGTCTTTCTTAGTCACCACCACTCACTAAGAAGCTGCTCTTTGTCTGCACTCCCACCATGCATTCTTGCTTTCTCTTCTTCTTTCCCCAAAACACTCACAAAACAACTGCTTTTTTGTAGCATGTGTGTTGCTTCTGAGCCAAATTTAGTAGAATTTTATAAATGCCCACAAAGCATGGGCGGGCTGGCAATCCAAATGTGATGGTCATGTTCTTCATTTTGTATGAGACTTCCAGAACTTCATACACAGAACTTATTTTTTTCTTTTGAGATATTGTACACAATATATGCAAAGAACAGTCCATTTGCAGTCACACAGCATGGGTTAGATTTCCATTCCCTCTGCTTACAGCTGAGTAACTTTATTCTTTATCCTCTATGAGTCGGACACGACTGAGAGCCTTCACTTTCACTTTTCACTTTCATGCACTGGAGAAGGAAATGGCAACCCACTCCAGTGTTCTTGCCTGGAGAATCCCAGGGACGAGGGGCCTGGTGGGCTGCCGTCTATGGGATTGCACAGAGTTGGACACAACTGAAGCGACTTAGCAGCAGCAGCACTTGTAAAATTGGGGAAATATAATTTCCCATAATCAAATGAGAATGTATCTAAGTTATATAAACATTGTGTGTGACAGTAAACAAGAACTCCATTTTCACTTTTCCATATAGCTTCCTTTCCTAACTGGCTATATATTTTTAAAATCTTTCCATGCTGCTAGTCATCCAAGAGCTTCCTTGGTGCCTCAGATGGTAAAGAAACTGCCTGCAATACAGGAGACTTGGGTTTGATCCCTGGCTCAGGAAGATCTGCTGGAGAAAGAATGGCTGCCCACTCTAGTTTTCTTGGGCTTCCCTGGTGAATCAGCAGGTAAAGAATCTGCCTTCAACAAGGGAGACCTGGGTTCAATCCCTGCGTTGGGAAGATCTTCTGGAGAAGGGAAAGGTTGCCCACTCCTGTATTCTTGCCTGGAGAATCCCATGGAGCCATTCATAATAATATGTAATGCTTCTGCAGTGATTAAAATAAGTCAGGAGTTGAACTGTAAACTCTTTTATAGAAATTGTGTATATGTATGTTTGGGTCATTTGTATATTATAAAATTCAGTGTGTAAATGGTGTTCAAGGGCATTAGAGGGATTTTTAAAAATTCAGGTATGAAGTAATTTCTTATGGAATAATAAAATAATAGCATGAAATATGGCTCAGAATATGGATCTTTTATCCCTGGCTGAGGCAGATTTTAGTACCACTTGTTAACTTTTTGTACTTCCATATGTCTGCTGCCCTCTGTTGCCCTCTCTTCTTTCCTTAGAAATGTCCAAAGAAAATCTCTTCACCTTTTTCTTCCCAACCCCAAACGTCTTTTCCTCCTCCTTCATTTTATTCATCTTTTCTGATGCCAGTGTTCCAGGCAGTGTTTAGACAGATTTATCTTCATAGCTTTGCCCTGATACATAACACACAAATAATGATTTCTACATTTTTGGAAGATGGTACTAGGAAATTGTTTCTTTAGACTATTGTACTGAAAATAGTGATGTGATGCTTAAATTTCTGTGATGTTTTGCAAAAAATATAAATACATTTCAACGGTTGCAACAAATAAAATGCACAGTGTTTACACAGTGATACAAGAATGCTTTCCAAGTGAAATTAAAGAAGCCAAAATTATTACAGTATATAGAAGAAAACTACTTTTGATTTTAGCAAATATTTAAAATTATATATAGGTCATCTAAGCCAAAAACCTGAAATCAGTCCCAACTGGTCTCTTTTCCCTACCCTGGAAGAACAATTGATAGACAAATCTTGTTATATTTTTCCTTTTAAATCTGCTCCCTCCACAGATGTTTATTGTGCTTGATTCTGTCCTAAATAGTGGAGAAAGAAACATGAATAAATAGGCAAAAATTGATGTCATTGTAAAGCTTACATACTGGTGTGTGCACTGGTAGAGGGTTGGGGGGGATGAGGAAGTGGGGCAATCAAATAAGTATGTAAAATATACATTTTGTCAGAAATGCTTGGAGAAAAAGTTAGTCTTGGGGAAAGAGCACAGGGAGTGCCAGAAGGCAGAGGAGTGGCTCCCCGCTCAAAGAGCCAGATGGGGATTAGGGTCCAGGGATGAAGAATGACCTGGGAGGCCCTGGGCTTCTGGTGGTGACTGATGTAAATGGGGATAAAGGACATAATGAGATTTTTACTGATGGTGTCAACAGAGATAATGGTGGTGACGCTAGCAGTGCTGGGAGGGGGCAAGCCAGTGGGGGTGTGTGTGGGGGGACTTCCTGCAAGGAGAAAAGCTAAGGCCTCTAATTCATTCTTGCCAGTAGTGGTGGTGGGGGCAGGGAATGGCACCCCTGAGAGCCTGCACAATTCCTAGACCCTCTCTGGACTCTTGCCAATGCAGTTTCTTCCTCAAATCTCTCCCCTCCTTTCCATCTCCCCTTAGCCCTCTTCCAGTTCACACCGATAACAGCTCTGCCAGGGCTATAGTCTTGCTTCCAGGAGTTCATTTTTCACACAATCAGATAAACTACCTGAAAAACAAATCCGGCCATGTAATTTTCACTCCAGACCTTTCTCGGTCAAAAATCATGAGCACATAAGCTACCCCCTTGTTCCTGGATCGTGTTTCTGTTCAGATCGTATTTTCAGTTTAAATCATACAAAGTTGCTCTTAGTTACTGGCCCAGAGCATTCTTTCATCCTACATATTCTTTTCTTGCCACTCCTTCGAGGTGAAATGCCCTTTCTCCTTTCTTAACCTGACAAAATCTTTCTCAACTTTCAAGACACGGCTTTAGTGTTCTTACCTTCAACATGCTTTTCAAGAAGCCCAGATAAAGTACTGTGTCTCAGAAGTACCATTCTACCCTAAGCATACCTTTTGTGTGGTATCTAAAGTATCCTGGACTGTTAGATCCATAAGGACAAGAACCATGCTTTATTCATCTGATGCTCTCAGAGGACAGCAAGGTGTCTGTTTATTAAGCAAATAAAAATCAATAGGCTACATTGAAACTCTGCTTTGCTAATCCTGTTTTCTGACCTGGAATGCAGTCTGCCGGTTGCCACTGATATGGTGAGAAATTAGTTTGAAATACACAGTTTTATTATTTTCTTTTCTCCAGTTCTTTAGTTCATCAGTACCATCTAAACTACTTCAAAGAGAAGTAGGATTGTTACAAAGGAATGACAAAAAGAAAAGGCAAGGAAGGATTCATGCTGAGTTTTTTAACTTCCAAACCAGTCTTTGAAGAATCAAACAAAACAACTGAGAAAAGTTGGGCACAGAGTTGGGGGTCACACTGATGAAAGGGAAGTGCAGAAAGGAGTGTCAACCTAGGTTATAGGCAGACTTGAGATTGGTTTATCTTAGGGAAGAACAAGAGTTAGAGAAGAGGGTTCTGATATATGATGACTCAGTATAGAGAATCAGGGTCAGCCTCTGGGATTACGAAGTATTTTAAGGGGAGAGCACGTGAACCACTATCTTTTTCTTGTTACATAAAAACCAAAATGAAAAAGCAAACAAACAAAATCTTTATTTTTACAATTCTAAATGTAGAATAAAAAATCTAGACTCTTAGTTCTGATATAGAATTTTATTTTATCTCTCTTTGAAATCTTGGCAAATCAAAACCTACAGAGAAGGAAGAACCAGAGAGAATCTTGTACAGTTCAGTTCAGTCACTCAGTCGTGTCTGACTCTTTGTTACCCCATGAACTGCAGCACCCAAGGCCTCCCTGTCCATCACCAACTCCTGAAGCTTAATCAAACTCATGTCCATTGCATTGATGCCATCCAACCATCTCATTCTCTGTCATCCCCTTCTCCTCCCGCCTTTAACCTTTCTCATCATCAGGGTCTTTTCAAATGAGTCATTTCTTCACGTCAGGTTGCAAAAGTATAGGAGCTTCAGCTTCAGCATCAGTCCTTCCAATGAATATTCAGACTGATTTCCTTTAGGATGAACTGGCTGGATCTTCTTGCAGTCCAAGAGACTCTCAAGAGTCTTATCCAACATCACAGTTTGAAAGCATCAATTCTTCAGCACTCAGCTTTCTTTAGTCCAACTCTTACATCCATACATGACTACTGGAAAAACCATAGCTTTCACTAGACAGACTTTTTTTGGCAAAGTAATGGCTCTGCTTTTTAATATGCTCTCTAGGTTGGTCATAACTTTCCTTCCAAGGAGCAAGTGTCTTTTAATTTCATGGCTGCAGTCACCATATGCAGTGATTTTGAAGCCCCCAAAAATAAAGTCAGACACTGTTTCCCCATCTATTTGCCATGAAGTGATGGGACCAGATGCCATGATCTTAGTTTTCTGAATGGTGAGTTTTAAGCCAACTTTTTCACTCTCCTCTTTACTTTCATCAGGAGGCTCTTCAGTTCCTCTTTGCTTTCTGCCATAAGGGTGGTGTCATCTGTGTATTTAAGGTTATTGATATTTCTCCTGGCAATCAAACTTGTGCTTCATCCAGTCCGGCATTTTGCATGATGTACTCTGCATATATGTTAAATAAGCAGGGTGACAATATACAGTCTTGTTGATTTCCTTTCCTGATTTGGAACCAGTCTGTTGTTTCATGTCCAGTTCTACCTGTTGTTTCTTGACCTGCATACAGATTTCTCAGGAGGCATATCAGGTGGTCTGGTATTCCCATCTCTTGAAGAATTTTCCAGTTTGCTGTGATCCACACAGTCAAAATTTTTGGCATAGTCAATAAAGCAGAAGTAGATGTTTTTCTGGAACTCTCTTGCTTTTTTGATGATCCAACAGATATTGACAGTTTGATCTCTGGCTCCTCTGCCTTTTCTCAATCCAGCTTGAACATCTGGAAGTTCACGGTTCACATACTGTTGAAGCCTGGCTTGGAGGATTTTGAGCATTACTTTGCTAGCGTGTGAAATGAGTGCAATTGTACAGTAGTATGAACATTCTTTGTCATTGCCTTTCTTTGAGAATCTTGTACAGTGATCTACAAACTTGTTTTTTAAAGTAGAACGTATTTTTCAGATTAAATTTTATAGAAAATCTTGATTTACAGCCAGACAGAATTAATACTTCCTTGGTGAAGGGAGGGAGCCCAAAGCCCCAGTGTCCTGAGGCAGCCCCGACCCACCTCTGTGAAATTTAGGGCTCCAAAGACCATGATTGAACACTACCAATCTAGAGCAACTTCTGTATTTTGTGGATGAGGAGACTGGATTATGACAAATTTAAATGCTTTGTGCTAGAGTAAAGGAAGTCTGGAATAATGACATCTAGGGCTACATCCTAGAGTATTTACTGATAGCCCAGTTATTGAGTCATCTTTACCTTTGTATACATCTCAAAAGCATCCTCTCTAATTGAGAAGTAAATATGCATTGATGTCTTCACTTGAGGGATTTTTGAGAGGCTCAGATCAATAAATGTGAGAAGAGAGTTTATTTTTTCACTAGATACGCATTATACAGCATATCAATATCTGTCCTGCAGCCTCTCTACAAGTTGTAAAAAATCAAATTACTCCACTGTTCTTGAGCTAACGCCATACACTACATTACTATTAAAGAATCATTTATGAACGAAATGACTGCACAATTAGTGCAATTAAATTTATGATATTTAACAGGGATTTATGCCATATGTTAAGTACAAAAACAGCTTACCCTTGACTTTTTAAATGTAAACTAGAACACTCTCAGCCCCTTGTAAGAACTCAGTGGGACATTACATCATAAATATGTAAGACACGTTTTGGTTAAGGAGCCGTGGCTCAAAATCTGATCCTCCTTTTCCATTGTGTTATACTTTCATCCTTCATAGATCACAGGTCAACATGAGACACTTTTAAATAAAGAACTTGGAATTTTTTATTGAAGGCTCAATCTCACAATACCACTTTTCCAACATACTTAAGAAGTAATTCTCTCTGATATATTTTTTTACTGTTCTCTTTCTTTTAAATGCTATCACAGAATATAAACACTTATTAAGTAATTTTATAGAAATCAAAGAAATTTATGAGGCAGCTCACTTTTTAGAATGACAAGTGTAAAAGCAGAATTCATTTTAAAAACATAATGGAAGTTTCCAAATATATCCACAAATATAAAGTATTATTAAAGTTTTTCCTGGTAATGTTTATCTTGTCTAAGTGAACACTGAAATTTCAAAATTCCCTCCTAGTTATTCTGAGAGTTTAAAATAAATCTTAATGTGACCTAGGCACCAAATGCTTGTCCCACATAAAATTACAGGAACAAATTTTTGCTGGACACCTTGGCAAAGCTCTTTCTTTTCCCTAAATAGCTTTTCTTAGGATAGAATGCAGCTACCTTAATAAGAACTGTCACTTAATAAATTTTCCTCAGGGTATGGGGAAGGATTCTGTGGTTTGGCAGAAAGGTATGGATTCAGTAGTGGAAAAACCTAATATTTATAAACTTAAAAATCATGATAACTACTATTTTAAAACACTGATATAAAGGGCACCTCAAAGTATAATTTGCTATATAGTTAACTCTGTAACAGCATGGCTGTGACTATTTTTGTTTTAAGCCCAACATTTACCAAACTATATCTCAATGCATTTATCCCAAATCTACATACTAAATGATAGTTTACTGTATGTCTAACTTGTTTTATGTATTTATTTCAAAGTACCAGTAAATAAATTAGCAGTTTCTGAATTCTTCATATACACTTAAAATTGTGTGTGATACAAAATATTTAACAACAAAAAAAATCTCTTCTGCCTTTTGATCCCAGGAAGACAATAAACATACTTTTCCTATTCTTTGCTAAGCATTACTAAACAACGCTTAATATTACTCATAAAACAAACATAGATAGCCTCTGGAAGATAGAAAAAGGCAGAATGGCTAGAAATTTTGGGACCCAAAGAAGAGATAATGATACTTCCCTAGGTTTTCTTTTCCTTATATATCTCAGACTGAGAGTTTCAGAGACTGATGATCCAAAAGCACATGCAGGTACAAACAAACAAACAAAAAGTCCTAACAAAGGCATGCTTTCTCTCTAGCCAAAGAGCATCCATGAAAACAGAAACTTTTTTTTTTTAACAATAACCACCCTACAACAGGAAAAAAATATTTCTTATACAACTACATAAGCCAAATTAGACATTACAAAAATTAGACCTTAAAAGTCAAATTAGCCAAAACAAAACAAAGCAAAAATTATCAGAGACAAAGTTTTTATATGATGATAATAGGGTAGTTCCACAAAAGATACAAAACAATCTTAAATATGTATGTACCAAGCAAAATATATAAAGCAAAAATCAATAGAATTGTGGAAATAAACAAATTATATATGGAGATTTCAACTTCTGTCTCAAAAATTGAAAGAATAATGAGAAAATCATCCAAGATATAGAAAAACTAAACAATCAAGCAACAGAATAAGATTGACATTTATAGAACAGTTGACAAAAAAAGGAAGGGGGGCTTCCCTAGTGACTCAGATGGTAAAAAATCTGACTGCAATGCAGAAGACCTGGGTTTGATCCCTGGGTTGGGAAGAACCTCTGGAGAAGTGAATGGCTACCCACTCCAGCATTCTTGCCTGGAGAATTCCATGGACAGAGGAGCCTGGCAGGCTACAGTCCATTGAGTCACAAAGAATCGGATATGACTGAGCAACTAACATTTTCACTTTTGACCAAAAAAATAGAATTCACATTCTTTCACAGTACCCCAGAACAAATACCAAATTAGATCATATCTATAGCCATAAGATAAACATCAATAACCTTAAAGAATTAAAATCACAGAATATTTTTAATAACCACAATGGAATCAAATTAGAAACCAATAACAGAAAGAGGATAGAATCTGAAACATCTTGGGAACTAACAACATACTTTAAACAAACAAACAAACAAATATGGCTTAAAGAGAAAGACTCAAGAAAAAAATATACTGCATTAAGTGAAAATTAAAATACAGCATATAAAAATTTGTAGGACACAGCTAAAGCAGTCCTGAAAGGGGAATTTATACTACTAATTATATACATCATGAAAGATTTTTAAAGGTCTTAATCTATGCTTTCACCTCAAGAACATAAAAAAAAAGCAAACTAAACCCTAAGCAAGAAAAAGGAAGGAAATAATAAAGACATGATCAGAAATCAATGAAAATGAAAACATAAAAACAAAAGAAAAAATTCAATGAGACAAAAATTTGGTTCTTTGAAAAACAGTAAAACTGAAACTCCAGCAACACTACCAAAATAAAAGAGAGAAGACATAAACTGCAGATACTGGGAATGAAGCAGATGATATCACACAGACCCCTCACACATCAGAAGAATAATCATAGGATGATAGGAATAACTCCACAGATTAAATTTGACAACATAAATGAAGTGGGCCATTTTCTCAAACACAACTACCATAAATCAAATGTGAAATGTATCGTTTTGCTAGCTCCATAACTACTAAAAATTAAATTCATAATTATAAACACTCTGAAAAGAGAAATCTCTAGGCCTAAGTGGTTACACTGGAGAATTCTACCAAATATTCAAATTAAAACCAATTCTACACAATTTCTTCCAGAAAGTAGAAGAGATAGGAACGATTTCCACTCATTCATGAAGCTAATATTACCCTGACACCAAAATCAGACAAAGATGGTACAAAAAGGAAAACTGCAAATCAATATCCTTCATTAAAATAGCAACAAGAATTCTTAGCAAAATCAATTATTAAATATATAAAAAGAATAATACAGCATGACCAGGTGATATCTATTTCATGAACAACAGTGGATTATTTGAAAATCTAGCAATATAATTCCTCTTGTTAATAAGACAAAAAGAAAAATTATATGATCATATCAATTCAAAATAAGCATTTGACAAAATCCAACACCCATTCATAATGAAATCTCTCAGAGAAACAGAAATAAAGAACTTAGTTAATTGATAAAAATGAAATTCTAAAAAATAAAGCTAACATTATACTTGATGAAAGACTGAATATTTTTCTTCTCAGAGCAGGAAACATCAGGCATGTTTCCTCTTATCTCTCTCATGCAACATGCTGCTGGAAGTCCTAACAAGTGCAAAGGCCGAAGGACAAAATAGAAAGAAAAAAGAAAAAGAAGACAAAAGGAATGCCTATCAAAAGGGAAGACATAAAATTGGATGAATCTAAAGAATTATACTGAGTAAAAAAACTGAATCTGAAAAGTGTATGCTATGTGGTTCCATTTATGTATCATTTCTGAAAAGGCAAAATTACAGAAATGGAAAAGAGATTACTGATTGCCAGTGGTTAAGAAGGAAGCGGCTACCCTGGTAGCTCAGATGGTTAAAAATCTTCCTGCAATGCAGGAGACCCGGGTTCAGTCCCTGGTTTGGGAAGATCCTCTGGCGCTGGGAACAGCAACCCATTACAGTATTCTTGCCTGCAGAATCCCATGGACAGAGGATCCTGGTGGCATACAGCCCATGAGGTCACAAAGAGTTGGACATTACTGAGCTACTAAGCACATCCACAAGAAGGTAGTAGGAGTGGAAGGGAAGTGGGGATGGTTATGAAAGGACAACAGGTAGAATCCTTGCGGTAATGTCAATGTTTTGGTGTCAGTTCTATCAACGCCAATATTCAGATTGTGATATTGAACCACAGTTTTGCAAGAGGCTATCCCTAGGGGAAAAGGGAAGATACAGGTTTTTGTATTATTTCATACATGTGAATCTACAATTATCTCATAATAAAGAGCTAAATTTTAAAAGATAGAAACAAAAAAATTCTCTTCTCATATAGAGCTGTCATCTAGTTTGGACGTAGGAGAGAAACATAATTTTTAAAAAAATAAAAGAGAAGAAAAAGTTTTTGAGAGATATGCTGAGTTGTATTACACAGCATATTCTTAAGAAAGAACTAGAGGAAGGAGAAAAACGTGTCAGCTGTATTATCTATTTTTAGAGAGGAGGGAATGGCCTGGAGTTGGAGGACTGAGTGCACTGTTCACAGGTGAAGACGGCCATCTTGGGAAGATGACGACGAGCAAGACTAAGAAATTAAGTGATTAACTGAGAGGACCACCTCTCAAAATTACACTGGTACAAGCGAGCGAACAGAACAAGCAAACAACCACGTAATACAAACCTTGCGCTTCAGACTCATCAAAGGAATGGAGCATGAGGAAAACACTTTCAGTTTTGACAATTCAAGTCTCCTTGGTGGATGTGATACTCTTGTCTTATATAAAACTATTGAGAGTCTAAATTACTTAATGATTTTGCGTTGAGAAAGTTTTCTTCAGATTAAAAACAACCCGGAAGTAACTCCTGGGTTCTAATTATCAGTGGTTTCTCCCGACATTTATTGGAAAATTCTTAGATCTATTTCACCAAAAGCAGCCCTGAGGATAAGATTTGTAACACATTTATTGAAGAAGCACTTTTATGAAAACCATAAGGGAGTGATGGAAGCAAGAGAGAGAAGAGAAAGAAACCAGGGTGTTTGCAAAAGCAAGCAAGATCCCATGAAGGGCAGCTTCAGGCTGATTCTGGAGGGGATCTCAGAGTTTATCCTAAACAGAGACAAGGAAACTGAACTTTTACACCCCCACATCAGTCAGTCAAGATAATGAAAAAATAAATAAGCAAAATACATGTTAGTTGTTGATGAATAGACAATCGGGAGAGACTTCACTATATAAAGTTAATTTTGTAAAACTGAGGATGACTTTGAGAGAGAGAATAGGCCATATTATGTGCAGTTTCTGAAATAAGAACATATTTGGTATGATGGAGGAATTGCTATACAGAGTGAGCAAGAGGAAAGGGCAGAATGATACCAGTTGAGTTCAGAAAGATAATTGTGATGTGGTTGCAGAGAGTGAAGGTACAGAAGTTGAACAGAGATAGCACCTTAGCCATAGTAAGAGGCTTATCTGGTTGCTCAGATGGTAAAGAATCTGCCTTACAATGTGAGATACTTGGGTTCAATCCCTGGGTCAAGAAGAGCCCCTGGAGAAGGAAATGGCTAGCCACTCCAATATTCTTGCCTGGAGAATTCCATGGACAGAGGAGCCTGGCAGGCTACAGTCCATAGAGTCCCAAAGAGTTGGGCATGACTGAGTGACTAACACTTTCCCTTTTTTTCAAGCCATAGTAAAGTTTTTATTTTCACTCTAAGATAGAAACAATTTTGTTTTTTTTTTTTTTAAGCTAAAAAGTAGCCTAATGTTTTCTAAAGAATGTCTCTTGCTGCTTCATTGAAATTGTGACTGATGGCTGTCAGAGAAGGAAACATGAAACCATGAACCAGTTAGGAAGCTAAAGATAAAATTCAGGCATAAAAGGATAGCTGTTGTTGTTTAGTTGAAAAGTCCTGTTCTACTCTTTTTGGGACCCCATGGATTGCAGCCCTCCAGGCTCCTCTGTCTACGGGATTTCCCAGGCAAGAATACTGAATGTGTTGCCATTTCCTTCTCTAGGGGATCTTTCCAAACCAGAGATCAACCCATGTCTCCTGAATTGGCAGGCAGATTCTTTACAACTGTACCACCAGGGAAAGAGAGGAGGCAGGGATGAACCCAAGTTCTCCCAACTGAGCCACTGGAAAAATGAGGGTGCTGATTACTAAGATAAGAAATGTCAAGAACAGGATTTACGGGGGAGGGAGAGTGTAAGAGGGCAGAGGGCAGGTAATTTTGTTGCTAATTATTCATGACATGGCTTTATATTTCTTTAGAATAGTTCTTGATGAGTACAAAATAAATAAATCGACTTCATTGTAGTCTTTTCCTATTTGATCTTTGTACCTTTATTCTGTCCTTTTCATCTATCTTCTCATGTTTTCTTTCTCTCTGTCTCCCTTTCTGTCTCTCTCTCCCTTCCTCTCTCCTCTCACTTCCTTTCTTCCTTCCCTCCTTTCCTCCCTCTTTCTCTTCTCTCTCCACACAACTTTCCTCCATTTTCAGACACCTTTCTGGTCATGATTGTGGAGGCCAGAGGGTCAAGATAGCATTCAGATAGAGCATTACTATTGGGAAAATATTCTAGCATGTTCCCCTCAATATCAAAAACATCAATAGAGGCGTTATTGGGGAGCTTTCATTCATCATTTGTGTTTTTTTTTTAAACTCAGTCAATTTCCTTGCTTTTGTTAAGTGGAAAGAATTTCAAAGACAATGATCTTTCTATACCTGTTTTTATATGCTACCTGATTTGTTTGGAACACCAAGTTGTCCAAATTATAAAGTAAATTAGGAGGGAGTTTTTATAGAAATACACCAAAAGGTTTCAAATTTGGTCCTTCTGAATTTTTTCACTTATCTTACCCATAATTATGAATAATGAACATTAATGCATTCTATTATTAGTATGGAAATTATAACTAAAGAGTATTTTTTCCAATATACATTTTCATATTTTTGACTTTTTAAACCTTTTTTTGGAAACTGTTAATTTGCTATGCTATATTCTTACACTTACACTGCTCCCTAAAGTCAAAAATGTAAAAAAAAAAACCAAAAAACAGCAAACATAGCTAAAAATAATGGGTCTCATGGAAACACATAAAAGTGGAGTCTTTTAAAATCTTTTTTAAAAAATGTGAGATGCAGAATATAAGTCTTGTTTGGGCTAACTTGACTACTATAGGTTAGAGGCGATGTTGGCTCTCTTCCAAGCTGTCCACCCCTAGGCTTTTAGCCCTTTGGGTATCCAGTAGGTCAGACTTATGACTTCTAATGAGTAATGCAGTGGTACTCAAGCTGTTGCAGATGGGATGGGAATAGCAAAAACCACGCCTCTCTAATTACATGTATTAGCCCTCTTGCATTGGGATGCCTTCTAACATTTTAGGATGGGGGAGTCAGCCGAATAATCACATGGAAAATACAAATCTGTAGGAGCCACCGAAGTTATCCCAGGTTCTAGCTGCTAGAAAGTCTTTGCACAATTCTGATGTCGGTATTGACAGCCTGCCTACCTCCTGTGGATGTCAGAGCCAAGGTCAAGACCAGGAGAGTGCACAAGCTGTCAACCTAGCATAAGAAAACAGGTAAGCACATCCTGAGCAGCATAGGGAAGTCTCCATAATTGGCAGAAATTTTGGGTGGAAGCTATAGGTCATGACATTAGTGGAAATCTATGAGATCACTCCCTCCTTAATGCTCCCACAGGAAAGCAAAAAAATCAGTACTTGATGAAAGGTCAGCATTCTATGGACTGACTTCCTCTCAACTATACCTTTCAAAAGCCTTTCTTTTTTTTGGACTCGACAACCTTTCTATTTTTAAAATCAGCTCTTCATTGGAATTTACTTAAAGAACAATGAACCTATGTGCTAGTTAAGAATTAGGCAATCACATGGTCTTTGGAAATGTTTTATAATAAACTAATGGAAGAAAGAAATTAAAAACTGATTTTATCACAAATCCTTACAAAAGATTGTGTGAATGAAAAACATAGCATTATGCTATGTGAAATAGTATACTAATATACTAAGTGAAATAGCTACTAGTAACACTGAAATGGTCAAAATGGGAACTATAGAGTCATAATTTATAGTTAAGGTACTAGGATTCTTAGTGGGTTAAATTAAGTATACAGATATTATACATTTTACCTGATAATAATACTGATGATCATTAAATTCTCCTATTCTGCCAGACCTGAGGCTAAGCACTATTAAACACATTACTTATTAATTCACAGAAGAAGTATTTCAACTAGATTTTTATGAATGGTTGCTTAGAGAAGACAGTCATCTAGGATGTGGTGAGTTAAGGCCTCAAAATACGACTTATTTGACTGGCAAGTTTTACTCTTACTGCCATTTTCTCTATTTCTTCACAGATGACTCTGAAAAGATAGCAAGTGCAGAAGGAACACTCAGTGAAGTAGTAGTTTGAGAACATGGCAATAAACTTGTTATTCAGTTGCTAAGTTGTGTCTGACTCTTTGTGACCCCATGGTCACACGCTTCTATGTCCTTCTCTGGCCTCCACTATCTCTTGGAGTTTGCTCATATTCATGTCCATTGAGTCAGTGATGCTATCTAACCATCTCATCTTCTGCCATCCCCTTCTCCTCCTGCCTTCAATCTTTCCCAGCATCAGGGTCTTTTCCAATGAGTCAGTTCTTCACATCAGGTGGCCAAAGTATTGCAGCTTCAGCATCAGTCCTTCCAATAAATATTCAAGGTTGATTTTCTTTAGGATTGACTGCTTTGATCTCCTTGCAGTCCAAGGGACTCTCAAAAGTCTTCTCAAACACTACAGTTCAAAAGCAATTCTTTGGCTCTCGGCCTTCTTTATGGTCCAGCTCTCACATCCATACATGACTACTGGAAAAACCATAGCTTTGACTATAAGGGCTTTTGTTGGCAAAGTGCTGTGTCTACTGCCTAACATGCTGTCTAGGTTTGTCACAGTCTTTCTACCAAGGAGCAAGTGTCTTTTAATTTTATGGTTGCAGTCACTGTCTGGTGATTTTGGAGCCCAAGAAAATAAAATCTGCCACTGCTTCCATTTTTTTCCCTTCTATTTGCCATGAAATGATGGGACTGGATGCCATGATCTTAGTTTTTTAATGTTGAGTTTTAAGCCAGACTTCCTTGGTGGCTCAGACAGTAAAGGGTCTGCCTCAAATGTGGGAGACACAGGTTCAATTCCTGGGTCAGGAAGATCCCCTGGAGAAGGAAATGGCAACCCATTTCAGTATTCTTGCCTGGGAAATCCAATGGACAGTGAAGCCTGGTGGGCTACAGTCCATGGGATTACAAAGAGTCGGACATGACTGAATGAATAACACACAAGTTTTAAGCCAGACAATAAGCTCAGAAAGGCTAATTGGTAAGGATTGCTTTGGTTTCTAATTTGCAGTATTATTTAATCTTGTCTGAGGCTCCTTCCCATAAATTCCTGAGTTACTTAAGAAATGCTTGATACAAATTGAAATATATGAGGGAGAAGATATTATCTCTGCTACTTCAAAAAAAAATAAACAATCAAAATAGCAAATGGATTATAGCATAAATCTTCACAGGATGAAAAAGTAGGCTCATTTTCAAATAGAATAATAAAACATACTTCTGTTGGCTCAGAACTGGAAAATATGTTAGTAAGGTCAGATTTACCTGATTACTAATTATAGATGAAGCAATTCTAAAACTACTTTAAATATGTTATAGAGTGAGTGAATGTGTTAATATGGTTGGGAGTCACACTACACGTGAAATTGAGAAAGACAAAGAAAAAAAATATTCTGAGATGGGAATGAATTGGAATTGTACATTCCTGTGCAAACTCCTGATTTCTAAAATATGAATCTGTGCACAGATATGGATGCATGTCAGTATATGTATATATGACCATGTATATGTGTGTGTTTGTGTTTTCTCATAGCCCTGACTGTTGAAAGGGCCAAGAAATAAACATAGCATAAAAAGAACCATACAGTGACAAGACATTGTATCTCTATTATTATTATTCATTTAACCCTGGGTTCCTTATAAAAATGACTGCAGGGTTGGAGCAATTGAGATGGAAGATGATCCTGCAGCATTAGCTATACAGAACAGTAAGAAGAGATCAAAACAATTATGTAGGTCTGTCACAAGAATACGGGAGTGTGAATGGGCTCCCACTAGCAAATCGGGGTTACTTTGAGCATCAAAATAATTATGAAGAAGAATAAATTATAAATTTAAAAGAGATAAACAGTTAGATAAATAAGTGGAAGGAGGAATAAGATCTTTTCTTACAGTAAAATACCAAAATAATGGTTTACTAGTAAGGCTCAATATGTGCCACCCTACAGAGAATCTACTAATTGTATAGAAAGTGTAGTAACCACAGGCTGGAGAAATTAGATGACTCTTTGCCTTGACCCATTGATCAAAACTGTCATAAAAATGAGGGATGGATATATATCAATGTGCCTTCATATGTGACTCCCTGAACAAGACGCAATATCGCTTTGGTATCTTTCCAGTCATTTATGCATAATCTGAATCTAATTATGAGCGATACATCATGCAAATCCCCAAATGAGGAACAGTGCTGAAAAAAAGAGGGAGAGAGAGAGTTCTTCAAAATGCTGATATGAAAAGGAAAGAGTGTGAAAATGTTTCAGATTAAGAAGACTAACTCATCAAAACTAAATGAAAAGCTTACTCTAGACAATTTTATATAGGAGGACAAGCAATTTTATAATGAACATTTTGTATCAATTAACAATATTGGAATATTTAGGGTGGATTAGATAAAAGTATTCTATCAATGTTAAATTTACTGGAATTGGTAACTGTGAGAAAATATTCATATTTTTGCCCATATCTTTGGACACTGTCAGCATCATGCTTAGAAAGATAGGATGCTTTGCTATTTGGGAATAAATAATAATGGAGAATGACAATTTAAATTGGGTGCTGAATTTTTTTTTATGGTTTAATTTGTATTTTCTATTTTAAAATGCTAAAATTTTCAAATTATTTTGTATTTAACAAATGAGTAATTGCCAATGAGCTTAATATTTGAATGATGAATGAAAGAAATATTTATTGGTCTTCATTTACTGAGGAATAATTTTTCTGACAAAGCTTTATGGTATCACAAATTTACAGTCCTTTCCACTCATTTGACTTTCATGCCTAAATTACCTCTCAAAAATCATATTTTTGTGCCCAGAAAGATTCATCAGTGTTTTCTCAGATATGTTAATTCCTTGATGGTCGAAATGTTCTCTTCTGTGACATCTACTGTTCTCTCATACAACTTTGTCCAAAATTTACATGATTCAAACACACGTGCTCTTCATTCGTTTATTTACTCTTAGAACTAGTGGGTTTTTTCCTTGTGTGTCTCTTCAAGCTCCATCATGTCTTTGCTGGTTAACAGTGTGGCACTGAATCTCAGCAGTTGTCCAGCGTTTTATTAATGGTTTCATAAAATCTTGACGTTGCCAGTTTTACTTTGTCATCAGTTTGCTCTGTACTGCATTGTACTCTTGCAAGAATTCAACATTTCACAAAACACTGACCATAAAAACACAGGAGGGAGGGAAATTTGCATTCAGACTAATTTTATGAGTTCTCAGTTCACTAATGAATTATATGGTCTTGTGATTATTTTGCTTCTTCATTTACCTTGTAACCACGGAAACACGGAAAATGAATACTGGAAAATTAGAACCACTTGTTTATGTTTCCTGGCATACACTTCTACTCCAAGCTATTCTCCTAAAGATTTTGAACCCTGTCCAGAATGTGCTGCTTCAACAATTAGAGCATAGCTCATGTAAGACTCTACCGCGCCGAATCCAAAACTGGATGAAGACCAATCCTACCTAATTTGCATAGGGACCTTGAGCTGAAAGGGCTGCAGTAGGCTAGGGGAACCCTGGTTTTGTTCCAGTCTAATGCAAGAGGACAGAATAAAGCACTCTCAGAAACAGAGAACAAATTAACATCAAATTGCCAACTTAAATATCAGTATATTTCATCTACAAAAGAAAAACCTGTGGACACATAGATGTTCTTTGCTAAGATCCATTCATTGATCCAGTCAAAGAATATTTAGTAAAAATCTTCCATGTACGAAACACGGCTGTATTCTACAAGTCAGAGGTGGTAAAGAGGGAGTGCATGAAATGAAAATAGAGTGAAGAAGAAATAATGTTTACCTGATGCTCTACTTTTATAACACTAAGGAATTCTTATACTCCTGAACAGTGATTTACAGTGGAAAAAAATTTATTCTGAAAATAAGATTGAAATTAATGCTTTTTAATATCACAACAAGTTGAATTGTTTTAGCATGCCTCAAATCTGAAATCAGTTTTTATTTAATTGATTAGCAGTTAAGAGGGCTTCCTTGGTGGCTCAGCAATAAAGAATCTGCCGGCAATGCAGGAGACCTGGGTTTGATCCCTGGGTCATGAAGATCCCATGGAGGAGGGCATGGCAACCCACTCCAGTATTCTTGGCTGAAGAATTCCATGGACAGAGGAGCCTGGCAGGCTACAGTCCATAGGATGGCACAGAGTAGGACACAACTGAAGTGACTAAGGAGAAACAGCAGCAGTTAAGAAGACTATATTGTTCTCTGGAAGAGGAAAACACTGATCCAACACACTGGTGTGAGCTGAGGATAAACATTTAATAAATAAATAAATTGCACAGACCCAAGATGAGCTGAAGATGCATGTGGTTATGAAATCATACTTCCATTTGCAGGCCTCTGTTCTACAAATGTAACATAAGGAAACATTTATACAAAACTTCACATGCAGTTTAATGTATTACATTCTTTTAGCAGCTAGAATATAATGGTCCAAAAATCAACTCCATGTCATGTGAAGAATTTAGTGGTTTCAAAACAAACAAAACTACATCCTACAGAGAGTACTACAGCCACTAGGAAATGTTTGGTTCTAGGTTTTGAGGCTTATTTATCACAACAAAAACTTAGTTGGTTTCATCTATTCTTATAAACTTCAGATCTTTGTAGAATCTACAAGTTGAAAACTATGCTTATAATGCCAGGGCTTCTTTTCAATTTTCAATGGATTGTTTCTCAGTGTTTGTTATAGTATTTATAGTTGGATTATATAACAGAATCATGCTTCCTCAATTATTTTGTTATAAAGTACCTAAATAATTTCATGAGATTATCGGTTGGACACCTTGCGAATGTACTTAATATTATTCTAATCAGTCATTGGTTACTGTATGTACACAGCATTATTATAGGGCTGAGGCTTACTGACATGAAAAGAATACCTCGGTCTCTGGATCGGAAGGTCACCGTCTAAGGTGGAGACTAAGTCAAATATGAGGAAGTTTATTGATTGTGACCAAAGCAGAGTGTTCCTTGCAAAAATCAATAGGGAAAAGAAAAAAATAAATAATACAATTATATCCACAAAAAATCACTTGCAAAATAACCAAATATTTAATATAAATATAATATAAAATACTGAGATTCCCTGAGCTTGATTTGTCTCTTTATTGGATACAGGTGGGTGTCATCCCCACCAGTCCAGATATATGTTGTGTGACCTTCGTGCCAGCTTGGAGACTTCCCTCACGGAAGAGGTGGAGGGTAATGCCAGACAGAATCAGGCAGTTATTAGCACAGTCTGTCAAGTGTTCCTCCTCTTCCTTCTTGTGTCTTACTCTCTTTTGATAATCAAGAACTTATGATGAATTAGAACCTCTGAAGGAAATTACTGCAATGAGTCTCCCGCCAGCAAACTCCCTGGCAAATGTCCTTGGCTCTGGATGAGAGGCTATTTGTGAGAGATCTCTCCCTCTTTCCTGCTGGCCAGGGAGCTTGCTGTCTGCACTCTGGAATTTATATTTGAGCTGAAGCTTGACTTGGCTCTCTGCTGAACTCAAAAAGCTCAAAAATAATAATAGCTAACATATATTGAGGACTTTCAAAGTGTAGATCCAGTGCGAATTGTTCCATAGACATAGCCCTGTAAACAAATGAGCCCTCCCCCAACTTCAACTCATGACTGAAAAATACCCTAAGACTAGTATTTAGAAAAAAGACTACCATTTAGAAAAAAATCAGATAATATAGTATCTGACTCATTTATGGGATTCATTATTGATTGATCACAGTATTATTTAATAATACATTGCTTAGACTTTAATAAAATAAATGTGATTTCTCTAACATCCACTGCCATCAGCTGATGACAGAGATTTAGCCAGAACCAAAATATTTTGCTCTGTAAGACTCACTATGTCTCATCTGAAAAAGAAAGCATCATATGATCGAAAAGCACTCAGTTTGGAATTCAAAGACTTACGTTTCCAATGCCAGCACCCTCTTTTACTAACTTGTGACAGCAATCAAGTCATAATCTTATCTGTAAAATGATTGATAATGTGACACAGTTATCTGTTTTTCAGGATGACAATACATATAAAAAGTTTTTTGAGGTTTTATATACACATTAATTGGGCTTCCCTGGTGGCTTTTGATCATATGATGGATTTAGAAAAGGTAGAGGAACCAGAGATCAAATTGGCAACATTCGTTTGATCATCGAAAAAGCAAGAGAGTACCAGAAAAACATCTATTTCTGCTTTATTGACTACACCAAAGCCTTTGACTATGTGGATCACAACAAACTGTGGAAAATTCTTCAAGAGATGGGAATAGCAGACCACCTGACCTGCCTCTTGAGAAACCTGTATGCAGGTCAGGAAGCAATCAGACATGGAAAAACAGACTGGTTCCAAATCAGGAAAGGAGTACGTCAAGGCTGTATATTGTCACCCTACTTATTTAACATATATGCAGAGTACATCATGCAAAATGCCGGGCTGGATGAAGCACATGTTGGAATCAAGATTGTCAGGAGAAATATCAATAACCTCAGATATGCAGATGACACCACCCTTATGGCAGAAAGCAAAGAAGAACTAACGAGCCTCCTGATGAAAGTGAAAGAGGAGAGTGAAAAAGTTGGCTTAAAACTCAACATTCAGAAAACTAAGATCATGGCATCTGGTCCCATTACTTTATGGCAAATAGATGGGGAAACAGTGGAAACAATGACAGACTATTTTCTTGGGCTCCAAAATCACTGCAGATGGTGACTGCAGCCATGAAATTAAAAGACACTTGCTCCTTGGGAGGAAAGTTATGACCAACCTAGAGAGCATATTAAAAAGCAGAGACATTACTTGGCCAACAAAGGTCCATCTAGTCAAGACTATGGTTTTTCTAGTGGTCATGTATGGATGTGTGAGTTGGACTATAAAGAAAGCTGAGCACCGAAGAACCGATGCTTTTGAACTGTGGTGTTGGAGAAGACTCTTGAGAGTCCCTTGGACTTCAAGGAGATCCAACCAGTCCATCCAAAAGGAAATCAGTCCTGAATATTCACTGGAAGGACTGATGCTGAAGCTGAAACTCCAATACTTTGGCCACCTGACATGAAGAGCTGATTCATTTGAAAAGCCCCTGATGCTGGTAAAGATTGAAGGCGGGAGGAGAAGGGGATGACAGAGGATGAGATGGTTGGATGGCATCACGGACTCAATGGGCATGAGTTTGAGTAAACTCCCAGAGTTTGTGATGGACAGGGAGGCCTGACATGCCTCAGTCTATGGGATTGCAAAGAGTCAGACACAACTGAGTGACTGAACTGAACTGAAATGGTGACTCAGAGGGTAAAGAATCTGCCTGCAATCCAGGCGACCTGGGTTCCTGCAATGCGGGAGACCTGGGTTCAATCCCTGGGTTGGGAAGATCCCCTGGAGGAGGGCATGCCAACCCACTCCAGTATTCCTGCCTAGAGAATCCCCAGGGACAGAAGAGCCTAGCAGACTACAGCCAATGTGGTCTCAAAGAGTCGGACATGGCTGGGCATCTTTCACACACATACATATTAATTAGATTTTGGTTTATGCTGTAGTAATATACATAATTTTCTTAGAATCAAAAACTCTTCCTCATCTTGATATCTTCCTGTAGCACTCAGCACTATGCCTTATCCTAAATAGGAATTTAGTTAACATGTTGACATTTGTATTGTTTAGATTCAACTTTTCAATATGTAAATTATACATTATTTAGTAAAAACTTTTAAACATAAACTGTCAGCATTTTCTGCAAAACATCTTGTGAGCAGATTATTTTATATCAGTGTTTCTGAATTATATTGAAATTCCTATGAAGTGATCTCTAAGTGTTAAAACTAACATATATATATATATGTCCTCATAATAGTTGTAGAGATAGTTCTTACTGTTAAAAGATTATCAGAAAAGAAATAGCATTATTGAGATGTTAAGTGTTTTATCCAAAGGCTGGAGTGAGTTAGTGAACCCCTGAGAACTGAGTGAATCTCCAGATCATTAACAGGACATAGTTTACTGGTCCTTCCCTCAGACTGGGTAACAGGGACCTTTGCTCTGAACGCCAACGCTGAGAGCACCTCATGTATTACAAATACTGACACACAACATACCTAAGAAAAGTTTTGGAAAGTTTTATAACAACTTGGACAAGATAAAAATCCCCTCAAAATGAACATTCAAACAAACTGAGTTACTCAGGCCAGAAGGGATATGAATGTGTGTGTGCTTGCGAGTGTGTATGGAAGGTGGTAAGATGAGAAAATTGTGGCTTTTATCTGGGGGGAATAAAAAATGTGACTGTTTTTGTTCAAGTTTCACTGTCCCAGGTCTTTCAAGACGGGTGACATAGCTCTTAGAACTGCCCAGAAATTTGGAGTTAGAAAAGTGATATGTTGAGGAGCTACTCTTTCTGCACCCTCTGGGGACTTTGTCTTGGTCAGGCAGGTTCTGTCACCACCAAGGCCCTGCCTTCAACCTGCCATGTCACTTTAGGTCTCTTTTACCACTCAGAGAATATAGGATGGAGGAACTGAGGGAAAGCAGTCCAGGCCATGAGGATAGTTTGATTTATAACTTGTATGTTTTTATTTTATTTTCTTTTTTATGCTCTTTTTTAAAATTTATTTTAATTGGAGGCTAATTACTTTACAATATTATAGTGGTTTTTGCCATATATTGACATGAATCAGCCATGGGTGTGCATGTGTACATGTAACTTGTATGTTTTTAGAAATATGTCTGTGGGCCTCTGATCTGAATTCTACAAATGTTGGGAGAGGGTCCTTTCCACATTCTTTCATTTACTCTCCTCTCAAACCAGAAAAGAAGCCTGATACAAAAGTCTTACTCATCTCAAAGCCAACAACAGTTGGGAGAAGAATACAAACCTATCCTAAAGCTTCCCCAAATGCAATTGCTGAATAAGCTAACAATAGTGCCACTAAATAAAACTAGATCTGACAAATGCATGTTCATTACAAACTTACAAACTTGAAGGTTCCTGAAAACTAATTTAACTCTTTCATATTTTCAGATAAGAAATTTGAAGTCAAAGGACTAAGTGAATTTCCCCTGTTCATTATTTTTTAATCTAATACCCATACAGTGTGCCAGCTAGTAAGTGAAAAATAAGAGGATACAAAGTGACTTGGGGATTCTAATTCAGTTACAATGGTCGTTTGAAAAGACGAGGCCATTTAAAAGGACATATGGATAAAGGAAAGAAGTGAGTTGCATGAATGTACAGAGGAAGAATATTAAACATGGAGAGAATAAGGAGATGGGTATACGTTTGCTGGTTTGAGATAGTGAGTAAAGTGGTAAAAAATGGGGTCAGAGAAGTAGCCAGGGCCATATCAGTGCACATGGTAAGGATTCTAGTTTTTATACTGAGTGAGATGGGTGGAGAGGAAAGACTGAGACCAGGAGAAGGACATGCTGTGACTTATGAGGACAAAGGATCATGGTGGTTGATATGTGGCAGAGATTGGAGGAGGTAAGAGGGAAGCAGGGAGACCAATTAGAATCCAGCACATTAAGGGCAATTTGGTCACCAAATGTTCTTTCTGCACACTCTACCTCCTCTTGTGTGCACAGTCATTCTTGGAAATTCACACCTATTTGCTATCTTTAAATTTGTTTTATCTCTCTAACATTTCCTTTCAAAGGCAGGATGAGGCATCATTTCTTTTGCCTCTTCTTTCCTTATCTTTATTCCTAGTTGATAAAGCAAATTTGTAAAGATGGTATATAAATACAGTGTTTTTCTGATGCTATTATTATTGTTATTCTATAAATTGAAGCAAAATTAACATATTAAGTTGACAAATATCAGTGATGGTTTTTTTAACTCTGCAGAGTCTTTGATAGTACACTTCTCTCATTTAAATTGAGCCTGCTATATATGTATGTTTATGCTAAATTTATGAATTTATATTTTATGTACCACTGTATATTCACATATAGAGTTTCCCCGGTGACTCAGCAGTAAAGAATATGCCTGCAATGCAGGAGATGAGGGCTTGATTTTTGGGTTGGGAAGATACCCAGGAGGAAGGCCTGGTAACCTACTCCAGTATTCTTGTGTGGGAAATTTCATGGACAGAGGAGCCTGGCAGGCTACAGTCCATGGGATAGCAGAGTCAGACACCACTGAAGCAACTGAGCTTCATACATATATTATTACAATATAGAGTATTATAAAGATATATGTCACAAAAAATTATAAAAGGTGAATATAAACAGAATTGGTAAAATTATACTCCTGAACTCTGAAAGATCATGCTGTAAATCCCTGGAGGGTGCTCTCCACTTTGCTCACTAAAGTCGTAGAGGCTTAATTACATGAAAGTCACTGCCTTTGAAACCTGAGGGCCTACTGCAACTCTTCTTGGAACCACAAACTCTGTGCACAAATTTTGAGAGTTTGAGGCATCTCAAGGACAGAGATGAATAGAACAGGGGTGTGGAAAAAGTTTGAGAAGGTGAAATTGGTTGAGAAAAGGGATAAAGACAGAGGAGAAAGGATGCAGAGGCTCATCCACGGGAGCTGAAAAAGTGAACTGAAAAGTGACTTGAAGAGAAAAGTACAGAAGTATTCTGCTCTAACTTCCATGTTCTATTTTTCTGACTAGCTAATCACGACATTGGGCTTCTCTGACAGGTCAGTTGATAAAGACTCTACTTGCAATGCAGAAGACACAGCTTTGAATCCCTGGGTCAGGAAGATCCCCTACAGGAAGGAGGTAGTGGCAGCCCACTTCAGTATTCTTGCATGGGAAATCCCATGGACAGACGAGCCTGGCAGGTTGGTGACCATGGGGTCACAAGAGTTGGACTCGACTTGGTGACTAAGCAACCAGTCATGATATTGCTTTCTTTCTGTATTATAGCTATATACTTTTCTAGATATTGAGGCCATTAATCACAGGGTTTTTCCCTAGTTAAGTCTGTATTCATAATCATTACATATTTATGTCTCTCCCTATACCCATCTCCATATTACTATATAGACATATATATGAATGTCTGCCTATCTATCTATCTGTCTATCTATCTATCTATCTATGTGTCTATCCATCTGGCATCTCTATATTTATGGAATTCTTATTGGCACACTTCTCTTAGTATACAGATGTGTCAAGATTTATGCAGCACACTCTACAGTGGCTTCCTAAGAATGGGGAGGACACATATTTAACCATCTCTTCTGCCTTCATTTTCCACTACTGACATGAAAATATCCAAATTAATGGATATTTAATTTGAAAAGTGTCCCAAATGTACACACACAAGAAAGAGCATTTTACAATGACTTCAATAGGCAAAATAATTGAAATCTCCCATTATTATATGCATAAACTAAATGTAATTCTGAATACCCTTAAGATTACAGGTGAATCAGGCAGATACTACATAATTCTTTAGAGTAAATCATCATAGTCTCTTTTTTTCCCAATTCATTAAATGGTTTACCCTTGAACCAATAAGCTTCATCAACAAACAGACAGTTTGACTTTGCCCTCAAAAGCCTTCTCCCTCTAAGGAAGTAGGTAAAATCTCATATGAACTTCAGCAACTTGCTAGGCTTCTCATAAGGCTTTCTGATGTTTGCTGCTTCTCATAAATGTGACTAAAATCATCTCCTCAGTTCCACTGTTTTCAATTTTTTCCCCAAAATAATCTCTTTAGGTTCAAATTTGTCTGTAGGCAATCAACAAGGATGATGAAACAGTACTAATAAAGGTATATTTTTGAAGGGCATTTTCTCAGGAAGTTCATAGTAACAGCTGTATAATTAGAATTTTACTTTATTTTTTAAATTATGAATTCTATTAAATTTCATTAAATATAGAAAAAATATAACAAATATCCCTGAATTCGCCATTCAGCTTTGTCCATCATAAAATGATGGCATATTGGCTTATTCTTTGTTTATAGAGCTAATTTATGCTTGTCATCCCCTTGCAAATCTTTATGGTATTGTCATCTCTGTACCTCTAATAAAGAATATATACAATGGTTTTACAAGTGTGCAATATTATTTGTCATAACTTTGCAATACAGTAATATTGCATAATAAGGAATTTTTGAAAACAATACACAAATATTATTCAGTAACTTGCTTTTTTATTTTTTTGTTTGTTTTGGAAAAGAAAATACACTGATAAAATATTCTTATAGCCCACATTTTTCTCTCTTTAACTTCATTAAAATATTTTTATTACTGCTTCTCTCCTTTCTATTTCTTTGTTCTCCTTTGCCTTTAAGTCTATTGTTTGATAAGAGATATGCTTCCTGGCTTGATTGTCTACATTTCTTACATTTTCCCCTGTTTTCTATCTCTGTGTTGCTGTACTCTCCATTTTAAATTTCCTCCTCTATGTTTTTTAGTACCACTATTAATTTGGGGAGGGAAATTAGTGGTTTCTTGAAACAACTTTTTCTTGTGCTCTCCTAATTCTGTTTTGAAGCAGTTTATTTTTGTTTAATAGATGTATTGTTTATTCAAACGAATCTGAGTATGGAAATTATAATTTTATTACTTACTTTGACTCTCAAAATGATTTGAGAATTTGTTGTTCTGTTTTGTTCATCTAGGCATTTCTCTCTTATGCTGTTAATTTTCTCCAAGTGTCTTGTGATTCTTGGTTGTCAGTTCATATTTGTGAATAAAAGACCTGGTCAACTAATATGGGTACCTAGTGTGGGAATCTTCCACCACTGAGTAGGCTTTTTTCCCTAGCAAGATCTGTCTTCTAATGGTAGTACTGACCATTGTTCTATAAATATGGGTAGACAGTTTCAATGTTCAACTTCATCTTAGGTTATAGGATAAGGATCAACCCTTCCCCTAATCTCTAGTCTCACAACAAGTTCACCTTTGTTCTCCTATGTCTAGGCTCATGATCAGAACCTCTTAAGTATATAATTAAGTAAATTTCCTAAGTATATTATTAGATATTTTAGAAGCAGCTCTCTCCTTTTAAACTGGGGGCAAATAAACTCCATATCATGACAACCATTTGCTTTGTAATAATAAGGGTAGATTTGTAAAAGTTAATGGAGCTGACTAGCTTTTCCCACAGATTATCCTAAATTAAATATCATGAATTCTGCTCAATAGGCCTGCTGTCGAGACAAGATGGCAGAGCGTTCTGATTTGAGAATAGAATACTTTTACTCTCAAATTTTAGTCTTTTGGTACATACAGCTTTGTGGTCTGCCAGGATACTTTTGCTGATAGGTGTTCTCTTATTTTAAATAATTCTATTTCAATGAAATGAAAAGAAAAGCAAAACAAAATACAATAAGCAAAGAAAATCAGATTGTTTGTGAAACTTTTTACTGCTTGAAAAATAGTATCAACTGCTCAAAAATCCTGAGTAATCAAATATTATGTCCATAAGGAGGTTTTACTATCCAAGCTGCTCAGAATCACCCTCCTTCAATCAGTCCTACATTCAACAGCCGCATGCGCTTCCCAAGGAGCTAACTTCCATCCGATAAATTGACTGCATTCCACTATCCCAGGGTTGGAGATTCTGCCAAATTATCTCAGGCAAGGAATGCTTTGTCAGTGACACTGATGAGGCAACTGGAGAAGCCACCTGTGATGTGAGTGGAAAATCCACACTTCACTATCATGTAGAAGGGCGGGGTTTATTGGCTCTCAGCTGCCCTTAAACTTGGCATGGAGCTTGATGGCACTGCTCTCTCTTTGCCAGTTTTCAGAAGGCTAGAGGGCCTACTTATTTTTGAGCAGTTTTCACACATTCTGCTGCCAGGAAACAGAATAAATCAGATCCTAGGCCCTGAAAACATGATTATACAGGCAGTCTTTGGCCTACGAAAACATTATTTGTTCCTCAGTTTTAGGAAGCTTAGATGCCCTAGACACACATGTCAGCTTTCTAGGCCAGTCCAAGTTAACTCATAAACTAGATGAATTGAAAGTAAAAAGAGCCATAGTTCGAGCTTAAGTGATGAATTTAGTGATATTTTGTACATCAAATCCTTCTCAGGTCCAAAGTTGGGAGGACTGCACCAGTAAAGTGAAGTAGAGGGAGACCAATGATCTCCCTAGTCACAGAGTCAGAGAGTCAGAGAGTTCTGAACTGCATCACCACTCTCTCCTATTTACCCTTAATTTTCTGTTAAAATATCTAAAAATTAATATACAAATTTGATTTGTATCTTCCCTGCTTAAAAATTTTCAAGACTGTATAGTTTCTATTTCCTGTGACTAAAATGCTCTTCCCAACTGTTTCAAACTCATTTTTTCCCAAAATACAAAATTTTTTCTGAAAGTCATGATAACTACCATGCTTTGGTATTCCTCTACAAGTATGCTTTATGGAAAAAAAATTATAAAATCCTATGCTTTTATACATAATTTTTGGTACCGTGTATAAGGTGCTGTGAACACAATTTTCTAGACTGAGATATAGACTCACTTCAGAAATCACAACTTTTTGTATACCTGTTTATACAATAAACAGGTATACAAAAATAGTATAGGTATACTGAAATAGTGCTCTGTAAAATATATCTAGAAACCATGAATCTACACTGTAATTCTAGCTCAAAAAGAGCATAAACATTGTATATGTTGTTATATGTGATTTTCAAAACTATGAAATTTAAAAACATCATTTCTTCATTGATTTTATATAATAGAAATTCTAGATTCTGCAAGAAAGTCTATTTTTTAAGCTGAACTTACTCCTGGATCTGCTTCCTCAGTCTTCAGCTTGCCAGGGATTTGCTGCAAAATTCAGTTGCAAAAAGGCTTGTTTTGACAAATTAATTAAAGGATTAATTATGGACACCCATTCTATAACTTCTGAGTGCCAATACAACTAGAGAAACATTGATTTGTATTCATTTTATAGTTGACTCATGGATGTTAGGGGATGAATTTAGTACAGTAATGATGTCTGATTTGCTGACACTCAGGAAATAGCTTTAAAATTATAAAATATATATAGATGTATAGATATGATACCAAAGTATATATATATTGTTGTTCAGTTGCTAAGTCATGTCCAACTCTTTGCAATCCCATGAACTGCAGCATGCCAGGCTTCCCTGTCCTTCACTATCTTCCAGAGTTTGCTCAAACTCATGTCCATTGAGTAGGTGATGCCATCCAACCATCTCATCCTCTGTCGTCCCGTCCTCCTCCTGCCTTCTATCTTTACCAATATCAGGGTCTTTTCCAATGAGTCGGCTCTTTGCATCAAGTAGCCAAAGTATTGGAACTTCAGCTTTAGCATCAGTCCTTCCAATGAATATTCAAGGTTGATTTCCTTTAGGATTGACTGGTTTGATCTCCTTGCTGTCCAAGGGATGCTCAAGAGTCTTCTCCAGCACCATAATTTGAAAGCATCAATTCTTCAGTGCTCAGTCTTCTTTATGGACCAACTCTCAAGCACATAACTACTGGAAAATCCATAGCTTTGATTATACAGACCTTTGTCGGCAAAGTGATGCTCTGCTTTTTAATATGCTGTCTAGGTTTGTCATTGTTTTTCTTCCAAGGAGCAAGCATCTTTTAATTTCAGGGCTGTGGTCACCATCCACAACGATTTGGAAGCCCAAGAAAATAAAGTCTGCTACTGTTTCCACTTTTTCCATGTCTATTTGCCATTAAGTGATAGGAGTGGATGCCATGATCTTAGTTTTTGAATATTGAGTTTTAAGCCAACTTTTTCACTCTCCTGTTTCACCCTCATCAAGGAGCTCTTTAGATCCTCTTCACTTTCTGCCATTAAAGTGGTATCATCTGCATATCTGAAGTTCTTTATATTTTTCCCAGCAATCTTGATTCCAGCTTGTGAGTCATCCAGCTGGGAATGAGGTACTCTGCATAGAAGTTAAATAAACAAGATGACAAGCTACAGCCGTAATGTACTCCTTTCCCAATTTTGAAGCAGTCCATCATTCCATGTCCGATTCTAACTGTTGCTTCTTAACCTACATCTAGGTTTCTCAGAAGACAGGTAAGGTGGTTTGGCATTCCCATCTCTTTAAGAATTTCCACAGTTTGTTGTGATCCACACAGTCAAAGGATTTAGCATAGTCAATGAAGCAGAAGTAGATTTTTTTTTTTTTCTGGAATTCTGTTGTTTTTTCCGACTCTGTAAAGAAAATTATTATATAGGAACTTGGAATGTTAGTTCCATGAATCAAAGTAAACTGGACATGGTCAAGCAGTAAATAGCAAGAGTGAACATCAACATTTTAGTAATCAGTGAATTGAAATGGACAAGAATGGGAGAATTTAATTCAGATGACCATTATCTACTAATGTAGGCAAGAATCCTTTAGAAAAAATAGAGTAGCGCTCAGAGTCAACAAAAGAGTCCAAAATGCAGTACTTGGGTGCAAATCTCAAAAATAACAGAAAGATCTTGGTTCATTTCCAAGGCAAATCATTTAACATCACAGTAATCCAAGTCTATGCCCCAATCATTAATGCCAAAGAAGCTGAAGCTTAATAGTTCTATGAAGACCTATAAGACATTCTAGAACTAACAGCAAAAAGTGTCCTTTTCATCATAGGGGATAAGAATGTAAAAGTAGGAAGTCAAGTGACACCTGGAGTGACAGGCAAGTTTGGCCTTGGAATACAAAATGAGGTCTGTCTAGTCAAGGCTATGGGTTTTCCAGTGGTCATTTATGGATGTGAGAGTTGGACTATAAAAAAAGCTAAGCGCAGAAGAATTGATGCTTTTGAACTCTGGTGTTGGAGAAGACTCTTGAGAGTGCCTTGGACTGCAAGGAGGTCCAAGCAGTCCATTCTAAAGGATATCAGTCCTGGGTGTTCACTGGAAGGACAGCTGAAACTCCAATACTTTGGCCACCTGATGCGAAGAGCTGACTCATTTGAAAAGACCCTGATGCTGGGAAAGATTCAGGGCAGGAGGAGAAGGGGATGACAGAGGATGAGATGGTTGGATGGCATCACCGACTCAATGGACATGGGTTTGGGTGGACTCTGGGAGTTGGTGATGGACAGGGAGGCCTGGTGTGCTGCAGTTCATGGGGTTGCAAAGAGTCGGACACGACTGAGCGACTCAACTGAACTGACTGAACTAACAGAGTTCTGCCAAGAGAACACATGGATCATAGAAAACATCCTCTTCCAACAACACAAGAGACAATTCTACACATGGACATCTTCAGATGATCAATACTGAAATCATATTGATTGTATTCTTTGCAGCCAAAGATGGAGAAGCTCTATACAGTCAGCAAAAATAAGACCTGGGGATGACTATGGCTCAGATCATGAGCTCCTTATTGCAAAATTCAGGCTTAAATTGAAGAAAGTAGGGGAGATCTCTAGGCCAAATTCAGGTATGACATAAATTATATCCCTTATGATTATACAGTTGGGGTAATGAATAGATTCAAGGGATTAGATCTGGTAGACAGAGTGCCTGAAGAACTATGGAGAGAAGTACATAACATTGTACAGGAAATAGTGACCAAAACCATCCCAAAGAAAAAGGTATATATAATAATGTTTTTTCTCCTCCTCCTCCTCTTTCTTCTTCCCTTTTAAGAAATTACTTTCTAAGAGTATTTTTTCCCTAAGGTGTTATTTACTTTTTTAAAGTCCCACTTGACACCAGTGACATGTCTAGTGAGTGTCTGCATGAGTTAATCCACACGGCACAGGAAAGAACTTGGAGATTAGCTTCCACAGCATACAGGTGCTCTCCAGAGAAATGCAGATTCTCCCAGAGCTGATGCGTTCTTGAGTTCCTCAGCATCTGAGTAGCCTGGACTATGCAAAGCACCACAGGCACTATGGTTTGTAGCCTCACACAGGCAGTGTCCTAAATGACAGCTCCCACAATGCATGGAAGGATGATAGAACATCCCCCCACCTTACAACAGCACAACCCAACCAGGACCTCAACAGCCAACATCTCTTTTCATCAGTCGAAGCCCAATAAATTATTCAGCACTGTTTGGATCACAAGCACACTCATGAATTCTGCATAGTCTATAAGAAAACAGATAAAATTCTGTAAACCAAACAAACTTTAGGTTAAAGGTTGTCTTTAAAGCACCAGTTGAGTTGTTTGAATCTAAATCTTGAATATTGTTATTGCTGTATCTTACTTATTGAAGTCTTGAAGACAAAGAACTATCTCCTACATTGAAGCCACTTAAAATTTCTCTGCATTCACTACCACCTATTGTCTCTAAAATTGTGGTATTCATTCCTAGGCTGCCTTACATTAAGTAGGAAAACTCTACACATTTAAAAATATTTCATTCTGATATCATAGAAGATATTCAATAACCGGTTTTTTGGGTGAACACTAGAATGAAACCACATTGTCATGTGCAGCTTTATGCATAGGAAGGGACCAGAACTGTCCTCTGTTCCTTTTGCCATAGCAGATATTTGCCATAGCAGAAGTCTCAAGGCAGGGCTAATGTACAAAATCATTTCCAGAATTGAGATGGTAGCTTTTTTGTGCAGTCCAAAATGAGGAAGATGAATGTAGAGCCAGGCACTATGCAGAACCGAACTCTTCATCCACAGAATTTTGACTCTTCCATGACAAGCTAGAGTTTATTTTATATCCTGTAGAAATTATGCAAATGAAGATAATTTATTTTCCAGTGGTACATTAATTAGCAAAGTAGATGACAAATCTTGTCTGTTTATATTCAATCTTAGATCATGCAGTTCAGTCATTTGGACTAAAGAGTTAATTACCATATTAGCTAAGGTCACCTGACCCAGAGTTGCCATACTTTTTAAAGAGCACTTCAGTATATAGACTATTGCTTAGAATATATCTGCTGTGCTGTGCTGTGCTTAGTTGCTTAGTTGTGTCCAACTCTTTGTGACCCCATGGACAGGGGAGCCTGGTAGGCTACAGTCCATAGGGATTCTCCAGGCAAGAATATTGGAGTGGGTTATGTCTGAGAGGAGATAGTATATTCTGCCAGCAATCAGCATGCACAGAAAGTGAAGAGAGAGTTATGAAGAGTGTGTCAGGTTGAAGGCAAAAATTAACAGTCCCTTACATTTGTACATTAAAACTCAACATTCAAAAAACTAAGATCATGGCATCTGGTCCCATCACTTCATGGCAAATAGATGGGGAAACAATGGAGATAGTGACAGACTTTATTTTCTTGGGCTCCAAAATCACTGCAGATGGTGACTGCAGCCATGAAATTAAAAGACACTTGCTCCTTGGAAGAAAAGCTAAGACCAACTTAGACAGCATATTCAAAAGCAGAGACATTACTTTGCCAACAAAGGTCCCTCTAGTCAAAGTGATGGTTTTCCCAGTAGTCATGTATGGATGTAAGAGTTGGACTATAAAGAAAGCTGAGCACTGAAGAATTGATGCTTTTGAACTGTGGTGTTGGAGAAGACCCTTGAGCGTCCCTTGGACTGTAAGGAGATTCAACCAGTCGATCCTAAAGGAAATCAGTCCTAAATATTCACTGGAATGACTGTTGCTGAAGGTGAAACTCCAATACTTTGGCCATCTGATATGAAGAACCGACTCATTGGAAAAGACCCTGATGCTGGGAAAGATTGAAGGCAGGAGGAGAAGGGGACAACAGAGGATGAGATGGTTGGATGGTATCACCGACTGGATGGACATGAGTTTGAGCAAGCTCTGGGAGTTGGTGATGGGCAGAAAAGCCTGGTTTGCTGCATTACTGGGGTCGCAAAGAGTTGAACACAACTGAGTGACTGAACTGAACTGAACTGCATTCGTAGTATCAAAGTATGATGGTATCATTTTACTGAAACCCTCTTTCAAATGTATTATCGCAATGTAATGTAATGTATTATTACAATGTAATGTAAATGTATTATTACAATGTAATAAATGCATTATTACACAAATAATGTATTATTACACATTTAACTCTGTGATCAAGTGAAATTCACTTTCCTTACTATACTTGCATTAAAAAAGTACCCAGCAGCGCCTTATTACCCAGTGGCCATTTCCCCACTAAAAGTTTATATTTCCACATGTAGAAATAGTACTTTACTGTGACCTAGAAGTAATTGATAACATATAAAATCATCATAGGTTTCTTATAAATAGAATAAATGTCAGTTAGCTCTAAATGGCCCCACATTAGCTTTCTTCAAAATTTACATAAATATGTTTGATTAAGGAAAGTTTGAGATCCATTAGATTTAAAATATCTTGGGGACAAGCCATTTTGAGAAATATTTTGTAATATACCATTCTCAAGGTAAACACTGTCTCAGGCATGGTTCATTTTCTCCATACTTGATCCATTGGATCAAAGACTGCTGTAAAAAGATAGAAAACATGGGGTATTGGTTCTAGCATAAAATCATGCTTTCACAAGTTTAAGTGGACATTTGATGTAGCAATCTCAATATTTATCTTCAGGCAGTTCATTTGTATCATTAATTCTTTACCTCATTTTCCACTGTCCAATTTTTGTAACATTCTCAATTTTCTTCCAATGTAGAAGTTTTCTACTCCTTGGCATAAAAGCTACATCTACAGCCTTTACATCACTCTTTTCTCTTGTCCAATAGCAAGCTCTCTAGCCTTTTATTTAAGGTCACTCTATTGTCTCCAGAAGTCTTCACAAAAAACAAAACAAAACAAACTTGTTCTCAATTAGTCCTACTCTCTCAAACATAAAGTATCTCCCTCTCAATTATACCAGCTAAAAAAGAATTAAAAAATAAAACCTCTTTTATTTAATATTCCACTTCTCTGTGACTCAATAATATCTATGCGCTAATTGATTTTCTCATAGAATAATTTTCTTGCAGTGGCATATATATCAGCTGTGTGTGTGTCTGTGTGTATAGAGGAATTATGAATCTATTCCCTCCAACTTTTAGGCATATTGAAAAAAACCCAGTTCAGACTCTTTCTGAGGACTTCTGGATGTACATATAAGACATATACAATTTGCCATGTACTATATATAAATGTATATGATCTACTATACATATTTATACATAATACAATGTAAAGTATGAGAAGTATGTGATGTGAGTCTGATACCACATTTCAATTCTGCACACATATCTGTGATTTAGAAAACTGCCTCTACCTAGGGCTTGAAGTTCTTGTCTCTTTTTAAATCCCCTACATCATTCTTCTGCAATCTGAATTACCTTGCCAGAACACTCAATTCTTTTTTTTCCTTCATGATGTTAATTTATTTATTTTTTAAACTAACTATATTTCAATTTTTTTCTTTTTTTTAATTAATTAATTTATTTTAGTTGGAGGCTAATTACTTTACAATATTGTAGTGGTTTTTGCCATACTTTGACATGAATCAGCCATGGGTTTACATGTATTCCCCATCCTGAACCCCCCTCCAGAACACTCACTTCTTGCTACAGGACCCTTACTATTGATTCATTCGACAACAAACATTTATTGAACCCCTGTATGTTTGAACCTCTATTCTTTGCCAGGCTTTGTGCTAATTATAGCAGAGCCAGATAGCTCCAGAGGGCTTATAATCTCATGAAAGAGGCTACTAACAAATAAGAAAGTAATTTATGCAGTTCGTAAGTTTTTTTTTTTTTTCTTATTTACCATAAAATGTTAACACAGTGCTGTACCTGCGAAATTCTAACCTGAGACCTTTGTGTTCTCTAAATGCTGGGATGATGGTGGTAGAATCTTCTTCTTAGAAACTGAACAAAAATCTTATCTTTAATTGAATAAAACCATGGTAGGAAACACTATTAAATTTCCCTCAGCCACAGTGGCCTGGAATGATAAAGATTAATGGAATCAATCATAATTTTACATTGGATAACAGAGAACAGAATCAGCAAATGAATTTTTTCAACAAGACAGAATGGCCTGAGCTCCCCTGAGACATTTAAGTGAGTGACCCTAAAGAAAGGAAAAGGTTCATAGCAACTCTTGGATTGTACAACCCTCTTCTGTCTAAGCAAAATTCTTCCCGTTCCTGGGGGTGTGGTGGGTTAGGCGTTTTCTCCTTTGGATATGAAATATTGGCTAAACAGTTGGTAGTTTTGTAGCCAAAGAAAAAGGTGGCTGCCTTCACTTTTCACCTCTAATGAATCCTTAGGAGAGAGATTAAAAGAGGTCTAAAATAAGTTCTTCTAAACTTTCTGCTATTTTCCATCATTAATGGAGTTTCAGGTTTAAAGATGAGGCCAAATTAGCCATGAATATTCCGAATCCTTAATTATGAGTGACTAACTCAGACTACTGACATAAAATTACTGTTGGGAACATACGATTAATTAACCACAGAGGTGGGGAAAATAAAAAAAGAAACAAGCTTTTTCTTTTGCTGACTATCAACCCTAGTTTTGATTATTAAAAATCAGAAATCCAAAAGCAGATATGAGTTCAACCCATATAAAGATAAGACCATGTCCAAAATGCAAATCAGTTTTCTAAAATTTTACTGAAGGTTACACAAACTTGGTAAACACATACACAGTATTTCAAAAAAGAGAGTTTTTCTTGATGTTGTTAGTTAACTCTGGAAAAAGAGAAGAACGTGGGCTTTGGAATAGGGATGTCATGAATTCTGGATACCTGGTAAAATTATTAACAATCATTGGCCCCAAAATTAAAAGAATGAGAATTTCAGAACATATGATAGCAATAAAGTGGATTTCCATTTATCCAAAATAGTTTCAGTGCAGCAACTATTTCTGTTTGAAAATATGACTTCATTAATTCTAAATTATATTTGCTGCCAAATATATCAATAACATATGAATTGCCTGGATTCAAAGGGAGAAAAATAATCACAAATTTGAACATGATATAACAGCTATCAAAATATTTGTAGAATGCTTATAAATGTTATGGCCTCAAGCTCTTAACTTTTGGGAAATTTCTAAGGTAGAAAATTGGCTAAATGTGTAAAATCATTGAACTATATCTGACTTTCATGCATTGATGCTTGCATTCCTTTACATTACAAAAAGGCTTTAAGAAATAAGAGGAATTAATAAAGTTATTTATGTTTAAATTAAATATGATTTCTGTAATATGTATATTCATATTCTCTAGAAACAAAGTTAAAGCTTAAAACTTGCATCTTACATAAAACAATTTTATGGCTGAGTTAGTAATTTCCTGTCTTTAAATAGGAGACAGGGATCAAGACCATCCTAATGGAAAAGAAATGCAAGAAAGCAAAATGGCTGTCTGAGGAGGCCTTAAAAATAGCTGTGAAAAGAAGAGAAGCCAAAAGCAAAGGAGAAAAGGAAAGATATTCCCATTTGAATGCAGAGTTCCAAAGAATAGCAAGGAGAGATAAGAAAGTCCTCCTCAGCAATCAATGCAAAGAAATAGAGGAAAACAATAGAAAGGGAAAGACAGGACATCTCTTCAAGAAAATTAGAGACACCAAGGGAACATTTCATGCAAAGATGGGCTCAATAAAGGACAGAAATGGTGTGGACCTAACAGAAGCAGAAGATATTAAGAAGAGGTGACAAGAATACACAGAAGAACTGTACGAAAAAAATCTTCATAATCCAGATAATCATGATGGTGTGATCACTTACCTAAAGGCAGACATCCTGGAGTGTGAAGTCAAGTGGGCCTTAGAAAGCATCACTACGAACAAAGGTAGTGGAGGTGATGGAATTCCAGCTGAGCTATTTCAAATCCTGAAAGATGATGCTGTGAAAGTGCTGCACTCATATGCCAGCAAATCTGGAAAACTCAGCAGTGGCCACAGGACTGGAAAAGTTCAGTTTTCATCCCAATCCCAAAGAAAGGCAATGCCAAAGAATGCTCAAACTACCACACAATTGCACTCATCTCACACACTAGTAAAGTAACGCTCAAAATTCTCCAAGCCAGGCTTCAGCAATATGTGAACCGTGAACCTCCAGATGTTCAAGCTGGTTTTAGAAAAGGCAGAGGAACCAGAGATCAAATTGCCAACATCCAACGGATCATCGAAAAAGCAAGAGAGTTCCAGAAAAACATCTCTTTCTGCTTTATTGTCTATGCCAAAGCCTTTGACTGTGTGGATCAGAATAAACTGTCGAAAATTCTTCAAGAGATGGGAATTCCAGACCACCTGCCCTGCCTCTTGAGAAACCTGTATGCAAATCGGGAAGCAACAGTTAGAACTGGACATGGAACAACAGACTGGTTCCAAATAGGAAAAGGAGTATGTCAAGGCTGTATGTTGTCACCCTGCTTATTTAATTTGTGTGCAGAGTACATCATGAGAAACGCTGGGCTGGAAGAAGCACAAGCTGGAATCAAGATTGCTGAGAGAAATATCAATAACCTCAGATATGTAGATGACACCACCCTTATGGCAGAAAGTGAAGAAGAACTAAAAATCCTCTTGATGAAAGTGAGATAGGAGACTGAAAAAGTTGGCTTAAAGCTCAACATTCAGAAAACTAAGATCATGGCATCTGGTCCCATCATTTCATGGCAAATAGACGGGGAAACAGTGGAAACAGCGTCAGACATTATTTTGGGGGGCTCCAAAATCACTGCAGATGGTGACTGCAGCCATGAAATTAAAAGACGCTTACTCCTTGGAAGGAAGGTTATGGCCAACCTAGATAGCATATTGAAAAGCAGAGACATTACTTTGCCAACAAAGGTCTGTCTAGTCAATGCTATGGTCTTTCCAGTAGTCATGTATGGATGTGACAGTTGGAGTGTGAAGAAAGCTGAGCGCCGAAGAATTGATGCTTTTGAACTGTGGTGTTGAGAGTCCCTTGGACTGCAAGGAGATCCAATCTATCCATCCTAAAGGAGATCAATCCTGGGTGTTCATTGGAAGGACTGATGTTGAAGCTGAAACTCCAATACTTTGGCCACGTCATGGGAAGAGTTAACTCATTGGAAAAGACCCTGGTGCTGGGAAGGATTGGGGGCAGGAGGAGAAGGGGACGACAGATGATGAGATGGCTGGATAGCATCATCGACTAGATGGACATGAGTTTGGGTAAACTCCAAAAGTTGGTGATGGACAGGGAGGCCTGGCGTGCTGCAATTCATGGGGTCGCAAAGACTCAGACACAACTGAGCGACTGAACTGAACTGACTGAAATGCATATAGTTATTATCTGCAAATGGAGAAGGCAATGGCACCCCATTCCAGTACTCTCGCCTGGAAAATCCCATGGACGGAGGAGCCTGGTAGGCTACAGTCCATGGGGTCGCAAAAAGTTGGACACGACTGAGCGACCTCACTTTCACTTTTCACTTTCATGCATTGGTGAAGGAAATGGCAACCCACTCCAGTGTCCTTTCCTGGAGAATCCTAGGGATGGGGGAGCCTGGTGGGCTGCCGTCTCTGGGGTCGCACAGAGTCGGACACAACTGAAGCGACTTAGCAGCATTATCTGCAAAAATGTTTTCTTCCTGGAGTTCCAAAGCAGTATTTTGCACATTCAGTGGGAATTTGAGTCAAGGATAACACAATGGAGTTTCATCTAGACAGCAGACGGTCAGAGTAATCCAATCTCAGTTACTAACCCTCTTTAATTTAAAATGTCCCCAAGATATTGCTGCTGTGGTTGTTGTTATCTTAAACTTGGACTGAATTTTTATGTCCATAGCTACATAAACAAACCAGTTTCTTATGTAACAGGTTTTTGGAGAGATGAAAGAGAAAGAAAAGACAGAAAGGATAAAAATAGTTAAAGGATAAAAAAATCAGATGAATATCTCTTTTTCCTTTTTGAAATGTGTGAATACAAACTCACACACACAAATATATCCATCTACATACTTGAACATACATATACACTCATATCCACATTGTCTTATTCAATATCCTTCTAATTATATTATCTTTACAGTATGGAGGGTTGATGAGCCAAAAAAAAAACATGGTTCAAAGCAAATAATCATATTTTCTCTCTTGAACTCAACTTCTTAGTGTTCTGTGCTTCCTTACCTGACATGTGTTTTCTGCTCCACCATGCAAACCCCTCAATTCATTTACAACCTTGACAGTTGTTGAACATTCTCTCTACACCCTAGTAATTTAGTTCCCATAATGTAAATCTCTTAAATTGTGATAGAGAGGCTCAAAATATTAACCATAATTTTATATCAGCCAGGTGTGTTAATTGGAAGAGAAAATATCAGTTGTTTCACACTATTCAAACCCTCCCTTGCTATGTAATACCACACTGTAGTACAGAATATTTCTACATATAATAGCTTCAAATTTTACAAATGGCCTGTGTCAGGCACTCCATCATTATTTACCACTGTTTTGTTGGAAAAATGTTATTATTCACATTTTACATACAAGGAAACTGAAACATAGGGGTTAATTACCTGATCTTGATTCTGACCCAAACTCTAACCCTGATGTTAGGGTAAATAAATCCATTTTGAACTGAGATTTTAATTTAGTTGAGTCTTACTCTGTTACCCTTGTCTTTTCCACTATTACATGCCCTACATTTTTTGAGGCATCGGTCACTAGCTTTTAATTAAGTGTCAGGTACATTTATGAGGAGAATAACAACATTTAAAGAATAAGATATAGAAACCCCAATACAGAGCATTCTGTGTGTAAAATAGAAAAAGCACATGTATGCCTGAACTGTCTGATCCCACTGAGATGAATTATAACAGCAACTCAAATATTTAAAATAGAGGCACTGCACACTTTTCCCCTGTATCTCTCAGTCACCAAATCATTCATACTTTCCCACAATCAGGGAATAAGTAGTTTTAGTTAACTGACAATACACTGGGGATGGATAACTAATGCTGTGAGATCTTGTTTACATCTGGATCCAACAATATATCAGGAATCATAAAATTGCCAGTTTTCTTGACGGTTCACTTATTTCATTTATGTTGGAGGTCACCAGAATTTTGTTTTTCCCACAGATGGTTTTATTACAAGAAAAATATCCAATGACACTTATGGTCCTAGATTTAAATTTTGAGATAAACTTGTCACTGGAACAATGGCTACTGAGAGCTCCAGGGACTGAAAATGCCTGCAAATCTCAAAGAATATATAGACACAAAGGTTTTAGCAGTACAAAATTTATGAAGTGGCAATACCTCCATTTCTAGGTTAAGTTCATTTTGTAATTTCAGAAATTATTGACGAGGATTTCTACTTAAGTTGAAAAGATATACTAAATATGTTGATTCCATAAATTCACATTTTTGCCTAAGGTTTCTGGCCCTAAAACCAAGGAAAAAGAGGTTATTTGATTAAAGCTCAGCCACAGTGAGTCAATGTAGCTTTGATCCATTCTCTGTATGTACCATGTTTTTTCATTTATTATTAAAGAATCGCAATTAAGGCACTAATGTTTGGGAGAATGGGTGGCATAAGGAGAAGCGAAGCAATTTATATAAATATTTATCTTCTCTGAAACAGAAGGAAATGGAGGGCCTACCGTTTTGTTTTAGAGAGACAAGAAAAGGAATTAATGGGGATTTTCCTTACACTGTTTCTATTATCATATATTCTTACATTTGACCCCCATTAAATGGTGCTTACTACACATGGTGGTGCTAGTGGTAAAGAGCCTACCTGCCAGTGTAGGAGACGTAAGACACACAGTTTGATCTCTGGGTTGGGAAGATCCCCTGGAGGAGGAATTGGCAACCCACTCCAGTATTCTTGCCTGGAGAATCCCATGAACAGAGGAGCCTGGTGGGCTACAGTCCATAGTGTTGCAAAGAGTCAGACAGGACTGAAACAACTTAGCTCGCACACAAATAAGATAGTAAATGTACAACAGTGCTATAAAGTAGGTTTTATTATCTTTATTTTAACAGATTAGAAAATCATGATCATACTAGTTGCCCAAGCTCATTCTGTTAATGAGTGTTGGAATTATTAATAGTATTAGAACATCAAAATGATCTGTGTTGTCTTTACCATACACAGAACACAAAGGGACATAAGGGAACTTTGAGGGGAAATGGGTATGTTAATTATTTACCTGTGGTGAAAATTCTATGTGTATATACACAGGCCCAAATTCATCAAACTGTTTTCTTTAAATATGTGTAGTTTACTGTATTAAATTATACCTCAATAAAGTTATTTTTAAGTTCAAATCATGCATTTTGTGAAAGGAAGAAGGGCTGAAAATTGACACAAACTGTCACACTATTAAAAAGATAAAAGTAATGGGCTAAGTTATGTAGTAAGTTAAAAAGACAGACAACTGGATCCCTGTTGATAATATTCAGCAGATGTTAACTCCAGACTTTTATAATGAAAGAAAAATAAATGAAAAATGACTAACTATTTAAGTAAATACTAGCTGGTTTTTCTGTTACATGCAGCTGGATGCAGTCCTGACTGATAAAACATTAAGGTATAATGAATGGAGCTCTGCTCACATATGACAAGATAGAATCAATTTGTTTCAGAAATATGGACTGATAAACAAAAACAAATTGTAAAAATAAATATAGCAGAACAGCACAGGAGAAAGATAAATGATGCCAGAGACCAAAGAAGATTAATAGTTATATTTTGAGATAGTTCAGTCCCCTGAAAATTCTCAATATTTGGGTTTAACAAGTGATAAATAGGAGCTGAGAAGTCAGAACTGAAAAAGTTATTACCAGAAAGGATATAGAAGAGTAGTGACTGGTCATGAATGAGAATTGCACTCAGCTAGAACCCAGAAGGTGGTCATTGAGGCAAAGTAGAAATTCTGTGTAAGAATCCTGGTGACCTTAAAAGCATCTCTAATTCTTAACAAAAATGGTTAAACCAAATTAAGGATATGAACAGAATGCAAGAATTGGAAAAGATCTAGTGAGAAACAAATTAACAGAAGACTAAGTCTAGATAAATATTAGGAATTGGAAGTAGCAATTAAGACCAGAGATAATAATTGTATCAAGAGAAACATCATAAGACAGTCAAGCCAGGAAAGCTTCATTTTTAAAGCAGAATGCATTCAAAGTGTTTATTAATTTTGAATGACAGCTGAATGAGATGGTACATGTGGATTTAAGTGCAAAAAATTACACAACACAGATTCTGATAGTATAGAATAAGAAAAAAGAAAAAAATTAACTGTGACACATTAAAGTTGCCAATCCTTCTTCTTTAAAGTATAATTTAATTAATTAATTTGGGCTTCCCTGGTGGCTCAGCAGTAAAGAATCTGCCTGCAATGCAGGAGACATGTGCAGGAGATGCAGGTTCAGTCCTTGGGTTGGGAAGATCCTCTGGAGAAGGAAATGGCACCCCCCTCCAGTACTCTTGCCTGGAAAATCCCATGGACAGAGGAGCGTGGTGGGTTATAGTCCATGGGGTCACAAGGAGTTGGACATGACTTAGTGACTCAACAACAACAAAATGCATTAATTAACTAATTAAATGTAATAATTTCCATTTTTCATTTCACCTTAGCAGTGAAAATTTAGCAAAAAAATTTGAGGCTGCTGTTTCACCTCTTTTCTTAAATATGGTATGACTGAATTCATAGAAAGTTAACCTAGATGAAAGAATAAGTAAGCTAACTCAAGTACTCAAGTTACAGCCATAACTGTAATTATTTGGTTGTATGTGAGAAACAGTCTTGACTAAGACTCAAAATTTATCAGTTGGTTCATAGAAAAAGACAATTCAAACGAGGAATTGTAAAAAAAAGTTTACTATATTGTGGACTTTTTTTCAATCAGTAAACAACTCCGTTGCTTCTATGAGATGTTGAGTAGCAGGTTAATAAACGAATATCTCTCCCTCAGGTTTCAACACCATGATTGTTTTGGGATCAAAATTTCTGATTTTCAAACCAGCTGATAAATGTTGTGTTAATAACTGTTTGATGGAGAGCCAGTATTTTTCTTTAACATGTATCTGCTGATTGAAGTAACCTATTTATTTCCCTTCCTTCACCATAAAGAGCTATACACAATTGGTTTTCAAGTTTTCCTTTCTATAAAGTGAAATGAAGACCTGGCCTAAAACCATGGAAAACCAATCTAACTCAGAGCCTTTTTTATAGTTTAATGATTTTTTTCACCCACACCTAACTTAATAGTATTTTTTAAGGCAATTCACCTTCATCAGGTTTTTCCAAATTATTCAAAAGTGTTCAAAGAAATGGTTTTCCTTTTCATTTATTTACTTGCTATGGGTTGACATAATATATTTTAAATTATGTAATTGCATAAGTGAACCAAAATGAACTGCTTTGGGAAACAAACAAACAAACAAACAACTCTCCCTAAGGCTAGTGAATGTTAAGTATGTTTCAGGGCCATGCAGGGGACTTCCCTGATGGCACAGATGGTAAAGAATCTGCCGGCAATGCAGAAGACCTGGGTTGGATCCCTGGGTTGGGAAGATCCCCTGGAGGAGGGCGTGGCAACCCACTCCAGTATTCTTGCCTAGAGAATTCCATGGACAAGGGAGACTGGCAGGCTACAGTCCATGGGGCCTCTGAGAGTTGGACACGACTGAGTGACCAAGCAAGCAGAAATATTGAACATTCTTCCTGGATTTGGAGAATTTCCCACATTCTGCATTAGGCTTCTCTGAAACAGAAGGTAGATTTTTTTCTGTCAATCTGCCTTGTAGTTAAGATATGGGAACATTAGGAAGGAGGTAAATTACCTATATTCTCTTTCTGAGGAGAAATAGTGGGTACAAGGATTGATGTTCTAATAGGTACAATGGTGAAGAGTTCCAACAGCAGTGATAGATTCTTATATGTGGTTGTCAGTTACAAACATTGACTGTCAATGGATCCAGTGTACCTGACTGCACTCCTCAAAGCAATGGCCCTAGAAACTGATGCACTGTTTTGGCCATGCCTCTCCCCATAAAACAGGGGGTCCACAGGACAAAAAGGAAGTACCCACCTAAAGCATGTGCTCCTAATACATTGTGGCAACTCAAAATCCTAACATTTCCAGACCAACGGGTCTTTTGTTAGTCCTCTTCAAGCTTATTGCTGGGTCAGTCCTGCTGAAGGCTAATTGTACCATACCTATGTATCTCTAGGCCACAAAAGGCTTAATGTGGACTTGATTGAAGGCAGGAGGAGAAAGGTGTCCAAAGAAATGTTCATGAGGCCCCTCTTAGGTGAAAAGGAATCAGGCATGTGAGGAAAATGGAGGTCATAGCCAGAGTTCTACACTCAGTAAGCTGCTACAGCTCCTCAAACGCTGGGGCAATCATACATCAAACAGTGCAGTTAAGTTCAGTCACTCAATTGTGTCTGACTCTTTGTGACTCTGTGGACTACAGCCTGCAGCACGCCAGGCCTCCCTGTCCATCACCAACTCCCAGGGTTTACTCAAACTCATGTTCATTGAGTCAGTGATGCCATCTAATCATCTCATCCTCTGGCATCCCTTTCTCCTCCTGCCTTCAATCTTTCCCAGCATCAGGATTTTTTCCAATTAGTTCTTCACATCAGGTGGCCAAAGTATTGGAGTTTCAGCTTCAGCAACCATCATTCCAATGAATATTCAGGACTGATTTCCTTTAGGATCGACTGGTTGGATCTCCTTGCTGTCCAAGGTATTCTCAAGAGTCTTCTCCAACACCACAGTTCAAAAGCATCAGTTCTTTGGTGCTCAGCTTTCTTTATAGTCCAACTCTCACATCCACACATGACTACTGGAAAAACTATAGCTTTGACTAGATGGACCTTTGTTGGCAAAGTAATGTCTCTGCTTTTTAATATGCTGCCTAGGTTGATCATAACTTTTCTTCCAAGGAGCAAGTATCCTTTAATTTCATGGCTGTAGTCACCATCTGCAGTGATTTTGGAGCCCCCCAAAATAAAATCTGTCACTATTTCCATTGTTTCCCCATCTATTTGCCGTGAAGTGATGGGACCAGATGCCATGATCTTAGTTTTCTGAATGCTGAGTTTAAGCCAACTTTTTCACTCTCCTCTTTCAGTTTCATCAAAAAGCTCTTTAGTTCTTCTTCGTTTTCTGCCACAAGGGTGATGTCATCTCCATATCTGAGGTTATTGATATTTCTCCCAGCAATCTTGATTCCAGCTTGTGCTTCATCCAGTCCAGCATTTCTCATGGTGGAAGTCCAGCATTTCTCATGCAGTCCAGCATTTCTCATGCATATAAGTTAAATAAGCAGGGTGACAATACATAGTCTTGACATACTCCTTTCCCGATTTGGAACCAGTCTGTTGTTCCATGTCCAGTTCTAACTGTTGCTTCTTGACCTGCATACAGATTTCTCAGGAGGCAGAATAGGTGGTCTTGTATTCCCATCTCTTGAAGAATTTTCCACAGTTTGTAGTCATCCACACAGTCAAAGTCTTTGGTGTAGTCAATAAAGCAGAAGTAGATGTTTTTCTGGAACTCTCTTGCTTTTTTGATGATCCAGCAGATGTTGGCAATTTGATTTCTGGTTCCTCTGACTTTTTTTAAATCCAGCTTGAACATCCGGAAGTTCACAGTTCACGTACTGTTGAAGCTGGTTTGGAGAATTTTGAGCATTACTTTGCTAGCATGTCAAATGAGTGCAATTATATGGTAGTTTGAACATTCTTTGCCATTGCCTCTCTTCGGACTGGAATGAAACTGACCTTTTCTAGTCTGTGGCCACTACTGAGTTTTCCAAATTTCTGGCATATTGAGTACAGCACTTTCACAGCATCATCTTTCAGGATTTGAAATAGCTCAACTGGAATTCCATCACCTCCATTAGCTTTATTCATTGTGGTGCTTCCTTAGGCCCACTTGACTTCGAATTCAAGATGTCTGGTTCTAGGTGAGTGTTCACACCATCGTGATTATATAGGTCGTGAAGATTTTTTTTGTATAGTTCTTCTGTGTATTCTTGTCACTTCTTCTTAATATCTTCTGCTTCTGTTACGTCCATACCATTTCTGTCCTTAATTGTGCCCATCTTTGCATGAAATGTTCCCTTGGTATCTCTAATTTTCTTGAAGAGATCTCTAGTCTTTCCCATTCTATGTTTTTCCTTCATCTCTTTTCATTGAACACCGAGGAAGGCTTTCTTATCTCTCCTTGTTATTCTTTGGAACTTGCATTCAAATGGATATATCTTTCCTTTTCTCCTTTGCCTTTTACTTCTCTTCTTTTCATAGCTATTTGAAAGGTCTCTTCAGACAACCATTTTGCCTATTTGCATTTCTTTTTCTTGGGGATGATTTTGATCACTGTCTCCTGTACAATGTCACGAACCTCCATCTATAGTTCTTCAGGCACTCTGTCTATCCAGATCTAATCCCTTGAATTTATTTGTCACTTCCACTGTATAATCGTAAGGGATATGATTTAGGTCATACCTGAATGTTCCAGTGGTTTTCCCTGCTTTCTTCAATTTAAGTCTGAATTTGGCAATAAGGAGTTCATGACCTGAGCCACAGTCAGCCCAGATCTTGTTTTTGCTGACTGAATAGAGCTTTCCATCTTTGGCTGCAAAGACTATAATCATCTGATTTCGATGTCGACTATCTGGTGATGTCCATGTGTAGAGTCTTCTCTTGTGTTGTTGGAAGAGAGTGTTTGCTCTGACCAGTGTGTCACAAACTTGGCAAAATTCTATTAGCCTTTGCCTTGCTTCATTCTGTACCCCAAGGCCAAATTTGCCTGTTACTCCAGGGATTTCTTGACTTCCTACTTTGGATTCTAGTCCCCTATGATGAAAAGGACATCTCCTTTGGGTGTTAGTTCTAGAAGGTCTTGTAGGTCTTCAATGAACCATTCAACTTCAGCTTCTTAAGCATTACTGGCAGGGGCATAGATCTGGATTACTGTGATATTGAATGGTTTGCCTTGGAAACGAACAGAGCTCATTCTGTCATTTTTGAGATTTCATCCGGGTACTGCATTTCGGACTCTTTTGTTAACTAGGATGGCTACTCCATTTTTCTAAGGGATTCTTGCCCACAGTAGTAGATATAGTGGTCATCTTAGTTAAATCCAGCCATTCCAGCCCATTTTAGTTCGCTGATTCCTAAAATGTTCGATGTTCACCCTTGTCATCTCCTGTTTGACCACCCCAATTTGCCTTGATTCTTGGATCTAACATTCCAGGTTCCTATGCAACATTGCTCTTTACAGCATCAAAGGGTGCAGTTCTGGCTTTTCTGTGGTTTTTGTGGGCTATCTCATATTTCAGACAAGTAATTTTTCTACTTAACTTATCTGGACGATTCTCCACTACAGGAAACTAGCAATTAGCCTGACTGACTGATGCACTAGATGAGCATATGAGCAACAGATAAGGGTAGAAGGCTGCAGATTTACTGGAGGGAAAACTCCTTGTTGTCCAGTGTCAGAAATATCAGTCCACTTTTTTTTCATGAGGACTGAAGAGACTAAATGAGCTAGCAAGTTACATGATTATTGGTTAAGAGAGCTTCTACTCTATTTCTGGTTATCATACGTTTGGGCTTTAATTATTTGAATTCATGTCCAAAGTTGACCTGAAGAGCTAAGAGGGCATACTTTGGTACATATATAGGCAGATTTGGGCAATGAAAGGAGAAATTATCAGATTAAAATGCAAAGTGATAACTCTGTTTTTCTGTTTAGTATGCTTCAAAATAACTATAAATTATATAGCAAAAAACTTATATCCCAGAGTTCTTTTCTGAAAGACTGATTCATTATAATGGCCATGGAATTTGTACATTTTGATAATAACAAATGCAAAATAAATAATCACAATAGAAACATGCTAATTATCACATTTAATGTTATTAAATTAAATATTACTGAAATTTTTTTCTCACTTCTTTTCTTTCTTTTTTGTTAAAGGTGGTTTGTTCTTGTAAAGTGCAAAAATGTTCAATAATTAAATTAATAAGGATCTGTTTTAATACTTTCTTTCAATTAAAGACTGTGGCAAGTATATTACTTGTACTTGATAAATCAATTTTGTGATTTTTCTGATATAATTTGTCACCTATTATTTTACTACAAAATTTTTCTCCATCATGCACATTAATACTGAATTATAGATAAGTCCTGAAAAGGAAGTGAATTAGAATTCAACATTAGTCAAAACCTAATCCCAAGTTCTTCAAGCAAAAAGTTTTTTATTTGACCTATCCAGAATTGGCAAAATTTCAAAATATTTAACACTTTTAAAGACATTAGCCTCTATAGGAAAAAAAAATTTTTTTGAGGTTAATTTCACATCAGTAAAGCTTAAAATAGCATTGGATGGACAGGAAATTGACTTACTGTGGTGGGTCTCCACTAGATCTACATGATCCCAATTTCTAGTAATATACTCTGTACCAGTAACAATTTAATTAATATTAAAAGAAAATCTCTGCAATGCATAGATAATTTTCCACTGGGATTTTGTTTGTGCAGGCCTGTAAATCAGCTTCCTCTACTCATGCTATTATTCTAACTCAGACATGTAACCATAACTACTTTTGTTTTTAAACTATTGTCATCTTGAACATAAACAAGACTTCATGCTTAATTTTTCAGAAAGTGATAGGCATGGCAAAACATCAAGTATTCCTCATTGTACATTTTTTCCACAATGGAAAATACTAACCTCCAAACACAGCATGAAGGGCATTTGTTTTGCTTTGTATTGTTTAGTTTTTGCTGTTCACCACTTTGACCATAGTTATAAATTGCTTATTTTGACACCAACTTAGTGAAAACAATAAAACATACTATCATTACCTTCAGGTAATATGAACTCTTAGTTTATAACTTTACACATACACAGAATAATGAAAGCACAATACATGTGCTACCTCCCAGTGGCTACTGATAGGAACTACTCAGCTGAAAAATCGAAGTAGAAGCCAGTAAGTTTTTCATGTACTCTTGAAAATAGTTTTTCAAAAGTGAACAGTTAGCAACTAAGGCAAATTGCAACTGATATAATAAACTTTAAGGAGGTTTGAGAAAATGGGCCTGGAGATACTTATTGATATAAACTGACACTTATATCCCTGAATAATTTTTTGAGTAATTTTTAAATGAGTGTAAAAATGCTTTTATCTTTAATACAGCATTAAGAGTTTATTAATCATTAACTGATTAAATCTGTTTCCCAGGCACAAATACACATCTTTTAATAACACAGAATACTATAAAGAGGAGCAGATTTGCCAGAAAAGAGAAAAAGTAAGAAGAAAGGACAAATTGAAGGAGCTGAGAGATTTAAAGAAAATAGAGAAAACAGAAAGGTGCTGGAAAAATTTCCCTGATGCTTTATTGGAAGAAATATTTATATAGTCTCCCTTCAAAACCTTTATCTTTATTCGTATTTTAAAAAAATAAATTCTTAGAAAAATGTTTTTCTTAGCATTACAAATAAGAATAAATATTTTTATACACAAAATTATTGTCACATTCTATTATCCAGACCAACTTCATTACTATGGACAAGGAAAGGTGTAGCTAGAAATACACACACACACACACACACAGTTAATCAGACTATGAAGCAAAAGTCCACAGCAAAGTAGTCACTCTTGGGAATATAGATGTTCTCTAAAAAGAGAATACCACAATCCCTTGAGGGCATTAGAATGGTTTTCCAGCCCCACAGGGACAAGTATGACCAAAGAGTGAGAATACTTTATTAAATTGACTTCCAACTTGAAAATATGTCCAGGAGTATTAAAAGAAGTCTTCAGATCAAATCCCCAAGTTGAGTAACTCCTTCAGAAATGAATTTTACCTCTGTCTAAAATCTTTCCTATTAAGTCAGAACTGATCTCTGCACGCCATCTTGTTTTTGACTTTGAAATTGCTTTTCTGATTTGAGCTATCTGTATACCAGTCATCTGCCCTAACCCATAGGATAGGAATTTCTCAATCCGTCCTAAGAGTTTAGCAGAATCTCTTTCACTTTTGTCCTCTTCTAACTATTAAACTAGTTGTTTGCTCTGATCTGTTTCCATCACATTTTTGACTACAGAATTAATAGTTTTTAATTTTTTATACAAAAAGAATTATCTGGGTTGCTTATTTTATAACATAGTTTCTAGAGTGCTACCAACCCCTCTACTCTCTGGAAAATCTCAAATCAATTAAGTCTGAGGAGGAGCCCAGAATTCTGGATTTTAGTATGTCAGAGTTGAATAAATATTTATCCATCAATGACCTACCTACCTCTTGCTATGTTCTACTATCCTTTGTTGTTCAGTCACTAAGTCATGTCTGACTCTGAGATCCCATGTATTGCAGCATGCCAGGCTTCCTCGTCCTTCACTATCTCTGAGAGTTTGCACAAACTCATGTCCATTGAGTCAATGATGCCATACAACCATTTCATCCTCTGTCGCCCCCTTCTTCTCCTGCTCTCAATCTTTTCCAGCATCAGGGTCTTTTCGAAGGAGCTGGCTCTATGCATCAGGAGGCCAAAGCATCGAAACTTTTTCTATAATCCAATGAATGCTGACAATTTGCCCTCTAGTTCTTCTGCCTTTTCTAAATCCAGCTTATACATCTGGAATTTCTCAGTTCACCTACTGCGGAAGCCTAGCTTGAAAGATTTTGAGGATTACCTTGCTAACATGTGAAACGAGCACAGTTGTATGGTAGTTTGGCATCACCCTTCTTTGGGATTGGAATGAAAACTTACCTTTTACAGTCCTGTGGCCACTGCTGAGTTTTCCAAATTTGCTAGCATATTGAGCGCAGGACTTTTACAGCATCATCTTTTAGGATTTGAAGTAGCCCAACTGGAATCCCATTACCTCCACTAGCTTTGTTTGTAGTAATGCTTCCTAAGGTGCACTTGTCTTCACACTCCAGGATGTCTGGCTCTAGGTGAGTGACAACACCATCGTGGTTATCTGAGGTCATAAAGACCTTTTTTGTACAGTTTTCCTGTATATTCTTTCCACTTTTTCTTAATATATTCTGCTTCTGTTAGGTCCACACTGTTTCTGTCCATCTTGCATGAAATGTTCCGTTGGTATCTCTAATTTTCTTGAAGAGATCTTTAGTCTTTCCTATTCTTTTGTTTTCCTCTATTTCTTTGCATTGTTCACTTAAGAAGTCTTTCTTATCTCTGCTTGCCATTTATTGGAACTCTGCATTCAGATGAATATATCTTTCATTTTCTTCTTTGTCTTTCACTCCTCTTCTTTTCTTAACTATTTGTAAGGCTTTTTCAGACAACCATTTTGTCTTTTGCATTTCCTTTTCCTGGGGACAGTTTTGATCACCACCTTCTGTACAATGTTATGAACTTCTGTCCGTAGCTTCTCAGACATTCTTTCTATAAGATCTAAAACCTTGAATCTATTTGTCAGTTCCACAATAAGGAATTTAATTAGGTCATACATAAATGGCCTAGTGGTTTTCCCTATTTTCTTCAATTTAAATCTGAATTTTGCAATAAGGAATTGACGATCTGAGCCATAGTCAGGCTCCAGCTCTTGTTTTTGCTAACTGTATAGACCTTCTCCATCTTCAGCTACAAAGAATATAATCAATCTGGTATTAAAGTTATTCTCCAATCCCACACACAAACAAAATAAGCAAGTACGCAAACCAAAAAAAAACACAAAGTGAAACTGACACTACAGAGGCTGAAATTTGCATTGAATCCTAGAAAATAAGAGTGCTTTGACCATCAGGAGTTATTCTATAGATGTGTCTCAATGTTTCTGAGATCTTCACATAACCTATTAATTAGTCAGCTCTCAATGTTTGCCTCATCTGCAGATTCAGAACATCTCATTTTTTGAGAAGATTAGGTGTTCCCTGGCAGGCGAATGTCTTGAGAATATTCTTGTTCAAACAGCCATTAACTCTGTATGAAATTTTGTTTACTTATTCAAATGGATTACTGTCTAAATTCCCATTGTCTAACTTTTTTTATAGACTAGACCCACATCTCCTAGTTCTCTTACTTTTTAAATGGGTCCCCCTTTTCCTTTTTTCAGCACCCTAAATTTGATTAGCTGCCTGACAGGATGTATGCTATTTTATTCTTCCCTGGCTTATGCCCTCCCTGGAGCAGTCCATACAATCTATAATAATTGTTCCTTCTCCACTGTTTAGATGAATTCCAAATCTTGGCTTATATTGGCTTTTCCCATTCAATCACTGTCAAAGTTCTGGTTTATCATCAAACAACTTTTCCATCAAACAAAGTTATGATTTTGCCTTCTAGTCCCTGCTTCCTGAGAAAAAGTAAACAGTCAAGAAATTAAAAAGAAATTTTTGGTTTTCCTGTGTCCTTCACCCCAATCATTGCCCTTTTAAATGAAATTTTCAATAATTATTTCATGAAATCTCATGTAGTTCCATAAACTGTACTATTTAACCCCACAAGAGACTTAGCCTACCTGAACCCTTTGATTGATATTTTTCAAACTCTAAAGGATGAACACAGCACTTTGAATCTTCCATGAGTTAAACAGAAGGTACAGGGTATCCAACAGTATTTTTGAAACAACCCAAAGAATATCAAAATCTTTTATGAGGCAAGAGTCTACCAATATTTACATGAGGCTAGAACTCAATGGGAGTGATGTCAAGGTCAGGAAGAATTCCCCTAAAGTGAACAAAACAAAAACATATCTACACTCAAGTTAAGGTCCTTGTTGACTGAATATATTAAAGGAGTGGCTGTAATGAAATTTTAGAACACATAAATGAAATACTAACTGTGGTAATAAAAATTGGAAGTTATGAGAAAGAGAAAGATAAATCCAACTGAATGCAGAGTTCCAAAGAATGGCTAGACGAGATAAGAAAGACTTCTTCAGTGAACAATGAAGAGAAATAGAGGAAAACAATATAATGGGAAAGATTAGAGATCTCTTCAAGAAAAGTGGAGACACCAAGGAAATATTTCATGCAAAGATGGATAAAATAAAAGACAGAAATGGCAAGGACTTAACAGAAGCAAAAGAGATTAAGAAGAGGTGGCAAGAATACATAGAAGGAATACTCAAAAAAAGTTTTAATGACTCAGACAACTATAATGGTGTAGTCCCTCAGCTAGAGCCAGACATCCTGGAGTGTGAAGTCAAGTGGGCTTTAGGAAGCATTACTATGAGCAAAGCTAGTGGAGGTGATGGAATTCCAGTTGAGCTATTTCAAATCCTAAAAGATGATTATGTGAAAGTGCTGCACTCATTTGATGCCAGCAAATTTGGAAAACTCAGCAGTGGCCACAGGGTTTGAAAAAGCCAGTTTTCATTTCAATCCCAAAGCAGGGCAATGCTAAAGAATGTTCAATCTACCATACAATCATGCTCATTTCACATGCTAACAAGTAATGCTCAAAATCCTTAAAGTTAGGCTTTAACAGTATGTGAACCAAGAACTTTGAGATGTACAAGCTGGATTTAGAAAAGGCAGAGGAACCAGAGATCATATTGCCAACATTTGTTGGATCATAGAAAAAGCAAGGGAATTTCAGAAAAACATATACTTCTGCTTCATTGACTATGCTAAAGCCTTTGACTGTGTGGATCACAACAAACTGTGGAAAATTCTTTTAGAGACGGGAATACCAGGCCACCTTACTCGTCTCTTGAGAAAACTGTATGCAGGTCAAGAAGCAATAGTTAGAACTGGGTATGATACCATGGGCCAGTTCAAAATTAGAAACAGTGTACATCAAGGCTGTATATTGTCACCCTGTTTATTTTACTTCTATGCAGAGTATATCATGCTGGGCTGGATGACTCACAAACTGGAATGAAGATTGCCGGGAAAAATATCAAGAACCTCAGATATGCAGATGATACCACTCTAATGGCAGAAAACAAAGAGGAAGTAAAGAGTCTCTTGATGAAGGTGAAAGAGGAGAGTGAAAAAGCTGGCTTGAAACTCAACATTCAAAAAACTAAGATCATGACATCCAGTCCCATCACTCCATGGCAAATGGGGGAAAAGTGAAAACAGTGATAAATTTTATTTTCTTGGGCTCCAAAATTGCTGCAGAGGGTAACTGCAGCCACAAAATTAAAAGGCGCTCGCTCCTTGGAGGAAAACTATGACAAACCTAGACAAGAGTATTAAAAAGCAAAAACATTGCTTTGCCAACAAAGTCCATAAAGTTAAATCTATGGTGTTTTCAGTAGTCATGTACGGATGAGAGTTGAACCATAAAGAAGGCTGAGCAGCAAAGAACTGAAGTTTCTAAATTATGGTGCTAGAGAAGACTGTTGAGAGCCCCTTGTACCGCAAGGAGATCAAACCAGTCAATCCTAAAAGCAATTAACACTTAATATTCATTGAAATGACTAATACTGAAGCTGAAGCTCCAATATTTTGGCCACCTGATGCAAAGTGAAAGTTTCTCAGCTGTGTCTGACTCTCTGAGACCCCAAGGATTGTAGCCTGCCAGGTCCCTCTGTCCATGGAATTCTCCAGGCCAGAATACTGGAGTGGGTAGCTTTTCCCTTCTCCAGGGGAATCCTTTACCATCCCACCAGGGAAGCCCACCTGATGCAAGTGAAAGTGTAAGTGAAAGTCGCTCAGCTGTATCTGACTCTTTGCAACCCCATGAACTATACATGTCCATGGAATTCTCCAGACCAGAATACTGGAGTGGGCATCTTTTCCCTTCTTCGGGGGATCTTCCCAACCCAGGGATCGAACCCAGGTTTCCCGCATTACAGGCAGATTCTTTATCAGCTGAGCCACAAGGGAAACCTGATGCAAAGAGCCCAGTTATTAGAAAAGACCCTGATGCTGGGAAAGATTCAGGGCAGGAGGAGAAGTGGACAACAGAGAATGAGATGGTTAGAGAGCCTCATTGACTCAATGGACATGAGTTGGAGCAAATTCTGGGAGATAGTGGACCAAGAAGCCTGAGGTGCTGCAATCCTTAGGATGTCAAAGAGTCAGACATGACATGGTGACTGAACAACAAATGTCCAGAGTGTAGATTTGGTGTATGAAATGGTGAAAGATAAGATTGGAGAATTAGGCAGGAGCCATTTTGCTAGAGGCATAAAATGTGTCCCTATAAACTTTTAACACTCTGGAAGTCAACAGAAAACTAAAACCTCACTGAAGTGGTTTGAGTAGAACAGTGAAGTGAAGTAAAGTGAAGTCACTCAGGTGTGTCCAACGCTTTGCGACCCCATGGACTGTAGCCTACAATGTTCCTCCCTCCGTGGGGTTTTCCAGGTAAGAATACTGGACTGGGTTGCCATTTCCTTCTCCAGAGGATCTTCCCAACCCAGGGATTGAACCCGGGTCTCCCACATTGTAGGCAGACGCTTTACCATCTGAGCCACCAGGAAAGTCAGTACATGATTACATTTGCAAATAAGGGAACTTATTCTAGAAGAAATGTAGACAATAACCTGCAAAGGTAGAGATTGGAAGAAAAGATATAAATTAAGGCTCTGGTGTGGTAATTTCAATTAAATTATTTGTCACATCTGCACACTTTCATTTTGTGTTCTTGGTATTTACTTTGCCACATGTGTGTCATGCTATGATTTCACTTGTTTAAGCCATTGAAGATATTTTTTCAGGTAAATATTTGTATGCATATATGTAAATATACAATCTGTATATATATAAATATGCATATAAATATTTGTATATAGGTTTATAAATAAGCATATATGTATTCAAGCATTATTAAACACAAACACATTATATAATACATTTAGGCATCTTCACTCTTAGGAATATTCCTTTTATTCTAATTATTAAAGGAGTCAAATACATTGTCTGTGAAAAAGTCAATATCTATCTAACCTCACTGAAATGACATATGATGAATTAATACAATATATGAGTAATTTTTAGCCCTTTTAATAAAACCCCCATAAAAATAAGTTAGGGCAATGATACTATTACAAAGTTCTAACCATGGTCACCCACATTTCTGAAAGTTTTATACTAAATAACCATGTACAGAGTTAGAGAAGCAGGAAGAGCTAGAGGCAAAATATTTTAACGAAAAAAGGGTAAAAATTGAAAATGCTCATAAAAATAGATACTAAAAACATAATAGTATCCATTGCCCTGGGAACAGTGCTCAACAATTACATTCCTCAAACTGGAAATTGATAGCAATGAAATTATTCCCACAAGGGCAACTTAAAAAATTCTAATATAAAAGAGAATCAATCTGGAAAAGACAATTTATTTAAAGTCTGAGAGAGATTGATTTCTAATGTGATTATTTAAATGCAAAAATATTACTGAATTTTTATATTACAGTTTTTATTCATGAAATTCTATTTATATTACTTTCTACATTAAACGTTAAAAAAATAAAATGAGAGCTCATATTGAGTTGCCACTTATTCTAAGCTTGGTAGACTATTCTTTCATTTCATTAAAAAAAGACATGAATTCTATTTGATTTAACGCTAAATATGTTTTAATAACATGGAAAATAATTCATTATTCTCCACTGTGGTATTAATATTATGGCAGTATATTTTCTAAATAAGAATCCAAAATATTCTCTTCAGAATTAAACTGGATGCCATACATGTAGGATTATGATTCTTGGTAAAATATCCACATTTTTCACCTATATATATATGAATTAACTACCCTGAAAGATTTACCTTTTCATGCTATTGTTTCAGAAAAGAAGAGGTAGTATGTACTTCTCTCAAAATCAATTTTCTCCCAAAATTTAAAGTTGATATATATATAAAGTAGGATGAAAAATAAGCAATATAAGTACGCAAACTGTTCAGAACTTTGTTTCATAGTTAACACTTTTTCTTTTTGTATAAGAAGCCATTTCCCAAGCAAAACAATTGCTTTAAGATGACTCTGTCCTTCTAAATTGGGAATGTCTTTGATTAAATAGATAAGAAGCTACAAGATAACAAGCTGCTACTGCTGCTAAGTTGCTTCAGTCGTGTCCGACTCTGCGACCCCACAGATGGAAGCCCACCAGGCTCTCCTGTCCCTGGGATTCTCCAGGCAAGAACACTGGAGTGGGTTGCCATTTCCTTCTCCAATGCATGAAAGTGAAAAGTTAAAGTGAAGTCGCTCAGTCGTTTCCGACTCTCAGCGACCCCATGGACGAGAAATCCTCCGTCCATGGGATTTTCCAGGCAAGAGTACCGGAGTGCGGTGCCATTGCCTTCTCCTACAAGATAACAAGACTTACACTTAATAAGATGTGCTGCTGCTGCTGCTGCTAAGTGGCTGACTCTGTGCGACCCCATAGACGGCAGTCCACCAGGCTCCCCCGTCCCTGGGATTCTCCAGGCAAGGACACTGGAGTGGGTTGCCATTTCCTTCTCCAGTGCATGAAAGTGAAAAGTGAAAGTGAAGTAGCTCAGTCGTGTCTGACTCTCAGTGACCCCATGGACTGCAGCCTACCAGGCTCCTCAGTCCATGGGATTTTCCAGGCAAGAGTACTGGAGTGGGTTGCCATTGCCTTCTCCAAAATAAGATATATTTAATCAATATATGACTTCCCTGGCAGCTCAGACGGTAAAGCGTCTGCCTATAACGCAGGAGACCGGGGTTCGATCCCTGGGTTGGGAAGATCCCCTGGAGAAGGAAATAGCAACCCACTCCAGCACTGTTGCCTTGAAAATCCCATGGATGGAGGAACCTGGTAGGCTACAGCCCATGGGGTCACAAAGAGTCGGACACGACTGAGTGACTTCACTTTCACTAACCAATATATATCTTATTTTTCTTTCAATATGTATCCTATCTTAAAAAAATAAGATATATATTGGTTAAATATTATAAAAAATTATCTCCCCTCTAACAATAAACATCAAAAAGAAACAGCACCAATCTGGTACATACCAAATGCTTTGTCTCATTCAGATAGAAAGAGAAACACACAAGAAAAGCTGCCACGTCCTCCTGGTTTGGGAAGAACTCTTGCGAGTCAAGTTCCTGGGAGAACAATATGGCATCCCTCTTTTAAAAAAATTATTCTCTAATGCATTATTCTGCAGCAGCTGCTGCTAATTTGCTTCAGTCATGTCCAACTCTGTGCGACCCTAGGGACTGTAGCCCACCAGTTTCTTCTGTCCATGGGATTGTCCAGGCAAGAATACTGGAGTGGGTTGCCGTGCCCTCCTTCAGGGGATCTTCCTGACTCAGGGATCAAACTTTCTTCTCTTTTGTCTCCCCGTATTGGCAGGCACATTCTTTACCACTAGCACCACCTGGGAAGCCCAATGCATTACTCTGAGATTCTCTAGTGCATGCTCTAATGACATTTTTTTTTTTAAGTCACTAAAAATGGGGGAAATAAGAACATGATTTTAAGATTGTGAATCTGTCAGGTATTCAGAGTGTTTGAACCTGGGCTCTCCTACTTGACACAAGTAACCGTACTCTTCAAGGAAGCAGCAGTGAAATGCAGGGGAGCTTTATAGGTAGCCATATAAGGCACCCACAAACCCACCTATCCTTGATTGAAAAGACTGGACTACAAAACAGCTAAAGTATTCAGTGGGGTTGGGGCTTCTAATTACTAAAATTGTGTGTTTAATATGACCTTTCAAAAATGGCTCAGTACTAAATCAAAACATTAGATCACAACTAAGATAAATATTCTTTGTCAATTCATATCATCTGATAAAAAGTACAGTGAGATTCTAGAGGGCATTTGTTTTGTTGACAGGGGGCTACCTTCCAATACTAGTTGAATTAACATCACAATAGTAATTTCTGAATAAGTTATTTTTGGCCATATAGCTAATCACCCCAAAATTAGTGACTTAAAAAATAAGCATTTATTTTTCACATTTCTTGACTGAAATATGAAAAATGCTTATGTATTTTTGTGGCTTTGCTGGATTGTTCTTATGGTCTAGACCACCTTCCTGGGGCTGAATACTCCATGAGGACCACATTCACGTACCTGAGCCCTTAACTGGTATGAAAAGAATGGGTACTAACCATGGACGGCTGATGCCTCTCTTCATGTCTCTTATCCTTCAGAAGCGAAGCCCAGCTTGGTCAGGCCATGAAGGCAAAAAGAATCAATACACAGGAAGTCTCAATGTGAACACTTTCTTAAAACCTCAACTTGTGTCATGTTTGCTAATGACCACTGGCCAATGCAAGTCACACATCCAAGCCTAGAAGAAACAGGTGGAGTGATAGAAACCACCTTTACCTGTGAGAATCTTTAAATAGAGTGGTATTTTTTTTCCAGATTACCATAATTTCCTAAAGTATCAAAAAAATCAAGTACATGATATCCAAATGTGGTAATAATTTTAGTAATTTAAAAGAGAAATATCTAAATAGCTCAATGTAGCATTTGCTTTCGGTTATGCCAACTAATTTTTATATTCTAAACCTCCAGAAAAATGACAGCATATAAGCAAGATATTGAAATGTTAGGCCAGTATGCTTTTTACCCCTGTGTTCATCACATTATAATACTGTTGTTGGTAGAATAATATATTCTCCTAAAAATGTCTACATCCTAATCCTCACAACCTGTGTATATATTACCATACCTTGCAAAAGAGACCTTGCAAATAAAATTAATTTAAGGATGTTGAAATGGGAAACATTCTGAATTATTCCATTGAACCCAATGTAACTGAGGGTCCTCACACTCACGCATGGACAAGGTGGGTGAATGAGTTGATGTGAGAGTCAGAGGGAGATTTGAAGATATTTACTGCCATATCTGAAGGTGGAAGAAGGAGCCTCAGGCTAAGGAATGCAGGAAGCCTCTAGAAGGTGGAAACGTCAGGAAAATAGGCTCTCTCCGTCTCTCTGAAAAGAACGTAGCTCTGCCAACATCTTGATTTTATTCTAGTGAAACTAATTTTGGACTTCTGATCTCCAGAACTGTAAAATAATAAATGGGTGTTATTTTAAGCCTCTACATTTGTCATACTTTATTACAGCAGCAATAAGAACCTAATAAAAATATGATAGGTATTATTATTATCTTGTTACCTTTACTGTCCCTAATAAAAGCAAATAAGCATTTGAATACCAAAGCAAGTTAGATAAAATGCATGATCTTACTGAAATCTGCCATCGATTATGTGTTCCATTATTCTATCAAAAGCAATCAACAGGCATTATTTAGATACTCTTAACATCTTTAATTCTATCTCTTTCCTTGCCTTTCATATTCAGTCCTGCTTCTCCTATATCCTCCAATTTCTGAAGAATCTGTCCTAAATTTTATCATTCCAAATTTACTCTATTGGTTCCAGTCTCAATATTTCCTGATGAGATGATGGCAATGGCTCTCTAATTGGTCTTCCTGCCCCTTCTTTTCTCCTGCTTTATTTATTCTAAGTATTGTTTTTGTAAGATTTTTGTCCTTTATTAAAATTTTATCATGTTTCGTCACAAAAATATCAGTGGTTACAGTCTGCCCACTGAAATATCAAATTATTTAGATAAATGCCAATTTACTTTTCTTGGTCCTCACTATTTTCCTTCAATGTCATATTCCGTATCCACACTGCAATGTTTTCCATGATACTACACTTTATTTTCTTCATGACTTTTCCCACGCACTTCTCATTTCTGAGAATACTTTCCCAAGTAACTATATTTCAAAGTTCCTCTTGGTTAAACTCAAATATCATCTCCTTTAAAACTTTCCTTAGAACTACCTTCTTCTACCTTTCAAAGCTCACAGATTGGTTTTACCTCATGACAATTACAGCGTGTACCAGATATCTGTTCTCTTACTGACACATATTAGCCTTTTTTCTGACAATAAACCTCCAACTTTCTTCTACGAAATAATATTTCCCCCTTCACTCTATTTACTTCAAGTGGATCTCATTTTATTTTCAACTCAAGATAAGTAAAGTAGTCTTGGTCAAGTAAAGGGTAATCTTTTTCTTTTTTTTATAGTGATTGGTTCATGGTTGACCACATCATCCAATCAAAAACAATGAGACTCAGTAGGAGTGTTGCTCAATCTACTGAGAGAGCTGGACAGAACTGCAGATTCTGGTTGCCTTCTTACCCTTCCAGAATCTCTGAAAATGAAACCAGCAGTGCAGAAACCAGAGTTGAATGATGAAGCAATATTCTGTCTACTAACAGCTTTGAACTCCTGAAACCAATAGAGCTTGGACTTCAATGATTTGAGTTGTTTATTTATTTTTTTCATATGCAACTTTCTCAGGTCTTCTACCATCTGTAACATAACCTGGAATATACAAACTATAATAGCTCATATTTTCTTTACTTAGGGACATGGATGGTTTCATCCAACAGAATAAAACATTGAAATTAAGGTTTATGGATGATATATATATATTTACATCTATCATATTCCCTTGCTTGGAATAGGAATTTATGTATTCAAAAGAGGACTTTCTTTTAATTAGTAAGTTTATGTGTTAAGGATATTTGAATCATAGATCTGGAAAATAATGTTTCCCTATCTTTAAATAGGAGAGTAAAAAGTCATCCAACAAGTTCAAATTATTTTCTGCTTTTACCGATCCCCAGAGGAAGACTGTATATTAATATTCTCCTTACTAAGCACAGTTTCTCCAATAACTCATTTCAATGTGCAAACCTTAATGGCTATATATTCATTCTACCATATCTAATTTATAGCTCTTTTGCTGCCATTTTATTTCCCAATTAATTTTATTGTTATATAATATGATTATCAAACTACTGTCTCTTAGCTCCTTATCCACACTTAAACATTCTGCTTTATGATACTGTCTGGGAACTTTGTAAACTATTATTTTTTCCTTTGACAGCTGATGTCCTTTTAATTTGGCCAATAGGTAACATCAGATAAATTGGTCAGTAGGAAACATTGGTTTGGAAAGCAAGAAGATAGAGACAGAATCTTCTCCCTATCTCCATGCTGTTCTTGTCAGCATTGCCACAGCAGCAGCTCGTACTTTGGCAGTGTCATTTGGCACCAACCTTCAGCTCCTTTTGGCATCCCCCGCTCTGAGACCAGTTTCCTGCACCTTTTCATAGATACACATAGTGATCACACCATGTGCTAGCACTGTGAGGTCCTTCCTATAAACTTAAAGATTTGGTTCTTCTCAACCTCATTCCTCTATTTTCCTAGCTTTAGGAGTGGTTGTTATTTCCTAAAATTATTAACCTTGTGTTATCTCAGTGTTCTTTTTTTCATTCCCTTTCTGCATGTTTAACCAAACCCTTGTATATTCTCTGTCAAAGCACCTAGTATGGTTTCTGTTTTTTTGAGTGGACTCAAACTGACACACGTGAATTTATCTATATTGGGTTATATTATTCTATTTCCAAGGCCATCATTCTTGTATAAGAGTTAATATTTTCATGTTTGGTTAAATAAATTTAAAATATTAAATTGAATCATTTTCTTCTCATCCTATTTTTAGCATTTCCATCTCTCCCTAAACCTTAGAAAAGCCTGACACACCAATTCAGTGCTTCCCTGGTGGCTCAGTCAGTAAGGAATCCGTCTGCAATGCAGGAGACTGCCTGCAACACAGGAGACCTGGATTCAATCCCTGGGTCAGGAAGATCCTGGAGGAGGGCATGGTAATTCACTCTAGTATTCTTACCTGGAGAATCCCATGGACAGAGGAGCCTGGCGGGCTGCAGCCCATGGGGGTCTCAAAGAGTCAGCCAGGACTTAGTGACTAAACCACCACCACACAATTTAAATATGTCTTTCTGACTTTCAAAGCTTTCTATCAGCTGTTCACAGGTCCCAACACCTTTCACCTACAGTCATAACTCAATTACTTTTCTCAATGTTCTATATTATGGATAATTAAAAATCCCCAATGTAATTTAATAATTCAAGTCTCAGACTTTCAGTTACAATTTCTTTTTCAACAGGAAACTAACCAAATAGATAAAATAGATGAATAAATTATTTTTGTATATGTCATCCCTCCCTAGAAAATGCATTAATTTCTCTATTCCTCTTTCCTTCTGTCTCTCTCTCACACACACAAATGCATGCACTATGATTGTCTCTTTTTTAAACTGTGGTGCAAGCCCCCCTTCCCATGAAAGTTTAGTGAGTTGCTAGTAATTGTCACTACTGGGCATCCCTGGTGGCTCAGATGGTAAAGAATCTGCCTGCAATGCAGGAGACCCAGGTTCGATCCCTGGGTCAGGAAGATCCCCTGAAGAAAGGAATGGCAACCCACTCCAGTATTCTTGCCTGGAGAATTCCATGAACAGAGGAGCCTGGCAGGCTACAGTCCATGTGGTCACAAAGAGTCGGACATGACTGAGCATCTAAACACATAGAAACACAGTTGCTGCTACTTGCTGCCTGCTTCACACAGGCTAAGCTAACAGTACAGGGGAAAGGGAACAGTTTCTCCATTTTTTAACAAAAAGAAAACAATAGAGATCTTTTTGACAGAAGTTTTTGCCACAGAGATGACATATAATTCTGAAACTTTTATATGACATAATTCATATTAATCCTCTTATTTATCAATTCAATTAGTTTGAAGCCTCACGGAGTACTTGCTATTAAAAATGTACATACTGATTTATTTATTAAGCATTATTCGTCTTTAAAGGTACACCTGCCAGTTATATAACAATGCCAAATTTACATAAATATTTCATCTAAAAGCCAAATTATATTTTTCATAAACTACACGTCAGTAGGACCTGATCATATTTCAATAACTGTGAATTTATATGCCATTTATATTTTACCTATTCATATTAAAAGGTGCTATTGGGGACACCCTGATATTTGAATAGCAAATTTTATATATTCCTTCTTTTTTTTAAATACTACATTGTTTAATTATTTTCACAGATATATAACTTAGAAGAATAATTTAATTCAATGTTCTTTCAAAAAATAGAATAGTAATAAATTTGCACTGGGACAGTATTTCAATACACTGTGCACAGTAGTTTAAATAACATTTTATAAAAAACTTCTAGTGCTTATAATGTATAAGTTCTTTAAAGTATTTACTCAGTATATAAAAAATCTCTACACTAAAATAGTAGAAGATTCTTGAAAAATTTAATATGCTATTTTAAAGAATTTTCCATATAATCGTATTGCACTAGAGAATGAAATACACAGAAGATGTAATTTGGCTGTAATTTAACACAGCATTTGAAATACTTTGTATTTATTTTTCCCTCCCAGTTACGTTGCCCTCCGAGATAAGAAATCCTCCCCCACACCCGCCGGTGAGAGGGTTTCCTGGTGCTTGGAAATTCCTCCTCTTTTACGACTCCCTCCCCGGGACGGGTCTCCGTCCCTAACTCTTTTGTCTCTCTTTTTATCTTTTATAATTTCTCCTACCTATTTTGAAGATAATGCGCTGTTTTTGTGGAAGCCTGACGTCCTCAGCCAGCCTTCAGAAGTAGTTTTGTGAAGTTTGGTCAGCGTTCAGATGTTCTTTCGATAAATTTGTGGAGGAGAGAGTGGTCTCCCCGTCCTATTCCTGCGCCATCTTAGCCCGCCTACCTGAAATACTTTGTAAATAAAGAAAGTAAAATGTAAAATGTATTAATACATGTGTTTAATAAACCAGATACATGTAATCATATGTGGCATACATTATCTTAGTACATTCAACCACTTACCAGGTCACCAAGCAACTATTTTGAGGATTTTCAACTTGTTCACATTAATGAGCTTCTAGTTGTTGTTTAGTTGCTCAGTCGTGTCCAACTCTTTTACAACCCTTTGTACTGTAGCTCATAAGGCTCCTCTGTCCATGAGATTTCTCAGGCAAGAATACTAAAGTGTGTTGCCATTTCCCTCTCTAGGGGATCTTTCTGACCCAGGGATCGAACCCATGTGTCCTAAATTGGCAGGTGGATTCTTTACCACAGAGCTATTAATGGGCTTGGGGGTAGTAAAATTAAAGAGAAAAGAAAAAGAAAAGAGGGAAAGCTTGAGGCCCTGCTATTATCCTTAGGAAAAATTTATCACCACAAGAGTCAGTGAGCTTTGTAGAATAAAGTGAGCACATTACTTTAGACTGTACCTAAGGGAAATAAACCACCAATTTAGATCAAGAAGAACAGAGAGAAAGCATATCGCACAGGTACAATTACAAAAATCTAAGATTGTGCTTTTCATTAGCTGGCATTTCAAACCATTCTTCACAGTAATATTATGTATCAATACTATATTCTCAACCTTCCTCTTTCCTACCCTTATAATTAATTTAAACAACTGCTCATTCCCTTCACTACGCTTTTTTCAAAGATGCTTTCCCTGCTTCATAAGTTTAACTTCCTGCCTTCCTGGATTTGTCCTTCCTTGGATCACACTCACTCTGATAATTATTTGTAATCTTTTTCTCTGTTTGGACTTTTCCTCCCCTTTCTTCCCTTTATTCTGTCTTACAACTGGTTTCAATCCATTGACCTAAACAATTCCTTTCTTTGATGCAGATTTACCTTCAAGAGGATGATATACCTGCCTCTCTTCACTGCTAAACTTTTGCAAGATGCAATCTATGTTTACATTCTCCACAGCCTCAATCTCCTCTCTGAACTCACTACTATATGTATGCTATATCCCCCCACCGTAGACTTGCAAATTCTTTCACTTACTTTTAATTGCTACACTAACAGAATTCTCTATGAAATTTTAAACTATTGAATATATCCTACTTACAATTCTTTCCTTCATGACTCTCTTCAGAGACTTCGTATGTTTTCAAACTCCTTTGTTGGTTTCAGTCATGCCCCTTTAATCATTATTGTTGTCCAGGATTTCGTACTCCAACGTTTTTCTCACACTTCAGCTTCCTTGTCTATATTCTCTTTGTATAGCTTTAAGAAACAATGTTTTGAAGGTAGGTAGATAGATAGATATAGATGGATGTATATATAGTATTAATCTAGAGCTGCCATAACAGAAAACCACAGACTGGGTGGCTTATTTATTTTCTTATAATTCTGGAGGATGGAACTTGAAGATCAAGGTGCTTGCAGGATTGGTTTCTAATGAAACCTCTCTTTTTGGCTGGCAGACTGATGCCTTCTTGCTAACATGACCTTTTCTCCGTGTATGCACTTTCCTAGTGTTTCTTCCTCTGATAAGGAAAAGAGTCCTAATGGATTAGGGCTCCATTTTACGACTTCATTTAACTTTACTTATTTTCTTCAAAACCCTATCTCAAAATACAGTCACATTCAAGGGATTAGAATTTCATCCTTCGAGTTCTGGGTGGACATAATGCAATCTGTAACACATATATAATATTCAAAGCTGAATATTCATTGGAAGGACTGATACTGAAGCTGAAGCTCTAACATTTTGGCCACCTGATGCAAACAGCCAACTCATTAGAAAACACCCTGATGCTGGGAAAGATTGAAGGTAAAAGGAGAAGAAGGTAGCAGAGGATGAGATGGTTAGATAGCATCACTGATTCATGGACGTGAATTTGAACAAACTCGGGGAGATAGAGCCTTTTGATGAGTTTGAAAGAGGGGAGTGAAAAAGCTGGCTTAAAACTCAACTTTCAAAAAACTAAGATCTTGTCCCATCACTTCATGGCAAATACATAGGAAAAAAGTGGAAACAATGACAAATTTTCTTTTCTTGGGCTCCCAAATCACTGTGGACAGTGACTGCAGCCATAAAATTAGATGCTTGCTCTTTGGTAGAAAAGCTATGACAAACCCAGATAGCATATTAAAAAGTGGAGACACCACTTTTCCGACTAAAGTCCATATAGTCAAAGCTATGGTTTTTCCAGTAGTCATGTATGTATGTGAGAGTTGGACCATAAAGAAGGCTGAGCACTGAAGAACTGTTGCTTTCAAATTGTGGTGCTGGAGAAGACACTTGAGAGTCCCTTGGACAGCAAGGAGATCAACCAGTCAATTCTAAAGGAAATCAACCCTGAATATTCATTGGAAGGACTGATGCTGAAGCTGAAGATCCATATTTTGGCCACCTGATGCAAAAAACTGACTCATTGGAAAAGACCCTGATGCTGGGAAAGATTGAGGGAGGAGGAGAAGGGGACGACAGAGGATGAGATGGTTGGATGGGATCATCGACTCGATGGACAAGTTTGAGCAAACTCAGGGAGATAGTGAAGGACAGGGAAGCCTGGTTCGCTGCAGTCTCTAGGGTTACAGAGGCATCAAGACTTAGTGACTGAACAACAACTACACACACACACACACACACACACACACATATATACATATATATGTAAAGTAAAAGAATATACAGTTGTCCGTCTGTACCCATGGTTTCTGTACCCACAGTTATGAAAGGTCAACTGTACTATACTATCGTGTATGAAGGAATAATGCATTTGTGGATTTTTATTATCTGTGAGGTATTCTGAAACTGATTGCCAACAGATACCGAGATGACTTTATAATACATATGTGAACATTTTTCTGGACTTTTCTATGTAGGTATTCTGCAGAGAAACAAAATAATGAAAACATTTTATGGTCAGATGTTAAAAATCATATTAATAACTGCTGCTTTCAGAATAATATATTTTTAAATTAATAAATAACTTTTAAAGCACTTCTAGGTGCAGAGCAAAACTGAGAAGAAAGTACAGAGATACATCTTGTATGCCCCCATATCCTGTCATGGCACATGCATAGTGTCCTCCATTATTTCCATCCTACACCACAGTGGTACATTTGTTACTCAAGGAGAGAGCCTCGAGAAGACCAGCAGAAAAAAGTCCATTCTGAGCAGTGGGGCCGGTGTCACACTAACCACCTAACCACAGTAACAGGAAAGGGGACTCTGAATAGTTCAACTGTTGGACAATACCTATGGATTACTACAGAAGGTTGAGAGAAGAGGTTCCCAGAGAACTCTTCTATAGAAAGACTCATCAGGGTGTTAGAGTAGGAAGTTTTCCTTGCTAGGGATTCTGGGAGTCTGTGGCATATTTGAGGTTTTACTATACTGTAATTTCCTGTTGCAAGGTAGAATTATTTATTGAACATTTTTAATAATAATGTTCTGTGGCATTATTGTCAAGATATTTGCACCTGGTATTCAGGATGGTGCCATATGTGAGGCTGTCAAGTGGTGAAACAATTCCAGGTTTCTGGATAAGGAATTGAACTGAGTAAATGTACCTTTCTCAAGTCATCAAGTTTTATTTTCTCTTTTTATTTGCTGTTTTTATAATAGTGTCACCTTTGATAAAGAAGATTCATAAGTAGTGACTACAGTTCCCCAGTGGTATAAATTCCTTTTAAGAAAATATTTTAACTACATTAACAGACTATGTATACTCCTTTGATGTTATTGTTCAATCGCCCAGTCGTGTCCAACTCTGCAACTCCATGGACAGTAGCATACCAGGCATCCCTGTCCCTCACCATCTTCTGAAGTTTGCCCAAGATTATGTCCATTGTATCAGTGATGCCATCCAGCCATCTCACCCTCTGATACCCTCTTCTCTTTCTGCCCTCCATCTTTCCCAGCATCAGGGGCTTTTCCAATGAGTCGGCTGTTTGAATCAGGTGACCAAAATACTGGAGTTTCAACTTCAGCATCAATCCTTCCAATGAGTATTCAAGGTTGATTTCTCTTAGGATTGACTGGTTTGATCTTCTTTCTGTCCAAGGGACTCTCAAGAGTCCTCTCTAGCACCACAGTTCAAAAGCATCAATTCTTTGGCATTCTGACTTCTTTACAGTCCACCTCTCACAACTGTATGTGACCACTGGGAAGACCATAGCCTTGATGTGGCTTCCCTGGTGGCTCGGACCGCCATACTACAGAATAAAATTAATTCTGACAGCTCCCAATAAATTGTGCAATATGTGACTTCTTACCCAACAAAAATATATTAATCTGCAAGTAAAAAATGTTTCCATAAGAGCCTAGCATACTTTGGAAGTAGGTTGGCATTAGAGTAATCTGTCTCTACTTTGTATTTGTGCTATACAATTCATTCTTTGTTCATAAGTGTGATTTATGAAAAACATCATCTAGTAAACACTAACAGCCTTCCCATTTTACAATACTGAAATATTCCCATTTCAATGAATATTACAATGAAATTGGAATTGTGAGGAAATAAAATGCTATACCCTAATTCATCTTAGAAGAAGATGATGAAATGGAATAATATATGTGGTGTCCTAAGTCTTATTAAGTTTATTTTTAGTTTTATTGTCAGGCTCTTTCTTTGCTCATATATTACAATAAACCCCCTCAGAACTGCTGGCTCAGAGAAATTATTTCAGAAAAATTTAACACCCACAAAATATGTAATGTTGCTATCTTACAGAAGATTTGAAGGAAAAAAAAGACTTAAAAGGCATGTATTGTACTGGCCACTCAAAGGCTAAATTGAAAATAATAAAAAGAATTATTTAGGACATACATTTACTTACTTCATGCTCTTCAATTAAAATCTTGATAAAGACTCAAAGTCTGCTCATAGAAACTGCTTTTATTGCTAAACTTTGCTTCCTTTAAAAATAAAGATATCTATTTTATGATATCTCAGTTCAGTTCAGTCGTTCAGTCGTGTCCGACTCTGCAACCCCATGGACTGCAGCACACCAGGTTTCCCTGTCCATCACCAACTCCCAGAGTTTGCTCAAACTCAAGTTCATTGAGTCGGTAATGCCATCCAACCATTTCATTCTCTGTCGTCCCCTTCTCCTTCCACCTTCAATCTTTCCCAGCATAAGGGTCTTTTCCAATGAGTTAGTTCTTCACATCAGGTGGCCAAAGTATTGGAGTTTCATTTTCAGCATCAGTCCTTCCAATGAACATTCAGGACTGATTTCCTTTAGGATGGACTGGTTGGATCTCCTTGCAGTACAAAGGACTCTCAAGAGTCTTATCCAACACCACAGTTCAAAAGCATCAGTTCTTCAGCACTCAGCTTTCTTTAGAGTCCAACTCTCACATCCATACATGACTACTGGAAAAACCATAGCTTTGACTAGATGGACCTTTATTGGCAGAGTAATGTCTCTGCTTTTTAATATGCTATGTAGGTTGGTCATAGCTTTTCTTCCAAGGAGTAAGTGTCTTTTAATTTCATGACTGCAGTCACCATCTGCAGTGATTTTAGAACCCTCCAAAATAAAGTATCTTACTGTTTCCATTGTTTCTCTAGTTGCCACGAAGTGATGGGACTGGATGCCATGATCTGAGTTTTTTGAATGTTGAGCTTTAAGTCAACTTTGTCACTCTCCTATTTCACTTTCATCAAGAGGTTCTTTAGTTCTTTGCTTTCTGCCGTAAGGGTGGTGTCATCTGCATATCTCAGGTTATCAACATGTCTCTTGGTTCTAGCTTGTGCTTCATCTAGTCTGGCATTTTGCATGATGTAATCTGCTTGTAAGTTAAATAAGCAGGGTGACAATATACAGCCTTGATGTACTCCGTTCCTGATTTGGTACCAGTCTGTTTTTCCATGTCCAGTTCTAACTGTTGCTTCTTGACCTGCATACAGATTTCTCAGGAGGCAGGTCAGGTTGTCTGGTATTCCCATCTCTTGAAGAATTTTCCACAGTTTGTTGTCATCCACACAAAGGCTTTGGTGTAGTCAATAAAGCAAAAGCAGATGGAACTGGAACTCTCTTGCTTTTTTGATGATCCAACAGATGTTAGCAATTTGATCTGTTTCCTCTGTTTTTTTAAAATCCAGCTTGAACATCTGGAAGTTCACGGTTCACATACTGTTGAAGCCTGGCTTGGAGAATTTTGAGCATTAGTTTCCTAGCATGTGAGATGAGTGAAATTGTGTGGTAGTTTGAACATTCTTTGGTGTTGCCTTTCTTTGGGATTGAAATGAAAACTGAACTTTTCTAGTCTGTGGCCACTGCTGAGTTTTCCAAATTTGCTGGCATATTGAGTGCAGCACTTCTACAACATCATCTTTTAGGATTTGAAAAAGCTCAACTGGAATTCCATCACCTTCACTAACTTTGTTCGTAGTGATGCTTCTTAAAGCCCACTTGACTTCACATTCCAGGATGTCTGGCTCTAGGTGGGTGATCACACCATTGTGGTTATCTGGGTCAAGAAGATCTTTTTCATATAGTTCTTCTGTGTATGATATCTACTAAGTAGTAAATATGATTTAGATAAGTGGAATATTTATAAGATCACATTTGTGGTTTGGTCTACAAATTGTGGACCATGTAACAATGAATCTGTATAGTAACTTTACTATATCAACCATGAGTTCCATACGTCTCTTGAATGACTTCCAGGCTATTGCTCATAGGCAGCTGGAGAATTTGGGGGCAGCTCTATATTAGTGAAAAATACCATGCTTGTCTATACAATGCTTTTTAGCAAAATGCTGGATTTAAAGTAGATAAAATAAAGTGACCAGGATGGGAAGAGATGATATTTGAGCAGATATAAAGGAGACTGGAGAAAAAGGGAGGAATGGGTTTTTGGAATTGGAGAAGTTAAAGGAAATTTCAACCCTGGAGGTAAAGCCCTAAATCCACCACAAATGGGCTAGAGTTAGCTGCCTGAGAACAGCTTTAAAGAAGAAGCAGAATATCTGCATCAGTTTATCAAGTGCCTTTCCCTACTTCCCAACTAAAATTGAAAAAAAGAAAAGAAAAAGCTATTACCATGTATTTAGCATCTTATAAAGTGGCAAAATTTTAAAAGTTACAATAAAAAGAGATTTGTGACCCTGCAAGTTAAATAATTGAAGGAGACTGTAGAATCTTTTCAAAACAAGCTATTTCAAAATGTATGATTAATGAAAAATAAAATTGAAGGTGATGGGCGGGAGGGGGGCAGGTTGTCTAGCACATTCCTCCTATAAAGAATTGCCTGCAAAGAATCTCAAATTCAGGTTCTGTGTTTGTGACAGTGATGTGTGTTTGTGACAGTGATGTAGGAAGATACGGAGAAGGCAATGGCACCCCACTCCAGTACTCTTGCCTGGAGAGTCCCGGAGACGACGGAGCCTGGTGGGCTGCCGTCTATGGGGTCGCACAGAGTCGGACACGACTGAAGCGACTTAGCAGCAGCAGCAGCAGCAGTAGGAAGATAACCAATACACCTCCTCCCACAGGCACACTGAATCTATAGCTACATATGAGGCAATTCCCTCTGGAGAAAGGAAACAAAACCAGAAGGAGCAACTCATACACATTGGGCAAACTAGGGCGGAAAACCCACACTGTAGCAAGTAAGAGAGATTGAGATACAATCTGGTTCCAACTCCCACCCCTGGTGTGTCAACCCACAACCAAGAGTGCACTCAAAACCTCAGCTTCTCCCTGAGGGGCAAAGGAATTAGGCCCCAATAGGCACCTCAAATTTTAAGGTTGCACCTGAGAGACCAGACCCCAAAACATCTACTTTTGACAGGCAAGGGGAGCCTAACAGGACATGACTGGTAAAGGTAAAGCAGTATCCTGAAATGGGATTATGGAAGAGAAAGAGGCATTAGGTAAAAGCAACAGAAAAAGAAAGAAAGCTAGCTTAGTTAATAATATCGGTATATGTAACTGAGTCATATACCAGGTATACATTGCTGTATACCTGAAGCTGAAACAACATGGAAAATCAACTATATTTCAACTAAAAAAAAAAAAAAGAAATACATAAAACAATAATCTCACAATTCTGTAGGAAAAAATTCCCAAACTAGAATTATTAAATAATCATGCTGTCATTTACTGATAAGCATAGAATGAGTATTTATTAGACATGTAATTTCCTGAAAATGTATTTCCCCGAATCCTTTGTCAGGAATCGTGGTCATTCTATCAAAATAAGGAAGAAACCAAATGAAGTGGAAAGCACTGGCTCTGGGATACTAGGACTCTGACCCATGAGACAGACGAAGGAAATTCCAGGATTACATCTGTGCAGCAGACACAAAGATCACTTATAGTAGACCACAACAAGAGGACAGAGGGCTTCAGGAGGAATATCTTTAAGAAGAAGAAAATATACATTTTATTAACTTCTAAATTTGTTAGAATATATTAAGAAATGATATATATTATTGCAGAGAATTTGGTGATTAGTGAGAGAAAGAATAGAGAATTGAGTAAATAAAAAATGATGCAATTGCTAACTCCTGGAACATGAAAGGAGTAAAGAAAAGAAATAAAATTATCACACATTGTTGGTTCAGTTGTGGATAATATTTACATAATCTTCATAGAGTAAACTTAGGTTGTGACCTACCCAAAATTATGATATAAAACTCAATGGAAAAATTAAAGAAATAAACTTATTTGGGGTGGTGGTATAAAAAATTATAAGCTTCAATACTTTGGCCACTTGATGCAAAGAGCCAGCTCATTGGAAAAGACCTTTATGCTGGGAATCATTGAAGGCAAAAGGAGAAGAGAGCAGTAGAGGATGAGATGGTTGGATAGCATCACTGACTCAGTGTACATGAATTTGAGCAAACTCCTGAAGACAGCAGAGGACAGAGGATTCAGGCATGCCACAGCCCATGGGATTGCAAAGAGTCAAACATGACTTAGCGACTGAACAGCAACAAGTAAAAAATTATATCCCCATATTCCATAGTGGGAAATCAATAGATACTATCTAAAACAGAAAAATAAGAGCAGATACCATTGAAGTATGATATTTAGAAATTTAGATGCATATATTTAAGGAAACAGCCAGACAGGTGGGAAGTGTTTTCCAATGAATAGTAAAACTCAGAATGGGAGGGGAGAGACTTGTATTTGGGGCTCTAAGCCCATGGACAGCTACTTAATCTTCTACATGAGGAACACATGACATTTCCATCAAGAAATCTAGACAAGGTTGAACATGTTGAGGTTCAAAAACCTAAAATTGTGTCAATCCTTAGAGAATTCAAATTAGAAAGATTTTAATGTAATGAGGAAATGAGTTCTTTATATTTACCTGTAAGATAAATAAAAAATGAAAATACTGATATATATTCATCACTTTTATCATTAATAAAAAGGTGGTGGGAAATTTCTTTATTGGGTAACCAGTAAGCAACTACTTAAGGTATCAGAACACTATTTAGCATCTTTATTCTTAATGAATAAGATTGTAAAAATCCTCCTATAATATGGGAGGAGCCATAGATCATAAGATTTCTGGCATATAATTCCAAATTGACACATGATGAGTGATTTTCTTTTTTGCAAAAGTTAAATGAGTAGAGGAGAAGTTCAAGGAAAATGACACTAAAGGGTATTTTTTTTCATCGCTTTCAGAACTAATCTGAAGTAGTGCAGCTTTGGATGGGGAGATAAAAGTTCTGACCTCAAAAATAACAAAATCACATTTTAAAAGTTCTTTTTGTCTCTTAAAAACTCATACAGAAATTTCAGCCCACTTGCACTTCCATTATCCTCCAACATAGCATACAACAACCAGAAATAAGTGCTATTTAAGAAAATTATATTTGAAAGTGAAGGAGGAGGAAGAAGTGATTAATCACAGCTTCAAGGAACCATAAAGTTACATGGGCCAGCAAAGTATCCGAAGAGATAGCTTAAATTATTAATATGTAACATATGCATAAATAGGTATATTATTATTTACAAAATTATCTAGACATTTTCTTTTTGAATCATAAAACCACTTTTTTTTGGAAGGAGTATCCACACATATTTCAATACTCTAAATTGGTTACACTGACTCTTTTTTAACAATTTATAAAACATGTTATATTAAACAATTCCTCAATTGTATAATGGGTATACAGAGAAAATTTTTTTCAAAAAATCTCCAGGATCAGAATTTTGCTTTGGAAAAATGACTAAACATGGGCAATTTTACTATATACTGTCAGACTGAAGTGTGTTTACTGTTTTGAAGTTTATGGCACAATTATGACCCAGATTGCTTCTATACTGGTTTCTGAATGGTCTCAAATATTACTTTTATACAATACAACCCTTTTAATATCAATAACATGTGATTCTGTTATAAATGGAAAGGAAGACTTAGATGTACAATGTGTTTTTTCATGGCTAGGATTTCTTCTTATCTATAACTGTTCAGAGACAGAGGAGAGTGGAAGGGAGTGAAAATCTAACACAGCTAACTACTACTATAGTCACTAAAACCAATGTGTTTCATTATGCTGTCTTTTATACGTGGAATTCATTTCTCATCTGTCCACTTTCTTATCACTGACAATTTCATTACTTGACAAATCTTTTTATGGCCTCCCTCCACTAAACCCTTCCCTGACTTCTCTCAATGGTTTGTTAATGTCTTTGTATTTTAAGTTGCAGTTTTGCATTTCTATCTCTAACAAAGTGATGTGATGTTCCTTAAGAATAAGAGACCCATCAAGGTCACCTTGACACCCACAGTGCTTAGCAACATACCTGGCAAATCTCTGTTCTTCAAGTAAACGTCTGTCAACAGAATGAAAAAATAAGTTAAAAATTACAAACATAATAGGTGTCTATCCATCATCTTCCCACTTTATCTGTTGGGTCACTGGTGCTATTCGTACTCTTTGCATGAGTTCACACTGCAGTGTTACTCTTAATCAGAAGGATTTGTTGCAAGTATTTGCCAGGAGAACCATACTGATCCTTTTTATGAAGGTCTAATGTGTAGCTATCAGAGAAGGCAATGGCAAGCCACTCCAGTACTCTTGCCTGGAAAATCCCATGGACGGAGGAGCCTGGTAGGCTGCAGTCCATGGGGTCGCAAAGAGTTGGACATGACTGAGCGACTTCACTTTCACTTTTCCCTTTCATGCACTGGAGAAGGAAATGGCAACCCACTCCAGTGTTCTTGCCTGGAGAATTCCAGGGACGGCGGAGCCTGGTGGGCTGCCCTCTGTGGGGTCGCACAGAGTCGGAACCAACTGAAGCGACTTAGCAGCAGCAGCAATGTGTAGCTATGACTTGTGAAAGTTGATTTATGCACCAAAGGAGAAGTATTTGTTTTATGGGCTACCGGTGCTTAAACTGGCACCTGAGTCATTGGGATGCAGTGAGTTAACTGTTCAGTATTGTTTTCTCCCCTGTTCAGACTTTCCTTTCCTTCTTTCTTACGCCTCTTTCTCTGCCTTTTGTCAGTGACAATGGTCACCATCGCTTATCTCTAGTATTATATTGGTATCAGTTGAAAAAATGTACAATGTGAGAGTTGTGAGTTAAGTTTTATTTGGGGCAAAATGAGGACTACAGCCTGGGAGACAGCCTCTCAGATAGCTCTGAGGAACTGCTCTGAACTGGGGGGGGTGGTGTCAATATATATATGATTTTGGTGAAGGGGTGTATGTGCAGTCAAGCACACATCGTGGCAGAGGCTTGCTGCTAGTCACAGCAAGATGACTCAATTAATGACTTTAGTGCTTTTCTAGAAATGAGAAAATGTAAGAAATTGGGCTCATAAAATCTTCTGAAAATATCTAACTACCTGAAGGCCCATTCTGCCAGTTTTTCCCAGAGCACAGAGTGCCTCATTCTTGATCTCTACTCTGAACTCCTTTCAAGGGATGTTGAAGGTCAGAGACCACAGTGGCTAGTAACATCATTCTTACAGAACCAGATGGCAAGTGACAATTTTTAGTTGGTAGTGGTTACTAAAATCATTCTGGACACTTAAAAGGCCACATAAGCTTCATAAAATAGCATTAAAGTGTCTTGTAGGAAGACTTAATGAACTGTAGCAACAATTTAGTGTACCTAATGGTATACCTTAGTTTGACACATTCAATTTCATACTAAGCTCAAGGTTTTTCTGAATGAGCTACATGGGCCTCTTATATTTATTTCTGGCTGCTTTCATTTCCCTGCATTTTTTTTTCTATAGAATCTATGTTTGGTGAGAATTTAAGAATAAAACAGATAAACTTTGGTTATCTACATGAAATGGAATGGTGGCTTCAATTCTATTATTTTGCATTTACAAAAGAAGCTATTTTAAATAAAGCTGCAACTATGTTTGCCATGACTACATAAGGAAAATCAATCCTGATTAAATACAAATATGCTTTAACTTTCATCTCCATTCCATTTCCTCTTCCTGGAGAGACTCGATGAGCTGTAAAGAAAGTAAACCAAGGGGGTTACTGGAAGTGCTTACTCCAGTGAGATGATGCTTCTCTGATGGGAGTTCTACACACTTACTGGCTCTGCTGTTACCCTGGGTTGTGGTATACGGTGTTTTTTACATTGCCCAGTGCTGCTGCTTGGAGTTTATCAGATTTTGTTGTTTTCAGGAAACATACATATATATTAACTCAGAGTTCAAAGATATTAAAATCTTATATTTCACTGTCAGTGCAAAGAGACTACTACTATAGCTTACTCTTCATACTCAGTCTTTTCTTTGTCAACTATGATAACAGAGAAATTAAGTAGATATTCGACATGGAGTAGGAGACACTCACTAGCTATTTGGCTCTATTACAAGTTCAGTTCAGTCTCTCAGTCATGTCCGACTCTTTGCGACCCCATGAATTGCAGCACGCCAGGCCTCTCTGTCCATCACCAACTCCCAGAGTCTACCCAAACCCATGTTCATCGAGTCGGTGATGCCATCCAACCATCTCATCCTCTGTCGTCCCCTTCTCCTCCCGCCCCCAATCCTACCCAGCATTAGGGTCTTTTCCAATGAGTCAACTCTTCGCATGAGGTGGTCAAAGTATTGGAGTTTCAGCTTCAACATCAGACCTTCCAATGAACACCCAGGACTGATCTCCTTTAGGATGGATTGATTGGATCTCCTTGCAGTCCAAGGGACTCACAAGAGTCTTCTCCAACACCACAGTTCAAAAGCATCAATTCTGCGGCGCTCAGCTTTCTTCACCATCCAACTCTCACATCCATACATGACCACTGGAAAAACCATAGCCTTGACTAGACGGACTTTTGTTGGCAAAGTAATGTCTCTGCTTTTAAATATGCTACTGCTGAAAATGAGAAATATTTCTAACTAACAGACCAAGAAATCTATCTTTGCTCTCTTACATTGTCACCAATGGCTGATTTTTTTGTTTTTTTACCATTTGCATTATGAAGCTAATAGACTCTTTAGGTATTAGGGATATTTAGTAGATACCTATTGGTCTGATATCTGTGAAAGAAGCAACATTCATTCCTCACAGGCAGTATACTGTAACTTCAAAATGTCCTTTCTTGTAGGCTACCTTTGGGTTGTTCCATCCGGATTTGCTCTTCAAATCTCAGTGCTGAGCCAGGGTAGAATTTACCACTGACCTTTTTATTCAGAGAACCTAATTTAGAGTATTGAGAACATTCATTTTCATACTCAGCTCACACTCAGAATTTCCTTTCACAACATTGTCTTGTCCATTACTTGTGTCCATGTGTATAAAACCCCTACTACATCATAATTTCCTCTAAATATAGAGATCTTGTTGCATTCACCTTTGTGTCACTTCTTTGTCAGAGCCTTGGAAAATCATTCATATATAGTATAAAATGAGTCATTGAATATTTGCATATCTATAGATGTATATATGTATGTACTGACCACCTGATGCAAAGAACCTACTCGTTGGAAAAAACCCTGATTCTGGGAAAGAGTGAAGGCAGGAGAATAAGTGGATAACAGAGGATGAGATGGTCGGATGGCATCACCAATGCAATGGACATGAGTTTGAGCAAACTTTGGGAGATAGTGAAGAACAGAGAAGCCTGGCATACTGCAGTTCATGAAGTCACAAAGAGTTGGACACGATTTAGTGACTGAACAACAACAGTACATATATATCTATATATATTCCAATACTAGATTGATTCTAGATGTACCCAAAGTAATGAACTCTATTAAAGTAATCCCTCATTTAATTCTATGGTTTCCTTAGCATGTCTTTGCTTTGAACATTGTGTCACAAGTATGATGTTTTTTAGGTGCTGTTAACATACACTGTATTAATTCTGTCTTGTTAGCTATGTTGACACGAGCTGCTTGTTTTCCTGTGATGCTTTTGAATGAACCTAGAGGCTAAAATGTAATTGGCAGACTCAGTGAAAGGCTTGAACATTGTTAAGTTGCTTTTCCATGACACAGATAGAAAGACTCTCCTTTGGGACTTCCTGGCTCATATACACAGCCTCCTCACATGTGATCTCTTATGTTTCAAGATGGTAATGTATCTCTAAACTGAAATTGATTTGTAAATTCAATTCATATTAAAAATACCAGGAAGCGAAAGCCAAGGCACTGAATTAGTGAAGCAGATGTAATACAAATATAAAATATAAGCAATTTTGTTCTTGTCACTCTGATCTTCACACATTTTATCTATGTTTATCTTCCTTATTCCAGTTAAGAACATTTGAGAATAATTTAAGCAGCAGAGAAGAATTTTATGCTCAGCAATAACAAAGGCAAGAAGAGAATCCCAAGGTGATATGACGACTGCTGAAGCTGAAGCTCCAATACTTTGGCCACCTGATGCAAAGAACTGACTCTTTGGAAAAGACCCTGATGCTGAGAAAGGTTGAAGGCAGGAGGAAAAAGGGATGACAGAGAATGAGATGGTTGGGTAGCATCACTGACTCAATGGACATGAGTTTGAGCAAGCTCCGGGATTTGGTGATGGACAGGGAAGCCTGGCATGCTGCAGTCCATGGGGCCGCAAAGAGTCGGACACGACTGAGCAACTGAACTGAATGTGATATTCTAGTTGGGATCCTGGAACAGAAAAAAGATATTAAATAAAAACTAAGAAGTCTGAATAATATAGGGACTGTCAAAACTTTTAAAAACGAGGAAAAGAACTTCTTGAATCAAACATGATACCTCACCTTATAAATCTGTGTTAGAGATCACTGGGATGTGGTTAGATGCCACTTCAATTTTTAGTAAAAGCTATTTCAGTGAGTTAATGAAAAATAGGGCTGTGCTTTCTGCTATAAATGAAGGAAATTTTTATGAAAAGTAAACACCTCTATAGTATATGTAGCCTCCTTTTTCACTTTTATAAACATTAACCTTTTGCCCCAGTAAGTTACAGTGTGGACTTAACAGTATGAATAATTTCATTGCTTTTTATCTAAAATCAATTTGAGAAATAAGACAATGTTTCAGTACCTGCCAAAGCCCTGCCATGTGTAGAACTTCCATTTCCATCTAAGAGCCGTGCCAAGTCACATACTTTATGTTTCTCTGTATCACCACTTTTATAATAGGTTATTTCTCATTTCTTCTTGAAAATATTTGGCTTGTCCACTCATTCCTAAATCTTATTCTTCATCTAGTTCCTATAGATTTCAGGTTTATGATCTACAAGAAGATTCAAATGTACTTCCAGGGTGGAAAAATGAGTCTCTTATTATTATGATTTATAGCTTTATCAAGATTACTGCTTTTAGAATCTGCACAGATCATACTGTGTATTAAGAAACCAGTCAGGACTGTAGATTTATTCATGTCAGCTGTGAAATATTTACTCCTTCTACTCCTCTGTATCTTCAAATGCCTTTAGCATCCTTCTCCTCAGCCTTCTAAGAGTAACTAGACATCTCTGGTGGAGGGAGGGGGAGTGTGGGCAACATGAACTCTGGCATGGAAGGCAAAAGATCTGGTTTTTAAACAAAACTAGAATAGAGTTGCATTGTTCACTTAAGAAGGCTTTCTTATCTCTCCTCGGTATTCTTTGGAACTCTGCATTCAGTTGAGTAGATCTTTCTCTTTCTCCTTTGCCTTTTGCTTATCTTCTTTTCTCAACTATTTTCAAGGCCTCTTCAGGCAACCATTGTTGCTTTCTTCCATTTGTTTTTCTTTTGGTTGGTTTTGGTCACTGCCTCCTGTACAGTGTGACGAACCTCCATCCATATTTCTTCAGGCACTCTATCAGATGTAATCCATTGAATCTATTTGTCACTTCCACTGAATAATCATAAGGAATTTGATTTAGGTTATACCTGAATGACCTAGTGGTTTCCCCTATTTCTTCAATTTAAGTCTGAATTTTGCAATAAGGGAACTTATAATTTGAGCCACAGTCAGGTCCAGGTCTTGTCTTTGTTGACTGTATAAGGTTTCCCCATCTTTCCCTGCAAAGAATATAATCAACCTGATTTCAGTATTGACCATCTGGTGACGCCCATGTGTAGAGTTGACTCGCGTTGTTGGAAGATGGTATATGCTATGATCAGTGGGTTCACTTGAAAAACTCTGTTAGCCTTTGCCCAACTTCCTTTTGTACTTCAAGGCCAGACTTGCCTATTACTCCAGGTATCTTTTGACTTCCTGCTTTTGCATTCCAAGCCCTGTGATGAAAAGGACATCTTTTTTGGTGTTAGTTATAGAAAATCTTGTAGGTCTTCATAGAAACATTCAACTTCAGCTTCTTTGGCATTAGTGGTTGGGACATAGACTTGGAAAACAATAGAAGAAAACAATAGAATTGGAAAGACTAGAGATCTCTTCAAGACAATTAGAAATACCAAGGAAACATTCCATGCAAAGATGGACACAATAAAGGACAGAAATGATATGGACCTAACAGAAGCAGAAGACATTAAGAAGAGGTGGTAAGAATTCACAGAAGAACTGTACAATCGAGGTGTTAATGACAGATAACCATGATGGCAGGATCATTCCCCTAGAGCCAGATATCTTGGAGAGTGAAGTCAAGGGGGCCTTAGGAAGCATTACTATGAACATAGCTAGTGGAGGTGAAATTCCAGCTGAGCTATTTCATATCCTAAAAGGTGATATTATTAAACTGCTGGCCTCAATACTCCAGCAACGTTGGAAAACACAGTAATGGCCACAGTATTGGAAAAGGTCAGTTTGCACTACAATCCCAAAGAAGGGTAATGCTAGAGAATAAAGAAACTACCATACAACTGTGCTCATTTAACATGATAGCAAGGTAATGCTCAAAATCTTTCAAACTAGGCTTCAACAGCACATGAACCAAGAACCAAGAACTACCAGATGTACAAGCTGGATTTGGAAAAGGCAGAGGAACTAGAGATCAATATCCCAACATCCATTGGATCATAGAAAAATTAAAAGGATTCCAGAAAAATATCTGGTTCTGCTTCATTGACAATGCTAAAGCCTTTGACTAGGTGGATCACAACAAACTGTGGAAAACTTTTCAAAATATGGGAATACCAGATCACCTTACCTATCTCTTGAGAAACCTGTATGCACGTCAAGATGCAACAGTTAGAACTGGACATGGAGCAACGGACTGGTCTAAAATTGGGAAAGGAGTACATCAAGGCTATATACCATCACCCTACTTATTTAACCTCTATGCAGAGTACATCATGCAAAATGCTGAGCTGAATGAATCACAAGCTGTAATCAAGATTGCTAGGGGAAATATCAATAACCTCAGATATGCAGATGACACCACCCTTATGGCAGAAAGTGAAAAAGAACTATAGAGTCTTTTGATGAAGGTGAAAGAGGAGAGTGAAAAAGCTGGCTTAAAACTCAGCATTCAGAAAATGAAGATCATGTCATGTGGTCCCATCACTTCATGGCAAATAGATTGAGAAAAACTGTAAACAGTGACAAACTTTATTTTCTTGGGCTCCAAAAGCACTGTGGGTGGTGATTGCAACCATGAAATTAAAAGACACTTGCTCCTTGTAAGAAAAACTATGACAAACCTAGACAGTGTATTAAAAAGCAGAGATATCACTTTGCCTACACAGGTCCGTATAGTCAAAGCTATGGTTTTTCCAGTACCCGTGTGCAGTTGTGAGAGCTGGACCATAAAGAAGGTTTAATGCCAAAGAATTGATGCTTTTGAACGGTGGTGCTAAAGAAGACTCTTGAGAGTCTCTTGGACAGTAAGGAGATCAAACCAGTCAATCCTAAAGGAAATCAACCCTGAATATTCATTGGAAGGACTGATGCTGAAGCTGAAGCTCCCATACTTTAGCCACCTTATGTGAACAGTTAACTCAATGGAAAAGACTCTGATGCTGGGAAAGATTGAAGACAGGAAGAGAAGGGGGCGGCAGAGGATGTGAGATGGTTTGGATGGTATCACTGAATGGACATGGGTTTGAGTAAACTCTAGGAGATAGTGAATGATGGGGAAGCCTGGCGTGCTGCAGTCCATGGGGTGGCAAAGAGTAGGATCCAATTTAGTGACTGAACAACAAGAACAGAATTGGCTGTTTATTCTTGAATCAATTCTGTTCCCAGGGTATCACTTTTATGACAGATTGGTTGAAGTGGGTTCCTACTAAATCTAACAATCTATGGATCTGACATGTAAATAGGTAAATAGGGAAATACAGTAAATAGGGAAATGATGAGAGAAGAAGCAGAGTAAAAAGTTGGTATCAACAAGGGCAGAAAGGTGTAAATCGCCTAGTTGATCTTCACTGATGCTCAGGTTAAGTCATTACCACCTCAGAAAGTTTCTATGGGCCCACGCCTAAGCACAGCTACCAAGGAAGCCGTTCCTCCTGCCCCTTACCAGAAGTAAACTCTCCCTGTCTGATCTCACTTAGGGTCTTGTTCCCTTTATAATCAATGAATGGCTTCTACATTCAATTATAATTCTTTATGCATCTCAAAGTATGTATTAAATGAGTGAAAAAATAAATTAATACATGAAAAAGTATTATGTTAATCTTATTTGAGTATAGTAAGTAAATAAAAATTAGAATGCATCTGGCTATGTCTTCCATGCCTGAGAAAATTAAAAGGTTGAACAAACTGTTTGAAAGTCATTGCAGAGTCTTTTCACAAAGCATAGAAGAAAACATTAGTATCCAAGCAACAGATAAAATGCTTCTGAATCTGGCAAGCTTAAAGAAAAAATCGGAAAAAGACAAGATATAGGCTTTAAGAGAAAAGGTACTCATAATTATATCCCACTTTAAGACAGGCAAAACTAAATTCTCAGAGCCTTCAATCTATCATTCAAACATTTATTGAGGTGCTGGGAAAGAGTCAAAACTGTATAAAACACAGCCCCTCCATTTAAGATACTTCTCAATTAATAAAGAAGATAAAACTGAAGAAAAATATTATAAATAAGGTGGAAGGCAGATCAAGTGCCCTAGTAGTGGTTTAGCTCAAAGCAGGATGACTTTTCAGGACCTCCTTTAGATCCAGCTTGGGGCAGGGCATCAGAAAAGACTTCGTAAAGAGGAGCAACTTGAACTTTACCTCGAATAGATGATACACAGGACTTGACTGAGGCAAGAGCAGTAGAGTGGTGTGTGTGAGTGTGTGTATATACACTTGCTTTCTTGTTTTCTTTGCTAGATGTGTTCTGTTTGCCCCTTTGGATCCAGAAAGTTGCTTTCTGTTCAAAGAATGACCTGATTGAACTATGGCAGGAGATTCTCTCATGCTTCCCGTTGGGTTTGGCTGGACAATGAGAAGCCCGTGAATAAAATCAGAGAGCCTAGAAAGCAGGGAGAATACTTTTCCCCCTAGATCCTGTACTGAGTGATTGTCTCAGACTGACAAAGTTTCTGGACCAAAGTCTTAACTATTTTTAAGACAGTCCTATTTACACAACAATTTTGCTTTCAATTTCTAGTGACTACTCCACCCTTCCCTAATTAGCTAATAACTACACTCTTTATAACCCTAAGGTCCTGCATTATTCTCTGTAGTTTTCCTAAATTTTTGTAAATATGTTTTTAATAAAATAATTTTTGAATTATTTTAATGTGAACATGCTGTTGGTTTTCTATTGGAATACTGATACCTATGGCCCTAGTGACAAATCAGGGTGGGACAAGCACATGTGTACACATGGTAGGATGATCAGAATACAGAGATTCTACCTATTGGGGAAATCACAGATGTTACCTTGAAGAAAGTAGAAGATCATGGCCAGTTCTTCCCCAAATCTGAATGACAATATTCAGATACATCTCTGAACTCAGATGAACCTAAGAATGAAGCTTTACTACCTTTTTCTATATCTCCTTCCATCTCTCCTGAACTCCAGGTTTCTCATAAGTGACCGTGTGGTGAATCCTCCTCAGGCCTCTGTCTCCTACTCATCCTGCTCTAAGATGTTCAGACTTGAAAAGTTTTCTAAACCAAATTCATTAGCATGGACACTCACATGTCATAAAACCTACTGAAATTATATGTGAAATATGTAGGTATATGTGAAAAAATGTAGGTATATGTGAATTTTTCTTGTGAGAGAGAATATTGGTTTTCCTCAGACATTTAACAGGGTAAATAATTCTCCACCCCCTCTACACCCCCCACCCCTCTCAACACACACACACTGCTTTAATATGAACAATTTGTCAATTTCTGATACAAAGCACACTGAACACTATAGACATGTCATGCATACATTGGTCCATAGAATGTCCACAGCAGTGTTCTATTGCACTCTCGAGTTAAAATACCTGGACTCTGATCAGGAATCTAATTAAACTAGACGATATGAAAATTTTTCTTAACTTTTAGATCCTAAACTTTCTCATGTATAAAATAAGAATGATAAAAAATAAATATAGCAGAGGAACATTATGGGAAATAAGTGAGATATTGTTCTTGAAAACTTCTTGTAAACTATAAGCACCCCACTCAGGAGATTTTTATTTTAAATGAGTCTCTTGCCCTTTAGCCCAGATGTGTGCATGAGTGCTCAGTCCCTTCAGTCACGTCTGACTCTTGGCAACCCTATGGACTGTAGACCGCCAGGCTCTTCTGCCCATGGGATTCTTCAGCTAAGAATATTGGAGTGTGTTGCCATACCCTCCTCCACGGGACCTTCCCCACCCAGGGATCGAACCCAGGTCTCCTATGTTGCAGGCAGATTCTTTACTGTCTGAGTCACCAGGGAAGCCAGCATCTAATGATGGTTCCCAGGTCCCAATGTTTTGCGTATTTTTGTAAATTCCTTCACATCATATCAGAAAGTGATCACTAACCTAAACTGATTCTGAAACTAATGCTTTTCTGAAATTCTTCTCTTAACAATTTCTACACAATTAATTGCAGCAACCTCACACTATTTTACTTGGAAGTGTTAAAAAATTGGATTTAACATTTCTGAAAATGCTTTGTCAGGAATAATATGTATTAAGTCATATATTATCACTTTCTCATCCATGTTATGAAAGTTTATGAGGCATTTGAAAAATTACCTTTATTTTAGCGCCTTGAATAAATTTATTGTTGTGAATCTGAGACAAATTATCACTGTGAATAACTGAAAGTTATTCATATCCAACTCCTTTCATTATTGTGTCATTTGAAACAGTTTGCCAAACTCCCTTCAGTTTTTTCAACTAAATTTTGGATAGTAATATTTAGTTCATACAAAGGGAACAGAGATAAATTCTGTGGATCTTCTTTAAGCTTCCTTTGCACTCCTCCCCCAGCTGTGGAGAACTGCCCACAGGCTGCTGGGGCTGTTAATTCAGAGTGAAAGTGTGGAAAGCCTGGGAGTTTGCATTCTTCTCACAAAGATCTTTAATCAACAACGACTGACTGTACAGCTCCCTCATCTAAAATCAGAATACACCTGAGGATGCATAAGATATCAAGATACATAAGTTTCCAAACTTCTCCTGTAGAATAAGGAGATGCTGGCCTCCATAGCGCATGTGTTTAAGTTGCTTCAGTCCTGTCTGACTCTTTGCAGCCCCATAGACTGTAGCCCACCAGGATCCTCTGTTCATGGGATTCTCTAGGCAAGGACACGGGAGTGGGTTGCCATTTTCTTCTCCAGGGGATCTTTCCAACCCAGCGACTGAACCCACATCTGCATTGGCAGGTGTGTTCTTTACCATAAGTGACACCTGGGAAGCCCTATCCTCCATAGAGCTTTGCCTAAATCTATCCATGTTGCCTTCCTTTCACTTTCCCCTCTTCTTACCCCATCCCCTTAGTGGATTCATCTAGGAGCCCTTTGTCAATAAATCACTAGCAGAAAGACCCTCATTCCAAGGCCACCACCAACCTAAGACATATAGTGTCCAGAAAACTGTAAACAATTGACAATTAAAGGGTATTGTAATAATACCAATATTAACATCATTAGTTCTAAAAATAGAGTAAATTCTGAATGTGTTTGATTCTCATCAAAGAACTCTTGAAGAACCTACATTACTATATTATAGGATCAATTAAATGCATTCACCCAAGGCCACATACAAATTAAATAAATATGTAAGTTCTTGGACAAAAAGGAATATATGGGAAAGTATATTGATCAAATAGATACCAAATGCTGTATCTTTGACAATCCTTGTAAAAAACTATCTAACATCTAGTGAAATTAAAGTGATTATTTCTCTTTAAGTAAATAGAACCTATTTACTTAAATATATATCTCTATAACTTTATCTACAGATTAATCAGATAATCAAACTTTGGGTTACATTTCTATACAGAAAACAAAACCACAAAGAAGCTGTATGTAGTTAATGATATAAGGCAAAATATTATTTGAGAGGTAAATAAAAGGGCCATGAATCCGGAGTCCTCAGTCCTCAGTCCTTGTTCCAACTGTTGACTTCATAATGCTCTTAAGCCTATTACTTAATCTAATTTTCTCAATATTTTATAAGATGAACTCTGCCCTTTATTTCAAAAGATAAACACATTTCAAACAATGATAAACTGATTAAATTTCTCTGCTAGCAGGTATCACATTAAGCTTTAAGATGAATCATGATTTATGAGTAATTAAATATATTTGTGGATTGCATTACTCTGAAGAACTGCATTTTTATCATCTGATTTACTGTATTGATTCAGAGAGGAAGGTTGAGACTCTGAACCCACAACTGCTCCACATAAGGGCAGCTGTGGGTTCTGAGTTAAGCAGCAAAAGTCTAGTGTCACAAGTATATTGTTCCCCTATGTAGTTTAGCAGTAGGAACTATTAGAAACCATTATTAGGCAGCATTCCTTATATACAAAACAAGTCCACTCAGTTATAATTTGTACTCCTGAAATATCTTGTTTAACATTACTGACATGGATAAATTTATTATTCTATTTTATAGCTTGACAAACTGAGTTTAACTTGCCCAAGGTCTCATTACAAACAGGTAGTGGAGATGGGATTTAAATCCAGCAGTCTGAGCCCACAGTCTCTGCCCTTATCTATTATGATATTCTGGTATGAGAAGAGAAGAAAGTGAAATGCTCCCATGAGGTAAGGGGTTGAGGGTTTGTATAAACATTGTAGTCAAAGTTAGGCTGGAAACATCTATCGCTTTGTTCTAATAATTCAAGTATGCATTGTGACTTTATTAAATTCATCTTTTCAAGTCTTAACTTTTCCTTTCTATGTTATATCAAGTCCACAAAAAGCAGATGATGATATTGGGTTCTGGAAACTTGTAACAGGCTTCATATACATTTCTTTCTTTTAAGAATATTATTTATTCTGCTGTCATGATTGTATTGTCAAACATTAAATTATTCTATGACCTGGACAGTTTTACTTATTGATTTAGTGTTTAAAAACTCACAAATTCTTACTATACTTCCCAATGAAGTTGAAGTTTCAAATACTGTGTTTCCACAGCACTGCATGCCAACAGATAGTTTCAATATTTTCTCCTTTTTCTTTTGCTATTTTTGCTATATTTTAACAGATATAAAAAGATTTGCAAAGGAAACCAAGAAGTGTCCTAGGAGGAAAGGAATAAAATGAAATACCAGACTACCACATCATAAAATGGAATATGAAATATTTCTGATAATTGCAGTGACTTAATCTGAAGTCACAGCAGAAAAGGCAGTAGGAGAAGGCTGGTTTACACACAATGAAAATCCTTCCTGTTCTACCCACTGTGGCCCTATGTAAATGTTGCCTTTGTATGTAAATGAAAAGAGCTGTTTCAGAAAAGAGCTTGGAATCTAGGAGTCCAGCATTTAGTTTCAGAGTGGTATGTAAGGTTACAGTTTAGGAAACCATAGGAAGAATGTCTTTCTTTTTCTCCTGCATCCTAAAATTAAATTGGATTACAAGCTCTCATGACTCTATCGCCAAATCACGTTAGAAGACAGTGACAGAACTAGATTGCCATGTTGATGTTGACAAAAGAACGAAGATATTTCAGAAGACATGCGTTAGGAAGTTCTGCTGCTAAGTCGCGTCAGCCGTGTCCGACCCTGTGCGACCCCATGCGACCCCATAGACGGCAGCCCACCAGGCTCCCCTGTCCCTGGGCTTCTCCAGGCGAGAATACTGGAGTGGGTTGCCATTTCCTCCTCCAGTGCATGAAAGTGAAAAGTGAAAGTGAAGTTGCTCAGTCGTGTCTGACTCTTCCCCACCCCATGGGCTGCAGCCTACCAGGCTCCTCCGTCCATGGGGAAAGAGTACTGGAGTGGGGTGCCATTGCCTTCTCTGTAGGAAGTTCAGAGTTGCTTAACTTAATTACTAAGATAGATGTGATATTAACTAATATGCCAAGATAATTAAGCAAACACATAGATTACATTAGTAAGGAACAATATAGCCTTTAAGTAACAGGTGAGGCATTGGACCAGGAGACTTAAGTCTCGGATCTGAGTTTGAGTCCTACACTGAGTCCAGTCATGCCAAGGTCAGATGCCTGCAACCCTGTCATTGGTGCCTGAGAATAGACACTCCTAAAAGCAACAAAGAAGACTGGTCCAACCAGTAGATAAACTTTGCCACTACAAGGATTGCCAAATGAAAATTAGAGAAGCCAAAAATATTGCAGGACTTCACATAGCAAGGGGAGAAAAATCCTTACCATAAAATCTTAGCTAATGTGTATTAAATGCCTGTAATATTTTTTTTGATGACATTTTTAAGCTTTCTCTACATTTCAACAGTTACTATACAGAAGAAGAAAATAATTTGCAGTGCTTTATGGGAGAAAGTTCATTCAGCAATAAGATTTTAATTTGAATTATTGTGTCAAGTAAATGTAGACATTCAGCTAATGGAGTTTTGTTTTAAATCAAGTTATATGTGGCAACATTTTTATAACAAGAAAGCTCTTTATTACAGAAACAAATAAAATTCAATAGTAGTTGATTGATGCAACTCACCAATAGGTCCCAGTTTGCCTTAAGAGAATTCCATTTTGAACTGCCTCATGCGCCACTGAGTGGCAAAATTTCAAAGGTTACTTAAGCTAGTACAATCAGCCCAACAGCTCACATAGAACTTTCACAGCTTCGAAACTAAGGAATTTCTGTGTCCTGAGAACATGGAGTAAGCATAAACAAAAGGTAGATATTCAAAGCAGTCAGCTAAAGGTCATTTCCACATAAAACGAATTAAACAAAATAGCCAGATTTTACTTGTCTAAGTACCTGGACTAAACAGCTCACATTTCAACACATTACAATTTTCTTATTCTCTGGCTCTTTACTGTCTCCTTTAAAAAGTGTTCAGGATTCTCTTGCCAGAAAATTGTCCAACTATGGAAGAAATCCCTGATTAAGTCTCCCCATTGGAATGTGAATGCCTTAGAGGTGTGGGCTGGCTCTTAAGTTTCCAGTGCATAGCAGAATAACCGGCATTAGAGTAATGTTTCGATAACTAGAGGAACTGAAATGTGTCCTCTCACCTTTGATTTCTTCTCTTTCTAATCATCCTTTCTTATTTTCCTCTTCTGATTTTCTAATTATAAACATTTCTCCGATTCTGTGTTGGGTCTTCTTTTTCTCTCATATATGGTATCTTTTTTTTTTTTTTTTTTTTTATCAATGGTAGCTCAGCTGGTAAAGAACCTGCCTGCAATGCAGAAGACCCCAGTTAGATTCCTGGGTCATGAAATTCCCCTGGAGAAGGGATAGACTACCCACTCCAGTATTCTTCGGCTTCTCTGGTGGCTCAGATAGTAAAGAATCTGCCTGCAATGTGGGAGACCTGGGTTCAGTCCCTGGGTTGGGAAGATCCCCTGGAGGAGGGCATGGGAATCCACTCCAGTATTGCTGCCTGGAGAATTCCCATGGACAGAAGACCTTGGCAGGCTACAGTCCATGGGGTTGCAAAGAGTCAGACATGACTGAACGACTAAGCACAATGACAATGATAGATCAAACTTGATATGCCATTTCTTCTAAGAGATCTTTCCATAGCCTCCTCAATTACATGAATTTTTCTCTCTCTTTTACTCATAGTATTTTGTACCCCAAGGTATGTCAACTGAGTTTATTTGGCCCTACATAACAGTTACTGAAGAACTTGATAATATATTAAAGAGTGACTGCTGTCAGAAATTATAACCAAAGCTAACCATTGATCCAAAATAATATAAGCCACATTGTTTATGAATGCTAAATGAAAGTTCAATTTTTAATCTGAGACAACCATTTCAAACCAGAAAAATTATATATATATACAGTTCTAAAATCACTGAATGTGAAAAAATAGGGACAGAAAATTTCTCTCTAGAAGTAGAGTTGTTTGATTACTACCTTTTTTACAGTTTTCACATTCCAATTACTCATCTTTCTGCTCACTCTCAGATGAAAACTTTGCTTCTTATTTTACAGAGAAAACAGAAGCAATAGGAGAGAATTTTCACAGGATACCATGACAGTAACTATCAAGCTACCTGTTTTTCTGCAAATCATTCTATCTTTACTAGAGTCATTATTGAAAAGCTGTCAGGGTTCCTATCTAAAACCAATGCTTCTACTGCTGCACTGGATGCCATCTCTGCTATCACTCAAAGACAATTACTCAGTAATTGTCCACTCTGTCTCCTGAATCATCAGTTCCTCACTTTTCATTTTAATATATCTTTCCAATCACAAACAAATGTGCTGACCTGCACAAGGAATTCAGGAAGGAAGGAAAGATTGAAGGAAGGGAGAAAGGGAGGGAGGGAGGAAGGAAAAAAAAGAAAGAAAAAATAAAGAAAAAGTCCTCTAGATTTCACATGTGCTATCATGCATTTCTCTTTTCCATTTAAAAAAGAAAATTCTTATAAATAGTTTCTCTGCTAGTTTCCTCCAGTTCTTATACCCCCATCTCTCTCAAACTTGCTTTAATCCAGCTTTGACTTCATTGCTCCATAAAGAAGTTCAGTTCAGTTCAGTTGCTCAGTCATGTCCGACTCTGCGACCCCACGAACCGCAGCACACCTGGCCTCCCTGTCCATCACCAACTCCCGGAGTCCACCCAAACCCATGTCCATTGAGTCAGTGATGCCATCCAGCCATCTCATTCTCTGTCATTACCTTCTCCTCCTGCCCTCAATCTTTCCCAGCATCAGGGTCTTTTCCAATGAGTCAGCTCTTTGCATCAGGTGGCCAAAGTATTGGAGTTTCAGCTTCAACATCAGTCCTTCCAATGAACACCCAGGACTGATCTCCTTTAGGGTGGACTGGTTGGATCTCCTTGCAGTCCAAGGGACTCTCAAGAGTCTTCTCTAACACCACAGTTCAAAAGCATCAATTCTTCGGCACTCAGCTTTCTTTAGAGTCCAACTCTCACATCTATACATGACCACTGGAAAAACCATAGCCTTGACTAGACGGACCTTTGTTGGCAAAGTAATGTCTCTGCTTTTTAACATGCTATCTAGGTTGGTCACAACTTTCCTTCCAAGGAGTGTCTTTTCATTTCATGGCTGCAATCACCATCTGCAGTGATTTGGGAGCCCAGAAAAATAAAGTCAGCCACTGTTTCCACGGTTTCCCCATCTATCTGCCATGAAGTGATGGGACCAGATTCCATTATCTTAGTTTTCTGAATGTTGAGCTTTAAGCCAACTTTTTCACTCTCCATTTTCACCTTCATCAAAAGGCTCTTTAGTTCTTCGCTTTCTGCCATAAGGGTGTGGTGTCATCTGCATATCTAAGGTCATTGATATTTATCCCGGCAATCTTGATTCCAGCTTGTGCTTCCTCCAGTGCAGCGTTTCTCATGATGCACTCTGCATATAAGTTAAATAAACAGGGTGACGATATACAGCCTTGATGTACTCCTTTTCCTATTTGGAAACAGTCTGTTGTTCCATGTCCAGTTCTAACTGTTGCTTCCTGACCTGCATACAGATTTCTCAAGAGGCAGGTCAGGTGGTCTGTTATGCCCATCTCTTTCAGAATTTTCCACAGTTTATTGTGATCCACACAGTCAAAGGCTTTGGCATAGTCAACAAAGCAGAAACAGATGTTTTTCTGGAACTCTCTTGCTTTTTCGATGATCCAGCAGATGTTGGCAATTTGATCTCTGGCCCCTCTGCCTTTTCTAAAACCAGCTTGAACATCTGGAAGTTCATGGTTCACGTATTGCTGAAGCCTGGCTTGGAGAATTTTAAGCATTACTTTACTAGCATGTGAGATGAGGCTGTGCACCAGAGAATAGATGCTTTCGAACTATGGTATTGGAGAAGACTCTTGAGAGCCCCTTCGACTGCAAGGGTATCAAACCAATCAATCCTGAAGGAAATCCACCCTGAATATCAATTGGAAGGACTGATGCTGAAGCTGAAGCTCCAATACTTTGGCCACCTGATCCAAAGAGCCGACTCATTGGAAAAGACCCTTGATGATGAGAAAGATTGAGGGCAAGAGAAGAAGGGGACAACAGAGCGTGAGATGGTTGGATGGCATCACTGACTCAATGGACCTGAGTTGGGGCAAGCTCCAGGATATGGTGAAGAACAGGGAAACCTGGTGTGCTCATTCCATGGGGTCACAAGAAATCAGACATTATTGAGTGAATGAACAACAGGGAGGCAAATGAATGCATGTTTATAAAACTATCAATCTTCATTTCTCTTTTAACTTAATGTGCTGCATTTGACACAACTGAAACACTTCACTGGGTTTTGGAGCTCAGGATTAACTTCTCCAAGTCCAGTCGCTTGACCACTGGCCTTCATGAGAGGGAGATGGCCTCCTATAAACACTCTAAGGAAATGGGCAACAAATGGGCTACAACCAAGTGCCATCAATTCAAGTCTCCCTCAATCATGAATCTGAAGGAGCATTAGAGGTAGGCTAAGGTTCTACCGTATCATACAACTACATCAATAGGTATGGACCTCAGCCTTGTCTATGATCATATTAGGGGAGAAGCTAGTGCTCTCTGGGATATACAACCTAAAAGCTTTACATGCCAGTGGGCAGAATCCCTTACTCCAAGTGTGATATCAGCCCACGGAGTCCTTGTGTCCACACAGTGATGTTTAAATATTGTGTCTATATTCATCATAAAATTGGTATACAATTTTTAAATATTTTATTTTGCCTTTATCAGGTTTGATACCAAAGAAAAATTGGCATGATAAAATCAGTTATATAATTCACTATCATATCTGTCAGAGATGAATGGGAATGGGTATTGGAAAATGGGTAGTCATTTTGCCAAAATTCTCTGTCTGAATCTCAATCACAATTAAAGCATACTTGAATCAGTTTTCTGAGATCATCATCAGACATTTTCTCAAGGCAAAATATTGCTTAGTATCCTCTGAGATCCTTTAGAAAGCCCAGACTCTTTCTTTCATCCTTAAAGCTTTATTAATGAGCAAATAGTAAAAATTTTATTTTATTCATATTTCTCACACAAAAATGCATGAAAATTGACCTCAGAATAAAGAGATCAAAACTGTTATTTTCTGTGTGCTGTTACTTTCTATTTCTGTTAATAGATTTCTCTTGGGTACTTTTGGTGTCTCCCAAATATCTCTCCTTACTCTATCTATCAGTGTATATTTTGGGATAAAGAATGAAGAACCAAATTTCATCTTTAAAAACTGTATTTATATTAGTAAAGAGAAGTAATGGGAGTAATTGTCTGATATATTTGCACTGCTGAATTAAAACCCTAAATACTATTTTTCCTGACAATGCAAGAATTTTGCTCTTAGTTATATTTTTAAAAAATGTATTTTACTGTTCCTAAATGTAAAATTACTATATAAAAATTATTTTTCATTTCATTTTTTCATTCATATTGAAACCAGTTTTATAATTCACAATACATCAAACCTCATAAAATAATTCAAAGAGAGTTTTAGTGTAATTTTTTTTAAAAAAGAATTTCCTCTGTATTCTCTATTATGCATCTGCTCATAGGTGAGATTTCATAAGAGAATTGTAGAATTAATATTCTAGCACAAATAGGATGTAGTCTATCATTTTGAGTACATTCAAATGTACGCAAATAAGACTTCCTGAATAAGCTCTAATAAGACTTCCTGAATCATTGAATTCAATCTCAACATAATTTACTTTAGGAAATGCTAAGTGAATGTCATTGACCACTCAGCATATTATATCTTAGAGTGTCTTAAATTTTGTTTCTATTTTATTTAAAATGGCTGGAATAAAATTGCATTATGAGTTTACTGGGGAAAAATAAATGAATTTCTCATAAACACTATGAGTCAAATTTAAAGACATATTAATGCAAATACACCTTTACTGGCATTGAGTAAAATGCTAACTCATTGCTTTTCTGTATTCATTACAATGACAACCAAGTCAACTATAGCTTTGATCGTCTATTTAGAAGAAAACTATTTGGTAATTGATATTAGGTAAATGTATTTATCAAGATGAAATAAGAATGTTTACTCTAATTGAGATAATACTACATTGTCTTAATTTAATTGGATTTCTTATTTTTTATTTTTTTAGTATGACAGACATAATGAGAAATGGGAACTACCTGATTCCATTCCCTCTGGAGACGAGAACAGAGGATGAGGACATAAATTAACAGAGATTCAGTGGCTAACAACTAAGTCAAACAAGAACAAGCTGAGGAGGTAAAAGGGAGGTGAAGATAAACCAGCAGAAAAGAGCAAATTGAACTGTTCAATAGCAAAGAGGAGCTGAATCAGATACAGGAGTATGAATACAAGATTAGAAGAATGACAGAAAACCTTGTAGCTATAGAAGAGAAAAATAAAGTTATAGGAATTTAGGAGACTATCGAGTTTATACTTAGGATATATTGTTCTCTGTATTAATTTGTATATGACATATGCATTTACAGATTGTGGCATGGGGAACTTGCCAGTAGATCATACTTTTATTTTGAATTATTTCATTCAAATTTACCAACTGTGGTTTATCCAATATAAGGTAATAAAGAATAGTTATAATTTTAGTTAGTCTCACATTCACAGGCTCTCAGAAAATTCCAATATTTTTTGTAGGTGCACAAAAATTAAAGGAAAATGTGCAAAAAGTAATTGACAATGATCTTTTAATGTATTACAAATCTACAAATTAATGAAACTGGATTATCTTTACACTCATCCAACCAATTGAATCTTTGGAAATTAAGAATCAAGATGTTTGGAATTATGATATTTCATTTGTAATGGTAAAGTTTTTATTTTAAATCTGCTAATTTATTGATTAGCATGCCCACATATTTTTAAGGACTTTACTTTGTAATTCAAAATAATTGACTATTTTTCTCTGTAAGTTATTTCCTTTTCCATAAGCTACATCATGATTTGTTCTTAATGCACTTTTCAAAAAGCAATACAGATAATTTGTTCTTTTGTGACATCAACTTAAAATAAACAACTACAGTCTGTAACCACAGATGAGGTAAGAATGAACATTTGGAAATTAAAAATGAAAGAGATAAATAAACATATTCCAATTGAGATGGTATAATAATTAGAAAAGAGCCAGATAAGTATAACAATTTGCACACTTACATTTTCAGTCACTAGTGCCATTTTTTTTTAAAGCATCATCATTCTCAAGCAGTTGCTGTTGTATATGCAAGACAGGTTGAGAACACTATGCCTTCTTGTTCCTTTAAAACTTCCCTCTCCAAAGAATACTTCATGTGTTGAAAATGGTGATGCTGCAAATAGTGGAAAAGGAAAATACTCTTTATGTATTTACAAATAAATGTTTGGGATTTCAATCAGAAGTTTATATATCCCATGAAAACTAAGCAAATATTTTAGATGTTATTTTATAATAGAAGATTCCATTTCTATTTCAAAAGATTTAGTAAGCAATATATAAATAAGCCAAAGAATTGATGCTTTTGAACTGTGTTGCTGGAGAAGACTCCTGAGAATCTTTGGACAGCAAGGAGATCAAACCAATCAATTCTGAAGTAAATCAACCCTGAAAATTTTCTTTTCTTCCCAACTCATTTATCCTACTTAGAATGTATGACTGTTCAAAACCATGTATGTTGGCAGAAACTTGATGGTTCAGCTCCCCTTTTAGATTATCAGCACTTCATACTTGTAGCAATGAACTTTTATTATTATTTCTCAAATAGTTGTTTATTTTCATTACAAACAGTCACTATTTTAAAAGCTCAAAATGAAAGAGGAATCACTGAGTCCTAACAGCTTTCCCAAAGACTACATTTTGATTTCAAATCTGACTGTGTTTTCCCTTTAAGATCTAGGGCTATTTTACATACAGAGTACTAAATAAGTACTTTGAAATTCTGGTATTATGAAATTTAAATAAAATGCATTATATCTAGTAGGCTTCCAGCATTTCTTGTGATAATTCCAAGTCCCCAGATTTTAAATTGTAAATGGGATTCTGAAGATTTACTAATATCAGAAGTTCTTCTGAAAAAAAGTTATTGAACTGTTTTAATAGTAATTCATTTGTCATTATAATTTATGACAAAGGAAAGTACAAGTTATTCTGAATGTTTTCGAATAGACTTTCTTCCATAAAGACAAAAAAGACCACTTAGTGTTATAAAAAATTGTATTTAAAGGCAACCAATGTAGAATCCAGTGACCTCTTGAGGGTACCTGAAATACAGTTGAACTACAATCATCAGTCCCGGGTGTTCATTGGAAGGACTGATGTTGAAGCTGAAACTCCAATACTCTGGCCACCTGATGCGAAGAGCTGACTCATTGGAAAAGACCCTGATGCTGGGAAAGATTGAGGGCAGGAGGAGAAAGGGATGACAGAGGATGAGATGGATGGAGGGCATCATCGACTCGATGGACATGGGTTTGTGTGGGCTCCGGGAGTTGGTGGTGGACAGGGAGGCCTGGCGTGTTGTGGTTCGTGGGGTCGCAAAGAGTCGGACACGACTGAGCAATTGAACTGAACAATCATCAATGCTTTCACAACTCATAATTCTAAATAAGAGTGTTATTTATAAAGAAGTGCAAATTGACTTTTACATTCAAATTTAGTTAAATAAAGGCACTCAAGTATTCTTCCTGGATTAAAAAAATGTAATGATACATATACATATAGTTCAAAATACAATATAAAATAATTACAGCTTGTTGCTACAAAAAATGAAGGCAAAAATAATATATGAATTCATTTAGCATTCAATAATACATAAAAATTAGTCACAATCACTGCATCAAATCATCTATATATATCAAAGTGTAGATGGTACTTCATGATTTTTAGACTTCTCAAATTTTAATTTACTAGAATTAAAATATTTCTGCAATTAGGTCATAGATATCCCATTTGTATTCCTTGGCCAAATTTTTCTCCTTCTTTCCCTGTGGGTCTTGAGTTGTGTTCTGCCCTTGGAGAAGCACCCCACAAGGCAGAAGATGAGGATTTAACTGATTAAACCCTGTCAAAGATTAAGAGTCTCTGTATGTTCCAATTATGTCAAAATCCACTGGATCTAAGAGCTAAAAATAATACTAAGTCTCTCCTTGTCACTTGGGTTTTCCAATATTAGCATTTGTGTTAGTAACTTGCTACTGATGTTTTCTATATACATAGACACACACACGTGTGTGTATACATATATGTGTGTATATAGATATACATAAAATAAGCCTTTATATATACATACACACAAAATAAGCTTTATCCTTGATAGGAGGAAGAAAGACCTCCAAAACGTTATTTTGGGTCTTCAAAAAATTGCTTAGAAATATAGTAGGTAATGTAAATGTACAAAAAATGTACAATGTTTTTAAATGAACACAAGAATGTTGACTTAATGTGTTAACAAATCTGTTTTAAAAATAACTGCAATAGGATTGATGGGCTATTTCTGAGGGAATTGTAAGAACTATTCTAAATCTAGAGCTATGTTCCAAGAAGATGAAATTAGCTCACCCATTTATTTCTCTTGCTTTAAAAAAATCTCACTGAAAATCCAAAGAAAATTTTTATAAAATTGAAGAAAACCCATAGTACTAATGAAAGATATAAAGACCACCATTGATACACCAAAGCACCGAGGAATTTCTAGAACAGATACACAAGAAGAGATCAAATTGATGGTATAAAACAATCATTGCTGGGCACACAACATATGGTTTCATAAGCAAAAAGGGTCTCCATGGGAAATAAATAGAAATGTTCAATAATTTTCAAGCTCAGAAATGTTGGAGCTGAGGTACTGGAGCCATGGGTGGTAAGTGTAGATAACTGAAGGACTTGCAAAATTCTAATAATGTCCAGAATGAATTTATACTGAGACATTTTTCTTAACATGGGTGGTAGGGTCCTGAAATAGCCAAGATAAAAAGGGAATAAAATCCTACATAGATTTGGGCAGGCTCAAGAAATAAAGAGAAAAGTACATCCTTCACAGTATATTAGTTAACTTTCCATGTCACCATAATATTTGCATCCCTAATTTTCATTGGCACTAAAGGATCTAAGGAGACACTGCCACAACTAAAATCCCAATAGATGCTGGAAGATAAATGGGTTCAAGCATGACGTGGGTTGGGAGTGAGTGAGAATGATGAAAAGATCTTGATGGATCTTCCAGGCGAATACTCACTAGCAACCAAAGGTACCAATCTGGTAATTGTCTATGGACCAGGAAGGAAGGCTCAGAGTCAGTCAGTGCCCACTTGGTACATGTAGAACTTGCTCATGAATTTCCACAACATGTTTGCATTTCAAGAGGGACCCTCAGAAGATAAAAAAAAACAAACTCTAAGCACCCCCACCTCCTGCCTCTGGCAACCACTAACCTAAAGTGACTAAAGGGAATCAAAATGTATAATACAAATTTCCAGTTATAAAATAAATAAGTCATCGGGGAATAAAGTACAGTATTGTTGCTATCATTACTAATATCGTATTGCATTTTTGAAAGTTACTAAGGGTAGGTTATCAAATTCTCATGATAAAAATTTTGTAACTACACATAGTGACAAATATTGACTGTATTTATTATGGTAAACATTTTGTAATACATGTGAAAATTGAACATTATGCTGTACACCTGAAACTAATATAATGTTATATGTCAATTACATCTCAATAAAAATTGCAGAGAGAACTCACTCTAGTTATTTATATGTGTCAATAAACTTTAATTAAATGCAAACAAAATTGTTCTAACTTTTAAAGTACAGGCTTAAAAAAAAATCTAGCTGTATTGTCAATGAGATTTAAGAAAATGTGACATCAATTAACTGTAATATTTTGTTCTTAAAAAGAGGAGGCTGAATGGCAAGGAACACAATTGTCTAATCATGAGGCAGAGAGTATGCTTAGTTTTGTAAGAACTCGCAACCTATTTTCTAAAGTAACTGTAACATTTTGCATTCCTACCAGCAATGAATGAGAGCTCTTGCTTCACATCCTTTCCAGCATTTGGTGCTGTCATTGTTTTCAATTCTAGCCCTGTTAATAGGTGTGTACTGGTTTCTCACTGCTGTTTTGATTTTCTAGTGATATATGATGTGAAGCATCTTTATATATATCTATTTCCTTTTGTATATTTTCTGGTGAATTGTCTGTTTCGATCATCGCTCATTTTTTAACTTGTTTGATTTTTTATTGTTGAGTTTTTAAGAGTTGTATGTTTATTTTGGATACCATTTTTTAAATCAGGTAATTGTTTTACAAATATTGTCCCCTCATCTGTGGCTTGTCATTCTCATTCATAGAGCATAAGTTTTAAATTTATACAAATAAATTTAAAACTTATGTCCAAAAAAAAAAACCCATGTGTTTATACAAATTTCTTCATAATTGCTAAACTTGGAAGCAACAAATATGTTCTTTAATAAAGTGAATGGAATAAAAAAAACTGTAGAACTTCCATAAAAGAGTATTACTCAGCAATAAAAAAGAAATAAGCTATTTCATTACAAAAAGACGTAGAGGAATCTCAAAAACAGAAATGCTAAGTGAAAAAAGTCAATCTGAAAAGACTACACCATATTTCAAACAAAGTATCCTGAAAAAAGCAAAACTATGGAGAAAGTAGAATGATCAGTGGGTTGCCAGGAACTCAAGATTAGTGGTGGGAGGGATCAAAAGGAAGGACAGAGGAGGAGCACAGGAGGTTTTAGGAGAGTGAAACTATTCTGATACAATAGTGGTGGATATACATCATTATGCATTTGCTAAAACCCACAGAATCTACAAGACAAAGAGGACAATTTACATTAGGGTAAACTAATGTGGACTTTAGTTAATATTAATGTACTTATACTGTTACATCAAATATAACAAATGTATCATACCAATACAGACAGCAAATACCAGAGGAAATGGCAATCCGTTCCTGTATTCTTGCCTGGAAAATCCCGTGGACAGAGGAGCCTAGTGGTCTATGGCCTATGGGGTTGCAAAGAGTCAGACATGACTTAGCGACTGAACAACAACAAATACAGATGGAAATAACAGGAGAGACTGTGGAGGGGGGACTATATATGTATTCCTTGTACTTTCCAAAGGACCTTCCTGTAAACCTAAAACTTCTCTGAAAATATAAGACGTTAATTTTGAAAATATGTAATCTGTCATATATCAAGAACAAAAGTAGCTTTTTTAAAAAAAAATTAACACATATTGTTAATACAGATTAGAATTGTTGTTCAGTCGCCCAGTCATGTCTGATTTTCTGTGACCCCATGGACTGCAGCACACCAGGCCTCCCTGTCCCTTACCATCTTCCAAAGTTTGCCCATGCTCATGTCTATTGCATCAGTGATGCCAGCAACCATCTCATACTTTGATGCCCTCTCCTCCTTCTGCTCTCAATCTTTCCCATCATCAAGGATTTTTCCATTGAGTCAGCTGTTTGCATCAGGTTCAGCTTCAGCTTCAGCATCAGTCCTTCCAATGAGTATTCAGGGTTGATTTCCCTTAAGATTCACTGGTTTAATCTCCTTGCTGTCCAAAGGACTCTCAAGAGTCTTCTGAAACACCACTGTTTGAAGGCATCAATTAGAATAGATTAGAATACACCCAACTTAAAATCAAAATGTTGTTTAGGAGGTGAACTCAGACTGTTAAGAGCAACAGGAAAAAGAAATTTTAGAAACCATAATATCTCTATTGAAGTATAATTTACATAGTTTAACATTCACCCATTTTAGAGTTGTATAATAGCTACCACAATTTAATTTTTAAAACATTTCTATGTAGCCCCCAAATACCCACATGACACTTTGTAGTTAATCTCAGTTTCCAGTCTTGGCCCAAAGCAATCACTGGTCTCTTTTCTGCCTTTATATATTTGAATATTTGAATATTGAATGACAGAGTCATTCAATATGTAGCCTTTTCTGTCTGTTCTGTTTCATTCAATATAATGTATTTTAGCTTCATGCATGTTACTGTATATGTCAATAATTTGTTTCTACTGACTTCTGAGTAGTATTCTATTTTATATATATATATATATACACACACACAGACACACACACACACTTTATTTTATTTATCCATTTCATAGTTGATGGATTTTGGATTTTTCACTTTAGCACTGTTATGAATAATGATAGCATGAATATTCACAAATAGTTCTTTTTGTAAACATTTATGTTTTAGTTCTTTGGATAGATACTTAGAAGTGTAATTGCAGAATTTTATGTTAAATATACATTTAACTTGCTAAGAAACTATCAAACTATCTTCTAAAGTAGCTTAAACATTTCACGTTTCTACCAGAAGAATATAAAGTTTCCATTTTCCCCCATATCCTTGCCTTCATTTGTTATTATTAGTCTTTTGGTTTATAGTCATTTTAGTTGGTATATAATAACATCTCATTGCAGTTAGAAATGGAAAACTTGAGAGAAAAATATGAAAAGAAAGAAAAAAATAAAGAGATGCAAAAACAGGTGACAGGATTTTCAGAAAAGGAAATTGAATGCAGTGAATAAAGAATAACAAAGATGTGGTTTCAGTGAAAAATATTGAATAAAGATACCCAGATGTGCTTTTGGTGACCTTTACAAACTCCAGTGAGAAATTTAAAAAAAATCATGTCAATTTCTATACAAATATTTTACCTAAAAAAAAAGATAATCAGATTGACATCGGTCTTATTACTTACCATGCTCAATTCTAGGAGACAACATAGTAGCATTTACCATATTGAAAACAGATGATTCTGAACTTAGATAACCAGCCCAACTACTATTCTCCCCAAAAAGGCTAAAGAAAATACCAGTCAACTTGCTTGGGAAGAAATAGGGAAAATATTATAGCTAATTAAAGCATAAATATAAAAGTCAGAATATAAGAATCAAGAAATGGTAGCAAGGCATAAATGTCATAAATAAAAAATTGCAATATTGTATAATACTGCTACACAGATAAGTGTTCTGAGAACACAAAGGAGAGACATTTCAACAGTGAACATATAAAAGTGGTCACAATATGTGAAGATCTTTATATTGCAAATTAATTCCTGTAAGAAATTAACCACAATGAAAGAAATACAGATAAGCTAAGAAGACAAAACAACTTGGCCAATTGAGAATTTTAATCTATGCCATCCCTAAACAAGGATGATGGGCATGTGAACCAACTGTCCACAGTGGCCAAGATGAGAGCTATATATCAACCTGACATCAAGACCTTTTATTTACCAAAGCCCATCTAGCAACTGTTGCCTCTGAATGTCCAGTCTAACAGCAACAGAGATCAATGCTGAGTCCCCATATGGCACGTCCTCAAGGATACCAAATTGCAACCAGATGGCAAGTTGACTACAGTAAATCCCTTTCCTTGAAAGGATCAGAGATTTTTTTTCCCACAAGGATAAACATTTATTCCAGGTGCTGGTTGGTCTTTCCTGAACATAGAGCCTCAGTTAGCACCATTATCTGGATGTTGACTAAATACCTGGTTCACAAGCAAGGAATCCCATACAATATATTATCTGACCAGGAAGTGTTACAGTGGGCACATGACCATCAAATCTACTGGCCATATCACAAAACACACCATTCCAAAGTGGGCAGGTCTCATGGAGCACTGGAATAACTTTGTTGTTGCTGTTCAATTACTAAGTTGTGCCCAACTCTTTGCAATCTCATGGACTGCAGGATGCCAAGGCTTCCCTGTCCTTCACTATCTCCTAAAGTTTGCTCAGACTCATGTCCACTGAATCAGTGATGCCATCCAACCATCTCATTCTCTGTCACCCCCTTCTCCTGATCTCAGTTTTTTCCAGCATCAGGGTCTTTTCCAATGATTTGGCACTTCACATCAGGTGGCCAAAGGAATAACCTTTAGCAGAGCTAAACTAAAGTTCCATTACAGAGGCAACACTTGGAAGAATAGGGTACAATCCTTTAGGATGCAGTATACTATAAACCATAGACTTCTGTATGGCACTTTGTCTACTATGCAAAGAATACATAGGTCCAGAAGAATACATAGGTCCAAAATCAAAGAGGTAAAACCATAAGTGACTCCAATTACCATCTGACTCAGTGATCCACTGAGGAATTTGAATCTCTGCAACTCTCTTGCTCATATTTTAGTCCTAGTCTTCAATGGAAGCATACATAGTCTTTATAAGTTGCACAACAATGAGTCCACTGATTTAAAAACCATGGCTGCCAGAAGGACACTTTGGACACCCTGTGTCCAGAGAACATCTGTCAAGAGAAGTCATCCTTGTGCGAGGGGTAATTGACTCTGTTCAGCAGGAAGACAAGGACTTCTTTTGCACAAGAATAGACCAAAGTGAACAGTAAAATCAAAGTGATCACTTGAGAAACTCCTGGTTTTATAACTTTTCTCATCTTTTGTGTGAATGAACACAAATAGCAACCAGCCTGAAATGGGTATAACTAGCAAGGGCTCAACTGTCTCAAGTAGAAGTTCTAGGTCATTATACCAACTAAGCCAGGTGAAGTGATAAGTAAGGTTGTGGGTAATATAAAATGAAGAGTAAAGGAGAAAGGATGAGTACTAGTTTCAACCTCAAGACCAATTGCAGTAAGTTAAGTGCATCCCACTAACCTCTCCTTTCTAAATTTGCTCTCAGAAAAAGGCCACAGGAGCCACAGAGAAGATGCTCCCAGACATGCATGGAGAAGTTGCCTAAGCCTAAGTGTTAGTTGCTCAGTCACGTCCAGATCTTTGCAACTCCACGGTCTATAGTCCACCAGGCTCCTCTGTCCACGGGATTTCCCAAGCAAGAATACTGGAGTGGGTTGTCATTTCCTTCTCCAGGGGGTCTTCCTGACCCAGGGATTGAACCTGGGTCTCCCACATTGCAGGCAAATTCTTTACTGTCTGAGCCACCAGGGAAGCCCCAGGAAGCATGGAGAAGCAGATCTGTGCTATATAATAGACTCTGGTGGCATTGGAAATTCATCACTGCTGCGCCAGGGAGTATGACTGACTAACAGCCCGGCTGTTGCCCTTGTGAATCCACCAGCATGTTTGCAAGGGAATGGCAACCCACTGCATTATCCTCTCCTGGAGAATTCTATGGGGTTGCAAAGAGTTGGACACGACTGAGCAACTAACACTTTCACTTTCATGCTTCCTGTATACTGCTTAAAGCCAATGACTGAGCACAGTGGGAATACTTAATGAAGGTCTTTTTCTGCGGAAATAATGCACTCTTGTAACAGAGAGCCATGACTCTAGGATATTCCATCAAGCTGACCAAACATACTTAGATTCTAGAATTTTCTTAGTTCTTTCTTAGAGTCTCGGACTGTTCCTTTCTAATCCTCTTTCTTACTCTCTTTACCTCAAATGTGTCAAACCAAACTTGCTTGGAGACCAAAATCCACTGATGCTTAAGTCCTATAGCTGACCCTCCATATGAGGGATTCTGTATCTGCAGACTCAATCAACCATGGATCCTAAATATAGAACATTGTTGAATCAGTATATGGGGAATTTGTGGATTTGGAGGGCCTACTGTAGTCTTACGACAGCACTTGAAGGAGAGAAATGCTGCATGAAGGAGTTTGAACAACATGTGCAGGGCCACTCCTTCACTGCCAGCCATGCAAATCACCCATTTTACATTACTTAGTAAAGCTTTTGGCTTCCTGATATTTCTGTATTCACTCCCTCTCTTTTTCTCCCTCTTTTCCGCCCCCCATTGCCCTCTCTCTCCCATTCTTCTCCTTCTCCCTCTCTTCTCACCCCGCCACTTGCTACAGTCAGACTTTCCTCCTGAGTTTCTCTTCATTTCAAATATCTATATGAAAGTTACGTACTGAAGTACATGTAAACACTAATTACAGTTTATAACTGTAATTCTTAATAGACATGACGGTTAATTTACATGTCAACGTGACTGGGTCACAGAGTGTCCAGACATTTGGTCAAACACTATTTTGGAAGTGTCTATGAGGATGTTTCTGGATGAGATTAACATTTGAATCAGTACACTGAAGAAAGCAGATTGCTCTTCTAATGCAGGTGGGTCCATTCATTGGTTGAAAGACTGAATAGAACAAAAATGATGATCCTCCTGTGAGGAACTGTTGCCTGACTGCCTTCTAGCTGGGACATCAGTTTTTTTTCCTTCCTTTAGACTTTAACTGAAACATTGGCTTTTCCTTTGTCTAGGTCTACTGACACTCAGACTACAATGACAACATTGACACTCCTGGGTCTCTGGCCTGCCAATTGCAAATCTTGACAACTCTCATCCTCCATAATATCACATGAGCCAATCACTTACACTGAGTCAATCTCTCTATCTCTTTCTGTCTCTGTCTCCACTGAGAGAAAGAGAGAGTGAGAGAGAGAAAGAGATTTCAGTGTCTCTGTTTCTCGGGATAGTCCTAACAAATACGATGGAACTGTCGTGTTATTAAAGCAAAGAGTAGGCTGAAGAATTTTACATAGAAACTACATACTTGATTCTCTCTTCAAACCTATAAAATATAAGAGACTAATGCATGCCTTGTACTGTCCTCTTTTTGCTTTATTTAGCTTTGAGCTTCTAAGTCTATCCAGGCATAAAACAATCATGTTGGGAAAAGCTAGAGTATTTGCTTTCTATTACTGTATATCTGATTATGACAGCTTAGTGGCCTTAAACATCTATTTATTAACTCACAGCTTTATAGGTCAGGAGTTCAGCTACAGTGTGGCTGAGTTCTCAGCTCAAGGTCTCACAGGCTGAAGACAGCGTCAACCAGGCTGCATTCTCACTTGGAAACTCTGACAGAAGATGTGCTTCCAAAGTCACTGAAGTTGTTGGAAGAATTAATTCCCTTGGGGTTAAAGAACCCAAGATTCCTGTTGTATTGCTAGCTGTGGATGGGGGACAGATCCCAGTTCCTAGAGGCTGTTCTCAGGTCCTTGTCAAATGGTTTTGTCCAACTCAGCAACAAAGAATAGGCTGTGTATCAAATTCCTTTCTGACTTTGATTCTCCCTGACTGCTGTTTCTGAGATCATGAGAGAAAAAATCTCTGCTTTAAATGGCTCATATGATTAGGTCAGGAACAGCTGGGATGATCTCCCAGTTTGACCTTCAGTTCAAATCAGTCGCTCAGTCATGTCTAACTCTTTGCGACCCCATGGACTGCACCACGCCAGGCTCCCTTGTCCATCACCAATTCCCATAGCTTACTCAAACTCATGTCCATAGAGTCGGTGATGTCATCCGACCATCTCATCCTCTGTTGTCCCCTTGTTCTCTTGCCTTCAATCTTTCCCAGCATCAGAGTCTTTTCAAATGAGTCAGTTCTTCGCATCAGGTGGCCAAAGTATTGGAGTTTCAGATTGAGTCCTTCCAATGAATATTCAAGATTGATTTCCTTTAGGATGGATTGGTTGGATCTCCCTGCAGTCCAAGTGACTCTCTAGAGTTTTCTCCAACACCACAGTTCAAAAGCATCAATTCTTCAGCACTCAGCTTTCTTTATAGTGCACCTCTCACATACATACATGACCACTGGAAAAACCAAAGCTTTGACTAGACGGACCTTTGTTGGGAAAGTAATGTCTCTGCTTTTTAATATGCTCTCTAGGTTGGTCATAACTTTTCTTCCAAGGAGCAAGTGTCTTTTAATTTCATGGCTGCAGTCACCATCTGCAGTAATTTTGCAGCTCAAGAAAATAAAGTCTCTCACTGTTTCCACTGTTTCCCTATTTGCCATGAAGAGATGGGACCAGATGCCACGATCTGAGTTTTCTGAATCTTAAGTTTTAAGCCAACTTTTCCACTCTCCTCTTTCACTTTCATCAAGAGGCTCTTTAGTTCTTCTTTGCTTTCTGCCATAAGGGTGGTGTCATCTGCATATCTGAGGTTATTGATATTTCTCCCGGCAGTCTTGATTCCAGCTTGTGCTTCATCCAGCCTGGCATTTTGCATGATATAACCTGCATATAAGTTAAATAAGCAGGGTGACAATATACAGCCTAGACGTACTCCTTTCCTGATTTGGAACCAGTCTGTTGTTCCATGTCCAGTTCTAACTGTTGCTTTTTGACCTGCATACAAATTTCCTCAGGAGGCAGGTAAGGTGATCTGGTATTCCCATCTCTTGAAGAATTTTCCACAGTTTGTTGTGATCCACACAGTCAAAAGCTTTGGCATAGTCAATAAAGCAGAAGTAGATATTTTTCTGTAACTATCACTTTTTCAATGATCCAATAAATATTGGTAATTCGATCTCTGGTTCCTCTGCCTTTTCTAAATCCAGCTTGAATATTTGGAAGTTGACTGTTCACAAACTGTTGAAGCTTGGCTTGGAGATTTTTGAGCATTACTTTGCTAGCATGTGAGACGAGTGCAATTGTGCAGTAGTTTGAACATTCTTTGGCATTGCCTTTCTTTGGGATTGGAATGAAAACTGACTTTTTCTAGTCTGTGACTACTGCTGAGTTTTCCAAATTGGCTGGCATATTGAGTGCAGCACTTTCACAGGATCATCTTTTAGGATTTGAAATAGCTCAACTGGAATTCCATCACCTCCACTAGCTTTGTTCGTAGTGATGCTTCCTAAGGCCCACTTGACTTAGGACTCCAGGATGTCTGGCTCTAGGTGAGTGATCACACTATCATGATTATCTGGGTCATGAAGATCTTTTTTGTACAGTTCTTCTGTGTATTCTTGCCACCTCTTCTTAATATCTTCTGCTTCTGTTAGCTCCATACCATTTCTGCCCTTTATTGTGCCCATTTTTGCATGAAATGTTCCCTTGGTATCTCTAATTTTCTTGAAGAAATATCTAGACTTTTCCATTCTGTTATTTTCCTCTATTTCTTTGCACTGATCACTGAAGAAGCCTTTCTTATCTCTCCCTGCTATTCTTTGGAACTCTGCATTCAATGGGTATATCTTTCCTTTTCTCCTTTGCCTTTAGCTTCTCTATTTTTCTCAGCTATTTGTAAGGCTTCCTCCAAAAACCATTTTGCCTTTTTGCATTTCTTTTTTAGGGGGATGGTCTTGATCACTGCCTCCTGTACAATGTCACAAACCTCCATCCATAGTTCTTCAGGCACTCTATCAGATCTAATCCCTTGAATCTATTTGTCATTTCCACTGTATAATCATAAGGGATTTGATTTAGGTCATACCTGAATGGTCTAGTGGTTTTCCCTACTTTCTTCAATTTAAGTCTGAATTTGTTAATAAGGAGTTCATGATCTGAGCCACAGTCAGCTCCCAGTCTTGTTTTTGCTGACTGAGTAGAGCTTCTCCATCTTTGGCTGCAAAGAATATAATCAATCTTGTTTCAGTATTGACTATCTGGTGATGTCCATGTGTACAGTCTTCTCTTGTGTTGTTTGAAGAGGGTGTTTGCTATGCCCAGTGAGTTCTCTTGGCAAAACTCTGTTAGCCTTTGATGTGCTTTGTTTTGTACTCCAAGGCCAAATTTGCCTGTTACTCCAGGTATCTCTTGACTTCCTACTTTTGTATTCCAATCCCCTGTAATGAAAAGGACATCTTTTTTGGGTGTTAGTTCTAGTAAGTCTTGTAGGTCTTCATAGAATCAACCATTCAACTTCAGCTTCTTTAGCATTACTGCTCGGGGCATAGACTTGGATTACTGTGATACGGAATGATTTGCCTTAGAAATGAACAGAGATCATTCTGTCATTTTTGAGACTGCATCCAAGTACTGCATTTTGGAGTCTTTTGTATATTATTATGGCTACTCCATTTCTTCTAAGGGATTCCTGCCCACAGTAGTAGATATAATGGTCATCTGAGTTAAATTCACCTATTTCAATCCATTTTAGTTCACTGATTCCTAAAATGTCAATGTTCACTCTTTCATCTCCTGTTTGACCACTTTCAGTTTGCCTTGACTCATGGACCTAACATTCCAAGTTCCTATGCAATATTGCTCTTTACAGCATCGGACTTTACTTCCATCACCAGTCACATCCACAGCTGGGTGTTTTTTGTTGTGGCTCCATCTCTTCATTCTTTCTAGAGCTATTTCTCCACTGATCTCCTGTAGCATTTTGGGCACCCCGCCCCCAACCTGGGGAGTTCATCTTTTAGTGTCCTATCTTTTTGCCTATTCATGCTGTTCATGGGGTTCTCAAGAAAGAAAACTATCATTTCCTTATCCAGTACACCACATTTTGAGCTTAACTGTGCCTTAAAACATAACCTCATCACAGGAGGAAATCTGTCACATTTACAGTCTTAGAGATCAAATGGGATCTGTATACAAATGGGAATTTGGGAAGCCATCTTGGAATTCTGCCTATCATAGTCAGTTAGAGGAGAAATGACAGTTTTTGAAAATTACCAACAAGTAAAACCTAAAATCTTATTTTCACAAATACAGCATTCAGAACAAGCCACTTTTTAAATACTTTTGTGAATAAAAGTTTGTTACATTTTGTGATGATTCTTCATTTTTCATTTCATGACCTGATTATGTGCAAACAATTTAAAAAGTAATTAGGAAAAATCAAAGACTAAGCCTAAGGTTCAACTGTATAATCTCCAGGTTTAATCTTTCATTTTGGATCAATTTACCCCTAGCTCAACTTCTTAGATTCTCTGTCATGAGATAAATCTTATATATTACTAATATAAAACATTGTTGATTTAAAAAAAAGATATTCCTGCTTGAATGTGCATAGTCTAGTGTGGCATTTTACTCACAAAAATTTATATAAATGTTAATTCTAAAGTGATACAAACTGTCCACATACATTACCATCAATAGCTATAAAGATAATGCTTGTATCACCCTGTATTTTTATTATGGATCTTATGTAAGATACTTTAAAGACTCACTTCTTGTCTTCAAACTATTGCTCTCACACTTCCCACTCCCAACTCTGAGTCATATTCATTTTTATACTAATCCTTTTAACTGTGAAGTAATTTATTTGAGCTGACATTCAGGTACTTCAAGTGTAGTCATGTATATAGTCTTAAATTTAAAAAATTATTGAGGATAGTACACTCATTCTAGACTTTGAAATTTTACATAACTGGCTACATTGGCTTTTCCTTTAATTTGTATTTTCAGCTCCAATAATACCTGAAAATTTTTATCTAAAAATTTATACCCGTTGTATTCTTAAATAACACTGGAATTTCACACATTGGATGTTTATTACCAAATTGCAAATCTCAACTGGGAAGAGGACTAGTTCCCATGGTGATGACCAAGAGCTTCAGCTTCTCTCCAATAAAGGAATCAGAATCAACTCTGACTAAAAGCCATCCCAAGGAATCTCCCAGGATTGAGTTAGGAATATATCCACTAATACCTTAAAGTCAAAGACACCAGCAATGGCCAACTGTGACCATACTGTATAATAGCAAACATGCTCAAATTTGGAAGGGTTTCATGAGGATGGCACAAAGTGATTTCTTAATATTTCATCCTGCTAATACTTTACACATCTCTGGAAATGTAAAAAGTCAAGTAAAAAATCTTTTCTTTGTAAAGCTAGACTTTTGTAAATTGTAAATCATTACAATTCTTTGTATGGAAGAAAAAGAGATTAGGCTACAGATGCTGCTTAGCTGGGTGTAAGCAGAGTGAGGTGAAAAGACTGGTATTTTCATCTTGAAAGCAGCTGCAGAGCACTGTGGGGCATGTTTCTATTTACATAAAGATTAGTTTAGTTATTCTAGAAGTTTTGGCACTGGTAACACAAAAGTGAGAGATCCAAGGAACTCATGACTGTGAAGTAGAAAAATTCTTTTAAGTACCAGTTAACAGGACAAATGGAAGGCAAATAAAAGTTTCTAGACCTTGTTAAACTTGATAAAAACCTACTTAGAATACTACTTTTGCCAAGGAACATATACAGTTTAAAGCAAAAAGACTAAATTTTCTGTTGAGAAATGAAGAAATGCTGTTCAGTGTTGTTTCACAGGGGAAGATAAATCTTTAAGTTTATGGAGGCAAATAAACATAACATTTGGACTGGGGAGTGCTTAGCAACGCTGCTGTTTAATTAGAAGTGGAGTAATAATGTGTATTGCCGTTCTGATTAAGACCAGGCAATAAGTCATTTTTACTGTGCAGGCCCAATAATTTTTAATTATTTACCCAAGTTTCTTCACTTGTAAAATTCCATAACATTTATTCTACAGAGAAACATCTTTTGTCATTATAAGAATTATTATTTTTAAAAGTTTCTATGATTGTTTTTCCCTAGTCCTACACCAGACACATAACAAAACCTGTTCTGAAAGACACAGAGAGGTCATCTAGTTATTCAGAAGGGCAATAGAGAACTATGTTGATAGGGACTGATATTTTTAAAGTACAGATAACTCTCACCTCTTGGAGCTTGCAGTCGAATGGTTTAGTGACAGTGAATTGACTCAAACCTGAGCTTAGTAAGGCCATGGATGTGACTTGGAAGGTTTCTGAAGGATGAAGGGCATGAGTTCCATAAAATGAGACCTTTCTCAGAGGAATTCATTCAAAACTGCACCTAAAAGAAGTGGACAGAGACAGTAACAGTTGTTGGAGAGGGTAGGCAAGAAATGCACTGTGAGAAGTTGCTTAAAATATATTTTAAAGTGTTTTGGAGTTGATGAAGAAAATATTTCCAAAATATTACAAAATTAAGTAGAAGACTCCTGATTTTCTACATAGCTCTCCTTCCCACCATTTTATTCTGAAATTTTCTTTGAAGGCTTCAAAGGCAATTCATTGTTCTCATTGGGTCTGTTTACATTTATGTAACATTCACATATCATGCCAATATTTGGATAAATCTATCTCGCTCAGTCTCTCTCTCTTTACCTATTTGTACCTATTTATTTACCTGCCTTTATCTCTTTCTCTTTACCTACCTTTACCAACAATACTATAAGACAATCAAAACGTATACTTCTGTCTTCTCTGTTTCTGAATACTTATGGAATCTATCTCAGTTAACTATATATGAAAAAATTTCAACAAGGGTTTATTGGATAGTTTGTACAACATTTATATGTATAATAACAAAAACTTTTCCTTAGATTTTACCATAATGTGTTCAACTTTCTCAGATTATATGCAGTATTTTACCTTTGGGTTTCCAAAAATGATTTTCCAATGAAAAGGAAGTATTTATTAAATCAAACAAATAATATAATCAAATAATGATCCATCTTCTAAAGTTTCAAGGCTCTCTCTAACAAATGGATAACACATAATTCGTCATTTCTAGTGGAGATACCATAAAGTTTAGTTTACAGAAACCTCAATCTGTGAGTCCATCTTTGTTTGCCTTCTTTCTCTTGGAAAAAACACAAAGAGAAATTTCCTCTGTATCGATCACTATGGATGGCTTCACAGGGTGAGAAACAGGCAGAGGAAACACTACAATGCATGGCTAGAGGATCTGTGTGAAAAAGAGGTCTGCCTCTTGAGTGGTCAAGAAACAAACAGAGAAAAATGATTGTCAGGAATTCACGTAGGCTGATTAGAGGGCAAAGTGACCCAAGCAGTTTCCTGAGATGGAGTGCATTTTTATCCTATGTCTTGGACAGTTCATCTTTATGTCACTATGACCCAACAAGTTTCCCTGGATACAGCCAGTGTCTATGCGGGGAAGGGCTGAAAGGACAAGTGGATCTGCATTTGTGCTGTTGGTCACACACAAAAATGCAACCTAAATTTAAAAAGCAAGTGCATGTTTTAAAAATAGGCTGCAACACTGAGAAACCTATCATAATAACCAAATGATCTTTAGAACTCTAAAGAATAATGTCACTTCTACTAACAGCTAAAATTTCTCCCATTGTCACCTGATCCTCAGCACTGCTCTCTTTCTCATTCTCTGAATTAGAATCTGCTTTTCTTTCTTCATCTTACAGATGTTATTTGCCTTAGATCAGGCCCCACCATCTTTATTATAATATTTTTTCTTTTTTTCACGAGTTTCTCTGAGTCCATTCCCTCCACAGTCCTGTACACCAGTTACCTGTCTCTCTGCTATATCCTCTATCAGGGTAAATTTCAATTACAAATATTTGATTGTGTTCTTTTGTGCTTAATAACTACTAATAACTCTATCTTACCAACTGGAAAAGGTTAATCTTCCTTAGCATAATATTCAAAGCCCTTTCACATATGATCCTATCAGTTCAATTCAGTCACTCAGTCGTGTCCGACTTTTTGTGACCCCATGGACTGCAGCACGCCAGGCTTCCTTGTCCATCACCAACTCCTGGAGCTTGCTCAAACTCATATCCACTGAGTCGGTGATGCCATCCAACCATCTCATCCTCTGTTGTCCCCTTTACCTCCCACCTGCAATCTTTCCCAGCATCAGAATCTTTTCCAATGAATCAGTTCTTCACATCAGGTGGCCAAAGTATGGGAGATTCAGCTTCAGCATGAAGCTTCCAATGAACATACAGGACTGATTTTCTTCATGATTGACTGGTTGGATCTCTTGTAGTCCAAGGGACTCTCAAGAGTCTTCTTCAGCTTCACAGTTCAAAAGCATCATATCTTCGGTGCTCAGCTATTTTTATGGTCCAACCCTCACATCCATTCCCTTGTGGCTTCCCTTGTGGCTCAGCTGGTAAGGAATCCACCTGCAATGTGGGAGACCTGAGTTCAACTCCTGAGTTGGGAAGATCCTTTGGAGAAGGGAAAGGCTACCTACTCCAGTATTCTGGCCTGGAGAATTCCATGGACTGTATAGTCGGTGGGGTTGCAAAGAGTCGGACACAACCGAGTGATTATCACTCACATCTATACATGACTGCTAGAAAAATCATAGCTTTGACTAGCTGGACCTTTGTTGGCAAAGTAATGTCCCTGCTTTTTAAAATGCTCTCTAGGTTGGTCATAGCTTTTGTTCCAAGGAGCAAGCATCTTTTAATTTCATGGCTGCAGTCACCATTTGCAGTGATTTTGGAGTCCCCCAAAATTAAGTCTCTCTCTGTTTCCATTGTCTCCCCATCTACTTGCCATGAAGTGATGGGACCGGATGCCATGATCTTAGTTTTTTGAATGTTGAGTTTTAAGCCAGCTTTACCACTCTCCTCCTTCACTTTCATCAAGAGGCTCTTTAGTTCCTCTTTGCTTTCTACCATAAGGGTGGTGTCATCTGCATATCTGAGGTTATTGATATTTCTCTCAGCAATCTTGATTCCAACTCGTGATTCATCCAGCCTGGCATTTTGCATGGTGTACTCTGCATACAAGTTAAATAAGCATGGTGACAATATACAGCCTTGACGTACTCCTTTCCCAATTTGGAACCAGTCTGTCATTCCATGTCCGGTTCCAACTGTTGCTTCTTGACCTGCATACAGATTTCTCAGGAGGCAGGTAAGGTGGTCTGATAGTCTTCCTCAAACTCACCTTTACCCATCTTCACACTACCACAATTCCAAGCTAGAACTTTGTGTACATATCAGGAGCTGTGATACTCTAAACACACTTGCACTCCTCTCCTTGTATTGTTGACTGCCCTTTTCAGGTTACCTGGAATAGCCTCTACCACTTTTTCCTTTATTTTATTCCTTTGAAACCCTTTCAAATACCCCACATAGAATTAGATACACAGTATTTTTCTGCACCCACAGTATTTTGTACATAGAAAAATTGATTCATAGTTATTGAACTGCCTTATATTTATATGTTTATTTATTTATTTTTTTTACCTCTCTCAGACAGCAGCCTCCAAAAGGACAGGGCTATCTTGGTAATCTTTGAATTCTTAATTTAAAATAATAGGTGATTGAATGCCACTGATCTGAATAATTCCCTTTTTTTAATTTGAATTATGGCTGACCTTATAAATTCTCAAATATTTTATTCATATCAAAGACTCCTCTAATTGTTTGCGAAACTGTCCTATATTATTTGAAAATCAGGCTCCAAAGTCACAATGACAACCAGGTAGAAACTTTATAAAAAGCCTCTACCATCTTACAACTTTAGGACAACTGAGTTTTGTGACATCTCAGGGCCTGGTAGGCTGCAGTCCATGGGGTCGCAGAGAGTTGGACACGGCTGAGCGACTTCACTCACTTCACTCATGTCTTACTTTATCATTGGAGAAGGAACTGGAAACCCAGTCCAGTGTTCTTGCCTGGAGAATCCCATGGACAGAGGAGCCTGGCAGGCCATGGTCCATGGGGTCACAGAGGGTCAGACATGAATGGAGTGACTAAGCAGCAGCAGCAGCGGGAAAGCAAATATTCTCCACTACAGGACTCTCCAATTAGAAAAGAAACCACTAGTCTCATCATGGTAAGAGTATCAAGAAGATTCTAAATTTCAAGTGGGGGAAGGGTCTGCCTCTGATTTTCAACACACTCTAGGATTTTACTACTCCAACTGTGGTATACAGATCAGCATCATTATCATCATTTTGTTGTTAACTAAAAATACAGAATTTCAGCCCTCCTTCCAGTTCAGTTCAGTTCAGTCGCTCAGTCATGTACGACTCTTTGCCACCGCATGAATCACAGCACGCCAGGCCTCCCTGTCCATCACCAACTACCGGAGTCCACCCAAACCCATGTCCATTGAGTCAGTGATGCCATCCAACCATCTCATCCTCTGTCATCCCCTTCTCCTCCTGCCCCCAATCCTTCCCAGCAATAGGGTCTTTTCCAATGAGTCAACTCTTCACATGAGGTGGCCAAAGTATTGGAGTTTCAGCTTCAACATCAGTCCTTCCAATGAACACCCAGGACTGATCTGCTTAGGATGGACTTGTTGGATCTCCTTGCAGTCCAAGGGACTCTCAAGAGTCTTCCCCAACACCACAGTTAAAAAGCATCAATTCTTCAGCGCTCAGCTTTCGTCACCATCCAACTTTCACATCCATACATGACCACTGGAAAAACCATACAAAATAAGAATCTGCATTTTTAAAAGATCCTTAGGTAATTAGTATGCATATAGAGGTTTGAGAAGCACTGCTCTGGAAGAGATTACAATATAACTGTTAAGCCATATTCCTGTGCTCCTTAGAGATAATGGAAATTAAAAGAAATCCTAGGGCTCCCCAGAAATGACTGTACTTTGTAAATTTCCCATTGTGTGTGTGTGTGTGCACTAAGTTGCTCCAGTTGTGTCTGATTCTTTGTGACCCTATGGACTGTAGCCCGCCAGGCTCTTCTGTCCATGGAATTCTCCAGGCAAGAATACTGGAGTGGGTTGCTGTGCCCTCCTCCAAGGGATCTTCTTAACCCACTCAAGATGAAGTCCTTGATGGTTGCTCAATATCCACAGAAATTCTCTTAGAGCCATCTACTTCTGCTAGAGATGGGTCGTTGTTAGAGGACACAGAGGTGAGGGCACTCTTGTCCAACAAAGAATGGAAAGTGCACAGCTTTTGCAAGGACACATATGACACAGTTCAGGGGACTTGTCACTGGCACGGTGGTTCTTAGACCTGTGCCTGAGTGTGCCAGGCACATTAAAATCTACATAGATTGTGTCTTCCCAGTTGGAAACAACCAAATTTACATTCAATCCCCCTAATTCTAAGGCACATAACTTACAACATTTGTCTCCTTCAGCTTTTTCACTTATAAAGGTAAATTAATACAGGCTTAGCTAAGTTTATTGGGTCAAACAAGGAGGATCAATAGATATTCACGACTATTTGTCACATGCCAGGTATTGGGAATAGAGTGATACAAAAGACTGAATATCTATCTCAAGGATTTTATTGTCATCATAGAATTAAATCTGGTGTCTAAATTCCAAGTTTTGTTTCAAAAAAGACTGGCCACACACAAAATATTCCATTGGAAAAAATAAGTTTATATGACCAAATAAATTTGGAAAGTACTGCTTGATCTGTTTGAACAGTACTGTTTGAATAATACTCAAAGTACTATTTGAAGATGAGATGGTTCAGTGGCATCAGCGACTCAATGGACATGAGTTTGAGCAAGCTCCAGGAGTTGGTGATGGACAGAGAAGACTTTTGTGTTGCAGCCCATGGGGTCATAGAGTTTGACCCTGAGCGACTGAACTGACTGACTGCTTGATCACAGTAAGTTTGTGTGTGTATGTATGTATAGTGTGCTTATGGATAAATACTTATGAATATACCCAAGTATTGCTCTGAAAGAACTCCTTATGTCAGATATAAAGCTTCCCTAGCTCATACATTATGGGCTTCCCTGGTGGCTCAGATGGTAAAAAACCTGTCTGCAATGTGGGAGACCTGGGTTCGATGCCTGGGTCAGGAAGATTCCTCTGGAGAAGGATACGGCAACCCACTCCAGTATTCTTACCTGGGAAACTCCATGAACAGAGGAGCCTGGTGGGCTACAAACCATGGAGTTGCAAAGATCCGGACATGAAGCAGTGACTTAGGCAGCTTAACTCATACATTATAGACTGTTTCTATTCAATTTTCCTTTCACAAAATAATCTATGTCTGTTTATTTACTTCATCTATCTATATTTATTTAAATATATGCATTCTCTCCCTGACAAATGTCCACACAGTCAATGCTATGGTTTTTCCAGTAGTCATGTATGGATGGGAGAGTTAGATCATAAAGAAGACTAAGCAATGAAGAACTGATGCTTTTGAATTGTGGTGCTGGAGAAGACTCTTGGGAGTCTCTTGGACAGCAAGGAGATCAAACCAGTCAATCCTAAAGAAATCAATCTTGAATATTCACTGGAAGGACTGGTGCTGAAGCTGAAGCTCCAATACTGTGGCCACCTGATGTGAAGAACTGACTTATTTGAAAAGACCCTGACACTGGGAATGATTGAAGGCAGGAGGAGAAGGTGATGACAGAGGATGAGATGGTTGGATGGCATCACCAACTCAATGGACAGGAGTTTCACTAAGTTCTGGGAGTTGGTGATGGACAGGGAAGCCTGGTGTGTTGCAGTTCATGGGGTTGCAAAGAGTCAGACAGAACAGAACAATAACAACAATCCTTCTCCTTTCACACCTCTTCTTTCTTTTTCAATTTATTTTTTCTAGCACAGCCTGAGAACAAAAGCTTGGTTTGGATTAAGCCTTAATTGTATTTAGGAATCAATAAAAGTCACCAGGTTTAAAAAATTGATATTTTGGTCAATGACATCATTGGTGTGGCATGTATGGCATTTGTTGTTGCTGCTGTTCAGTCCCTAAACTCTGCCTTTTCTAAACCCAGCTTGTACATCTGGAAGTTTTCAGTTCACATATCATTGAAGCCTAGCTTGAAGGATTTTGAGTATAACCTTACTAGCATGTGAAATGAGTGCAATTGTCTTGTAGTTTGAATATTTTTTAGCACTTCTCTTCTTTGGGATTGGAATGAAAACACCTTTTCCAGTCCTGTGGCCACTGCTGAGTTTTCCAAATTTGCTGGCATATTGAATACAGCACTTTCACAGCATTATCTTTTAGGATTTGAAATAGTTCAGCTGGAATTCCATCACCTCCACTAGCTTTGTTTGCAGTAATGCTTCCTATGGCCCCCTTGACTTCACGCTGCAGGATGTCTGGCTCTAGGTGAGTGATCACACCATTGTGGTTATCTGGGTCATTTAAACCTTTTTTGTATAGTTCTTCTGTATATTCTTGCTACCTCTTAATCTTTTCTGCTTCTGTTAGGTCCATACCATTTCTGTCCTTTATCATGCCCATCTTTGCATGAAATATTCCTCTGATATCTCCAGTTCTGTTGAAGAGATGTCCTGTCTTTCCCATTCTATTGTTTCCCTCTATTTCTTTGTATTGTTCATCTAAGAAGACTTCCTTTTCTCTCCTTGCTAGTCCCTGGAACTATGCATCCAGTTGGCTATGTCTTTCCCTTTCTCTCTTGCTTTTTGCTTCTCTTCTTTCCTCAGCTATTTGTAAAGCTTCCTCAGGCAACCAATTTGCTTTCTTGTATATATAGCATCTATCTGCTACCAAACTAAATTCAAAAGCTACCATATATAAAATATGTAAATAACAAGTTCCTACTGTATAGCACAGAGAGTTGCATTTAATATTTTTAATAAACTATAATGGAAAAGATCCTGAAAGAGAATATGTACGTGTGTGTGTGTGTGTGTGTGTGTGTGTGTGTGTATAACTGAATCGCTTTCTGTACAGCAGAAACTAACATAACATTGTAAATCAACTAAATTCAATTTAAGAAATATTAAATGTTTTACTTCTTTCTCTGAAACCATAGAGTATCATTTTCTTGACTTAAGATATCACATTTTAGAGCCCACAAATTTACAGCTGCCTTGAACCATATAACACCAGAATAAATTACTGTCAACTATTCCTTAACTGTGTTCTTTCTGCCATGCTTGCAAACCTACTCTTTTTTGTTCTTGTTATTGAATCTTTTTCCTATTCACCATTCAGTTTGAAAGAGTTGAGGAAAACACCAAGGAGTAAGTGATATTTAAAGTTATGAAGGATAAACAGAAAATTGCATGTAAGAATGCATGCTTAATCACTCAGTCATGTCTAACTTTTTGCAACCCCAAGGACTGTAGAGCCCACCAGGCTCCTCTGTCCACGGAATTCTCCAGGCAAGAATACTGGAATGGGTTGCTATTTCCTCTTCAAGCATATAGGAGTAATTTCTTCAATACTGCAAATATCCAAAGTGCCACAAAATAAGTCTGCTCTTTAGCCTAGTGTCTTAGTCAGCTTGGAGTGTGATAATAAAGATATCATAGACTAGGTGGTTTGTAAACAACAGAAATGTATTTCTCACAGTCTGGAGGCTGGAAGTCCAAGTTCAGAGTGCAGCCTGGTTAGGTTCCTGTAAGGGCCCTCTTGTGGGTTGCAGACTGCCAACCTTTCCTTGTATCCTGACATGGCAGAGAATGGAGAGAAGCAACCAACTCTCTGATGACTCTCCTCATGGCACTATTCCCACTCATGCCAGATCCACTCCCACAATCTCCTCTAATCCTAATTATCTCTCAAAGAACCCACCTCCTAATACAGTCACACTGGGAGGGTGGAGTGTCAATTTGGGTGGGGAGATGGAATAGACTAACATTCAATCCCTAACACTTAGCACTCAGGAGTCTTAACAATCTTGCCCATTCACCCTCCATTTTAACACCCTTCTAAGTGAAGTTTCTTATCTAGTCAAACAGGCAAACTCATTGTTTCTTAAATATAACTTTTACATGTCTGCTTTTTGTCTTTGGTGTCATGTTCCCTGCTTCTGTCTCCTTCCTAGCCAACCTCAAGGCATAGCTTGAATCTTACTTCCCTTGAGACATCTTCCTCCATTTGCTCCAACATATTTCTTTACAATCAATGTCTCTCATTTGACACATTAAAAATCTTAATTTATTTTTTCACTTACCTCTTTATGTTTAAGTTCTGTGGTCTTTCAGCTATCAGAGGTCAGACAAGTTCTTCTGTAAAGAGCCAAATAGTAGATATTTGAGTACCAAGAGTCATAATCTAAGATATTGTATAAGTATTCATAAAGCAGAGAAAAATTTTCCAAAATGTCTGATGAAATTTATATGTTAATAATAATTGAGTACAAATGTGTGTAACACAGATTTATTAATGAGAAGAATATATTGCAATTATTTGTGGGGGAAGATAAGATTTTCCTTATTTAGAGTTCAAAGTTAATGCTTTCTATAATCAAACTTCATTACAAATATTTATCTATTATTGCTGATCTATAATAAGATTTTGTATATTTCATCTTTAAAAATGTCCTTTCCTGTAGACAGATATTGTCAAATATTGATGATGCTGATATCAATCCACAAGATTTTAATTAAATATATTCATCACTTGGAAGGCATTTATATAATTCTCTTAGGCTCTTCTCTTGATATTTACCTTTAAGTATGCCATTGCTTTGTAAATTAATCCCTCCAATTGAAGTTTAGGTGGATATTCCTCAATTGCAAAGTTAAATAAATGCAAATTCCTTTTGCGCTTGTCTTGAGGTTTGAAAAATGTTAATGTAATTGTGCTTTGAGCAAATACACTCACTATAATTTGTGTGGGAATGGAGATCTTGCTTCTTTCTCATTTTAACTTTTGACAGTGCAGGAAATGTATAAAGCAACATGATATTACTTGTGATTCAAGAATGCTAGTTGTCAAAATGACTCTACTGTTGTGTGAATTCCATATGTAAACACTGTTTTGTCTCACAACTGTGGTTAAATTCATTAAGAAATATTATCAAGTCTGAACCAAAAACTAAGTTCCAAAGTTGTTCAGTATTTGATAATAGTATCTGAGGGTGGTTCTTCTCCTCAGGAAAATTTCACCTCATTCTTGAGCAACACACACACACACACACACACACACACACACGAAAATGAAACAACAACCAAAAGAACACTGCTAAGCCTTCAGACCCCTCTTTGGTAAGACAAGTCAGGATTTTCAAGTCCACAAGAACAAATGAAGTTCATTACTGGCACTATTGGTTCAATAACACATGATACATTCAAATATTTTCCATAAAGTACCTGTTAATAATGCAATGGATAAATCATAGGTTTTACACTCCTTATATTTTTCACAAGCTTTATCAACTTGTTCAACTATGTCCTTTTCTGCTTCACACATATTTTTAACACCCTACATGTTAAAAACCTTGGAGGGTTCCACTTAAACATGTACTGAATTAAAGTTTTCTAAAAGACCTGGACATGACTGAGCGACTGAACTGAACTGAAACTTTGAAAATATTCTCACAGACTGTTCATAGAAGCTAATCCTATAGTCACATCAATCTCATCACTGCATTCTTGAAAAAAAATAGTGACAGTGTTGTTAACATTGAGGAACTTATCATGAATCAAGTACAATTACTCAAAACAATCTGCCTGTTTTACTTTTGATGTTCTCAGTGTTCTCAACAATTCATACAACTATTCTTGCCTAAAGGCTAATAGACTTAAACAAGTATTTTCCTTTTAGCAAATTTCATTCCTGCAATCAAGCATGATTTAATTAATTCACTATTGGTAAATTTCCTTCCTTGCTTGATTAGCAAAGGAGATGCTTGGAAACTTTGGTTGTAGCATCATTTTCATTTCTCTTTTCTTTCTTGGAAAAAAATTCTGTCCTGATAAGGTAACCTTCAATTTTCTAATCTTTTTAGATCATTGCCTTCCCATATTAGAGATATTACTATAGGTATTTAGTCTGGTGATGTTCTTTAAACCTGGTTACAGTGTCATTGCTTAAATAACACAATGCTCTGCCATGTAATTTAATAACAAAATAATCCCCACTCCACTCTGCCTCAAAAAGACAACATTCAAAGGGCACTTATATCTTCTTTTCTTGTTTTGACATAATGGATTTTCACTGGTAATCCATCCATACATACATAGACACATGAAACAAAATATTGAGCTAATACACATGACACTTGAAACATCCTTGAGTTATAACTGTGTCTCAGAAATTTTGTAGTAAAGTGCACAGTGATGAGCAGAGCACAATATAAGTTCTATATTCCAGTTATTCAATTCTGTCATTGTAGCATGAAGACAGCCATAGATACTATATAAACAAATGAAAGTTGATGTGATCCCAGTAAGTTTATTTGTGACCACTTAACTTTGAATTTCATAATATTCAGGTGTCAATAACTGTCATTGTTTTGTTATTATTATCCAACCATTTAAAAATGTTGAAGCAGTCTTAGCTCAAGGACTATAGAAAAACAAGTAATGGGTTTCCCTTGACCACAGGCCATAGTTTGTTGACCCCTAATCTCTACCACTGTGCTTAATACAGGCCTACCCACAAAGTAGGCAATCAGGAAATACTAATTGTGTAATGTGAAAAATAACACACTGATGTATTTATTTAACATAGTTTCTGTAAATAGAGGTATATCCTCTAAATCTGTATTAGTAAAAAAATGTCTGCTGTTTATTAGAGAGGAAATATAGGTATACTCTGAAGTATCTATTAGTAAATAGAAGCCAATTACCTACTGGGTACTGCTGCTGCTGCTGCTGCTAAGTCGCTTCAGTCGTGTCCGACTCTGTGCGACCCCATAGATGGCAGCCCACCAGGCTCCCCCGTCCCTGGGATTCTCCAGGCAAGAACACTGGAGTGGGTTGCCATTTCCTTCTCCAGTGCATGAAAGTGAAAAGTGAAAGTGAAGTCGCTCAGTTGTGTCCCACTCTTAGCAACCCCATGGACTGCAGCCTACCAGGCTCCTCTGTCCATGGGATTTTCCCGGCAAGAGTACTGGAGTGGGGTGCCATTGCCTTCTCCACTGGGTACTAGTAAAGTACAATAATTTGGGCTTATAGTCCATGGGATCACAGAGTTGGACACAGACTTAGTGATTGAACAACAACAGTTCGGGTTTATCTTGAGCCACATCTACCTATTTGGATCAGATTATACTGGTATAATGCTGGATTGTTTTAAAATGTACAGTATCAACATTTTCACTGGTTGTACATCTAAACATTAAAAATAATGCTTTCAATTTTGCCTCTGAAGGAATTCAAGAAATAACAACTGCAACATCTTACATTCAGATTGTTTTAAACTTATTTGACTATTTTTCTTATTTCAGTCTGCATCCTTGGAAAGCCACACAAAGTAAATAATTTATTTCTGTACATTGAGACATTAAGTTCTGTTCTTGAGACAAGTGGGAATTCCATTTTTCCCTAAAAACCAATTGGGAACATACAGGCAGCTTGTAACATTTTCTATTTTGATGCCTGTGGAAAATGAATCCTTATTCAACAAATTAGCCCCATGGGTTACTTATAACATATTCCCAGACTGTAACTCCTTATTATCTACCTACAATGAGTCAGAGCTTGAAACATTCTAAAAATGTATAGAAAAAAAACAGCAGAATATATGTTTAATTCACTTTATGTATATCCATATTTATTAATTTAGCATACATTTAAACTCTTTTTCTTTCTTTTATCTGATCATCTAATTATTTTGCTATGTGACATTATTCAAAATATTAGAGGCTGAGTTAATGTTGACTCTCCAAAGGACCACCAGAAACTCTGGTGCTCAAGAAAAACTTATTTTATAAAATCTACTCCATAAGAGAGGGGGGAATCAGGGGAAGTTATGCAGATTTAGGATTAGACTAAATATTTTTAAGCAGTTCTTGGAAGGTAATGATTGGATTGGGCAGAGTTTATGATACAATTGCTTTGAAGTTGTAAGCAATTACTACTCAATGCAAGTAGTAATGAGGAAAGTCTGATATTAGATAAATATGCTGATATTTAGTGTATTTGTTTTCGACTGCTACATAATACATCACCCCAATCTTAGTGGCTTAAAACAACATTTATTATCTCACAATTTCTTTGGGTCTGGGCATAGCTTAGCTGGATAGCCTTGCTTTCTACTTCACTGAGAAAAGCAGTGAGAACATACACGTGTTCCTTCTACCACATCTGTAAAACCAAGTTCATGAGTTGTAATGAGCTCTGCCATCATTACTAATACGTACAAAGACTGTCTGCCCCTATCCAAGGCCAAACCCTCCACTGCCCCATTTCACCAACTCAAGAACACTAGTAATTTTCTCTTTTTTCTCACTGGGGGATTCCTTTTTCTCTTATTCAATCATTTGGATCAACAGATAAGCATTTCTATTTCAAAATATAGCTTCTTATATTTAAGATATATATATATATATATATATATATATATAAATTTCTCATTCCCTTTTAGCTAATGGCCCATTTTTATGCATCACTTTATAGAAATTTGAAGATTTTTGTGTATTCACTGTCTCAATGTCTTCCATTCCAATTGTCTCTCTTACACACTATAATTAAGCTTTATTTCCTTCAATCCACCAAAGTGGTTACTAAGTGATTGTCTTTAAGGTTCACCCTTCTGTACTTTACTGTAGATTCAACTTTGTATTGCAATATGTTGGTTCTGGGACTCTGCAAACTACCTTTCTGGTTTACCAATATGTGTCACTAATGAGAGTCTGCAAAGCTGGAAAAAGATGAAATGACTTGCTCTTCCTGTTTGCTCTTATAGGTTTCTTGTCTGCTTCTTTTGTGTGTGTGTGGGAGGGGGGGTGTATTATTCAAGCAATGATTCTTCACTCTGACAGTAGTAGTATCTAACTGTAACAGCAGTTGAATGTATTTTGCATTGTTTTCAACACTTTTAAAACTGGATTCATTGTGCCACCACCCAGAACCACAGCACTAGCAAGCTGGATTCTCCTTCAGTCAAGGTCAAGTCTAGAGCAAGGTCAGTAACGAGCTAAAACACATATTTTAAGAAGGAACTAAGACCTGGCCGCAATACAGTAGACTTGTCAGAGCTGGACAGTCAATATTGTCTGCAGATGGGCTACTCATAGAAGTAAGTCCTATGCATGATTTTGACCCCTTTGTCTTTAAGCTGTGAGAAACCAGAGTTACTTTAAATGCTGCTGAGGAAGCCCTTCCACATTCACACTTTGCCTCAGATTTTCATTGTTTTTTTCTGCTGCATAAGTGGTACTTGGCAACAGCCATTTGATTTCCCTGTCCTTATAAATACCAGATATTCTGAATTCTCAAAATCCTGAGATATTATGCCAACAGCTGCATTCCCTTCCTCTGTCAGCCCATCCCAGTGAATGTTATGGCACCTTGACAGCATGCCAGAGGTATCACTTTTCCACTTGCCACTAGTGATAGGGTTCCCAAAGTCAGCAGCTGGCTAGTGGCCCAACTTCAAAATCCATTTTAGAATCAGATTCCTTAGACCACCCCCGGCACCAGCTGTCTAAGACCGGATCTCCTAGAAGATATTCTAAGACAAAAATTTGCATGCAGGACAGAAATTTGGGGAGCACCCTTGGAAATCAACACTTGTGAGGGACTGGCTAAAAGGAGAAACTGAACTTTAACAGCCACAACAGAGGCTTCACTTGATCCCATAGGGAGTGTTAAAACGAGAAGGTGGTTTCATAGTGTTGCAACTTGAGCTGAGGGGGCTGGGGGTCTACAGTCAGCAACTACTAGTCCTTGGTACTGGCTGTCCCCTGTGGAGGGGACACGATTTTGGCTGAGCGCAACTCCAAACAAGAGATTCAGCCCAGACACATTAGCAGTCAAATCTACCAGGAGCCCAGGTCTGAGTGCCTCAGTTCAGAAGGGGAGATCTAGTCAGTTTACCACACATCTATAGCAATTGTTAAATATTATATAACCATTTTTGGACTTCCCTGGTGGTTCAGATGGTAAAAAACCCGCCTGTAATGCAGGAGACCTGGGTTCGATCCCTGGATTGAAAAGATCCCCTGGAGAAGGGAACAGCTACCCACTCCAGTATTCTTACCTGAGGAATTCCATGGACAGAGGAGCCTGGTGGGCTACAGTCCATGGAGTTGCAAACAGTGAACTTACACTCAGTAACTAACACTAATTATTTTTATTTTATAAATATTTTAGAATTATTAATTACAATTAAACGTTAATGACTTCATAATTCTGACATTGAATTTGTGGAAATGCATAGCCTCGATGCATGTTTATCAATCCATATAAAATAATCAGCCAATTATTAATAATAAATGATGTATTCATACATATAAATATGCATTATTATAAATATATATGCTAATATTTTAACATATCTCCCTTGGAAATTTTAGTAACCAGAAAAGAGAAGCCTTATCAGAATGAATTATCTTTGTTTTAAAATCCATTGTAAACTAATTTGTAATTACCATTTCCAACTTTTCTATTTATTTATATTCAACTACTGTCATTTCCTTCTATAACTATGAATGACTAAGAGATTTTTTTTTCCATCTTGTATAACTGAATTGAAAATATTCTCAATTTTCATTTGCATGGTAAAAGCATATCATTGAATGACTACTCAGAAATAACTTAAGAAAGTAATTAAATAAGATAATTAAATATGCATTGGTATTCAAGAATTCAGAGAGAGATGAACTTAGACAAAACAAAGATTTAGAGTTATGAGAAATACATAGTCCATAGTATTAATTGGTTATAGATGTGATTTTTTTATGTTTAGCAAAATATTATGGTTTTAATCTTGTCAAAAATATTTGAATTAGAGCACATTTTCTATTTAAAAATCCTAGTAGCAGCAAGTATAATCACCTAGTAAAAATTTGAATATATAAAGTAGTATAAGTATACCAATCAGTCTTTTACTGCACACTGTTTAAAGGACAATATGAAAATTAGAGAAAAGGCAGGCTTTTGTAATTATTTGGGTATTATTAACCACATCATTTGCACATTGAATCAAATCATCATGAAACAAGAGAATATATTGTCAGGGTCCACCTGCTTTCAAAGCTTTCATACATTTTGTAGGAGAGTCAAACTACTATGTCTTTGGAAGATAATTGCATCAAGGAGCTCAAAAACATAAGTGTGCATTTTTGGTATATGTTTATGAAGTACATAATGATTAATGGAGAAGTGGTAACAGAAAACTCAGTGTTTTTCTTAGATATTTAAATTAATTCAGTCAATAAATATTTCTTGAGTACTTTTTTGCCAGACATTGTCCTAGATATGAGGTTACAGCAGTAAATAAAAGCAGATAAAGCCCATATCTCATAAAGTTGAGAGACTCAGAAGATATTACTTCAGTTTTTCCTTCATCTTACATCTGGGTAATTTAATCAAAAACTATTATTTTAAAATGAAAAAAAAAACTTACGTGGACTAAGCTTATTCCTAAATGTCCTAAAATTTAAATACACCATAAAGGAAAAGTCCTAGTAACTTCTGTGATATGTATAAGGTCCTTCCCTCTTACCTAATTAATTTCTATACACTGTGGGTGGCTTTCAGTTCAAAGTTCTTTCAGCTCACTGACTCTAGGCTAGATGAAGTCCCTTTGCAAAATACTATCTGAGCATTCTATATCAATCCTGCAGAGCATTGGTAAAGACTGCATTCACTAACTTGCATGATTATTTAAGTATTGTTTCTCTTCCTTTCCCTGCTTTTTTGATTCCCAGATACTACGCCCCATCACTATTATAGTTCCTTGGAATTTTACTCTCAAAATAGTTCTTTGTATTATTCAATTAAAAGTTTCTGCATAAACATAAATTTCAAATATAAAAATAAAGAAAACACAAATATCAAAATGTAACCAGTAAGACAAGAACTACTTGAAAAAAAAGTTCAACTTCTGTAATAACTAAAGCAATGCAAATTAATAATACTTTTACCGATCAAATTGGAACAAATTTTTTAAATATATGATGTGCTGAAAAAGACATACATTATGGGAACAGGAGTGCTAATTAAATAACTTTTCTGGAAAGCCATATGTATATATATATATATATATATAATACACAGAGCCTTTAAAAATAGAATAGTCTATCTTTTGAGTCATTAATTTCATTCATAACAAGTTAGCTTAAATAATTATTAATATGCATGCTCAAAATTTATGGACAAAGATTTCCTCCCTGAAGTATTTATAATTTTGAAAAAAATTGAAAAACTTCACATAAATTTTTAAAATAAGTTATGGTACTTCCAAATAATTGAATATTATTTTTCAAGAAATAACATGAAATCTACACTTATTAAATTTATGATTAAAGAGTACATATGTTTAAAGCTATAGGAATGAATACGGCAGATGAGCAAATAGTTGAGAATTTGAGAAGGAAGCTTAATGTGCTGGGGACCTTAGAACATAGGATAAAAATTTGGAAGAGGGAAGAAATAGAGTTCTTTCCATGATGGGAATCAAAGAAAAGATTACAGGGGTACTATAGAAAGCCACCTTCACTATTGGCAGGAGACAAGTATAGGTATAACTGGAAGAGAAATTCCCATGCCCTAGTTGGACATCAGATAGTTTTCTTTTAAGATGTGAGTTTTAGTATAACATCCACCAGCACACAGAATCTAACCCTTAAAAAACATTTTTAATCATTAGCAAATATCCCCAACTCACTTCACAATAAAGTTGTGACCTTCAATGGCTTTCTATAAGTGCACATGCAAATAAACAATGATAAAACAGAAATGTGGAATATAAACCAGGAAAATTTTAGTAAGGCAATAAAACTAACTTAGCATCTTTCAACAATTTATATAACCCCACATTGTGAAAAGATATAAAATCATCAGCCACCATTTTTATAAAACTTCATAAACAGCAACTCTACAATAAATCATAATTTCAGTTTTGACAAGAATGGTGTTTATTTTGGGACCTCCCAGGTGGCGGAGAAGGCAATGGCACCCCACTCCAGTACTCTTGCCTGGGAAATCCCATGGATGGAGGAGCCTGGTAAGCTACAGTTCATGGGGTCGCAAAGAGTCGGACACGACTGAGAGACTTCACTTTCACTTTTCCCTTTCATGCACTGGAGAAGGAAATGGCAACCCACTCCAGTGTTCTTGCCTGGAGAATCCCAGGGACGGAGGAGCCTGGTGGGCTGCCGTCTATGGGGTCGCACAGAGTCGGACACAACTGATGCGACTTAGCAGCAGCAGCAGCAGGTGGCACAGTGGATAAGAATCTGCCTGCCAATGCTGAGGACATGGGTTCGACTCCTGGTCCAGGAAGACTCCATAAGCGGAACAACTAAGCCCGTGTGCCACAAATACTGAAATCTGCGTGCTCTAGGCCCCACAATAAAGAGTACCCCCCATTCTCTGCAAGTAGAGAAAGCCCTCTCTCACCAGTGAAGACCCAGCACAGCCATAAATAGATAAAATTTTATTTTTGAAAAAGAATGGTGTTTATTTTGATCCAAGATAAATATGAAAATGTTGGCTTCCAGGCTTTAAAGTAGCAATGGTTGAGTGAACAAAACAGGGATCTGGGTCATCAAGTAAAGCTTTCTGAGTGAGTGAAAGTCGTTCAGTTGTGTCCCACTCTTTGTGATCCCAAGGAATTCTCTATGCCGGAATACTGGAGTGGTTAGCCTTTCCCTTCTCCAGGGGATCTTCCCAAACCAGGGATAGAACCCAGATCTCCTGTGTTACAGGCGGATTCTTTACCAGTTGAACCACAAGGAAAGCCCAAAGCTTTCTATTACATCTCCAGTACTGCAGATGGGAAAGATAATCATTTACATAGAACAGAGGTGAGTGAGTCAGGAAGGTATCCTAGCAGTTATAAAAGTCTTTAGGACCAACACTTTTACAAGAGACAATTCATTGTTTGGGTTTAGAAAATAGATTTTTAATGATGTCATTTTGCTAGTTATTCACATCTCAGTACAAATTAATCCACCTCTCATTTTCTTACTATAGGAGATACTCAGAAAGGTATGTAAACATAGGATAACTGGAGAAAGGTCATGGAAAAAATCATGTCAAATCTGACCTCGCCTGTTTAATAACAAATAAAACTATTTAAAATAATTTCTTTAGAAGATTACTGAATTTTAAGATATGAAATCATTTCAAAACTGTCTTATGCCTAGGGAGTCATAAAAATATCTGCTGAGTCATGGCGATGAGGCATCACGACATGAAGTTTAAAAAGACTGGTTCTTTTTATGACAGTCTTTTGAAAAAAATCACAGCCTTCAAAAGACTGTTTTCATAATGTTGACAGGTGCACTGTGATTACTCATCAGGCCATGACTTCATACAAAAATGGTCTTTCCCCCCACCATGGTTAAGAAACCTGGCCATGAACATTTCCATTCCACTCACAAAATAGATGCTAATTATCAGATCGCATTCATTAAACTTTCAAGAATTCACAGCAGTGGACTGAATAGGAAAGATGTGAATAGGGATGTAAAATTCAAATGTTTAAGTTGGTTGGCCAGTCAAGTTGATAAAAATAACTGGTTCAAGACTCAGCGTGGTGGCATGGAAAAAGCATGGAAGTTTGGATTAAAGAGTTATAGGCTTGAATCTTCTTTTGTAAAACACTGGTTTTGTAAGTTTAAACAAGTTATTTAACTTCTTTGTGACCCTTTTTTTTATGCTAATTCTGAATGAAATAATACATACCTTGAAGAATTCAATTGAAGAATAAATGTAAACATACATACATACACCTTCATCTCCCAACTTGTCCTCAATATGGAAAGAGGACATTTATTTGGTCATACCTTTTTGGTGTTTTCTGATCTTTCAAGTTCCTTTTTAGAGAGATATATAAAGCTGACTGAAAGAGAAAGTATTCTTTAAAGCAACTACAAAAGCTGTAATCATTTAGAGGTCAGAGAATATAAACTGAATGAAAACCAGTGGTCATTTGAGAGGTTGATTAGATCATTGATCTCCCACTTGAGCAAAGCCGATACCTGAACCAGGCCTGAAGCAGGATATTGGTTAGATGGATAGACAGGAGAATCAGAAGAGAAAACCAGCAGTCATGGAAATAGCAGGGTGGGTGGTACTACACATTTTAAGGATTGGAAAATTCTTGTGGTGACTTAAAAATATGTTGTTATTTGACTGGAATCTGTGGGAAAGAAAATTCTATATAAGAAATTTTCATGAGAACATGGGGACAAATCCTATCACAGGTGTTATTCAAGACTGTGACTGTCTAATTACATGGCTTGAATCTGAGAGAAAAACAGAAAATAAGATTCCTCAAGCTATCTCTCAGAGTTTATATGAAACCCACACTCATTCCTTGACAGTTTCTAAGTTTTTACAGATCATTGCTTCTTTTACAGATCATTGCTTCAGTGGAAGACCTCTCAATGTAAATTTCTTAATTTCCTAAAAGCTTCTAATACCAGTTGAAATTTTAAAGTCAAAAATTACATTTTGTTAAATCTTTATATATGTGTGTGGGTGTGAAATTTTTTCTATCCTCTCATTGAAAAAAGACCTGGTCAGAAATTTCAAGCCTTCTACAACTGAATCATACATCTGGTCAAAGGAAAAAAGGATGTAGTTGTTTTCAAAGATCACTTCGAAATTTGAAAAAATGAACCAGGATCAGTTTACTTTTTCCTATGACTCCATGCATGTGTGCTAAGTTGCTTCAGTCATATACAACTCTTTGTAATCTTATGGCCTGTAGCCTGCCAGGCTCCTCTGTCTATGAGATGCTCCAGGCAAGAATATTGGAGTGGGTTGCCATGCCCTCCTCCAGGGGATCTCCCCAACCCAGGGATACAACCTGGGCCACCTGCGACTCCTGCATTACAGGTAGATTTTTTATCTCTAAGCCACAAGGGAAGCCCCAGGAGCTAATATTAAGTAAAAGGGTTTTCTTTATCAGTTGTTATCTAATTGATTTTCAATTTTAATAATTATTCCTAATTGCTTGGAAAGTTTATATAAATGAAGTTGTTAAATAATATAAGAAACTTTTAACACTTGTATCAGTTTTTTCTCATTCTGTCTATTCTCAAGAGCTCTAGCTATCCAAAAGGGGTTAAGAATCAAAAGAACACTCTGAGAAAATATTTGAAATATTCCATTTCTCTGGATTTTTAAATAAATGTTGATTATTAAGCAGAGTACAGTTGAAATTACAATGCTGAATTAAATATATTTTCATTTTTCATTATGTGGAAAGCATAGTTTCTGCTGTTAATTAAATGAGAAAATACTTATTTGAAGATTTAATGCCAAATATATGTAAATACATTTGAACTTTTTGCTTATCATATTCATGAAGAAAAACTAAGTACTTAAAATGTAAACTTCAATAAGTGCACATACTTAATATTCAAAGTAGCTAAGGGATAGGACTATAAACTTACACTTGTCTAGCTTAAATTCATGTGTGTAGGTCTTTTAAAGTATTTTTAGTCTCTTTTAAACTATCCTCTATCTTTACCATCATGTACTTACTTTCCTTAATGAATAAGGAAGCTGTGGTACATACACATAATGGAATATTACTCAGCCATTAAAAAGAATACATTCGAATCAGTTCTAATGAAGTGGATGAAACTGGAGCCTATTATACAGAGTGAAGTAAGCCAGAAAGAAAAACACCAATACAGTATACTAACACATATATATGGTATTTAGTTAATCGGTAAAGATAACCCTGTATGCGAGACATCAAAAGAGACACAGATAAATAGAACAGTATTATGGACTCTATGGGAGAGGGCGAGGGCAGGATGATATGGGAGAATGGCATGGAAGCATGTAAATTATCATATGTGAAACGAATCACCAGTCCAGGTTTGATGCATGATACAGGGTGCTCGGGGCTGGTGCACCGGGATGACCCAGAAGGATGGGATGGGGAGGGAGGTGGGAGGGGGGTTCTGGAAGGGGAAAACATGTACACCCATGGTGGATTCATGTCAATGTATGGCAAAACAAATACAATATCGTAAAGTTTAAAAATTGATAAATAAACTAATTTAAAAATAAATAAATAAATAAATAAAATAAAGTAAGTTTCCCTAGGCCTGAATAATCCAGAAAAAAAAATATATATATATATATAAATTAAAATAATCATCCAGATAGTATTGTATCTATTTCCTTTATTATTGTCATTTGGAAAACCATCTTCAACATTTCCAAAGAAACTTTTATATAATTTGGTACTTAGAGTAATTCCTCTCTCTCACTCTTAATGGATCATTATTGCTTTTTACTTCCTGTGGCAAAGTTTCAAAAACAGTGTTTATATATTATTTTGGACTTCCCTTGTGGCTCAGCTGGTAAAGAATCCACCTGCAATGTGGGAGACCTGGGTTCAATCCCCAGGTTGAAAAGATCCCCTGGAGAAGGGAACAGCTACCCACTCCAGTATTCTGGCCTGGAGAATTCCATGGACTGTAGAGTCCTTGGAGTCACAAAGAGTCGGACATGACTGAGTGAATATTAGTTTTCTAGAGTTGCCATAACAAAATACCATAGGCTGAGTAGCTTAACCAACAGAGACTTATTTTCCTACATTTCTGGATGTTGGAAGTTCAAGATGAAGGTGTTTGCTGGTTCAAGTTCCCCCAAGGCCTTTCTCCTGAACTTTTAGATGACCCCTTCTCTCTGTGTCCTCACATGTCCTCTCTGTGCATATATCCCAGGTATTTTTCCATGTCCACATTCCCTCCTTTAAGGACATTAGTCAGATTGAAGTTGGGCCCATACTAATGACCTCCATTCAAAAACTTAATCACCTCTTTAAAGGTCCTATCTTCAAATACAGTCACATTGTGAGATACTGAAGGTTAGGACTTAAACATATGAAATTGGCAGGATACAAAATTTGGCCTCTATGTAGATGTTTAGAAATACTTTGTTTGCAAATAGAATTACTTTTAAAAACTTTACTCAAAGGGAAACAATTCAGAGCCAAAAAATGGTCAAATATTCATGTTACTTCTTCACTTGAATAACTGAAATACCTGGAGGAAAACAATTATTTGCAAACAGAAATACCATTTAAAGAAGAAAAGCAATTCAAGCGAGTGTTAGTGTAGTAAAGTCTAGTAAAATATTTAAGTAACTCTCTTTGGATGTAAAAGGTGAAGTTCTTCTCTTACTCACTGTCTAAAAATAGAAAAACAAAGATAAATGTATAATACTCTGAATTCCCTGGTGGCTCAGACAGTAAAGAATCTGCCTGCAATGTGGAAGACCTGAGTTGGATCTCTGGGTTGGGAAGATCTCCTGGAGAAGGGAATGGCTACCCACGCCAGTATTCTTGCATGGAGAATTCCATGGACAGGGGAGCCTGGTAGGCTACAGTCCATGGAGTCGCAAAGAGTCAGACATGACTAAGAATAACACTTTCACTGAATTAGAAAGTCAGTGGTATTCAGGTGTTCACTAGACACATGAAAGATATTTTTTGGGCTTGGGAAAGAAAGAGAGGAGAAATTGATTTCATGGAAAGAGGTGAATCCTCACAGCAAGGTGTCATCAGAGGAGCACTGCCATTAGAATCTCTCTTGATAAGGAAATAACTAAAGCAATTCTAAGAAGAATGGCATCTTATATCAAATATGAAGTTGCTTTCTTATGACTTATGTAATAACTCTCCGCCTTTCTCAAAACATTAGTAAGCCTTTGTAAATTTCTGCTACACCCAAGTTGCTGGTGTTCAGTCACTAGTCATGTCTGACTCATTGCAACTCCATGGACTGCAGCATACCAGGCTCCTATGTTCTCCATTATCTCCTGGAGTTTGCTCAAATTCCTGTCCATTGAGTCAGTGATGCTATCTAACCATCTCATCATCTGTTGCCCCCTTCTCCTTTTACCTTCAATCTTTCCCAGCATCAGGGTCTTTTCCAGACCTGAGTCAGTTCTTTGCATCAGGTGGCCAGAGTATTGAAGCTTCAGCAACAGTGCTTCCAATGAATATTCAGGACTGATTTCCTTTAGGATGGACTGGATGGATCTCCTTGCAGTCCAAGGGACTCTCAAGAGTCTTCTCCAACACCACAGTTCAAAAGCATCAATTCTTTTGCATTCAGCCTTCTTTGTGGTCCAACTCTCATATCTGTACACAACTACTGGAGAAACCATAGCTTTGACTATATGGACCTTTGTGAGCACTCAAGTACATTGGAGTAAACTGTCAAAACAAGAGAAGGGAAGCAGATTATGTCACACTAAAAAGTGTGATGCTGAAAAGAAATATTAATTACAGGGATCATTTATGAAGACATTTATGATAAATTAAAAATACATAATCATGATGATGACGATATAACCCCTTTTGGAAATACTGGAGACAAGATTGGGATTACATATTGTGGGACATGGAATGGGACAAAGCCATACTGCTCTCTCATTAACATAAGGGATAGCCTCAGATGATTGGCTACTTTGGAGACATCTATGTTATATTATTCAATTACATAAAACAAATAACGGTATTTTACTATGAGATTTCCAAAATATGAATCTCTTTCTTGCTACTCCATATCTAGACTATCAGTGGGCTTTCCCTTTCCATAAGAATTTTGAATGGCCTTATCAATCATATGTTTGTTTCTGTTCAAAACCTAATTTTTCACTCAGTACTGAACTTATGAAAGCATTTCTATCTTTGTTCATTTTCAGTCACCTCAAAACTTTTTATAACTTCATGTGTCAATAACCTAAGAATGTAAAGTAACTAGATACATATATACATATATGTATAACTGAATCACTTTGCTGTACACCTGAAACTAACACAACATTGTCAATCAACTATACTCCAATATAACGTAAAATGTAAACTAAAATAACTGCTGAGTATAATGGAGGTAAGGAATGTAAATACTGTCAACTATTACGGGTCAATGTCTTAGTATTTTAGTATTTTTTTTTAAACAGCTTTCTTTTTTAGTATAACAACTATCTAAAGCTATGTCCACCAAAAAGGGGAACATAAAATTCATTAAAAAGAAGACATTTAAAGAAGACAAAAGGGAAAGCACAATGAAACAAGAGTTAGAAGTAGATCGCAACAAAACTTCTATGTCTTTATTTAATCAATTCTCCTAAATTCTATTCATGTGTTTTCTGTTTATATCTTAATGCAGAACAAGTGGCCTCTTAAAAAACAATTTTGGCAAGTTTAAAGTGGTAAAAAAAAATTTAAAAATATGCTAATATGACCCCATATTTTCAATTCCAGCATTAAACTATCTAGCTGACTTTCAGCCTTAACATTGCCTTTTGGAAAGCCCTTTTCAATTTAGCACAATGAAGTATGACTCTGAAAGTTTGTTATTTCAAAAAAAATCAATGAAATGTCTTAACAGCAACATACAAAATGACAGTCAACAAGCCAGTGCTATTGCCTGAATGATGGGTGAGAAGCCCCTTGAATGACTGAATATTACAAAAAATAATGGGATGATGTACCCTTACATAGAGTGGAAGTTTTGATCACCAAGTAGTTCATGATGTCTCCAGAAGTAATAGTGTTGGTGAGGTGTGCTGTGCTAAATAAACCTTTGAAAAAAGCATTGGTACTTAATAATAAAAGTCTCTTCCTTCATATGGAGTCTAAGACTGACAAATCATCATGTAATTCTACTTGATGAGCAAAAGGTATGTTGTATTTCCACTGTCTTATACATAGGCCATCAACGAAAGGTGAGGAAGTTACTTTAACTTTGGGTGCATTACTGACTCAAGGTTCACTCTTATAACCAAAGATGAATTTCCATTTTTAAATGTCTGTAATTTTATAAATATGTGTGTGTGTGTATATATATATATATATATATATATATCGGAGAAGGCAATGGCAACCCACTCCAGTACTCTTGCCTGGAAAATCCCAGGGACAGAGGAGCCTGGTAGGCTACAGCCCGTGGGGTCGCAAAGAGTCAGACACAACTGAGCGACTTCATTCCACTCACTTCACTCACTTCATACTTTATCACTAGAGAAGGAACTGGCAACCTACTCCAGTATTCTTGCCTGGAGAATCCCGTGGACTGAGGAGCCTCGCAGGCCATGGTCCATGGGGTCGCAGAGAGTCGGACACGATTGAAGTGACTGAGCAATATATATATATATATATATATATATATAAATTTGGTAAGATTAAAAATCCTCTCCAATTCTCTAGTTCAAAGAGAAAAAGATTCATTTCAAATCTTTTCAGCTAACTAGGAAAATTATTGCAACTGTTGATTTTCTATGTTTATTTTCTAGGTAAACAAGGTAATTGTACAGAGTAGAGTAGATACAGTCATAGAAAAAGACAATCTGAAAAGAAACAATAACAAACAGGTACTTGGACAAAACTGAAAGACACTGAGGTAAGAATAAGCAAGATTTAAGCCTTCATGTAACATATGTGGTTATATATGTTAATTAAAGTTTTAAATAAAATCACCCTACATATGAACACCATTTTTATTTTATAGTCTTTTTTATTTTTTTTTTATTAGAAGTTGCTTTACATTTATTTTGGGCTCTTTTTTTTCCCCCTGTACTCTCTTGTTTCTAATTTTTCAATAATAAATTTGTATTGATTTTATTAAAAAATGTTGTTTAAAAGATCATCAATCTCACATATTAATAACAAAATGAATAAATGTCGGCTTCTGCATAAAATTTTACATTACTTTAGAAAAATGAACTAATCTCTTTATTATCTATTTTCCTTTTTACTTTTATACACAAAATATTGAAATTAAATACTAAAAATGAAACAAAAAATCATTAATGTTTGACTATTTTTAAGAGAGGAAATTTAAGCAGAATGCATGACTATCCCACCCTATCTCCACCCCCAAAAAACCACATACAACTATATGTTGAGGCAAGTTACATAAATGATAGGAGAAAAACAGATGGTGATTGATGTTGTACTCAGCAGATAGATTAGAACAGTAGGTGAAGCCAAGTTTTCATTTGAAACAGGCATTCTCTCCAAAATATCACTGATTTAGGTAATCTGTGATACTTTTTTCTGATTATAGGGTAGTTCATTTAATGCATAGAATTTTTGTTGTGTATTCAGTGAAGAATAAATTCTTTTTAATGGTTTGCATTTTGAAACAAAAGCAAAGTATCTTACATGGTTTAGTTTATATGGCATGCCTATACAAATTAATGCTTGATGCAGATACTAGGGGTTACTCAATAAAACAGCCATAAGAGTAATGAACCTTTCCACTAGGAAAGAGGGAAACATCTAGATTTTGTCTTCACTAACTATTTAGTTACTAGTTGGATGGATGAATTTCCTTCATAATTTTTTCCTAAATGATATAAAAAGATCTTTGTAAAGTCAAATTGTGTGGAAACAAAGAGTTATAAAAGCTAAGTGCTGCTCCTGAACCCAACAAGCAAGTAAAGTATGTAAGAACAAATTCAAACTCAGGTCCTTTGTCTGGAATCTATATTTCCTTTGTCATACTATTGTGCATTAGGCACCAGGAGCATTGGGGACAAAATATGGCCCCAATGCAAGAGTAACTGTATAATATAATGATGAGTATGATATAAGAAATTATCACACAGGCTAATAGGAGAGAGAATCGGATATAGGAAAATTATATAGCAGCCCACTGATATATTATGAGTCTAAGCTAACTTCAGCTTTAAGGACACATACAGGCTGAAGGTGCACTACCTTGAAAGTGAAGAAAAGTGGTAGTCGCTTAGTTGTGTCCGACTCTTTGTGACCCCATGAACTGTAGCATCTCTTCAAGAAAATTAGAGATACCAAGGGAACATTTCATGCAAAGATGGGCTCCATAAAGGACAGAAATGATATGGACCTAACAGAAACAGAAGATATTAAGAAGAGGTGGCAAGAATATACAGAAGAACTGTACAAAAAAGATCTTCACGACCCAGATAATCACGATGGTGTGATCACTCACCTAGAGCCAGACATCCTGGAATGTGAAGTCAAGTGGGCCTTAGAAAGCATCACTATGAACAAAGCTAGTGGAGGTGATGGAATTCCAGTTGAGCTATTTCAAATCCTCAAAGGTGATGCTGTGAAAGTGCTGCGCTCAATATGCCAGCAAATCTGGAAAACTCAGCAGTGGCCACAGGACTGGAAAAGGTCAGTTTTCGTCCCAATTCCAAAGAAAGGCAATGCCAAAGAATGCTCTAACTACTGCACAATTGCACTCATCTCACACGCTAGTAAAGTAATGCTCATATTCTCCAAGCCAGGCTTCAGCAATACATGAACCGTGAACTTCCAGATGTTCAAGCTGGCTATAGAAAAGGCAGAGGAACCAGAGATCAAATTGCCAACATCCAATGGATCATCAAAAAAGCAAGAGAGTTCCAGAAAAACATCTGTTTCTTCTTTATTGACCCTTCCAAAGCCTTTGACTGTGTGGATCACAATAAACTGTGGAAAATACTTAAAGAGATGGGAATACCAGACCATCTGAGCTGTCTCTTGAGAAACCTCTATGCAGGTCAGGAAGCAACAGTTAGAACTGGACATGGAACAAAAGACTGGTTACAAATAGGAAAAGGAGTACATCAAGGCTGTATATTGTCACCCTGCTTATTTAACTTATATGCAGAGTACATCATGAGAAACGCTGGGCTGGAAGAAACACAAGCTGGAATCAAGATTGCCGGGAGAAATATCAATAACCTCAGATATGCAGATGACACCACCCTTATGGCAGAAAGTGAAGAAGAACTAAAGAGCCTCTTGATGACAGTGAAAGAGGAGAGTGAAAAAGTTGGCTTAAAGCTCAACATTCAGAAAACTAAGATCATGGCATCTGGTCCAATCACTTCATGGGAAATAGATGGGGAAACAGTGGAAACAGTGTCACACTTTATATTTTTGGGCTCCAAAATCACTGCTGATGGTGATTGCAGCCATGAAATGAAAAGACACTTACTCCTTGGAAGGAAGGTTATGACCAACCTAGATAGCATATTTAAAAGCAGAGACATTACTTTGCCAACAAAGGTCTGTCTAGTCAAGGCTATGGTTTTTCTAGTAGTCGTCTATGGATGTGAGAGTTGGATGGTGAAGAAAGCTGAGCACCAAAGAATTGATGCTTTTGAACTGTGGTGTTGGAGAAGACTCTTGAGAGTCCCTTGGACTGCAAGGAGATCCAACCAGTCCATCCTAAAGGATATCAGTCCTAGGTGTTCATTGGAAGTACTGATGTTGAAGCTGAAACTCCAATACTTTGGCCACCTCATGTGAAGGGTTGACTCATTGGAAAAGACCCTATTGCTGGGAAGGATTGGGGGCAGGATGAGAAGGGGACGACAGAGGATGAGATGGTTGGATGGCATCACCGACTTGATGGACATGGGTATGGGTAGACTCTGGGAGTTGGTAATGGACAGGGACGCCTGGCGTGCTGTGATTCATGGAGTTGCAAAGAGTCGGACACGACTGAGCGACTGAACTGAACTGAACTGTAGCCCACCAGGCTCCTCTGTCCGTGAAATTCTCCATGCAAGAATATTGGAGTGGGTAGCCTTTCCCTTTTCCAGAGGATCTTCCCAACTCAGGGATTGAACCCACATTTTTTATGTCTCCTGCACTTGCAGGCTAGGTCTTTACCACTAGCACTACCTGGGAAGCCCTTTTGTGAACTAGTTTACCCTCCAGAAATTCCACTGCTTGGTATATATACAAAAGAAATGGAATCTGTATCTCAAAGAGCTGTCTGCACTTCCATGCTCATTGCAGTATTATTCACAATGGCCAAAATATGGAAATAAACTAAGTTTCCATTGACAGATGAATGGATAAAGAAGATGTGACATATTATACATATATATATATATTTATATATTCCTAGATATATAGGACTATTATTCAGCTACAGAAAAGAAAAAAATTCTATCATTTTAGACAACTTGAATGAAACTTGAGGACATTGTGTTAAGTGAAATAAGCCAGACAGAGAAAGACAAATGCTGTATGGTCTCCCTTATATGAGCAATCTTAAAAAAAATTCCAATCTCATACCAACAGAGAGTAGTAAGGTGGTTACCAGGGTGTGAAGTAAGGGAGAAATGGGAAGATGCCCATTAATGAATATAAGTCTTAAGTTATAAAATAAATAAATTCTGAGGGTCTTGATTAGGCCAAAGCCTTTGACTGTGTGGATCACAACAAACTGTCGAAAATTCTTCAAGAGATGGGAATACCAGACCACCTTACCTGCCTCCTGAGTAATCTGTATGCAGGTCAAGAAGCAACAGTTAGAACTGGACATGGAGCAACAGATTGGTTCCAAATCAGGAAAAGAATACGACAAGACTGTATATTGTCACCTTGCTTATTTAACTTATATGCAGAGTACATCATGAGAAATGCTGGACTGGATGAAGCACAAGCTGAAATCAAGATGGCCAGGAGAAATATCAATAACCTCAGATATGCAGATGACACCACCTTTATGGCAGAAAGTGAAGAAGAACTAAAGAGCCTCTTGATGAAAGTGAAAGAGGAGAGTGAAAATGTTGACTTAAAACTCAACATTCAGAAAATTGACATCATGGCATCTGGTCCCATCACTTCATGGTGAATAGATGGTAACAATGGAAACAGTAAGAGACTTTATTTTTTTGGTGGGGGGGCTCCAAAATCACTGCAGATGGTGACTGTATCAATGAAATTAAAAGACGCTTGCTCCTTGGAAGAAAAGTTATGAACAACCTAGAGAGCATATTAAAAAGCAGAGACATTACTCTGCCAACAAATGTCCATCTGGTCAAAGCTTTGGTTTTTTCCAGTAGTCATGTATGGATGTGAGAGTTGGACCATAAAGAAGGCTGAGCACTGAAAAACTGATGCTTTTGAACTGTGGTGTTGGAGAAGACTCTTGAGATCCCTTGGATAGCAAGGAGATCCAACCAGTCAACCTAGGCTCCAACCTAGGCTTCAAGAGTACATGAATCAAGAAATTTCAGATCTGCCAGTTGGATTTAGAAAAAGTAGAGGAACCAGAGATCAAATTGCCAACATCCACTTGATCACAGAAAAAGCAAGGGAATTCCAAAAAAAAATCTGCTTAATTGACTACGTTGAAGCCTTTGACTGTGTGAAAGTGAAAGTGAAGTCGCTCAGTCGTATCAGACTCTTTGGGACCACATGGACTGTAGCCTACCAGGCTCCTCCCTCCACGGGATTTTGCAGACAAGAAACCTGGAGTGGGTTGCCATTTCCTTCTCCAGGAGATCTTCACTACCCAGGGTTTGAACCTGGGTCTCCCACATTGTAGGCAGACACTTTACTGTCTGAGCCACCAGGGAAGTCCCTGTGTGGATCACAGCAAACTGTGGTAAATTCTTAAAGAGATGGGAATACCAGACCACCTTACCTGCCTCCTGAGAAACTTGTATGCAGGTCAAATGCAGCAGTTAGAACCAACATAGAACAACAGACTGGTTCCAAATTGGGAAAGGATTACATCCAAACTGTATATCGTCACCCTGCTTATTCAACTTATGTGCAGAGTACATCAGGTGAAACGCAGGGCTGGATGAAGCACAAGCTGGAATCAAGACTGCCAGGAGAAATATCAATAACCTCAGATATGCAGATGACACCATCCTTATGGCAGAAAGCAAAGAGGAACTAAAGAGCCTCTTGATGAAGGTGAAAGAGGAGAGTGAAAAAGTTGGCATAAAACTCAACATTCAAAAAACTAAGATCATGGCATCTGGTCCCATCACTTCATGACAAATAGATTGGGAAACAGTGGAAACAGTGTCAGACTATTTTATTGGGCTCCAAAATCATTGCAGATGGTGACTGCAGTCATGAAATTAAAAGACTCTAAATTCTTGGAAGAAAAGCTATGGCAAACCTTGTTGTTCAGTCACTCGGTCATGTCTGACTCTTTGCCACTCCTGGACTGCTGCATGCTGGGTTTGCTTGTTCTTCATGATCTCCCAGAGCTTGCTCAAAATCATGTCCATTTAGTCAGTGATGTCATCCAACCATCTCTTCCTCTGTCATCCCCTTCTCCTCCTACCTTCAATCTTTCCCAGCATCAGGGTCTTTTCCAATGAGTCAACTCTTCATATCAGGTGGCCAAAGTTTGAGTCTTCTCCAGCACCACAATTCAAAGGTATCAAGTCTTTGGTGCTCAGACTTTTTTTTAAATAATAAACCTAGACATGGTATTAAAAAGCAGAGACACTACTTTTCTGACAAAGTTCCCTATAGTCAAAGCTATGGTTTTTCCAGTAGTCATGTATGGATATGAGAGTTGAATCATAAAGAAGGATGAGGGAGCACCAAAGAATTGCTGCTTTCAAACCATGGTGTTGGAGAAGACACTTAAGAGTCCCTTGAACAACAAGGAGACCAAACCAGTCAATCCTAAAGCAAATCAATCCTAAATATTCATTGGAAGTACTGATGCTGAAGCTGAAGCTCCAATGCTTTGGTCACCTGATGCGAAGAGTTAGCTTACTGGAAAAGACCCTGATGTTGGTAAAGATAGAAGGTAGCAGGAGAATGGGACGACAGAGGATGAGATGGTTGGATGGCATCACTGACTCGATGGACATGAGTTAGAGCAAGCTCCAGGAGATTGTGAAGGACAGAGAAGCTGCACTCCACTGGGTTGCAAACAGTCAGATATGACTGAACAACTGAACATCAACAACAACAAGCTTAGCTCCAGAAAAAAATAAATTACCTTTCTTTCATGTACACAAATCACTTTGTAAATGCCACTATAAGAGTACTTATCTAATTATATTAAATTATTTATATTGTGAATTCAAAGCTTGAATGTTTAGAGCAGGCATAACAATTGTATTTTCTTTATTATATATTTTCAGTGAATCACATAGTTTCTGATATACAACATATACAGAATAATATTTCTTATGTTACACTGAATCTGAAATTTCCAAAATATGATTGAAAATCCAGGAGATAAACTTCTGACCCAAGAAAATTCTTCAGTAGCCATTGAGTTCATCACCTCTGCATGCTGCTACTGCTGCTGCTGCTGCTGCTAAGCCACTTCAGTCGTGTCTGTGCGACCCCATAGACGGCAGCCCACCAGGCTCCGCCGTCCCCGGGATTCTCCAGGCAAGAATACTCGAGTGGGTTGCCATTTCCTTCTCCAGTGCATGAAAGGGAAAAGTGAAAGTGAAGTCGCTCAGTCGTGTCCGACTCTTAGCGACCCCATGGACTGTAGCCTACCAGGCCCCTCCGTCCATGGGATTTTCCAGGCAAGAGTACTGGAGTGAGATGCCATTGCCTTCTCCGTCACCTCCACATACTTATTATTAAATATCAGTCCTTGAGAGGAGTCTACGATGGTGGCATTGGAAGACCCTGCACACACCTCCTCCCATAGACTCAACAAATCTACACCTACATATAGAGCAATTCCTCCTAAAGAACACTGAGGGCTAATTGAACAGACAACACAAACAAAATGACTACATAGAAATAAGTAGAAAAGATGGAGAAACAGGAACCCTATCACTGTGTAGGCTATCACAGTGGCCTACAATAGGGAGGGATATTTCTGAGAAGCCAGAGCACAGACTCACCCATTTTAGGACACAATGAAAAGACAGCAGTTTAAAGGCAACCTAGATTAGATGGGAAGAAAATCCATTTACTAACCCTGTAATTTCTTTCAAACAGGCAAGAAGCTGCTGGAGCCCTCCCTGGGGGTTGGAGGTGCTGGTAAGCACCCCTGTTTGAGCTCTCCTGGGACTCTTTCCAGCCTCCATTGGCTCCAGTCCTATCCAGCCCACCAAGGTGACCTCAGCGCAGCGATCGCCAGGGTCTGTCATCGGCCCACATCCGCTCCAGCTCCAGTCAGCCTGTCAAGGCTCTCAGGTGCGAGAGGGCCACAGAGGAGCCGGTCCCCCACAGGGCCATTCCTTCAGGACCAGGAGAGGTAGCTGCTTTGCTTAATTCATAGAAACAAAAACTGCAAGTCAAACAAAGTGAGGATACAGAGTAAAGAGTTCCAAATGAAAGAACAAAATAAAACCCCAGAAAAATGTTCTAGTGAAACAGAGAAAAGTAATTAATCTGATTAAAGGATTCAATGAAAAAGACTTTAGGATACTCACTAAACTCAGGAGAATGGAGAAACTAAGTAAGAACTTCAACAATGACTTAGAAAATATAACTAACCAGAACTGAAGACTATAATAACTGAAATTAAAAAAAAACACTAAAGGGACTCAACATCATATTAGATGATATAGAAGAACATATAAGTGATCTGGATTCTAGACTAGTGGAAATAAATCAGAACAGCAAAAAGAAGAAAGAAACTTTTTTAAATGGTGAGGGTTTAGGGAATCCTGAGACAACATCAACGGTACTAATATCCTCATTATAAGGGCTCCAGAAGGAAAATATTGAGAGAAGGGGACAGAAAACATATTGAAAAAATAATGCCTCAGAACTTCCCTAAGGTGTGGAAGAAAAGAGATGTTCAGGTACAGGAATCACAGAGAGTCCCAAAGAAGATGAATCTAAAAAGGTCCATACCAACAGATGTTATATTAAAATGAGAAAAGTTAGAAAGTTTTAAAGGCAGCAAGATTTAAAAAAAAAAATAAACTAATCTAGTAAGGAAACTCTATAAAACGATCCACTGATTTTTCATCAGAAATTTTAGAGGTCAAATGGAGTGGCAGAATATATTAAAGAAATGAAAGAAAAAAATGTATAACCAGAATACTCTATCCAGTAAGGTTATTATTCAGATTGAAAGAGAGAGAAAAAGTTTCCTAGATAAGGAAAAAAAAATTACTGGCCTTACAAGAAATGTTAAAGGGTCTTCTTTAAACATAAAAGAAAAGGCCACAACTAGAAACAAGAAGATATATGAAATGAAAAATCTCCCTGATAAAGGAACATCAATAGTAAAGCCAGTGGATCAGTCACTTTAAAAGTTAGTATAAAATTAAAAGTCAGAAGCAGTATAATCAAGTATAACTATAATAAGCAGTAAAGGGATCACAAAATAAAAATATGTAAAATATTGCATCAAATGCCTAAAGCATGCAGGTGGGAGTAAAAATATAGTGCTTTTAGAATGCTTTTAAATACAAGTTACTGGCAGCTTAAAACAGATGACCATATATACATTCAATATATATATAAACATCTTGATAACCATAACCAAAATCCTACTAGGATACACAAAGAATAAAGAGAATGGAATTGAAACATAACTTTAAAGGAATCCATCAAGTCACAAGGGAAGAAACCAAGCGAAGACAGGAACAGGAAAAAAAAAACTACAAAAATGAACAAAAACAACTAGAAAACAATTAACAAAATGGCAACAACTACATACTTACTAATAATTACTTTAAATGTAAATGGACTAAATGCTCTAATCAAAAGACATAGGGAAATGGAATAGATTTTAAACAATTAAGACCTATGTACATGCTACCTACAAGAGACTAATCTCTGATCTAAAGACACACATGGACTGAAAGTGGAAATGCAAACAAGTGGAAACAAAAAGAAATCTAGGGTAGAAATACTCTTATCAAACAAAATAGATTTGAAAACCAAACTGTAACAAAAGCCAAAGAAGGACGTTATATAATGACAAGGGGGCCAATTCAACAAGAGGATATAACATAGTAAATGTTTATGCACTCAACACAGGAGCACTTTAATATATAAAACTAGTATTAACAAAAATAAAGGGAGAAAAGAAGCAGAATATACATTCTTTTCAAGTACACATGGAACATTCTCCAGGATAGATCACATTTTAGGTTACAAATTAGTCACAGTAATTTTTTAAAAATTGAAATCATATGCAGTGTCTATTCTGATGACAGTGAATTCAACTACAAGGAGAAAACTGGGGGAAAAAACCCATGAACACTGAGAGACTAAACAGTAATCAAGCCATCAATGAAAAAAAATCAAGGAGGAAATTAAAAATACTATGAGATAAACAAAAATGGAATTACAGCTGTCTAAAATCTATGCAATGCAGCAAAAGCAGTTATGAGAAGGATGTTTATAGTGATACAAGCTTATCTCAAGAAACAAGAAAAACCTTAATTGAAAGGTACATTTAGAGAAATTAAAAAAAAAAAAGAACAAAGCAAAGTCCAAAGTTAGTAGACAGAAGAAAACAATAAAGATCAGCGCAAAAATAAATGAAATAGAGACTACATCAAAAAGGTCAATGAAGCTAACAGTTGATTCTTGGAAAAGACAAAATTGACAACTTTTAGCCAGCTGTATCAAAAAAGAGGGCACTGAAATACATAAAATCAGAAAAGAAAGAGAAGAAATTATAACTGACAGCAAATAAACACAAATGGCTATAAGAGAATACTATGAATAATTATATGCTAACAAATTATACAACCTAGAAGAAATGGGCAATATCCCAGAAACATAATCTTTCCAGACGGAATCATGAAGAAATAGAAAATATGAGTAGACAAATTACTAGTAACAAACTTGAACCAGTAACAAAAGAACTCTCCTTAAACAAAAGTCCAGGTCCAGATGGCTTCACAGTGAATTCTGCCAAACATTAAAAAATTTATTCCAAAATAACTGATGAGAAAGGAACTTTACCCTAGAAGCAAAACAAGACAAAGATTAAAAAAAAAACAAAAACACAGGCATGTATGCTTGATGAACATAGATGCAAAAATCATTAATAAAATATTCACAAACAGAATTCAACAACTGTTTAGTAGGATCACACAGGATGAGAAAGTGGCATTCATTCCAAGGATGCAAACAGGGTTTAACATCCATAAATCAATCATTGTGATATACCACATTAACAAACTGAAGGATAAAAATCATATAATCATCTCAATGATATAGAAAAAGTATTTCACAGAATCCAACATCATTTATGATAACAAATTCTTTAAAAAGTGGGTATACAGGAAACACTGCTCCATACAACAAAGACCATTTATTACAAATTCTGAGCTAACATCATAATAAATGATGAAAAAATAAAAGCTTTTCTTCTAAGATCAGGAACAAGACATGGATGCCCACTCTTGTCACTTCATTTAAATATAGTATCAGAAGTCCAAGTCACATCAGTCAGACAACAAAAAGAAATAAAAGGCATCCAAATCAAAAAAGAAGTAAAACTGTCACTATTTACAGATTGTGATATGACATATAGAAAATCACAAAGACTCTGCCAAAAAATATATTAGAACTAATAAATGAATCCAGTAAAGTTGCAGGATACAAAATTAATACACAGAAGTTAGCTGCATTTACATCCACTAATAACAAATGGTAATTAATCTATGAAAAAGGAGGCAAGAACATTCAATGGGGAAAAGACAGTCTTTTCAACAAATGCTATTGGGAAATTGGTCAGTTACATCTAAAATAATAAAACTGGACCACTTTCTTATGCCATATATAAAAATAAACCCAAATCAATTCGACTTGAATGTAAGACGTGAAATGATAAAACTTCTAGAAAAAAATATAGGCAGTAACCTCTTTGATGTTGATCTTAACATTTTTTTCTATGTGTCTTTCCAGGCAAGGGCAATGAAAGCAAAGATAAACAAATGGGGCTATATTCACTGAAAAAGCTTTTGCACAGCTAAGGAAACCATCAACAAAATGAAAAAGCAGCCTACTGAATGGGAGAAGATATTTGAACCGAATATATCAGATAAGGAAGGGATTGATATACAAAACAAAGAACACATACATACACATCAATTAAAAAAAAATCTGCTTAAAAAATGGGCAGGGGACCAGAATATTTTTTCATAGATGATATACAGATTCCCAACATTCACATGAAAAGATGCTCAATATCACTAATTATTAGGGAAAAGAACAATGCAATATTACTCCACACTTGCAGATATGGGATTCATCAAAAAGACAAGAAAGAAGTGTTGGTGAAAATGTGGAGAAAAGAGAACACTGGAGCACTTGGTGGGAAAGTAAATTGGTGCAGCCACGATGGAAAACAGTACAGTATTGTTGTTTAGCTGCTAAGTCGGTCCAACTCTTTTGTGACCCCATGGACTATAGCCATCCAGGCCTCTCTGTCCATATATAGAGGTTCCACAAAAATTAAACATAATGCCACCATATGATCCAGCAATTCCACTTCTGAGTATTTATCTGAAAGAAAACAAAAACCACTAATTTGAAAAGATATATGTGCCCTTATGTTTATTGCAGCACTATTTACAATAGCCAAGATATGGAAGCAACCTAAGTGCTCACCAAAAGATGAACAGATAAAGAAGATGTGATAAAGATGTCACAGATAAATATGTGTATTGCACAGACACACACACGTATATATATATATATATGTGCTCAGTGCTTAGTTGCTTAGCTGTGTCTGACTCTTCGCAGTCCTATGGGCTGCAGTCCTATGGGCTGCAGCCCACCAGACTTCTCTGTCTATGGGATTATTCTGACCAGAATACTGGAGTGGTTTGCCATTTCCTCCTCCAGGTGATCTTCCCAACCCACGGTCTGAATCCACATCTCCAGTGACTCCTGAATGGGCAAGCAGAATCTTTACTACTGAGTCACCTGAGAATCCCATACACGCATATATGTGAAATATTACTCAGCCATAAAAAGAATGAATCTTGCTGTTTGCAGCAAAATTAATGTACCCAGAGCATTATGCTAAGTGAAATAAGCCAGACAAATAAAAACAAATACCAAAGGACTTCACTTACATGCGTAATCTAAAAAAACAAAACAAATAAACAAACAAAACAGAAACAGACTTATAGATACAGAGAACAAACTGGTGGTTGCCAAAAACGAGGGAAGTAGTAGGATAGACAAAACAGGTGAAGGGGATTAACAGGTACAAATTTTCAGCTATAAAATAAATGTCATAGGGATATAATGTACTATATAGGGAATATAGTCAATAATACTGTAAACTTTGTGTAGTGACAGATGGCAACTGGCTTTATTGTGGTGATGATGCCATAGTGGATAAAAAATATGGACTCGCTACATTGTACACATAAAACTAACATAATTTGGTATGCTAATTATAACTCAAAAATAAATAAATAAAAATGAACCCTTGAGTACTGTGTTTTTAATGTCTTTTTATTATTCTATGTGACAAAATAGGAAGAATACATAAAACACTTTGGTTCCATTATGGTATGATGGTTATCTCAAGTAATTGCACGTATGGAATTATTTAAGTTGTGAGTTAAATTAGCCACATTTTTCATGGAATATCAGTTTTATTTGAAAGAAATAATCACAGAGATAATAGTTCACACTTGAAAACAACAGCATTTTTTCCCCAAAATGAACAAAGCAAGCCTCACAAAGAAAATAACTAATAGATTTTTTTTTTGCCAGTAAGACATTTTGAGATTTCAAGAAATTCTGGGAAACTTTTAACTGCCACCATGAACTTGGAGCTTTACATATGATTCTAGGAAGAGCCGGAGAAGGCAATGGCACCCCACTCCAGTACTCTTGCCTGGAAAATCCCATGGACGGAGGAGCCTGGTAGGCTACAGTCCATGGGGTCGCTAAGAGTCGGACACGACTGAGCGACTTCACTTTCACTTTTCCCTTTCATGCACTGGAGAAGGAAATGGCAACCCACTCGAGTATTCTTGCCTGGAGAATCCTAGGGACGGCGGAGCCTGGTGGGCTGCCGTCTATGGGGTCGCACAGAGTCGGACACGACAGAAGCGACTTAGCAGCAGGAAGAGCAGGGTAATATTAATATATGTGATTTTTTTTGCTATTGCCTAACAAACTATGTCAATGTTTGGAAGGTCTGCATATCTCAGTAAACTAATATTTTCTAAATGACAAATGGATGATATTACAAGGTCTAGTATGGGTAAGAGATGCTTTTACAATGTGACATAGAGCAATGAATTTTAATGTAATAAAGTAAGAAAAGTTCACTGATAAGACATTCCACATTGCAAAAACCCTGTAAGAAACTACCACTTATTTAGTTGGTAATAGTATGCAAATACAATATCTAAAATGTTCTGGAAAGGCTGTTATACCCTTTTCCAACTATTGCTCTGTGTGTGTCTGAATATTCATTATCTATGTCAGCCAAAACAACCTAGTGCAACAGATTGAAGGCAGAACTGTTATGAGAATCTGCTGCCTTCCCAAGCCAGAGATATTTTTTAATTGTATGAAAGTAAAAACAGTGTCACTCTTCTCACTATTTTTGTTTGTTTTGGAAAGTACAGCTATTTTTCATTAAAATAGATGAATTTATGTTTAAATGAATAAATAAAATTTTAATATCTCAACTTCAATTTCTAATATTCTAAAAATCAATTCATATAACCTACATAAGTGAAAGCACTTTAGCATCCTCAATAACTTTTAAGAGTGGGGAAGAGGCCTACATCTAAAAGAATAAGAACTTTCTAATACTGCTCTGCTCTCTGTAGTTACTTTCATGGCTTGCTTTTGATATTTTTTAAGTCTCTCAACACATTCAGTGATGTCTTTGTTTAACTCAGAGCAGGGCTGAGTCCAATTATTTAAGTATATTCTGTTTAAGAAGGAGAAGGAATCAACTGTGCATATGTGTGTAGATGTTTAACAGAGTAAGCATAAGCCCTAGTCAACCAGAAAATCCACTTAGGATGAACAATTCATTTCACTAATAGTACATTATTTCATTAATTTTTACAAACTCAATGAACTTAATTTTACTTTATGATAGACAGATATTTAGACTTTATTTTAAACTTAGAAAAAAGTGAATCTTAACAAATTAGAATAGCTATTCACTTTTTTTTTTCAATTTTTTAAAACTGAAGTACAGTTGATTTACAACACTGCGTTAGTTTCTGGTATATATCCACTCTTTTTGGTTCATATTTTTAATCATAGTCTTCAAAAACTGGAAGTCTATTTTTCATATCTCATTTCCATATGTAAATATATCGATGAAAAGATAAGTTTTATTTTTTAACAAAAATATACATTCTAGAATTACAAAACCTCAGAAAAATCAGTTAGTCCATGTTTCTTAACATGTTCAAATACTAATAAGCTGATTTAAACATCAGAAGTATAATTTAAGAATTATATTGACCAGCATTTATTAAAAAAATGACTATGTAAATTCATAATCTCAGAGTTAAACTGAAATGTACCTAGTATGTACTTTTAACACAAACAGAATGGAAAAATTCATATTTATCATTTTAGCACTTAACTTAATGGTTAAAGTTAATGGCAGTTTCCTTTGCTGAGTGTTTCATAAGAATTATATCAATTCATTTGGTCATTTAATAAATATCTGTTGGAACATCTTCCATGTGCCAAGGATATAGTGATAAACAGATAATATGAAGTGCAAGAGGCAGTCTGATATATTTTATGTTATTATAATGTAGGTGCAGAAGGAAAGTAATAGAAAAAAGGAGAGAACAAGGGAAGAGGATGGATACTCTTTCAGAATGACTGATCAGTGATCTGGAACCTGAGTGAAATAAGGGATAGAGTCATGAAAAGAGCTGAGGGAACAGTGGGCAGACAGAAAGAACCACATACATAGTTGTGTCAAACCAAAATAAGCTTAGTTTCACCTTGGGTCTCCGGTATTCAATATCTCAATTCTTTGAAGTAGTTACTGTTAATAATCCTTTTCAACATATGAGAAAGGTGAGGATCAGAGAGGTAAAATTATTCCTGAAGATCTCTTTGATAGAATTATTAAATGCTAGATTTGCACACAAGCAATCTGATTTCAAAATGTGAGTTGCGTCTATCAATAAATTATGTCACTAAATATGAATCCATGATTCTAACAGCTGACCTATGATTCTGCAGTTCCTCATATTAAACTACAAAATCTTATTATGACATACATCATAAAAAATAATTCATTTCTTATAATCTGTAGGCTTTTAAAATTTGAAACCATATTTGAATGCAGATTATTTTTAAACTATTAGTATAACATATGCAAATTATGTGCAAGTTATCTTTACATTGTTCTGTTAAAACCAAAAAAAAAAACCAACAGACTAGTCAAATTTCTAGCCATTACTTTTAAAAAGTGATCAACTGAGAATTTTCATAAAGCCAGAATAAGAAACTCAGAATACAAATTGGAGTTCATGCTATAGATGAACAGTAAGTGACTTTTGCAATAAAATTTAGAAAAATGCAGGAAGCCAAGCAACAAGGCTGAACTCCGGCATGTCCTACCAGGAGACTAGAGTGCAAAAAGAAAGCAATTATTTCCGAATCTATGACTTATCTGTATCTAGACATACCATACCCAACCTCTCCACCCATATACCCACACCAACCCTGCCTTTATCACTCCGCTCTACCCCTGTTTCTTCTGTTTGTAAAATACCTTGTTGTTTTCCCTGGTTGTTGTCGTTCAGTCACTCAGTTGTGTCTGACCTTTGCAACCCCATTGACTGTAGCACGCCAGGCTTCCCTGTCTCTTCACCATCTCCTGGAGTTTGCTCAAACTCATGTCCATTGAACTGATGATGCCATCCAACTATCTCATCCTCTATCACCCCCTTCTCCTCCTGGTTAACATTCTATTAATCCCTCCTGTCTTTTCTTCCTGCCTTTCCCCTTCCCTATTTCTCTTTTCTCACTTATTTCTTACAACACTGATTTGGCTATAACTCAAAAGAGTTGCTAAGGTCCAAATAATAACTGAAATATACCTTCATGGGAACATGTGTATCTACATTTATGTGAATGAGTACTCGTGACTGACAAATTTGTAGTTAATAAAATCCAGTGAAAAATTAGAATTTGGGGCTGATTAGTAATTTCCTATAAGGCCTTTTTATTAACATCCTGAATTTATACATAAAATATGTCACATCTGACAAAGGGGATACTCCAGAGTAGTTCATACTCATTGACTAAGAGATAAGAAGTATCTCAACAGTAAATTTGCATCAAGTCCCTGAACATTTTAATCCTCAAAGGGGTAAGAGCAAGCTAATAAAATAGGAATTACCCCAAGAAACTAAACTGTAGTATGTATGATATGATCTAACAATGACTGAGACAGAAAAATGTATTTAATTTTCAAAACAACTGTTAAGGAAATGCAAAGGTGAGGCAATAATTCTGAATATAGAAAAGGTTTCATTTCTAGATGTCTGTAGAATTTTTTCTCCACTTCTTTTTTCTTTAATTTTCATTACAGAAAGATTTATTGATGGTCTCTAGATGCATAGCTTTGGAGTATGGTAACCAGGCAGAAAGGGATAAATATTAGGGAATATATTCCTCAGAAGGAATGTTAGCTAGATGGGTCAGTGTCTCAAATCTAGTCAACCTAAGGAAGTCTCCCAAATGTCAGGAATGAGTTTAGCAAGGTGCTCAAGGTCTGAAAAGTATCCATCTGGGGAAATTTCCTGAGAGCCAGGAAACTGGAAAGGAACATCAGAGGGCCAGGAGAAAATGTTATTAATTAGTTTTGCCTTGTGTGGGTCAGAAACTTTCAACAGGAAAACAAGTGAACAAACAAAGCAATCAGTCTTCTCTGTTAGCTGACTGTATTGAATTCAAATTTGAGAGCCTGGATAACCCGATTTTTTTTCTGGATCCTGTCCCTAAATTTTCTACTCTATTTGCAATTGTTCTTCTAGATGACCCCATGCTCCAGTTTAACTGATGTTTCCATACTTCTCAGGGACAACATAATGAACCTTTATCCTTGCCTTATGCATATTTGTACTCTTTCCTCAGATTTTTTTCTCTCCACATCACTTGTCTACCTCTCTTTCAAGGTCCCTTTCATTATACCTCTTTTCTTTCAGGCTCTGCAGATCCATCAGGCTTCTTCCCTTCAAATTGTCTGTAAGAGTGACCATATCTATATCTCATTTGACATAAAACTATATTTCTTTCTGTTTTAATTCTATTGAGCATAATTTCTGACAGATATTTAATATTTAACCAATATTAGGTCCATACTCCTTCTTCTCAAACTATGTTGTATCATCTATTCATTAAGAAAGTAAAATATTGAACAAGAAATCAGTTCTTCCTCAATTTTCTCAGAACAACTATTACTTTATTCTAATGGCATATCTCTGTGTGTTTCTTTTTTTTCTGAATTGGTTAATTCTTTTAAAAACGATGCTCATCATGCAAGCCAAATAGCATATGCTGTCTGATCTCAAATGCTTATTTACAGCTACATGTTTAAGGAAAGAAGACAGCTGTTAGTGCATATTGGGTGGCTTTTCTTTTTCTTGTTTAACGTTTTACCCTTTTGTTCATAGTTACTAAGAAGAATGTTTTGGTGAGTTTCATTATGGAGAAATAATGTGTGCAAAAGTAAACTTATGCTATTTTCAGCATTGTTACTATTGTTACTAAGCATTGCTAAGTTCTATGTATTGTTTCTCATTAATGCCACTGGAAAACACACTGAAGAGGTTTGCATTATGTTGTAGATATGTCACCTATTTTTGAAACAATACTTTAGTACTTATTTTATAAGATAGACTATTTTCTCTGCCCTGTAACTCCTATTTTAAGTCAAATATAATGGGCTATTTGTACCTTTCAGAATTTTAACAATAGAAATTTCAACATGGTGTGACTAACCTTAAACAAAACCATCAAGTCAAACATCAAGTATTGAAACAAAGACAAATAGGGTGGTAAAATGTCATATTAAAGTCATCAGTAAAGTACAGATTAGCCATATAATCAATATAAGATAAAGGGCCAGTGCCATATTATTGTTGTTTGGGTTTGTTTTTTTGTTTTTGGTTTGTTATTTTGCAGTCATATTTTATGCACATAAAAATAATAGCTTGTGAAGGAAATCATATTATTTAGGCGCCAGAGCAGGTAATGTAGAAATGGTCTTTCTGAATGGTATTCATAGGGAACAGAATGTTTAGTGATCTTTGTTTGAGGTTTGATGAAGAGAGAAATAGGTTTCAGCTTCTGAGGCTTTAAAACTGAAAAGAAAAGGAGGGTCAGGATGAGGAACACATGTACACCCATGGGTGATTCATGTTAATGTATGGCAAAAACCACCACAATATTGTAAACTAATTAGCCTTCAATTAAAATAAAAAAATAAAAATAAATAAAAGAAAAAAATTGAAAGGAAATCACTGTAATAATTTATCAAATACATTTTACTTTTTTGTATGTTTAAGTGAATAAAAATCTCAAAGTTACATAAAATGTATAAAGTAGCTGAGACCCAATCAGTGTTGTGAAAGTGAAGAGCAAGGAGAAATACTTTGATGGTCACTGACATATTATCCACTGGTTCATCTGGAAGCTAATATCTGTACTCTTAGGACAAGTATATCCTGGTAGGTAGCCAGGGATCTTAAAGCATGTCAGGATCATAAAATGTGATGTTGGTGTAATCTAATCACCTGCAGAATTCTTACTTCTCCAAATTCTCACTTTTCATATTCAAAGTAATAATAAGCAGTTCTGTGAGAGCAAGTTTTCATCTTTTCGCAACTAGGTTGCTCCCTGTCTTAAATTAGATTTTGTCATTACTTCAGATATTTTGCTTTCTCAATCTTCTTTCTCTGGGCTTTCTGAGGACAAGCAGAACACCATGATTCTCTGTGAGGCCTCAGATCTGTTCTTTTCCAAGCTGACCACCACTGCTCCACTGCTGCTGTAATTAATTAACTTCTTTGCAAGGACAAGCTATTTTCTGTTCCATGTATAATACAGCACTGATACCCATTCAAGTGTTATCTGATTATCATGTTTATATTAATAACAGCAGGATTCATCATTCATAGCAAAAAGATAAAAAGAATTTGGGGAAGTAAAGTAGTAAGAGAATGGTCTTTGCTTGCATATAGACTTTGGTATATGGCTCTTAGAAATCAACTTTGTGGAAGAGAAATCAGAGAAAACATTATGTTGCACAGACAGATATAGCAGGTTAATAGATGGAAAAGTTGAAGTTTCTAAAAAAATATATTCTTCCTTTATTGGCATTTAGATGCAAAATAATTTCCAAAAAAAAATCAAAATGGATATTTGGGGAAATTTACAAGCTGATTCATACTTGAACACAAAAGAGCAAAAACATAAGTACGGTCAATATGCCTTGAGGAACAAATACGAGACAGGTGAAATTGCTGCACGATGTATCAAGACCTACTAGAATGCCACAGCAACTGAAAGAGGTGGTTGGGGGTCTCAGAAAGAGAAAAATAACTTTTAAACTCAAGAGAAAAAAGAATACAAAATTCAAGATAGCAACAAACTAGGGCAAAACTAGCAGGAAGATGAAAGCAGTACATACAAGTAGCTTCTGTGGTACTCACAATCTTCAGATTTCTCAGATGTGAATTATTATGCTTCATAACTCACCTGTAAATGTACTATTTTCTGTTACATATTTATGTTTTAAATAAAACATTTTAAATACAGTAGCAAAATAATATATCATCATTTAAATAAATACAAAAAATAAAACTATACACTTAAGTGCATAAGAAAAAATGTGGCAAGATTCACACCAAACTTGTAACAGCTTTTAATATCTGAAAGGGAGAACGGATTCAGAAAGAACAATGCATTATTTTGGTGCACTATCTTTTCACCATAAGAAGGCACTCATACTTTTGCTTCATTAATTTTAAAATATTAATTAAAAAATATGAACTTGGCCAAAAAACTTCTTAATATAAATCTTTACATATCATTTGCAACACAAGATATAAAAAAATGTACCATCTTCCCGGTTTCACTTATGCCAAATAACATGAGTACCTATAACTTTTTTTTAACCCAGGAAGTTAGAGTTGGACTGCAGATTACACTGATCTATTCTGGAAAGAGAGCCCAAGTATTTCAGCTAATATGACCTCAGACGATAGACTATCATAAACAATAAACATAATATATAACTAATATAAAAATATATTTATATAATTAAATTGTGCATATTTATATATGATATATAAGATATATAATGAAATGGAAAATTGAATATCACGTTTCTGGGGGTATGCTTAAATATCTAGAAATAGCTGCAATGATAGCTGTTACTTAAAATTCTTAGGGACTATATAAAGGAATGTAATAACCTAAAATACTTCAGCAGTTTATAATAAATGCCTCTACATCAAGGGGTAGAAATCACCTGAAGAGGCCCCCAAATAAATTAAACTCCTTTTCCCTTCTTAAATTTCGGTTGCTCAGTCCTGTCCCACTTTTTGTGACCCCATGGACTGCAACATGCCAGGCTTCCCTGTCCATCACCAACTCCCAGAGATTACTCAAACTCCTGTCCATGAGTCGGTGATGCCATCCAACCATCTTATCCTCTGTCATCCCCTTCTCCTCCTGCCTTCAATCTTTCCCAGCATCAGGGTCTTTTCCAGTGAGTCAGTTCTTCGCATCAGGTGGCCAAAGTATTGGAGTTTCAGCTTCAAGATCAGTCCTTCCAGTGAATATTCAGGGCTGATTTCTTTTAGGATGGACTGGTGGATCTCATTACAGTCCAAGGGACTCTCAAGAGTCTTCTCCAACACCACAGTTCAAAAGCATCAATTCTTTGGCACTCAGCTTTCCTTATAGTCCAACTCTCACATCCACACATGACTACTGGAAAAACCATCGCTTTGACTAGACAGACCTTTTTTGGCAAAGTAATGTCTCTGCTTTTAATATGCTGCCTAGGTTGATCATAGCTCTTCTTCCAAGAAGCAAGTGTCTTTTAATTTCATGGATGCAGTCACGATCTGCAGTGCTTTTGGAGCCCAGGAAAATAAAGTCTCTCACTGTTTCCATTGCTTCCCTTTCTATTTGCCGTGAAGTGATGGGACTGGATGCCATGATCTTCGTTTTCTGATGTTGAGTTTTAAACAGCTTTTCCACTCTCCCTTTTCACTTTCATCGAGAGGCTCTTATTTCCTCTTTGCTTTCTGCCATAAGGGTGGTGTCATCTACATATCTGAGGTTATTGATAATTCTCCCAGCAATGTTGACCCCAGTTTGTGCTTCATCCAGTCCAGCATTTTGCAAGATGTACTCTGCATATAAGTTAAATAAGCAGGGTGACAATATACAGCCTTGACATACTCCTTTCCCGATTTGGAACCAGTCCATTGTTCCATGTCTGGTTCTAACTGTTGCTTCTTGACCTGCATACAGATTTCTCAGGAGACAGGTTAGGTGGTCTGGTATTCCCATCTCTTGAAGAATTTTCCACAGTTTGTTGTGATCCACACAGTCAAAGGCTTTGGCATAATCAATAAAGCAGAAGTAGATGTTTTTCTGGTATTCTCTTGGTTTTTCTATAATTCAATGGATGATGGCAATTTGATCTCTGCTTCCTCTGCCTCTTGTAAATCCAGCTTGCACATCTGGAAGTTCTTGGTTCACATACTGTTGAAGCCTAGCTTGGAGAATTTTGAGCATTACTTTGTTAGCATGTGAGATGAGTGCAATTGTCTGGTAGCTGGAACATTCTTTGGCATTGCTTTTCTTTGGGATTGGAATGAAAACTGACATTTTCCAATCCTGTGGCCACTGCTGAGTTTTCCAAATTTGCTGGCATATTGAGTGCAGCACTTTCACAGCATCATCTTTTAGGATTTAAAATAGCTCAACTAGAATCCCATCACCTCCACTAGCTTTGTTCATAATGATACTTCCTAAAGCCCACTTGACTTCAGACTCCAGACTCCAGAATGTCTGACTCTAGGTGAATGATCACATCATCATGGTTATCTGGGTCATGAAGGTCTTTTTTGTATAGTTCTTCTGTGTATTCTTGCCACCTTTTCTTATATCTTCTGCTTCTCTTAGGTCCAGACCATTTCTGTCCTTTATTGTGCCCATCTTTCTATGAAATGTTCTCTTGGTATGTCTAATTTTCTTTTTTAATTAATTAATTTATTTATTTTAATTGGAGGCTAATTGCTTTACATTATTGTAGTGGTTTTGGCCATACGTTGACATGAATCAGTCAGCAGTGTACATGTGTCCCCAATCCTGAACCCCCTTCCTACCTCCCTCCCCATGCCATCTCTCAGGGTCATCCCAGTGCACCCGCCCTGAGCGCCCTGTCTCATGCATCAAACCTGGATGGGAAATCTATTTCACATATGATAACATATATGTTTCAGTGCTGTTCTCTCAAATCATCCCACCCTCACCTTCTCCCACAAACTCCAAAAGTCTGTTCTTTACATCTGTGTCTCTTTTGCTATCTTGCATATAGGGTGATTGTTAACCACCTTTCTAAATTTCATATGTATGCATCAATATACTGTATTGGAGTTTTTCTTTCTGATTTACTTCACTCCGTATAATAGGCTCCAGTTTCACCCACCTCATTAGTACTGATTCAAATGCATTCATTTTAATAGCTGAGTAATATCCCATTGTGTATATGTACCACAGCTTTCTTAACCATTAGTCTGCTGATGGACATCTAGGTTGCTTCCATGTCCTAGATATTGTAAACAGTGCTGCGATGAACATTGGGGTACATGTGTCTCTTTCAATTCTGGTTTCCTTGGTGTGTATGCCCAGCAGTGGGATTGCTGGGTCATATGGCAGTTCTATTTCCAGTTTTTAAGGAATCTCCACACTGTTCTCCATAGTGGCTGTACTAGTTTGAATTCCCACCAACAGTGTAAAAGGGTTCCCTTTTTCTGCACCCTTTCCAGGATGTATTGTTTGTAGACTTTCTGATAGCAGCCATTCTGACCAGCATGAGATGGTACCTCATTGTAGTTTTGATTTGCATCTCTCTAATAATGAGTGATGTTGAGCATCTTTTCATGTGTTTGTTAGCCATCTGTATGTCTTCTTTGGAGATATGTCTGTTCAGTTCTTTCCATTTTTTGATTGGGTCATTTATTTTTCTGGTATTGAGCTGCATGAGCTGCTTGTATATTTTTGAGATTAATTCTTTGTCAGTTGCTTCATTTGCTATTATTTTCTCCCATTCTGAAGGCTTTTTTTTTCCGCCTTGCTTATAGTTTCCTTTGTTGTGCAAAAGCTTTTAAGTTTAATTAGGTCCCATTTGTTTATTTTTGCTTTTATTTCCATTACTCTGGGAGGTGAGTCATAGAGAATCAGAGAGTGTTTTGCCTATGTTTTCCTCTAGGAGTTTTAGAGTTTCTGGTCTTATTTACATCTTTATTTATGTCAGAAAGTGTTTTGCCTATGGTTTCTTCTAGGAGTTTTATAGTTTCTGGTCTTAATCCATTTTGAGTTTATTTTTGTGTATGATGTTAGAAAGTGTTCTAACTTCATTCTTTTACAAGTGGTTGACCAGTTTTCCCAGCACCACTTGTTAAAGAGATTGTGTTTTCTCCATTGTATAGTCTTGCTTCTTTTGTCAAAGATAAGGTGTCTGTGGATGCATGGATTATCTCTGGGCTTTCTATTTTGTTCCATTGATCTATGTTTCTGTCTTTGTGCCAGTACCATACTGTCTTGATGACTGTAGCTTTGTAGTATAATCTGAAGTCAGGCAGGTTGATTCCTCCAGTTCCATTCTTCTTTCTCAAGATTGCTTTGTCTATTCGAGGTTTTTTGTATTTCCATACAAATTGTGAAATTAGTTATTCTAGTTCTCTGAAAAATACTGTTGGTAGCTTGATAGGGATTGCACTGAATCTATAGATTGCCTTGGATATTTTCATTTTCTTATTTCTTATTTCATTTTCACTATATTGATTCTTCTGATCCATGAACAAGGTATATTTCTCCATCTATTTGTGTCATCTTTGCTTTCTTTCCTCAGTGTTTTATAGTTTTCTATATATAGGTCTTTTGTTTCTTTAGGTAGATATATTCCTAAGTATTTTATTCTCTTCGTTGCAATAGTGAATGGAATTGTTTCCTTAATTTCTCTTTCTGTTTTTGTTTTCTGTGCTTGTGATGGGTCTGTTAAGATTTTTTATTTCTTCCTGGTTCAGTTTTGGAAGGTTATACGTTTCTAAGAATTCGTCCATTTCTTCCAAGTTGTCTATTTTATTGTCATACAGTTGCTGATAGTAGTCTCTTATCATCCTTTGTATTTCTGTCTTGTCTGTTGTGATTTCTCTATTTTTGTTTCTAATTTTGTTGATTTGATTCTTCTCCTTTTTTTCTTGATGAGTCTGGCTAATGGTTTGTCCATTTTATTTATCTTCTCAAAGAACCAGCTTTTAGTTTTTGTTGATTTTTGCTATAGTCCCCTTTGTTTCTTTTTCGATTATTTCTGCCCTAATTTTTATGATTTCTTTCCTGCTACTAACCGTGGAGTTCTTCATTTCTTCTTTTTCTAGTTGCTTTAGGTGTACAGTTAGGTTATTTATTTGATTTTTCCCTTGTTTCTTGAGGTAAGCTTGTATTGCTATGAACCTTCCCCTTAACACTGCTTTTACTGAGTCCCATAGGTTTTGGGTTGTCGTGTTTTCATTTTCATTTGCTTCTATGCATATTTTGTTTTCTTCTGTTTTTTGCTGGTTGTTCAGAAGCGTGTTCTTCAGCCTTCATATGTTTGTATTTTTAATAGTTTTTTTTTTCCTGTAGTTGACATCTAATCTTACCTCACTGTGATCAGAAAAGATGTTTGAAATTATTTCAATTTTTTTGAATTTACCAAGGCTAGATATATGGCCCAGGATTTGATCTATCCTGGAGAAGGTTCCGTGTGCACTTGAGAAAAAGGTGAAATTCACTGTTTAGGGGTGAAATGTCCTATAGGTATCAATTAGATCCAACTGATCCATTGTATCATTTAACATTTGTGTTTCCTTGTTAATTGTCTGTTTAGTTGATCTATCCATAGGTGTGAGGGGGTATTAAAGTCTCCCACTATTATTGTGTTACTGTTAATTTCCCCCTTCATACTTGTTTTCATTTGCATTACATATTGTAGTGCTCCTATGCTGGGTGCATATATCTATTTATAATTGTTATATCTTCTTCTTGGGTTGAGCCTTTGATCATTATATACTGTCCTTCTTTTACTCTTTTCACGGCCTTTATTTCAAAGTTTATTTTATCTGTTATGAGTATTGCTACTCCTGCTTTCTTTTGGTCTGCATTTGTGTGAAATATCTTTTTCCAGCCCTTCACTTTCAGTCTGTATGTGTCCCTTGTTTTGAGTTGGGTCTCTTGTAGACAGCATATAGAGGGGTCTTGTTTTTGTTTCCCTGCAGGCAGTCTTTGTGTTTTGGGGCATTCAACCTATATACATTTAAGGTAATTATTGATAGGTATGATCCCATTGCCATTTACTTTACTTTTGTTTTGGGTTCAAGTGGGTTGCCATTTCCTTCTCCAATGCATGAAAGTGAAAAGTGAAAGTGAAGTCACTCAGTCCTGTCTGACTCTTAGCGACCCCATGGACTGCAGCCTATCAGGCTCCTCCATCTATGGGATTTTCCAGGCAAGAGTACTGGAGTGGGGTGCCATTGCTTTCTCCAGTATAAACCTTTTCTGTGTTTCCTGTCTAGAGAAGATCCTTTAGCATTTGTTGAAGAGCTGGTTTGGTGGTGCTGAATTCTCTCAGCTTTTGCTTTTCTGTAAAGCTTTTGATTTCTCCTTCATATTTGAATGAGATCCTTGCTGGGTACAGTAATCTGGGTTGTAGGTTTTTCTCTTTCATCACTTTAAGTATGTCCTGCCATTCCTTTCTGGCCTGAAGAGTTTCTATTGAAAGATTAGCTGTTATCCTTATGGAAATCCGCTTGTGTGTTATTTGTTGCTTTTCCTTTGCTGCTTCTAATATTTGCTCTTTGTGTTTGATCTTCGTTAATTTGATCAGTATGTGTCTTGGGGTGTTTTGCCTTGGGTTTATCCTGTTTGGGACTCTGGGTTTCTTGGACATGGGTGGCTATTTCCTTCCCCATTTTAGGGAAGTTTTCAACTATTATCTCCTCGAATATTTTCTCATGGACTTTCTTTTTGTCTTCTTCTTCTGGGACTCCTATGATTCAAATATTGGGGAGTTAAACATTGTTCCAGAGGTCTCTGAGGTTGTCCTCACTTCTTTTAATTCTTTTTTTCTTTTTTCCTCTCTGCTTCATTTACTTCCACCATTCTATCTTCCACCTTCACTTATCCTATCTTTTGCCTCAGTTATTCTACTGTTGGTTCCCTCCAGAGTGCTCTTGATCTCACTTATTGCATTATTCATTATTGATTGACTCTTTTTTATTTCTTCTAGGTCCTTGTTAAACATTTCTTGCATCTTCTCAAACCTTGTCTCTAGTATATTTATCTGTAATTCCGTTTTATTTTCAAGATTTTGGATCATCTTTACTATCATTATCCTGAATTCTTTTTCAGGTAGACTCCCAATCTCCTCCACTTTTGTTTGGTTTGGTGGGCATTTATCATGTTCCTTCACCTGCTGAACATTTCTCTGTCTTTTCATTTTGTTTAGATTGCTGTGTTTGGGGTGGCCTTTCTGTAGGCTGGAAGTTTGTGGTTCCTCTTTATTGTGGAGGTTGCTGCCTGTGGGTGGGGTTGAACCACCCAAGGTTTCCTGGTTAGGGAAGCTCGCATCAGTGTTCTGGTGGGTGGAGCTGAATCTCTTCTCTCTGGAGTGAAATGAAGTGTCCAGTAGTGAGTTTTGAGGTGTCTATGAGTTTGGTGTGACTTTGGGCAGCCTGTATTTTAATGTTCAGGGCTGGGTTCCTGCATTGCTGGAGAATTAGTGTGGTATGTCTTGTTCTGGAACTTGTTGGCTCTTGGGTGGAGCTTGGTTTCAGTGTAGGTATGGAGGCTTTTGGATGAGCTCTTGTCGATTAATGTTTCCTGGAGTCAGGAGTTTTCTGGTGTATTCAAGTTTTGGATTTAAGCCTCCTGCCTCTGGCTTTCAGTCTTATTCTTATAGTAGCCTCAAGACTTCTCCATCCATACAGCACAGAGAATAAATCATATAGGTTAATGCTGAAAAGATTCTCCACAGCGAGGGACACCCAGGGAAGTTCACAGAGTTACATGGAGAAGAGAAAAGGGAGGAGGGAGCTAGAGGTGACCAGAAGGAGAAGAGGTGGAGTCAAAAGGGGAGAGAGCAATCTAACCAGTAATCAGTTCCCTAAGTGTTCTCCACAGCCTGGAACACCCAGAGAGATTCACAGAGTTAAGTAGAGAAGAGAAGGGGGAGAGAAAGATAGAGGTGATCTGGGGGAGAAAAGGGAGAGTCAAAAGGGGAGAGAGCAATCAAGCCAGTAATCACACCCCTAAGTAAAAATGGGTACTGAAGATTAGATTCTTAAAGGTGCAAAATTGATAACAAATACCAAAAAGCAAAGATTAAAAATCTAGAGTAGAGGTTAGACTCTCAAAAATACAATATTATAAACACAAAACAAAATCAATCACAAAATTATAAAAAAATATATATATGAAATTTGCCTTAAAAATAGGGTCTTTTTTTTTGCAAGGTAATATAGTAGGTTATAAAAATGAAAATTAAAGGAGTAATAAAGAACTTAAAAATAAAAAAAAAATTAAAAATTAAAAAATCATAATAGTAAAAATATATCTAGGAATTTCTCTCAAGCTGTTGAGGGCAGTGTGTGGTCAGTTTGGTTTCAGATAGTTCATTGTTCCAGCTTATACTTCTTCTCAAGGTCTATAGGTCCCTTCCAATGCTTTGTCAACGTTAACTACAGGGTTTTAATCTGTTGCACCTGTCACTTCCAGAGCGGCTCCCTCTTTTTTTATTTTGGCTTCCTCTGTTTGCAAGTCTCCTCAGTGTCTAATTTCCGCCCTGACACAAGGGGGCAAAGGTGGTCACTTATTTAGGCTCACTTGTTCAGTTGTGTTGTGGGGAGGGAGGAACACTGCAAACATATCACTGGCTTGTGTGCGGAGTGCTCACAGTGTGTGGACCACACTGGGTTTGCCCCAGCTCAAGGCAGCGTGTGCTTTCCTGGTCTACACTGCTCAGGCTCCAGGTTGCTCTACAAGGGCATTGTCCAAAGTGGCCCCTGCAGTTGTGTGCACTTCCCAGGTCTAAGCCACTCAGGTTCAGATTCTCAGGTACTCCATAAAGGCACAGACTCGGTTGCTGCTGCTGCTGCTGCTGCTGCTGCTGCAAAGTCGCTTCAGTCATGTCTGACTCTGTGCAACCCCATAGACAGCAGCCCACCAGGCTCCCCCATCCCCGGGATTCTCCAAGCAAGAACACTGGAGTGGGTTGCCATTTCCTTCTCCAATGTATGAAAGGAAAAGTGAAAGTGAAGTCGGGCAGTCGTGTCCGACTTTTAGCGACCCCATGGACTGCAGCCTACCAGGCTCCTCTGTCCATGGGATTTTCCAGGCAAGAGTACTGGAGTGGGGTGCCATTGCCTTCTCCGACAGACTCGGTTGGGCGTGCATTTTGTGCCCTTCCCAGGTCCGAGCAACTCAGGTGACCGGTGATTGGAGAGCACACTGTCCCATGTGGACTATGTGTCTTAATCACCTCCAGGGTCCCAGCCACTTGGTTTCCCGAGTGTGCCATGAGAGTGCTGTCTCAGCTGTGCCAGGTGTCTCCTCTGGGGAGCTGATCTCTGGCTGCAACCCTCCTACAGATGTGAACCGTCCAGGATCCCAGGAAGACTTGGTTAGCAACTGGGAGCCTGCTCACACTTTGCTGGAGGATGCCATCTCTGGGGATGAATTGCCCCTTGCTTTCCTGCTCTGGCTGTCACTTGCCTGCCTCTTTGCCTTAGGCAGGGAGTGGGGGATGGGCCGGACCACAGCCAGCGAGCTCTCCTTTGGTATCCGCTCAATCCTTTGTTCTATGAATGGGCCAGGCTGTGCCTTAAGTTAGAGCTTTTCTCGGGAAAGTTCTCTCTCTCTTTTTTTCTCTCTCTAGCTATCTCACAGTTAGTTCCCTCAGATTGTCCTCAGGGCATTCAGGCCCGGTCCTTACCCTAAGCATGCAACCTGTGCCTCCCTGTCCAGCCCCCGATCAGTGGTGGTGGCCACGAGCGTCTGGGATACTTCTCTGTTGGGAGCTGTGGTTAAGCACGTCTTCTGTGGGATTTTTTTTCCCTCCCTGTTACGTTGCCCTCTGAGATTCCAGAACTCCCCACAGACCCTCTAGTGAGAGGGTTTCCTGCTGTTTGGAAACTTCTCCTCCTTCACGACTCCCTCCCTGGGATGGGTCTCTGTCCGTAACTCTTGTCTCTTTTTGTCTTTTATATTTTGTCCTACCTCCTTTCAAAGAGAATGGGCTGCCTTTCTGGGTGCCTGGTGTCCTCTGCCAGCATTTAGAAGTTGTTTCGTGGAAGTTGTTTAGCAATCAAATGATCTTTTGATGAATATGTGGGGTAGAAAGTGGTCTCCCTGTACTATTCCTCCACCATCTTAGAACAGCCTCTCTAATTTTCTTGAAGAGATCTCTAGTCTTTCCCATTCTATTGTTTTCATCTATTTCCTTGCATTGATCACTGAGGAAGACTTTCTTATCTCTCCTGCTATTCTTTGGAACTCTGCATTCAAATGGGTATATCTTTCCTTTTGTCCTTTGCCTTTAGCTTCTCTTCTTTTCTCAGCTATTTGTAAGGCCTCCTCAGATAACCATTTTGCCTTTTGTATTTCTTTTTCTTGGGGATGGTCTTGATCACCACCTCCTATACAATGTCGTGAACCTCTGTCCATAGTCCTTCAGGCACTCTATCAGATCTAATCCCTTGAATCTATTTGTCACTTCCACTGTATAATCATAAGGGATTTGATGTAGGCCATACCTGAATGGTCTAGTGTTTTCCCTACTTTCTTCAATTTAAGTCTGAATTCAGAAATAAGGAGTTCATGATCTCCCTTCTTTATTCTGTTTTATTAAAAAATAAAGAGTCAACATAGAGATTGAAGCATCATCGTTATTCCTAGGAGGTGAAACAGGTGGATGTGTTCTACTTATTTTGGCCAATATGACTTGTTAATATGTGAAGGGAACTGATGTTCCCTCTCAGTTCTGTCAGTGCTAGAAGTGGATCCACCCCAGAAGGGGCTGAGAGCCTAAGCACTAGAATGGCCTCGTGCTCTGCATCCCAGCAGTGCTAAGGGAAAAAGGCCTGCTAAACCAACTTCTCACAGTGACCCATTAAATAAATCACTCCACACCCAGAGGGTCTTAAGAGGTTAAAAAGAAAGAAACAAGGAATGTCACACAAACAGTTCTTTTTCTATCCAGAAGGTGATATCTTTTCCTCTCCTCTTCACCAACACAGAATAATGCTCAGGCTTGTTCCTTGAGGCATCTGCAGGATCTGAGAGTGTGGTAGAAATGCTCTGGCTCTTTCCCAAATATAAATCAGAGTCTCTGAAGGTGGGTTCCAGCAGTTTGAGTTTGAACAAGCTTCCAGTGATTTTAATGCACCTTAAGATTGAAAAATGCTTTACCTTATTGCACTTCATTACGTACATGAACTTAGATTTTTCTGCTTCAACATGAAGACAAATAAAATAAGACACTATATCTAAAATAACAGTGCAAATAATTTGATGAGATTTGATTAAATGAAAAGATCAATATACTGGGGAAAAAAGAAGCTAGTGTTGAAATTTTTTTCCCATTTGTCTCTTAAATTCAATCAAATACTGAGATTCATCTTTTATAGCTACAACAATAAGATTGGACCAAATGACTGCTATGATTTCTTCAAACTCAATTTTTAAAATTCTTTTTGATCTCTGAAAGTGAAAAAATCACACTGAAACATGATCTTAAACATTTTTTTAACCATTTCCTTACCCCTATTTTGAGCACTCTGGTCCTCTCAGTCACTCATGTAGTCAACATACATATATTGGATACTTACTGTTCAGGCTTTGAGGAGTGGGGTGAGAAATACAAAGGTGAATAAAACCCTAACAGAACACACAAACCTATAAGACAGAGGTGTATTCCCAGTAGAAAGAAGGGGAGGAAAGTGACATTGTGACTTAGAGAAGAGTTACTGTAGCCATTTAATTAAAAGTAAGAATGTATTTATGATAATAAAAACAAAAATTACAACTTATTTGTTGGTTACTTCATTTTTAGTGGTTTAGTGAATAATAATTGTTATTTGCACTAATTAGAATGTTAGGTTTTCTTAGAACTATTATTCTTTGTGCAAAATTATTGTATAGAAAACAGACTTTCTTTTATACATTCTTACAAAAAACAAGCCTATTTTCTCCTGCTGATGCATGCTCACCTGGAGAAAATGAACTTCTGCTCTGCCATCTCTCTTATTTTGCTAAGACCAGATTTCAGTTGGGGTTTGCCCTCAAAACAAAAACAGATCTTTCTCAGCCATCCAGTTCTGTTCCCTGAAACACTAACAAAAAACTCTTCATCCAAGGGTCATTATTTGAGGTTACTTCAACTGCCAGCTTCTACCCTTAAAGTCTGAGAAACAACCCAAGTTCCTCTTAGCCTCAAGGTGACTATACTGATATTCTTAGTTGTCATAAAGTTATTAACGTATTTTCATGAATTGAGTTCAACTTTTAATAAAACATGGGTTCAAGGGGCACAGTTTCCTTTTCTGAATTTACCTAGATTTTTGTGGAAAAAGATGGTTCAAGAAAAAAGTGGTTGTTCCAAACATTTTTTCAATATTTTATTGACCTACATGCTTAGATCTCAATTGTATTTTGACTTTGAGTATTATCACTAAGAGGAATGGCAGATCCTCATTTAAAGTCACAAATTATATTTACTTGGAATGAATTTTTCATTTATATTCATTCCCAGGACAATAATCAGCCAAGTCCTAAAGACAGCTCAAGATTGTGATTCTTCCTCACTCAGAACTTCAGTCTTCCTGTATACTACCCAGTCTATAACTACTTTTACTCTGTCAAGAGTCCCAAGCAATCCACTCATGCATTCTTTAATTTATTCTTTAATGTATATTGCAAGGGGTTTTCCCAGGTGGTGCTAGTAGTAAAGAACCTGCCTGCCAATGCAGGAGACATAAGAGATGAGGGTTCAATCTCTGGGTCCAGAAGATCACCTGGAAAAGGGCATGGCAACCCACTCCAATATCTTTGCCTGGAGAATCCCATGGGCAGAAGAGCTTGGTGGGCTACAGTCCAGAGGATCTCACAGAGTCACAGAGGCAGACACAACTGAAACGACTTAGCACAGCACACATATGCAAATTTATCATGTGCACACATTCTGCTAAATGCTCCAGCAAATACAACATTGCTTAGACACTCAGTTCCCTAAGACCTTGAAATCTTAAGGGAAAGATGTTTGAATGGAAGTGGTTGAAATATCCATGGAGGGTCCCCTATACAATCTTCATTACAAATCTACTTCAAAATAAAACATTAAACATGTACTAAGAAGCCAAAACAAAAAGTTCTGAACTTTCCAAAAATATCTTTTTGATCTATAAGAATTCATTACCTTTATTGTAGATACAAGAATAATTCTTTATAAAAATTTGTTTCACAAAGAATAAATCGATTGCTTAGAACATTATAAAAAGTCTCAGTTTAGTTGAGGAATCATAATGACACCCTAGTCTCATTCTCAGACTGATGATTCTCCATGCATGTGACCTTGACAAAAATAACCTCTCTGAACTTCAGTTTCTTTATCTGTACAAAAAGAGATATTAATACCTGTCTGATTACCTTTCAGGGATAATGTGACAGTAATATAAATGATGAAAAGCAGAAGTTAATTTTAACTTGTAAACACAGTAAATTCATTTTTTATTTATGACTAATGAGCTAAAAGATAATGGACCAATTTATTTAACTATTGAACATCATCCTTAGTAAAGGATTTGTGAAGGATGTGTGAAGCATTGTTTCCTATTTTCTCTGTCTTGTGCAGTGAATCACATCCAAATCCAGAGAGGATAAGAAAGTCTTACTTCTACTTTTCCTCCTCTTCATTTCTGATTATTGTTAACAAGTAAAACCATTGTCTGCCTGAAGCTTCACCCCTTTTCCTTGCTCTTTCTCTCTCTCAAGACAGGTGCTAATGAGGAACAAAATGAGAAAAAGCAAAACATCAGGAGAGCAAGGACTTTACATTTCACACAGAAGATAATCAAACTCTAAATAATTATAAGTTGATATCAAAAGAATGAGAATGTCTATGAGTTTCCATAATTGCTTTTTCTAAAATAGAAATAGCATTTCAACTTTTGTGATATTTAACATTTCAGGTTCAGATTCTTTTTAGGGAATATCTACTGGGTATTTCTAAACTGAGGGCTTATTCAAAGGGCATCTTTTTATATAAATCAATATCCAGGCATGTTGAAAATAATTTAACCATTTTGAAACCAATTCTACTTCCTATACTCAACTAATTTTGGGGCATCATATTAATTTCAATAGAACATAGTATTAGATTAATTTATATTATAAATTATGGGTAAAATTTTGGTCTCAGTTTAGTCTGAAGGGCAACAGACTGTGACACCAACCTTGTCACAAATGTGTGACCACAGTCAAGTAAACTCTATGGGTCTCTATTATCTTGTATATTAAATGAGAAATTAGTTCTAGTTGATGCTTATGTTTACATCTACATTTAACTTTCTGGTTTTTATTTCTTTCCTTCATATAATTACTAACTACATATGTACAAGAAAATTATTATCAAAGATTAATTTGTGGAACAATTTCTCTGAAGTTAACAGCTATATTTAGGGGAAAGATCTTTCTCCAGGACCTCAGAATACAACATTCTAAATATTGAGACTTACAGACCACATCGTTGCAATACAAAAATCCTATCAGATGGCAGGCTTTCTCAGCTTTGACCCTATTAACACTTTGAATCTGATGACTCTGCATCAGGAGAGAGGCTGACTTGTACACTGTAGGATTTTAACTGCATTCCTGACCTCTACCCTCTAAATGCCAGGAGCAGTTCCCCAAATCTCAAAAAATTTCCGTAGATGTCTCCAAATGTTCCCTTGGGGAAAGGAGACAAAACCACCCCTAGCTGAGAACCACTGAGCTATAAAAATGGTCAAATTCTTGTGTTATCAAGATTTGTTATTCAAAACTACTATTTTTTTTACATAAGTATAATTTATGGTCCTCGAACACTGAAAATTTTCCTGAAATTCTTCAATTCTGTAAGCAGTATTATCAACATAATGATTATGCAATATTTCTGACTATAACAATAATTTCCTTTAGGATTAGATAGTGAAAATATATGTGGTGTATTAATAGGCTAAGATATTTTTACTTCTACAGTTATCTTATAAGATTGTTAATTTCCAAAAGAAAATCCTGGGGCAGCAAATTGTTATGGGATTTTATTTTTAATGAGTGAACTAGAAAGAGATTGAACAAGAAAAGGTAGTTTCTTATGATGACAGTTCAATACAGAAGGAAACAGGCTTAAGTCTCTGGAAAATTAGACAACTGTCATGCCACTTCCTTTAAGAATAATTTCTAATAAAGCAAAATTTTTTCTGATGTGGTTTGAGAAGAAAGAGTAGAAAGTGGTTCAAACATGGGGCGAGTGTATGTAAGTCACGTGTTGACCATTTTAAAGATGGTGCAGTTGTAAGCCACAGTGGTTACTCTTAAGCTATGAAGAATTTTCTAATAGTTCATGCCCTGTAGGTTTACTACTCATTCCAAAGAGGTTTTCTTGAAACATGCTGTTCATTCAATACGATTTTGGCTAGTTATTTATATTTTTAGCAGACTATTTTGCATAAGATATAGGTGCTTTTAAAAAGTAATGCCTGAGGACAAGGCATGACTCATATCTAGGAAACAGAAACTTTTTAAAAAGTACTGCACATTGCAGATGCTGTGAAACTAAAGACTAGAGTGGCAAGTGTTTTTAAACACACAAGTATATGTAGGCCTACACTATTTAGTCTTCTTTCCCTATAATATATACATTCCATGTGAAGATATTCCTGAGATTTTTCTGGAAAAGTAGGTCAGGGAAAAAAAGTTTGATTACCTTCACTTCCTTATGGTTCTTTGCTAAGGTTACATTAAGTTGAATTCTCTGACTATTTAGAGTTTGATGTAACTTTATAAATACAAAATTCAGATCTACAATGTCATTAGCATCAACTGGCCCATTAATGGTTTCATTGTCTTGGTTTTACAAACAGGTAACATTTTCAATCAAAAAGTGAATTGGTATTATATGATACTGGGGACTAAGATATGTATCCATGTATAATTTAATGAGCTCATTTCTTTATGAGTCTACTTATGATCTTCTGTTCATTTGATAATCTTTTCAGCTTGCATGGCACATGGTTAAACTGCTCAAATTTAAGTATACAGAGGTTCAAATTTTACGTTAATAACAATGTCTTTGCTAACTGATACGGGCTCTGTTTCCTTATATAGCAACAATATTGTTCAACTCATCTCATTGCATTTTCAGGTTCTTACCTTATACAGGTCTACTGATATGGTTTTTTTTTTTTAATTATTTACACACTAGTTCACAAAGCTATGGGATTCCCTGGTGGCTCAGACGGTAAAGTATCTGCCCGCAGTGCGGGAGACCTGGGTTCGATCCCCAGGTTGGGAAGATCCCCTGGGGAAGGAAATGGCAACCCACTCCAGTACTCTTGCCTAGAAAATTCCATGGATGGAGGAGCCTGGTGGGCTACAGTCCATGGGGTTGCAAAGAGTTGGATACGACTGAGCGACATCACTTTCACTTTCACTTTCACAAAGCTATTGTAAGCAGTCTCTCCAATAGATTCAGAAAAGAGAAAAACATTTTAGGCAGTGAAGATATACTTCACAAAGACACATTTGCCTCTAACTGTAACGTAATTAACAATTAAAAGCCATTGAGTTGCTGCTTGGGAAAATTTGGTATAACTATAAATTAATGACATTGATTTTGCTAATGTGCCTTTGGAACTCAAGCACATTAACTAAGACTCACACCACATATGTTAATCCTAAGATTAAAGACAACCAGATCTTGGTAGGTACATTCAGTTCAGTTCAGTTCAGTCGCTCAGTCGTGTCCGACTCTTTGCCACCCCATGAATTGCAGCACGCCAGGCCTCCCTCTCCATCATCAACTCCTGGAGTCTACCCAAACCCACGTCCATCGAGTTGGTGATGCCATCCAACCATCTCATCCTCTGTCGTCCCCTTCTCCTCCTGCCCCCGATCATACCCAGCATTAGGGTCTTTTCCAATGAGTCAACTCTTCGCATGAGGTGGCCAAAGTATTGGAGTTTCAGCTTCAACATCAGTCCTTCCAATGAACATCCAGGATTGATCTCCTTTAGGATGGATTGATTGGATCTCCTTGCAGTCCAAGGGACTCTCAAGAGTCTTCTCCAACACCACAGTTCAAAAGCATCAATTCTTCGGCACTCAGCTTTCTTCACCGTCCAACTCTCACATCCATACGTGACTACTGGAAAAACCATAGCCTTGACTAGATGGAGTTTTGTTGGCAAAGTAATGTCTCTGCTTTTAAATATGCTGTCTAGGTTGGCCATAACCTTCCTTCCAAGGAGTAAGCGTCTTTTAATTTCATGGCTGCAATCACCATCAGCAGTGATTCTGGAGCCCCAAAAAATAAAGTCTGACACTGTTTCCACTGTTTCCCCATCTATTTCCCATGGAGTGATGGGACCAGATGCCATGATCTTAGTTTTCTGAACGTTGAGCTTCAAGCCAACTTTTTCACTCTCCTCTTTCACCTTCATCAAGAGGCTCTTTAGTTCTTCTTCACTTTCTGCCATAAGGGTGGTGTCATCCGCATATCTGAGGTTATTGATATTTCTCCTGGCATCTTGATTCCAGCTTGTGTTTCTTCCAGTCCAGCATTTCTCATGATGAACTCTGCTTATAAGTTAAATAAGCAGGGTGACAATATACAGCCTTGACGTACTCCTTTTCCTATTTGGAACCAGTCTGTTGTTTCATGTCCAGTTCTAACTGTTGCTTCCTGACCTGCATACAGGTTTCTCAAGAGACAGGTCAGATGGTCTGGTATTCCCATCTCTATTACTCTAACTTAATAACCCGAGTCAAGGTCTATTCATTTCAGTTCCTTGGTTTACTTTTCTAAACTCAAGTTCCACCTTGGAGGTATTTTATTAGGTTCTTAGGTTTCTGATAGATCCTTGTAAAACATTCCTCTTAAAGACAAAACTAATAAAAAGGAAATGACTTGCCTTTCATATAGGAGCTTAGAAGTTTTTTGGGAGAAATTGGCCATTGCTTTTGATACATAATGCCCACATCTTTATGCTAAGCATCATTTTAGGGAAAACATTTAAATCTTTCATTATTTTGAGTTAAGTATCACTTCCTAAAAATAATACATTAACAACACTAAAGCATTAAGCCACTAACCCCTTAGACCCATTTTTTTACTACTAGAGATGCTGTTAATACATAGCAAGGAGCTCCAAATTTTATGAACTAAGCACTTTATGTATATTCAATAAATACGTTATTTCACACATACTTGAGCACGTGAGGCTAAAAGACTTGCAAGCAGATAGATTTTAATTCCAATTCCCATATAACTCGGAATGTAATTTTAGACATTTGATCCTTTGAAATGAATTTTTGCAGGTTTAATAAATAACAAGGGCTTCCCAAGTGGCACTAATGGTAAAGAACCCACCTGCCAATTCAGAAGACATGAGAGACATGGGATCCATCCCTGGGTCAGGAAGATCCCCTGGAGGAGTGCATGGCAACCACTCCAGTATTCATGCCTGGAGAATTAAGGAGTAGTCTCTGACACACAAAAATACATAGAAATTATAAAATTATTAAATATTATTTATTAATTTTTATTCAGTATAGATTCTACTTTGAGATAATATTTCATAAATATAATTTCATTAAAATATAAAATATTTATATTGAAGAACATATAGAAGTTTCTAATTATTCAATTTCATGTATTAACAATCAATTTACAATGAAAATACAATTACTATCTTTCTTATGGAGCATGCATAAATTAATTAGAAATAGAAATACTCAAAAAATAAGAACATAGAACTCAGGAAAGTAAAAAGAATAAAAGAAAAAATTATTATTTCAGGAAAAGACTAAACCTGAAAGTACACAAGAATGTAAAACAGATTATGCCTTAAGAAAAATAAAATATTAAATAACAAGTGTAAAAGTAAAAGGAAATGACTCAAGGAAAAACTGAACATTAAGTAGACAAAGAATAGACAGGCTCTAATGTTTGACTCAGTTTAAGACAAGTGTTTAACTTAGACCAATTAGTTGCAGCGGGGGAACAGCATCAAATTGCAATGTATAAAAACAGTTTTCTCTGCTGTTTCCTAAATGCACAGATATTCCCTCAGGCTTCAACCACCTGGACAAATCTGAATAAACTGCATACACATTTTTTTCAAGTCTATAACTTGGCTTAGGCTCATCTCTTCCTCAGTATTAATCTATTATCACCTATCAGTATTACTCAGGATTCACAGGCTTCCCTGGTGGCTCAGTGGTAAAGAATCCACCTGCCAATGCAAGAGACGCAGGTTCAATCCCTGGGTGGGGAAAATTCCCTGGAGAAGAAAATGGCAACCCACTCCAGTATTCTTGCCTGGGAAATCCCATGGCTAGAGGATCCTGGCAGGCTACAGTTCCTGGGGTCACAAAAGAGTCAGACATGACTTAGAGACTTAACAATAACAACTCAAGATGTATAGGCAATATTTAGACATGGTTCAACATTATTGTTAATATGTACATGTGCACCAAAGATCTTTTTTCCAATATCTGTTTTTGTTGCATGTACCAGCTTTTGCTGATTGGGGAAAATATTTTTTTGAAATTCACTTCTGCTTAACAGTCCCTAATATATACAAAGACAGGATCTTCTATTAAACCAAAAAAAGCTAGATTATACACACAGAAATGCCTTTATTATAATACTGCACTCTCAGAACGGACAGTTTAGGTAAAAGTAAAAGTAGAATGGTGTATCCCCAAAGAACACTCCCCAATAACTACGTGTAGTCATCGGTCTCAAAGCCTGTTTCCAGGAAACTCAATCTAAGACAGCAGGATCCCACTCAAAAGCTACCAAAAACAAAACAAAACAACTTAAGTTTTTCCCTCCACAAATGGAGATCTTTCACTCCAAGAAGCTCCTTCCTGCCCTCTTGTCTCTCTTCCTTCATTGCAAACTCCTCCATTCCCTAGTTCAATCCGCTGTGAAATTTGTCTTTGAGATTGTCTTTCCTCCTTAGGTCAGATTTCTCAGAGACTCTGAGATAAAGATTCACAAGAGAGTGATTTTTTTTTAGAAAAGTTCTTCAACATGGGAGTATGGAAAACATTCTAGGCAGGCAAGGAATCCAAGGAAGGGAGAAATCTCAAAGTTTCATGGAGCATCACTTTGGCTCAATCCCACAGAGAAGCTCTGAAGGCAATGTCAGTATGGGGTAGGAAAGTGAGAGTATTTCTAGGCTGCAGCATCACTGGTTAAGAGCTAAGCAGGGAGGATGTCAATTCCCAGGGACTTCTGTCCTCCAGACACACAAGGATAGTTTCCATCAGCCTGAGGGCAATCCTCCACAGAGCCCAGGGGCTCACCTGAAAGCACAGTGGGAGTCCAGCAGCACAAAAATGACAAAGAATCCAAGAGGATAAGAAAGGAATGCAAACAGGCTACAAATCTAGCTTCTTCTGCTGCTGCTGCTGCTAAGTCGCTTCAGTTGTGTCCAACTCTGTGTGACCCCACAGACGGCAGCCCACCAGGCTCCGCCGTCTCTGGGATTCTCCAGGCAAGAATACTGGAGTGGGTTGCCATTTCCTTCTCCAGTGCATGAAAGGGAAAAGTGAAAGTGAAGTCTCTCAGTCGTGTCCGACTCTTAGCGACCCCATGGACTGTAGCCTACCAGGCTCCTCCATCCACGGGATTTTCCAGGCAAGAGTACTGGAGTGGGGTGCCATTGCCTTCTCCGCTAGCTTCTTCTATGCACCTGCAGATTACTGTCCTTTCCAAAGCAAGTAAATTCAGCTCTCCAGGCTCTTCTCTGTTCATCTCTCTTCTATAAACTACTTCTGCCCCCAGACTGGGAACTGAACAAATAGATTCAGAGTTCTCCTTAGTAAAAGAGATTTCTCTTTTCTTTAGTGTTAGGAAAAGGATATGACTTTTATACAAACTTCAACCTGTTTAATAAAGTTTCAGATTTTAGAAAACAATAGATATCTAAGTGAAATGGAAAAGAGGTGCTGTTTTCTGGTCAATTCAGGGTAAAACCAAACAGAAATAACTATGTTGGCCCTGATTAGCTGCTTGGAATAGGGTAGCACATTTTGATTTGGATTATCCAAATAATTATCCAGAATTTCTATTTAAAAGACCTTTCTAGAATTTTTAACCTTAGTGATGAACTTAACTATTTCTAATCATAAGTAATAATAATAAAGAGTAGTAATGAAAAGTAAAGATTAGCAATGAAAAGTTTCAGAAAAAAACTAATTACTTCAATTTACAGTAAAAGTCCACTTCCACAATACTAGATGATATCATTCAATTTTGTATTCTGGCTTTTCTTCTGAAAAGAGGAGAAATGTAACAAAATAATACCTAAGTTTAAAATCCTGAAGTGAAAGGAACTAAAATAAAAACTGTTTTCCTTTAATGAGAACAGCATAGTTAAGAACAGCTCCTCTTTTCTATTCACTTCTCCAAAATATTCTACTACATAAAACCTGGAATCTTACTTCTATTTAAAAGATAAAGTGAAAGCATTCTTTAACAATACACAGAAAAAGAAAGTGAGAGTGTAATTCTTAACGTGATATTTTCCAGTTTATTATTGAAAACATTTCCAGTCACATGGATTCTAGTCTTATTTCTGCCACTAACTAGCTATGTGATCTTAGACAAATCTCTTTAACTTCTCTAAGCCTCAGTATTCTCAATTAATATGATGAGTCAGACTTAACAGTATTAAAGACCATTTTCAATACTTTAAAGAGTATGAAATAGGATATATGTCTGCAACATCATGGGTCTGATTTTTAACAAACACCGAAGAATTTTTAAAATTCAGAAGTTTCCGTTCTTTAATATTGGTATGTGGAAAAATATACACTTATTCTCACTTATTCTGTTGATTTTGCAATTACACCAAATACTTGTTAATTTTGGGGGGTCTTATATTATGAGAATTTTATTTGCTATACAAAGAAATAAGGTTGACTAATTTAAGTACATATTTGCCTTTTAAAACAAATAAGATGGCATAGCCTACTAAACCACTGTTTTTGTTAAAATTAACTTGGAATGAATTTTAATTATTTCAAAAAGTAACATCCATCCTAGTGGATCAAACTCTGCTATACTCAGAATAGTAAAAAAAAATACAACCAATGAATGATAATTCCAAAAGCAGAATTAAAAAAAACATTGGCAATATCCTTGGCCTAAACTATTATGTCAAAAGAAGAAAATCCAAACTGGGGATTAAATCAAATATATTACTTTATGCTTATACCTTATTCTTTTAATTCCTCAATATTTGGCTAGGTTGCTGTGACAGTTGGTTTTATCAAATCAGTTTTATTTCTCTGGAGAACCCTAGCTAATACAGGTATTACTGTAAATGGGATATTGAATCCATTATATACTTTTGAAAGCTTTTATTTTGATTAAAAACATGCAAAGTTGAAAAGGTAGTTCAGAGAACTTCTTTGTACTTTTCACCCATTTTTCTCAATGATTATATCTTACATAATTATAGTACAATATCAAAACCAGGGTTTTCACAATGGGCAATGTGTGTATGTAATTCTAGGTCTTTTGTCACATGTGCAGATTCACATAACTACTACCATTATTAAGCTATAGTTCTATCTCATCATGATAAAGATTTGTCTTATGCTAGCCCTTTATAATCACATCCACCCAGCTTCCTTTCAACTCTAGCACCTGATAACAGCTACTGTTTTCCATCTCTAATATTACCATTTCTGTATATATGATGAGATTAAAGAATACATCCTTTGGAGATTGGCTTCTTTTGCACAATATAGTACTTTTGAGATTTGTCCAAGTTGTACGTTTCAGATGTTTATTGCTTTCTACTGCTAAGTAGTATCCATGGTGCAAATATACTACAGTTTAAGAAGTCACCTATTGAAGGACTTTTGTGTTGTTTCCATTTTTTTTTTGTACTACAGATAAAGCTGCTTTGAATAACTGTGTTCATGCCTGTGTGTGAATATAAGTTTTCTTTTTTCTGGGGCAAATGACGGACAGTGCAATTGCTGGGTTGTATGGTAAGCACTTGTATGTTTCCTTTTAAGAAACTGCCAAACAATTTTCCAAAGTGACAGAAAAGTTTTACATCCTGTCTAGCAATATATGAGTGATCCAGTTTCTCCACACACTCACTAGTAGTTGGTATTGTCACTATTTTTATTTTAATTTTTCTGATAGGTATATGGGCTTCCTTGGTGGCTCAGACAGTAAAGAATCCACCTGCAATGCAGGAGACTCAGATTTGACCCCTGGATCGGGAAGATTCCCTGCAGAAGGGAAAGACAATCCACTCCAATATTCTTGCTTGAAGAAACTCATGGACAGTGGAGCCTGGTAGGCTGTAGTTGCAAAGAGTCAGATGCAACTGAGTGATCAAGCACATAGCACAATAGGTATATTGTGGTGATATTTCACAGTGATTTAAATTTGTGTATTTCCTAGTGGATACTGAGTTCAGACATCTTTTAACATCTTTATTTACCATCTGTATATTCCCTTCAGTGAAATGAAACTTCAGGTTTTTTGTCTATGTTAAAAATGTATTGTCTTCCTTTTTATAGCTGAGTTTTGAGAGCTATGCATATATTCTAGATATGAATCCTTTCTCAGATATGTGGTATACAAATGTTTTTATCAATGAGTTGTTTTTATTTTTATCCTCTTAGGTCTTTCAGAGAGCACAAATTTTTGAGTTGTTTTGATAAGGTTTAATTTACTTTTTATCTTTAATAGAATATGCTTTTCGTGGCATGCTTGAAAACTCTTCCACATGTCTTGGGCCCAAAAATTTTCTCATGTTATCTTCTAAAAGTTTTATAATTTTACTTCTTGCACTTAATCTAGAAGCTATTCTTTGGTAAAAGGTCTGAGGTTTGGATCAAGGTTTTTGTTTTTTTTTTCCCATAGACATGCAATTAATACAACTCCATTTAATGAATATACTAGTTTTCTTCCATTTAACAGCTTTTGCAACTTTGTCAAAAGTGTGTGGGAAATAGTTTTATGGGGTCATCTCTGGGTTTTCTACTCAGTTCCATAGATCCATGGATCTGTTCCTCCACTAATGACACAGTCTTCAGTACTGTATCTGTTATATCTTAAAATTTCATAGAATGATAACTCCAATTTTTATCTTCTTTTTGAAAATGTTTTTTTCCTTTTTCTTTTCATATAAACTTTACAATAATCTTGTTAACATCTACAAAGCAATCATACTGAGATTTTGATAGGAATTATGTTAAATCTGTTTACTAATTTGGGGAGATCTTGAGATCTTTACAGTGTTGAGTATTCCAAACTATTAGACAGTATGTCTCTTCAATTATTTAGATCTTTGACTTCTTTTTCATCAGTATTTAGTAGTTTTCAGCACACAAGTAATGTTCTTTGCAAATTTCTCTTTTTGAGTAATTTAAATGCTACTGTAATTTTTATTTCAGTTTTTACATTTTCATCGCTAGAAATAAAACTATAGTTGATTTTTGTGTATATATTTTATACCCTATGGCCTTAAACTGGCTTATCAGGTATGATTTTTTATGAAATATTTTGGATTTTCTATATAGAAAATTGTCATCTATAAATAGGGACAGTTGTATTATTTCTTTTTTTATTTTTCTGACCTATATGCTTTTTATTGCCTTTTCTTGCTTTATGGTCCTGGCTAGAACTTCCAACAATATGTTGAATAGCAATGGTAGAATACACATTCTACCTTTAATCGATTTTAGAGGAAAGCATTCCATCTTTCACAAATACATTAGTTTCAAATTTTTCTAGTATATATTTTCATCAATTTGAAAAAGTTCTTCTGTGTTTCCACTTTTTTGATAATTTTTATCATGAGTCAATGTTGAATTTTCTCACATGTTCTTTGTGTCTCAATTGATATGATCATGTGATACCACTTCTTTAGCCTCTTAATATGCCGAATTACCTTGATTTAAAATATTGAATCATATTTGCATCTTTGAGATGAAACTCACTTGGTGATGGTGTTTAATTCTTCTCACGTGTTGCTGAATCCTACTTGTTAATATGTGTTAAGAGGTGATTCAGGGCTTCCCTGGTGGCTCAGCTGGTAAAGAATCTCCCTGCAATGTGGGAGACCTGGGTTCGATTCCTGAGTTGGGAAGATCCCCTGGAGAAGGGAACGGCTACCCATTCCAGTATTCTAGCCTGGAGAATTCCATGGACTATACATGGGTTGCAAAGAGTCGGACAAGACTAAGCAACTTTCACTTTCAAGAAGTTTTACATCTATATTCATGTGGATATTGATCTGTCATTTTCTTTTGTGGGGGTGTACTATTGTTATTTAGTTTGGTATCAGGTAACATTAGCATCATGTAATGAATTGAGAAGTGTTCCCTCTTTAATTTTTTTGGAAAAAGACTGTATAGAATTGGTGTTAACTTTACTATAAATATTTGGTAGAACTCTCTTGTGAACCTATCAAAACCTGGAGATTTATTTTTGGAGAGGTTTTAAATTATAAATTCAATTCCTTCAATAGTTAAATAATCAATATCATTTTGAATGAGTTATGGTATTTTGTGCATTTCAAGGAATTTGTTCATTTCATCTATGTTTTTAAATATACATGTGCAGAGCTGTACACACACATATAATAATGTCCTTTTATTATCTTTTTGATGCCTCCAAGATCTACAGACATATCCTGTTTCATTTCAATTATTAATAATTTGTGACTTGTTCCTGTTTTGCTTTGTCAGTCTTACTAAAAAAGAGTCACTTTTATTGATCTTTTCAAACAACCTTTTGTTTTATCCATTTTCTCAAATATTTTGTCTTCATTTTCTTTGATTCCTGCTCTATATTCATTATTTTCTTTATTCTGCTTGCTTTAGTTTTCTCCCGTTTTTCTAATTTCTTGATTTGGAAACTTAGATTACTGATTAAGGACTTTTTTTCTCATTCAAATGTAAGCAGTTAGTATTGTATATTTCCCTCTTGACACTGTTTTAGCTGCTTTCCACATGTTATAATGTATTTTGATTTTTGTTCAGTTCAATTTGTTTCCCTTGAGACTTCTTTGACCCATGGGTAATTTAGAAGTGTACTGTTTAGTTTTCCAGTGTTTCAAGGATTTCCTGTATGATTTCAGTTCTACACTGGCTGAAACTTGTTTTATGATCCAGGCTGTGGTTTATCTTAGTATATGCTCTGTGGGCAATTGATTTAAAAAAAAAAAAGTTATTTTTGGCTAGGGTTGTGAAAATTGTTCTATAAATGTTGGTAATATCCTTTTGTTTGATAACAGTGAGAGTTCTTCAATATTCATACTGATTTTCTACCTAGTTGTTCTATGAATTATTGAGGGGTATTGAAGTTTCCAATTATAAATACATTTGATATTTGATTAGGCTGATATTATAAACAGGATATTATGGTTCATAATATTTTTAAACAGTTTATTCCTTATATTCAAAGATGTTATTGGATATTTTACATTTGTCTTTTGTGTGCATGCTAAGTCAGTTTGGTCATGTCCAACTCTTTGAGACACCAAGGACTGTAGCCTGCCAGGCTCCTCTATCTATGGGATTCTTCAGGCAATGGGTTGCCATGCCGTCCTCCAGGAGATCTTCCTGACCCAGGGATGAAACCTGCATCTCTAACGTCTTCAGCGTTGGCAGGCAGGATCTTTACCACTAGTGCCACCTGGGAAGCCCCTAATATCCAGTCAATTTCTAAGCATTCTTAAAAATTCTGATAATTCAATTAGTGCTCTATATTCTAAGTAAATCATCATTTCATGTGCAAAGTACAAACATATTGTCTTTGTTTTCAATTCCTTTACGTCCTATTTCTTTTGTTATTAACATTGGCTAAAAATTCTGGAAAATATTAAGATGGTTGTCATCATTGTACCTCATTTACATAATTATCTTTTCCAGTAGTTAAAAATGTTAATGCTTAATATGTTATATAGCATGGGAAATATGCCACAACATAAAAATTCCATACTGAACTCACTTTTTAGAGTGAGGGTACAGAAAGGGGAAGGGGAGAAACAGTGACTGAGATAATTCTCTTATGCACCTTCAGCAACATCTAAGGGAAACTGTGGAGTTCAGGCAAAAATCTTCTCCTACTGAGTAGTATATGCTTCAGTTTCCTTACTGAACTCAATAGGATTAACTGACTTCTATTGCTCCAAGATCTATTCTTTTTTTTAACATCCTCTCTGTATTTTCTAATTTATGTTTGTCATTTGTTATAATGAATATAGATAGATATATTTTTATCAGGATTGAATATTGTAAAAGGTAGTGATTCATGTATGTCATTAACAGAAAAGTAAATACTGAAGAGTACAAAATGTTCTGAGCTTGTATAATGGAATCTAAAAGATGTTCATATGTTTAAAAAATAAATTCATCTTCTATTTTCAAACTATTTTGCAACAAGCTCAGACTGTTTTGGAAGCTATTTTCTTTCTACCAATATAGGACAAGGTTACAATGACCAGAAAGTCAAAGGATAGAGATAATTTGATCATTATGGTGGTTTTTCATAAAATTTTGCATTTACAACAGAGAGTACAGATCCAGGTGAACTGGAAAAAGAGACAGAGACAGACAGACAGAAAGAGAGATAGATAAAGAAAGAGGCAGATAGAAACTCTGCAAGGAAAAACTTAATTTGTGTGAGTGGCTGGCCTACTGGTGTTATAAAAGCAAACCAGTCTATAATAATTTTAACTAAATTTTTTAACTATAACTATGGTTTAAAAAAACTTTAGATAATTTTTGACAAAATGTTAATAATTCTACGCTCTATTGTCCATAATCATGCCATCCAAAAAACACTCTTATACAAACAAATGAAATATTTATTTGATTAAAAAGTACAGTATCAGGAATCTTAAAAAACAATAATAATACTTGTGTACCAACCCATTGGGCTTCCCTGGTAACTCATTGGTAAAGAATTCACCTGTCAATCCAGAAGATGCAGGAGACTCATGTTCAATCTCTGGCTCAAGAAGATCCCCTGGAAAAGGAAATGGCAACCCATTCCAGTATTCTTGTCTAGGAAATCCCATGGATAGAGGATCCTGGTGGACTATAGTCCATGAAGTCACGAAAAGTCAGACAGGACTTAGCATCTAAGTATGTGCACACACACCAATCTTCTTTCAATAATATTTTTCATAGAAGAAAGTTATGTGTTTCCTGAAAGAATGAAAGTAAATTTAATTTAAATGACCTATAGGTATATATACTTTCCACTCACCATTTTTCACTGGAATAATTATGATTTTATATATATATATATTTTTTTAAGAGATCAATATTTTAAACAAAATAAAAATTCTACTTAAAAGTCTGTTTTATAGAAATAGTCACCCCTTGATGCAATTATCATGTGAAACATAGAGGAAAAATAACCAGTCCTTCCAGGCTCCTCTGACTATGGGATTCTAGGATTCTCCAGGCAAGAATACTGGAGTGGGTTGGCATGTCCTTCTCCAGGTGATCTTTCCGGCTCAGGGATCAAACCCAGGTTTCCCACATTGCTAACTAATCTTGAAGTATCCACCCAGGGGGAAAATGAGAATGCAAATATGGGTAAACCAGGATTTGTAATGTATTTATTTTTTATTTAAACATTTGATAAGATTTTTTCAAAAAGAAATCATGTGACAGAAATATGTAAAAGGAATTATTTCCTGGCTTAGAGAGAGGAAGCAGGAAGAGGATAATTGAAAAGTCTTCCAAAGCCTTTGTAAACAACAGATTCCCTGAGGATGATATTTGGACCAGCTTTACATGGTATATTATACAGATGCTACTTAAAAGTCTGTTTTACAGAAATAGTTGTCCCTCAATGCCATTGTCACGTGAAACATAGAGAAAAAATAAGCAGTCCTTAGTAATAGAACGGTACTTGTTCTGCCTTCAAAACAAGGTTTTGTAATAGTCAAGGTTCAGTGTAGCTGAAGACACTGATATAGGTAAGTAAGAATATCACTGAGCTCATATTGTATTCATTCAAGGGTGAAAAGAACTGACAGGAAATGTGAATCCTGCTTTTCAAAACATCCCTGGTGTTAAAACTATGCAGAGTGCTTGAATTAGCTCTACACATGCAAAATCATTTGAGGAAAATACTGAAAAGCAATTCATCTCATTTTGGGCAAATTGACCAACTCTGAGGTGAAATACCAAATAAGCCAACATAAATTGTTTGTGCTTGGTGAGGGCCAAGGACTGTGGGGAGACTCATGTCTAACTAATTTTGAAGTATTCACCCAGGGAGAAAATGAGAATGCAAACATGGGTAAACCAGGATTTGTAATGTATTTATTTTTTATTTAAACATATGACAAGATTTTTCAAAAAGCAATTACGTGACAGAAATATGTAAAAGGAATTATTTCCTGGCTTAGAGAGAGGAAGCAGGAAGAGGAAAAGTGGAAAGTCGTCCTAAGCCTGTGTAAACAACAGATTCCTTGAGGATGACACTCGGACCAGCTTTACATGGTATTTTATAAATATCTCCAATCTTTCAAATAATGTTAAAGTTTCCATGGACTCAAATGTCATTCTGATGGATACAAAGCAGGCTTAATGTAAAAATTATGAGTGGACAGAAAAATAGCAACTGATTTTTAACCTTCTATATATGATGTTTGTCAAATTTATTCCCAAATCTACTTACAATGAATTATATTTCAAAGAAAGAGCTAAACCAAAGAAGTACATTTTAAAAGTCAATGTAAATTTCCAACTGTTAACCAAAACCATCAGGGTGGAGTGTTAACTAAATGACTGTAGGTGAAAAATAAGTAATGCTGGCCATTGTAAAAACAATTTATTAGAAGAAAAATAAATTATTCATGTACCATTGTACAAAGATGATATTTGTTCGTGCTTGGGAATCTTTGTTTTGTTTTTGCCACTGATCCTCAGAAAAGCTAAAATTTTTAAAAGAATAGTCCTGTTCCTTGTAACTCCCTGATGCTACATCTATTTACACATGTTGTCCCTGAAGAGAGAATGCAGTATAGCTAGAGCCAAAACCATCACCTTATGGACAACAGAAATTTAAGAAGGTAGTTCTACTTAGAGAAGAAAGTTGAAGCCACACAGGAATGCTGTTTGCTGTTGTTTTTGCTGTTGCTCTTATTGTTCATGGCGGTAGCGGTGTTTGGTGGGGTAACTACTATTATTATTCATCTTTTTCTGGAATCCTACAACCCAAGCAGGTGACCTGATAAAACAATATTTGGGCTTCCCTGGTTGTTCAACTGATAAAGAATCCGACTGCAATACAGGAGATCTGGGTTTGATCTCTGGGTTGGGAAGATCCCCTGGAGAAGGGAATGGCTACCCACTCCAGTATTCTGGCCTAGAAAATTCCACGGACTGTATAGTCCATGGGGTCACAAAGAGTCGGACACAACAATATTTACCATAGATCAAATAATTTTGAGTTAAATTTTTGCTTATGAAGAATCTCCTGCTCCATGAACTGTCACACTCTGTGCTCATGAGAAGATATGAGTGACAGATTAGACCAGCTCTTCACTAGACCTCAGATAAAAATAGTTTTCCTTTATTTTGGTATGCTATTATTTGGCTTCATTTCTACTTGGCTGTTCTGACTTGCCATCCAAAATGAAACTAGAGTTTGATTGTAAAGAAAAGAACTATGGAGCCCTGATTCCATATTTCAGATAACATTAAGACTTAGAATAAAGAGAGAAATTAGTTCACCACAGAGGTATGACACCATATCTCTAACTAGTAATTCAGTAATTTGCCTAGCTTTGTCTTTAACTCATATCTCTCCTCTGTGACATCGAGGCAGCTATAAGAAGCTAGTTGAGGATTCCAAAAATTAGGATTTCATCCATCTCAAATATAGTTTTATCTCCTTAGAAATAAGAGACAAGTGAAAAAAAAATTTTCTGCTGCAAAGGACATTCTAAGATTAAATGATAGAAGACTTTATATTGGTTCTGATATGGTAAATATAAGACGCTAAGGGGAAAAATTCAACTTCTAGGAGATTTTGAAGGCCAAAACAGTTTTAAACAATAACAAATGTCGTAACAATATTAGTCAATTTCATTCAATTCAAAGGCAAGATCTGAGGGAACTGCCATAGTGAGTCAGCATCTACCTAAAGAGAGCTGTTTGGTAATGGTGGTTCACTTCATTGTCAGTTTTGTGGCCTGTGGCCATTTATAATTGTGTTCTTGATTGACAGTGGTTGGATTGAAAATCAGGTTGGAAATTAATGAACTCAGTACAGGAAATCCATTCTTGCTTTCAAAAATCACTTCATCAATTACAATCATTCCATATTCTCATCACTCATGACTTAATCCCTGGAAACTTCCTAAATGATGTAAAAATAAATAACTATTTTGGAGATACTGAATATTTCTTGATAATTCCTGAATTCAAGAAGTTATAACTCAAACAAGGAGACAAGATTAATACATCTGATATAGTAACAAATAAAATGTACAACAATTCTGCTCTGAGATAGAACAAATGTCAGCAGACTGGAAAATGACGCTGCAAAGATTTTTCTAGACTGAAAGTAAAAGAATAAAAAACGAGGAAAATATGTAGATTTCTTCAACTCAACAATATTGATTATGAGTTTCCCTGGTGGCTCAGATGATTAAGAATCTGCCTACAATGCAGGAGACCCAGGTTCGATCCCTGGGTCAGGAATATTCCCCTGGAGGAGGGCATGGCAACCCACTCCAGCATTCTTGCTTGGAGAATTCCATGGACAGAGGAGCCTGGTGGGCTACAGTCCACAGGGTTGCAAAGAGCCAGACACGACTGAGTCACTAACACTTTCACGTTCATTCGTGAGACCTCTACAATTTTCTAGGTAAAGGGGATAATTAATCGTGAGTATACTCAGGTATATTACATATGAAAGTAAAGGTCAAGTGATCAAACCATCAGAACTGCAGAGAGCGCCCATTTAAGCCTTAGGAAAAATAGAAACAGAATGCAATTTTCATGTGTGTGTGTGTGATTGGAATAATTAAGATCTAGTCTCTTAGCAGGCTTGATGATTATAATGCAATATTGTCTATTTCACTATACTGTGATTAGATCTCTGGGACTTATTTGCTAGCAGTTTTAAATTTCTGCCCTTAACGTAAGACAGGTACCTTGAATTATCACTACAATGGCTATCATATGACAATATATAAACATATCAAAGCGATATGCTATAGACCTTAAATTTACATGATGCTATTGGTGGACTATAGTCCATGGAGTCTCAAAGAGTCAGACAACAATTTATTGACTAAAGAACAACGTAAGTCAAATATTTTTCAATAAAAAAAGAAACCAGAACTTAAATGCCACTAACAGAACAAGTTTGCTCTTTCTCTCGCTCTTTCTTACTCTCTCTATCGCTCCTCAATTCCAGGTAAAGTTAGAAAAAGAAATTTAGGATCAGACTGGCCTAACTTAAGTGAAGTGCCTACCCTGATCTGGCAAATAAAATGATCCCCCTCTTTCCCTGCTAATGGTTAGAGGCAAGTAAAACATTATTCTATGAAGCAGGTCTCAAAAGAAAAAAAGGGCATGCAAGAAGAAGTTAAGGATTCTCAGTAAATAAATAAACAATACAATTGTCCAACTTTGGGGGATAACAACTAACAAATTAAACATTCTAGTCAATTACAGAGCATATTCTAGATGGTATAAATATTAAAATGTCAAAAGCACATATATCTTAAGTTTTAAAAATACATCCACACCAAAGTATCAGAAGCACTAAGAATATCCAAGAAAACAATGAGGAAATAAGACCTGAACTCTAATTCATGAAAATAGTAAACTTTACTAGTTGACCTGAAAGAGTAGGGAAATGTACACACACACAAAAGTCAAACCAACAAACAGCAACAAATACAGAAAAAAGTATACTTTGTTCAAGAGGCATTGAAAAATTATTCAGAATTTGTTGCTCTTATTTAAAAATAAATAAATAAAAATAAAGCATTCACACTCTGGATGTGTGCTGTGCTTAGTCCCTCAGTCGTGTCTGACTCTTTGCAACCCATGGACTATAGCCCACCAGGCTCCTCTGTCCATGGGATTCTCCAGGCAAGAATACTGGAGTGGGTTGCCATTTCCTTCTTCAGGGGATCTTCCCAACCCAGGGATTGATCCCAGGTCTCCTGCATTGCAGGGGGATTCTTTACCGTCTGCGCCACCAGGACCTTGATAATATCCTTCATGTTGTGCTGTGCTTTGCTTAGTCACTCAGTCTTGTCCAACTCTTTGAGACCCTGTGTACTGGCTTGTCTATCCATGGGGATTCTCCAGGCAAGAATATTGGAGTGGGTTGCCATGCTCTTCTCCAGGGGATCTTCCCAACCCAGGGATCGAACCCAGGTCTCCCACATTGCCAGCAGATTTTTTTTATCATTTGAGCCACCAGGGAAGCCTGAGAATACTGGACTGGGTAGCCTATTCCGTCCCGGGAGATCTTCCAGACTCAGGAATCGAACCAGGGTCTCCTGCACTGCAGGTGGATTCTTTACCTCTGAGCTACCAGGGAATCCCAATATACTTCACAGCTAAGAGCAATTCCCAGTGGAAAATAGAGGCAGTATATTTGGAATTAAAAGGTGGTGCTCTATTTACTTGTTTTGTATAGTAATTTTCTTAGGTTGTCAAATTTGATTACTAAAAAAATACCATCTATTACAGAAGTGAATTGAAATAAAATTGGTACAATTATTAAAGTGGATGAAGTATTACTACTGAGAGAGAAAAAAATTACTAAACAGAAAGATGCCATATATTAAGCTGCTTTTTTCTCTTAAACACTAGAAATTTTAAATCTCAAATGTAGCACTTTCTTAGGTGAGAATTTTCCAAGAAATATTCTGTTTTTTAGTGTAAAATCTGTGCAGATGTCAAACATCTGATGGTGAAAAAGCAAGATTATATTTAGCTTTAACTCAGACTTTTTTGGTGAAGTGGATTTATGTTTACTTTACAAAGGCATATGTTCATTTTGAGTGTTAGTGTGTTCATGAGAAGAGAAGAGAAATATTTTAAGGTAACAATTATAAAGGCAAGAGGAATTAAAAATAAATAACATTTGTTGCTGAAATCTCAGATTACTTAATCCAAACAAGTCAATATGCATGAAACTATATTTTCTAGTAGATATGACTCTAGAAAAATTGAAAGTGTCTAATATAGATGCTTATTTGAGTGTCTGTTAGTGTCCGCATAGTGTGTTCCCACTCTAATGTTTCCTATTTCTACCAAGAGTCTAATAAACATATTATAAAATTAAACATAATCAAATTTAACTCAGAGTATATATTTCTGCATTGTATATGCAACTAGATCATTTAAGGGTTATTCACTCTGTTATAAAAATTCTTTTCATTTCTGTTTAGTTCCTAACTAGCCAATGAGTAAACTATATTAGCATGTCAAAAGCTGACATTTAAAACACAAGTTTATTATTATTAAGGCTTAGATACGTGTGCTAAGTTGCTTTCATAGTGTCTGACTCTTTGCGACCCTATGGACTGTAGTCTACCAGGCTTCTCTGTCCATGGGATTCTCCAGGCAAGAATACTGGAGTGGGTTTTCATTTCCTATTCCAGGGGATCTTTCTGACCCAGGTATGAACCCATGTCTCTTAGTGTCTTCTCCATTAGCAGGGGAGCTCTTTACCACTAGCGGCACCTATGAAGCCCCTAACTCAGATATAGCTGGAAACAAAAGCTACTTTCTTGCAGTTCCAAGGTTGCTGGAAAGACTGCCACCCCCTAAATCAATCTCTCCATGCTTGTTAGTACCTATACTTCCTATATTGGAGTTTATAATTCTCATGGTTTTGAATCCATTAAAATTAAAACCACATGGAAAGGGTAATACTTTGAGGAAATTATCTGGTAAATATCCTTCAGAAGAAGGGAGATTCAGATTAGAATGGCTATTATCAAAAAGGAGAATAATAAGTGTTGGGAAAGATATGGAAAATGGGAATTCATATACTATTGCTAGGAATGCAAATTGGTGCAGCCATTATAGAACAGTGTGGAGGTTTCTCAAAAACTTAAAAATAGAATTACCATGTGATCCAGTAATCCTACTTCTGGGTATATATGCAAATAAGCAAAAACAATCTATTGCAGAGATACTTGCACTCCCATTTAACTACCACTTACTCAAAATAACAAAGATATGAAAATAATGTAAATGTCCATCAATGCATGAATAGATGAAGACATGAATGTGATATATACACATAATGAACTTTTATTCAACCTTTAAAAAAAGGAAACCCTGCCACTTGCAACACCATGGATGAACCTGCAGGACATTATGCCAACTGAAATAAGCCAGACACAGAAAGATAAATATTGCATGATGTCACTTACATGTGGAATCTAAAATAGTGTAACTCATAGAAGCAGAGAGTAGAATGATGGTTGCCAGGGGTGGCGAGGTACAGAATTGGAATGAGGAGATGTTGGTCAAAAGGTACAAAGTTTCAGTGATGCAAGATGAATGAGTTCTGGAAACATACATCAAGGGGACTACAGTTAGTAGTACTGTATTCGATATTTGGAGTCTGCTAAGAAGACAGATCTTAAATTAGGTATTTTCAATATACACACAGAATGGTAACTTTATAATGGTGACAGATAAGTTATTTAGCTTGACTGTGGATCTTTTCACAATGTATAAATATATTGAAACATCAAGTGTACTATGTTAAATCTATACAATTTTTAAATGTCAAAGATTTCTCAATAAATTAATTTTTTGAAAAAGAATATAATTGGAATAGGAAACAACATCATGATTCTGGTATGTAATATGGAAAGAAGAAAAACTTGGGTAGGAATGAGAAGTAATTTGGGGAAAGATAGGCTTCTCTGGTAGCTCAACTTGTAAAGAATCCACCTGTAATGCAGGAAACCCCAGTTCCATTCCTGGGTCAGGAGGGTCCCCTGGAGAAGGGATAGGCTACCCACTCCAGTATTCTTGGGCTTCCTTGGTGGCTCAGATGGTAAAGAATCCCCCTGCAATGTGGGAGACCTGGGTTTGATCCCTGGGGTGGGAAGATTCCCCTGGAGTAGGAAATGGCAACCCACTCCAGTATTCTTGCCTGGAGAATCCCCTCGGACAGAGGAGCCTGGTGGACTGCAGTCCATGGGTCACAAAGAGTCAGACACGACTGAGCGACTAAGCACATCACAGCACACCTGAGAGCCTTACTCAACACCCACACAGGACTTTGATGAATCTCAAGAAACAAGTTTAAGAAACTACAGCAAGTAGCTAAAGACTACAGGATGTATTACAAGTCCTAAAGCACTCAAAACAATCATACCTAAATAATGTATCATTTAGGACTCTACATTTGTGATAAACTGTTTTTTAAAATAAAGGGAATAACAAAACAAAAATTAGATTTGTGGTTACCTGAGGGAAGCGGGCAGAGCACTTAGGTAGTGTCAATGTTATTGCCAATGTAATTAATCTTAAATCGGAAGGTGGATTCTCAGGTGTTTATTTTAATTTCATGCTTCACAGTTTTCATATACCCTTTAATACACATCATCAAATATTACTAATTTTTGAATGAAGCACAGAAGAAAATAGTTATGTTCATACATTACTGAAGACTGGCACTAGGTTAAACAAGGCTAAATGTGTGCAGAAGTACTGGAAGGAGGTCATGGATTTCCTTTTGTTTTTTTTTGCATTAATGATTAGCTCCCAAGCTGCATGCATGAGGACAGGAGGTGCTGCCACAACAAGACCAGGAAAACTCTCTAGGAGGTATGCATGATAAGAACTCTGACAGCTCTCTGGCCCTTTGAAGACAGAAGCAGACAAAGAAATTGAAACTGGACACATGAATCTGGTTGAAAGGCAAAACTCACCCTGGTGAACAATGTCAGAGCAAGGCAGTAGCTAATTCAAGAGATATTTCAAGTTGCTGTGCTGTGCTTAGTTGCTCAGTCATGTCCCACTCTTTGCAACCCCATGGACTGTAGCTTGCCAGGCTCCTCTATCTGTGGGTATTCTACAGGCAAGAAAACTGGAGTAGGTGGCCATCCTGCCTTCAGGGGATCTTCCCAACTCAGGGATCAAACTCAGGTCTCTGTATTGCAGGCAGATCCTTTACATCTGAGCCACCCTAGTGAACAATGTCAGAGCAAGGCAGTAGTTAATTCAAGAAATATTTCAAGTTGCAAGAAGAGAGAAATAACATAGGAGGTTTTTCAAAGTTTAAAAAAATAATAACTTTCAAAAAAAAAAAAGGATAAGACAAGCCACAGACAGAGACAAAATATTTACAGAAGACATATCTAATAAAGGACTGTTAGCAAAATACACAAAAACTTTTAAAACGTAGCAATAAGAAAATGAACAGTCCAATTAAAAAATGGGCAAAATACCTGAACAGATAACTCAGCACAGAAGATATACAGATGTCAAATAAGCATATGGGAAGATGTTCAAAGTCATATGTCATTAAGGAATTGCAAATTAAAACAATAATGAGGTACCAATAAATATCTGCAAACAGTTGACTCATTGGTAAAATCCCTGATGGTGGGAAAGATTGAGGGCAGAAGGAGAAGAGGGCGTCAGAGGATGAGACGGCTGGATGGAATCACCAATGCAATGGACATAAATGTGGGCAAACTGCGGGAGATGATGAGGGACAGGGAGGCCTATCCCTGCAGGCATGCTGCAGTCCACGCGCTTGCAAAGTCAGATGTGACTGGGCGGCTGAACAACAACAACACTAAGTAACCTATTGTGTATTAGTCACTGAATCATGTCCACGTCTTTGCAATCCCATGGATTGTAGCCTGCTTGGCTCCTCTATCCATGGAATTCTCCAGGCAAGAATACTGGAGTGGGTAGCCATTCCCTTCTCTAGGAGATCTTTCCAACTCAGGGATCGAATCTGGATCTCCTGTATTGCAGGTCAATTCTTTACCATCTGAGTCACTATAGAAGCCCACCTATTAGAATGACGAAAATCCAAAACACTAATACCACCAAATGCTGGCAAAGCTGTGAACCAAAAATTACTCTCATTCATTGCTAGTGGGAATTCAAACTACTTTAGCTATTTGAAGGACAGATTGGCAGTTATCTTTTATCCTAAGATCTAGTAATCATGCTCCTTGGTGTTTACACAAGTGAGTTAAAAAATTAAGTCCTCACAGAAACAGTACACATTTAATACAGCAGCTTTAATCATAACTGCATAAACTTGGAAACAACCAAGAAGTCTTTAAGAAGGAGAATGGATAAACAAACTTTGATATATCCAGCCAATGGAATATTATTCAACACTGAAAAGAAATGAGCTATCAAGCCATGAAAAGAAATGGAGCAAAATTAAATGCATATCATAAAGTAACAGAAGCCAATCTGAGAAAGCTAAATAATGTAGGATCCCAACTGTAAGACATTCCAGACAAGGCAAAACTAAAGACAGTAAAAAGATTAGTGATTCCCAGGTGTTGAGGGAAGGGGAGAAGGAGGGATGAATAGACAGAGCACAGACAATTTTTAGGTTGATGGCATTATTCTGTATGATTCTACAATGGTAAATACATTTATCAAAATGCACGGAATGTACAACATCACGAGTAAACCCCTATATAAACTGAGGACTTCTGGTGATAATGATGTTTCAATGTACATTCATTAGTTACAGCAAATGTACCACTCTGGCAGGAAATATTGATAGAAGGAAGGTGTTATCTGTGTAGGGTCTGAGAATAATTGGGAATTCTTTGTACTTTCTATTCAGTTTTGCTGTGAATCTAAAACTCCTCCATTTCAAAATATCAACTTGAAATTGCTGAAGACCAGGTATAAACAGAAAGTGGATAATGAGAGTATATTGAAATCAGGAACACAGATAAGCAATCTTCACAAAAGATTCAAGTAAAAATAATTTTAATATTAAATCAACATTCTATCCAGCAAGAAAATACATTTCAGTCTGTAAAGAATCAAAGTTTAGAGTATCAATATGAAAGTAGGTGAGACATGTTTTTTTTTTTAAGAAAGGATAATTCACTGAAGTAAAAAACATGAGTGCATAAGTAAATTTAGATGTGGATCCAATAAGTACATTCTCTTTAAAAAGTAGCCAGGCTTAAAACAGTAGAATAGTGCTCAGAAATGCAAAGATTTGAATAATTGAAATCAACTATCCTGTTAATATTGCCATTTTAATGTGTATTTGAAACAGCTTCTACTATGTTTGAGCAACCTTGTCAGATGAGTAGAATAAATGTCAAGCTCCATCTAGGATAGGACAATTCTTATATCCTGTTCATCTCTGAGATCTTAATTTCATCAGGTTTGCTCTGAATAAGATTGAATCTTCCAAAGTGAAATTTTAGATACACTGTCAGAATAATAGAATAGATTTGCTACAGTAAGACTAACAGCAGAAACTATCAAAAAAGCTCCTTTTAAATGATGATCCAATTATAAAACTATGGGATAGTATTTCCACAACCCAGATAAGGAAGCATATCCAGGTATAGAATGCATAGGGGGGTGGACCCCAAACAAGATGACCCCAAAGAGACATACAACAGGACATATCATAATTAAAATGACAAAAGTTAAAGAGAGGATTCTAAAGGCAGCAAGAGAAAAACCAAGAGTTAGTTACAAGGGAACCCCCATAAGGCTATCAGCTGGATTTCTCTGCAGAAATTGTTCAGGCCACAAGGGAAGTAAGATACATTCAAAATCCTGAAAGGTAAAAACCTGAAAACTAGAATACTCTACCCAGGTTATTATTTAGAATAGAAGGAGAGATAAAAAATTTCTCAGAAAAGCACTAATTAAAAGAATGCAGCAATACTAAACCTACCCCAGAAGTGTTGAAGGGTCTTCTCTAAATGGAAAAGAAGCAAGAATCAATATGAAGGAAAAAAATCACAATAAGAAAGGCAAATATGTAAAATGATTGAAGATCAATTAAATAATCCAGTATATAGATTAAAGAATAATCAAAAAATTCAGCAAAAGGATGAACAAGAAGATGTAAAACAGGACATCAAAATCACAAAATGTGGGGAAGGGGAGTAAGAAAACATTGGCTTTTTAGAATAAATCTACACTTACATGATTTCCAGTCTGAAGCAAGTGGATATAGTTATGGATTAACATACTTGAAAATCAGGGTTATCACATATCAAAGACACAATAGATTCAAAAAAAAACCACAAGCATAATATAAAAGACACCATTAAAGTACAAAAGGAGAAATGGAAAAAAGAAAGGAACAAAGAATAAGCACAAAATCAACTGGGAAACAAAGTTTAAAATAGCAGTTAATATACACTTTTAAATAATAACTTTAAATATCAATGGACTAAATGTTATGACTAAAAGACTAGAATGGCAGATTGGTTAATAAAGCAAGAACTTACAATATGCTGCCTACAAGAGACACACTTTAGGGCAAAAGATGCACACATACTGAAAGTGAGGGAGTGGAAAAAGACACTTCATGCAAATAGAAATGATGAGAAAGTAGGAGTAGCAATACTCAGACAAAATAGACTCTAAAACAAAGGCCATAAAGAAAAGAAGGATACCATATAATGATATGAGTCAGTATAAGAAGAGGATATAGAATCATCAGGCAGAATCACCCCTCAGCATTTTTCATTCTATCTCATTTTTCCCTTCTTTAATTCTTTCTCTCTGAGTTAACTGCAATATCATCCTTGTAAGAGGTATCATTTTCTAGATGCAAACTTTTCTGTTACCAAGAACTTTTGCTTGAGGGAAAGCATTGAAAGATTTTTTTTTCTAATCCATAAAAATTCTTGTTCTTATGCAAAACTAGAAACAATAGAAAATTTAAGCTTTAAAAAAAATCTCAAATTGCAATTGTAACACTGAGGGAAACAGTAACTATGTTGTATATGAATTTATAAAAATCTTACTTGGGCTACCTGAAGCTTTTGTTTGTTTGTTTGTTTGTTTAAACCTGAAGCTTTGTACTCTCACTTTTAAAGTAGATTCTAAAAATATTTGATTAGCTTTCGTATCAGCTGATTCATGAAAGGTGGGCAGAACTTTATAGTCAAGAACTAAGCATAAATGAAGGCACTATTCTATTTAGAAGTCACTGTTCCTTTGACCTGGATGAAAATATGTATGGCTGTGTTAGAACTCAGTTTAAGTTCAGATCACATAAAACAAGTATAATAACAAATTATACAAATCTCCTACAAAAGAGTTAATTTGTTGTTGCCAAAACTGAATTTCTAAAAGCCAGAATACTTCTCATGCATCAGCTTTTTAAAAAAAATACTTCAACTGAATAAGAACAAAACTTACATGAAAGTGTTCTTAAGAGTTTGGAGAGTGAGAAGTAAAGGAGACAAGCAATAGAAAATAGAACAGAACCATTTCTTGAGTCTCTTTATGCAAGTTTTGCTGATTCTATAGTGAGTCAGAAGATTAAAAAAGAAAAATAGTTACAGATTCCATGTTATTCTTTTTTAAAACATGTGTCCAATACAAAACTTCTTTCCCCAAACACTTCTAACTTCTTACACTGGGAAGGGTCCAAATTTGGCACCTTCTGTCTCAGAACCAGGGCTGGGGCTGTGGCAGCAGGTATGGGAATAATCCTCTGATATGGGCTCTAGGGATGTGAACTCTCTCTGGTCCAATCTTTGCTCATTCTCCCCTGTTTTTCACTACTCTATCCTCATCAGAATGGTGAGATGAGTGACACACTTGGATATGTTTTCTTGCAACTACCAAATGTCTCTCAGTTAATAAATGAATCCATGGAATAGACATATTTAGACAGAGACATATAAAGCATTATGTCTGAATCACCTCTTAAGCCTGAATATACAAGAGGAGTTTGTAATGAAAATAGTCTTCTAGAACTCTCAGCAACATGGTTACAAAAAAATCTAAATTCTACACAGTTTTCAGTGGTAAAATGTATTATCTGTAAATAGCTAATGGGCTTCCCTGATAGCTCAGTTGGTAAAGAATCCACCTACAATGCAGGAGACCCCGGCTCAATTCCTGGGTTGGGAAGATCTGCTGGAAAAGGGATAGGTTACCAACTCCAGTATTCTTGGGATTCCCTTGTGGTTCAGCTGGTAAAGAATCCACCTGCAATGCAGGAGACCCCAGTTAGGTTTCTGGGTTGGGAAGATCCCCTGGAGAAGGGAAAGGCTACCCACTCCAGTATTCTAGCCTGGAGAATTACATGCACTGTATAACCAACTAAGTCACAAAGAGTCAGACATGACTGAGTGACTTTCACTTCACTAAATAGCTAAATACAGCCAGTACTGGAATTTTGACACTTTTAAGGAAAAAAAAACAAGTAAATTATTCAAAAATACTAAATATTCCATAAAATATTAAATACTAAATAAAATATTCCATAAAATAAAAATAGCAACTAAACTTTTATCATGTTCAAAGAAACTCTGGTCAAAATTAAGGTTAACTTTATTCCAATTATCTCATTTTCTCTTAGCACACTAGATTCCAAAAATTAGAATATTTTAATTTTTTTAATTAAAAATTATTTCTAAGAGACATAACTAAATGTCTTGGTACTTATTAGAGTTTCCCAATCTATTCTAATCCATAAGCTACCTACTAATATAATGACCTATCTCTCTCCCTACTTGATGCGTCTATTGTACATTTTAATGTATATCATATTATCTAAAATCTATCAGATTTCTCTTCTCAGAGTGATAGTGGATATTCACGACACTGGAGCTAAGATTCCTCCTAAGTCACCCCAAAGAGAGAAAATTATATTTTGACTAGTTCTGATGCCCTGTGTATTTTTATCAAATAGAAAACAATTGCGTTATTGTATATTTGTCATCTTCTTGTCAGTAGGAATTAAGATTGGCATTTCTTTTTAGCCTCACTATATCAATATTACCTCACAATGCCCTTTGAACACACATGAATTGGGTGTCCAACCTGTTCATGAAAAGGAAGTTAATCTGTCCACAACAGTCACTTCTCTTCTAAGCATATTGCACGGATGCTATAGAAAGAATATCATAAACAGTCTGAAGATAGCCAGAACACGCAAAATAATGACATTTCTTTGCAATACCTTAAAGTATTCCAGAGAATATATTATGATATTTATTTCATTTATTTTAAATGAGCCTGATTCTTGCTACAGAATATCCATATCAACATAAAACTGTGTAAGGTATAATAGTTTCTTACAGGATATGGGAACCTGAATTTGAAGAGGTCACTGTCTGAGACTGAAAAAACACTCTAAAATGAGAAACTAGCCACTCTCATAGTATCTCATCCTTAGAGATGATTTGTAAATGTATTGCTGCTGGTTGAGATGAAGTTTTCCTCAGGCTCCATCAAGAGTATCAAATTATATTCACAAGATACTGTGAACATAACATTTTAAAGAAAGTAGTCATTCAGTTATAGTGTACCTTAACTGACTTAAAGATGAGTCTTGTCTCTTTAGCGCAGAAGGGACACTGCCCATGCAAAGGAGAATTTTACTTCATTTTGCCAGGCAGAAGCTTATAAAGAAAAGAGAGTAGGAAGCTAACATAATCAGATCAAACTGTTCACTAATATCATCCAGCTCTCTTTCTACTGCTTCTATATAAACCAAGCTACCTTTTTGTATTTTCATGTAAATTTTTTTCTGCGAGAGAATGTGCTGACTAGCTGTATTTCCTTCCTCTTGGCAGATTTATTTCTAATTATGAATTATAGAACTAGCCTTCTGGCTTATCATGGGTCTCTTACAAGTTTCATTAGCATGAGTCAGTTCCCCTGAGTCAGATCAAGTCTGTGTTTAATGGTGGGATTGAATTTCTGGGCTCACAAAGCTGAAAATCTAGTCTCTAAGGACCAGCAGCCCCACAGAGGTATCACATGCCTAGGGACCATAGCTGAATTTCCAACTGAACTTTTAGCATGTCTCTTTAAGTGGAAAAAAAAAAGAAGAAGTATTTGAAAAGCAGGCAATTCCCTTTCAAAAGTTCAGAAAAAGATAAGTTACCTAAGAGGTTAGGTAGGCAAATCCTAAGGGAGAGGCCCTCTCAGCACTATTTCAGTTCTTTCACTTGGCCAGTCTGAAAGTGCAGAGTGAAGCACAAATGTAAGCATTTATTAACTGAATCACATCAACTCAGATAATTATATCTCAGTCAAATCAGGCCACAAAACCTGCATGTCTGCAACTCTAAGAGGGTTAGGGTGGTCAATGCTTACTTTATCAGACAATTACAACTGTCCATCTTATCTGCCTAGATAGATAAAAACTTGCTCCCTCTTAGGTAAGTACAGGCAAATGTTTAAAAAGTACAAAATAAAATTTAGAAAATCGCCATCTGTTCTTTCTAACTTAGGTTAGTGTGGGGATTCTTCAGTTGTCCAAGGTGAGAAATTATATAAACCAATATTTAGAATATACAGAGTCACTTTACAATTTTAAAGACAATGCATTATATACATGTAATTCCAGTTGAGCTATTTAAAATCCTAAAAGACGATGCTGTTAAAGTGCTGCACTCAATATGTCAGCAAATTTGGAAAACTCAGTAGTGACCTAGAAAAGACCAGTTTTCTTTCCAGTCTCAAAGAAACACAATGCCAAAGAATATTCACACTATGGTACAATTGTGCTCATTTCACGTGGTATGAAGGTAATGCTCAAAATCCTTCAAGATAGATTTCAGCAGTATGTGAACCAAGAACTTCCAGGTATACAAGCTCGATTTAGAAAAGGCAGAGGAACCAGAGATCAAACTGTCAACAAACAAGCAAGGGAATTCCAGAAAAAAATCTCTCTCTGCTTCCTTGACTATGCTAAAGGGTTTGGCTGTGTGAGTCACAATAAACTGTAGAAAATTCTTAAAGAGACAGGAATACCAAACCACTTTACCTACCTCCTGAGAAATCGGTAGGCAGGTCAAGATGCAACAGTTAGAACCAGACATGGAACAACGGACTGGTTCCAAATTGGGAAAGGAGTACTTCAAGGCTTTATATTGTCAACCTGCATATTTTACTTCTGTGAAGAGTACATCATGCGAAATGCCAAGCTGGATGAAGTACAAGCTAAAATCAAGATTGCTGGGGGAAATATAAACAACCTCAGATATGCAAATAATACCACTTTAATGGCAGAAAGTAAAGAGGAACTAAAGAGGCTCTTGAAAAGAGTTAAAGAGGAGAGTGAAAAAGCTGGCTTAAAACTCAACATTCAAAACACAAAGATCATGAGTCCCATAACTTCATGGCAAATAGATGGGGGAAAAGTGGAAACCGTGACAGATTTTATTATCTTGAGCTCCAAAATCACTGTGGACAGTGACATGAAATTAAAAGACATCTGACCCTTGGAAGCAACAATGTGACAAACCTAGACAGTGTATTATTAAAAAGCAGAGACATCACTTTGCAAACAAATGTCCATATAGTCAAAGCTATGCTTTTTCCAGTAATCATGTATGGATATGAGAGTTGAACCACAAAGAAAGCTCAGCACCAACAAATCAATGCTTTCAAATTGTGGTACTGGAAAAGACTCTTGAGAGTCCCTTGGACAGGAAGGAGATCAAAGCAGTCAATCCCAGATGAAACCAACCCTGAATATTCACTGGAAGGACTGATGCTGAAGCTGAAGCTCCAATACTTTGGCCACCTGATGTGAAGAGCTAACTCATTGGTAAAGACCCTGATGCTGGGAAAGATTGAAGGCAAAAGAAGAAGGGGCTGTCAGAGGATGAGATGGTTATAGAGCATCACCAACTCAACAGACATAAATTTGAGCAAATTCTGGGAGATAATGGAGGAAAGAGGAGCCTGGCAAGCTACAGTCCATCGAGTCACAAAGAAGTCAGATACAACTTAGTGACTGAACAACAACAATGGACACCATATTTCAGCACTAAGATAAGATATGCATTATGTTCTCAGCAACCCAAGAGACATGGAAACCAATCAGATATACTGCAAGTAGTTTTGACTCTTCTCTACATATCAAAGACAACATTGTTTCAATGGACTACTAGAATCTATTTTCTGAAACGCAGCTGGAAAATATGTTAAGTAGCCATAACCATATGAAAAATAATGCTGATACTATTTTATTGGAAGCATTATTTATTTACAAAATATTTTAAATAAGCTGAAAGATACAATAGTGAAACATGTTTGAAAAAGTATTTAGAATCCCCTTTTCTCTTAAGATTTCTTTAACTATTCAGGGTATTTTGTGATTCCAAGCAAATTTTAGCATTTTTTCTATTTTATGCAAAATGTCACTGGAATTTTGACCAAGATTGCATTGAATTTGTAGATTACTTTGGGTATTATGGACATTTTAACCCTTCCAATCTATGAACATGGGATATATTTTCCATTTATCTATGTCTTCTTCAATTTACTTCCTCAGTGTTTTATACTTTTCAGTGTACAGAACTTTCACCTTCTTGGTTAAATTCTTTTCTAAGTATTTCATTCTTTTTGATGCTTTCATAAATGGAATAGTTTACTTAATTTCTTTTTTGGATAGATCATTGTTAATATATAGAAGCACAACTGGTTTCTGTATGGTGCTTGTATCTTGAAACTTTACTGAACTTGTTTGTCAGTTCTAATAGTTTTTGGTAGTGTCTTTGGGGTTTTCTATATAAAAGATCAAATCATCTAGAAAAAGAGACAGTTTTACTTCTTCCTTTCTACTTTGAAAGCTTTTGTTTCTTTTTCTTGCCTTATTACTTTAGCTAGAACTTCCAGTACTACATTGAATGGAAACGGTGAGAGTAGGCATCCTGTTTTGCTCCTGATCTTAGAAGAAAAGCTTTTAGTTTTTCACCATTGAGTATGATCCTAGCTGTGGGCTTGCCATAGATAGCCTTTATTATGTTCAGTTACATTCTATCTACACCTAATTTGTTGGGTTTTTTTCACTAAAGGGTGTTGAATTTTGTCAAATGCTTTTTCTACATCTCTTTAGATGAGTATATGACTTTTATCATTTCTTTTGTTAATGTAATCTATTAAGTTTATTGAACAAGAGAACAAACCTGGAAGCATCACACTTCCTGATTTCAAACTCTATTAAAAAGTTGTAGTAATCAAAGCACTATGGTTATGTCATAAAAAGGCATATAGATCAATGAAACAGAATAAACACCGAGAAATAAACCCATGAATATTTGGTCAAGGAATTTTCTACAAAGGTCCCAAGAATATACAATGAAGAAATGATAGTCTCTTTAATAACTGGAAAACTTAATAAATGAACAAATGGAGTTGGGAAAACTGTATAGCCACGTGCAAAAAAAAGAAACTAGACACCTATCTCACATACATATACAAATGTCAACTCAAAATAGATTAATGACTTAAATGTAGGCCTGAAACCATAAAACTTCTAGAAGTAAATATAGGGGGAAAATTCCTTGACATTAGGTTTTGGCAAGAAGTTTTTTGGATTTGATACCAAAACAAAGACAACAAAAGAAAAATCATTTAGTGGGACTAAACCAAATTTAAAAATGTCTTCCCAGCAAAAAACAAACAAAAATCAACAAAATAACAAAACAGTATACAAAACGGAGAAAATATTTGCAAGTCATCTATGTGAAAAGGGGTTAATATCTAAACTAAATTAAAAATTCATAAAGTAAACAGCAAAAAAAAAAAAAAAAGACAACCTAATTAAATAATAGCAAAGGCCCTGAATTTAACCTAATTAAAACATGTCAGGTTCTGACATTTTCCAAAGAAGATATACAAATGGCCAATTGGTATATGAAAAGGTGCTCAGCATTACTAGTCATCTGAGAACCACAAATCAAAACCACAATGAAACACCACCTCAAACCTGTTAGAATGCCTATTATCAAAAAGACAGAGATAATAGATGTTGGAAAGAATGTAGAAAAAGAGAACCCTTGTATGCTATTAGTGGGAATGTACACTGGTATATCAATTATGGAAAATAGTGTGGAGTTTCCTCAAAAAAATTAAAAATAGAGCTATTAGCAATCTCACTTCTGGGTGTATAGCTACAGTAAATGAAATCACTGCATTGAAGAAATACCTGTATTCCCATGTTTGCTGCAACATTATTTAAAACGGTCAAGATATGGAACAACCTAAGTGTCTGCTGACAGATGAATGGGAAAATGAGATATGCACACACAGACACACACACGAACATTGTTCATCCTTAAAAAAGAAGGAAATCCTATCATTTTTGCAAATAGGTGAACCCGGAGGACATTATGCTAAGTAAGATAAGACAGGAAAAGACACATACTAGGACTTTGCTGGTGGTATAGTGGTTAAGAATCTGCCTCCTAATGCAGGGGACCCAGCTTTGATCCCTGGTCAGAGAATTAAGATCCCACATGCCTTGGGGCAACTAAGCCCTTGAGCCACAACCAGAGAAGCTCACACACCACATCAAAGAACCCACAGGCGGCAGTGAAGACCCAGCTCAGCCGAAATTTTGTACAAAAGAAGACAAATACTCTGTTATCACTTATATGTAGAATATTTTTAAAAAAAAGTTGAGCCAGAAGTATAATGGTGAGAGAGGTAGAAGAAATGGAGTGAGGTTGATTAAATGGTACAGACTTTCAGTTACAAGATGAGTAAGTTCTAAGGATCTCTTGTATAGTATGGTGACTCCAGCGAATGGTTGTGTTAACCACTAATACCTTGACTGTAGGAATCACTTAAAAACACATATATAAAATTATCACATTGTATAATATAAATGTTTTATAATTTTACTTGTCAATAATACCTCAGTAAAGCTGGAAAAAAATTAAATAAAATAAAATTAAATTAAATTAAATAAAATCAAATAAAATTCCCTTTTCTGATTATCATGGTACATTTTTCCAAGTCTTAGAATAGTTCATGCCAAATCCAAATCTCTTTCCTTCATGGGGATGATGCTGAATCAGGTCAAGTGGAATAAGAGGATTATAGGTGTATTTCTGCTAATGGATTTAACAATCTGGCCTCAATCATTTTGAATCCCATAAGTCAAGATAAGAAATATTGGGTAAAGGTGTGGACATGATATTAGGAACAAAGAAAACTGTCTCAGAGTGATGTTATATGATTTATTAAATACACACATGCATATAGTTCTAATATGAGTGTAAGCTATACCAGGAGCATGAAAATTAATCAGTAAAGATTTCAGTTCACTAACAGTTACAAATGCCACATCTACCAAAATACCGCATAATGATGAATTGTTACTTTGATGACAAAATCATTATATAGGTAATATAGACAACAAGAAGAGATGTCTAGACAGGGAAAAAATTAACCATTCTTTAATTTCATAGGAAACCATTGCCAAAATGAAGAGGAGTCGACTATTGCTGCTGTTGTGTAAAGTGTGTGAACTGATGGTCCCTCTAAAAGAAAGATGACGGCCAGGAGTTTCTATTCTAGGCAGTCTACACATCTTTTTAATGGCAAGAAGTCCTTTCTTGAATCTGAATTGTAGACAGTGAGGGTGCACTGCCCCCAGGTGTCTGCACTAGGATTTATTGGATTAAGAAAAGCATTATTTTTTGCTCAAGGCAAATGGGCCTTCAAGAAAAAGAAATTTGTATTTTTTATCATCGTATTTTATTGCTTCTTGGCCTTTTGGCTAAGATCAAGTGTAGTATCATCGTATTTTGTGTTTTTTATTAGAGCTTTGGTTCTTTCTTCATTTGTATCACAAAAGATAAAAACGAAAATACTGAAGTAGCATAATCCTCTTGAAGAGAACTGAAGAAATTGAAGAAACTATAATTGCAGGTATATTTCAATGAAAGTTCTTTATTTGAATTTCTTTATCACACAAATATAATAGGGCATCTATCACATTGAAAGCTTTTATGGTGTAGGTAAAAATGTTGAATTGTGTTGAGAAACCAACTATCTTAAATCATATGCCAGAGAAATAAACAATTTCTTTTAAACAAAATAACAAACAATTTCTTTTAAAAACCTAACCCTCCTAGGACTTTCTGTCCATGCATCAAATTATATATTTGAAGATATATATATATACACACACACATATATGTATATTCAAAGTTAGATCAACAGTAATGTATACTGCCTTTTTAATGCATGCAATATATTTTTCTAAATGCTTTCATGTGCATTATAACACCTGATTTCATCTTGGAATCTGGAATCAGTAATCCAGCAAAATGAGTCAGACATGTTCCAAAAAGGGAGTAGTATTGTAGCATTTTAAGTATATATTCAAATGCTAATACCCAAGACTATTACTTCATAACACAGACCCTTAGAAAATGAAACATTCCACCTACATTTTATTCTCCTGAAACAGCCACTACTGTTCCTACTTCTAAGGACATGCAAGTATGAGAATAATTTCAAAATTCTGCCAACCCACTTCATTTTTCTTAAAAGGCAGTACACATTATCTCTAAGAAGTTTGCAGAAATAAAATTAATGAAGTTTAATTCTGCAAAGTTGCAAATGTACCAAAAATTAATCCTAGATACATACACAGGTACAATAAAAATGACCAAATAGTCCTTGCTCATTTAGTTATTTAAATTTGAAATAAAACAGACTTGAACTTCTACCCCTGTTGACTGAAGTATATAGTCTTTGACCATGGTCAGTATATGTCAAAGGTTGTCCCCACTGGTTTATCAACTAGTTTCAATACAGAACTCTACTTCAGTCTCTCAGACTTCAATTTTCTCAGCACCTGACAATAAAGATTCTAAAAATTCTTGCTCAAAGGAATAACAGAAACAAGTTTGCTTCATGTGTGTGTGTTTAGTCACCCAGTCATGTCCGACTCTTTGGACCCCATGGACTGTAGCCCACCAGGCTCATCTGTTCATGGGGATTCTCCAGGCAAGAATACTGGAGTGAGTTGCCATGCTTTCCTCCATGGGATCTTCCTAACCCAGGGATCGAACCCAGGTCTCCTGCATTGCAGCCGGATTCTTTACCCTCTGAGCCACCAGTTCAGTTCAGTTCAATTGCTCAAGTCATGTCCGATTCTTTGTGACCCCATGGACTGCAGCATGCCAGGACTGCCTGTCCATCACCAACTCCTGGATCTTGCTCAAACTCATCTCCATTGAGTCAGTGATGCTATCCTACTATCTCATCCTCTGTCATCCCCTTCTCCTCCTGCCTTAAATCTGTCCCAGCATCAGGGTCTTTTCAAATGAGACAGCTCTTCGCATGAGGTGGCCAAAGTATTGGAGTTTCAGCTTCAACATCAGTCCTTCCAGTGACACCCAGGAGTGATCTCCTTTAGGATGGACTGGTTGGATCTCTTTGCAGTCCAAGGGACTCTCAAGAGTCTTCTCCAACACCACAGTTCAAAAGCATCAATTCTTTGGCACTCAGCTTTCCTTAGAGTCTAACTCTCACATCCATACATGACTACTGGGAAAACCAAAGCTTTGACTAGACGGACCTTTGTTGGCAAAGTAATGTCTCTGCTTTTGAATATGCTGTCTAGGTTTGTCATAGTTTGTCTTCCAAGGAGATAGCGTCTTTTAATTTCATGGCTGCAGTCACAGTCCACATATGTAAATTATGAGTGATAATAATTTCTCATTTATCTCATAAATTAATTTGTTAGAATGAAGTAGTTAAAAACTGATAAAATGGCAAGTCCTATAAGAACAAGGTTATATTCAAATTAAAATTTTTGTAGAGGACTTAATCTCTCCCCTTCTGTGGATATCTCTAAATGTAATTCAGAACGCCTAAGTGGAAAATGGTTGCAATATTTGACTATTTACACTTTAAAACTATTGTAAAATAAAATAACATATAAAATAAATGGCCCAATAGAAAATACATTATGATTATCATAGATAAGCCACCAGGGAAACCCTCACAAAAATATCCTAATAGCCAAAATTGCAAGAAAGTGGTGTTGAATAAATCAAGCAAATGCAAATTGAACTACATACATTTCTGTCTCTGTTTTCCACAGCACAAGGACACATATTAGAATACTGCATAAGAGCCTCTGCTTGCAACAGATCAGGAGCTAGTAAGGCTTTTTTTGTTTGTTTTTGGAGAACAATTTGATAATATTTATTAAAACAAATATGCATAACCTTTGATAGAACAATTCCATTATCAGTAAATTCTCCAAAAGTATAAAAAATATGCCTAATGTAGCATTGCTTGTTCAACTGAAAAAAGTTGAAAACAATCTAAATATTCATTAATAGAGGAGATTCTATCTAATTAATACATTAGAACCTTCTACCAAGTGATGAATGTAAAGGAAATGTTCATATAATATTTAAATATCTCTGAGAAATACAGTAAATTAAAGATAATGAAAGAAAATAATGAGGAAAACATATTAATAAAACAGATACAAACATGCACATATACATGCTCTTGTGCTAGTACTATTTATGTGCTAGATCAAAACAGAGAGAGAGAATATACAAGCTAAACCATTATCCTGAAAGGAAAACTGTGAATTGTACAGTGCTTACATATTGTACAAAAAAAATATATAGATGTGTATCATTTGAGACAAACTAAACCAGACAGATGGGATTGAAAAAGACACTGGGCTCTATTTTATTCATTTAACCAACAAGGTTGTTATTAATTAAGATCAACTGTATGGGTTTTCCAGGTGGCATAGTGATAAAGAATCTGCCTGCCAATGCAGGAGATGCAAGAGACACCAGTTCGATCCCTGGGTCAGGAAGATCCCCCGGAGGAGGGCATGGCAACCCACTCTAATATTCTTGCCTGGAGAATCCCCATGAACAGAGGAGCCTGGAGGGCTACAGTCCATGCGGTCACAAAGAGTCGGACGTGACTGAGTGACTGAGCAGGCATATACAAAAGTATACATGGTATATCAAAAAAAAGGATAAATGTCATAAAACATGTGCCTTAATGACTAAAAAAGAGAGAGTACAACAAAGATTAAGTATCTGGACTATACTAAATGCTATTCTTCCCAGGAAGAATGAGTATTTTTGTTTATCTATATTTTATTTATTTACCCATTTATTAAACACTTTTTAAATATGTCCTAAGTACCCGGTTTCCTGCATGCCCTTGGACACAGCCAGATAGAATAATAGCTAGTCTTTAAGGTTCCACAAGTTAGTGAAAGGAAAAGCCACGAAACTTTGCCCTGAAAGATCAGAAGAAATTTGACTGAGCTTAAAGACAATTTTGGGTTCTTCAGGAGGATCACAATAGGGATGGACATCTACATATGAAAGCAAGAGGACATGAAATAGCATGACCTACTCTGCTTTAGCCCCATGCTTTTGTCTGGGGATCTGAAGATTAACAGAACACAGGGAAGAGATAAGTAGGTTGTGTGAGAGTGGAGTGTTTGTGGCAGCTGTGGATATCAGAGTGGAAAAAGGGTCAAGTCATGTCAAGAAGTATTAACAAATGGTCTTAGAAAACAATGAGATATTGGGTATAAGAAGGAGGAATGATGCCGAGTCTTAAGATTTTTTTTTAAATTTTGACACCAAGAACTAAAGGGGATAAGCAGGTAGAGAAACTAGTTTGGAGAAACATGAGTTTTGTTTTCAATATGGTAAATCAAAGCTGTCTCTTCAGAGTGAATCTTTGTAAACAGGTGGACACAAGGAAATAAAACTAAATAAAAAGGTAGTACTGAGAGTTATCAGTATAAGTGGAAGTTTATGCCAGAGTGTAAAATGGTGAGCCAAGTTAAATAAAATAGGGTAAAATGGGAAGGGAGTAAAGAATGGAGTTCTGAGCAAGACCAACTAATACACAGAGGATACATTAGAAAATATCTACAAAGGAAACAAACTGGACTAGTCTTCAAAACAAATTTCCAAATAGCTATTGAAAAAACTGTAAGATTAATTAGGAAAAGGAAGTAAGGAGTAAAAGAGAGTGGTAACTAGCTGGGGAGGTCCCACTGACCCTAAACTAATAGTATCTGATTTCTAGGAAAAGAAAGCAGACATGCAGTCAAAATTAAAGGAATTGGATGTACATTCACTAGGAATGCCAAGTCCTAGGATTCCTACAGAAAAGAGGTTTTCCTCATGTGAGATACTCATGTGCTTAGTAATACACATGTTTTAGGTGTGCAGTTTTTATGAAGCTAAGAAGAAAATACATAGAATAAAAATATTTGAAGTTCCTTGATTTTTTCCAACAGAGATTTGTCCTTGTGTTTTATGATCTTGTTCTCCCATTTCTCAGTTTTCAGTTATATATAAAGTAGGCATAGGTATTCTTGAAATTGAAACATGAACAGAGCAGAGTCCAGAAATCAACATCTGATTTTTTAACAAAGGTGCAAAGGCAATTGAATGAATGAAGTAAGCATGATCTTTTCAATAAATGATGCTAAAACTATCGATGTCCATATGCAAAAGTGAAAAAAGGTACCTAGATGGAGATCTCATATCTTAGACACACACATACACCACTCAGAGTGGGTAACAGACCTAATGTAAAATGTAAAATTACAAAATTTCTAGAAGAAAATGTAGGAGTCAAATTATGTAAATTTGAGTTTTGAGATGAGTTTTTAGGTATAATATCAAAATGATCCATGAAATAAAAAAGGTAAGTTAGACTTAACTAAAATTAAAACCTTTTGCTCTGCAAAAGTCATTCTTAAGAGAATGAAATGACAAGACAAATTATGGACTAGGAGGCAATATTTGCAAAACATATGTGACAAAGGACTTATCCAAAACATGCAAAGAACTCTTAAAACTCAGCAATAAGAAAATGAACAACGTGGTTAAAATTAAGCAAAAAATCTAAGGAGGTATCTCACCAAAGAAGATAAACAAATGGCAAATAAGCATATGAAAAGATGTTTCACAACTTTTCTCCTTAAGGAAATTCAACTTAAAGCAACAATGAGATACTATCACACACTTATTAAAATGGCTAAATTCCAAAACCAGACAAAGCCAACTGCTGGCAAGGATATGCAGCAACAGAAACTCTCCTTCATTGCTTATGGGAACACAAATGGTACAACCACTCTAGATGGCAGTTTGCAAGTTTCTTACAAAACTAACAGTGGTCTTATCATGCTGCTGCTGCTAAGTCACTTCAGTCGTGTCCGACTCTGTGCGACTCCATAGACGGCAGCCCACCAGGCTCCGCCGTCCCTGGGATTCTCCAGGAAAGAACACTGGAGTGGGTTGCTATTTGGACGACAAAATTCCATTAGATATTTACCCAAATGACTTACCCATGTACATCCACATAGAAATCTACAGCAAATGTTTAGAGCAGTTTTATACATGATCATTGGTTAATGATAATGTGTTGATATTGGTTCATTAACTGTATGACACATACACAATACTAATGGAAGGTATTAATAATAGGAGATACTGCATATGGGGTATACAGCAACTCTGTACTAACTGAATCTTTTATGTAAATCTAAAGCTTTCTAAATTTAAATGTTTACTTCAAAAAGTAACTTTGACATGGGATAGAACCTTTTTTTATAAAACACTGAAGTTCAAATAATAGTTATTAGTGACTAATCTAATTCAGGTAACGTGATTCTCTGCGACACTAGCCCACCATCTTCTAAGTCTGCTACTTTCCAAATAAATTTGCCATTCCTTGACCCAACAACTTGTCTCTTGATTGATTGATTGACCTGTAGTGTGGTAAGTAATAAGATCTTAAACTCAGTAACAAATCTACCTAGAAATCTATAGGCAACCCTGAGAAAAATGTTCTCTGTTTGGAGGAAGGGGTATCAGAGAAAGGAAAAAGACAAAGGAAAGTTTCAGAGTAAACAGCTAAATAAAGCACAGATGAGATAGAAAAGATGCAGGCCCTGAAAAAAAACTGAGAGCTCCCCCCCACTTCAGATTGGAATCTCTATATTTAACAAAGAACATGATGAAATCTTAGAGTCATTGCTATAGTAGTAGTTGTCACTGGCTCAAGTATAAGTGTGGTGAGATTAAAGAATGAGGCTGTTGTTCTCGCCCAAGTTAAGAAATGAGTCTTTCTAGTCTCATTTTATTTCAAACTTTTTTTGAGAGTTTAATAGTGAGAAGTAAAATTCTTTGCTGAGAAGTAATTAAAACTATACAGCTAATTAAATAAAAACAGATTGGAAAATAAGCACATTTTTAGTATACTGAGCTTGTGAATTTACTGCAAAATATATGCACTGGGAAAACAGCTTTGCTATGAATTAATCCCCAGTGAGCTTTTAAACTAAAATCATTTACAACCAAATTCAATTTTTAAGAAGTCATTAAGCTTCTCTTGAATAAGATGTTTATTTGAATATTGCTTCTATTAAGTATTCATAAAAAAACCCTAACATTTAATCTGGCATAGTACCTAATTGCGGAGAAGGCAATGGCACTCCACTCCAGTACTCTTGCCTGGAAAACCCCATGGACAGAGGAGCCTGGTAGGCTGCAGTCCATGGGGTCGCTAAGAGTCGGACATGACTGAGCGACTTCACTTTCACTTTTCACTTTTCTGCATTGGAGTAGAAAATGGCAACCCATTCCAGTGTTCTTTCCTGGAGAATCCCAGGGACGGCAGAGCCTGGTGGGCTGCCGTCTATGGGGTCGCACAGAGTCAGACACAACTGAAGCGACTTAGCAGCAGCAGCAGCAGCAGTACCTAATTGAAATAGAGGCCAGATATCAAGGTTATAGTAATCACTGACACTAATTGACTTTGAAAACTTTGGTAAATCAATTACTAGTGTGAGTCAACCCCACTCATAGTTCATATAAAAAGCTATTTCTGTCCCACCAATCACAGAATTGTATTAAAGTTCTAGAAAATCCAGTGTTTAAAATATACAACATGTAAGTGTATCTTGTAAAATTTAAAAATGGCTAAGTAATATAAATTGAAAAGAATAATCCAAAATAATAAGAGATATTTAACCAACTTCTAAATTATAGTAAATATCCACTACTTACTAGACAGATAGCTTTTAGGAGGAGTAGTCATATAAACTGAATTAAGTTTTTAAAAAAAGCTTTAGGAAGTGATTCATTAAAATATCTTAGCCATTAAAATTTCCTGGTAAATCCCACGTCCTGAGAACTAATCATGTCCATTTTAATTTTCAGGTATATGTTGAAAATTTCAACTTTATAATAATACAACAATTAATTTTATTTATTGACGCTCTTTTAAAATATACAGGCACAATTTTTTAAATTTCATAAATATCATTTGATCTAGAGAAATTAAAATAAGAATCTATTTAAACTGAAAAGACACTTTCAATACTGAATAAAAATCAAATATATACAGTAAAATAAATGGACTATAAAGAGTTCCATGTTACTTTGACAATATTATTTTATTTTAGCATAAAACTACAAAATCCAAAGGTCAAGAGATAGACAATCTACCAGATTGATAATACACCAATTTACAAAAATTATCTAGGCAGTACTAATAAATACTGTAGCTACAATAAATTAACTGAAGCGCCAAGGAATGCCAAGAGCCCAAATTCCCACCAGAGATGTTCAATCATAAATGAGCATGTAAGCCCCAGTCTAGGACTCTAAAATTAGACCAATTTCTAATTATTACATTATATTATGTATACACCAACTGGTCTGATCCCCTGAAATAAACATGGACTCTTCCTTTTTCTGAAATCCATAGTAGTTGGCATTTCTTATTACATTCTATCTTATTTTATAGCAATTGTTTCCTCAAATTATTTGATCACAAACCTGTCTGGCTTTTCTTTTTTATGGTTTGCTTTTTTTTCCAAGTTATCATCTAAAATAAGATGTTCTTTGAAAAACATTTGGGAAGTGGTTATTTGCAACCACTGCTGTATTCATCTAAAGATGACTTGAAGAACACACTTGAAAAATGCGCCATGCCCAAAGATAGAAATATAGATCAATGGAACAAAATAGAAAGCCCAGAGATAAACCCAAGCACCTATGGACACCTTATCTTCGACAAAGGAGGCAAGAATATACAATGGAGAAAAGACAATCTCTTTAACAAGTGGTGCTGGGAAAACTGGTCAACCACTTGTAAAAGAATGAAACTAGAACACTTCCTAACACCATACACAAAAATAAATTCAAAATGGATTAAAGATCTAAATGTAAGACCAGAAACTATAAAACTCCTAGAGGAAAACATAGGCAAAACACTCTCTGACATAAATCACAGCAGGATCCTCCATGACCCACCTCCCAGAATAGTGGAAATAAAAGCAAAAATAAACAAATGGGACCTAATTAAAATTAAAAGCTTTTGCACAACAAAGCAAACTATAAGCAAGGTGAAAAGACAGCCTTCAGAATGGGAGAAAATAATAGAAAATGAAGCAACAGACAAACAATTAATCTCAAAAATACACAAGCAACTCCTGTAGCTCAATTCCAGAAAAATAAACGACCCAATCAAAAAATGGGCCAAAGAACTAAACAGACATTTCTCCAAAGAAGACATACAGATGGCTAACAAACACATGAAAAGATGCTCAACATCACTCATTATTAGAGAAATGCAAATCAAAACCACAATGAGGTACCATTTCACACCAGTCAGAATGGCTGCTACCCAAAAGTCGACAAGCAATAAATGCTGGAGAGGGTGTAGAGAAAAGGGAACCCTCTTACACTGTTGATGGGAATGCAAACTAGTACAGCCACTATGGAGAACAGTGTGGAGATTCCTTAAAAAACTGGGAATAGAACTGCCATATGACCCAGCAATCCCACTGCTGGGCATACACACCGAGGAAACCAGAATTGAAAGAGATGCGTGTACCCCAATGTTCATCGCAGTACTGTTTACAATAGCCAGGACATGGAAGCAACCTAGATGTCCATCAGCAGACAAATGGATAAGGAAGCTGTGGTACATATACACAATGGAATATTACTCAGCCATTAAAAAAATACATTTGAATCGGTTCTATTGAGATGGATGAAACTGGAGCCCATTATACAGAGTGAAGTAAGCCAGAAAGAAAAACAACAATACAGTATACTAATGCATATATATGGAATTTGAAAGATGGTAACGATAACCCTATATGCGAGACAGAATAAGAGACACAGATGCATAGAACAGTCTTATGGACTCTGAGGGAGAAGGTGAGGGTGGGACGTTCTGGGAGAATAGCATTGAAACATGCATATTATCATATGTGAAACAGAACACCATTCCATGTTCGATGCATGAGACAAATGCTCAGGGCTGGGGCAATGGGATGACCCAAAGGGATGGGATGGGGAGGGAGGTGGGAGGGGGGTCCAGGAAGGAGAACACATGTAAACCCATGGCTGATTCATGTCAATGTATGGCAAAAACTACTACAATATTGTAAAGTAATTAGCCCCCAACTAAAATAAATAAATTTATTAAAAAAAAAAAGTGCCATGCCTTATTCATAGATGTGTACAGTGCTGGATTTAAAGTGTCAGGTACACAACATATGACATTATTGAAAAGCATTCACCAGTAAATTCTGCTTCTCATTTGAAGAATTTAGTAGGCATAGCATTTTGAAATATGATAATTTAATGTTCAGAAAGACTAAAAAAATCTAAAAAATACCATGTATCAATTTAAAGTATAGTGAAAGTATTTAAGACAAACTTAAAGAACTTAAAAATTAATTATTTTAGAAATGATGTAGTCTTAATGCCACCATTTAGTAGAATACATATAATAAATAAAATATTTTTATTTTTAAACTTTTATTTACATATAAAAAAACTTTGTGAAATAGTTCTTTAACTTTACAGTAGACTTTATGTTCATTTAAAGATACAGGTGTAAAATATAGAGGTTTAAATATTATTTTAATTTAAATATATTGGGTGTGAAATAAACAACAAAGTGTTCAGAATTAAAAATTGTAAAATATCAACATCTCACCAAAATGGCTAAAATTTAAAAGACTGACAATACCAAGTGCTGATGAAAATTTGAGTAACTGAAATGTTTTGATAGCAGAAAGTAAAATGGTAAAACCACTTCAGAAAACTACTTAAATATCTTAAAAAATCAACACCTATATCTCAAAAACTCAATCATAAAGACATACATCCAATTGAAATAAATACATGTCCATCAAAAGATAAGTACAAAAGCTGGAATAACCAAAATATCTATCAAAAGTTAAATAAATACATTGTTGCTTATTGTTTATTCAAGGCATTCTAAAAAACAAAGAAAAAGAATGAACTACTGCCATATGCAATGACATGGAGAAACCTCACAGACATAATGTCATGATGGAATAGAACTAATAACAAACTAACACTACAGTGGATGCAGATTTTCAGATATTGGGCAACAGGTAGTAAAGAGATAAAAAATGAAGTGAGCCCCACAGTGTGGTCCATGACTAGTGGTACTCTATGCTCAGTGATGGACAACAGAGTGATTGTCTCACTCAGCTTTGGAGACAGAAATTGGAATCTGGGGACAAAAGAGGAGGCTGGGAAGGGTACCAGAGAGAAAGCATCTCCAAATGAGAGAACTAGGGAGTCTAATGACAGTGATCATATGATTAATCATCTAAACTATTTTGGGGAACAAAAGACCATGCTATTAATAATTATGACAGGACAACACATATAAATCTGACATGTCTTTAGCAAACAGGTATAATCAACCCACTTCCATTCTCCTTGTTTCCACAAAGAATTTCTGTTGAAAGTTGGTCTTAAACATTATTCTGAAACATATTGGTTGTCTCTGTTGGAGGCTCTTTTCCAATGAATATTCAGGACTGATCTCCTTTAGGATGGACTGGTTGGATCTACTTGCAGTCCAAGGGACTTGCAAGTGTCTTCTCCAACACCACAGTTCAAAAGCATCAATTCTTTGGTGCTCAGCTTTCTTTATAGTCCAACTCTCACATCCATTTATGACTACTGGAAAAACCATCACTGACTAGATGGACCTTTGTAGGCAAAGTAATGTCTCTGCTTTTTAATATGCTGTCTAGGTTAGTCATAACTTTTCTTCCAAGGAGCAAGTGTCTTTTAATTTCATGGCTGCAGTCATCATCTGCAGTGATTCTGGAGCCCAAAAATATAAAGTCTGTCACTGTTTTGATTGTTTCCCCAACTATTTGCCATGAAGTGATGGGACTGGATGCCAAGATCTTCGTTTTTTGAATGTTGAATTTTAAGACAACTTTTTCACTTTCCTCTTTCACTTTCATCAAGAGGCTCTTTAGTTCTTCTTTGCTTTCTGCCATAAAGGTGGTATCATCTGTGTATCTGAGGTTATTGATATTTCTCCTGGTAATCTTGACTCCAGCTTGTGCTTCATCCAGCCAGGCATTTCACATGACGTACTCTGCATTTAAGTTAAATAAGCAGGGTCACAATAAACAGCCTTGACGTACTCCTTAACCAGTCCATTGTTTCATGCCCAGTTCTAACTGTTGCTTCCTGACCTGGATACAGATTTCTCAGGAGGCAGGTAAGGTGTTCTGGTATCCTAATCTCTTTCAGAATTTTCCACAATTGGTTGTTATTCACACAGTCAAAGGCTTTGGCGGAACCAATAAAGCAGAAGTAGATGTTTTTCTGGTATTCTCTCGCTTTTTCGATGATCCAACGGACGTTGGCAATTTGATCTCTAGTTCCTCTCCCTTTACAAATCCAGCATGAACATCTGGAATTTCAAGGTTCACATACTGTTGAAGCTTGGAGAATTTTGAGCATTACTTTGCTAGCATGTGAGATGAGTGCAATTGTGCAGTAGTTTGAGCATGCTTTGGCATTGCTTTTCTTTGGGATTGGAATGAAAACTGACTTTTTCCAGTCCTGTGGCCACTGCTAAGTTTTCCAAATTTGCTGGCATATTGAGTGCAGCACTTTCACAACATAAATTTTTAGGATTTGAAATAGCTCAACTGGAATTCCATCACCTTCACTAGCTTTGTTTGTAGTGATGCTTCCTAAGGCCCACTTGACTTCGCATTCCAGGATGTCTGGCTCTAGATGAGTGATCACACTATCATAGTTATCTGGATCATGAAGATCTTTTTTGTATAGCTCTTCTGTGTATTCTTGCCCCCTCTTCTTAATATCTTCTGCCTCTGTTAGGCCCATACCATTTCTGTCCTTTATTGTACCCATCTTTGCATGAAATGTTCCCTTGGTATCTCTTATTTTCTTGAAGAGATCTCTAGTTTTTCCCATTCTATCCCATTGTAAGTTTCACAGAGTTGAAATAAATTTCTATGTCCAAGATGGAGCCACTCCATCTTGGCACATCTTTGGTGCCATGTCAGCACCAAAACTTAGATAACTTTGATATCCCTATAAAGCCATTTGATCAGAAATGCAGTATATCCAATCAGCCAATCCCAAATACCAAGCCAACTCTTGGCTCTATACTTGCTTCCCTGTGCTTAATCCATTTTTTTATTTTTCTTATCCTTGCTTCTTATTCTTAACCCTATAAAAAAAAAATTCCTGTTTATGCCCTATTTTGCATTCTCTGGATCCTTGGGAAAGAAGACTGCTCACTTCATAAAATATTGCAAGTACTGAAATGTTAAAAAGAATTTTTTTTAACTTGTGTCAGGCATAAAACACTAGTCCAAACTTTCTACCAAGTGATTTTAGTTTGGGATCCTCATGAAATCTCCACTTCAGTCATGCTGCTCTAAATTTGCATCTCAGCAGACTTCTCTGATAATCTGCCTGCCAATGCAAGGGACATGGGTTCGATACCTGGTCCGGGAAGATTCTACATGTTGTCCAGCAACTAAGCCCGTGTACCACACTCTGGAGCCCACAAGCCACAACTACCGAAGTTCAAGCACTCTAAAGCCCATGTTTGGCAACAAGAGAAGCCACTGCAGTGAGAAGCCCACCCACTGCAACTAGACAGTAGCCTCCTATTCACTGCAACTAGAGAAAGCCTGCACACAGCAACAAAGACTGTGCAGCCAAAAATTAAATAAATAATAAAAGTGGTAGATATGCATCAAAAATAAAATCAATATATTTAGATTTGAGAAAGTACAAATGGTGAATCTCAGAATTTCTCTCCCGTAAGTTTAGCTCTAGTTTTCTTAAGTAAATTGGTGCAGCAATCATTTCATTGTGCCTCCAATTTATCTGCTATGCCAAAATCTAGCACAAGTGATTTGAGCATCTAGTTAGGGAAAGGAGACAGGTTTTCTCTGTACAGCATGTCTCTTCAAGAGAATTGATATTAGAAGGACAGTAAGGGGAGGATCAGAGCTAGCTAAAGAGTATTATTCTATGTAGTAAATAAAAATTTTGAGAATTTCTCCTTGCAAGGACTTGATTTAAACCATCTTTATGTACTGGAGAAGGAAATGGCAACCCACTCCAGTATTCCTGCCTGGAGAATCCCAGGGACGGCGGAGCCTGGTGGGCTGCCGTCTATGGGGTCGCACAGAGTCGGACACGACTGAAGCGACTTAGCAGCAGCAGCAGCATATAGCTCTCACCATAGTTCATGTTTTACATTTATCTATTTATCTGATCTTTCCCTTCAAACTATAAACTCCCTGAGGGCAGGGCCTGTGTCTTCTCTATCTTACAGTTTTTCCACAGCATCTCTACCAATTCTCTTCCTACAGAAGGCCTTTAACTGTGTTTTGAATTAATAACATTGGGTTTTATTCAGGTTTGGAATTTAGAATGCTGCATAATGGTTCTCTTTTTGGAACTCATGCTGCTCTTAATGGAGAGCAGTAAGTAACCAATCCATTATAGGAACGAATAAACAATCCTGCATTCTGTGAAAGCATCCAAGGAAATGCTACCTATGAAGTCTTCTCAGTAGAGATTTGGACACACAGGATAAAAAAAGCAATGCTGTGGGCCCTCTCTCCCAACACCTTCAAATATGTGCTTTGATTTGAAACAGATGGATTTTCTTTGAGCACAATACTCTGACAGCTAAAAATAAAACAAATGCCCTTTCTGATATTTTAGAATACCCAAGGCCCATGATTCAAGAAAATATATGGAGAAATGTCATCACTTATTTAACTCCTGTAAAGAGTTTCCAAAATAAAATTGCTGATGCTGCTTAGCTTGGTTCGTGTAAATATTTTTAAAGGAAAGGATCTAGATGCCTTTTTGTGCCTCAGCACTATAATAGACAAGATTTTAAAAGACTCTAAGTCCCTAGGAATAAATCAATAATATTTTTATATATATTAGAAGCTGTTTTAGCTCACAGAATACTCAGAGAGGCCTCATTTGATTTCTTTCTTGTAAGCATTTGGGAGATATATTTTATTTCAATTTTATAGATGAGGAAACTGAAGGGTACAGAACTGAGGTGATTTTTCCAAAGTCATCACCCCAAGGTTAACGCTTCCACATTCTAAACTCTTATTTTTTAAATCATGCAGTTTTGCTACTGATCTTTTGGTACTATAGTGTTCTGATTCCCCTTTATTCTACCTTGGTGTCTGTGGAAAATATTGCTAATGAGGTACTTTCCTCTAGCAGGGTTACCATGTGATAGCAATTTCCACCTTGACTCAGAGCAGTAGGAAAAATAACAAAGGAAAAATCACAAAGAGCATCTGCTGATGATAGCAAAGGCTGTAGAGGGGCTAGAATGGAAAATTCTGGGAACAAGACTAAAGCTTCCCTTAAATGCTACACAGCACTTTATGGATGGATCTCTTAACAATTTTTCTTTAGTCATCAGTAGATGACAATGATCTAGAATGTAGACTGCAGTAAGCAATTTTAAGTGGGCTAACCATAGAAAATGATCTGAGAATTTGCATGTACTGCCACAATTTATACACAACCAAGAAATTTTATGGTACTGCATTAAATAAGAATGACAGCTAGTTAATGTCTATACGTGATGACCTTCCACTGCCCTCATGTCTTCGCAATAGCTGGATGCCTTATACCAGCATTGATTCCTGCCATTCTAAATCTGCTTTCAAAGGCTTTTCTACTGCTGCAGTGGGTGCCAATGCAGCTATATTGCTCCACTTTAACTAAGCTCTTTCCATTATAATCTAAATCCTACATGCTTCATGCCAATTACCATAACTATCAGCTTTAATCTGACATTTCAAAAAACAGAATTTCAAATACCAGATACACATTCCATATTTCTCTTCCTACAAAAACATCCAAACTGTGCCAGTATTTGGTTTCAGGATTCATTCATCTGATCAAAAATTAGGTAATAAACTTGCTGAAGAAAAACTCCCAAGTCATTTTTGGAAGAATTGAAGAAAATTTTATAATGGACTGGATGTTAAATGATATTAGCAAATTATGTTGTTTTATTAGGTGTAATATGATATTACGTGTTTTAGGGAAAAGCCTGTTTCTAGGAAATGCCAATTGAAGTATTTGTAGGTAAAGTGTAATGATATCTGAAACTTACTTTTTGAATTTAATCCAAAAATAAATATACATATGTTTATAAAGAGAAAGTTATAGATAATAATATAGATTAAGCAAATGGAGCAGATATAAAAATTACTGAATAGTTTGTGGATATATTTGCTAACAGAGGTACTGAGGTAAAACAAATAAAACAAAGTTCCTGACTTCATAGTCCAGTAGTCTAATTAAAGGTATGCAAATACAATAACTACTACAATTTGTAATGAATACAGTACTAGCAGTGGAGGAGGTAATGGCAATCCAGTCCAGTATTTTTGCCTGGAAAATGCTATGGACAGAGGAGACTGGTAGGCTACAGTCTATAGGGTCGCAAAGAGTCAGACATGACTGAGCACACAAGCACACATAGTATTAGCAGTAGGTAGCAAGATACTTGAAAGCATAAAAGGGGAAGAAAATATATCTACCTACAGATGTGAAGTAAAGATTTCCACAGGGAGTGATGCTTATAGAGGGACTTAAAAATATATACATGAACAGAGAAGACATTGGCAGAGGCAACGGATGGGCATCACTGTAGAAGCCTGAAATAGCATAAAAGGGTTAGGAAACAGCACACTCTGGGTGACTAGGCCACTGAGCATGAGATGGAAAGAGTGAGAGATGAGCCTGGAAAGTCATGCAAACTGAGGATCTGAAAAGAAGAGTACATTCTACTAAAGAGTCATAGTATTTTCCTAGAGGCAGTATGAATCCTTAAAAAAATTTAAAATTGTTGTTAGCTTGATTATTGTGGTGATCACCCCACAATATATACAAATATGGAATCATTATTGCATACATCTGAAACTAACAATGTTACATGTAAATTATAGCACAATTTTTAAAGAGCTGTTAAGAAAAGGATGGGTTTCCCAGGTGGCTCAGTGGTAAAAATTCCGCCTGACAATTCAGGAGACACAGGAGATGGGAGTTCGATCCCTGGGTTGGGAAGATTCCCTGGAGAAGGAAATGGCAACCCACTCCAGTATTCTTGCCTGGAAAATCCCATGGACAGAGAAGCCTGGTGGGCTACAGTGCACAGGGTTGTGAAGAGTTGAACACAACTGAATGATTACACATGCACACATGCACATATGCAAGAAAGGGTACGGCATGCTCATTAATCCATGACTTATCAACTGAGTAGTTATTTGAACTCCTGGATCAAAACAACTACTTGGTTAGCATCTTACAGAAATAATCCTAAATTTCCCAACAATTTGAAGAAAATAATGACAATTTTTTTCTGATTAAATGAGCCAAGTCTAACCAGTTGGGCCCAGAGAAAGCATACCAATGGAGATTAAATACTGGAAGCTGTTAATTAAAGAACACATAGATAAATATGTGTCAGTTAAGAAAATATGACATGCATGTATAAGGACTAAAAACTAAACCAAAGAAAAGATAATTTAAGGAAAATGGTTCACAAATATTAGAAGATTAACTTTTAAAGGAAACCAACTCTGATGTTGGATAGCATCACCAATTCAATGGACATGAACTTGGGCAAACTCCGGGAGATAGTGAGGAACAGGGAGGCCTGGTGTGCTGTTGTCCATGGGGTCACAAAGAGTCAGACACAACTCAGCAACTGACCAACTCTGAATATTCATTGGAAGGGCTGATACTGAAGCTGAAGCTCCAATACTTTGGCCACCTGATGCAAAGAGCTGGCTCATTGGAAGGACCCTGATGCTGGGAAAGATTGAGGCCAGGGGGAGAAGGGGATGACAGAGGATGAGCTGTTTGGATGGCATCCCCAACTCAATGGACATGAGCTTGAGCAAACTCAGGGAGAGAGTGAAGGACAGGGAGGCCTGCTGTGCTGCCATTCATGGGTAAAGGGTCAGACACGAGTTAGTGACCAAACAACAACAACTTTGAAGAACTTTTCACCAGTGTGTCAATCCACTCATGAACACTGAATATTTTTTGTCAGAGATAATTGGCTATTCATTCAAGCCTATGAACAAACAATCCTCCTAAATTTTTAGGAGTCACTTGATACTGGATACCAAATGGCAAATGAAGATAAGGTCTCAGTGAAATGATTATCCAGTATAGAAACTATGTTTCCATATGCACTTTGCATTTTGAAAAATCCACCTTTATATATTTATAAAGAGAGCTACACTTCTACTGCTGTCTGATTCTGTTTAAGCCTATATTTACCTTTTAAAATTTGGTCAGTGTAAGATTAGCTTGGTTGCATTCTCAGACTCAATTTCCCTATTTTTTAACTCTTTCTTCACAAATCACACATACTGAATACTGGAAGAAAGTACATTTTAAGTAATTTTTCATTTTTGTTTTGTTAGATGTTGTGTATTGCCGGAGTCCCGCTCCAGCTGGTCCAGGGGTCCCCAAGGGATGAACGGCGTCGGCGAAAGGAAAAGAGACAGAGAGTTTTTTTTTTGATGATGGCCTAAAGACCACACTCTTTATTGCTTTAGTCTCTATTTATATAGCATATGATCTTCTACGTAATGATTCTTACAATATTTTTCCATTTAGATCAACATCCCCTGATTCTAAGATGTGTTAAAAGTTTTTTCCTAGTCTATTGTCACATTTTGGTTACATGTTTACCCCGAAACCTATTTTTATTTTACTAAAACATAATCTATAAATCATATTACTCCATCTGTTTATTTTGTACAGCCTGCTACTACAGTGAGTACAGTGTCTTGCTTCAATGACTAAAAACTATAGTGATGGCTAAGGGCAAAGTTTTTCATAGTACAGCCATTGTCAGTGGTGGCTTGTTTACCATCTACCCACATACCACAAGACTATTTCTGGCAAGGGGAAATCTTTTGCAGTTTACCTAGATACTATTTACAATGCAATTTATATATATATCTTTTCTGTTTGTGCTTAGATTTTGAGGGGAAAAGGAAATTGGCTTAGTTTCTGTAACTTTCCCTGATACATGACCCAAGTTTTCCAGTCATCAATAACAATCTCCTCATGAGGCCAGGTCACAATAGGCTTAGGGCTTGTTTTCCAAATGATCATGACCTTATTCCCTGGCTGAATGTTAGGGACCCACCAGTCAGGGGCCTCAGTAGGTTTAATCGTTTTTGGAATGTTTCTCTGGGGCAAGGGATCATATTTCTTTTTATTGAACTCTCATGATCTCATCATGGAAGCCCCTACAACTCCAGCCATCAAAGAATGAAACAGAGTTAGCCACAACAAAAGCATAGAAACAGGAAGGAGGGAAGGTTCCGATCCTGGAGAGAAACCGCTTTGCAGTTTCTTCTTGATTGGTGCCGTGACTTTGTCACCCGGCAGTAGTTCCAGAATGGCTCCCAACAGTGTATATGCTGGTAATGCTGTATATTGTCATCCTACATATTTAACTTCTATGCAGAGTACATCATGCAAAATGCCAGGCTGGAATAAGCACAAGCTAGAATCAAGATTTCTGGAATAAATATCAACAACCTCAGATATGCAAATGATACCACTTTAATGGCAGAAAGTGAAGAGGAACTAAAGAGCCTGTTTTTTTTTTTTCATTTATTTTTTTATTGGAGGATAATTGCTTTACAGAATTTTGTTATTTTCTGTCAAACCTCAACCTGAATCAGCCATAGGTATACATATATCCCCTCCCTTTTGAAATGTCCTCCCATCTCCCTCCCCATCCCACCCTTCTAGGTTGATACAGAGCCCCTATTTGAGTTTCTTAGCCATACAGCAAATTCCTGTTGGCTATCTATTTTACATATGGTAATGTAAAATACCATGTTACTCTTTGTAAAATTACATTACTCTAATGTAAAATTCCATGTTATTCTTTCCATACATCTCACACTCTCCTCCCCTCTCTGCATATCCACAAGGCTATTCTCTATGTCTGTTCCTCCACTGCTGCCCTGTAAGTAAATTCTTCAGTACCATTTTTCTAGATTCCATATATATGCGTTAGAATACGGTATTTATCTTTCTCTTTCTGGCTTACTTCACTCTGCATAATAGGTTCTAGGTTTATCCACCTCATTAGAATTGACTCCAAGGCATTCCTTTTTATGACTGAGTAATATTCTATTGTGTATACGTACCACAACTTCTTTATCCATTCATTAGTCGATGGACATCTAGGTTGCTTCCATGTTCTAGCTATTGTAAATAGTGCTGCAATGAACAATGGGATACATGTGTCTTTTGAATTTTGTTTTCCTCAGGGTATATGCCTAGAAGTGGGATTGCTGGGTCATATGGTGGTTTTTTCCTAGATTTTTAAGGAATCTCCATACCACCTTCCATTGTGGCTGTATAGTTCCCCTTTCTCCACACCCTCTCCAGCATTTATTGTTTGTAGATTTTTTGATGAGGGCCATTCTGACTGGTGTAAGGTGATATCTCATTGTAGTTTTGATTTGCATTTCTCTAATAATGAGTGATGTTGAGCATCTTTTCATGTGTTTGTTAGCCATCTGTATGTCTTCTTTGGAGAAATGTCTGTTTAGGTCTTTTTCCCACTTTTTTGGGTTGTTTGTTTTTCTGGTATTGAATTGTATAAGCTGTATATTTTCGAAATTAATCCTTTGTCAGTTGTTTCATTTGCTATTATTTTTTTCCCATTCTGAGGGTTGTCTTGTCACCTTGCTTATAGATTCCTTTGCTCTGCAAAAGCTTTCAAGTTTAATCAGATCCCACCTGTTTACTTTTGTTTTTATTTCCATTACTCTAGGATGTGGGTCATAGAAGAACTTGCTTTGATTTATGTCATCAAGTGTTCTGCCTATGTTTTCCTCTAACAGTTTGATCTTACCTCTTGATGAGGGTGAAAGAGGAGAGTGAAAAAACTCGTGTTTCAGAGTGAAAAAGTCACATCTGACTCTGAGAGCCCACAGACTGTAACCCAACAGGCTCCTTTGCCCATGGGAATTTCCAAGGCAAAAATATTGGAGTGGGTTGCCGTTTCCTTCTCCGTGGGATATTCCCAACCTAGGGATCAACCTGTGTCTCCTGCATTGGCAGGCTGATTCTTTATGTGGTGCCATGTGGGAAGCCTGCTGTGTATTCAACATACTCCTAATAACATGAGATGTTCTAACTTCACTTTTCAGACTTAAAACTTTTTCAGGGCTTAATGTAACACTATTTAATTTCTTTCTCTAATTTATAAGAGTGAGGAATTAATGGCTTATACTCACATGGTTATAACCCAGTATGGAAGAAGAATAAGAATTTTAATGCAAAGGTCTATTTAGGAGATAGCTCTGGGGAAATTTTAGGAATAAAGTAAATAAATATAGAAAGTCAAGAAACACCTGGCATAACAGGCAAATTTGGCCTTGGAGCACAGAATGAAGCAGGGCAAAGGCTAATAGAGTTTTGCCAAGAGAATGCACTGGTAATAGCAAACACCCTATTCCAACAACACAAGAGAAGACTCTACATGTGGACATCACCAGATGGTCAACACCAAAATCAGATTGATTATATCCTTTGCAGCCAAAGATGGAGAAGCTCTATACAGTAAGCAAAAACAAGACTGGGAGAAGACTGTGGCTCAGATCATGAACTGCTTATTGCCAAATTCAGACCTAAATTGAAGAAAGTAGGGAAAACCACTAGTCCATTCAGGTATGACCTAGATCAAATCCCTTATGAGTATAAAGTAGAAGTGACAAATAGATTTAAGGGACTAGATCTGATAGACAGAGTGCTTGATGAACTATGGACGGAGGTTCGTAACATTGTACAGCAGATAGGGATCAAAAAAATCCTCATGGGAAAAAAATGCAAAAAAGCAAAATGGCTGTCTGAGGAGGCCTTACAGATAGCTGGGAAGAGAAGAGAAGTGAAAAGCAAAGGAGAAAAGGAAAGATATTCCCATCTGAATGCAGAGTTCCAAAGAATAGCAAGGAGAGATAAGAAAGCCTTCCTCAGCAATCAATGCAAACAAATAGAGGAAAACAACAGATTGGGAAAAACTAGAGATCTCTTCAAGAAAATTAGAGATACCAAAGGAACATTTCATGCAAAGATAGGCTCGATAAAGGAGAGAAATGGTATGGATCTAACAGAAGCAGAAGATATTAAGAAGAGGTGGCAAGAATACACAGAAGAACTGTACAAAAAAGATCTTCACGACCCAGATAATCACGATGGTGTGATCACTCACCTAGAGCCAGACATCCTGGAATGTGAAGTCAAGTGGGCCTTAGAAAGCATCACTACGAACAAAGCTAGTGGAGGTGATGGAATTCCAGTTGAGCTATTTCAAATCCTCAAAGGTGATGCTGTGAAAGTGCTGCACTCAATATGCCAGCAAATTTGGAAAACTCAGCAGTGGCCACAGGACTGGAAAAGGTCAGTTTTCATTCCAATCCCAAAGAAAAGCAATGCCAAAGAATGCTCAAACTACCGCACAATTGCACTCATCTCACATGCTAGTAAAGTAATGCTCAAAATTCTCCAAGACAGGCTTCAGCAATACGTGAACCGTGAACATCCAGATGTTCAAGCTGGTTTTAGAAAAGGAAGAGGAACCAGAGATCAAATTGCCAACATCCGCTGGATCATTGAAAAAGCAAGGGAGTTCCAGAAAAACATCTATTTCTGCTTTATTGACTATGCCAAAGCCTTTGACTGTGTGGATCACAATAAACTGTGGAAAATCCTGAAAGAGATGGGAATACCAGACCATCTGACCTGTCTCTTGAGAAACCTGTATGCAGGTCAGGAAGCAACAGTTAGAACTGGACATGGAACAACAGACTGGTTCCAAAGAGGAAAAGGAGTATGTCAAGGCTGTATATTGTCACCCTGCTTATTTAACTTATATGCAGAGTACATCATGAGAAACGCTGGGATGGAAGAAACACAAGCTGGAATCAAGATTGCCGGGAGAAATATCAATAACCTCAGATATGCGGATGACACCACCCTTATGGCAGAAAGTGAAGAACTAAAGAGCCTCTTGATGAAAGTGAAAGAAGAGAGTGAAAAAGTTGGCTTGAAGCTCAAAGTTCAGAAAACTAAGATCATGGCATCTGGTCCCATCACTCCATGGGAAATAGATGGGGAAACAGTGGGAACTGTGTCAGACTTTATTTTTGGGGGCTCCAAAATCACTGCTGATGGTGATTGCAGCCATGAAATTAAAAGACGCTTACTCCTTGGAAGGAAGGTTATGGCCAACCTAGATAGCATATTGAAAAGCAGACGTTACTTTGCCAACAAAAGTCTGTCTAGTCAAGGCTATGGTTTTTCCAGTGGTCATGTATGGATGTGAGAGTTGGACGGTGAAGAAAGCTGAGCACCGAAGAATTGATGCCTTTGAACTGTGGTGTTGGAGAAGACTCTTTAGAGTCCCTTGGACTGCAAGGAGATCCAATCAATCCATCCTAAAAGAGATCAATCCTGGAAGGACTGATGTTGAAGCTGAAACTCCAATACTTTGGCCACCTCATGCGAAGAGTTGACTCATTGGAAAAGACTCTAATTCTGGGTATGATCGGGGGCAGGAGGAGAAGGGGACGACAGAGGATGAGATGGTTGGATGGCATCACCAACTCGATGGACACGGGTTTGGGTAGACTCCGGGAGTTGGTGATGGACAGGGAGGCCTGGCGTGCTGCAATTCATGGGGTCACATAGAGTTGGACACGACTGAGTGACTGAACTGAACTGAATAGATTGCTGGAAGAGTACTCAAAGAAAAGAAGAGAGATAAAAAAACTTTAATGTAAACAACATTAAAGTCCTTAGTAAGCACTTGTATACTAGATCCCTGGGAGGAATTATAACATCTGCTGGGCTTTTTTCTAATGTGAATTCCTGGGCTATCAATTAGAAATGGAAAATTATGTGGCCCACAGTAACTAATCAGACTCTAGGATTCTCTCACACTAGCCTTTGGTCATACCACTAGAAGAAAACAAAGAAAATGTTGACATTGTCAGAGAAGAAACAGGGAGGTCTTTATCTACTTAAAACTACTACAATATTGTAAAGTAATTAGCCCCCAACTAAAATAAATAAACTTATTTTAAAAAATTAAAAAATTAAAAAAATTAAAAAAAAACACTAGGATGGATGGAGGGGAGGGAAGCAGTGAGGTTCCGAAATCTCTTTGAAGTAGCTCAGATTAAAGAAGATCAAAGCAACAGTCTTTGCCAATTGGGGAATGGACAGTTTGGGTTCCTTTAGCAATGATCCCTCTGATAAGCCACCTTGCAGAGGCTGCTCCTCCTATCTCATGGAGCCTTATATCAAGTGTGCAGTTTCCTTTTTTCCTCTGCTTACTGTGTTTCACTCGATGATTTGAGTACAAGAAACATCAAAGTGATCATACTTATGAAATAATGACCTCAGATTTTCCTGTTCTTGACCCTAGCTGGACTTCTCAAGAAGAAATGGCCCTTTTACAAGCTGTGATGGACTGTGGCTTTGGAAATTGGCAGATGTAACCAATCAGATGTGCACCAAGACCAAGGAGGAGCATGAGAAGCACTATATGAACCATTTCATCAATAACCCTCTGTTCACATCTACCCTGCTGAACCTGAAGCAAGTGGAGGAGGCAAAAACTGATGACACTGCCATTCCATTTCACTCTGCAGATGATCTTCCCCGACCTGCCTTTGACTTCTTGCTTTCTCAGGACATGGCAGGATACATGTCAGCTCAAGCAGATTTCACTGAGGAGTTTGACAATTATGCAAATTGGGACTTGAGAGATACTGATTTTGTTGAAGATGACTGGGACATTTTACACGCTCTGAAGATGGCTATAGTAGGTACCTATCATTTCAGGTTAAAGGAGAGACAAAGATGAAGAAAAAAATTATGAGACCATGGATTAATCAACCTTAGGAAGTTTCAGTTAATGGAACAAGGACACCCCAAGGAAGTCCAAGACCTTTATGAAAAGGTGAGGTGATTTGCAAGGATAATGGGGCCGGTGGTGCCTGACAAGCTCACTGAAACCCAGGCATTGGAATTTGAACTCCAAAGAGAAATCAAAAGGCTCCAAGAATATAGGATGGCAGACATTACCAATTTTTGTAGCGCCAGAACCTACAATCACCTCAAGAAGACTCAAGAAGAGGAACGCCTCAAACGCACAATGCACTCCGAGGTCCTCCAGTACATCCAGGACAGCAGCTCCTGCCAGCAGTGGCTCTGCCAGCAGGCTGACATTGATTCTGGCTTGAGTCCTTCTGTTCGAATGACTTCGAATTCAGGTAGATGAAGTGCACTGCACTTGAACCTCCCTGGCACAGAGAAGTTGAGTGAAAAAGAAAAGGAGCTCTGTCAGATGGTGAGGTTGGTCCCAGGAGCCTATTTAGAATACAAATCTGCTCCATTCAACAAATGTAATAAGCAAGGGGGCTTGAAACTGGCACAGGCAAGAGCACTCATCAAGATAGACATGAACAAAACCCAGAGAATCTATGATTTCCTCAACTGAGAAGGATACATCACCAAAGCCTGAGGCTCCCCAGGAGTGTGGTGGGCCAAAGGGCCACAAGAGCATTCTGGAGCCTCATTTTTTAACTGAATTCTCATTGATAAAAGAAGGAAAGAAAAAAGGAAATCTTCAGTTGTATTAGTGTCTACTTTCTTCTCCACCCTGCTTTAAAATACTCCTGTTGTTGGTATTATGCTGCAGAGTTATGTGCTAGATAAGCTATTATTAATTGAGTGTGGGCATTCATTCCTAACACCTCTTGTAACTAAAACAAGAACCACAGTACCTCACATCACAGTATTGGTAGAAATAGAACTAAACCAGTCTGTAGCCCCAGGAGTCCAGCTCAGACCCTCATACCTGCTTGCGGGTTGGTTTTCTGATTATCTGTTTTGCCTTCAAACATTACAGACAGATGTAAAATAAAGAGGCTATATAGAAAGAAACCTTTCTCCTTCTGTTTGAGGTTTTCTTTTTAAGCTAACAACTTATACTTATGAGCAGAAAGGAGGAAAACCTCCCCCATGATGGTCTTGTCCCAAACTGTACCTTGAACTTGAATGTCTGGCTCTGTAATCTGCAGTCTGACTCTCTCATTTGCAGAAGACTTTTTGAGTAGGTAGCACTGGATATAAAATGTCTCTGCTAGTTTTAGAATGAATGGATTAAAATGTTTTGCTACTTTAAAAAAAAGAAAAAAAAAACTAGGATGAAGAATGCAAATAGCCAGATTTTTATTACTGTTTAATCAAGAAGCACCTGAGATAATCCTGCTAAGTTTTCCATTGAGTTCATGGCCTAGAAAATTTAATACAGCCCTCAGGGAGCCTGTGGGCACAACACAAAGGTGCCATCTAAAATTTGAAATATTTAAAGTCCCAGTGTAACCTTTAAAAATGCTTGCAAATTTTGTATTCTTCTCCTTAATATATCAATGCTTCTTTTGAAGTAAAAATGGCTTCAGCTATGTACAAGTTAAATTACTAGCCGTTTTCATAAATCTTTGAATAAAACCAACACTTTCTAAGATAACCATGCTTATTTCCAGCTTTATACTCCCAAACCATACTCAGCTGGAGAAGAATGACCCAGAAAAAATCTAAAGGTTTCCATGTAAAGATCACATGCTTAGGATAACACTGAGGTCTCTACTGCTCCAGAGGAGGACTATCTTCTCTTCAGTTAGTGAAGACTGTTGGTATTTTATTCACTCATTCGTGTCTGATTCTTGCAACCCCATGGACTGTAGCCCACCAGGCTCCTCTGTCCATGGGGATTTCCCAGGCAAGAATACTGGAGTGGGTTGCCAGGCCTTTCTCCAGGGGATCTTCCCCACCCAGGGATCGAACCCAGGTTTCCTGAAATGTAGGCAGATTCTTTACTGTCTGAGCCACCAGGGAAGTCCAGCTTCCTACAAGGAAAGTTGATATTTTAAAGATATTTTTCACTACTAGGGGAACTACTAGTACTACGGTACTACTGGTCATGTCTTGAGATCAGAGAAGAAAAAGAAATTATACTTTAGGTTAAACTAAGAAAAATTCAAGGGAAAAACAATGATTTTTCCCAGCTTTGGCTATGCTATGCTCATCTTTAGATCAATAGCAACTGAACTTAGAAGTGAATGCCATGATTTTGCCAACAGAAAACTGTAAGGTTTTAGGCCCCACAGTAGTCAGACAGCATAACATGAGGCAGTATGATTAGAAATCTGAACAAGAACTTTCTTTTCCTTTTTTTTCAACTGACTATATAATTGACTATAATATTTGTTGCAGGTGAACAATATAGTTGTTCAACACATACACATTCTGAAATGACCTCCATAAGTCTAGTAACCATCTATCACCATACAAAGTTTTAAATTATTGTTGACTATATTCCCTATGCTGTACATTACCTCCCCACGACTTATTTAGTATATGACTAGAAGTTTGTCCTGGGCTTCCCTGATAGCTCAGTTGGTAAAGAATCCACCTGCAATGCAGGAAACCCTGGTTCAATTCCTGGGTTGGGAAGATCCGCTGGAGAAGGGATCGACTACCCACTACAGTATTTGTGGGCTTCCCTTGTGTTTCACCTGGTAAAGAATCTGGCTGTAATGCAGGAGACTTGGGTTCAGTCCCTGGGTTGGGAAGATCCCCTGGAGAAGGGAAAGGCTACTCACTCCAATATTCTGGCCTGGAGAATTCCATGGACTGTATAGTCAACGGGGTCGCACAGAGTCAGACACAACTGAGTGTAAATGCTGTGCTGTGCAAAAGTTTATACTTATTAATCTCCTTTGCCAATTTTATTCATTCCTCCATCTGCCTCTCCTCTGGCAACCCACCAGTTTATTACTTGTATCTATGAGTCTGTTTCTGCTTTGTTTTGTTCACTAATTTGTTTTTATGTTCCACATACAAGTGAAATTATACAGGATTTGTCTTTCTCTGTCTGGCTTATTTCACTTTACTTAATACATTATCAATCCATCTATGTTGTTGTAAATGGAAAGATTTCATTCTTTCTCATGACTAATATTCCATTTCATACATTAACAGCATCTTCTTTATCCATTCACCTATCAATGAACACTTAGCTGGCCTCCAAGTTTTGGCAACTATAAACCACTGTGATGAACAAAGGGATGCATATATTTCTTCAAATTAGTGAGTTTTGTTTTCTTTGTATAGATGTAAAAGATCTTTTACATCTTTGTATAGATGTACACTCTTTGTAAAGAGTGGAATTGGTATGGTAGTTCTATGTTTAATTTATTTAAGAATCTCCATGCTGTCTACCATAGTGGCCACACAAATTTATATTCTCATCAATAGTGTAAGAGGGTTCCCTTTTCTCCACATCCTCTCTAGCATTTATTGCTTGTAGATTTTTTGATGACAACCATTCTGATCGGTGTGAGGTGATACCTCATTGTAGTTTTGATTTGCAAATCTCTAATAATTAGTGATACTGAGAATCTTTTCATGTGTTTGTTTTCTATCTGTATGTCTTCTTTGGAGAAATATCTATTTAGGTCTTCTGCCATTTTTTCACCAGGCTGTTCTTTTTATTATTGAGCTACATGTGCTGTTTGTATATTTTAGAGATTAATCTTTCATCAGTTGCCTCACTTGCAAATATTTTCTCTCATTCTGAAGATTGTCTTTTTGTTTTGTTTACGGTTTCTTTTGTTGTGAAAAAACTTTTAGGTTTAACTAGGTCCCTTTTGTTTATTTTTGTTTTTATTTTCATTACTCCAGGATATGGGTGACAAAAGATCTTGCTGCAATTTATGTCAGAGAGTGTTATGCCTATGTTTTCCTCTAAGAGTTTTAGTGTCTGGCCTTACTTTTATGTCTTTAATCCATTTTGAGGTTTGTGTGTGTGTGTGTGTGTGTGTGTGTGTGTACGGTGTTAGAGAGTGTTCTAATTTCATTCTTTTACATGTAGCTATCCAGTTTTCCCAGCACCACTTATTGGTGAAACTGTCTTTTCTCTATCGTATATTCTTGTATCCTTTGTCACAGATTAGGTATGTGGGTTTACCTATGGGCTTTCTATACTGTTCCATTGATCTATTTTTTTGGTAATGTGCCAGTACCATACTGTCTTGATTACTGTAGCTTTGTATTATAGTCTGAAGCCAGGGAGCCTGATTCCTCCAGCTCCATTTTCTTTCTCAAGATTGATTTGGCTATGTGGGGTTTTTTTCTATTTCTCTATAAGTTGTAAAAAAAATTTTGTTCTAATTCTATGAAAATTTCCATTGGTAATCTGATAGGGATTACACTGAATTTGTAGACTGCTTTGGGTAGTACTGTTCAGTTCAGTTCAGTCCCTCAGTTGTGTCCGACTCTTTGCGACCCCATGAATTGCAGCACGCCAGGCCTCTCTGTCCATCACCAACTCCTGGAGTCTACCCAAACCCATGTCCATTGAGTCGGTGATGCCATCCAACCATCTCATCCTCCATCGTCCCCTTCTCCTCCCACCCCCAATCCTACCCAGCATTAGGGTCTTTTCCAATGAGTCAACCCTTCGCATGAGGTGGACAAAGTATTGGAGTTTCAGCTTCAACATCAGTCCTTCCAATGAACACCCAGGATTGATCTCTTTTAGGATGGATTGATTGGATCTCCTTGCAGTCCAAGGGACTCTCAAGAGTCTTCTCCAACACCACAGTTCAAAAGCATCAATTCTTCAGTGCTCAGCTTTCTTCACCGTCCAACTCTCATCCATACATGACCACTGGAAAAACCATAGCCTTGACTAGACGGACTTTTGTTGGCAAAGTAATGTCTCTGCTTTTAAATATGCTGTCTAGGTTGGCCATAACCTTCCTTCCAAGGAGTAAGCGTCTTTTAATTTCATGGCTGCAATCACCATCAGCAGTGATTTTGGAGCCCCAAAAAATAAAGTCTGACACTGTTTACACTGTTTCCCCATCTATTTCCCATGGAGTGATGGGACCAGATGCCATGATCTTAGTTTTCTGAACTTTGAGCTTCAAGCCAACTTTTTCACTCTCCTCTTTCACCTTCATCAAGAGGCTCTTTAGTTCTTCTTCACTTTCTGCCATAAGGGTGGTGTCATCCGCATATCTGAGGTTATTGATATTTCTCCTGGCATCTTGATTCCAGCTTGTGTTTCTTCCAGTCCAGCATTTCTCATGATGTACTCTGCATATAAGTTAAATAAGCAGGGTGACAATATACAGCCTTGATGTACTCCTTGTCCTATTTGGAACCACTTTGTTGTTCCATGTCCAGTTCTAACTGTTGCTTCCTGACCTGCATACAGGTTTCTCAAGGGACAGGTCAGATGGTCTGGTATTCCCATCTCTTGCAGGATTTTCCACAGTTTATTGTGATCCACATAGTCAAAGGCTTTGGCATAGTCAATAAAGCAGAAATAGATGTTTTTCTGGAACTCTCTTGCTTTTTTGATTATCCATCGGATGTTGGCAATTTGATCTCTGGTTCCTCTGCCTTTTCTAAAACCAGCTTGAACATCTGGAAGTTCACGGTTTATGTATTGCTGAAGCCTGTCTTGGAGAATTTTGAGCATTACTTTACTAGTGTATGAGAAGAGTGCAATTGTGCGGCAGTTTGAGCATTCTTTGGCATTGCCTTTCTTAGGGATTGGAATGAAAACTGACCTTTTCCAGTCCTGTGGCCACTGCTGAGTTTTCCATATTTGCCTAAAACCTATGTGTATATACATATACACACACATACATATATATACGTTATATATTATAGGTTATAGGTTATATATTATATACATTTTATGGTTATAGGTTATAACCATATATATATATATGGTTGTCCCTTTTAGGCTATCTCTTAAGTTGAGATCCATTTTAAAAGCCTTATATTTTCATACTCTCCAAGTTTTTATATTTTTGATATTATATTTTACATGTTTTTATTTTGCATATTCTGTAAGTGGTTATTATAGATTTGGATGATTTTTACTACTTTTGTCTTTTAACCTTCTTACTAGTTTTGTAATGTTACTATATGTTTGCCTCTACATGAAATTTTTTTCTTTCATAATTTTCTTATTTCCAGTTGTAGCCATCTCTTCTCCACTTAGAGTAATCCTTTTAACATTTCTTGTAAGGCCAATTTAGTGGTGATGAACTCCTTCAGGTTTTGCTTGTATATAAAACTCTAAATGATAATCTTGCCAGGTCAAGTACTCTTGGCTGTCAATTTTTTCCCTATCATATCATTCCACTTCCTTCTAACCTGCAGTTTCTGCTGAAAAGTCAGTGTATTGTATTCTGGGAGCTCCCTTGTACCTAACTAGTTGTGTCTCCATTGCCATTATTAGTTTCTTTATCTTTGCTTTTTTTCATTTTAATTATAGTATGTCTTGGTGTGGACCTCTAGATTCATCTTGTTTGGGACTTTCTGTGTCCCTAGATGTCTGTTTCCTTGCCAGGTTAAGGATGTTTTCAGCTATTATTTCTTCAAAAACTTCTCTGCCCCTTTCTCTATCTCTTCTCCTTCTAAGACCCCTATAATGTGAGTATTTGTGCACTTGATGTTATCCCCAAGGTCCTTTAAACTATACTCATTTTTCTCATACTTTTTTCTTTTCAGCTTGCATTATTTCCCCTACTCTTGTCTTCTAGATCTCTGGTCCATTCTTCTATATCATCTAATCTACTGTTGATTCCCTCTAGTGTACTTTTTATTTCAGTTGTATTCTTCAGTTCTGGTTGATTCTTTATACATTTTTTATCTCTGTTGAAATTCTCATGGTGTTCATCCATTTTTATCCCAAGTTCTGTGACCATATTTATGACCATCATCCTGAACTTTTTATTGAGTCTATCAAAATATTTCCATTTTGTTTAGTCCTTTTTCTGAGGTTTTGTCTTGGTCTTTCATTTGGAACATATTCTTCTGTCTCCCATTTTGCCTAATTCTCTGTGTTTACTTCTTTGTATTTTGTAGGTAAGTTATATCTCTCAACCTTGGAGAAGTGGTCTTATGTAGTAGATGTCCTCAGGGACACAGAAGCACACCCCCCTCTGGCCACCAGAGCCAGATGTGTAACAGGTATTCCCAATGTGAGCTGTATGCAAATTTCTGTTGTGGTGGTGCTGACTGCTACACTCACACTGGTATTCAGGGCTGGCTCCTGGCCCAGCTGGCTGCAATGACCAGCAGTGTATGACTGTAGGTTCACTGCAAGTAGGGTAGGCCCTCAATGTGACTGGGTGTAAGGAACAATGGTATGTTACTGCTGCTAGGGGGCAGAGATCCCCAGTTCACAACCACTGAAGAGGTCCTGGTAGGCAAGGCAAGCCCCTAGCACAACTGGCTATGAGATCTGGTGTTGCAAAACCACTGCAGATCCCTGGATGTAACAGTCTAGAAGGAGCATTTCAAAATGGCACCCCTCTAGTACAGCTGTCTGCAAAGTAGAATAAGATCACAAAAATTACTGCTGCCAGAATCTCAGTCCCCAGGGAGTGTTACAGCTGCCTCTTATCTCTCTTCAAGTTTAGCAAGTGGCACCTTTCAAATTGCTGCCTCTACATTGGGACGCAGATTGAGTGAACTTCTGCATGTGCTCTTTAAGAATGGAGTCTCAGTTTCCCACAGTTGTTTGGCTCTCTGAACATAAGCCCTGCTTAGTTTTCAAAGCCCAACATTTTGGGGGCTCATATTCCTGGTACAGACTCCCAGGGTGGTGAGCCTGAGTGAGGGTCAGATTCCTTGCTCCTCAAGGAAGACTTCCGTAGTTGTGACTTTCCTTCCACTTTTCTGGTTCACAGTACTGGGGATACGGGTCCTGACTAGACCATATCTCCACTCCTCCTACCTATCTTGTTGTGGCCCTTTCTTTATATATATTGTTGTGGAACATTTTTTCTGCTAGTCTTCAGGTCATTCTCAGAGATGGTTGTTCTGTAAGTAGTGGCAATGCTGGTGTGCCCATGGGAGGAGGTAAGCTCAGGATCTTCTTACTTTATAATCTGGATTCAGACCCAGAATCATAATTTTCTGCTGGGGTAGGGAAGAGTGCCATCGCTGATGGAGAAAGGTACTATCTCTGAATGCATATGATAAGTAAAAGTGAAAGTGTTAGTTGCTCAGTCATGTCCGACTGTGACCTCATGGACTGTAGCTTGCCAGGCTCCTCTGTCCATGGAATTCTCCAGACAAAAATATTGAGTGGGTTGACATTTCCTTTTCCAGGGGATCTTTCTGACCCAGGGATTGAACTCAGGTCTCCCACATTGCAGATTCTTTACTGTCTGAGAGGTGCTAGGTATGCACAGATGAGTCACTAAAGTTCCATTTATCCTTCAGATCTCAGTCTAGCCATTGAGCCCTCAGAGAGGTCTCTCTTGATTCTCTGGTGTTAGTTTCATCAGTCTGTTCACATATCCTGTAGACTCTACTTAAATCGATAAATATTTGTGTTCTCAACTTAATTGTGTGAACCTTTAAGATATGCTGCAGGCAGTGTACCTTATTCTCACTGTCTTAAATATAGTGAGCCCTCACTAAATGTAAATTGGTTACTAGATTAAATAATGACCACTTTACTACCAGACATCAGTGGTAAGTAAGTAATAATAATTGGTTTTATGCTCCCTCTCTCTTTCTCTCTTTTCATTAATACATTCCTTCCATTTATGAGAAGTGTATATACCCCTAAAACCCCTAAATAACCTTAAAACTTTTATGTAATGGCTTATTTTCTGAACAAAATGAAAGCAGATCTATCTTATCTTTCCCAGATTCATTTATGTTGGATTAGCATGCTACCCTCAGCAGCCCTGAGTGCTGCTGAACTACCCTTCATTCATATCAATATCATCATTTTGGTGAGGCTATTAAACAAATAACGTAATGCCTTGTGAAATAGCTTAAAATTAAGATACAATACAGCCAACATAATTGCAATAAACTGGAAAGATACAGGGAGAAGGGGAGTTTCTTATATATTGGAGTTCTTCCCAAAATAAAGATGCAAATTTTTAAGAGAGAGAAAAACAATTTAAAACACACACAAAACAGGTCCTATTCAATGAATTATGACTTTTTCGTTACTTCTCCCAAGTAGTTGTGAATGCAGACTGTAAAATATTAATCAGGTTCAATCTCTACTCATCATGTAGGACAGATGGAAAACTCAGATATAAAGGTTATTAGTCTCGATTCAGGTCATTTGGAAAAGTATCTTCTGGAGCTAGCATGCACTGGTCAGAGATTAGAACAAATATGATTGGACAGTAAAAGCAAAATGATGTCATTGGTTAAGTCATCTGAGACAGGTGGTCTGTAGGCTGCACCTTAATTCCCCTACCATCTTCAATCTGTCAGATAAAATTAATGACTCACTCCAAACAACAAATGACTGTTGTTTGAGGCTACAGAACAAATTCTTTTGCAAGGTCACTACACATGAGCACCACATACTTTATTCACCTCTGACTAAGACAATCAAGAGAGAAATAACAAATTTGAATCTGACATTGCAGTTCTACCACTGTGGCATTAGAAAAGCAAGAGAATCAGGGCCTTCTATATAAAGAATATGACATGGTCAAAGTGCTACAAGGGATAAATGATTTAAGAAAAGTAACTTGATTCTCAGATATATGGTTTAGAGATCAGACACATAGAAAAAAGCCCCATCTCTAAAATGTTGACATAGCAATGGAAACTGCTACAGTATTGAAAATTTTATTTTCACACGAGTCAAGAATTTAAGAACTATAGCATGTGGTGCCACCAGATTTTTTTTTCAGGCATTTTGTCATCTGTCTCAGCACTGTACTCAAATGAGTGGAGAAGCCCAAATGAGTGGGGAAGTCCAAGTTTGCTAGGCTAAAAATTGTTGATTTTTTCTGAAACAAATGGACTAAGTAGCTGACCATGGATTTCCATCACGAGGATTCAATCATAGGCCAAAATACCACTTAGAAGAGATTTTAGGGATAGATACAGTCTTTAACATCCCTTCTAAGTCTCATATTTCAGACTACCAAATCATCCTGTACTTCTCCATATCACATACAGCTCTTATAATTATTTCTTTAACAGCATTCTTCCTGTAAGTACTACAAGGTCAGGAGCTAATTCTACCTTCTCCATTGTTGTGTGCTCAGAGACTAGCACAGTGTCTAATAGATGAAGTGTTTAATAAAATACTGTTTATTAACTGACAAGTCTTATAAACCTAAAAAGAGTGATTGTTGAATTAAATGTTTTGAAATAAAATTGGCGTATGCTGTGCTGTGCTTAGTCGCTCAGTCGTCCTTGACTCTGCAGCCCTATGAATTGTAACCCACCAGGTTTCTCTGTCCAAGGGGATTCTCCAGGTAAGAATATTGGAGTGGGTTGCCAAGCCCTCCTCCAGGGGATTTTCCCAACCCATGGATGGAACCCAGGTTTCCCACATTGCAGGCGGATTCTTTAACGTCTGAGCCACCAGGGAAGCCCAAAATTGGCATGATTTCCTCCTAAATTTAAACGGAAGGTATTTTAAAGAAAGTTTAGATTATTGTAACTTCTGAAGTTTCAAGTTAAAATATGTGGTTTTAAGCTGACTTCATGTTTCATTATTACAGGGAAATAAATATCATGTTAATAATAATAAATATCATTCCTAGTTTCCTAAACCACTCCTAGTAAATATTAGTAGGTATGTGTGTGAAAAAAATATATATATATATGAGAGAATACATAGAGAGCATAGGGGCTTCCCAAGTGGCACTAGTGGTAAAGAACCCACCTGCCAATACAGGAGACATAAGAGATGCAGGTTTGATCCCTGGATGGTGAAGATCCCCTGGAGGAGGGCATGACAATCCACTGCAGTATTCTTGCCTGGAGAATCCCATGGACAGAGAGCCTGGCGGGCTACAGTCCATAGGGTCACAATCAGTCGGACACAACTGAAGAGACTTGGTATGTACATGCACACATATAAAGAATATATATAAAAGAATCATATATAGAGAGATAAAGCATAAATAATATAAATAGAGGCATTTGTATCATTTCAAAACTTTTATTTCCCTTGAATTATAATTGAAATGATAAAATTTAGTTAAATATTTTCTTCCAAATAAATAATGTTGCTACTTCTGTCAAAATTCTTTTGGAAGTTTTAGAAATTTTTGAGGAATGCAATAATAAAAAATAAAGATGCCACCAAATTACATATGATTAATATTGGGAGGAAAAAAAATCATAAAATCTAAAAAGATTCTGCCTTCAGATTACTTCAAAACTGACTTAATTTCCCATTTTATTTTCATGAAACTAAAAATCAGAGCTGTAGAATATAGTGTGATTTATTCCAGAAAAATGACAGTCATTATTTTGCATACTCAAATGAGAGACAACTGACTCACATCAAAAGACTGACAATGAGAAGTTCATGAATTTTAACTTAAAATGTGCAAACTTTGAATATACAATTTCTATTATTCCCTTCTTTCACTTTTTTTTCAAATATCACACTGATAGCATTAATTGTATAAATCAGGGATTTCCCACACCTCTCAATGTCAAGAGATGCAAACTCAGGGCTTATAGGTGGAATGCCTGCAGGCAGATGTATCTGTATAACTGAATGCCTTTACAAGGATCATGTATTCACCAGTTTGCTGTAGTTGATACCACTTTCCCTTATTCTACCCTAGCCTTCTTATACATGTGCACAATCTCCCTGGCACTTTCTGAGATCATTTGATTTTTTGACCCCAGACTTAGACAAACCCCTAAGAAATAACAAAACATTTTTTCCCTTTATTCAATCAAACATCATGCTTCATAGATATATGTATAATTATATGCCTTCATGGAAATAATGCAGTGCTCCAATGGTAGTAAAAATACTAATGCAACATAAAAAATTCAGAATAAAACATATATATGAATAAATAATGAAATGTAGAAAGATTACACAGTATCTAGGCACATGGCCAGATGATTTTTATGCAATATATTATTCAGTGCTCAAAACTATGAGAAAGGTAATATCATTATCACCATTTTGTAGATGAGAGTACTAATGTTCATCAAGATAAATTTCTTACTGGGGGTCAGCTAGTAATGGCTAGACTGAAATTCAATCTAAGTGCATTGACTACATATTTGTACTGTTAATCACAGTAATATTTTATGTGTGTGCATGCATGTGTGTGTGAAGACAGAAAGACAGAGATATTGCATATATGAAAGGGCAACTTTTCCTTTCTTCTCATTAGTGGTTTCTTGAAGAAGGTAAGTTTTGACAAAGGAAATACCTTCCAGTTACATTATGCTGAACAGATCACTGGCTGAACAAACTTCAGTGACCATGCAGCCATTTGGCAGAACAGAATCTTCAACATCATTATTATATGGGGTATCGAATTGTATTAGAATACACTAAAGTGTTTGTTATCTTTATCGCTTTTTTTATTGATATGATGGATACCACAGGACATAATGTCTGAAACTGTAACAAATATAATTTAATATAATGACTTTAAAGAAATAAGTTGGAAAAGGTATGAAAAGATAGCAAGAGCTTGTTATATGGCAAGAATTGACTGACATATTTTACATGTAGAGTATAATAACAATTTTTATAACACTTTTATAAGGATGTACTCTAGTTTTTAAGTTGTTTTAGTAATATGAAAACTCCTTATTAACTGAGAAGATTTAATAAGCCAGAACTATAAACTTAGCTGAATATGTACTTCAGTTTTAGCAATACATAGCTTGATTGTACTCATGAATAATATGAGTTACATGTGAAGTAAATAGCACAGACTGACCAAGAGAATAAATACTGGTGTCAATAACTCCTGTTTGAATCCTGGTAGCACATTTTTTTCTAGTTGTCTGATATTTGAGGTATTAAATTTTTGAAACTCCAACTTTTCCATGTCAAAAATAGCACTCTATTGTATGCTGTTAATAGTAACGATCAAATTATATAAAACAAGAGACGCATTTACATGGTAAACACCAGTCATCATAGCTGTTATTAATATTAAGATATAATGATACACATGGTGATACCATTAAAGATGTAGAAATGGGAAGAACAGAATGATTAATTTCTATAAATCAGACTTACCACCAACCTTGTCTTCTCTCTGAATATGAATTTGTGATTCCTGGTTGGTCTGATATGATAAGCATCTGCAGGGTGCTTGCCTATTGGATGGAAGACAGGTTTAACTGTTAGTTTTGAATGACGAGACTCATAACAATACTAAGCACAGAACATTTTTAGAAATAAATGAAAAATAATGAGATTATTCTCTTGTTTCAGCAATCATCCTTCATCTTGTCTCTCTTACTGAATGCATCTATAAATTCTAGACATAATAGATGGAGCAGCTATCTGAGAACATCAGTATTTTCTTATCTGGTTTCAACAAAATTTTGGATCTGTATGTGGACATCAGCACACACAATAAGCTATGGTGAGAAGACATCAAGTCAGGTAGGAGGATTAGGAAAGTGGCCTCATAATGCTCAGAAAGAAAAGTGGATAGCTCCCTCTTTCTTCTCACTGTTGCCTCTTGCCCCAGCCCATGATGACTCATGAGGGCACTAGGGAGAGGACATATATTCCCTCTGATAAATGGAACCATGAACCCAAGATGTGGGGAGTGTATCGACTGCTTTTATGTCACTGTGATTCCACTGTTTGGCTCCAGACATGATCACATTCAAAGGAAATGAGTGGAAGAACAGGGCAAATAAAATCCCATATTTCAAGCCAGAGGATTCCTGGGGAATCAGAAAATATTAATGAGATTATAAAGAGGGAGAGTATTGGAAAATAATCCTTATAAATGAGCTTATGAACTACTGAACTCACCACTGAGCTGTTATATACACTTTTGACCCTAAACAATATATCACAGACTTTTTGAAAACAAGTAAGATATAGATCACTGTCTAGATCTCAGACTGGCCACTGGGTAGCACACACATGTGGCAGATACAAAGAGCACTGTAAAGGCTTTGAAATAGAACTGATGTTGTAAACACAATCAAAGAAGGGCAAACTGGAACTTTGGGTCTGAGTGGCATTGAGTGTTTTTCCAGCTAAAACAAAAATGTAAATATTTCTAATAAAACTTTAAGAGACTCAGTATCTCATAAAGCAAAATGTCCATGATAAAATCCAAAATTACTTGGATATGAAGAGTCAGGGAAATCTAAGTCTGCATGGAAAAGAGACAATCAACACTTACCAACACCAAGTTGACAGAGATACCAGGACTTGTTTGACAAAGACTTTAATGAAGCTGTTTTTTTCTTTTTAAATCTTACAAAAAATAAAGACAGAAAAACTCTTGAAATGAATGGGAAGCTAGAAACATACTACTAAGAAACAGAAGTTACACAGAAAATCAAATTGAAATTTTCTAACTGAAACAATAACCAAAATTTTAAAATATCATTTGATGGGCTCAATAATCAGAGCTGAGAGAGTAAAGAATAGATAAAACTTTAAAAGAGATCAACAGAAATTATGCATTTTGTTTAACAGAGAGAAAGCATTTTTAAAAATACTTGAATGCCAATCCAGTGGAAAGCTCTTCTGGTAGGCAAGTTACTATCACTGGTTCTTCTGACAGTATTAGTCTGAACCAATATCTAACTAATGTCAGGCTTTCCTCTGCAAGGTCATGGGGTATAGCTGGAATAGTGTAGGCTCACTCATAAGTAGTTTCTGCTGTTTTCCCATAATCCAATTGTGTGATTTCTGATTCTGTTTTAAATAATTTGTAAGTGTTCAGTTTCTACACAACTTTATCATCTGCTAAGAATTTAAAAATCACATTCCCTGCTCAGCTGTTAATGCTAGGATCCATATTAGTTTTACAAGCTTTTCCCTGTTTTAAACAGCTTTGTTCTAGGCTTTTGGCTTCTGAATTTTATTTCTGTTTGTTGATAAGAAATGTAAGAGTTGAATGTTAATAAATGTCAGTATAGTTTTGTAGTGTCAAGATTTTAAAAATTTAAAAATAGATTGGTTAAAAATGCTTAATATTTGAAAAAACTGGGAACTACTATCTTAGAAAAAAGAAAAAGAATAGAAATTAATGAAATAGAAAACAAAACTAATAAAGGAAATTAATGAACCTAAAAATTGATTAATAAAATTGATAAAATCCTAGCAAGACACACGAAGAAAAAAATACAGAAGACATAAATTCCCAATGTGGAGAATTAGAGAAAGAATATCACTACAGAGCATGCAGACATTAAAATGGCCATTATGGAATACTATAAACAACTCTACACACATAAATTCAACAACTTAGATAAAATGGACCAATTCCTTGAAAACTTAACTACCAAAACTAATCTAAAATTAAATAAATAATCTGAATAGTTTTATAACTACTAAAAAAAATGAGTCAATAGTTTAAAATCTTCTTTTAAGGAAATCTACAGGTCTGGATTTTTTGCTGATGACTTTGCCAAACATATAAGGAAAAAATAAGATCAATCTTATAAAACATCTTCCTGAAAATAGAAGAGTAGAGAACACTTTCTAAGTCATTTTCTGAACTCCAGCATTAATCTGACACCACAGCTGGGCAGACAGGATAAGAAGAAACAAATACCTACCAATATTTCTCACAAGTAAAGAAGCAAAAAAGTCTTCAGCAAAATATTCACAAATTAAATCTAGCAATATATTAAAAGCACAATAAACCACAACCAAGTGGAGAATTATAGTTAGAATGCAAAGTAAAGTAGCTTACTCCTGTCTGACTCTTTGCGACCCCATGGACTATACAGTCCATGGAATTCTCCAGGCCAGAATATTGGAGTGGGTAGCCTTTCCCTTCTCCAGGGGATCTTCCCAACCCAAGGATTGAACCCAGGTCTTCCGCATTGCAGGCGGATTCTTTACCAGCTGAGTGACAAGGGAAGCCCAAGAATACTGGAGTGGGTAGCCTATCCTTCTCCAGCGGATCTTCCTGACCCAGTAATTGAACCAGGGTCTCCTGAGCAACTTCACTTTCACTTTTCCCTGTCATGCGCTGGAGAAGGAAATGGCAACCCACTCCAGTATTCTTGCCTGGAGAATCCCAGGGACGGTGGAGCCTGGTGGGCTGCCATCTATGGGGTCGCACAGAGTCGGACACGACTGAAGCGACTTAGCAGCAGCAGCAACAGCTCCTGAATTGCAGGTGGATTCTTTACCAACTGAGCTATGAGGTATGCAAAGGCTGGTTTAGTATTTGAAAATCAATCTATATAATCGCTCACATTAATAGTAAAAAAAAAAAAAATTATCATTTCATGTAGAAAAAACATTTGACAAAATTCAAAATTTATTCCTAATAAAAACTCTCAGCTAACTCAGAATATAAAGGAATTTCTTCTATCTTATTTTAAAAAGTATTTAGAAACTTTCAGTGAATATCTTATTTAAAGATGAAAAACTGAATGATTTGCCTCTAACACTGTGAACAAGATAAGGATGTTGGTTTTCACCACCCCTATTCAACATCTTACTAGAAGTCCTAATCAGTGAAGTAAGCCACCAAATAGAAATTAAAGGTGTATGGACTGAAAAGGAAGAAATAAGATTTTTCCTACTCATTAATAACATGATTGTCTATGTAAAAAATCATAACAAATCTATTTTTGAAACTCCTAGAGCTAATTTGTGAGTAAAGCAAAATCATATAATACAAGGAAAATACACAATATATTTCTATATATTACCAATTGGAAATTGGAACAATTATAAACCAAAATTAAAAAATAATAGTATGTACAATATCTCTAAAAATGAAATTATTAAGAATGAATATAAAAAAACATCTGAATGCTGAAAAGTGAAAAACTGATGAAAAATTAAAGATAGCATAAATAAATGAAGAGGTCTATGGTGATTACTACATATTAAAATTATTTTAAATTGTAAATTTCTGACAATGTAAAGCACTAGTTTGGATGTGGAACAACTGAAACTCTCATTCATTATTAAAATGCAAAATGGAACAGCTATTCTTGAAAACAGTTTGACAGTTTCTTACAATGTGAAATATGGATATATTTACCATATGACTCAGAACTTCCACTAAGTGTTTGCCCTAGCATAATGAAAACATATGTTTACATAAAAATTTTTTCACAGACATTTTCAACAGCTCTACTTATAACCCTCCAAAACTGAGAACAACCCAATGTCCTTTAGTAGGGTTAATGATTAAACAAACTGTGGTACTTTTATGCAATGAACTCAACAGTAAAAATGAACAAACTCAATACATGCAGTGCTTTGAATAAATCTCAAAAACATTATGGTGAGTGAATTAAACTAGTCTCAAAATGTTGTGTACTGTACAATTCAATTTTTATGATATTCTCAAAAAGACATCTGTAGTGACAGAGAACAAATTATTGGGTGCCAAAGTTTAGAAGTAGGGGCAGGGTATTACTACAAAGGGGTAGCAAGAGGGAGATTTGGGGATTCACAGAGCTCTTCATGTAATTTGTGTAAACAGTACGTTGCTGTTGTAGTGTTTACACAAATTTATAAAATTCACAGAGCTGTACCTCCCAAAAGGCAATTTTACTGCCTGTTAATTTTTAAAATTAAATGAAATTAAAATATAAATCAACAGAAGCTACTTGTATTCAGGATAATTCTCAGCCTAAAATAATAGAGAGCTAAACTGATATCACCTTAACCAAAAATACTTTATTTTTCATATCTAAGAAGTCTCCAAATAAGCATAAAAATGATTAGCTGCAAAAAAAAAAAAAGATTAGCTGCTTGAAAATGCTGTCAGTACACAGGCACTTTCTATTTGCAGGTCATTATCCTTAGCTGTTGACTTCTCATCCTCCTGCTAACATTGCCTCTCAACTAAAATATGGCCACACTGGCTCCAGGCATTAAGCTCTTGCTTAAGGCTGGAAGATGCGGTTAAGAAGAAAGTCATATCTGCCCTTATTAAGGAATCAAAGCCTTTCCAGAGACCCCCCACTCCAGCAGACTTCTCTTTACATTTAATTGGCCAAAATTGAATCATTCACCCACCACTGTACCCTGATTGTGTATTCAATCACTAGTGAAGAATTCAGTTGTTGTTGCTATTTAGTCACTAAGTTGTATCTGACTCTCTGGTGACTCCATGGACTGTAGTTCATTCACCAGGCTCCTCTGTCCTTGGGATTCTCCAGGCAAAAATATGGAGGGTGTTGCCATTTCCTTCTCCAGGGGATCTTCCTGACCCAGGGGTCAAACCTGCATCTCCTGCACTGGCAGGTGGGTTCTTTACTACCGAGCCACCAGGGAAGCCCACTGGAGAATTTAGGGATTACCTTAATTCTACAAATCATGATTAATCTCCAGGGGCTGGAGTAGAGGCCTACTGCCTAAAAATTGAGCAAAATGTGCAAGAAACTATCTGTTTCTGCTAATTAAGAGTATGACCTAAAAATATCTTGTGTATTATATCCACATGATACATGAAATTTTTTAAAGACTACTTCACTTTTAAAATATATTCTTTCCTCTAATTAAAACAACCATTTCAGATCTTGCCACAGTACTCTAATATATCCAGCCTATAATGTAAAAAATGCATTTCAGATAAGATTAAACTTATTTGTCTTCAAAGACTTTAAAAAATATGTTAAAAAGTATACATGAATATATACACAGAGCAACTACTGCTTTGAGCAAAGTAAACTGCTACAAATATCTGACAAATGTTAACAGCCAAAATGTTTTCATTCTATGCACAAATCTTTCAAAACATTTTTTTTCATACAGTTTTCCAACTACCTTAAGAAAGCGTATTTTCTTCAGAATTGCCTGAGTCCCAATATCATTTGCTTAAGTACCGCATGATAACAGGGCATTATCAAGTAAAGGATATTTGAGGAAAGCAACAAAAAGGTGAGGATATATTCTCACAAAGTTCACATCTCCTTTTTATTTTAAAAGTCTGCATTGTTTTGGTGCAGCCTTTGCTCTCATTTTCATCATTTTTGCTCTGAGCAAAATTTCCAACCAGAGAAGAAACATTTGGTACCTTGGGTTGTTTGTCTTTTTATAGCCTTGCTGATCTTTGCTTCTGGCAGCTCATTACATTTGTGGTTTCCCATGGAGTATGCAAAACACAAAGAAAGGTGTATTTTAGTCTAAGGTGGTGTCAAAGAACAATATCAAGTGTTCATGTAAGCGCCTGCCAGTGCATCAGCATTTTAAAAAGCTCAGATGGAAATCCAAATGGAATTCAGGCTCTTTCTTAAGATCTTATATAAGTCATCTTGCTAACCTAATGGTACATTAAAAAAAAAAAATACTAAGGTCTACTGAGCTGTGTGCAGGTAAATCAAATATAAACTGTTAACTACATGCTGTACCAGCTATAAAAGACAGGTACACTGTCTGGTTACCTTCTCTTTAGGGAAAAAGAGGAACCAGTTGCTCTGTCAGGGAAGTGTGTAATTTTCTCAGTTTTGTCTCGTCACAACAAAAATTTGGATCAACAGACGTTAAAGCCCTCGGACAGATGGTGTCACAGTTTTCGGAAAGGTCAGTGTTACAGCTCTCAGACAGATCAGTGTTACAGCTCCATTTTATTTAGAAAATAAAGGAAAATACATCCTCTAGGCATGAGGGCATGCTGACCCAAAGGACGCTAAAGGACGCTAAGAGAAGAGAGAGACCCCGGCCCTTTGGCTCCTCTTTTCATTTGTTTTTTCTCCTCCCCCCTGGGCCTGCCATATGTAAACTGGGCGAGCCAGGAACACTGTTTGTTCTACCTGGGGTCCTCACTCCGGTCCTTGGAGCTTCCTTTGCTGTATTTTTGTGGGCTTTTCCCTTCCTTGTCTTTTAGCCACTGCCATTCTGGACTCGTTTTTCCTATTCTAACTACCTAACAGTTCTAAGCAATTTCTGTCCACTTCAGAAGATGACAAGTTTCTTTAAAGATGGCAACCTATTAAAAGTAAGATGGATATGACTGTGAAATTTCACTCATCATCTAGAAGAAGCCAAACAAAGTAAAATCTCCTTCTTCCCATTCTCAGTCCAATTTCTGGCACTTGCTTGAAGCATTCTGTGAGGAGAGAATGAGGATGATTCTCTGCATGTACACACCCAAAGAAAACCGTACTGACCACCATGTTCAATGAATAGATTTATCCAGGTAATGTCATTTCAGGAATCTAATCCAATACCATAGGTTAGGTTTTGCTTACAAAATATATTTTGTAAAATTATAAAATTGTCTATTTCTGTGAAAAGTCCAATAGTTTACTTGAATGTGTAATTCACTAAATTTTAAGGTAAGTTTTAAAATTCCCAGCACTTCTTTTTACTCTTAGAAAATTAATTTAAATTCAGCTTCATCAAGAAAATAGCATCTATCAGATATAAACTCCCATAAATTGATTACACTTTATTCTTACCTACAATTGCTTTCACTGAACTTTATCTCTAAGGCTTCTGCCTCAAAGGAGCTGGGGGGGTGGTTATTAACTTGAGAGACAAAGAATCCTTCTTATAATACTCAACTTCTACTGGGATTTTATTTAATGTTTTATATAACTGATACTACCTCTCTGGTGAACTTACTTCTAACTCCCACCAATCAAATGTTTCCCTTTCAAAACACAATATCAATTTGACATTATTACTGTCTTTTCTTTATTTCTTTTGCTCCCAAATTCATGCAATGAATGGTGAATGTAAGAGAAAATATTTTTCTCTTTGTATTATTCATTATAAACAATCTTCTCTACTGTTAAGTGTGTGCATGTGTGCGCATGTGCGTACATACACACACACACACACACACACACACACACCTCACCCGTGTCACTCTTCAGTATAGGTCAGCGTTTCATGTAATAGTCATTTGGAGACCCACACTCTTTCCATCTTGTGAAAAAATCTTGGAGGAGAAAGAGGGATTAATACTGTGGTTTACAATGACTTTCTCATTTTAGGGCTTCTTAAAGTGGTAGCTCCGATGGTGAAGAATCACCCTGCAATGTAGGAGACCTGGGTTTTATCCCTGGGTTGGGAAGATCCCTTGGTAAAGAGAATGGCTACTCACTCCAGTATTCTTGCCTGGAGAATCCCAGGTGGGCTATACTCCATGGGGTCACAAAGAATTGGACATAACTGAGTGACTAACACTTCCTCATTTTACATGTCAGAAATGCAATGTTAAATGTGGAGAGATAGAAAACTAGTTTAAGAGGCTGTAGAATAAAAGGAAGAAGCACAAGAGCCCTACTAGTTGTCATAACTAAACATAAGGTTCACCTCCTTTGGAAAGCATCTCCAAAGCCCCAGATCTACCAGTCCCAGAGTTCAAACCCAGGCTACAGTACTTACTAGGTGTATGACCTTGAGCAAATTAGTTACCATATCTGAAATTCAATGTATTTATCTGTAATGTTAGTGAAGTAACAGCACCTACCTCAAAGGATTATCCTATAAATTAAATGGATTATTATACATAGGGTATTTTAAAAAGCACAGATCACATAATAAGCCAACTCAAAAGGTTAGGCTTTATTTTTCCATATTTTCCCCTAGATTATAAATTCCTTAAGTATTGGCACTATGAAAACCTTAACAGTGCCTGACAAACAGTGTTTGCTTAATACAGGCATGCCAAATGAGTAGCATATATGAGTGAGTGAATTAGTGATAGTCGCTCAGTTGTGTCCAACTCTGCAACCCTAGGGACTGTAACCTGCCAGGCTCCTCTATCTATGGAATTCTCCAGGCAAGAATATTGGAGTGGGTTGCCATATCCAAAATCTCATGTAATATATATATATGTATATATATGTATGTATGTATGTATGTATATATACAACATATTGGAGAAGGAAATGGCAACCCCCTCCAGAATTCCTGCCTGGAAAATTCCACAGACAGAGAAGCCTGGCTTGCTGCAGTCCTTGGGGTTGCAAACAGTCAGATGTAACTTAGCAACTGAACAACAATACTAATATATATATGATGTACATATATATAAGCTCATATAATGCTTTCATGAGTTCCATAAGATAAATATTTTAATCTCCATTTTAATAGATGAGGGAAAGGAGGTTAAAAGAAAGCATATAATCTACCCAAAGTCATACAGCTAATCAAAATTCAAATCCAGGCCTCTCTTTCTGTAGTGTTCTTTTCCATTATTGCACACTATCTAGAAGTAGGTAAGCCAATTTACTTACTGTACCACCATAGCAGCATTTATTACATAGCTAAAATTATTTTTTGTGTGAATCTTCTCCAATTCTGCCAATTATTTAATTAGCAGGCAACATGCTATATTTAATTAATGGTCAGTGTTAGCAACATGGATTAAAATGGGATCAAAGAACAAAGTGAATTAGAGGGAGAGCCAATTAATTTTTAAACAACTGAATATCTTTGGTGAGGGAAGACTCATGATGACTCCAAGGTTTGTAGCTTAGCCATTAACTAAGATTTAGAGCGTTGCAAAAAGAGAAAGTTGGGGAAGAAAGCTGTCTAGGCAGGGTTGTCAAGTAAGCTTCAGGACAAATAGACTCAGTGCTCAAAAAAGAGAGGTCTGCCCCAGATAAAGGTGTAGAATGCATCATCGTATAGATAGACTAAAAAACATAGATGAAAATGAGTTCACTCAGAGATTTAAATGAGACTTTTTTAAAGTGTATGAAAGTTCAGGTAGCATGCAAGCAAAATGAACTAATAGTAACCTAACATCTCTCACTTTTTCCAATGCATCCCATAGTTCTAATGTATTCCTGGGTATAATTATTTAAAGATCCTTTTACCTACTCTCCAACTTATCATTTCCTCAGTTGGTTAATGATATTAAGATATTAATTAAACAAGGAGACCATTAGACTAAGGTGGCTCTAACACATTAGTAGCCTGTGTAAGCGGAGAAGGCAATGGCAACCCACTCCAGTACTCTTGCCTGGAAAATCCCATGGACGGAGGAGCCAGGTAGGCTGCAGTCCCTGGGGTCGCTAAGAGTCAGACATGACGGAGTGACTTCACTTTCACTTTTCACTTTCATGCATTGGAGAAGGAAATAGCAACCCACTCCAGTATTCTTACCTGGAGAATCCCAGGGATGGGGGAGCCTGGTGGGCTGCCGTCTATGGGGTCGCACAGAGTCAGACACGACTGAAGCGACTTAGCAGCAGCAGCAGCAGCCTGTGTAAGGAAACCAAACTTTAACCTAGAGTCAATTCAAGTAAACATATTTGTATATGAGAAAGTGAAATTTATGAACAATCAATCACAAACAGGAAACTAGGCTTTCCCAAACAAGGCAACAACTTGAGTTACAGTCAATCAAACAATTTTCTTGCTTCGGTACCACATAGGCTCTTCAAAAGCCTTTCCTCTGAGTCCTGTCAGTAAAAAGCTTCTAACCATTTTCGGTTTGCACACATGCTAAGACACTTGATTTGTGTTTGACTCTTTGTGACCCCATGAACTGTAGCCCACCAGGCTTCTCTATCTATGGGATTCTTCATGCAAAAATACTGGAATAAGTTCCAGACCCTTCTCCAGAGGATCTTCCCAACCCAGGGATTGAATCCGTGTCTCTCACATCTGCATTGGCAGAGAGGTTCTTTACCACGAGCACCACCCGGGAAGCTTTTGGTTTGGTGCTGCTCAATTCAAATTGAGTCTTGCTAAATTCTTTAAAAATTTAATGTGCTTCAGTTTATTTTTCAACAGAAGAAAAATGTACAGCACACATGCAATACACCACTGCATTTTAAAAACTGACCTAGATTACTGTCATCTAAATGAAAGATTTGAACTTGAAGAAGTTTCTAGCAACTTCTAAATGAAGAATGAATGGAAGCCAATAAAGTATCAGTGAATAGAAAACTCAATTTTAGAATAAGACACCAATGCTATTTGGACACTAATGATCACCTATCCTAAATGGAAATCATTTTGTTTGTCCAGGATCTATTCTTTCTTCTGGTACAAGTATCACAGTTTTGCTTTAAGGAAATAACTTTTCCCTATGGACTACAGCCTTTTAAGATTGTAAACCAAGGAGTTTAATTCTCTTCTGACCAATGGGTGCATGGATGACCCCAGTTTGGGGAGTAAAATCTGTTTATCTCTCAAAACTAAATGAAATTTATTCAGAAAATACATCTATTACACTCTCTACATATCAGACTTATTCTAGAAATAAAATATCGACTTGTGCTTCCCAGAACACTATTCAATTTTGAATGTATGCTTTACTTTCCTATGTACTAGAGTATTATATACTAATCACAGGAAATATAAATCACAAAATGGAGTATTTGTCCTTCATTAACATTATTAAAGAGGGAATTTTACTTCATTTTTACCACAAATATCTAGACAAAAATATTGAATTTAAGAAAAATAAAAACTTAATAGACTACAAACAATGATTGTTTAAAAATAATATTTAAAATATTAGGTGTTCTATAGGATCATAAATAGGGAAGACTTTCCAAAATATATAACTAGCTCACAACCCATATCTCTCTCTCACCTGCATTATCATTAGAAACAGTTTAAGTATTCTTTCTTTAAATTCACCTGGATATGGTCTCCTGAGACAAAATGTAGACACCTTGAAGCTGTGGAGGGGATCAAGCACCCTAAGGATAATGGCACTGTGGTTATTGTTTCTGTGGTTTTGGAGAGCATGCTTGGAACTGGGGCCCCAGAGTTCCACACCAGAATCCCAAGTCGTTGCTCTGAGCTATAGATTCACAGCACTAGCAGGTACAGTCTACTTCTCTTCTGGCCTCAGGTGTTTCCGCCCCGCTACAGCTTTTGCACCAGAACCCGCCCTCTGACTCCCCTGCTCCAAAAGAGCCCCAGCACTTTGGGGGCAAGGCATAAAGGAGAATTTGAGTTTACTTGACAGGTGGTATGAGCCACACTTCCTAAGTGTGTGAGACAAGAAGCCTCCGGCACCTGAAGCACCTAGGTATGTGTCATCCCAGGACTCCTTGGAATACCCGGTAGTCTCGCGAGATCCCAAGCACTCACCCTTCCTCTGGGAAGAGTGGTTAACAGCAGCCCCTCGGGGATTGATTCCGCCTTTCTCGGAGCCTCGGAGCATCAGCCTCTGGGTTCATCCTCACCCTGCCCTTCCACGGGACCTGCACTTACTTCTCCAACACGCCAAAGCCACACAGCACACCTCGCTGGCTGCTTCTGTGGGTTCCTGTCTGCCTTTCTGGGAAGCCCCACACTCCACCCGCCCACAGGCCTCAGCTCCACCCTCAGTCATTAAAGATGTTAAAAAAAAGAACTTTTCCTAATGAAGCGGCTTAGCGGAAGGGGCCAACTCCCAAAGCAGGGTGCTGGCAGAAGGCTGGGTTAGAGAGAAAAAGCAATGTCTTGAGACTCTTCTTCAGCAGAAAGGCTTGAGGAGCAGTCTCCTGAGGCAAATTCTAGATGCCTCACAGCTGCCTGGAGGAACGACTGCCCTCGGAGATAAAGGAACTGTGAGCTCGGCTTGCTGCAGCCTTTGACCTTGCCAGACATAGACCTGGTCTTCTAGGAGCCTGTACCTGTATCCTACTGCTTCGGCCTGGTGTCCTGGACTTGCGGAAAACGGCAGACTCCGGTAAGTGCAGTGCAGTTTCCTCCCTAAACAGGGCCTCAGTTGTTACTGCCCTTCACCTCTGCTGGGACTAGAGTCCCACTTCTCGCTCTTTGCCGGCCCCCAGGACAAATTAGAGCCACCGTGTGACTCTCATTGTTGGGTCCGTTGGGTCCAGGGGAAGTGTCTGCAAGGATGCGTATTCGCTTGCTAGGTGCCCTGAGCCAGACTTCAGAATGACGAGCCCGGGTAGAGTCACACAAGGCCTGGTCCAGCAGGTGTTCCTTGGTTCTGTCAGTGAATAGCTTCTTGCTTTGAGTTGCTTGCTGAGAGATCTCGTTAATGCGGGTTGTACGGAAATGGCTTTGACATGATCTCGCGAGATTGACCAGGTTCAAGGAAGGGCAGGAAGGCACAGAAACCTGTATCAAGGTGACACAGGCAGCCCGAATGAGTGAATGGACATCTAACTTGCTGATATTATTCGTGTGGAATGGGAGAGGAGGATGAGGGGGAAGGTTCCTAGGATTTATAGCCAAAATAATAATTAATATAGTATTATTAAAGTATTTGTTTGTACATGTAAATTAGGTAATATAAAAAAAGATAAAAATAATATATAAAAAAAGATACTCATGAATCACACCTCTGTATAAAAAGTAGACAAACATATAAGCAACCATAATTTCATCACTATTATTAATGAGCATTGTAGTTATTACATTTTTTTTAAGGTTTCATAGTTGTAGCAGCAGCAAGAAAACACTCCCTATCCAAAAGTTTCTCTATCAAAAAAAAATTAAAAATTCCCTGGCTTATCTACTTAGATTTAATTTAATAATGTAGTTAGCCATTTTAGATTAATTATAGGTTGGATAAAATAACCAATAGTTAAGAATGAGATATTTACACTTAGTTGAAGATCTGGGGAAGGTAAAGAAAAATAGCCTAACAGTAGAGAGAGGGGTGTGCAGACATACCAGATCATCAATCCTCACTGTCAGTACCCCTGCACAAGTCTATTGTCTCTCACTCTGAGTCCAGCTGTCAGTCACCAGTTGTTAGGAAAAGTGGAAAATTAGGATAGGAAAATTGTTACTCTCCCTGCTCTTAGTAATCAACAAATTCCGAGAATAGAAGACAATCAAATGGAAATTAAACCAGTCCTCACAGAACTTACTAAATGAGGCCTCACAGAACTTACTAAATGAGGATTGTTCCAAAAAATAATCTTATAATGGTTTTCTGTAAAATGTCTAAAATTAGCTTTAGACAGAAGAATTTTTCTTAAATCTCTCTATTCCTTTGTCTTTTTTATTCCCTCTTCTCGCCTTGTTTTCCCCTTTGTACCCAATATGTATATTATTGTCTCTTACAAGCAGGCAGATTCATTTCTCGGGGGAAATAAAATGACATCTAACATTTTATAAACCTTCCCATTTCTTTTAGCTTTTTAGTTCTGAATGATACTGGAGATTATTTATATCCTTAGAATTTCTTTAATTTTTAAAAACATATAGAATAGTACCTAGAAGAAAATAACAATTACCACATAGATTTATCCATTTTTAATAACTTATCCTTTTGGATCATAGTTGTTTATTTTTAATTCGCTTTCTTATTTCTCAGAGTTACATTATTATATATCTCAGGCTTTATTTTCTGGTATATATCCATTTTTAGCATATTCTTCAGTATGAGTTATATGTGTAAGTGAGTCCAATATTTTCAGCTTGTCATTATTAGAATTCATGGCCTCTCTTTTGATGTTGTTATGTCAATCCTGAGATTTGGTTGTATGCTTTATACTAGGGAATCTACCTCTCTAGAATTGCCAGATATATCAAAGAAAAATGTGGGGTGCACAGTTAAATTTGAACTTCAGATAAGTATTTTTGTGTGTAAGTATGTCCCATGCAACAGTTGGGTATATGTGTTATAAATAATATTGTTTATCTGATATTCAAGCTTAAGTGCACAAGCTATAGCAAATAAAAATATAAGACATTCAGTTAAATTTTAATTTCAGATAAACAATGAATAATTGTTTATTATAAGTATTTTATCTGGCAACTCTATACTCCACCGAATTTAGAATGAGGGTAGAGTGGAGGGATAGGACAGTTCTATGTGGGATTACTTCCCCAGTTCAGAATGTAGCACTAGAACTTCAATTCCAAAGGCCAGGGGTCTCCACTATGCTTCTTCAGAAGGTAGGACCTGGGGAATGGGTGAAGATCAACATTCTATTTTCCTCCAAGTTGAGGGTATTAATGGAAATTCTCCCCTCACTAAGAGGGGTTCTGAACTTGGGTTTAATGTGAGGAACCATGCCAGGCTGTGCTTTTCTGTTCTGCTCAGAAATATGTTTCATTCTTCCCAGAGAGTCTGGGTTTTTGTTTGTTACTTTGCTGTGGTTTTTAAATTAAATTGTCCTATTTACCCTTTGTGAATGGTGTTGGCAAATTTATTGTTAGTTGCTTTTGTTCTCTTTTCCATTTTTTTCTCATGTTTTCAGGGTTTGACAGGGAGAGTGGAGTCTATGATCTTGCTTAGCTTAGAAATGCTGTCTTTAGAATTTCTTTTAAATCTACACACTTTACAAATTAAATTGTTTCAGGTAAAATCTTGCAGTAACAGACAAGAGCATTTAGTGTGTTGGTTGGTATTAGAGAGTGCCTGACTCTCAGGCCTTTGAGTTGAATCGCTCAGATTCAAAGCTCAGTTCTACACTCTACTCTCTGGAAACCCAGGCAAAGCTCAGCTTCATTAAACCTCACTGTCAGTGGGGCATAATAGCACTAGCTTTCCTTACAGATTTTTTCTGAGAATGAAATGAATAAGGCATGTTATTTAACAGTGTCTGGCACATAGAAAATGCTCAGTAAACACTGGTGACTCATATTTCAACTATTAAAATATATCTTTCTATTCTTAGAGTCACAAAACATTAGAACTGGAAGAAACCTTCACACTTACAAAATGTTAAATGCATGTGGTAATTTATTATTTCTAGGTACAATAAATAGTGAATAAGATACTGTTGTCCAATGTCACATTTCTCAGCATTATTGCTTTCCTGAGAAGGAAAGGTTATTAAGGAAAGTAAGATTTATCTATAGTAAAAAGAGCAATACAGTATTTAGAATGATTTTTCTAAATAACATGTTAATTTCCGATGCTAGGAACCTTCCATTTCTCAGACTGGGTTTGTTTTTTAAACTGTTGATGTTGTTGTGAAATAGAGGTCTTTGAATGAGGTAAAGACAAGGCAATACAAACAAGTAGACTCAAATACCTTGTGGCTTAAAACTAGGAGCAAATAAACAGACATTTTCAGCATTTGAGCTCACTCTGATGCCTTCCTCAGTGACGAGGGATGTCTTTATATAGTGTGACAATGTATACAGAAGGCTGTGTGCATAAGCTGCAATTCATATCCTTCAACAATTTCAGGGCCCAAGAGAGCACTTGCTCTGTCAGACTTCATGCAAAGACTTGATTCAGTAGCCTGACAAGCATGGTTATTTCTCTTGTCTGAGCTCAATTTTTATTTTAAATTTTAAAAATGTATTTTATTGCACGTTTTGATTTATTAAGTGATTAAAAAAAGAAAAAAGTTACATTTGGAAAATTCAAACTGTTGCTGCTAAAAGCTTCTTTATTTAAATGCATAGGATCTAGACAATCACATTCAGTATAGAGACATACTGATGAAACTAAGATTACAAGTTCGATTCCCTCATGGACCAATTAGCTTCTTTTGTTTCTCATCCAGAAGTTGTATTTGGTCATTCATTCAGCCGTTTATGAAGTTCTTAGTATTGGCCAAGCCTAGGTCACAGTCAAAGGAGAAATCAGTGCTTAGTTAGGACAAGTCTTTGCAATCAAAGAACATGTTCAATTGACTGTTAACCTGATTCCATCTGGCCAAACTATAAAAGTAGAAAACAAAATCAAAGAAATGGAAGAAAAGGTGAAGAAAGAAATAGAAATGTAGTATAATTTCTGGAAACTAACCAATGGTGAAATCATTTTTGTATACAAATGAAAGTTTACACATCTTAACAGATACTGCTTTCGTAAGTCAATATCCAATACACAACAATAGTGAATAATATTGATATGAAGCATGGTGGTTCCATTGCAGGAGGTTTGGTGATACAAAAAAGGAGAAAAGGTAAAGTTAGACTCAAGATCACAGTCCTTGAGGAAACAGACTTAAGTAGTTAAGACAACTTGTTCTTGTAACAAAGAAGTCTCCTTGACATTTCAGAAGTGGGCTCTTTTGTAGAGTGATAGGGGCTGAGTCAGACAACTACAGATATATCCAAATGAAGAGCAGATTCTTTTAATTCATACAGTAATGTCAAACTATTTTAGAGTCTCAAAATTCAATTATTGTTTGTCCAATTAGGAGCTACCTCTGGATGTTATAAAAAAGATTTCTGTTAATCATTTGGTTGATCATACTGTGAATTCAATAAAGATTTTTAAAAACATGAAATTATTTTAAATGTTTTAAGGGACACTTAGAGTAACACAAATCACTATTTTATTTTATGGAGTTCAAGACCATTCAGACATCCTCTTATGATGTGTTATGCAAAAATATTTTGAAACCTGTGAAAGTAGGAATCAAGTGGAATCAATAAGATAGCCTTCCTGGTGAGAGAACATGTTTATCATGCCTTGAGACTACTGGCTGCTTGATAAGTTCTTTCTCAAAACAACAAATGTTATTTCTTCTATGCCATTCCATAAGCCCTACTCCTACAAAAAAAGATGCGAGGTTAAAAATGAAAAGAAAGGAAGAGAAAGAAAAGGAAATAGAGGAAGAAAGGAAAGAAGGAAGAAAATAAAAACCAATTCGGTGTAAGAACAAATTTGTGTGTATAAAAATCAACTAACAAATATAGTCAAGTGATCTAGTCTTCATAGAAAGATTTAAGAGTCCACGCATATGTTATCAGAAAAAAAGATGATGAGTTATTTCAAAATCTTCATTGAATCTGTCCTCCATGGCCAACAATAGATAGTCCTGGGTCTGTTGTTTCATAAATTTAATTTTTCCCACGGTTGATTCTATGCTTCAGCTGTTTTCATGTGGGCTGTAGACCCTAAGGGTCCATTTGTTCTGTTTGTTTTCATGAGAAGCTTGAAACATTGGCTCAACAAGCTTGGTTAACCTTCATGAAATAAGTTTTTCCCTTCCTTTCTGTTCTTTTTCTTCTTCCTTCCTTCACTTCTGGATCCCTTCCAATTCCCAGTACAATATGTTTTGGTTTGGTTTTGCTTTTTACTACTGACCATTATAGAGATTTTCTTTCCATGTAGAACTATTTCTCATCAGAAGCATTTGGACAAAATATATTGTAACCAAAAAACAATAAAGTATAATTGGTATTATAAATTTAGGTTAATTTTAAATACTTGAAATAATAATTGTCACTTAAAATCCTTTTGAGTTGACTTTAGTTCAAATCCATGCTTAAAATTTCAGAAAGGAAAATTTAATCTTTACAAAAAGCAATAAAGCTTACCAAAAACTCCAGTAATTTTGAAAGAAAATATAAAATGAATTCAAATATCCTTCTAATATTTAATGTACTTTTTTGCATAAATGTTGCATTGATTACATGCATTCACAGGAGACAAAAATAATATGTCTAGACAGCTGATGGCTACATGAGTAGCCTGGAAGTTTTTAGGGTTCAGAACTGAATATATTTAGTTAGAAGTCTTTCTATATGATTTCACAATTAAGATACATTTTAAATTACATTTTGGATAGTGGCCAGCTCTTTTCAGAACTTTATTTATCATGTAAAAAAAATTCTAAGTACCTTTGAGTCATAGATGGCAGCAATTGTAACACTTCCTGTCAGAATTTTTATTTTAGGGAATATGTAAATTATCTTCTAATGGACAAACGTTTCTGAAAGTTATGAAGAATAGATAGTACTTTTGCCCATGGTTTCTCCTATAAAAAAATAATCTGCCTTGTTAATTCCAAAGTCATCATCCTTCATACATAGGGAAATATATTCCATAATGCTATACTATGAATAGTACATCTTCATCTCAGCAGATATGAAAGTTGTAGTCTAGCAAGAAATAGTTGGGGACAAGAATCTTGCATACTGATTTCAACACATTTACATTTCAGTCCAGGGTTCATTGACCATATCTCATCCCCTCACATCAAAAAGAAAGCAAGCAAATGAATATAAACAACAATAAACCTTGACTATATATACATTGGTTGAGTTCCAGGTAAGTACCATAATGCAATTCAACAGATAATGAAAAACCAATGACAAAGCTTCAGAGTGACTAACATTTCACAGTTGTTGTTGTTGAGTCACTCAATTGTGTCCAGTTCTTTGAGACCCCATGGACTACAGCACACCAGACTTCCCTGTCCTTCACTATCTCCACAACTTCTTAAATAGTTTAGCTAGTGTTCCGCACAACTTGGTATCCTTGAGGCAAAGCCATCCATAGGAGCTGATAGAGTTTATCCTTTCAATCAGACAAGGTGCAGTTAAATGGTAATTCCACTGAAAAGACACATGCTAATGGGAAATGCAAACTGCATATCTGAGAAACTAAAATGTATATATCATAAAAAAAAAGCATATAAAAATTAAAAAAACAAAACATAGTAGAGAGACCCACTGAAGTATGAAGCAATGGCTCCAAACAGTGGAGACCTAGGAAATAGCAGCAATGTGAAAAAGATTAATTTGTCCTAGATTAATCATGAATCTCTCTCTTTCAGTCTCTGCCACTGCCTTTGATTCTCTCTCTCGCCTTTATGAAACAAAGAGAGAGGAATTTGAAAATGATAGTTTTTCATGTGACTACTCTTAACCAGTCCACAAATAAAATTATCCCCATACATCTTAGAAATTGTGGGAAGCTTCATCTGAGTTAATAATGCAACATGAGATCTATAAACAAGTGCACTGATGTAATAGATATACATTTGACTTTTAAAATTTAATTTTCTCCTTTTAATATTTCTTGATGTGCTGGAAAATATTTGTGAAATATTAATCAATCTTTTTCCTGCTATTTTCTCCCATACTGTCCTTTTTGCCTTTTGCCGTGTTCAAACTACTATTAGTTTCTTTTTTTAATGCCCATTTCCTCAGGAGAGAGTTACATTAGATAAAAGTAATGCGAGGGTCTGGGAAACAAGGAACAGATGCTCAGTAGCCCAGAGAGTCATAAGAAAGTGTCAACACCATGGATAAGTTGGTGGAATCTGAGAATAGGAAGGTCAGTATGATACCTGGAGAATAAAACACCCCAGAAGCAGCGAGACCCCAGGGGAAAAAAAAGACATCTATTGTGTGTGGGTTTCCCAGGTGACATGGTGGTAGAGATGCAAGTTCGATACCTGAGTTGGGAAGATTCCCTGGAGAAGGAAATGGCAACCCTATCCAGTATTCTTGCCTGGAAAATTCCATGGGCAGAGGAGCCTGCAGGCACAGTTCATGGTGTTGGAAAGAGTTGGACATACCTGAACATGCACCGTTAGCAGTGCATGGGCAGACAGGGCTGTAGACCAAATTCTCAGAGAGAGTTCCAAGAGCTGGTGAGGAAGGAAAGCAGTCAGACAATTCCCATGATCACAAGAATGGCAGGTAAACAGAAGTACCCGCTGATCTAAAATAGTGTTAAAGACAGAAACATAGTTATATTTCTTTACATCTAATTTCCATGGACTGAGATTTGTATCCAGCTAATTTTCAAAATAATTATCACTTTAAAATGTCATCCTCCATCCATATGGCATTTCTGGGTTTAGCTGAGGAGTTAGAACATGGAATCTGACTGCTTCATTTCAAATCCTACCTCCTCTGCTTATGAGCTGAGGAAGTTATTTATCTGCTCTGTGCTTCAGTCTCCTAATTTAATAAAAATAACACCTACTTTCTAAAGTCATTATGAGAATTAATGTCAATATCTGTGCTACTTAAATACTTAATAATGAAACGAGAAATAATATATAAAAACAGATGACATCGAGAGATGGGGCTTCCAGTTCAAGATGGTGGAGAAGAAGGATGTGGACTCATCTCCTCCTGTGAGACCACTAAAATTGCAACTAGCAGTTGAAAAACCATAGACAGGAGGAAGACAGGGGAACCCGCCAAAAAATACACCCCACATTCAAAGATAAAAAAGAAGCTGCAAGAAGATGGCAGGAGGGGTGAAAACGATAAAATTAAATCCCTTAACTGCTGTCTGGGCAATCCACAATCTAGAAAACAGTAATACCAAGGAAGTTCTCTCACTGTTTTGAAGGTTCAGAGTCTCATGTCAGGCTTCCAAGCCTGGGGATCTGGAAAAAAGACTGAGAATCACCAGGGAATCTGACTTTGAAGACCAGTGGGATTTGATTATACAATATCCATAGGACTGGTTCACATACTGCTGAAGACTACCTTCAAGGATTTTGAGCATTACCTTGCTAGCATGTGAAATGACAGCATCTGTTTGCTAGTTTGAACATCCTTTGGCATTGCCTTTACTTAGGATTAAAATGAAAACTGACCCTTTCCAGTCCTGTGGCCCGTGCTGCTACTGCCGTTACTGCTAAGTCGCTTCAGTCATGTCCGACTCTGTGCGACCCCATAGACGGCAGCTCACCAGGCTCCCCCGTCCCTGGGATTCTCCAGGCAAGAATACTGGAGTGGGTTGCCATTTCCTTCTCCAATGCATGAAAGTGAAAAGTGAAAGTGAAGTCGCTCAGTCGTGTCCAACTCCTAGCAACCCTATGGATTGCACCCTACAAGGCTCCTCCATCCATTGGATTTTCCAGGCAAGAGTACTGGAGGGGTTGCCATTGCCTTTGCTGGCATATTGAGTGCAGCACTTTCACAGCATCCTTTTTTGGGATTTGAAATAGCTCAGCTGAAATTACATCACCTCCACTAGCTTTGTTCGTAGTAACACTTCGGTATGTGAACTGAGAACTTCCAGATGTACAAGCTGGATTTAGAAAAGGCAGAAGAACCAGAAATCAAAATGCTACCATCTGTTGGATCAGAGAAAAACAAGGGAATTCCAGAAAGACATGTACTTCTGCTTCACTGACTACACTAGAGCCTTTGACTCTGTGGATCACAATGAACTGTGGAAAATTCTTAAAGAGATGGGAATACCAGACCACCTCACCTGTCTCCTGAGAAACCTGTATGCAGGTCAAGAAGCAACAGTTAGAACCAGACATGCATGAAACAACAGACTGATTCTAAATTGGGAAAGGAGTATGTCAAGGTTATATACTGTCACCCTGCTTTTTTAACATATACAGAGTACATCATGCGAAATGCCAGGCTGGATGAATCACAAGCTGATATCAGAATTGCTGGGAGAAATATCAACAGCCTCAGATACGGAGATGATACCACTCTAACGGCAGAAAGCAAAGAGGAACTAAATAGCCTCTTGATAAGTGTCAAAGAGTAGAGTGAAAAAGCTGGCTTAAAACTCAATATTCAAAAACCTAAGATCATGGCATCTTGTCCCATCACTTCATGGTAAATAGATGGGGTAAAGTGACAGATATTATTTACCTGGGTTCCAAAATCACTATGGACGGTGACTGCAGCTATGAAATTAAAAGATGCTTGCTCCTTGGAAGAACAGCTATGATAAACCTAGACAGCATATTAAAAAGCAGAGACATCACTTTGCTGACAACGGTCCATATAGTCAAAGCTATGGTTTTTCCAGTAGTCATGTACAGATGTGAAAGTTGGCACCATAAAGAAGGTTGAGCACCAAAAAATTGATGGTTTCAAATTGTGGTGCTGAAGAAGACTCTTGAAATTCTCTTGGATAGCAAAGAGATCAAACCAGTCAATTCTAAAGGAACTGAACCTTGAATATTCATTGGAAGGATTGATAGTGAAGCTGAAGCTCCAGTACTTTGGCCACCTGATGTGATGATCAAACTCATTGCCAAAGACCCTTATCCTGGGAAAGATTGAGAGCAGGAGGAGAAGACGTCAACAGAGGATGAGATGGTTGGATGGCATCACTGACTCAGTGGACATGCATTTGAGCAAACTCCAGAAGATAGTGAAGGATGGGAAGCCTGGCATGCTGCAGTCCATGGGGTCACAAATAGTCAGACACAACTGAGCAACTGAACAACAACAACAACACAGGACAGGGGGAAACACAGACTCTACTCTTGGAGGGCACAAACAAAATCCTGTGCAAGCCAGGACCCTGGGGAAAGGAGTAGTGACCCCACAGGAGACTATACCAGACCTACTTGTTAGTGATGTAGGATCTCCTGTAGAGGTGTGGGTTGACAGTGACTTGCCATGGAGACAGGGGAACTGACATCATCAGTCCTGGAAGGGGCCCCTTGGCGTAAGTACTCTTGGAGGTTGCCATTATCCCTACCATAGAGCCTGTAGACTCCTCTCTGGGTCACCTCAGGCCAAACAACTAACAGGGAATGCGCATAGCCCCACCCATCAGTGGATAATTGGATTAAAGTTGCTGATCAGAGCAAGACCCCGTTTTTCCCACCACCAGTCCCTCCCATCAGAAAGCTTATACTAGCCTCTTAGCCTCATGCACTAAAGGGTAGACAGAAGAAGCAAAAAGAACCACAATCCCTCAGCAGCTAGAACCAAAACCACATCACAGAAAGTTAACCAGGATGAAAAAACAGAGGATTTTGTCCCAAATGAACAGACAAGATAAAACCCCAGAAAGATAACCAAATGACGTGGAAATAGACCAACCTTCCAGAAAAAAAGAATTCATAATAATGATAGTGAAGATGATTCAGAATCTTGGAACAGAATAGAGGCAAATATTGAGAAGATGCAAGAAATGTTTGCCAAAGGCCTAGAAGAACTAAAGAACAAACAAACAGAGATGAACAATACACTCTGCTGTGCTTAATCACTCAGTCATTTCCAACTCTTTGCGACCCCATGGACTATATCCCACTGTGTTCCTCTGTCCATGGGATTCTCCAGGCAAGAATACTGGAGTGGGTTCCCATGCCCTTCTCCAGGGGATCTTCTCAACCCAGGGACTGAACCCAGGTCTCCCACATTACAGCCAGATTCTTTACTGTCTGAGCCACCAGAACAGCCCAAGAATATTGGAGTGGGTAGCCTATCCATTTTCCAGGGGATCTTCCTGACTCAGGAATCGAACCAGGGCCCCCTGCATTGCAGGCAGGTTCTTTACCAGCTGAACTACCAGGAAGTCCAGAATCAAAAGCAGAATAACTGATGCAAATGAACAGATAAGTGACCTGGAGGACAGAATGGTGAAAATCACTGCTGCAGAACAGAATATAGAAAAAAGAAAGAAAGAAAAAAAAGAAGATAGCATAAGAGACCTCTGGTACAACATTAAATGCACCAACACTCACGGTATAGTTGTCCTGGAAGGAGAAGAGAGAGGGAAAGGATGTGAGAAAATATTTGAAGAAATAATAGCTGAAAACTTCCCTAATGTGGGAAAGGAAATAGTCAACTAAGACCAAGAAGCACAGAGAAGCCCAGGCAGGATAAACCCAAGGAGGAACACACTGAGACACATAGTAATCAAAATGATGAAAATTAAAGACAAATAAAATCTTAAAAGCATCAAGGAAAAAATTGCAAATAACATACAAGGGAACTCCCATGAGTTTATCAGGTGATTTCTCAATAGAAACTCTACAAGCCAGAAAAGAATGGCATGATATATTTAAAATGATAAAAGGGAAGAACCTGCAACCAAGAATACTCTACCGAGCAAGACTTTCCCACAGGTTTGATGGAGAAAGCAAAAGTTTTCCAGACAAGCAAAAGTTAAGAGAATTCAGCACCACTAAACCAGCTTTACAACAAATACTAAAGGAACTTCCTTAGGCAGGGAAGCAAAAGAGAAGAAAAGATCTACACAAAATAAACCCAAAACAATTAAGAAAATGGTAATAGGATTGGATTAAATGCACTAAATAAAAGACAGATTGGCTGGGCAGATGAGAACATGTGCATGTATGCAATTCCACTTACCACATCACTCTACTTAACCCCCCAAATTGTATGTAATTATTTTATATCACATCACTCTACTTAACCCCCCAAATTGTATGTAATTATTTTATATTGTTAGGTTAATCATGTTTCCATTATGGCTCGCAATTGTAATTATCTTTTATTTTTTATCTGGCTATTGATAGTGAAAACTGATAAACATCTTTTACTATTGTGTTATGTAACTATTATTCACTTAATACTATTGTATCATGATTTGTCAACAGAAAATAATAAAATTGTATATAACTAAAACTACCATTTAATAGAAAAACTTGTAATCATTTTTTAATCAGATGCATAACAGAATTATCTTAGAACTTTTTGAAAAATGCAAATGCCCAGGTAGTGCTATTTTTCTCCAAAGCTCCAGATGTATTTCTCGAGCATCCACGAGCAGCCATTTTAAACAAGGAGCAGCCATGTTTAAAAACAATTTGACTATATGATGTTCTTTTACTTTTATTTAGTGTGTTTCACTTTTTATGTTTCATATTCAGTGCTCATTTCATCTAGTTTATATTTTCCAGTTTCTCTGTCTCTTTTTGTTGTTGTTATTCTTTCTCAAGCCTTTATCAACTGTAGTAGAAAAGCTTCTCAGCCATTAAAAAGAATACATTCGAATCAGTTCTAATGAGGTGGATGAAACTGGAGCCTATTATACAAAGTGAAGTAAGCCAGAAAGATAAACACCAATACAGTATACTAACACGTATATATGGTATTTAGTTAATCGGTAAAGATAACCCTGTATGCAAGACATCAAAAGAGACACAGATAAATAGAACAGTATTATGGACTCTATGGGAGAGGGCGATGGCGGGATGATATGGGAGAATGGCATGAAAGCATGTAAATTATCATATGTGAAACGAATCGCCAGTCCAGGTTCGATACATGATACAGGGTACACGGGGCTGGTGCACCGGGATGACCTGGAGGGATGGGATGGGGCGGGAGGTGGGAGGGGGGGTTCTGGAAGGTGAAATCATGTACACTCATGGTAGATTCACGTCAATGTATGGCAAAACAAATACAATATTGTAAAGTTAAAAAATAGATAAATAAACTAATTTAAAAAAGAAAAAGAAAAGCTTCTGTATGCACACACACACATATATAGTATATATAATATAGTATATATATATTTTTAAAATATATTAATTTTTGCTTAGCTAAAAAAAAATGCATGACATTTTGGTTCCACTTGTTTGATTTTGTGTGAGTAGAATGCTAGATTTCTAATATATATAGTCACTCAAAACTTTGATATAGTTCCATGTATTTTAGCAACTAGTATTACTGATAAAAGTATGGGAAATTTATTATCTTAGTGATTTAAAGGCTTCCTTAATAGCTCAGTTGGTAAAAGAATATGCTTGCAGTGCAGGAAACCTGGGTTCGATCCCTGGATCGGGAAGATCCCCTAGAGAAGGAAATGGCAACCCACTCCAGTACTCTTGCCTGGAGAATTCCATGGACAGAGGAGCCTGGGGGGGCCTACAGCCCATGGGATAACAAAGAGTCGGACACGACTCTGTGACTAACTTTCACTTACTTTCAGTGATTAAAAAAAGAAATTTGAATGAGGCTTGAAACTTCTAATTCTTTTCTGAGAATATAAAGAAATGCTATGTTATAAAAAAAAAAAAACAAAAACAGAAAATTAACAAGTAATACAGTGTTATTAACTCATTACAGATTTTTTTTCCAAATTTCACAAAATTTTATGCTAGTGTCCATTGTTTTCTTACTTTATTCAAGACTCCACATTGTATTTAATTGCATTGAGCAGCTTCAGCTGCATGCAATAAATTCTGGTAAATTCTCTTTTCATTTTTATTCTATTACAAGTATTTTCTAATTTTCCTTGTTATGGCTTCTTAGATACACCCATTATTTAAAAGTGGACATTTAATTTCCAGATACATGGGATTTTGTTTAAAGTATCTTTAATATTAATCTCTCACTTTGATGCTAATTTCTCATTTAAATGCTTTCTTCTCTGCAATCACCCTCTGTGTTTTTTTCAGTCTAACTTTAGTGAGGCTTTTGATGGCTTAGTCGAGGATCTCTCTTGGTAAATGTCACATTGCACTTGAAAATATGTGGGTTATTTTCAAATATCTTTTGATATTGATTTCTAACATAATTCCACAGTAATAAGAGAACAGACTCTACAATTTCAATACCTTTAGACCATGACATTTTTTCACCTGGTTTTATGTCCTTGATATGTTCCACTGTCTTCTACTTTACAGTCTATGAGAAGTTGAATAGAATTTGTTTCCTACTGTCATGTAAAAATTACATAAATCCTAATTGTGTTGAATTGGTTCACAGAGTTTTCAGGTCTACTATATCCTTCTACTTCTCTGTATATTCATTCTGTTAATTTTTGAGAGTTTGATATTGAAACTCCAACTAAAACTTAATTTATCTACTTAAAAAGAGTGTAATATATAATGGAACTATATATAATCTTATTCTGTATTTTCCAAGTCTCCTGTAAATGTGTTATCTTACTTTCATAATTAAAAAATAATTTAAAAAAATAGGTGACATCAAAAATGAAGAAACTGAACAAGTTTGCTCAAGGATAGTACAAATGCTAAATAAAGCATTGTGGAGAGCAGGGTAAGGGAATGCACAAATCAAATTCCAAAACCGTGCCAGTCATAACTACATTCCTTCATTAAAGTTCCCCATCATGTATTGAGAAAAAGGTGCGGAAAAGTAAGACATTTAAATACAACATCACCATTCATAAACCATCACTGTTAACAATGTGATGCCCTTTACGATATATACTTTTAAAAATTATTATTCTTTAACATATATCATAATAACCATTTTATTGTATAACAATATATGTGTACTTTATATTGTTTATACTATTTTTCACCTAACACCACTATAAAATCATTTTAATATTTATATGTAAATGTTTACCTCATTTTTAATTCAAACACTATGAATTTTTTATCTTGATTATGAATAAATAATGCCAAATTACTTTCTAGATCTTGCCATTTTACAATAAGTAGATATTTATTATCTGGAAACATGTCTTAAATGCTCTTTTCCACCAGTACAGTATAGTACATTTTCCTCCCTATATTCTAATTACTTTTTTGAATATCTCAAAGAGTCTCAAAACTAACTGCTTCTCTGACAGGAATTTGTGATATTACATAAGGCAGTATGAGTCTGACACCTGCTGGCTACCTGTGAAGTTGCATTATTACCAGTTTAAATTTAAATTGTAATTTCACTTTACAGAACAAGGAGAATTTGGTCTCAGTGTTTCTTTGTGATGTAAAGATCATTTGTCATTTTTGGCAGGTATTTTGGATTCTAATTTGCTTAACAAACTTATTTATTACTTCATATTTTTGATTCTTGAAATGGGTCAATATTTTAAGTTGAAGCTTAAGAAAGACTTAAAACTCAATATTACTTAAATTTTATTAAAAACCATCATTTGATAATATTTTAAGTTAATATCAAATATAATATCTTAGCAATCTTTTGTAAATTAATATTACCAAATCGATTATTCTTTAAAACATTTTTTAAAACAAAGAAGTATTGCTCCACCATTCAAATAGAAAATAAAACTCCCATTCAGGAATTTTTTTTATTAGTTTCTAAAGCTGAAACCCATCAGCTTACCAGTATTGTAATTATAATGGCAGTATATCAGTATTTTGATCTTTGCACTACTTAGAATTTTTTTCCCCCCACAAAATCATTAGCATCTTTACTTTTCATAGTGCTTTGAGTACATCCTGATTTATTTAATCACCCACCTTTTTATTTAAGTGCTCCCTATTTCCATTTTTGCTTGACTCAAAATTAAACAAATTAATCATTTATCATAGATATTTTATTTTAAAAATGTAGACATTCTTACACTTCAGAGATTTAAAGTAGTGTCCAAGATGAATGTTCTTTGGGCATTTAAAACTAGTATTAAATATATGTAAATTATAACGCCAACTAAGTATGAGATTTATGTTGTGAATCCAAAATATTTCTAATGGACAACTATTCATTTGATCTGCATTTGTGTGAAAAACTGACCTAAGCATAAGAAGGAATGAGACACAGTTGTCTCGTTTCTTGCACTGAAAAATACCATTTTTTGTGGAGATGAGATGCAAATGACCATTTATAATGCAAAGCAGAAGTAAATCACTGAATGGAAAAGGTCAAAGAAAGATGTGACTTCCAGAAAGAATATTCAAGGAAGGCTTCATTTATAGCAAGTAAATTTAAAATGGAGGTATGAATAGTGGGAGACTTTAATACTCCACTCACACATATGGATAGATCAACTAAACAGAAAATTAACAAGGAAACACAAACTTTAAATGATACAATAGACAAATTAGATTTAATTGATATTTACAGGAGTTTCCACCCCAAAACAATCAATTTTACCTTTTTCTCAAGTGCACATGGAACTTTCTCCAGGATAGATCACATCCTGGGCCATAAATCTAGCCTTGGTAAATTCAAAAAAATTGAAATCATCCCAGCCATCTTCTCTGACCACAATGCAGTAAGATTAGACCTCAATTACAGGAAAAAAACTATTAAAAGTTCCAACATATGGAGGCTAAACAACACGCTTCTGAATAACCAACAAATCACAGAAGAAATCAAAAAAGAAATAAAATTATGCATAGAAACGAATGAAAATGAAAACACAACAACCCAAAACCTATGGGACACTGTAAAAGCAATACTAAGGGGAAGGTTCATAGCAATACAGGCGTACCTCAAGAAACAAGAAAAAAATCAAATAAATCAACTAACTCTACACCTAAAGCAACTAGAGAAGGAAGAAATGAAAAACCCCAGGGTCAGTAGAAGGAAAGAAATCTTAAAAATTAGGGCAGAAATAAATGCAAAAGAAACAAAAGAGACCATAGCAAAAATCAACAAAACTAAAAGCTGGTTTTTCGAGAAGATAAACAAAATTGATAAGCCATTAGCCAGACTCATCAAGAAACAAAGGGAGAAGAATCAGATCAACAAAATTAGAAATGAAAATGGAGAGATCACAACAGACTCCACAGAAATACAAAGGATCATAAGAGACTACTACCAACAGCTATATGCCAATAAAATGGACAACTTGGAAGAAATGGACAAATTCTTAGAAAAGTATAACTTTCCAAAACTGAACCAGGAAGAAATAGAAGATCTTAACAGACCCATCACAAGCACGGAAATCGAAACTGTAATCAGAAATCTTCCAGCAAACAAAAGCCCAGGACCAGACGGCTTCACAGCGGAATTCTACCAAAAATTTAGAGAAGAGCTAACACCTATCCTACTCAAACTCTTCCAGAAAATTGCAGAAGATGGTAAACTTCCAAACTCATTCTATGAGGCCACCATCACCCTAATTCCAAAACCAGACAAAGATGTCACAAAAAAGGAAAACTACAGGCCAATATCACTGATGAACATAGATGCAAAAATCCTTAATAAAATTCTAGCAAACAGAATCCAACATCATATTAAAAAGATCATACATCATGACCAAGTGGGCTTTATCCCAGGAATGCAAGGTTTTTTTAACATCCGCAAAACAATCAATGTAATACACCACATTAACAAATTGAAAGAAAAAAACCATATGGTTATCTCAATAGATGCAGAAAAAGCCTTTGACAAAATTCAGCATCCATTTATGATCAAAACCCTCCAGAAAGCAGGAATAGAAGGAACATATCTCAACATAATAAAAGCTATATATGACAAACCCACAGCAAACATTATCCTCAATGGTGAAAAATTGAAAGCATTTCCCCTAAAGTCAGGAACAAGGCAAGGATGCCCACTTTCACCACTACTATTCAACATAGTTTTGGAAGTTTTGGCCACAGCAATCAGAGCTGAAAAAGAAATAAAAGGAATACAGATAGGAAAAGAAGAAGTAAAACTCTCACTGTTTGCAGATGACATGATCCTCTACATAGAAAACCCTAAAGACTCTACTAGAAAATTACTAGAGCTGATCAATGAATATAGTAAAGTTGCAGGATATAAAATTAACACACAGAAATCCCTTGCATTCTTATACTCCAATAATGAGAAAACAGAAAGAGAAATTAAGGAAACAATATCATTCACCATTGCATCAAAAAGAATAAAATACTTAGGAATATATCTACCTAAAGAAACAAAAGACTTATATATAGAAAACTATAAAACACTGATGAAAGAAATCAAAGAGGACACAAGCAGATGGAGAAATATACCATGTTCATGGATTGGAAGAATTAATATAGTGAAAATGAGTATTCTACCCAAAGCAATCTACAGATTCAATGCAATCCCTATCAAGCTACCAATGGTATTTTTCACAGAACTAGAACAAATCATCTCACAATTTGTATGGAAATATAAGAAACCTCGAATAGCCAAAGCAATCTTGAGGAAGAAGAATGGAACTGGAGGAATCAACCTGCCTGACTTCAGGCTCTACTACAAAGCCACAGTCATCAAGACAGTATGGTATTGGCACAAAGATAGAAATATAGATCAATGGAACAAAATAGAAAGCCCAGAGATAAACCCACGCACCTATGGACACCTTATCTTCAACAAAGGAGGCAAGAATATACAATGGAGAAAAGACAATCTCTTTAACAAGTGGTGCTGGGAAAACTGGTCAACCACTTGTAAAAGAATGAAACTAGAACACTTCCTAACACCGTACACAAAAATAAACTCAAAATGGATTAAAGATCTAAACGTAAGACCAGAAACAATAAAACTTCTAGAGGAAAACATAGGCAAAACACTCTCCGACATAAATCACAGCAGGATCCTCCATGACCCACCTCCCAGAATATTGGAAATAAAAGCAAAAATAAACAAATGGGACCTAATTAAAATTAAAAGCTTTTGCACAACAAAGGAAACTATAAACAAGGTGAAAAGACAGCCTTCAGAATGGGAGAAAATAATAGCAAATGAAGCAACAGACAAACAATTAATCTCAAAAATATACAAGCAACTTCTGCAGCTGAATTCCCAAAAAATAAACGACCCAATCAAAAAATGGGCCAAAGAACTAAACAGACATTTCTCCAAAGAAGACATACAGATGGCTAACAAACACATGAAAAGATGCTCAACATCACTCATTATTAGAGAAATGCAAATCAAAACCACAATGAGGTACCATTTCACACCAGTCAGAATGGCTGCTATCCAAAAGTCTACAAGCAATAAATGCTGGAGAGGGTGTGGAGAAAAGGGAACCCTCTTACACTGTTGGTGGGAATGCAAACTAGTACAGCCACTATGGAGAACAGTGTGGAGATTCCTTAAAAAACTGGGAATAGAACTGCCATATGACCCAGCAATCCCACTGCTGGGCATATACACCGAGGAAACCAGAATTGAAAGAGACGCGTGTACCCCAATGTTCATCGCAGCACTGTTTACAATAGCCAGGACATGGAAGCAACCTAGATGTCCATCAGCAGACGAATGGATAAGGAAGCTGTGGTACATATACACAATGGAATATTACTCAGCCATTAAAAAAAATACATTTGAATCGGTTCTACTGAGATGGATGAAACTGGAGCCCATTATACAGAGTGAAGTAAGCCAGAAAGAAAAACAACAATACAGTATACTAATGCATATATATGGAATCTGAAAGATGGTAACGATAACCCTATATGCGAGACAGAATAAGAGACACAGATGCATGGAACAATTTTTATGGACTCTGAGGGAGAAGGTGAGGGTGGGACGTTCTGGGAGAATGGCATTGAGACATGTGTATTGTCATATGTGAAACAGAGCACCATTCCATGTTCGATGCATGTGACAAGGGCTCAGGGCCGGGGCAATGGGATGATCCAGAGGGATGGGATGGGGAGGGAGGTGGGTGGGGGGTCCGGGAAGGGGAACACATGTAAACCCATGGCTGATTCATGTCAATGTATGGCAAAAACTATTACAATATTGTAAAGTAATTAGCCCCCAACTAAAATAAATAAATTTATTAAAAAAAATAAAATAAAATAAAATAAAATGGAGGTATGAATTCCATGTTTCTTCTTTCACCCATTCTATTTCTACATGTTAGCAAAATTATGATTTTTATGATCTGAATCATATGAGAAACCTATGAGGTACTGTTACTAGACATTGAAGTGGAATTAGGTGGAATTTGCTGCATAATTTCCTATGATTATTTAAAAAAGATTTGTGGCACATTGTGGTCAAAGGAATACTAGTAGGTCTGGCTTTCTGCAGATATGGTTATTTTTCCCAGATTTACTTATTCCTTGCAAGATCACATTCACTCCACACATTACACAATCACTGCCTCTGTTATGACATATTAATAAAGACACACATATTATGACACATTAATAAAGATACAGTGTGGCTTTCAAGTAATAGAAGGAATTTTATGAAGATGCTCAACATACAAAGTAGCTTAAATTGCAGCTCCTGTGTTAAACCATGTGGGAAGAAGCCTGTGAAAGAGCTGGTCAGATTTCCCCAACACTTACCTTCACTCTTGCTTCCTCTCACTAAAACTTGCCCTTCTTAGAGGAGCTATAGCAGAAAGAAAAAAGCAGCCTCTGACCTTAGAGAACCAACCTGACACCACAGCCACAGTGGTTTTAGAAGCTGCCTGGGTGCTCATGTTCTTGTCTTGTTGGACAAAAAGAATCTCAGAACAAGAAGGTCACTCTTCAACCATGAAGCTGTGTGACAAAGCAAGACTGCTTAATTAGTTTTGTCTAAGCAGAGAAAAAATAAGATCACTAAGCAAACAGCAAAATATCTAATAGCTTCCTCTCCAAGCTAATATGACTACATTGAGTATATTTCTTCTTTAGAATGATATACTGTATAGTAATATACTTTATGCTCACTTGAACCCTTCCTCCAATCACCTAACTAAAACTCAAGTCTTGTAATAAGTTCTTTCCAACACACTCTTTTTGAGACCCCCATGGTTTCCTATGGTGTATGCGCTTCCAATGTGTGCTACTGGTGGTCTTTGATGGAGAAGTACAATTAACTTTTATGTTAATCTTGTATCCTGCAAACTTAACTCATGAATTAATTTTTCTAGGTGTTATATTTGGTTGTTTTGCCAATTCAACAATTTTCTGTTGACTGTCATATTGCCCACAAATAAAGAGTTTTGCATTTTCCTTTCCAGTCTGAGCACCTTTTATTTTTTGTATTGCACTGGCTAGCTGTTGAATAGAAGTGCTCAGAGTATAAATCTGTGTTCCTGATCCTAGAGGGAAAGTAGTTTCTCACTATTAAGTGCAATATTAATTGTAGTTTTAATTGATGCCATTTATTAAAGTTAAGAAAGTTCCTTTCTGTTTTTACTTTCAAGAGAGTTTAAATTGGAAGTGATTGTTGGAATTTTTTGAAATGCTTTTTCCTGCATGTATTAAGATGCTCATATACTTCTCTCTTTTAGTTTGTTACTAAGGTAAGTTGATTAATTTTTTAATATTAAACAATCTTTGCATTTTGGGGGTAAATCCAGTTTGGTCTTCCCAGGTGGCGCTAATGGTAAAGAACTTGCCTGCTAATGCAGGAGACATAAGCGACGCGGGTTCGATCCCTGGGTCGGGAAGATCCACTGGAGGAGGGCATGACAACCCATTCCAGTATTCTTGCCTGGAGAATCCTGGTGGAGCCTGGTGGACAGAGAACAGAGGAGCCTGGTGGGTGGCAGTCCATAGGGTCACAAAGAGTCAGACACGACTGAAGCAACTTAGCACATGCATTTGATCGTGATGTGTTATTCTTTTAAAATATTGTTGGATTTGATTTAGGTGAAATTTTGTTAAGAATTTTTCATGCATATCATGAGAGATGTTGGTCTATAGTTTGTTCAGTTTTTATTGTTTTTATTGTAACCTCCCTGTCTAGTTTGGATATTAGGGTGATATTTGCCTCATAAAATAGTTTAGAAGCAACTCCTCCACTCCTGTTTTCTGTAAGCATTTTTTTCTTCCCTATTCGATATTTTTACTACTGTTGTTTCCTAAGACAAATATGCTGTCATCTTTATTTTTATTTCTTCATATGTAACTTGGTCCCCAATCTGCCTGGAAGAAGGGGAGGACTTTTAATATTTATCTCTATATCAGTGATTTTTTACAATTTTATTATGTGACCTCTTCGCTCTCATCTCTGTCTGCTTCTTCTGCTCACTGTTATGTAGCCACACTGATTTGTTGGCTGTTTTTCTGAGTATTCCAAGTATACTCCAACCTCAGAACATTATGCTGACTGTTTTCTATGCTGAGAAAAATTTTTATATGGGTCTTCACCTCCTTCAAATTTTTACTCAAATAGCACTTTTTCACTGATGCCGAATGATCATCCCATTTAAATGACAAATCTCCTGGCACTTCCATACCACCTTTCTTACCAGCAGTATAATTTTCCGTAACACTCATCACTTTCTAACTTTCCATACAATTAATACATTTTTATGTTTCTCTTCTGCTTCCCCAACTGGAATGTAAGCCATAAGAGAGCAAGAAACTTTGTCTGTTTTGTTTACTGTTGTATACTTAGAATCCAGAATAATGTCTAGAAAAATGCCTAGAATAGTCTATTGTCAGAAAATATTGTTGAAAGAATTAATTAATTATTGAACAAATGAAGACTAAGTTAAATTTATGCTTTGAAAATAATATTTGAAATAATAATTCATTTTGGTTACAATCCATCTGTACTATGATATACCTGATTTTATCTTTGTCTAAAGTGAAAGAAAAGTGAGAGCACTCAGTCGTGTCCAACTCTTTGCAACCCCATGGACTGTAGCCCACCATACTCCTCCATCCTTGGAATTTTCCAGGCAAGGGTACTGGAATGGGTTGCCATTTCCTTCTCCAGGGGATCTTCCTGACCCAGGAATCGAACTCAGGTCTCCCACATTGCAGGCAGACGCTTTACCATCTGAGAGCCACCAGGGAAGCCCCAGTAAAACATCCTGGTGGTGGGAATGTGTTTCAGTCCAGGCTTATTCATTTTGCTTCACATTTACCCCATTGCAATATTTTCCCCTTCACTTTAGTAACTACAGTCATGTCCAATTCTTTGTGACCCCATCGATTGTAGTCTGCCAGGCTCCTCTGTCCACAGGATTCTCCAGGCAAGAATACTGGAGTAGGTTGTCATGCCCTTCTCCTGGGGATTTTCCTGACCTAGGGATCTTTGTCTACCTTGCAATTAATAAGGCCTTGTTGTTGTTCAGTCACCCAGTCATGTCCAACTCTTTGTGACCCCATGGACTACAGCACACTAGGTTTCCCTGTCCTTCACTATCTCCCAAAGTTTGCTGAAACTCACGTTCATTGAGTCAGTGATGCCATTGAACCATCTTATCCTCTGTTTCCCACTTCTTACGCTGCCCTCAATCTTTCCCAGCATCAGGGTCTTTTCCAGTGAGTCGGCTCTTTGCATCAAGTAGTCAAAGTACAAATAAGTGGCCAAAGTACAAATATTAAGGCCAGATAAGGCCTTAATACATATTTATTGAATAAATGAATAACAAATTCTGCATTATGTATTTAAAGAGGTCCACATGTTAATGTGATGTTTTAGCTGACAAATCTAGTAAAATCCAAATTGACTGGTAATTTAATTTCTAGGGCATTAACAATTTTGTATATTCATTGTTAGCAATTTTAACTGAAATGTTCTTTTGGCATTGAATGTTCATTTTGGAAAATATTAGAACAGTTGCAGTATAATAAAAAAAATTTTATATTAGAGTCAGAAGAAAGAAAGACAGCATTAACTCGTGTCCGACTCTTGCGACCCTAAAGACTGTAGCCCACCAGGCTCCTCTGTCCATGGAATTCTCCAGATAAGGATTCTGGAGTGGGTTGCCATTTCCTTTCTAGGGGACCTTCCCAACCCAGGAATCAAACTCAGGTCTCCAGCACTGCAGGCAGATTCTTTACTGACTACGTGGGAAGAGTCAGAAGACCTAAACTCAAGTCCAGTTTTGCTACTTTCTAGACCTGTGACCAAGGAAAATTTCTTTTTTTTTCTTTCTTTTTTTTTTTTTTCCATTTATTTTAATTGGAGGCTATTTACTTTACAATATTGTGGTGGTTTGTGCCATACATTTACATGAATCAGCCATGGGTGATTCATGTGTTCCCCATCCTGATCCTCCCTCCCCATCCCATCACTCAGGGTCTCCTAGTGCACCAGCCCTGGACACCCTGTCTCATGCATTGAACCTGGACTGGCAATCTAGTTCACATGTGATAATATACATGTTTCAGTGCTATTCTCTCAAATCATCCCACCCTCGCCTTCTCCCACAGAGTCCAAAAGTGTTCTTTACATCTGTGTCTCTTTTGCTGTCTCACGTATAGGGTCATCGTTACCATCTTTCTAAATTCCATATATATGCATTAATATACTGTATTGGTGCTTTTCTTTCTGGCTTACTTCACTCCATGTAATAGGCTCCAGTTTCATCCACCTCGTTAGAACTGATTCAAATGCATTCTTTTTAATGACTGAGTAGTTTTCCGTTATGTATATATACCACAGCGTTCTTATCCATTCATCTGCTGATGGACATCTAGGTTGCTTCCATGTCCTGGCTATTATAAACAGTGCTGCAATGAACATTGGGGTATATGTGTCTCTTTCAAGTCTGGTTTCCTCAGTGTGTATGCCCAGCAGTGGGATTGCTGGGTCGTATGGCAGTTCTATTCCCAGTTTTTTAAGGAATCGCCACACTGTTCTCCATAGTGGCTGTACTAGTTTGCATTCCCACCAACAGTATAAGAGGGTTTCCTTTTCTCTGCAAACTGTCCAGCATTTATTGTTTGTAGACTTTTTGATAGCAGCCATTCTGACCAGCATGTGATGGTACCTCATTGTGGTTTTGATTTGCATTTTTCTGATAATGAGTGATGTTGAGCATCTTTTCATGTGTTTGTTAGCCATCTGTATGTCTTCTTTGGAGATATGTCTGTTTAGTTCTTTGGCCCGTTTTTTGATTGGGTCGTTTATTTTCTGGAATTGAGCTGCAAGAGTTGCTTGTATATTTTTGAGATTAATTCTTTGTCAGTTGCTCAATTTGCTATTATTTTCTCCCATTCTGAAGGCTGTCTTTTCACCTTGCTTATCGTTTCCTTCATTGTGCAAAAGCTTTTAAGTTTAATTAGGTCCCATTTGTTTATTTTTGCTTTTATTTCCATTACTCTGTGAGGTGGGTCATAGAGGACCCTGCTATTATTTATGTCAGAGAGTGTTTTGCCTATGTTTTCTTCTAGGGGTTTTATAGTTTCTGGTCTTACATTTAGATCTTTAATCCATTTTGAGTTTGTTTTTGTGTATGGTGTTAGTAAGTGTTCTAGTTTCATTCTTTTACAAGTGGTTGACCAGTTTTCCCAGCACCACTTGTTAAAGAGATTGTCTTTTCTCCATTGTATATTCTTTCCTCTTTTGTCAAAGATAAGGTGTCCATATGTGCATAGATTTATCTCTGGGCTTTCTATTTTGTTCGACTGATCTATGTTTCTGTCTTTGTGCCAGTACCATACTGTCTTGATGAATCTTGCTTTGTAGTATAACCTGAAGTCAGGCAGGTTGATTCAGCCAATTCCATTCTTCTTTCTCAAGATTGCTTTGGCTATTCAAAGTTTTTCCTATTTCCATACAAATTGTGAAATTATTTGTTCTAGTTCTCTGAAAAATACTATTGATAGCCTGATAGGGATTGCATTGAATCTATAGATTGCTTTGGGTAGTATACTCATTTTCACTGTATTGAGTCTTCTGATCCATGAACATGGTATATTTCTCTATCTATTTGTGTCATCTTTGATTTCTTTTCATCAGTGTTTAGTTTCCTACATATAGGTCTTTTGTTTCTAGGTAGATTTATTCCTAAGTATTTTATTCTTTTCATAACAATGGTGAATGGAATTGTTTCCTTAGTTTCTCTTTCTGTTTTCTCATTGTTAGTGTATAGAAATGCAAACGATTTCTGTGTGTTAATGTTATATCCTGCAACTTTACTATATTTGTTGATTAGCTCTAGTAATTTTTAGGTGGTCTCTTCAGGGTTTTCTATGTAGAGGACCATGTCATCTGCAAACAGTGAGAGTTTTGCTGCTTCTTTTCCAATCTGGATTCCTTTTATTTCTTTTTCTTCTCTGATTGCTGTGGCTAAAACTTCCAAAACTATGTTGAATAGTGAATAGTAATGGTGACAATGGGCACCCTGCTCTTGTTCCTGACTTTAGGGGAAATGCTTTCAATTTTTCACCGTTGAAGATAATGTTTCCTGTGGGTGTATCATATATGGCTTTTATTATGTTGACTTATGTTCCTTCTATGCCTGCTTTCTGGAGGGTTTTTTATCATATGGTTTTTATCTTTCAGTTTGTTAATGTGGTGTATCAGTGATTGATTTGCAAATATTGAAGAATCCCTGCATCCCTGGGATAAAGCCCACTTGGTCATGATGTATGATCTTTTTAATATGTTGTTGGATTCTGTTTCCTAGAATTTTGTTGAGGATTTTTGCATCTATGTTCATCAGTGATATTGGCCTGTAGTTTCCTTTTTTTGTGGAATCTTTGCCTGGTTTTGGTATTAGGGTGATGGTGGCCTCATAGAATGAGTTTGGCAGATTACCTTACTCTGCAATTTTCTGGAAGACTTTGAGAAGGATAGGTGTTAGCTCTTCTCTAAAATTTTGGTAGAATTCACCTGTGAAGCCATCTGGTCCTGGGCTTTTGTTTGTTGGAAGATTTTTTATTACAGTTTTGATTTCTGTGCTCCTGATGAGTCTGTTCAGATTTTCTATTTCTTCCTGGTTCAGTTTTGGAAAATTATAATTTTCTAAAAATTTGTCCATTTCTTCCAAGTTGTCCAATTTATTGGCATATAGTTGCTGATAGTAGTCTCTTATGATCCTTTGTATTTCTGTGTTGTCTGTTTTGATTTCTCCATTTTCATTTCTAATTTTGTTGATTTGATTCTTATCCCATTTTTCTTGACGAGTCTGGCTAATGGTTTTTCTATTTTATTTATCTTCTCAAAGAAACAGCTTTTAGCTTTGCTGATTTTTGCTATAGTCTCCTTTGTTTCTTTTTCATTTATTTCTGCCCTAATTTTTATGATTTGTTTCCTTCTACTAACCCTGGGGTTCTTCATTTCTTCATTTTCTAGTTGCTTTAGGTGTAGAGTGAGGTTATTTATTTGATTTCTCTCCTGTTTCTTGAGGTAGGCTTGTATTGCTATGAATCTTCCCATTCGCACTGCTTTTACTGAATCGCATTGGTTTTGGGTTGTTGTGTTTTCATTTTCATTCGTTTCAATGCTATTTTGATTTCTTTTTTAACTTCTTCTGTGATTTGTTGGTTATTTAGAAACATGTTCCTTAGTCTCCATATGTTTGTATTTTTAGTAGTTTTTTTCCTGTAGTTTGCATCTAATCTTACCGTATTGTGATCAGAAAAGATGCTTGAGATGATTTCATTTTTTTTTGAATTTACCAAGGCTAGATATATGGCCCAGGATGTGATCTCCCCTGGAGAGGATTCCCTGTGCACTTGAGAAAAAGGTGAAATTCATTGTTTGAGGGTGAAATGTCCTATAGTTATCAATTAGGTCTAACTGGTCCATTGTATCTTTTAAAGTTTGTGTTTCCTTGCTAATTTTCTGTTTAGTTGATCTATCCATAGGTGTGAGTGGGGTGTTAAAGTCTCCCACTGTTATCATGTTACTGTTAATTTCCCCTTTCATACTTGTTAGCATTTGCCTTACATATTGCAGTGCTCTTATATTCAGTGCATATATATTTATAATTGTTATAACTTCTTCTTGGATTGACCCTTTGATCATTATGTAGTGTCCTTCTTTGTCTCTTTTTACAGCCTTTATTTCAAAGTCTATTTTATCTGTTATGAGTATTGCTACTCCTGCTTTCTTTTGGTCTTCATTTGTATGAAATATCTTTTTCCAGCCCTTCACTTTCAGTCTGTATGTGTCCCTAGGTTTGAGGTAGGTCTCTTGTAGAGAGCATATATAGGGGTCTTGTTTTTATATCCATTCAGCCAGTCTTTGTCTTTTGGTTGGGGCATTCAATCCATTTACATTTAAGGTAATCATTGATAAGTATGATCCCATTGCCATTTACTTGTTGTTTTGGGTTCGGGTTTATACACCTCTTCTGTGTTTCCTATCTAGAGAAGATCCTTTAGCATTTGTTGAGGAGCTGGTTTGGTGGTGCTGAATTCTCTGAACTTTTGCTTGTCTGTAAAGCTTTTGATTTCTCCTTCATATTTGAAGGAGATCCTTGCTGGGTACAGTAGTCTGGGTTGTAGGTTTTTCTCTTTCATCACTTTAAGTATGTCCTGCCATTCCCTTCTGGCTTGAAGAGTTTCTGTTGAAAGATGAGCTGTTATCCTTATGGGGATCCCCTTGTGAGTTATTTGTTGTTTTTCCTTTGCTGCTTTTAATATTTGCTCTTTGTGTTTGATCTTCATTAATTTGATTAATATGTGTTTTGGAGTGTTTTGCCTTGGGTTTATTCTGTTTGGGACACTCAGGGTTTCTTGGACTCGAGTGGCTATTTCTTCCCCTTTTTAGGGAAGTTTTCAACTATTATCTCCTCAAGTATTTTCTCATGGCCTTTCTTTTTGTCTTCTTCTTCTGGGACTCCTGATTCGAATGTTGGGGCATTTAACATTGTCCCAGAGGTCTCTGAGGTTGTCCTCATTTCTTTTAATTCTTTTTTTTCCCTCTCTGCTTCTTTTATTTCCACCATTCTGTCTTCTACCTCATTTGTCCTATCTTCTGCCTCAGTTATTTTACTGTTGTTTCCCTCCAGAGTGCTTTTGATCTCAGTTATTGCATTATTTGTTATTGATTGACTCTTTTTTATTTCCTCTAGGTCCTTGTTAAACTTTTTTTGCATCTTCTCAATCCTTGTCCCCAGACTATTTATCTGTAACTCCATTTTGTTTTCCAGATGTTGGATCATTTTTACTATCATTATTCTGAATTCTTTTTCAGGTAGACTCCCTATCTCCTCCTCTTTTGTTTGGTTTGCTGGGCTTTTATCATGTTCCTTCACCTGCTGAATATTTCTCTGCCTTTTCATCTTGTTTAGGTTGCTGTGTTTGGGTTGGCCTTTCTGTATGCTGGAAGTTTGTAGTTCCAAGGAAAATTTCTTAAACTTTCTGTCAGTTTTCTTAACCCTATAATGAGGACAGTGAATTATAAGTTCAGGTTCTTCCCAAATCTAATCCACTACAATAAATCACCTATCCAAACTCAAAGGTGTACAGGATAAGATAGTGCTTTGTAGCCAGGCAAAGTTAGTATTATGGTATAATTGTCCCCAGTGATGACTCCAATGCATTCTGAGTTCCCAAATTGCCTCCTGAGTCATCCCAAGTGTTCTAAGGTTAACTTCCAATCTTACCAAGGCATTAAAATGTGCACCCATATGTGCAAACACACACAGATACACACACACACACACACATTCTCTCTCTCTCTCTCTCTCTCTCTCTCTCTGTCTTAGGGAGTTCTAACTAAGTAACTTTACAAGTCTTTCATTTTTCCTTGTCCCAGAGCTGTTTCATTTGCTGATCCTGCTATTAGGCCTTTTTGGGTTTTTTGAGAATAGATATATACTAGGACATACTGTTCTAACAATAGCATGTCTATAACTTAGTTATCCACATGTCTTATAATTGCTACTCAGATCTACAAAATACATAATTTGGGAGATTTTCTTGTCATCTGAAATAATTACTACCCATCACATTATGGATGCCTTCCTCCTCTGTTGCTCTCTGCTCTGTCATTCCCTTCAATTGTTTTCTGTTGGATTTACATCCTTGAGGTGGAAGGTTGTTAGGCTATACAGTACTTGACAGGAAGAAAACAGTTCTCCAAACAAGGACCCTCCACATCCTGCAGACCAAATATCCCAATTAATCCAAGGACAGTTTGCTTAAAGCTACTTAAAACTACCTTTTCTAGCCATCATTTCATAAAATAAAAGATACTGTAATAGCAAAATATAGGAAAAGCATAATGTCAGAATGAAGGACAATGCTGTACGTTTAGTATGTATACTTTCCTGGACAGCTCACTATATTGATTTTTTTTTTAAGAAATGACTAAGTGCTCACTTAGTCACAGTATGCTCACAGTTGTCTGGGAGTCTGTGCTTTATGATACTCTGTGAGCCTCCTAACCAAATACCCCACATGATGTGTGAATCATTTCAGCTCATCATGTGAGGGTGACACTTGAATTCCCCACAGATTGAGAGAGAAAATCACCAAAATGATAACATTCAAAGTGGCCATTAAGGAACTCAGGATATGTGGGGAAAGAATGACTCTAGAAGAAAACTCAGGTACATTCTGTCATTCTGTAGGCTTATCTCTTGTCTCTTATCCCCAGAGATCCGATTTGGATGAATGTAACAGCACCCATTCTGGAAGCATAGATGTATATGGACAATGGCTCTGTTTTCTCTGTTTCCTTTTCGCTACTTACATTTTATTGCCCTCCACCTTCATCACCATATTCTTCAAATAGAAACATGGAAGAGGAGAGATGGAGGAAGGGAAAGAGGATGGTAACATTAGAGTGTAGTTATCAAAGCAAGACACAGGGCACATGTAGTTGCTTTGAACATTCCTATCCACTGTTAAAGAGCTGTATCCTATTTTGAGTCTTCATCAAATCAAGAGAACCTCAAGTATTAATGAATGAATGAAAATAAATAGATTTATGGACATGAGGAGAGGGGAAGAGAGGGTGAGATTTATGGAAAGAGTAATGGAAACTTACATTACCATATGTAAAATAGATAGCCAATGGGAATTTTCTGTATGGCTCAGGAAACAGACAGAGGCTCTGTATCAACCTGGAGGGGTGGGATGGAGAGGTAGATGGGAGGGAGGTTCAAAAAGGAGGGGATTTATGTATACCTATGGCTGATTTATGTTGAGGTTTGACAGAAAACAACAAAATTCTGTAAAGCAATTATTCTTCAATTAAAAAATAAATAAATTTTTTAAAAAAGAAAAAAATAATAAATAAATAAATAGATTTATTTTACCATTCCATATTTCTGCAACATGGTATATACGAAGAGATGATTACTCTGGGGAAGAGTAGGATTTGTACTTAAGATAAAGAAGAAGAGGGAGGTTTGCTTTTCAAACTGGGAAATTAATGTGAGAAGGAGAGGGAGAAGGCCTCTTCCCCCACACACATCGATCCCCATCTCATTTGGCCTCTAATATTGTTTGTAGGGATGCTCTTGGTTGAATTACTGAAAAGGATGGTCATTAGTTTGTACCAGCTTCTATTGCTAACCAACTGTTGCAGGTTCTGAAAATGAAAACAATCCTGAACCAAGAAATCTGAAAAACAAATCAGCTTAAATAAGTGACCACCTTCACCCCCTCGTATCAGGGTGGAAATTAGACACTGAAGAGACTTGCAAACAGAAGAAGCCAAAATAAACAGAAAGAACCGCTTTGGAAGTGACAGGTGCAACAGATTAAAACCCTGTAGTTAACACTGACTACATTGGAAGGGGCCTAAAGACCTCAAGAAGAAGTATAAGCTGGAACAAGGAACTATCTGAAACTGAACTGACCCTACACTGCCTGCAACAGCTCCAGAGAAATTCTAGATATATTTTACTATTATCGTTTTCTTAATTTTTTTTTATTTTTAAGTCCTTTATTGCTCCTTTAATTTTCATTTTAATAACGTACTATTAGCTTGCAAAAAAAGCCCCTACATACAGGTGGCTAACAAACATATGAAAAGATGCTCAACATCACTCATTATTAGAGAAATGCAAATCAAAACCACAATGAGGTACCATCTCACGACAGTCAGAATGACTGCTATCAAAAAGTCTACAAACAATAAACGCTGGAGAGGGTGCAGAGAAAAGAGAACCCTCTTACACTGTTGGTGGGAATGCAAACTAATACAGCCACTATGGAGAACAGTGTGGAGATTCCTTAAAAAACTGGAAATAGAACTGCCATACGACCCAGCAATCCCACTGCTAGGCATACCCACTGAGGAAACCAGAATTGAAAGAGACACATGTACCCCAATGTTCATCGCAGCACTGTTTACAATAGTCAGGATGTGGAAACAACCTAGATGTCCATCAGCAGATGAATGGATAAGAAAGCTGTGGTATATATGCACAATGGAATATTACTCAGCCATTAAAAAGAATGCATTTGAATCAGGTCTAATGAGGTGGATAAAACTGGAGCCTATTATACGGAGTGAGGTAAGTCAAAAAGAAAAACACCAATACAGTATGTCATTGCATATATATGGAATTTAGAAAGATGGTAACGATGACCCTATATTTGAGACAGCAAAAGAGACACAGATGTAAAGAACAGACTTTTGGACTCTGTGGGAGAAGGCGAGGGTGGGATGATTTGAGAGAATAGCACTGAAACATGTATATTATCACATGTGAAACAGGTCACCAGTCCAGGTTCGATCCATGAGACAGACTGCTCAGTGCTGGTGCACTGGGATGACCCTGAGGGATGGTATGGGGAGGGAGGTGGGAGGCTGATTCAGGATGGGGAACACGTGAATCACCCATGGCTGATTCATGTCAATGTTTGGCAAAAACCACTACAGTATTTTAAAGTAGTTAGCCCCAAGTTAAAATAAATAAATTAATTTAAAAAATAAATAAAAGACCAAAAAGGGAAAAAAAAGAAAGAAGGAAAAGGTAGATAAACCAGAGATCAAATTGCCAACATATGTTAGATCATCGAAAAAGCAAGAGATTTCCAGAAAAACATCTATTTCTGCTTTATTGACTATGTCAAAGCCTTTGACTGTGTGGATAACCACAAACTGTGGAAAATTCTGAAAGAGATGGAAATAGCATACCACCTGACCTGCCTCTTGAGAAATCTGTGTGCAGGTCAGGAAGCAACAGTTAGAACTGGACATGGAACAACAGACTGGTTCCAAATCAGGAAAGGAGTACATCAAGGCTGTATATTGTCACGCTGCTTTTTTAACTTATATGCAGAGTACATCATGAGAAACGCTGGGCTGGGTGAAGCACAGGCTGGAATCAAGATTGCTGGGAGAAATATCAATAACCTCAGATATGCAGATGACTCCATCCTTATGGAAGAAAGTGAAGAAGGACTAAGGAGCCTCTTGATGAAAGTGAAAGAGGAGAGTGAAAAAGTTGGCTTAAAGCTTAACATTCAGAAAACTAAGTTCATGGCATCCGGTCCCATCACTTCATGGCAAATAGATGGGGAAACAATGGAAACAATGTCAAACTTTATATTTTGGGGCTCCAAAATCGCTGCCAATTCTGACTGCAGCCATGAATTTAAGAGACACTCCTTGGAAGAAAAGTTATGACTAACTTAGACAGCATATTAGAAAGCAAAGACATTACTTTTCCAACAAAGGTTCATCTAGTCAAGGCTATGGTTTTTCGAGTAGTCATGTATGGATGTGAGAGTTGGACTATAAAGAAATCTGAGAGCTGAAGAATTTGCTTTTGAACTGTGATATTGGAGAAGACTCTTGAGAGTCCCTTGGATGCAAGGAGATCCAACCAGTCAACCCTAAAGGAAATCAGTCCTGAATATTCACTGGCAGGACTGATCTTGAAGCTGAAACTCCAATACTTTGGCCACCTGATGCGAAGAACTGACTCATTTGAAAAGACCCTAATGCTGCAAAAGATTGAAGGTGGGAGAAGAAGGGGACGACAGAGGATGAGATGGTTGGATGACTTCACCAACTCAACAGATGTGAGTTTGAGTAAACTCCAGTAGTTGGTGTTGGACAGGGAAGCCTGGCATGCTGCAGTCTATGTGGTTGCAAAGAGTCGGACACGACTGAGCGACTGAACTGAATTGATACCTCTTAGGGTCTTTCCTGGTAGCTCAGTTGCTAAAGAATCCACCTGCAATACAGGAGACCCTGGTTCAATTCCTGGGTCCAGAAAATACCCTGGAGATAGGACAGGCTAACTACTCCAGTATTCTTGGGCTTCCCTGATGGCTGAGTTGGTAACGAATCCATCTGCAATGTTGGAGACCTGGGTTTGATCCCTGGGTTGGGAAGATCTCCTGGAGAAGGGCATGACAACCCACTACAGTATCCTTGCCTGGAGAATCCCCATGGACAGAGGAACCTGAGGGAGCTACTGTCCAGGGGGTCACAAAGAGTTGGACACAACTGAGCAGCTTTCCATTATATTCTTGCCTTCAAACAATGGATATTCTACAAAGCTCAGTTTTCGTGTTCATGAACAGATCCAATTTATGACTTTAATTAAACCTGCCACACATTTGATTTTCAAACTTATGTATCCAATTCATTTTCTCTCTCCCCCTCCCCCTATCCTCCCTCCTTCATGATTTAAACTAAAAGTGGAATCTGTTATCTAGAAAAGAATAAGGACATCTTCAGGCTAGAGTTGGTCCTGTTCAAACTTTTATCACCATTAACATTTTTTTTTACCTTTTTCTTCCTCTTGAGGTGCTCTGTTGATCCTTAGACTTGACTTAATTGTCTCTGGAATAGCTGAGCCCTTCCCCTATGGGGGGAAAATGGTTATCAAAGATGTAGACCTCACTTCCTATAAAAGAAAGAGATATTTCCCATTTCCCATAGTCCCATAAACATCTCTCATATCTCACTGACTTTACTTTTTGTGTGTAACTATTTTTATTATACTTTTTATAAGTATATAGTTGTTATATACTTTATATAACTTATATATACTTTATATACATAAGCATATAAAAGTTATAATTGATGTGCAATGTTATATATTACAAGTATACTATATAATAATTCAAAAATTTTAAAGGTTATGCTCCATTTGTGGGGCGGGGGTGGGGCGAGGGTGCTTCCCAGGTGGTGCAGTGGTAAAGAATCAGCCTGACAATGAAGAGACGCAGGTTCGATCCCTGGGTGGGGAAGATCCCCTGGAAGAGGAAATGGTAACCCACTCTAGTATTCTTGCCTTGAAAATTCCATGGACAGAGGAGCCTGGTGGGCTACAGTCCATAGGGTTGCAAAGAGTCGGACATGACTGAGCGCACATACATATACTGCATTTATACTTAGTGCAAAATATTGGTTATATTCTCTGTGTTGTACAATACGTCTTTGTAGCTTATTTTATACATGATAGTTTGTACCTGTTAATCCCCTACCTCAATATTGCCCCTCCCCTGTCTCCTCTACACGCTGGTAACTACTAGTTTGTTCTCTATATCTGTAAGTCTGTTTCCTGTTTGTTTTATTTTTTAGATACCACATATGCTGCTGCTGCTGCTAAGTTGCTTCAGCCGTGTCCGACTCTGTGCGACCCTATAGACGGCAGCCTACCAGGCTCCACTGTCCCTGGGATTCTCCAGGCAAGAATATTGGAGTGGGTTGCCATTTCCTTCTCCAGTGCATGAAAGGGAAAAGTAAAAGTGAAGTTGCTCAGTCGTGTCTGACTCTTAGGGACCCCATGGACTGTAGTGTACCAGGCTCCTCCTCCATGGGATTTTCCAGGCAAGAGCACTGGAGTGGGTTGCCATTGCCTTCTCTGGATACCACATATAAGTGACTTTAATTTGCCCAATCCTGTACTAATCACTGAGGATAAGAGTGGTACAAATTTATTAGCTTAAACAATTTAATCCCAATAGCTGAAAACAGGAAAGAATACTTTGATAATCATAAAAGTGGAATAAATGTCAGGGAAGAAATGAACAAATGTCTACTACATTCAGTTCCAGTTTTCTAATTTTTATTGCCCTCAACTCCAAGTAGGATATTCCTCAAAATGGCATCTCAAGTACCTTCCCTTTGTCTTTCACCCTAGTAACTCATTTTCTACTCATGTTTTGGGTCTTACTCACAACTGACCTTTAACCTTTCTGAATCACATTTTCTTCCCCCTCTCAATATTTCTTTAATTTACTTTATTCCTCAATTATCTATGTTTCTTTCAATCCAACTAGATTATACATACATTAGAAGCTCAGGGTATGTTTAGCATCTTTCATTTCTGCCTTCAGTATCAAATAGATTATCAAGCACATAGTTTGTACTCAATAAACAATTGCAGGATAATCCTATTATCATTAAATAGGCAACATTTTGAGGCAAAGAGCAATGAAGTTGAAAATAAACTTGTGGCCTTAGTATCAGCCCTATCTCTTACTCACTGGCCAATTTTGCACAAGTTATTTAACCTACAAGCCTCATTATTACTATTCTAACTGAGTCCAAGCTCATACTGCTCATCACATGACAGGCCAATCAATCAAGAGATGAGGTGTTGCAAGGAATAGCAAATTTTCTGGAAGGTCAGCAGACTGAGAAGATGGTGAACTAGTGTCCCAAAGAACCATCTTAACCTGAGTTAGAATTCAAACTGCTTTTATACTAAAAGAGGAAGGGATGTGGCTCTGGTTATCGAAAACTTTTTGGTTCTGGAATCCTTTGTTCTTGCAACTGTCCTAGGTCTCGTTACAGTGTTCCTATAAAACTCCAACAAGACAACTGTTATTTTATTTTCTGAGACTGTTCATTATACCTTTAAAAGTTAAGCTTAGGAGGCAGGGCCTTGAAAATGGGCGGTCATTTATAATTCAGGCTACATTGTTTTACAGAGAGACTGAGCCAACATGAGTAAGCACAGGCAACAGAGCACAAAGGTTAGAGTTAGAGGAATAAATTCAATATAGACTCAGGTTTGTTCTTTTCTGTTACACTCTCTATAAAATAAGCAAATTTCTATATGCTGTGCTTATCTCACATTCAATTGTGGAATCAATTAGAATGAATTGTTTTCAAAAGTAAAGAACATTCATATAGAAATTCAGAGAAGAATCTGGCAACAGATTCTGAAGTTTTTAGGGAACACTTGGCAGGAGGAGAGTATAGCTGAGATTTCAAGTGTGAATACCCTTAGAATGAGGAGCTGGAAACAAGTTTCCAGCTAGGGGAAGGGAGGAGGGCCAGAAGTTCAAGAACGAATATAACATTTTCCTGAACCACAAGAAAAACAGCCTAACCTACACTCATTCATTTCAAATGTGATTGGAAAAAAGAAGACTTTTGTCATGACTCTTGACAGTTGGAAATCTGGAAATTTCCAGTGTTTTAAGTGATCTCAACTCTGACTCCATGAGACGTCAGGAGTTAAAAATCACAGAAAGGGAAGGAACAGTAAGAAACTATCTGGTTCTTACCTCTGTAGTTAGAGACTATCTTCACTTTCTAAACCAGACAAGAGACGAACTTACATATGACAAGTTTTCACAATCTCCTTTAAATGTAAATTCTTACTGTATCATTACATTCATCATAATACACATATAAATGCATTTAGTGCCAAATGCTAAAATGGCACCAATGCCCAAAAGCCTTCATTTTGAAGAGTCAGATCTGCCAAACAGAAGGCTACAGAAAGGCTGCCAGAGAGAAGTTCTTTGTGAAAACAGCTATAGTCCTGCGAGATAACAGAAAATGTACTCAGCCAGACTTGAATCTACTAGCCCACAAGCAATTAAGTCAATCTACTGACACTGGGTTGTGGTGAAGGAGAGGGCAGAGTTTATTGTGATGTGCTAGACAAGGAGCCTGGGGCAACTAGTGCTCAAAGAGCCCAAGTTCCCCAGTGGGTTTTCAGGGAGGCATTTTTAAAGGCAAGGTGATCACAGGGTTTGTGACCAAATCAGCTCATGCATGATCCTCTGATCGGTTGATGGTGAAGTAACAAGGCATATCACAGAAGTCAATGTTATTAATCCTCAAGCTCCTGTAGGTCTTGGGGCTACATACTCATGATCATCAAGTACTTAACTTCTTCTGTTTGATGGGCATTTTAGCATCTGTAAAGCAACTCAGGAAATGTGCATGAGATACTGTTATCTAAGTAGTCAGAAAGGAACTAGATCAGAGGACATGGGGGCAGGGTCTGTTCCAGGAAGGCCCCATAGGGTCCTGCTCAGTTACAAAAAATATATGTACTGTTCTCTGCCCCTAGTTCCTTCCACAGTGCTCCTAAAACCCTTGTAATTCCCTAAGTAATGAAAACGTTGCTGTAGCTGCTGCTGCTAAGTCACTTCAGTCGTCTGACTCTGTGTAACCCCATAGATGGCAGCCCACCAGGCTCCTCTGTCCCTGGGATTCTCCAGGCAAGAATACTGGAGTGGGTTGCCATTTCCTTCTCCAAATGAAAACACTAGGAACATCTTTTCTTCTAATGAGGTGACCTCGGGGGCACTCCTTGATAGGGGCTTGTCACCACAAAGACCAAGCCATGACTAGAAGCTTGGAATTTTCAACCTCCCCCAACCCCCACTTCTCCAGAGAATGGAAAGAGGCTGAAAATGTAGTTAATAACAGATCATGCCCATTCCCTGGTGGCTCAGGCAAGAGAGAATCTGCCTGAAATGCTGGTGACTTGGGTTCTATCCCTGGGTCAGGAAGATCCCCTGGAGAAGGAATGGCTGGCAACTCACTCCAGTATTCTTGCCTGGAGAATCCCATGGCCAGAGGAGTCTGGCAGGCTACAGTCCAGGAGGTCACAAAAGAATCATGAGGTCGTGACTTAACAACTAAACAACAACAATATACAGAAGCCGCTATAAAAATCCCAGTAGCGTGGGAGCTTCCAAGTGAGTGAACATCTCCACCTGCCAGGAGGGTAACATCCCCTCCCCCAAATCCATGGGACAGAAGCTCCCACACAGCCCTCCCAGACTTCACCCTATATATCTTTTCATCTGTATCCTTTATCATTTTCTTTAATAAATTGGTAAATGTAAGTATTTCCTTGTGTTCTGTGAGCTTCTCTAGCAAGTTAATCAAACTTCAGGAGAGTGTCATGGGGAATCTTTGATTTGTAGAAGTTACGAGCAACCTAGGGACCTTCTACTTGCAGTTAGCATCTGAAGTAGGGTGGGAGCTATCTTGCGGGAATGAGCCCTTAATCTGTGGCATCTGACACCATCTCTAGTTTCAGAGTATTAGAATTTAGTTAAGTTGTAGGATATCCAACTGCTGTTACAGAAAATTGCTTAGTGTAGAGGGGAAAATGTCACACATTTGGGGACCTGAAGCGTCAGAAATGAGGGGTTCTATGTGAGTAAAGAGACACACCGGAGAGAAACATGGGAGGAAACCTGAGTCTCTCTGACACAAGCCTTAACTCTACACCTGATTCTTTCCATGGCTATAGCCTCTCACTGTTAGCCTGTGGTTAATGGAAACATGATATTCCTGAGAGAAATATAAAATACCCAACAGGATTATTACCTAACAATAAGGACAAACAGGAAAACAGATGGAGGTCATGAGTTATGTTTCAAATCCCTGGCCATTTGACTCTAGCAAACAAATGTCAACAATTGTAAAAATAACATCTACAGCACACCAATATACTTTCTCGTATTTGAGCCATTTAATTTTAGGAAGGAATTCTTAGGAATTATACTGATAAGTTTACAATTTGATAATCACATAATATTAATTTTCCTAAATAATCAGCTGAAATCTTTCTTAAATAATGCTACTTTAGTTTCTTGAACTCAATGATACATCTTCATAAATTTCAACTTTCTAAATATCATATAAGGAATAGATAATATGTATATAGTTTTCTTTTTCCTTCTTTTTGAAAAACCTGGAAGAACTCAGAAAAAAATAAGAAGTTTAATGATAACTGCCTTTGGGAGTTGGAATGAGAGAAAATAGAGGAGGAAATTTTTATTTTTTAATCCTGTAAATTTCCATACTGCTTAGTTATCTATCTTTGTATGTCAGTAGTTTTTACTGTTGTTTCTAATTGCTTTTAATACCACTAGTGTTATATGTAAAGTGAGATTAGAAGCTAATCTAATCTTTTCCTTTCTGGACTGTTATGTACTATTTTAAAAAGAATCTTAAGTCATAGGTACATGTTTTAACAAAGAAAATTGGAAGTCTGTCTGCTTAGGGCCTTAATCATGGCTATGAGTGTGGGGACTTTGCAGGAGAGGAAGATATATGCAGTGTTTCAAAATTATTTAACTGCAGAACTTTTTTTAAAAAGAATATCCTCAGAGACCAATATTTCCCACAAGAAATGTTAGAAAATTTTGACTTCACCTATCAATAAAATATGCATTGAGTGTGTTCCTTCTTGTTGTTGTTAATTATAGAGATGATAAAATATAGTTGACTTAAGTCCAAAGTCCTTTTACCTTGATTCATATTTTATAGCAACTAAATTTATAATATCGTAGTTTAGACCAGAAGCTTTTTTGGAAAAGAGCAGATAGCAAATATTTCAGGCTTTGTGAGCCATATGTCTCTGTTGCAGCTATTCAGCTCTGAAGATGCAGAAGGAAGCAACCATGGACAATGTATAAACAATTGGATGTGCCTATAGCTCAGTAACATTTTAACTATAAGATATATAGTAGTCTGGATTTGGCTCATGGGTCATGATTAACACTATTTTTCATGCACATTATTTAAAATAAGAATCAAAATGTTCTGTAAGTAGTAAGTTGTATTTTTGGATCCTACACTCCATAATTGGCTAGGCAGTTCTATTTAGCCAAGGGTAATTCTCCTGGATTGCTGACAGCTGAGGGCTGTCTGCCTGTAGCATTCCCAGAAATTTTTGAGAAAAATTCCTTTAGTCCAAAAAGGGGATTTGGGGACACACAGTTTTCACTATGATCCTCATTTCAACATATCCAAATCTTATTGCTATCAATATATATTTACTTATTTGTTCAATGCTACAATATACCAAAATATTTTCAAAACTGCCAACCTATCTCATTGAGGGTTTGAAGGAGGAAAACTAGTAACTAGAGTTCAACACTGGTTTAGCTGGGGTTTTTTTTCACCTTAAGGTATGTAATTCAATCACTGTGTTCAGAGGTTACTAGTGTTCTTTTTTTCTTCCCTTCAATGTGCTTTTGGTGTTTATTTGAAATACACTTAGATTGGATTATTTTTGTTTGTATTTCATTTTAGGATATTTTCTTCAGTCTCCATTAGTTTTATTCATTTGTTCACTCCTTCACTCTGGCTTGGGAAACATAACATGGTTCCACAAGTCAAACCTATACAAAATATACACTCAGAGAACTATTAATGCTCTCCACATCCCTTTCCCTCATTCATAACCCTTAATTCTCCCACTGTGATCCCACTCTTTCACTGTAAGTAACCAGTCTCACTCTTTAAAATAACGTTGCAATTCAGTTTAAGCAAACAAGTTTTTCTCTTTTTGGAGCTGTATCTTCAGAGTTAATTCATAAAAGTAGGATTGCTAGGTGTTTTATATTATTACATTTTAAAATATTGAAACCTTGAATTCCTGAAGTAAATTCCATTTATGTGTAATGCATTATTTCATTACTGTGGTAATAGATCCTGTTCACCATATTTTATTTCATATTTTTGCAATAACATTTATAAGTGTCATTAGACAGTAATTTTATATTGTTGTAATCCATCCTAAAAGAGATCAATCCTAGGTGTTCATTGGAAGGTCTGATGTTGAAGCTGAAGCTCCAATACTTTGGCCACCTCATGCGAAGGGTTGACTCATTGGAAAAGACCCTAATGCTGGGTAGGATTGGGGGCGGGAGGAGAAGGGGACGACAGAGGATGAGATGGTTGGATGGCATCACCGACTCGATGAACATGGGTTTGGGTAAACTCCGGGAGTTGGTGATGGACAGAGAGGCCTGGCGTGCTGCAGTTCATGGGGTCGCAGAGAGTCGGACACGACTGAGCGACTGAACTGAACTGAACTGACCTCATCAGGTATAGGCATCATTGTTACACTTTCATCTAAAAAAGAATTAAGAAATTTCACATAGCATTGGGAAAATTTTATTTTTAAAGGTTTTGTAGAATTTTCCTGTAAAAATATCTGACATTGGTGCTTTTCTTTAGAGTATTTCCCAGAAAATTTTCTCTATTTCTTCTACAGAACTTGTTATGTCTTTTAGAAACAGAATCTTTTTAATCTAGGCTTTTATATTATTTATAGGAAATGTCAGCAGTTTCATATGCTTAAAATTTATTCTTAATATCTTATTTCACTCATTGTTATGTATTACATTTTCTGTTTTGTTGCATTTTTCTTCCATTTTTGCTGTTTCTTTCCATTTTTCTAATTAAATCTGTCAGTGGTTTATTCTTTTCAAAAAGACAAGAATTTGAGTTACGAGTTAGATGCAATGTTTTGTGTTCCTAACTCAGTTAATTTCCATTTTTATTAGTCCCTTGTGTGTGTTTGATATGTATATGTTGCTTTATTTGGTGTTCTTTTATTAGATTTTTGAGTTGGGGATTGTATTAATTTTCATTTTTTCATTTTTATTAATACAAATGTTTAAGGTTATATATACATTTTTCATTGATTCTTCATAAATTCTGAGATGTAGTAGTTATTTAACATTTTATTTTAAGATAATTGTAGATTTACATGCACTTTAAAAAACTGATATAGAGATCTGGTGTATCCTTCATTCACCTTTCCCCAGTGATAACAATTAGCATATCTATCAACCTTATTCACATTTCACCAGTTTTTCATGTGTTTGTGTGTATTTAATTCTATGCAGTTTTATCACTTGTATAGATTTGTGTAACTAACCATCACAATCAAGATACTGAGCAGTTTTATTACAAAGACCCCTTGTGTTGCCAGTCTGACCCCTAGCAACAAATAAATCTGGTCCTCATTTCTATAATTCTGTAATTTCAAGAATCCTGTGTAAATGGAAGGAAATAGCATATGGTCTTTTGAGACTGTCTTTTTTCACTTAGCCTGATACTTTAAGATCCATCCAAGTGGTGTACATCTATAGCTCATTCCTTTTTATTATTGCAGAGTAGTATTCCATGACATGTATATAGGACACTTTGTTTCACCATTTTCCTATGGTTCAGTTCAGTTCAGTCACTCAGTCATGTCTGACTCTTTGTGACCCCATGAACTGCAGCATGCCAGGATTCCCTGTCCATCACCAGCTCCCGGAGTTTACTCAAACCCATGTCCATCGAGTCAGTGATGCTATCCAACCAGCTCATCCTCTGTCATCCCCTGCCCCTCCCACCTTCAATCTTTCCCAGCATCAGGGTCTTTTCAAATGAGTCTTCGAATCAGGTGGCCAAAGTATTGGAGTTTCAGCTTCAGCATCAGTCCTTCCAATGAATATTCAGGACTGATTTCCTTTAGGATTGACTGGTTGGATTTCCTTGCAGTCCAAGGGACTCTCAAGAGTCTTCTCCAACACCACAGTTCAAAAGCATCTATTATTTAGTGCTCAGCTTTCTTTATAGTCCAACTCCCACATGCATACATGACTACTGGAAAAACCATAGCTTTGACAACACAGACTTTTGTTCGCAAAGTAATGTCTCTGCTTTTTAATATGCTGTCTAGGTTGGTCATAGCTTTTCTTCCAAGGAGCAAGCATCTTTTAATTTCATGGCTGCAGTCACCATCTGCAGTGTTTCAGAGCCCAAAAAACTCAAGTCTCTCATTGTTTCCATTATTTCACCATCTATTTGCCATGAAGGGATGGGACCGGATGCCATGATCTTAGGATCATGATTGTAGGATGCCACCTATGGTAGGACATCCAAATTGTTTCCAAGGTCTAGCTGTTATGAATAAAACTTCTCACAAACATTCATGTACAGGATTTTGCATGGACATACATTTTTGTTTCCCTTGAAATCATGTCCAAGAGTTTAATTATTAGGTTGTACAGTAAACAAGTTTAGTTTTATAAAAAACCTGCCATATTTTTGTCCAGAGTGATTGTATCATTTTACATTCCCATTAGCAATATATGAGTGGTCTGGTTTCTCGACATCCTCATCAGCATTTGGTGTTATAGCTACTTTTTTATTTTAGCCATTCTGATACATGTATAGGATTACCTCAATTTGGTTTGAATTTGCATTTTCCTACTGGTAAATAATAATGTTGTACCTCTTTTCACATGCTTATTTGCCATCTGTATATCCTCTTCAGTGAAATGTCTTCTCATGTCTGTTACCAATTTTCTAATTGGATATTTTTATATTTTAGAGTTGAATTTGAGAGTTTTATTTTACATATTCTAGCTACAAGTTTTTTTTCACATATGCAGTTTGCAAATATTTTCTCCCAAACTCTAGCTTGTCATTTCATCCTCTTCACAGGATAGAGCAAATGTATTATAGAGCAAAGATTTATAAAATTGATGAGATCCATTTTATCGGTTTTTACTCTTACGGCTTACGCTTCTTGTATCAAATCGAAGAATTTTTCACCTAGTCCTCTATCTTGAAGATTTTCTTTTATATTTTTTCTAAAATCTGATAGAGTTGCACTTTACACTTGAGTTCATAATCCATTTTGGTTAATTTTTGTAAAAGGTATGAGATTTAGATTAAGGTGTATTTTTTCTCCTATGCCCAGTTGCTCCAGCATTGTTTGTTGAAAAGTCTATCTTTCCACCATTGCATTGCTATTGCATCTTTGCCCAAACTAAGTTTGCAAAAATATACCTGTTCTGCCAGTATCACATAGTCTTGATTCCTATAGCTAAATAAAAAGCTTTAATATCAGGTAAACTCATTCCTCCCACTTTATTCTTTCTTTTTTTCTAAAGTATTTTCACTATTCTAGGTCCAGTGATTTTCCATGTAAATTTTAGGATATGCTTATCTATGTCTACAAAAGAAACTTGCTGGAATTTTTTTTTTAAATAGACATTACATTATAGCTATAGGTCAATTTGAGGAGAACTGACTTTTTTGTTACACTGAATGTGAAAAGTGAAAATGTTAAGTCATTCAGTCATGTCCAACTCTTTGCGGCTCCATGGACTGTAGCTCACCAGGCTCCTCTGTCCACAGAGTTCTCCAAGCAAGAATGTTGGAGTGGGTAGCCATTCCCTTCTACAGGGGCTCTTCCGAACTCAGAGATGCAACCCAGGTCTCCTGCATTGCAGGCAGATTCTTTGCCATCTGAGGCTTCAGTAGATAAACATAGTTTGCCCCTTCATTTATTTAGATCTTTTTATATTTCTTCATCAATATTTTGTAATTTTAACCATACATGCATTTTACATTTTTGCACATTTATTACTTAAGAATTTCATTTTCTCTGGAGCAATTGTGATATTGTGTTTTTTGGTTTGATTTCATTCTTAGTACATGAATTAATTCTTTTCTGCTAACCTTGTATCCTGTAACCCAAGTTCACTTTTTTAGTTTGAGAAATTTCTTTTTCTGTGTGCTGTGCTATGCTAAGTTGCTTTAGTCATGTCTGACTCTTTGCAACCCTATGTACTGTAGCCTGCCAGGCTGCTCTGTCCATGGGATTCTCTAAGAATAATGGAGTGGGTTTTCATTTCCTTCTCCAGGGGATTTTCCCCAGCCAGGGATCAAACCCACATCTCTTATATCTCCTTCACTGGCAGGTGTATTCTCTACTACTAGCACCACCTGGGAAGCCTCTTGTAATATTTTACATAAACAATTATTGCAACAGTAAATAGAAACCATTTATTTCTTTCTTTCTACCTGTAAGCATTTTTATTATATTTCTTACCTTATTGCACTGGCTATAGTTTTTATCATTATTTTTTGAAGTTCTTTCATTTTATTTTTTCTTATTTTTTATTTTTTTAATAAATTTATTTATTTTAGTTGGAGGCTAATTACTTTACAATATTGTAGTGGTTTTTGCCATACATTGACATGAATCAGCCATGGGTTTACATGTGTTCCCCATCCTGAACCCCCCTCCCACCTCTCTCCCCATCCCATCCCTCTGGGTCATCCCATTGCCCCAGCCCTGAGCATTTGTCTCATGCATTGAACCTGGAATGGTGTTCTGTTTCACATATGATAATATACATGTTTCAGTGCTATTCTCCCAGAATGTCCCACCCTCACCTTCTCCCTCAGAGGCCATAAGACTGTTCTATGCATCTGTGTCTCTTATTCTGTCTTGCATATAGGGTTATCGTTACCATCTTTCAAGTTCCATATATATGCATTTGTATACTGTATTGGTGTTTTTCTTTCTGGCTTACTTCACTCTGTATAATGGGCTCCAGTTTCATCCATCTCAATAGAACTGATTCAAATGTATTTTGTTTAATGGCTGAGTAATATTCCATTGTGTATATGTACCACAGCTTCCTTATCCATTCGTCTGATGGTGGACATCTAGGTTGCTTCCATGTCCTGGCTATTGTAAACAGTGCTGCAATGAAGTTCTTTCATTTTAAATTGTGTTTTCTCTTTCACCAATATGTAAATTGTGTTTTATGTGTTTTTCATCCTTTGACATCTTGGAGACTTACTGACTCAGGAGAGACTGCCCTCTCAAGGCAACCTAATTCCTGTAGATGGTAAACAACTTACCTGGATCACGTCTTTCATATGAAAATCAAACAATTCAAAGCCCATACTCCCAACCACTTCCTTTATCAGGTTTTCACAATCTGGGCCACTGTCTTCCTGTCCTAAATGCCCCAAAGCCTGGTCTCAGACAACTAGAGACAGCCACTTTGCTCTAGAGCCTGCTAAAATTATTTGCACTAGTCAATGCATAGACAACATATTAAAAACCAGAGACCTTACTTTGCCAACCAAGGTCTGTATAGTCAAAGTGATGGTTTTTCCTGTAGTCATGTATGGATGTGAGAGTTGGAACATAAAGAAGGAGTGCCGAAGGATCGATGCTTTTGAACTGTGGTGTTGGAGAAGACTCTTGAGAGTCCCTTGGACTGCAAAGAGATCAAACCAGTTACTCCTAAAGGAAATCACTCCTGAATATTCATTGGAAGGACTGATGCTGAAGCTGAAACTCCAATACTTTGGTCACCTGATGCACAGAGCCAATCATTGGAAAAGACCCTGACACTGGGAAAGATTGAGGGCAGAAGGAGAAGGGGATGACAGAGGATGAACTGGTTGGCTATTCATCACTGACTCGATGGACATGAGTTTGAGCAAGCTCCAGGAGATAGTGAAGGACAGGGAAGCCTGGTGCTGCAGTCCATGGGGTCGCAAAGAATCAGACATGACTGAGCAACTGAAAAACAACAAGAAGCCAATCCCAAACCTGTTTATCCTGGAACAGCCTTGCCTGTTCCTTCCAGCTGCTTGCTGCTGCTGCTGCTAAGTCGCTTCAGTCGTGTCCGACTCTGTGCGACCCCATAGACGGCAGCCCACCAGGCTCCACTGTCCCTGGGATTCTCCAGGCAAGAATACTGGAGTGGGTTGCCATTTCCTTCTCCAGTGCATGAAAGGGAAAAGTGAAAGTGAAGTCGCTCAGTCGTATCCGACTCTTAGCGACCCCATGGACTGTAGCCTACCAGGCTCCTCCGTCCTCCTTCTCAGTGCATGAAAGGGAAAAGTGAAAGTGAAGTCGCTCAGTCGTATCCGACTCTTAGCGACCCCATGGACTGTAGCCTACCAGGCTCCTCCGTCCATGGGATTTTCCAGGCAAGAGTACTGGAGTGGGATGCCATTGCCTTCTCCGGTTCCTTCCAGCAGAAACCATAATAAAAGTTATTTCATATATATATATATATATATATATATGTATATATATATATATATTTTGCTCTGTCTGCTTTCTGACCAGCCCTGCTGCTTCTCTGTGGACCCCCAAAGCAAGGTATGCCCCTTTTTCTTGGGATCTGTGAGTATAAAAAACTATCTTTTCAATGGCAATTGTCTCCCAATCTGTTGATGTTGTTATACCTAAATAATAATAAAACCATATTTAAAAATAATCAAAGAGTTGTTTAATAGAAGTCTTTTATTTCTGGTGGAAAGACTCTTTTGATTTTTGAGCCTTGTAACTAATTTCTAGGTTTATTGCATTGTTAAAAAATCAGTCTATTCTCTTTTATCAGTGTGTAGAAAACAGAATCTAACTATAAGGTCTACATAGTTAATTTCATTGTACAGATCTTTTATATACTTACTGTTTGTTCTCTTTGTGGCCTCATGGACTATAGCCTGCCAGGTACCTCTGTCCATGGGAATTCTCTAGGCAAAAATACTGGAGTGGGTTGCCATGACCTCCTCTAGGGGATCTTCTGAACCCAGGGATCAAACCCAGGTCTCCTGCATTGCAAGCAGATTCTTTACCATCTGAGGTACCAGGGAAGATTTTAATCTTAGAAAAGATTAAAAGTAAAAAGTCTCTTATTTTTTTTTATTTTCAAGAGAATTTTTTTAATTTAATTTTTATTTTTTTACTTTACAATACGGTATTGGTTTTGCCATACACTGACATGGATCCACCATGGGTATACATGTGTTCCCCATCCAGAACCCCCCTCCCACCTCCCTCACCATTCTATCAGTGTCTTCCTTACATTGTCTGTAATGTCCACTTTATATAGCTAGTTGGTGCATAGATATTCATAATGATTATATTTTCAATTTAAATTTTGGCTTTGAGATAAGATGTAACTTTCTTTTCCATGTTTAATACATGTTGACTTAAGTTCTTGTCTGATATCAGAATTGCAACCCATGCTTTCTTACTGTTTCCATTTGCCTGGTATACCTTTGTCAATCCTTTTGTTTTTAACCTTCCTAAATCCTTTGTTTGAGTGTGCTCTTGAATACATCACAGAGTTGAATCCCACTTTGTCAATTAAACTGAAAATCTTTTTCTTTCAATAGATGAGTTATGCCCATGCATATTTTTTTAAAAGTCTAATATGTTTAGTCTCTATCTGTCCAAGTATTTATATTACAATTACTATCTCTATTATATTTACTTTCTCATTTGAAAAGCCCCTGATGCTGGGAAAGATTGAGGTCAGGAGGAGAAGGGGACGACAGAGGATGAGATGGTTGAATGGCATCACCGACTCAACGGACATGGGTTTGAGTAGACTCTGGCAATTGATGATGGACAGGGAGGCCTGACATGCTGTGATTCATGGGGTCGCAAGGAGTCGGACTCGACTGAGCGACTGAACTGAACTGTGGTCTTATAATAGCTTTGTGGAGATCAAAAAAATCATTTGCATTGCATTTTATGAAAAAAGCTACTGGTTTATGGTGGTCTAGAGTATTCTTGGTCAAAAAGTGACCCTCCTTTGCCCATTTGTCAGCATAGGATAATGCAGTATTTTTAATAGTATGGCACTTTGGGGACAATATTTGTGTTTTGAGTTTATTATGTTTTTGTTGTGTCTTTCAAAATTTCTCCATACTTGCTCCTTTTTTTCTTCCTGTGTACAATTTCCAGAGTCTGCTTCTCTCTTCCTTTTTATCCTATTTTTCACAGAAGAAATAACTTTCTAAACTGCATACTATTGAGTCCTTTATCTATAGCCAGTGCTCTGATATACAAGGGTTTTTTGGCAGTATTTTAGCACTTAGTATAGACTACCTTTTTTATGGTGGTGATTTTAGTTCAATATTAGGTCCTCTGTTTCCTTCTCCTATCTTCCAGACAATTTTTTCAAGATGTCTACCCTTTACTGCATGGAAACATTTGGTAAGAATTCAAGAAAGAGCTCATTTCAAAGTGGTGCTTATTTTTCTGCTTACAGGCAAGTTGAAGTTGTAGTGTCCTCTGTTTTCCACATACACTGAAGGCTTGGGATTTGTGTGGTTTTCTTTGTTGTCCTTGTTGATTTGTATAGTTTTGAAAGATATGTTGGGAGATATTAATTTAGGTGGTTCCCATTACTATGACTATCCCAAATTAAGGTATACAATTTAAAGAATAGTAATTGTGTTCTATCAGTAAGCTCTAAATTAACTCCTTAAGATTTTAAGATTTTTCTTATTATGGATCTAATTTACTTTTGTAGGTTCATTAATCAACACTTAACTCCCAGTATGCTCTTTCTGTCCTTCCTTTTAGTAATTGGTATTACAATTTTTAGCATTCCTTGATTTTTCCTTGTATTTCTTATCTCTGTACATTTGTTTATGCTTTCTTCTCCTTGACAAATGTCTCCATTAATCATTCAGTAGTTAAAAATACTATTTGTCCATTGAGTTTCTACCTTTTCCTTCCTTTAGTTGTAATCAAATGCTATGATCATATAAAATGAACTCAAATAGGAATCCTTTCCCACTCTTCATATTGGTACCTCAGCATGGGATGACTAGAAGTAACATACAAGAGAGTATTTTTCTCTCTTTCTCTACAAAATGAGTAAATTAAAGTAAATCAATCATCTATCACTCATTAAAGTTGAATTGCCACTTAGCATTTTGATAACATATGGTGAAATTTTCCTTGATAAACATTATAATTATCGTTTCAGTTCCTGCAATATTTCATATTCTTCCAAAGAGACATTTTAAAGACACAGAAAAATCATGAACAGTTCAGTTCAGTCACTCAGTTGTGTCCAACTCTGCCATGAACAGAACCATGAACCGCAACACGCCAGACCTTCCTGTCCATCACCAACTCCCAGAGTCCACCCAAACCCATGTCCATTGAGTTGGTGATGCCATCCAGCCATCTCGTCCTCTGTCATCCCCTTCTCTTCCTGCCCTCAATCTTTTCCAGCATCAGGGTCTTTTCAAATGAGTTAGCTCTTCGCATCAGGTGACCAAAGTATTGGAGTGTCAGCTTTAGCATCAGTCCTTCCAACGAGCACCCAGGACTGATCTCCTTTAGGATGGACTGGTTGGATCTCCTTGCAGTCCAAGAGACTCTCAAAAGTCTTCTCCAGCACCACGGTTGAAAAGCATCAATTCTTTGGTGCTCAGCTTTTTTTATAGTCCAACTCTTCCTAGCATGGATATTTTCTATTCTTGTCTAACTGCTACATGAAACATAATCAAGAGCTTGAATGCCCATTTCAGTTTTTTTTTAGAAAGCCAAGCTTTTGTAAAAATAGGCCACTTTGACATTGTCTGATTTATAACTGTGGAGTAATTGACCTACACTGTCTCTGGATTCATGAACTTGCATCTTCTTTGCATTATATACAAACATTTACAGCAGAATAAGAAGGAAACAAAAGTTCGGGGAAGTCTAATTCTCTGACAGTCCATTATAACTCTATCAAGATTCTAAAGCAACTACTGCATTTCAGTTCCTAACCATTTTTAGACTCTGGGGATTGTTCTTGTCAACTTAAATTTACCTGGTCCTTATAGTTCCAACTTTATGGCATAAGTTTGATACTGATTTTTGGTATTTTGTTTATTGAAGAGCTTCTTGATATAATACTGGTAAACCCCAAAGTATACTAAAATGAAGTATACAAATATTGAAACATTATTCTACCTAGCTTATATATAGGTAGGCACTGCATCATCTACCAAACTGCCCCTTAGAAAATTGATTTTTGGTGTCTTCTTTATATGCCCCTGACTTTCTAATGGTGCTTTGCCAAATCAATTATTTCACTGAAGAAGTGTAGGAAATTTTTATAATTAGTGGAATTTTCCTAATACTCTTCAAATCAGACCACTGCACAGACAGCTGGCCTTGATATCAAGACACCAAACCCAAGCCTTTTCAGAAATCAAGTTTAATGCTCTTTAGCTGATGAAAAAATACTCTGTGGGAGAAGGCGAGGATGGGATGATCTGACAGAATAGCAATGAAACATGTATATTATCATATGTGAAACAGATCGCCAGTCCAGGTTCAATGCATGAGACAAGTGCCCAGGGCTGGTGCACTGGGATGACCCAGAAGGATGGGATGGGGAGGGAGGTGGAAGGGGGTTCAGGATGAGGAACACATGTAAACCCATGGCTGATTCATATCAATGTATGGCAACCACTACAATATTGTAAAGTAATTAGCCTCCAACTAAAATAAATAAATTAATTTAAAAAATAAATTAAAAAGTAAATAAACAAAACTAATGAAAACGGAAAAAACAACAAAAACAAAAAGAAAAAATAATGGCTTGTTTCCTGGCTACTTTTCTTACTTTCTATTTTTCTCTCCTTCTACCTTGCCCTCAAGCATGCACACAAACTGCATTTTTTCCAGCCAAGTTGGAAGATGTGTCTGCTCAGAAGCAGAGCATAATTTTCTCTCTCCTTGGTCAAAAAAAAAGACATGTTATTTTAAAATTTTGGTAAGAATTATTAATATGAAAAATAGTAGGAAAACAGTCAAAACTGTTAGTAACCTTGCCAGATTATCTTCTTTGCTGCCTTTTAGCCATGACCTTCCTTCTGGAGAAGGAAATGGCAAACCACTCCAGTATTCTTGCCTGGAGAATCCCATGGACGGAGGAGCCTGGTAGGCTACGGTCCACAGGGTCGCAAAGAGTCGGACACGACTGAGCGACTTCCCTTCCCTTCCTTCCCTAAGGACGACTGTCATCTTTTCTTTTTCTCTCTTCCTTCCTTTCTTCCTTTCTTCTCTCTGTCTTTATGTCACTCTCAACCATTGCCTGCATTCTCATGCAGGAGAATAGATTAGAATAGGAGAACTGGAAAGAGATTTGTACTAAGTAGAAATAATATTTCAAATTCTAATCCATGTAGACTGGCAGGAGAATGATGGCAAAATGCTTGGTACCAAGATTATACTCTGCAGTGATTTCTCTAAAGACTGCTAATATCACCAAACATATATTAATTTGTTTTATCATAATTTTTGCACTAGTTTATATATTTAATATACAGATAGAATTTCCTGTCAATGAGATTTGATGTCCAATGAGGTCATTGGAATAGGGTTCAGAAAAAAACTTCTGTATTGTCAATTGACTTTACCTTGTTTTTGAAGCAAGTATTAACTGAATAATTAAGGAAAGATAAACTTGGGGAATTAACACCAACAACTGGTATTTGGCTTGTTCCAAAGTAAACCCTACAAAGATTGAATATATATATATCTATTAAACCATAACTAGTGAAAGTTTTAGTCTCTCAGTTATGTCTCTTTTTGACACCATGGACTGTAGCCTGCCAGGCTCCTCAGTCCATGGAATTCGAATTTTCCAGGCAAGTGTACTGGAGTGGGTTGCCATTCCCTTCTCCAGAGGATCTTCCTGACCCAGGAATTGAACCCAGGTCTCCTGCATGGAAGGCAGATTCTTTACCATCTGAGCCACCAGGGAAGCCAAACCATAACTAAGGTGACCTTAAAGAGTTTAGATAACTACTGTACACTTTCAGCTCATCTCCCTGCTTCAACATTTGCAATCCACCATTCTCCACACAGCAGTCAAAGCAATCCTTTAATAATATAAATCAGGTCATGCCATGTTTCTGCTCAACACCATCCTGTGACTCTTACGTCAGAGCCTGCGTGTTTCTGACATAAGAAAATACTTATTTACCAGTACCTATTTGCCATTCTTCTTTGAGAGTTTAACCCTTGGTGTATTCACAAATGTCTAGAATGAACACTATATGTTCTACTTTCTCTCAGAGTTAGGTGTGGCCATAAGACAAAGTTTTATTCAGTGGAATGTAATTATACCTTGATGCCATAACACTCCTAGATGAGAACATAGGCAAAACATTCTCTGACATAAATCACAGAACTGTTTTTTACATCAGTCTCCAAGACTAGAAATAAAGGAAAACATAAACAGTAGGACCTTATCAAACTTACAAGCTTTTGCACAGCAAAGGAAATCATATACAAAGCAAAAAGACAACCTACAGACTAGGAGAAAACATTTGCAAACCATGCGATGTACAAAGGTTTAATTTCCAAAATATACAAGCAGCTCATACAACTCAATAGCATAAAAATCACAAGAAATCCAATCAAAAAATGGGCAGAAGAACTAAATAGACATTTCTCTTAAGAAAACATACAGATGGCCATCACTAATTATTAGAGGAATGCAGATCAAACTACAATGAGGTACCACCACACACTAGTCGGAATGGCCATCATTAAAAAATATACAAATAACAAATGCTGGACAGAGTGTGGAGAAAGCACCTTCCTACAGTGTTGATGGGGCCATAAATTGGTGCAGTCACTGTGGAAAACAGTATGGAATTTCCTTAAAACAATTAAAAATAGAGTTGCCATATGATCCACCAATCCTACTCATGGGCATGTATCTGGAAAAAATATATATATATACTCCAGTGTTCATAGCAGCACTGTTTATAATAGCTAAGACATGGTAGCAACCTAAATGTCCTTCTACAGATGAATGGATAAAGAAGATGTGGTATAATATTCAAAGGAAGACTACTTGGCCTTAAAAAATAATTAAATAATGCCATTTGCAGCAACATACATGGACCTAGAGATTAGCATACTAAGTGAGTAAGTCAGAAAGAGAAAGGCAGATACTGTATGATATCACTTGTATGTGGAATCTGAAACATGACACAAATGAACTTATTTATGACATGAAAACAGACTCACAGACATAGAAAACAAACTTATGGTTAAGAAGGGGAAAAGTGGGTGGGGAAGGGATAAATTAGGAGTTTGGAATTAGAAGATACAATCTATTGTATATGAAATAGATAAACCACAGGACCTACTGTATAGCCCAGGAAACTATTAAATAGCTTGAAATAAACCATCACAGAAAAAAAAAAGTATATGTATTTATAACTGAATGACTTTGCTGTACACCAGAAACTAAAACAGCAATTAAGTCAAGTGTATTTTTAATTTAAAAATATCTTGAACACTTTTGGGGATATAACGTTATAAATAGAGTAAGTCCCTTTCATAGGAATGAGTTACATTCCAAGAACACTTTCATTAAGTCCAATTTGTTCATCCAACAGTTAGCCTAGGTACTCACCTAACACAATTGGCTATTTAGTACTGTACTGTAATAGGTTTACAATATTTTTACACAAATAATACATTAAAAAGCAAACAAAAATAAAACATTTTTAACCTTACAGTACAGTACCTTGAAGAATGCGGTAGTATAGAACAACCGCTGATGCTTCTTAGTAGTACCAGCTACATCACTGCTGCTTTTACACTTGCTTCTGGACATTCTGGGCTTGAAATAAAGATATGGTACTACTGTACTCTATACAATAGTGTGTGTGTGTTAGTTACTCAGTCATGTCTGACTCTTTGCAACCCCATTGACTATTCCCTGCCAGTCTCCTCTGCCCATGGAATTCTCCAGGCAAGAATACTGGAGTAGGTAGCCATTCCCTTCTTCCCAACCCAGGGATCAAACCTAGATCTCCCACGTTGAAGGCAGATTCTTTACCATCTGAGCCATCAGGGAGGCCCACTCTAACACAATACTGTATAATAAAATACACAAAAGCGCAACTACTTGTAGAGGATGAATGCATGTGACAGTGTACACTAGATGTGTGAACTCACTTACATGATTGGACATTTAAACACACGTTCACGTCCTGGAAATTTTGCAACATTTGTGTGTAGGGGACTTAACTGTAGAGGCATTTTCTTTGCTCCCTTGTACTTTCTGATGATTGAAATGCAGAGTTGATAGCTGAAGCTCCTTTAGTCATCTCAGTTCCTGAGGCTAAAAGCCATTCTGAGAATAATTGAAGAGCAAGACAGAAGAAGCTATGACCCTGCCAATTTTTTGAAATTTTTGATGTGTGTATATTGATGTCTTTATATGAAAGAGAAGCAATCTTCTATCTTTCATAAGCTAGTCTAAATATAAATTTTTCATCGTTTACAGCTGTACCTAATTCTAACTTTCAAGTGACTGAGAATAAAATTAAAATTCTCTCTATTCCCTATGGGTTCCTTGGCTAATTTTATCCCTTATTTCCTACCCTTCATCCACATTCAGTCTATTCCAGCTGTACTGAACTTCTTGCTCCTCACTGGACACATCAAGCACATTATTATCTTTGGGTCTAGGTGCTTTTTATCCTTCAGTCTGTCATGCTGTCCTGGAACGCAGGACTGCTGTGCATGTCTGGTCTCGGCTTGGACTTCCTCTAGAAAAGACTTCTAGCCAGTATATCTTAAATAAAACCACAAGTTAATCTTTCACCATCTACTTTATTTTTTATAGCATTTATTAATTCTGGTTAATGTATTTTTTATTTGCCTCTTAGTTTATCTATCTTCCCCCTGGAAGCTAAATTCCCTGAGGTACACACTTTAATTGCTCCTCTGTCTCCCAGACCAAGAACCATTCCAGGCACTTGGTCCATCCCAAGACCAAGAATGCACATTCCGGTGTGCATTCTTGAATGTATGAGCATATGAATAGTTGATTACTCATGAACATACCCATTTATTCTTCTTATATTATTATCCTACCTGTTATACCCAGGATAGTTTAGGCTGGTAAACTAATATGATGCTCGTCATTTTGTTGATTATGAGTTTGTTAAAGTTCCTTTAGATCCTTCAAAGTTCCATTTTGTTTATTTTTGTGTTGTTGGATTCATTTTTACACACAGGAAACAGGAAGAATCTTGGTGAAATAAGGCCCTAAATTTAGTTTCCTTTGATTTTTTTTGATGGGAAAAGACCAAAATGGAAATGCAGTGAATTCCATGCATCCCATCCTGAATTTGACTGTTTTTGATAAGGTATAATCTCACATCATTACAATTCAGAATTCAGGAAATATACTGATCTCACACTACTATGGAATTGTTTGGCTGTGATTGTTTTATGAGTAAGAGTGGAATTTTCCCTCAATGAATTATTGTACAGTCAGTCATACTGGAAAGATGTTAATTCTGGGGAAGAAATTCAACCTGCAGTGGTGTGCCACAGGCAGAAAAGTTTGAAAAGCTTTCATCTTCTCTAAACATTTTGGACATGCAGCCTGGGCTCTAAGAGAGACACTGGGAGTGCTATTGGTAGAGGCAGGCTGGATTTAAACAGGAATGAAGTTGCGTAAGTACTCTGTAATATAGGTCTTATCATTGAGTAATTATAGATTATTTTCAATGCAATATTTCCCTTCCAGTATGGTCAAGCCTTTAATAACATCTGGATAAATATTTTCTATGTCATGATGAATAAAGAGAAAGGAAACTATTCCACATCTTAGAATGAATCAGAGAGAAAGCAGAAGCCTCTTCCAAGATTCACAGTGCCGTGTCTGTCCCCAAAATAGTGTCAATTAACCCAGGCAGTACAGCTGAGGCAGCATCATCATAGCCTAAAAGGAAGTTGGAGGGACAAACCAGAGCCTGAACTCTGAAAAATTGTCATGAATTGTCAAAATTGAGAATTTTTGAGAAGGTATTCATTTTTGCACTAAAGCCCTTGGGAGGGTAATTCCATTTTAATGAAGGCTACCTAGATAAGATCTCTTCTGTATTTTCTTTTCTTTTCTTATCCAGAAAGTTTTCAGCAAAGAAGAAAGCATTTTTCACATTGGACTGAAAATTGCTGCTTATTTTCCCCCTAGCTCTAGCCTGTAAATTCTTTAGGACCTGCTTCTTTCATCTATGTATTCCCAGTGGCTAGCACCCTACTGAGCAAAGTAAATCCTCAATAATTGCTTGTGGAAGGCATAAACAAGCCTTTCTCAGAGCATTTACAGTCATTCCCATGATTTGAATGGAATAAGGTACATAAAATATTTGTCATAACAATGTTAATTGAAATGCTGAGGGCCTTTTATAAACACACACTAAAAAATGAGCAAAGAAAATTTCAGTAACTCTTACTGCAAAAATGCTCTTGGTATTGTCACAGAAGAGGATATGAAATGAAGTGAAAAGAATGCTCTGTACCACTTAAATTCAAGATTTAATTCGCACATTCTTGCCATTCCTATTCTGTCTGTCAAGACACACAAAACTAGAATTTGAGTGGAAGAGAGCCTGGGACTTCCCTGGTGGCTCAGCAGTAAAGAATCTGCCTGCAAAGCAGGAGACGATACTGGGTTTGATCCGTGGGTGGTGAAGATACCCTGGAGTAGGAAATGGCAACCCACTCCACTACTCTTGCCAGAATAAGTGCCATGGACAGAGGACCCTGGTGGGCTACAGTCCTTGGGGCCGCAGAGTCAGACAGGACTTAGAAACTAAGCACATGAGCATGGAGCCTGGGAAGAAACATGGAAATAAATGGATGCGTTCTCTCAGCCCAACTGTGACCCAATTCTAAGAAAACAACCTAGCTTCAAATTATGATCTCTCTTAAATACCTTAATTTCGTTCCCCAAAGGTAAGTCCTTGAGGTTTCTGAGGCTAAAGTAAAGGACTGGCTGATGCCCAGTTTTCTCCCTCACTAGATAAGATAACTAGTTTGCAACAGTTTTGCTAGGTGTAACTTAGTAAACTCTACCGAATTCTATGTGGTGTAAAAGGAAAGCCAGACAGAAAATGAACATGTTAAGTTTTTGTTTGATTCTCAGTGGTTCAAAGCTCATAGAAGTCAACTGTTTGCCACAGATCACAGGATTTTGCAATTCAACTGTCATAGATAGTCCATTCATTTGGCAACATTCTTTCTCAAGTCAGTCCAATACAAGGGCTCCTGTCTTTTACTGTCTCATTTGGGTTGAGAAGTTTCCAGCCTAAACTCAGTCCTATGGATACTGATTGCTCTTCTGAAACATATTATGTAATTGGGGCCCATTTAGTTTAGTGCACAATAGCAGGGACACAGATACAAAGTAATTAGTACTTTGGCAAATTTCTATGATTAAAACAGAAAAGTAAGAATGACAGACACATTTCACATGATTTAAAGTCAGATTAAGTGCCCCAAATAATACAATGTCTGCTGCCATTTAACAAAGGAATATCATTTCTTTCTACAACTGACTTTAATGTACACGTTTTTGCATCATGAACTCAGACTGTACTTTCACCATGAATTAAGTCAAACAATACCATAGAAAATAGCAAGGCACCACTTAATAGGTGTGAAACCATAAATCTAATATCCATAAATAAGGATCAATTTTCTAAATTGTGGTTTTCCCCATATAAATTTGTATCATTTCTGTCATTTCTTCGTATACTTTCGTAACATTTTAAAAGAGCACAAAACTTTGATTTCTCTTTAGATAAAATATACGTATTTTATAGAGCTTTAACTCTTTTTTTTTTTAATTTAACTAAAAATTTTTCTTTGCACCAGCTAAGGAACCTTCAGTGCATCACTGAAAGCAAAATTAGACTATAATTTGATCATTGTTTCCAGAATTTCAGGAGACGTTTTTGAAACATAGAATATTTCTTAACTCAGAATTTTAATGCTTTCTGAGCTACCTGACCTAGAAGAGGGTCATCAAGAGACTGGTATCTGTTTCACTTGCAAACTTAATAGTGCTGAATACTGTCTTAACCACAAACTGTCTCCTGCCACTGTAATCACTGTGAACACTGATTGATCACCCTTATCTCCTGCTCCACATGGTAGCTACTATAATAGCTCCAGAACCCCTACTCAAAGAAACAAATATATGAGTGAATGTAATTAGGATAGGGAGGTGACATGAATGGTAATATATATATATACTCTGGTGTTTTCTATGTGCAGATATATTTTTATAAATGGCAACATTTTGATTGAACCTTGATTATGGATTTATTTCCAAAATAAAACAACTTTTTTTTCTTGTCAGCAGAAAGCTAAAGTGACTCTTGTAGCTCTGGTTAGGAACAATGAGAGATTTAATAGAAATTATTTATATATAATTTATATATGTAAATTATATTATATATATTATTTATAAATAATTTCTACCTCTTGTATAACTGCTGTCAACTGAAGCAAAAAGCACACTTAAAAGTTGTGAGTTAAATGATACCTCATTGTGGTTTTGATTTGCATTTCTCTAATAATGAGTGATGTTGAGCATCTTTTCATGTGTTTGTTAGCCATCTGTATGTCTTCTTTGGAGAAATGTCTGTTTAGTTCTTTGGCCCATTTTTTGATTGGGTCGTTTATTTTTCTGGAATTCAGCTGCAGAAGTTGCTTGTATATTTTTGAGATTAATTGTTTGTCTGTTGCTTCGTTTGCTATTATTTTCTCCCATTCTGAAGGCTGTCTTTTCACCTTGCTTATAGTTTCCTTTGTTGTGCAAAAGCTTTTAATTTTAATTAGGTCCCATTTGTTTATTTTTGCTTTTATTTCCAATATTCTGGGAGGTGGGTCATGGAGGATCCTGCTGTGATTTATGTCGGAGAGTGTTTTGCCTATGTTTTCCTCTAGGAGTTTTATAGTTTCTGGTCTTACGTTTGGATCTTTAATCCATTTTGACTTTATTTTTGTGTACAGTGTTAGGAAGTGTTCTAGTTTCATTCTTTTACAAGTGGTTGACCAGTTTTCCCAGCACCACTTGTTAAAGAGATTGTCTTTTCTCCATTGTATATTCTTGCCTCCTTTGTCGAAGATAAGGTGTCCATATGTGCGTGGGTTTATCTCTGGGCTTTCTATTTTGTTCCATTGATCTATATTTCTATCTTTGTGCCAGTACCATACTGTCTTGATGACTGTGGCTTTGTAGTAGAGCCTGAAGTCAGGCAGGTTGATTCCTCCAGTTCCATTCTTCTTCCTCAAGATTGCTTTGGCTATTCGAGGTTTCTTATATTTCCATACAAATTGTGAGATGATTTGTTCTAGTTCTGTGAAAAATACCATTGGTAGCTTGATAGGGATTGCATTGAATCTATAGATTGCTTTGGGTAGTATACTCATTTTCACTATATTAATTCTTCCAATCCATGAACACGGTATATTTCTCCATCCGTTTGTGTCCTCTTTGATTTCTTTCATCAGTGTTTTATAGTTTTCTATATATAAGTCTTTTGTTTCTTTAGGTAGATATATTCCTAAGTATTTTATTCTTTTTGTTGCAATGGTGAATGGTATTGTTTCCTTAATTTCTCTTTCTGTATTCTCATTATTGGAGTATAGTAATGCAAGGGATTTCTGTGTGTTAATTTTACATCCTGCAACTTTACTATATTCATTGATCAACTCTAGTAATTTTCTAGTAGAGTCTTTAGGGTTTTCTATGTAGAGGATCATTTCACACCAGTCAGAATGGCTGCTATCCAAAAGTCTACAAGCAATAAATGCTGGAAAGGGTGTGGAGTAAAGGGAACCCTCTTACACTGTTGGTGGGAATGCAAACTAGTACAGCCACTATGGAGAACAGTGTAGAGATTCCTTAAAAAACTGGGAATAGAACTGCCATATGACCCAGCAATCCCACTGCTGGGCATATACACCGAGGAAACCAGAATTGAAAGAGACGCGTGTACCCCAATGTTCATCGCAGCACTGTTTACAATAGCCAGGACATGGAAGCAACCTAGATGTCCATCAGCAGACGAATGGATAAGGAAGCTGTGGTACATATACACAATGGAATATTACTCAGCCATTAAAAAAAAATACATTTGAATCGGTTCTACTGAGATGGATGAAACTGGAGCCCATTATACAGAGTGAAGTAAGCCAGAAAGAAAAACAACAATACAGTATACTAATGCATATATATGGAATTTGAAAGATGGTAACGATAACCCTATATGCGAGACAGAATAAGAGACACAGATGCATAGAACAATTTTATGGACTCTGAGGGAGAAGGTGAGGGTGGGACGTTCTGGGAGAATAGCATTGAAACATGTATATTATCATATGTGAAACAGAACACCATTCCATGTTCGATGCATGAGACAAGGGCTCAGGGCCGGGGCAATGGGATGACCCAGAGGGATGGGATGGGGAGGGAGGTGGGTGGGGTGTCCAGGAAGGGGAACACATGTAAACCCATGGCTGATTCATGTCAATGTATGGCAAAAACTATTACAATATTGTAAAGTAATTAGCCCCCAACTAAAATAAATAAATTTATAAAAAAAAAAAAAAAAAAGTTGTGAGTTAGAGGAAAACATAGGCAAAACACTCTCTGACATAAATCACATCATGATCCTCTATGACCCACCCCAGAGTAATGGAAATAAAAGCAAAAATAAACAAATGGGACCTAATTAAACTTAAAAGCTTTTGCACAATGAAGGAGACTATAAGCAAGGTGAAAAGAAGACAGCCTTCAGAATGGGAGAAAATAATAGCAAACAAAGCAACTAACAAAGAATTAATCTCAAAAATATAAGAGCAGCTCATGCAGCTCAATTCCAGGAAAATAAATGACCCGATCAAAAAATGGGCCAAAGAACTAAACAGACATATCTCCAAAGAAGACATACAGATGGCTAACAAACACATGAAAAGATGCTCAACATCACTCATTATCAGAGAAGTGCAAATCAAAACCACAATGAGGTACCATCACATGCTGGTCAGAATGGCTGCTATCAAAAAGTCTACAAACAATAAATGCTGGACAGGTTGCAGAGAAAAGGGAACCCTCTTACACTTTGGTGGGAATGCAAACTAGTACAGCCACTATGGAGAACAGTGTGGAGATTCCTTAAAAAACTGGGAATAGAACTGCTGTACGACCCAGCAATCCCACTGCTGGGCATACACACCAAGGAAACCAGACTTGAAAGAGACACATATACCCCATTGTTCATTGCCGCACTGTTTACAATACCCATGACGTGGAAGCAACCTAGATGTCTATAGGCAGATAAATGGATAAGAAACCTGTGGTACATATACAAAATGGAATATTACTCAGCCATTAAAAAGAATGCATTTGAATCAGGTCTAATGAGGTGGATGAAACTGGAGCCTATTATACAGAGTGAAGTAAGTCAGAAAGAAAAACACCAGTACAGTATGTTAATGCATTTATATGGAATTAAGAAAGATGGTAACGATGATCCTATATGTGAGACAGCAAAAGAGACACAGATGTAAAGAACAGACTTTGGACTCTGTGGGAGAAGGCAAGGGTGAGACGATTTGAGAGAATAGCACTGAAACATATGTATTACCACATGTGAAATAGGTCGCCTGTCAAGGTTCGATGCATGAGACAGGGTGCTCAGGGCTGGTGCACTTGGATGACCTTGAGGGATGGGATGGGGAGGGAGGTGGGAGGGGGGGTTCAGGATGGGGAACACATGTACACCCATGGCTGATTCATGTCAATGTATGGCAAAAACCACTACAATATTGTAAAGTAATTAGCCTGCAATTAAAATAAACAATTAAAAAAAGAGTTGTGAGTTATGTTTATTCAAGGACCATACTGAGGATTATAGCCTGGGAGACAGGCCTTTCAGGTAGCTGTGAGGGACTATTCCAAAGAGGTAATGGAGGAACCAGGACTTATAGGAGTTTTTTTTCTGAAACATGTAGTCAAACATCAAAAGATTACTGTTAATCGCTAAAAACAGACATGTCAAGTTAATGATTTTAGTGCTTATCTATGTATGGGTAGATGCAAAAGTCTGGGCTCATTGAAATTATTCCTTAGATATGCATCTTAACTATCTAGGGCTAATATCCTGCTTTTTTCTCCATCCTGAATTCTCAGGACAACTATAGTGGCTGATGGGTTAACAGCTTCATGGTGGGCAACGTTCACTGTCTTCTAGAATGGCAGGCAGCATTTATTTTATATCTGCACTACAATAATACACAATAAAAATTCTTATGCTCAGATGATTGTTCTCAAGTTTGTGCATAAATATTGTCAATAATTCAGTGATGGGGGAACTTATAAACTTTACTGTCATTTGAGTGTGTGCTCAGCTGCTCACTCATGTCCAACTCTTCATTTCCCTGTGGTCTGTAACCCACCAGGCTCTTCTGTCCATGGAATTTTCCAGGCAAGAATACAGGAACAGATTTCTATTTCCTTCTCCAGGGGATCTTCCTGACCCAGGGATGGAACCTGTGTCTCCTGTGGTTCCTGCACTGGCTGCCATATTCTTTACCATTGAGCCACCTGGGAAGCCCCTTATTGTCATTCAAATAAGAATGAAAAATAGATTTTTCTCATCTTTTTGGCAAGTACTATTCTAATAACATATTATAATATAGCACAGGGACTTGTAATTAATCCTATATATTTTGTCAATTGTTTTAACTGAAATTTTAGGTTGATTTTCTACATGAGCATAAAAAAAGGGAAGACATCCCTACCATATTTTCTAATTCTGATTACTTAATAAGGCTCAGACTACTCAGTTGATTCAAATATTTTTTGAAAAAAGATTATATATTCATAAGAAATAGCCAAGATAATAAAGAAATTTTCCATTTATCTTTAATCCCATTTCTTCTAGTGGTTGCAAATTCGGTAATTATATAGCACAATATCAAGAGCAGGAAGTTGACATTGGTAAAATGTGTATGTATGATTCTAAGGTTTTTATCACATGTGTAGCATCACTGACTTAGTTCAGTTCAGTTCAGTCACTCAGTTGTGTCTGACTCTTTGTGACCCCATGGACCACAGCAAGCGAGGCCTCCCTGCCTATCACCAACTCCCAGAGTCTACTCAAACTCATCTCCATTGAGTCAGTGATGCCATCCAACCATCTCACCTTCTGTCATCCCCCTCTCCTGCCCTCAATCTTTCCCAATATCAGGGTCTTTTAAAACGAGTCAGCTCTTCACATCAAGTGGCCAAAGTATTGGAGTTTCAGCTTCAACATCAGCCCTTCCAATGAACACTCAGGACTGATTTCCTTTAGGATAGACTGGTTGGATCTCCTTGCAGTGCAAGGGACTCTCAAGAGTCTTCTCCAACACCACAGTTCAAAAGCATCATCTCTTCAGTGCTCAGCTTTCTTTATAGTCCAACTCTCACATCCATACATGACCACTGGAAAAATCATAGCCTTGACGAGATGGACCTTTGTTGGTAAAGTAATGTCTCTGCTTTTTAATATGCTGTCTAGGTTGGTCATAACTTTCCTTCCAAGGAGTAAGCGTCTTTTAATTTCATGGCTGCAATCACCATCCGCAGTGATTTTAGAGCCCAGAAAAATAAAGTCTGCCACTGTTTCCACTGTTTCCCCATCTATTTGCCACGAAGTGATGGGACTGGATGCCATGATCTTAGTTTTCTGAATGTTGAGCTTTCAGCCAACTTTTTTACTCTCCTCTTTCACTTTCATCAAGAGGCTCTTTAGTTCTTCTTCACTTTCTGCCATAAGGGTGGTGTCATCTGCATATCTGAGGTTATTAATATTTATCCCGGCAATCTTGATTCCAGCTTGTGCTTCTTCCAGCCCAGTGTTTCTCATGATGTAATCTGCATATAAGTTAAATAAGCAGGGTGACAATATACAGCCTTTGATGTACTCCTTTTCCTATTTGGAACCAGTCTGTTGTTCCATGTCCAGTTCTAACTGATGCTTCCTGACCTCCATACAGATTTCTCAAGAAGCAGGTCAGGTGGTCTGGTATTCTCATCTCTTTCAGAATTTTCTACAGTTTATCGTGATCCACACAGTCAAAGGCTTTGGCATAGTCAATAAAGCAGAAATAGATGTTTTTCTGGAACTCTCTTGCTCGATGATCCAGTGGATGTTGGCAATTTGATCTCTGGTTCCTCTGCCTTTTCTAAAACCAGCTTGAACATCTGGAAATTCACGGTTCACATATTGCTGAAGCCTGTCTTGGAGAATTTTGAGCATTACTTTACTAGCGTGTGAGATGAGTGCAATTGTGCGGTAGTTTGAGCATTCTTTGGCATTGCCTTTCTTCGTGACTGGAATGAAAACTGAACTTTTCCAGTCCTGTGCCTACTGCTGAGTTTTCCAAATTTGCTGGCATATTGAGTGCAGCACTTTCACAGCATCATCTTTTAGGATTTGAAATAGCTCAACTGGAATTCTCTCACTTCCACTAGCTTTGCCCATAGTAATGCTTCCTAAGGCCCACTTGACTTCACATTCCAGGATGTCTGGCTCTAGGTGAGTGATCACACCATTGTGATTATCTGGGTTGTGAAGATCTTTTTTGTACAGTTGTTCTGTGTATTCTTGGCACCTCTTCTTAATATCTTCTGCTTCTGTTAGGTCCATACCATTTCTGTCCTTTATTGAGCCCATTTTTGCATGAAATATTCCCTTGATATCTCTAATTTTCTTGAAGAGATCTCTAGTCTTTCACTGACTCAGTGGACATGAATTTGAGCAAACTCTGGGAGACAGTGGAGGACAGAGGAGCCTGGCATGCAACGGTTCCATTCATCTTTAATCCCATTTCTCCCAGTGGTTGCGAATTAAATAATTATAGCACAATATCAAGAGCAAGACGTTGACATTGGTAAAATGTGTATGTATAATTCTAAGGTTTTTATCACATGTATAGCTTCACTGACTCGGTGGACATGAATTTGAGCAACCTCTGGGAGACAGTGGCGGACAGAGGAGCCTGGCGTGCTACAGTCCATGGGGTAGCAGATTTGGACATGACTTAGGGACTGAAAAACAACAAGGTTCATGTAACCACTGAGATACAAAGGTAAGACATTACAAGTATCTTAATTCTACCTCTTTACTGTCATTGCAAACATTAGTTTATTTTCCATCTTTATCATCTTCTCATTTCAAGAATGTCAAAAAATGGAATCATACCTTTTGAGATGGGCTTCTTCAATCAGCATAATTAGTTACATAATTAAGTGTAAACCTTGAAATCCATCTAAGTTGTTGCATATTTGTTCCTTTTTATTGCTAAGCAATATTCCATGGTGTGGATATAGTGCAGATTGCTTAAATATCAATTGTTAACCATTGTAAAACAATTTAGTTGCTTCCAGTTTCAGGTTATGATAATTAAAGCTGCTGTGTACAGTCATGTACAGGTTTTTAGTGTGAACCTATGTTTTCATTCCTCTGAGATAAATGTCTAGGAATGTGATTTCTGTGTAGTGTTTATTATTTTTAAGAGACTGCTGTGCCATCTTTCAGAGTCTCTGTACATTCTTACAAACAATATATGAGATCTCATTCTGTGCATCCTTGTCAGCATTTGTATTGTCAATATTCTTTATTTTAGCTATTCTCATATGTATGTAGTGATAGCTCTTTGTGATCTTTATTTCCATAGTAACTAGTGATGTTGAACACCTTTGTATGTACTTATTTGCCATTTATATATACTCTTTGGTGAAATGTTTCTTCATGCCTTTTGCTCATTTTCTACTTGGATTGTTTGTTTTGTTGTTAGAATTGAGTTTTGAGAGTTCTTTATATTTTCTAAATATGAGTTCTTTGTCAGATATGTGACTTGCAAATATTTTCACCCAGTGTGTAGTTTGTCTTTTCATCTTCTTAAAAACGTCTTTTGCTGAGTAAAGGTTTATAATTTTGATGGATCATTATTTACCATTTTTTTCTTTTACAGATTTTTCTTTGATATCATTCCTGTGTATTCTTTATCAAGCCCTAGGTTCCAAAGATTTTCTCCTATTTTTCTACTATAGGATTCACAGGTTACTTTTTAGCCTATAACTTTTTCCACTGTGGTTTTTAAAAGAAATACATAAAATTTGCCACCTTATCCATTTTTAAGAGTACAGTTTAGTAGTATTAGATATATTCACATTGTTGTTAAAAAGGTCTGAACTTTTTCATCTTGCAAGACTAAAACTCTGTACCCTCAAATAAACCTTCTTTTCCCCCCTCCTCCCCAACCCCTGGTAACCATGATTCTCCTTTTTTTTTCTATGGATTTGACAATTTTAGATACCTCACAGAAGTGAAATCATATAGTGTTTGTGACTGGCTTATTTCACTTAGCATAATGTCCTCAAGGTTCATCCATGTTGTAGCAGGAAACAGGATTTCCCTTCTCTTTTAAAGCTGAATAAATCCCATTGTATGGCTATGCTTTTTATACAATTTGTGGGGTTCTCACAGCTAGCACACTGATTAAGAAGCAACAGTTAGAACTCTGTATGAAACAACTGGTTCAGGATTGAGAAAGGAGTACAGCAATGCTTTTTATTTTCACCCTGTTTATTGAACTTATACATAGAGCACATCATGTGAAATGAGAAACAGGATGAATTACAAGCTAGAATCAAGATTGCCAGGATAAATAACAACAACCTCAGATATGCAGATGATACCATTCTAAAGGCAGAAAGTGAAGAAGAACTTAAGAGTCTCTTGATGAGGGTGAAGGAGGAGAGGTGAAAAAGCCAGCTTAAAGCTCAATATTTAAAAATCTAATATCATGGCATCCAGTCCCGTCACTTCATGGCAAATAGAAGAGGAAAATGTGGAAGCAGTGAGAGATTTCCTCTTCTTAGGCTCTAAAATCACTGTGGATGGTGATTGCAGCCATGAAATTAGTAGACAATTTCTTCTTGGAAGAAAAGCTATGACAAACCTAGACAATGTGTTAAAAAGCAAGGACATCACTTTGCCAACAAAATTCTATAGAGTCAAAGCTATGGTCTTTCCAGTGGTCATGTAAGGATGTGAGAGATGAACAATAAGGCAGAGTGCCAGAGAATTGATGCTTTAAACTGTGGTGCTGAAGAAGACTCTTGAGAGTCCCTTGAAAAGTAAGGAGATCAAACCAGTTAATCTTAAAGGAAATCAATCCTGAATATTCTTCGGAAGGACTGATGCTGAAGCTGAAACTCCAATACTTTGGCCACTTGATGCAAAGAGGTGACTCATTGGAAAAGACCCTGATGCTGGGAAAGACTGAAGGCAGGAGGAGAAGGGGATGACAGAGGATGAGATGGTTGGATGGCATCACTGATTCAATAGACATGAACTTGGGCAAACTCCAGGAGATGGTGATGGACAGGGAAAACTGGCATGCTGCAGTCCATGGGATTGCAAAGAGTCAGACACAACTTGGCAACTGAACAGCAACAACAGTATGGCTATACTATACTTTGTTTATCCAATTCATAAGCTAACAAGTTTTGCTTTGCTTCCACCTCTTGGCTTTCATGATTAGTGCTTGCTGTATGAACATGAATATGGAAGATTTAAGTGTAAGCCTTATATGAAATATGTGATCCATTTTGAGGTATTTTTGCAAAACGTGTGGTTTAAGATGAGGTTCATCATTTGGATAATCAATTCTTCCAGCAACATTTGTGGGAAGACTCTTCGGCAGCACTTGTATGGGGCTATTTCTGATTTCTTTATTCTGTTCCATTTTTTCTGTATATCTGTCCTTCTGTCAGTACCACACAGTCTTGTGTAACAGTTGTGTAGTAAATCTTAAAATTGAATGAAGCAATTCCTCCAACTTTATTCTGATTTTTAAATATCATTTCAGCTTTTCTTTTTCCCTTTCCAAATTTTAGAATAATTTTGCTTCACTTATTTATTGTTTAGTAAATATCTTCAGGATAAAATCTTATTGGATTATAACAAGTAAATCTGTATATCACTCTGGGGAGAACTGGCACTCCTACTTTCTTTTGATTTACATGACATGCATTTCCATTCTTTTACTTTACTGTTTTATCATTCTGTTTTCTTTTTCTCGCATTCCTGTGGGTTACTAGAACATTGCTTTAGACTCCATTTTGATTTATCCATTATGACTTTTTATATCTTTGTTAGTGGTTGCTCTAGGTATCATATTATAATACATTGACAGTTTGCTGTAGACGTTTCACCAGTTTGAGTGAAGTGTAGAAACTTTTATCTTCTCTTGTGTCCCTTTATACTCGTTTATAATGTAAGGATATTAAATATTTTCTTTACATTTACATTACATTGACAACCAGATCAGGAAAAGTTGTGATTTTTGATTATTAAAGCAAAATTTTTGCTTTAATAATCAAAAATAATAGAGAAAAGTCAAAAGGAAAAGAATGTCTACTGTATTCACTGATATTTTAACTCTTCCCATTATTCTGTTTATAATATTCCAAAATTTCTTCTTTAACAATTCCTGTCTCCTCAGAGAACTTCTTTTAATCATTCTTTTAGGGTCAGTCTGCTGGTTACAAAGTTTTTTAGTTATGCCTCCTTGAGAATGTCTTGACTTCTACTTCATTATTAAAGGATCATTTCACCAGACATAGAACACTAGATTTACAGAATTTTGAGCATTTGAAAAATGCTGTGACACTTCTGTCCTTCGTGGTTTTTGATAAAAAGTCTGCTGTCATTTATTTTTTTCCTCAGTAGATAAAGTGTTTCCGTATTGCTGCTTTCAAGATTATTTTTTTATTCTTAGTTTTCACAGCATTGATTACAGTGTGTCTTGGCATAGATTTCTTCAGGTTTTTGGTTTGTTATTTGCACAGCTTCTTGAATCTGTTGGTTTATGTCACTTGCCAAATTTGGGGGAAGTTTCAGCCATTATTTAGTTCTTGGAGTACTTTTTCAGTGCTACTATTTCCGTTTTCCTTCTGGCACTCAAATGACAAAAACGTTCTTTTGTTGTCATCCCACAGGTCCCTAAGCCTCTGTCCATGTTTTTTAGTCTACATTATCTATGTTGTAGATTGGGCAATTTCTGTTGTTGTCTTCAGTATCACTGACTTGTTCTTCTGTCACCCCCATCCTGCTGTTGAGCTTATCCACTAAGTTTCTTTTAAAATTTCAGTTATTGCATTTTTCAGTTGTGAAATTTCTATTTGGGTTTTCCTTATATCTTCTATTTATTTTCTGATGCTGTTCATTATTTTACATTTGTTCATAAATGTTCACTGAACATTATGTTATCATCATATAATTCTATTTTCTTCTTGATATTAACATCTGTTGATTGTTTTTTCTTATTCAAAGAGAGATGTTCATGATTTGTGATATAACAAGTGAGGTTTTTATTGAAATTTGGATTCTTTAGGTATTGTGAGACACTTCACTGTGGAAAGATTACTGATTACTGTCAGGAAGAGTCTGAAATCTGAATTCTTTTGTCTTCACTGACATCTACGGAAAGAGGGGTACCTTGTTCCTTAGGATGGAAGTGGGAGTTCAGCCTTCCACTAGGAGTGAGAAGAGGGCCTGTTACCCTTCCAGGTGTTACCCCACCAGGTGGGGTAAAAGTGTCCCCACGCAGCTTTTGGTGCCGGTTGTGAGGGTGGGGCCACAGTGGTAGTGTTTGGCTGGAGTAGAACAGTTACTATCTAAATGTTTTTCTGCCTTACTAGATTGTTTCTTTCATGGTTCTTTGGCTAAAGAGAGAGTTTCCTGTATCTGAACTCATTGGTATTTCCAGGCTGTTGGCTTCTGTAGCACCTAGTCTGGGATATATGAGGCAACAAGAAAAATCAGGAATCTCACTGGTGTGTCATACTTTGTGTCCCAAAGTTCCTAGTTGGTCTAAATTTTTCTCTTTACATTTCAGAGTATTTTATTGGTTTTTTAATAAGGCAAAATGTTGTTATCTATATTTAGGGAGCAGAATAGGGGAAAATATGTCAACTACATCTTTCTAGAAGTGGATCTCCCCAATCATTGTTTGTTTGTTTAATCTAGTCATTACCTAAATACAATTACTCACCCCCTTTAAGTTGACCTAAAATGCTTTACAACACAAACACTTATTAGCCATTAGTCATTTTAATATGTATATATAATTCAGTTGAGTCAAGTATAATATATAGTGAAATATGCTATTATCCTCCCTAATGAGTTTTTCTTTTTGCCTTGACTGTTAGGATCATTAAAATGCTCTATTTGGAATATTGATTCTCTTTTGTAGCAGTAGACATTTTTATAAGATTACAAATTTTGAAATACTTTGTAACCAGTTTTACCAAAATCAATTGAAAATGACATTGCAATGTTTAAGAAAAATTTTGTGCAGGACAAATAAATATGTCCTATACATTTAATTTCATTTAAATGTCCATTTATGTCAAGGCCACTGTTGTCTTTTTTATTTCTAAATATATCTTGGTATGTTTGGAAAATTCCTTTCTAACTTCCTATTTGATGTGTCAAAATACAGAATCTCAGCTGTAGGTACACTTTTTTTGTTGGACTTGGGAAGGATGAATTGTTTTATAAGACTTGAATCTCCTGTATGCATAATTTTTAAAAGTCAGTGTTTTCTATTATCTAGTGCCTTTAAATTCACATTTAAATAATTAAAATTTAAAATACATTCTATAATGCTTAAATTTTTAATTCAGAGTACATTTATTGAATTTAATTACATATTAGGCATATCCTTTGAATTAACACAACAAAAAATATTTAAACATTCTAATACAAACATTTTCTGTACCGTTTACATAATGCAGAATGGCATTAATGAGAATTTAGACATACATGTTAAAAAAAGAAAACCACAATTATTTGGAAATATGTCATAATAAATCCATGGTCCTTTTTTTTTTTTAAAGTAAAATTTATCAGCAAATTTCTATCTTAAAAGACACAAAAGCAGTTCATGTAATCATACTGTGTGATATTTTTGTAGCATCATGTAGCATTACAGTTAATTACAAATACTATTAAGTCTAATATTTTCATTTGTTTATCAAATAATCTTTAAAAATTAATTTGTGCTAATTATATTCTGAAGTAAATTACGAATTAAATAGCAAAATCAATTTTTATGAACAGAAGTGCTTAAACATAATAGATAACACACCAAATAATACAAGGAATTTAACCAATACCCTAAACAAGTTTCACTAGCTTTCTCCCATTTGGGACATGAAAAATGAAGAAATAGATGTTATAGGTTAATCACATGATTAAAAGTAATTTTGACAATATTAGTCATGAGTGAGCTTCACTGATTTCATAAATAAATTTTATTATAAAGGCATGATCAGCCATTCCTGACTTACTGAGAATCATACAGATATTATGACACATTAATCATGAAGATAAGCAAATCCAAAGAATTGTCCAGTTCATTTCACAGGCCATCAAAATTACAACTTTGCTTCCTAGCTTCTCTTACAACTTGTGAATCACATTTTTGAATGCTGATACATTTTAACCTGCTGAAAAGTAATAAATCTTTAAGCTTACTAAATTGTCTCATAGGCATCTCACCTGGCATTTATTAAGGACAGTTCTTTCCCTGAAGGTGAATTCCAAAGTGTTTATTATTCAGACTTACAGATGTTACTGCTGTGCCTAGGCTAGATTATCCATTCAATTCTTCGCTCCTACCTACAGGTTAAAAATCTGTTTTCCATTTGTCCTGATAAAATTATAAATAGCACCTTCTTCAATTCTCATTTTTTGGATGATAAATTTTATGGTCACACTAGTTATTGAGAAGTAAAATTAGGGAAAAAATAAAGACTCTCCAAACAAGCAATAATATATTGATTCCTTAGCACCACTGAAGGGATAGCATAAATATGCCACAGCATAGATTCTATAAGCCTTAAGAATTAAAATTATGGAACTTATTATTTAACTAACTATCTAAAGGAGTCAAATTTTTTTTAAAAAAAGACGGTTTATAGATAATAGCCTGATTTTTCTAAGACTCTCCTTAGTAGAAGGCCAAAGCTCTTCACCATAGTTGTTTAACCTAGACTCTTAAGGAGAACTCCTTGGATTTCAATTCCCAGCTCCAAACACTTAATCTCTCAAGCTTGTTTCCTCATGTATAACAAAGTATTTAATAGTTTCTACAGCATAAGATGATGTGGAAATTAAATGAGATAAAACATTTCAAACTATTTAGCACAGTACCTATCACAGGCTAAGCATTCAACAAATGTGAGTTATTACTATTTAACAATATGATATACTATCAATAAAGAAATCAGCTGATAAGCTGCACATGTAACTGACCTTCCAGATATACTGCAAATACATTCCTCAATATCATGTGAAAGAAATACACATAGAGTTCCAGTTTTCTTTATATCTCTGCTAGAGAAGATAAATTTAGTTAATTAATCAAAGTAGATAACATACATATGTATAATTTAAGATTCCAAAATAATTGAGTCATTCATCTATTTTTCATTCATTCAATAAATATTAATTCAGATAAAGCTATAATAGGTCAGTGTGCCTTTTAATTAATACTAGAACACACACTTTTGAACTTGCTCCCACCTAAAATTGCTAATCTGAAGTACCTAATTCATTGCAAAACTTGTTCCATTAGAGAAGATTCATTTTCTATAAAGAAGTAGATTCAGTAAATAATTTTGCATAAATCTACTTAAATGACTCAAAGATTAAAAACCCAGGGAGTATGTGAGCAGAACTGACTTCTTTTTTTTGATGTATTTGATTATCAAACACAAACTTACCGAGACCAACGTAAAGACAAACTTACACAGACCAAAACTAAACAATGAAAGCTTTCTAAAAAATATATTTAAGATAAATTTTTGAATTGGATTCTGAGATGTTCTAAGGTACTATGAGGTATTGGCAAGGAGGAGGAATGAAAAAGTTAATGGAGTGGACACTAATATCTACAGGGCCATGCAGAGAACTACAATTGCTAAAATTCTTTACATATATATAAAGTCAATACATTATCTTACTGAAATAAAGGATAAAAATAAGGTTAACATTTGTACTGCCCATAAAAATAAAGGACAATGGGAATTTAGATAAGTTGAAAGCAACATACCCTGTATAATAGTTTAGGAATCAGAACTCTCTTTGCTCATTAGATTATTACACATTATTAAAATTCAACAGAAGTTTTTATTACATTGCTACTGTTTTTCAAAGAAGTGGAAGCAAACACTGAAGTTATAAAGGATTGGTTTATCTCTGTTAAAATATTTTGTTTCACTTCTGATGTCACAATTTAGATTGTGATTCTAAAAATAAGTATAAATTTATAAAATTTTATTTTTACCTATACATTTATCCATTCATACACACTTCGTGACATCTACAATGTACTTTCTCTGTGGTAGGTATGGGACAAGCAAATAAAATCAGAATCCAGGAAGGAGACATATAAAAGCATATGTATAATACAGGTAAATAAGCACAAAAAAACGTGGAGTTATTTGAGCACATATGATGGTACATAGTCAACTGGGAATGAGGGATCTGCCAGGAAGTAACATCAGATTCAAGTCTTGAAGACTAAACTCGAGTTCATCAAAGGGGAGGTGCACAGGGGCAGCATTCTGGATAGACTCTCTGTCAAAGCTAAATCAAGACAGTGGAGAAAGATTAACGATATGGAAACTGCAGCATTAAGATATGGCAAAGGGGACCCTATAGAGGTCTGTTATGGGAGCTGGCACATTATGCTCCATAGTGAGATTTGTGTTTTAGAAACATGGCCCGGCAGCAATGCTAAAGGGGCATCTCAGGTGGTTCAGTAGTAAAGAACCGGCCTGCCAATGCAGGAAATGTGGGTTCGATCCCTGAGTTGGAAAGATCCTCTGGAAAAGGAAATGGCAACCCACTCCAATATTCTTGCCTGGGAAATCCCATGGACATAGGAGCCTGGTAGGCTACAGTCCATGGCGTTGCAAAGAGTTGGACATGGCTGAGCAATTAAGTGCACGCACACACACACACACACACACACACACACACACACACACACACACAAAGCAATGCAAAAAATGGATTAACAGTAGATGAGACTGATGTAGGAAAATCAAGACCTTAGCTGTTGCAGCTGGTGAGCATGGGGGTAGGGGAGGCAATGAGTGGATTGATGACCTATTAAAGAGGCCAAAGGAACAGAGATTCATGACTAATAAATATTAGTTAATAGAGAAGAAAATGGCACAGTGAACTTTAGGTTTTGGCCTGGGTAACTAGATGCTAAGAAAAAAAAAAGAGAGAAAGACTACAAAGTTAAGATTTATACTAGAGCATAAACTGAATATGAAAATATCTGGGAATTTGAAGACATCATTAAATCTACTTAATATGCAGCAAAACTCTGTTAGCTGGAAAGATGAACAGAATTTTCCAAGGTGTCTAATATATAAACCTGCGTAATTTTCCTACTTCAGCTTTTCTGCTTGCTTAGTATTTTTAGTCAATTTACAATTGGTCATTTTTAGTTAATCCATTCATTTCCATGAGGTTACTTAATGGAAACATTCCATTTTTTAACCTAACAGTGGTGAAATAATTTTCTGGAGGTTCCCCAGAGAGACTCTGAAAAGTCAAAATTCAACTTTAATTTTCTGAGTACCTTTTCTTGCTTAAAGTTACTGAACTTAATTTTCTTTGCTAGGAAAAATGCCAAACACCGACACCTAAAATTTCAATTTACTACATAAATATTTCAGATTATTTTACATTGGGACAGCAATTTTTCTGCCTGAGAACCATTTTAGTCTAAATGATGGTGGCAAAATAGGAGAATACGTACTGCATATGAGCTACAAATTGTATGGGGATTTGTATATAGCTAGTCACAAATGCATTTGAATTGGATTTAGTCAAAAAGCGGGTCTGACTAATTTTTCATTGAATTCAAATTGTCCAGATTAATTAAGTGAACTGCTTGGTTGCCATCATTTAGATACCACCCAAGATCATTTTGTCAAATTAATAATTAACTAAACCAAAACAAATGCTTCCCTCGTGGCTCTGAGACAAGAATACGATGAAACCTGTCATTACTTAAATGATGTAGTCTATTCAATAAAACTTTTGTGGACAGTTCACACGTTTTTATGTAAAACAGTGCTGCAACAGAGAAGCTTCCAAGTCACACTCCATGTGTACTATTCATACTAGTAATATTTTAACGTTAGTTAAGATGCCATATAAAGCATAATTTTTCACTATCTCAATTTTATTATAATTTTTTCACCCAGAATATCATACAAATTTCTATGAAGTATTTTTTTCAAATAACTGAACTTCTCTTTTTCAAGCATTAATTCCATAGGTCACCAAGACTGTGGGTTCTTCACCACCATCCCAAGCCCTCCCTCTTTGCCTGTAGCTGTTCTGATCCCTACTGCACTGTGAGCTGGGGACAGTGGACTCATAAGCACCAAGGACCCCCAGCAGGTTCCACATATTGTCTTCAACCTAACCTAGTATCCTACTGTATGATACCAATATTCCATTCAAAGCCACTGACAACTTTTCATGTCTATTCAGATTTCATTCGACTTGGTTACAGTGAGTTGTATAAAATAGTTTAGTTATACATGCAATAGAAAGCCTAAGGCACTGGCAACAACATAGAACAACTTTAATACTTCTTGATTTCAGACAAAGGCATTAGTATTGTAAACCACTAATGATGCTTTTTGAGATATTTAGCCAGCCATGGATACCACCATGAAACACAGAAGCATGCCTATAGCAGTGAGACATCATGTCTATGTGAACCTTAATCCTACAACATCAACAACAGCTGTAACTTAAGAAATCCAAAACCCACAGCTTAAAATAAAAAATGCTCTCTAGGAAGTCTAAGAATTACTTTAGCTTAATGTGGGAAAACAGTGGAGATGAGTGGAATGAGACTGAGAAATTTGCTTTTGTGGTGATGGAGAATCAGGGCAAGTGTACAGATTTATTTCTTTGCCTTCAACCAATGTTTTCATAGGAAAAGTATGTTTTCCTTGCAGTGACTGCACAGTAACCATCATTAACAAAGGTAGAAAGTGCTAATTTCCCCTTGATGACACTTTTTTAAAATATGGCTGAAGAATGAACTTTACATGAAATTATTACAAATACCTCTACACCTAGTAAACATGATTGGGGAAAAAAGCCTTTTTAAGACAAATGGCAAAGCTTTGTTTTTAATGAATTCTTTGGTTACAAACAGGTCTTGAGTGACATTCACTCTATGTACTATTTGGTTTTGCTGGTATCTGTTCTGTGTGTCCCTTAAGGACTAGAATGAAATTAATTATCCTGGGTTATAGCTCATAGCACATACTTAATACAATTAACCTTGCTTTACTGTAAAATACAGAATGAAAATATATCTGTAGATCTGAAATAGCATATATTATTTACAAAGCTACTACTGAGCATTTTATATAAACTTTTCATCCTTTTAAAAGTAAAAAATCACACGTTCTTAACAGGAAGCAGAAACAAAGCTGAAATGCAAACTCTTTGTACGTCTTCCTGTGACTTGACATGATGTTTGTCACTCACTGGCCCATGGATTCCTGAGTTACAAAAAGCATAATGAAACATAATTAGCACATCCTGGTTATTCTGTAACAACTTATTATCATTTTAGCAAACAAAAATTTCTGGAAGGAGGTGATCCAAAATTGCTAAACCAAACAGTTCCTAAATACTCAAGAGAAAAATGATGAAATATGGAAATTTTGATCCTCATCAGTAAAGAAAATAACTAATATTGATTCATTCACAGACTAGATGTATAGGAATATATGAGAATAAAATAGGAGAATCCAGAAAAACTGAGAGAGAAAAAAATAAGACTACATAAAAAGTTATGAAATAACTTGGCCTGTGGCGACAGAAGAAAAAATACACATCTGTAGTGCAACCGATTCACTTTTAGATTGGTTGTTACATGATCTCTGGTAGAAAAAGGATGCCATTTATTTATTGTGTAACTCGTATATTCTCCTATAATATCCAAGCACATAGTGAATGACTAGGTCTTTTATGAAAGTAAAAAAAGGAGATGGATTAACAGGCTGTGCATATTGAATTTTACGTTTCATTTAGAAGGTAAGCATTTGGAAGCAACTTACATTTTTTCTGTACCTAGGGCCACTATTTTCTATACCATTGCTATCGTCCAATTTCCTGTATAGAAAATAAAAAAGAAAATTACTATATGTTTACACTGCATCAGACTAAGTCAGTACACCATCTATATCATGGCCATCAAGTTAAAATATAAGGTCAATACAGGTAGAATTTATTCTTGCTAAAAATGGTGTTTTATTCATAATGTTGATTTTATTTGCATGCCATTGCTTGGAGAGGAACCACTGCCACAGATGAATGACAAAGGCCTGTTTATTTTATGCAGAGAGAATTGCTTTTCCCCAAGCGTGAGTGAAGCGTTCAGTCTATGGCCTAACATATGTTGCTTTGACCCATCAAGATAATAGCCAATCTGGAGGTCAGCCAGTACGTAGATAAAGGTGCTATAATCCAACATGTTTATACACTGAATTAGAGGTTAAGCATGGCTCTGTGTCACCTCAAAGTGCATCAGAATAAGACCATAATGTGGGCTCCAGATGCTTAAGACAAGAAAGACTAAACTAGGTTACAAGGGTATATAATTAATACCCTTCTAGATCTTATGGGCAGGCTTGAGCGTATTAAACTAGTCTCATCAGATAATAAATTCAACTGTATAATCAGTTACATCAAAATTGGGAGAAGGAGTTGTATGTAAAATTGTGTGGCTTAAATATCTTGGTGGATCAGATAAATGAATAAGCTCTTCACTGAACTGTTTGAAATGACTAGCTTGTTATACTCTTAGTACTATTTTTAAAAGTCATTTTAAAAGCCATTCATTCTGTGAATGGCTGGTATCTAAACACATATATAAGCATCAAATATAAAATATATTGATAAACAATGTTCTCTTTAAAGACAAATTTATCTCCTAAACTAAAAATTCTAAAAAAAAAAGCATTGGTGAAAGGCTGCTCTAAATGAGTCCAAGTGCCCTTCATACTTGCATTAAATCTAAAGATACTAACAAAACCTAAAGATGAGCAATGTGACTGCAGGGGAATGGAGGGGAACACTGGGGGGGCTGAGCTGGAAGAACAAAAGAGTCCAGGCAAGATCTGAATAACTGTCATGTTTTTCATGATTCCAAGTGTAAGAAAGTTAATCAGTACATGCAAACCAGAAAGATAAAATGTTCAAATTAATACGAACAAGTTCTCCAGAAAGAGGTTCACATTCTTTTCAATCATAAGCGTCTAAGACTAGCAGTTTTTTTTTTTTTTCCTTATCTGGGGTTATGGAACTCCTGATATAATTATTTTATGCCCTTACTTTGGAAGCTTGCATCCTGTTGATTTGAGTGAACTGAGTAAAAGTAACTATTTGAATAATGTCTATGAATATACGCATGACAACTATCCACCCTAGTCTTGCTATTTAACTGTGGTTATAGCGCTCACACCTCAGAGCTCATCTTGACTGACAAAGATAAACTGCAAGTGTCCATTTGGGCTGGTAATAGTTGCTCAGGCTTCCCTTTTCCTGGGTTTCTTTTGGCTGTTTTACTCTGGTCTCATCTTCCAGACCCTGGCTCTATTATTTGGGCTTCAAGCCCAGTTTCGGGCACCTCCCTCAGCCCAGTGGAGCTGGGAGCCACTCTCAGTTCCCTGGCATGGTAGACTCCCACTGTCACCAAACCAAATGACGTCACTGGTAATTTTCTTTCTAGTTCTCCTCCTGCTCAGCTCAACTCTAAACAAAGGGGGCTGTAAAAGAAATAGTGACACAATTTGTGTTCTCAGAAAAATAATAACAAATAGAATCCTAGGTCAGTGATTTTCAACATGACAGAGAATCAGAATCAGTGATGGATACTTTAAAGAAATATAGATGCTCAGGCATAGAAGGCATTCAATAACCAAAGCTTATGCTAAGCACTTTTACACAGAGAAAGTCATTTAATCCCGAAACCTTCTGTGGTAACGTCATTAAACCCATTTTGTTGAAGAGAAAACAGAAGTACAGCGAGGTGTTGCAGACAGGTAAATGCCACTCTTCACCACAAATGGACATGTACAGAAAACAACACACAATATACTCTTGTACCTTTGTTTCTCTGACTGCAAACATTTTATTTAATTTCATATTTATCTGTATTTTATTCAAGGGAAAATTATTCTATAAAAAATAATACTTACAGCTGTTCACCTTGTTCAAATTCTTTCCCATCATCTGTGTAACAAAAGAAGAACTTAACTGTAAGGCTGGTTTATTATTCTTGTGCAACATATACGCTCAATTCTACTTTCCCCTGAATTCTACGTCCCTGACTGCCCATGCTGTCTTCCTGCTCTGCGGTGAGAGGCGACAGCTGCACTTCTCTCATGACCACTCCTTCCCTGCTCTCCTGACTTGCAGCTTTGATCAAGCAAAACTTTGGCTTCCCTGATGGCTCAGCGCATAAGGAATCCACCTGCAATGCAGGAGACACAGAAGACACGGGTTCAATCCCTGGGTGGGGAAGATCCCCTGGAAAAGGAAATGGCAATCTGCTCCAGTATTCTTGCCTGGAAAATCCCATCGACAGAGGAACCTGGCTGGTGACAGTTCATGGGGTTGCAAAGAGTCAGAGATGACTAAACACAAGGTACATGCTGAGGTATAACTGACAAAAATTGATCAAACCTAGTTTAGTGCCTGGGATCATCAAAAACAGGACTGACTGACTTGTAATTATTAAAGTTACTAAATAGCACAAAATAGGAAAAAATACAGAATGCAAGATAAATTTTCCTGCGAGGCCAGTGGTTTCTCAATCAGTAATCCATCAGGAACAGGCTATGAAAACAGATCTAGCAAGCAATGTCTCTTTTATGAGAATTCAAAAAATGTTTGATAAAACATTTTTAAAAACGAGTTATCTAAGTGAAAGAATAACTGTTTATATTTGAGATCTTTTCTATTAAGTTACCACAGAATTTTCTAATATTCTAGTACCAAAGCATGTTATCACTTAATTGGTGTGTTGGTACTGGTAACACCAAAGAAAGGGGGATAAAAGGCATATTTTAACACTAAAGCTTTTCAGGAAGTTGAAAAAAGAAGTCCATCAATAGAAGCTCCTAGCTCACAGTCATCACTGATATTAACATAAATGCCACTACAAATAAAAAAAGCTAGGTTTTTTTCCCCAAAATTCTAAAGTCACTATAATGTAGTAAGTCATAACATGAGAATGTTACCTAAAAAAAAAACTCTTACCTGAGGGCTTCTTTTTCTTTTGGGTGTACATTTCAAAAAGCAGAATAACAGCCACTAAGAGAACAACCTCAGCAGCTATTGCACAAAATGCTTTAAGGGGTACCAAGTAGCTGAGCACGACGAGTTTAATGTGTCCTTCACTCTCCCCTAACTCGAATATCGCGTGGCACCAGTAAGTTCCCTGATCGTCCTCTGAAAGTTGTGTTATCTTGAGCCTTGTTTCATTAGCATGTTTTCCACTGATCACATACTTATCATTCACTGGAACACCAACAGGAACCTAATATAAGGAGACATTAAAATCCATTCCTGTCATATTGCATAAAAAATTTATGTCCTGAAAGATCTAGTTTTGAGTGAAAGCTACAAGACAGTACCAAAAAAACAGCTTAGTAGCAAAAGGGCATATTGAAATTTGTGAGAAGTTATACATAACAGCCTTGTCTAACTCAATGAAACTATGAGCCATGCTATATAGGGCCACGCAAGATGGACAGGTCATGGTGGAGAGTTCTGACAAAACGTGGTCCACTGGAGAAGGGAATGGCAAACCACTTCAGTATTCTTGCCTTGAGAACCTCATGAACAGTATGAAAAGGTAAGAAGATAGGACACTGAAAGATGAACTCCCCAGGTCGGTAGGTGCTAAATATGCTACTGGAGATCAGTGGATAAATAACTCCAGAAAGAATGAAGGGACAAAGCCAAAGCAAAAACAACACCCAGTTGTGGATGTGACTGGTAATGGAAGTAAAGTCCGATGCTGTAAAGAGCAATATTTCACAGGAAACTGAAATGTCAGGTACATGAATCAAGGCAAATTGCAAGTAGCCAAACAGGAGATGGCAAGGGTGAACATCAACATTTTAGGAATCAGTGAACTAAAATAGACTGGTATGGGTGAATTTAACTCATATGACCATTGTATCTACTACTGTGGGCAAGAATCCCTTAGAAGAAATGCAGTAGCCATCATAGTATACAAAACAGTCTGGAATGCAGTACTTGGATGCAGTCACAAAAATGACAGAATGATCTCTGTTCATTTCCAAGGCAAACCATTCAATATCACAGTAATCCAAGTCTATACCCCGACCAGTAATGCTGAAGAAGCTGAAGTTGAATGGTTCTATGAAGACCTACAAGACCTTCTAGAACTAACATCCAAAAAAGAGGTCCTTTTCATTATAGGTGACTGGAATGCAAAAGTAGGAAGTCAAGAAATACTTGGAGTAACAGGCAAATTTGGCCTTGGAGTACAGAATGAAGCAGGTCAAAGGTTAACAGAGTTTTGCCAGAGAACGCACTGGTCATAGCAAACACCCTCTTCCAACAACACAAGAGAAGACTCTACACATGGACACCACCAGATGGTCAATGCCGAAATCAGATTGATTATATTCTTTGCAGCCAAAGATGGAGAAGCTCTACACAGTCAGCAAAAACAAGACCAGGAGCTGACTGTGGCTCAGATCATGAACTCCTTATTGCCAAATTCAGACTTAAATTGAAGAAAGTAGGGAAAACCACTAGACCATTCAGGTATGACCTGAATCAAATCCCTTACAATTATACAGTGGAAGTGACAAATATATTCAAGGGATTAGATCTGATAGACACAGTGCCTGAAAAACTATGAATGGAGGTTCATGGCACTGTAAAGCAGGCAGTGGTCAAGACCATCCCCAAGAAAAAGAAATGCAAAAAGGCAAAATGGTTGCCTGAGGAGGCCTTAAATATAGCTGTAAAAAGAAGAGAAGCTAAAAGCAAAGGAGATAAGGAAAGATATACACATTTGAATGTAGAGTTCCAAAGAATAGCAAGGAGAGATAAGAAAACCTTCCTAAGTAATCGATGCAAATAAACAGAGAAAAACAACAGAATGGGAAAGACAAGAGATCTCTTCAAGAAAATTAGAGATGCCAAGAGAACATTTCATGCAAAGATGGGCACAATAAAGGACAGAAATGGTATGGACCTAACAGAAGCAGAAGATATTAAGAAAGGAAGGGGAAGGGAAGTCGCTCAGTCGTGTCCGACTCTTTGCGACCCCGTGGACTGTAGCCTACCAAGCTCCTCCGTCCATGGGATTCTCCAGGCAAGAATACTGGAGTGGTTTGCCATTTCCTTCTCCAGGGGATCTTCCCGACCCAGGGATCGAACCCAGGTCTCCTGCATTGGAGGCAGACGCTTTAACCTCTGAGCCACCAGGGAAGTGCAAGAATACACAGAAGAACTATACAAAAAAGATCTTCATGACCCAGATAACCACAATGGTGTGATCACTCACCTAGAGCCAGAAATCCTGGATGTGAAGTCAGAGAGCCTTAGGAAGTATCACTAGAACAAAGCTAGTGGAGGTGATGGAATTCCAGTTGAGCTATTTCAAATCCTAAAAGATGATGCTGTGAAAGTGCTGCACTCAATATGCCAGCAAATTTCAAAAACTCAGCAGTGGCCACAGGACTGGAAAAGGTCAGTTTTCATTCCAATCCCAAAGAAAGGCAATGCCAAAGAATGTTCAAATTACCACACAATTGCACTTATCTCACACACTAGCAAAGTAATGCTCAAATTCTCCAATTCAGGCTTCAACAGTACTGAACTGTGAACTTATTGATGTTCAAGCTGGATTTAGAAAAGGCAGAGGAACCAGAGATCAAATTACCAACATCCATTGGATCATAATAAAAGCAAGAGAGTTCCAGAAAAACATCTACTTCTGCTTTATTGACAAAGCCAAAGCCTTTGACTCTGTGGATCGCAAAAAACTGTGAAAAATTCTTCAAGAGATGAGAATACCAGACTACCTTACCTGCTCTTGAGAAATATGTATGCAGGTCAAGAAGAAACCGTTAGAACCAGACATGGAACAACAGACTGGTTCCAAATAGGAAAAGAAATACGTCAAGGCTGTATATTGTCACCCTGCTTATTTAACTTACATGCAGAGTACATAATGAGAAATGCTGGACCATATGAAGCACAAGCTGGAATTAAGATTGCCGGGAGGAATATCTACAACCTCAGATATGCAGATAACACCACCCTTATGGCAGAAAGTAAAGAAGAACTAAAGAGCCTCTTGATGAAAGTGAAAGAGAGTGAAAAAGTTGGCTTAAAACTCAACATTCAGAAAACTAATAAGATCATGGCATCTGGTCCCATCACTTCATGGCAAACAGATGGGGAAACAATGGAAACAGTGAGAGACTTTATTTTAGGGGGCTCCAAAATCACTGCCAATGCTGACTGCAGCCATGAAATTAAAATACGCTTGCTCCTTGGAAGAAAAGCTATGAACAACCTAGACAGCATATTAAAAAGCGTTACTTTGCCAACAATGGTCCTTCTAGTAAAAGCTGTGGTTTTTCCAGTAGTCATGTATGGATATGAGAGTTGGACTATAAAGAAAGCTGAGTGCTAAATAATAGATGCTTTTGAACTGTGGTGTTGGAGAAGACCCTTGAAAGTCCCTTGGACTGCAAGGAGATCCAACCAGTATATCCTAAAGGAAATCAGTCCTGAATATTCATTGAAAGGACTGATGCTGAGGCTGAAACTCCAATAGTTTGGCCACCTGATGCGAAGAACTGACTCAATTGAAACACCCGGATGCTGGGAAAAATTGAAGGCAGGAGAAGGGGACAACAGAGGATGAAATGGTTGAATGCCACCACTAACTCAATGGATATGAGTTTGAGTAAGCTCTGGGAGTTGGTGATGGACAGGGGTGCCTGGCATGCTGTAGTCCATGGGGTCGCAAAGAGACAGACACCACTGAGCAACTGAACTGAACTGAACTGATACATAACACAGCTCAATTCTCAATTCAGAGTTTGACCTTTCAGAGGTAGCAAACAAAGGAAAAGGATACTTTGCTTTAAGTGCTTAGCACTGAGTGTTTGAAACTACAGCATGCAAGTCATCATGGGTAAATATTCTATTGAAAGTAGACATATAGGAAAATTCCAGCTATCCAGGTTTCATGTTATAATCCCTGAGTAGTTGTTCAAAGTACTTCCTCCTTCACAAGTGCAGGCATACATTCATTAAATCAACTATTATGTTAATAAAGCTATTAAGCTGATCATTCTTATTAAGGAAGCTCCCTGGTTCTTGACACTGGGAGTTCCTCAGACTGGAACGGAAATCTTCAGGCCTTTGAAGCTGATGTAGAAGGACTAGTAGACCTTCCTTTGAGCCTGGTAAACAAGGTGGTCTGTACAATTTCTGTCTTTTCAAAGCTGAAAATCTCTTTCAGTGAAGTCGGTTTCTGGAATTCACTGGGTTTTCTTCAGTCTTTTAAGATCCATACCAAGCTATTTGGGGGCTTATTTATTTAATCTATTTAAATTAAATTTTATTCTTAGGCCATTTGCTGCCTTCATTGCTCTATCATTCAACTGCAGTGATCAATAAATGCTAATCTGAATACAAGTATTCTTGGAGATTAACTGATGAAGAACTGTGAGTTTATCATTTGCCAAAAAATTATATCAGCCTGGCTCTCTGTGCACAGCATTGCCTGTGATCTTGTTACAAAGGTACTCTCTAACTCAGGGCTGATAAATCAAAGCACTGCATGTTTAGTAGGCACCCCAGGTTGAGTCTGATGCAGATGGTTCATGTACCTTTTGAAAAAACACTTGACCTAAAGTTTTGACTTGTACTCTCTTGGCTGCACTTTTCTTATATCCTAATCTGATCCATGCTTGGGGCTAAATTGAGAGACACTTAATAAGATGGAAAGAAGCACAGGCTGTATTCTAAAAGTTCAATATAATTAGATTTGGCTATTTTTTGTCTAGTATGACATATGCGGGCTTCCCTGGTAGCTTAGCTGGTAAAGAATCCACCTGCAATTCAGGAGACCCCAGTTCAATTTCTAGGTCCAGAAGTTCCCCTGGAGAAGGGATAGGCTACCCACTCCAGTATTCTTGGGCTTCCCTGGTGGTTCAGACGGTTAAGAATATGCCTGCAATGCAGGAGACCTGGATTCAATCCCTGGGTTGGGAAGATTCCCTGGAGGAGGTCATGGCAACCTACTCTAGTGTTCTTGCCTGTACAATCCCCATGGACAGAGCGGTCTGGCGGGCTACAGTCCACAAGATTGCAAAGAGTCAGACAGGACTGAGCACTGGTCAGCAGCAGCATGTTTTTCTTAATATCAGGTCTTTGAAAAGCCATTCATTTTCTTGTAGGAATGTAAAGTATCTGGCTTCCCTTAGGTCCCTGGAGGCCTAAAAGAGGTCAATGACACTAAAAGAACCCAAAACCTAAGTTTAAGTTATCTAATTTTCATTCTTTCCTTAAATAGTGCCACTACATTGCATTCTATCACAAACGTTTCCAGAGACAGAAGCAGGAAAAGATAACTTCCTTTTTTTCAAGTTACTTTCATGAGATGATAAGGAAAAAAAGAATCATTTTTGTTGGGGTTACACCTAAGCTTATCAACTAAAAATGAATTGTAACTTTCAGTGAATGTAAATAAATTGCTAAATGTAAAAACAAAGTACCAGCTAATGAAACACTGGGAGTATCTTCAGATGTATAATGTAATGTGCTAAAACCATCAAACAACTCCATTCATCACTGTTCTTTCTCCATGATCATGTATTTAAGAACAAGATAAGAGAAGTAGAAATAGTCCTAAGAACTCTGAGTATAATACAAGCTTATTACTTATCAAACAAATGTGTTTATTTTGTAAGTCAAAGAAATATTCTCTTACCTGTACACTCCCATTGCCACTGTACCAGGTCCAATTTAAAGGAAGACAATCTTGACATTTACACATCAAGACAACTGAATCCCCCACGTAAGTGATCAATGGTTTGTTTTTTCCATTAACTTCAGGGACTAAGGAAAATGTAGAAATATACATATTACTAAAAAAGTCTGAATGGGAGGATGTATTCAAGTTGAATATAATTTATCCTTTCATTTTTTCACTTATATATGATTTTCTTTCTGTAGTTTCAGTTCTATATAAAATGAATCAATGTCCATTAGTTGGGATGGACTGTGGTAGTAGGTAGGTAGTACAATGTAATTGTCAGTAGTATAGAAACAGAAGAAAGGTCTTCTATTATGAGCCTAATAACAGTTATAAATATTGTAATAAACTGTTACACACTTTGGATACGAAAGAAACTTCATGTTTTTCAAGTCTAGTTTTTCGTCCCACCTACTAAATAACTTCAGAACAAATATTTCTCTTAAAGTTTACCCTTAGATGGCACTTAAGTAAGGAGACAAAATTTTTAGGATTTAAAATTCTTAGTTCATACCAATTTGTGAAAAGCGTTGGAGAAGGTGAGAAGATGAGAAATGAACAAAGGAAATTTAAGAGAGAAAAGAAAGAAAATGAGATGAAAAATTCTTTCATGTGGTTTTGTTAAAAAAAAAAACCAAACACCTAATATTCACTGTGATAATCATATTTCATAAAGTTAGAAGCAGATGCCATTATAACAGACTAAAATTAAGTACTGAATTTAGAAAAATTAAGTTTTAAGGCTATGAATAACTTGGTATGTGTGTGCTAAGTCACTTCAGCCGTATCCGACTCTTTGCAACCCTATGAACTCTAGCCCTCCAGGCTCCTCTGTCCATGGGATTCTCCAGGCAATACTGGAGTTAGTTTCCATTTCCTTCTCCAGAATAATTTGGTAAGAAAATAAAAACAGAACAACATAAGCAAAGCAATAAAGGTCAACCAGTAGCCTCCATGATGAAATCAATTCCTTCTGATGGACCTCAAGGAATGTATTAGAGAATGTATACTTATACTGGAGATAGAGACTTATCAACAAAGATGACTTTTGTTGATATTTTTTCTTTTACTAATTTTAGCAGGTTTTGCATTTTGTTTTTCCTTTTTCTTGGTTTGCTAGCAGAGAGTGTTTGAAATTATGTCTACATTTTAATAATATTATGTTGACAAATTTTATAGATATTGTTTGCTATTCATTTGTTATCCTATTTTTAGATTTTATTTTGGGGAGGGTCAGGGTGGAAAATGGAAAGATCAATTTTAGTTGCTAAAATTAGGTCTTCAGACTAAATACATTTTCTAAATGCTCTTGGCTTTCTACTACCCAAAGATAACTGAGAATTTTATGGATATGTGAATTATAAAGATGAGGAAGGGGAAAATAATCATAATAACTAGAAAATAAATTCTGACTTCTATATCCATTTGTATGGGCTTCCCTGGTAGCTCAGATGGTAAAGAATCTGCCTGCAATGCAGGAGACCAGGGTTCGATCCCTGAATCAGGAAGATCCCCTGGAGAAGGGAATGACAACCCACTCCAGTATTCTTGCCTAGTGAATTCCATGGACAGAGAAGCCTGGTGGGCTACAGTCTATGGGGTTGCAAAGAGTCAGACACAACTGAGTGACTCACACACACACACACACACACACACACACACACACACACACACACACTCCTCCACATAACCACTTGTATAGGGGATAAAAATAGGGTTAGATTTCTTCACAGTTTGTCTTTAGGTGATTAATGTTATAGTGATGAATGTGGGAAGTCTTCCATTTTCCTATGGTTTCACATGGGGCTAAATACAATTGCACACATCACCCTCTCCTTCATCAGTAAAACTGCCCAGCATAGTGTTGAATGAGGTACTGCTAAAAATAAAGAGATGCAAAAGAGAAAGATATATCACCAGTGCAAATGTTCCAGAAATCTTAAGATGGCAGAGCAATCTATAAGTCAATGATTACTGTACCTATTATAACCAAGGAAACCTGTTTTGACAAGATGGAATGATGTACAATTTTACATCAACCAAATGTGTGAACTGCCAATCATAATTTATAATCACCCCCACTAACAGTTAATGAGCACCTAGTAAGGTACCACTAGGGTGCTCCTGAGGAAGGAGAGATGTGAAACACATGTGACTGTTGTGACTGAGGTCATCCCAGTCACAAGAAACTGGTGAGCTGACCTTGCCAGAGTATATTCTGAGCACTCCCTCTGAGAGGCTACTAGTGTCCCATATTCCCTTTTGGTCACCATGAGGCTGAGGGACTTTAAGGGAAATGTGGTCATTATTTGTCCATTTCAAAGATCAGATCATGAGTGTTTGATTTAGCACAACGTGACAGTGATGTGACAAACATAAGATTTAGGTCCAGGAAATAGCTGAGTTAGAATTACAGTTTCAATGTTACTAGTGTTGAGGACATAGGTAGATGATACCCTTCCCTACAGTGTTACTCTCAAGAACTAAGTACAGGAACACAATATATAACGTTGCTTGGTGTAGAGCAGTTGTTGTGGTTTAGTTGCTAAGTCATGTCCAGCTCTTTTGTGACTCCATGGACTGTAGCCCACCAGGCTCCCCTGTCCATGGGATTTCTCAGGCAACAATAACTGGAGTGGGTTTCCATTTCCTTCTCCAAGGGAACTTCCTGACCCAGGGATCATACCCACATCTCCTGCACTGGCAGGCGGATTCTTAACCTCTGAGCCACCAGGAAAGCCCTTGGCGTAGAGTGAGCACCACAAAATTCAAACTTTTGTTGTGTCCATGTACTGGTACTGCTCTTCTTAATAGCTGCTGCTGCTGCTAAGTCGCTTCAGTCATGTCTGACTCTGTGCGACCCCACAGACAGCAGCCCACCAGGCTCCGCCGTCCCCGGGATTCTCCAGGCAAGAATACTGGAGTGGGTTGCCGTTTCCTTCTCCAGTGCATGAAAGGGAAAAGTGAAAGTGAAGGCACTCAGTCGTGTCCGACTCTTAGCGACCCCATGGACTGTAGCCTACCAGGCTCCTCCGTCCATGGGATTTTCCAGGCAAGAGTACTGGAGTGGGGTGCCATTGCCTTCTCCGCTTCTTAATAGAGCTTTCTTATAATTTATAATGCCCATGGCCTTCCTGTATTAGCCAGCTTAATGGCGTGGATTATTGTCATGTGCAGGAATGATTTCTAGGCCACGTGGAAGACAGAAGAAATAAAACACAGAATGAAAGGAGAACTGGAAATTCATCTGAATTCATTTCAGAACTTTAAGAATGTATACAAACACCACTGAATGATGAAAAGCATCCAAACTGAACACCCAGCTCATCTGAGAAAGGTGATTAAAAGGGATTAAAATGATGGAAAATAAAAAAATGAATTCACAGGGGACAAGGCCCAGAAGAATGAAGAAACAGTAGCTTTGAGATGCTGGTGGTGATACCAATTCATCCTTTAATAATATATATATTCAAAAACTTTGCTGTGAAGCTGTAAAACAAATTCTACTCCTTGAAAAACTCATTCAAGTACTTGGCTAACGCAGATGAATAAGAGTGTGTTTGTATAAGAATTACAATTTAAGTATAAATTAGAACACTTTAAATCAGGGGACCTAATTACCTCTCCTTACCATAAAAAGAAATGAAATTGGTTAAAAGTTAAAAAGAAATTATTGTTTCCAGACCTATGTAGTATACGGAGCAGAAAGAATAAATGGAATGATAACTTTACATATTATTATAAAACCTAAGAATATAAAGGAAATGGCCCATTCAACACACACTGAATTTAATAAGGCAGAATAAAGCATGTAATACTTTGATACACCATGAGCTAAATTTTTAAATACTATACACGTGTCTTTTTATAATAAAAGTAAAGAGGGTATCTCTCACGTAAGTGTTCTTACTAGATCAAGTTATTTTTGTTATCCAGTTCAATTTCCTCAGTCTGTGGCTACCCCTTCAGGGCCATTTGTAGACCCAGACAGCACTCTAATAGAAGAACCCATATAAGAAAACCAGAAGCAATGCTAGCACCCAAGAGAAGACTGACTATACATACTGACATGAACATAAGAACTGTACTTTAAGTTCCTGAAAAATAAGACAATAACTTTAAATATCACAATGTTAAAAGGTGTAATTTAGATTGAACCACAGAACATCATACTTTGTTTCATTTTTCTTATGGTTTCCTCACGAGGAACTGGAGAAGAAGACAACAGAAGTCTGGGCAGGGGCTGGACTGAGTTCCCTGGTGACCTCGGTATTAAATTCCCTACTCTCATTCAACCCTCCAGTTTTTCAGTCCTAGAGGCTGGGTGAGTCCTGGATGGGTCATATTCCAGGGCACAGATACAAATGTACATATTTGGCATGCTTTTTCATAGTGTGGCTCTGATACAGTTATTTCTAGAGCCAGGCTAGGCTCACCTTAAAACAAGCACTGCTTTGAAGATAGACTGTGAAACTGGTTTTGTTGAGCACCAGTTAAGGGCACAGTTTCTGCTTTCCCAGCTTGTGGATCTCCCAAACATCTATCCTGCTTCTCAATTTCAGCATGCTTCTTTTTGGAAATTAATCAGGCCATGCTTCAGCAGGGGAATGAATGTGTGTTGAAATATGATCAAAATATTGAAATTCACCCACAAGCTAAGAATCAAAAGTGGAAGACAGGTAACATTTGAGACGGCAGAAGATACATTGGTCTGCAGTAAGCCTCTAAGAGGCACAGGCTTGGGAGGCACAAATGGTTGCTGAAGGGTGCTTTTCAAGAAAATCCTGGGTATTTTATGAGGTATGGGTGAGGAACACATCGGTATGCTATGAAAACATCCAAGTTAAATATTAACTGCAGATAACTGATAGTGACTGAGAGATACCACAGGGAAACAAAACTCATATTCTGTATTCTTTTTATCTCTTCTGTTTCCTTGATGATACCCTAAACTGAAAGCCAAATGACATTAATCACTGCTCTGGTATGCTTTCTTTGGCTGATAAGAGTGATGTGCATCCAAATTAGAAAAGTCACTATACTCAGGGAACACTAATTTGTTCAAACTTCTCCAGGGATAACAGTTGGTTCTAGGTTTCTGCTTATGTTTAGAAATATTTATGAATAGAAGGACAGTGTTAGAGCATTCTAATGTGTTCTGTTGACTTTATGGAACTCTGGAAAAAGTAGGACACATACTCTTTGGGTTGAAAGAATTCAAGTTTTAAGATAATAAATTTGCTGATTCAGACGTGTCAAGGAAGGTAAGGTCTAGGAACAATTTAGTGGAAGTGAAAGCCCTATGGAGTTGTAAGCTTAGAGATTTCTATTTACATATTTGTGGACTAGAAAACATCAGCCTGTGTCATTTTTGGCTCAAGGATGTTTCGGTGTTATTGAATTAGAAAAAGATTCTTCCATGGAGTCAAAGCCAGCTAACTAGCATCCTATTAATACACTATACACTTCTATCAATACACTTTGAAGCTGAAGTTTCAACTGTTTCTATTATTCTGTTCTTCCCTACTTTGACTTGTTGGATGCTCCCAGGTGAGGACAGATGGCTGGGAGAAGGGAGGTTTCATAGCACTTGTTACTATCAAAATCTCACTATGTCTTCTAAGAAGTTCTTTGTCCTATTCCTTACTCTTTACCAACAAAATTTCTGCATCTTGGTACTAAGAGATTTTAACACTGATTGTTATTATAGAAATTTGCAGTATCCACTTTAGTATATTTCACTTACTACTGAAAAACATGGTAGACCATCACTGCTCTTTCTTGGTGACATATTAGCAGTTGCAAGCTTCAGGTGTGACCTTTGCTTTCTCCCTGTACTGTCACCAATAGACAAACACACAAAATCAGCAGGTTTTTTCCACAACATACTAATCAGGGATGTTCAGGTTTTTTACAATCTTGCAGTACAGTCAAAGATGGAGAAGCTCTATAGAGTTAGTAAAAACAAGACCTGGAACTGACTGCGGCTCAGATCATGGGCTCCTTAAGCATTCCTCCTTATTGCAAAATTCAGGCTTAAATTGAAGAAAGTAGGGAAAACCACTAGGCCATTCAGGGATGAGCTAAATCAAATCCCTATGACTATACAGTGGAGGTGACAAATAGGTTCAAGGGATTAGATCTGGTAGACAGAGAGTCTGAAGAACTATGGATGGAGGTTTGTAACACTGTACTGGAAGCAGTGACCAAAACCATCCCAAAGAAAAAGAAATGCAAAAAGGCAAAATGGCTGTCTGAGGAGGCCTGACAAATAGCTGAGGAAAGAAGAGAAGTGAAAGGCAAAGTAGAAAAGTGAAAGATATATCCATCTGAATGCCGAGTTCCAAAGAACAGCAAGGAGAAATAAGAAGGCCTTCTTACATGAACAATGCAAAGAAACAGAGGAAAACAATAGAATTGTAAAGATGGGAGATCTCTCTTCAAGAGCATTGGAGATCTCAAGGGAACATTTCATGCAAGGATGGGCATGATCAAGGACAAAAACAGTAAGAACCTAACAGAAGCAACAGAGATTAAGAACAGGTGGCAAGAATACACAAAAGAACTATACAGATAAGGTCTTAATGACCCAGATAACCAAGAAGGTGTAGTCACTCACCTAGAGCCTGACATCCTGGAGTCTGAAGTCAAGTGGGCCTTAGGAGGAATTACTAATTTTAATTGGAAAAGACCTTGATGCTTAGAAAGACTGAAGGCAAAAGAAGGAAGCAGGGGAGGATGAGATGGTGAGATGGCATCACGAACTCAATGTACATGAATTTGACCAAACTCCAGGAGACAGTGGAGGACAAAGGAGCCTGGTGTGCTGCAGTCTGTGGGGTCACAAAGAGTTGGACACGACTTATTGACTGAAAAACAACAGTAATAAATCAACCAATTCCCATAAAAGGAGAAAGAGGGACTTTGCTGATAAACTGTTTGGAGGTCTCAGGGGCATGCACTCTAGTTGACTCATGTAGTCAATAGCAGAATTGGGGGGGGCTCTCAATTAGAGGATAAAATAGGCTCAAATAGAAGATAAACTGGGCTTTTCATCCACACTCAATTGAATGATAAGCTTTCTTAGGAAAAGTCATAAGCAATCCACATGGAAAAACAAATACAGGATATTTGTAAAAATACACACTAGAAGTCTTACAAGATCTATAAATAACACCTATAATATGAATTATTCTGCAAATGCCATTAAATTGTACTCAAATGAAATAATTCCTCCAAGTAATAGTCACCTTAAATAAACAGATTTTACCAACAAGAATCGAAGGGCCCAACTTATGGATTATATAAAATCTTTAAGATATAGGACACACTTAAAAGTTACACTGTTAAGTGGGCATTTAAAACTAATAAACTGAAAATAAACTGTTTCAATAAAACTATCAAAAGCAAACAAGTAAATATTCAGTGGCTCTTTGTATTCCTCAAGCACTTGATTTCAAACCTAGACCTTGTGTAGGTGCTTCTAACACCAGCCAGCATCAACCTAGTTACTCAAAATAGATACAAATCAAGAGGCCTTCTTTAAGACTGGCATTACATTTATTAATGTTCAAGTGTTAGTCACTCAGTTGTGTCTGACTCTTTGCCACCCTATGGTCTGTAGCCCACCAGGCTCCTCCATGTGTGGAATTCTCCAGGCAAGAATACTGGAGTGGGTAGCCATTCTCTTCTCCAGGGGATCTTCCCGACCCAGGGATCAAACCAGGGTCTTCTGCATTGCAGGCATATTCTTTACTGTCTGAGCCACCAGGGAAGTCTCAAAAACATAGTACATTGAAAATGAAAATGCTTCTCTTCACATTAGAGGCCAGAATGATCAGTTCCAAGTAGTAATGTAAGTAATTTATTATGAGTGCTAATAAGAAAAAACAATTTAATATTCAAACTTTGAGCAGGTATGACAGTACATACTTCTAGTAAACAGTGCTATTTAGAAGAAGAGAAAAATCAGTTTTTAAAGGTGAATCTCCTGGAGGTATTTTGAGCCTCAAGATTTGATAGGCATTTCCTCAAGACCTCTAGCCTTTCTTTATACATTTAAAGGAGACACAATCAATTGTTTACTAGGGTTGTGTGTGTGTCCACATGTTTAGTATCTGTTAGCTCATTAGAATGGTGGCAGGGGGCAGAGAAAAAGACTGGGGAAAGAAAGAAAAAGGAAAAGAGAAGGGAAGAAAAGAAATAAGGGAAGGAAATTTATATGACGTATCTAACATTCACTAGGTTAAATTAGGCAAGTGGAGGAAAGATGATTAAAAGAGAACATCCATGATCAAAATAATCAAAAGATGATAACAGATTCTGCCTTTGCAAAGACCAAAGTGCATAAATACAGGATTTATTATATTTATTCAGTAGGAACATATACAAAACCACCTGAAGGAAATGAGTCTGCGTGCAAAGGGACTACAGGGAGGCATGAATGAGGGAACGATCTGAAATCATGGCAATGATGGAGCAGGCCACCCTGCTGTTGATGGGACTCTGGGGACTGTATCCATATTTTGTCAGAGCAGCTAGCCAGATTTCACAATCTTTAGGAAACGTAAAAAAACAATTTCTCGTGTGCCCTGGGAAATTAACATGAAACAAAGCCCAAAACATGGCAAAACATGCATTTCTCAATTACCATCAGGGACAGTGACATTCACTAAGCTGTTAATATCATAAAATATGGGTTTTTTTGTGAAGATAATTACCCAATTTGAACTAGTCTATATTATGAGATTAAGACCTTTAAAGTTTTGGTTTAATAATGATAAGAGTAAAATACTTTGACTTGTTTTTTTTCCCCATGGGGGAGAGCTGTGGATTACATTTTAGGGTTTGACCTTATTTGATTAAATCAAAAGCAGGCAACCTTTGTGCGTCCCCGTATTATTTTTAAATGTTATAGGTCCCTAAAATCTCAAGTCCTAGAGCCACTGATACAGAACACAAAAAGCATAATCTCACAGGTTAAGAGTGCAATAACTCAGACACCCAGAAGAATATTATGAATGCTCTGAGTTTAGAGAGCTAAAGAAATAAATAAATTCAAAAGAGTGCTACAAGAAATGTATAAATAACCTGGCAGTCTGGGCTTTCAAAGTAAAACCTGTATTTTCAACTGGGAAGGCACTGGGAAACTCCATTTCAACATCACCACTTATAATTCCAAGGAAAGCATATGATGACTTTCTTAGTATTGTAACATTTTAAAATTTGAGGATTCAGAATTCTATGAATATAACACTAGATTACTTAAAGTTATTACTCTATAAATGATTAGTACTGACCTTTCAAATTAAATGTGCCCCTGTGTTGCTTTTTCTCGCCAAAGAAACAAGAATAGCTTCCCATCTGTTTGCTGTTAATGACGGCGACCCTAAAGATAATTTATGTTATTAATACAGGCTTAGTTCTCAAAAATGCTTCTTAATGAAAATGAAACGACTCAGCGATTAATCAAAATTTTAAAAAAGAAACAATTCTGTAAATGTGCAAATTAGAGTATTAGCATAACATTCAAGTGACACAGCAAAGGAAAGAATGCTCAGTCAGCAAAATTATCTAGAATTTAACTGATTTCATCTATACAGGTTAAAATTTTGTATACTCACCTATATTGGGTATACAGGATACTTCCGGTTGCATTGACGAGATAATTATCCTCAAGTAGTTTATCACCTTTTTTCCAAGTCACATTTACTGAATTCAAATCTCCAGATGTGAATTGGCATGTGAGTTCTACATTAGAAGGTCTTTCTAAAGTGATATTTTTTTCTACTGGCATATTGGAGTGTTCTACTAGCCACAAAATAAAACAAACAAAAAAAGATGTAAAAGTTACATTTAGGGAGAATTCAACATATAAAAAGTTTAAATAATCAACACTAGTGCTATATCTACCAGTTACCTAATGTAACATTCCTCTGAAGCATTATTCCTCTGTCAACACAGATTTGGTTCCCTTTATTATTTTCTTTCATAGGCATAGCTGAAAAAAAAAGGTTTGTTGCAACAGTAATGGAATCACAAAAGTGTAACTCTATGATCTTAACCTACTCAAACTCTTGCTAAGTGACAAGGATATAGGGGGAAGAGTTCTATTTAAAGAAGTGCCATATGCTCTTGACAGGGTAGAAACAGTACAACTGTAAAAGCAAAAGCTAGTGTGGACAGAAAGGAGTGACTGTTTTAACTCCTTTTACTAATCATGTTATTGGTAGTTACTACAAGAATGTCTTGTGAATATACTTTGTGTGATATACTAATTCTCTCATTCCCAGTTTTCTTAAATCCTTAAGAACTTGTAGGGATGGGATAAAGATGCAGTTGTGAGACAGAAGAATTTAAATAAACATCCTGCAGTTCTGAATTTTCCCTGGATTTGAAATACTAGTATAAAGCCATTAGGTGATATATCTATATAAAAATAGGAAGATGTAAATATTTATATATATATATATATATATATATATATATATATATCAAACTTTAGGAAGATATGTAGAGCCAACTTATTAAAATTTTGAACAGTGGTAAATAAAAAAAAATCAAGTAGGCACACTACTCTTTCTATACTAATTGTACCACTGGTAACCAAATAATAAAGAAGGATAACTTTCTCTTTATAGAATTCCAACAAATAAATGCAGAAATCATAGGAACAGGCATTTTGCATCAACCGCCGTAATCATCTCAAAAACAGAATTGTGTGTCTCCTGAGGAGGAACACCCCATTACCTAAGAATTAAGTTTGTCTAAAGAAAAAAAAAAAAGTAAAGTGGAAGGGAGCCCTAAAACGAAGTCTCTCAATCCAATTACTAGTTTTGGGGAAATACAGAGAATAGGAAAACATTTTAAAACATGCATTTTTTAAAAAGTAAAATAAACTATAAGATTTAGGGATGTACACCTAAGTGATAAAACAATTTTAAAAAGCAAGGAAGAGACTATACAAAAATCAGAACAGTGATGCTTACTTCTACTGGGAAGGAAAGGGCTGGGTTTGGGAGAGGACATTGCTTTATAGAAACACATTTTTCCATCTCATGTTCAATAGTATAGTATCATTACAAGCGTAATGCAGAGCCAAAATGTAGAAAGAAAAAAAAAAGTGAATTTAAAACAGCATAACATCACTCTTAATTACATTTAAAACTTCACAAAAATGGCTCCTTAAGCAATGGCTAGGAGCAAAGTTTTTCGAACAGTGAAGTACAGCTAGTGTGAAGTGCTCTGTGAGCGAGCACATGCTTGAAATAACTACCTATGTAATTCCAAAACTGCTGAATTGAATTTTATGCCCAAAAAGCAAAACAAAACAAAAATCCTAGGTATGGAAAGACCTTAACAAGATCCAAGTATACAGGAGAAAAAAATATGAGTCAGGTAAAACTGAAGGGATTTATACATTCCAGCATATACACATGCACAAATTATACTAGGTACTAATAACAGGAGAAAATGTTTCTAGATCTGCTGTATTTGGTCCTGAGCTTCTGTTTTCTGTAAATTTTCCTCGCTCTAGGACAGCCATAAATCTTTGTCCTGTCTGTCAAAGAAATCTACTTCTTCCTAAGAGTCTCTGTCTTCACCCACACCCTCATTTCAATATAGAATATTCTATCCTACCACATTACAGAAAGTGCTTTCTCTTGGGTTAAAAATGGCCTATTTAACCTGATGACTTCTTTTCCAAGCTCGTTTTGTCTGATGTCTTCAAAATATCAGTTGTTGTCGGAGACTACGTCTATGTGCTCAGTCGCTCAATCATGTCCAACTCTTTGCAACCTTATGGACTGTAGCCCACCAGGCTCCTCTGTCCATGGGGATTCTCCAAGCAAGAATACTGGAGTGGATTGCCATGCCCTCCTGCAGAGGATCTTCCCAACTCAGGGATGGAAACCAAGTCTCCCACCTTGCAGGCGGATTCTTTACCATCTGAACCACCAGGGAAGCCCCACTCCTCAAAATTCTCTTTGCATGCTCAGTCACTAAGTCATGTCCAACTCTTTGGGACTTCATGGTCTGTAGCCCACCAGGCTCCTCTGTCCATGGGATTCTCCAGGCAAGAATATTGGAATGAGTTGTCATTACCTTCTCCAGGGGATCTTCCCGACCCAGGGATCAAACCAGTGTCTCCTGTGTCTCCTGCATTGGCAGGAGGATTCTTTACCACTGAGCCACCCGGGAAACCCAAAATTCCCTTTACTTTGCTCCTGTTTCACAATCCTAACATTGTGCTAACTACATTAATTTTTCCAACTACCCCTAAATGTTGGTCTCCCTTGGGACCTTGCTCTCAAGTCTTTTTACTTTTCAATTTGACCTTCCCATGTTGAACTCAACTATTATTTCTAATATATTTTATTTGTAAAACTGTTGGCTCCATTCAAGACTTTCTTCCTGACTTCTAGGCCCACAGCTCTAGCTGTCTACTGAGCATCTAAATCTAGATATCCCAAATGTTCTTTAAACGCAAAAGGGCCAAGGGTGATGCATTAGCCTTTTCTTCTCCTGACCCCTAAGAAAATCATATCCAGTAGAATTCAGCTGATTTTTATCTCTGAAATGTCAGATTTGCCCAGTTGTCTCTAGCCCCCTTACTGTGGAGCTTTGATGAGATTGAGAACACGCTACCCCCAAAATATGGCACCTTGGTATACTAAATATCTTAAGCTGAAGGAGTTTGTGAAAACAGCAGAAGCAGGAAGGTCACTGACATTCCCCTTGCCCACCTCTCCTGAAACAGCACCGAAGAAGTGATGCTTTTGAATTGTGCTGGAGAAGACTCTTGAGAGTCCCTTGGACAGTAAGGATCAAACCAATCAATCCTAAAAGAAATCAACCTTCAATATTTGTTGAAAGGACTTATGCTGAAGCTGAAGCTCCAACACTTTGGCCACCTGATGGGAAGAGCCAAGTCATTGGGAAAGACCCTGCTAATGGGAAAGACTGAGGGCAGGAGGAGAAGAGGGCAACAGAGGACAAGATGGTTGGATAGCATCACTGACTCAATGGACATAAGTTTGAGCAAACTCCAGGAGGTAGTGAAGGACAGGGAAGCCTGGCATGCTGCACTCCTTGGGGTAGCAAAGAGTCGGACACAACTGAGCAACTAAACAACAACAAAGCAATAGAGCAGTGTGTTACTAGATGAATGATGTGATTGACATTTTTAATTAAAATTTTTTTCTTCTCCAGTTTGAGACATAATTGTCATATAACACTATAATAAGTTTACAGCATAATGTTCTGATTTATGTACATTATGAAATGATTACCATAAAAGTTTAAGGGACATCCATCACCTTATACAGATAGAAAATAAACGAAAAAGAAAAAATATTTTACCTTGATCAACATATTTTAAACATTTATACTTTCAACTAAATGCTTCCATTAAAACTGCGATGAAGCCTTTCTTCTTGCCAAGTCACTTTCCAAGCCCTAACTGTTATCTCACTGCTTTTTATATGGAGAAGGAAATGGCAACCCACTCCAGTATTCTTGCCTGGAAAATCCCAGGGATGGAGGAGCCTGGTGGGCTGCCGTCTATGGGGTCGCACAGAGTCAGACACAACTGAAGCGACTTAGCAGCAGCAGCAGCAGCAATGTTTCTGCAGCCTGATTTCCTTTCCATGAGGAAATCACAAGCACTGAAACATGTAAAAAGTTTTATCTCTAACATGAAAATATTTTTGGTTAGCAAAAAACTAGTCTGTCTATTTAACTCAATGGACAATGTTTCAACTTCCCCAAAACTCCACAAGTGCAATGCATTTCTGCTGTTTTACTGTGTTATAAAAGCATCCATGACATCTACATTTCTCAGACTGTACTCATTTGCTCAGTTTCTGAATTATATTTTTAAAAAGAATGTTCTTTAAATCACAGAGTAATTTACCTCTGTCCCAATACAGTCTTAAAATTTTAAACGTATATGGACATTTCTCAACATAAAAAAAAAAAACTGTATAACAAATTGGCAAAGAACCTGAACAGAAACTTTTCCAAAGAAGGCATACAGATGGTCAACATGCACATGAAGAGATGCTCAACATCACTAATCATAAAGGGAGATGCCAATCAAAAGCACAGTTAGATATCACACCTATCAAAATGGCTATTACCCAAAAGACAACAAATAGCAATTACTGATAAGAATGTGGAAAAAAAGGGAACCCTTGTGCCCTGTTGGTGGAAATGTGAATTTGTGCACCCATTATGGAAAACACTATGGAGGTTTCTCAAAAAATTAAATATAGAAACACCATACAATCCAGAAACTCCATTCCTGGATATTTATTCAAAAAAACAGAAGCATTAATTCTAAAAGATATATGCACCCCTATAGCCACTGCAGCATTATTTACAATAGCCAAGATATGGAAGCAACCTAATTGCTCAATAAGAGATGACTGATAAAGAAGATGTAATGTATACACACAAACACACACACACACACACACACACACACACACACACACACAGGAATATTCATTTCAGAAATATTACTCAGCCATAAAAAAATAATGAAATCTTGCCATTTTGCAACAACATGAATGACTTAGAGGGTATTGTGCAAACCAAAGCAAGTTAGAACAAGACAGTTCCATTTGCAACATGAATGACCTAGAGGGTATTATGCAAACCAAAATATGTCAGAGAAAGAAAATTACTAAATGATTTCACTTCTATATGGGATATAAAAAGCAGAACAACTGAACAAACACAACCAACTAGAAACATAGTCACAGATACAGAGAACAAACAAATGGTTGCCAGAGGGGAGGTGGGTAGACAGTTGAAACAGGCAAGAGAAATTAGGAGGTATAAACTTTGCTACAAAATACAGAAGTCACAGATGAGAAATATACAGTGTGGGGAATATAGCCAAAAATAATGTAACATCTTTTTATGGTTACAGATGGTGTAGACTTAACTAGACTTATAGTGTTGATCATTTTGAAATATAGAGAAATATATAATCACTGTAATATGCACCAGGAACTAAAATAGTGTTGTAGTATTATACTTTAAAAACAAACAAACTCACAGAAAAAGGTATCAGACCTGTGATTACCAGAGGCGGGGGTTGGGGGAAGGGAAACAGGATGGTGGCCAAAAGATACAAACTTCCAGTTATAAGATAGATAAGTACTAGGGATGTAATGTACTTCTTGCTTCTTCTGTCTGCCCTCTGTTGGATGAGGATAAGAGGCTTGTGCAAGCTTCAAGATGGGAGGGACTGCCTGTGGGGAAAACTGGGCCATGCTCAGTAAATCTTTAATCCGATTGTATGCTGATAGGTAGAGCAGTGCTCCCCCCTCTTTAGTTGTTTGGCCTGAGGCGACCCAGTCCTGGAGTCTACAGGCTCTATGGTAGAGCTAATGCTGACCACCAAGGGACTTATGCCAACACGTGCCTTCCAGGATTGGTGCTGCCAGTGTCCCAGTCCCCACAGCAGGCAACTGCTAACCCATGACTCCGCAAGAGACCCTCAAACACACACAGGCAGATCTAGTTCAGTCTCCCATGGGGTCACTGCTCCTTTCCCCTGGGCCCCCTGCACAAGGTTTTGTTTGTCCCCTCCAAGAGCTTCTGCTTCCCTGAATCCCATGGAAGTTCTACAATCAAATCTAGCTGGCCTTCAGAGTCAGATTCCTTGGGGATTCCCAGTCCCTTTGCTGTATCCCCAGGTTGGGAAGTCTGACGTGGAGCCTAGAACCTTCATAACATTGTGAGAAATTCTTTGGCATTACTGTTCTCCAGTTTGTGGTTCGCCTACCCAGTGGGTATGGGATTTGATTTTAACATGATTGTGACCCTCTACTGTCCTGCAGATCAAAAAGCAAAAGGTAGAACCAGATATGGAACAATGAACTGGGTTCAAAATTGGGAAAGGAGTATGTAAAGGCTATATATCATCTCCCGCCTTATTTAACTTAAATGCAGAGTACATCATGCAAAATGCTGGGTTGGATGAATCTCAAGCTGGAATCAAGATTGCTAGGAGAATTATCAACAACCTCAGATAGGCAGATGATACCATTCTAACAGCAGAAAGTGAAGAAGAACTAAAGAGCCTCTTGATGAGGGTGAAAGAGGAGACTGAAAAAACAGGTTTGAAATTCAACATTCAAAACACTAAGATCACAGAAACCGGTCCCATCACATCACAGCAAATAGATGGGAGGAAAGTGGGAATAGTGACAGATTTCATTTTCTTGGGCTCCAAAATCACTGCAAACAGTGACTGAAGCCGTAAAATTAAGACACTTGTCCTTGGAAGAAAAGCTATGGCAAACATAGACAGCATATTAAAAAGCAGAGACATTACTTTGCCAACAAAGTCCATATAGTCAAAACTATGACTTTTCCAATTCATGTATAGATGTGACAGTTGGACCATAAAAAAGGCTGAGCGCCGAACAATTGATGCTTTTGAATTATGGTGCTAGAGAAGACTATTCAAAGTCCCTGGGACAGCAAGGATATCAAACCATTCAATCAAAAAGGAAAATCAACCCTGAATATTCATTGGAAGGACTGATGCTAAAGCTGAAGCTCCAATACTCTGGCCATTTGATGCGAAGAGCAGACTCATTGGAAAAGACTCTCGTGCGAGGAAAGATTGAGGGCAAGAGGAGAAGGGGATGACAGAAGATGAGATGGTTGGATGGCATCACCGACTCAATGGACATGAGTTTGAACAAACTCTGGGAGATAGTGAACAACAGGGAAGCCTGGTGTGCTGCAGTCCATGGGGTGGCAAAAAGTTGGACATAACTTAGCAACTCAACAACAACAAAAAGGGATATTATCCTGTACAATAGGATAAATATGATTAACACCTGCTGTATGTTATATATGAAAGTTGTTAAGAGAGTAAAGCCTAACAGTTCTCATCATAATGAAACTTTTTCTTTTTTTGCTCATACCACATGGCTTGCAGGATCTCAGTTCTCTACTCTGGGACTGAATCTGGGTCACAGAAGTGAAAGCCTGGAATTCTAACCACTAGGCTACTAGGGAACTCTCTTTTAATTTTTTTTTTATCTACATAGGATGGTGGATATTCACTAAAATTATATGGTAATAATTTCATGATGTATATAAGTCATATTATGATGTACACCTTAAACTTAAACAGTGCTATATGTCAATGATATCTCAATAAAACTGGAAGGGAAAAAAAAGTATGTAGACCTTTAAGCCATTTGTAACCTTCAGAGAAATGATAACAGGCCTTAATGGGTTCATTTAGGAATCATATCATGTGAAATAAAAAACCTATTTTGTTCTTGCATTAAAAAAAAAAGAAACAAATGGAAAAAGCCACTGAAAATTTTGCACATAGGACAGTGTTTCCAAACATGCTTTAAAAATAGAAACTCTTACTAAAAAGAAGTAAGTACATTAAGGACATTATGCTAAGTGAACTAACCCAGAGAGAGAAAGAAAAATACTGTATGATTTCACTAATATGAAAGTGAAAGTCGCTCAGTCATCTCTGACTCTACGACCCCATGGACTAGTCCATGAAATTCTCCAGGCCAGAATACTGGAGTGGGTAGTCTTTCCCTTCTCCAGGGGATCTTTCCAACCCAGGGGTCGAACCCAGGTCTCCCACATTGCAAGCGGATTCTTTACCTGCCAAGTCACAAGGGAAGCCCAAGAACACTGGAGTGGGTAGCCTGTCCCTTCTCCAGCAAATCTTCCCAACCCAGGAATCGAACTGGGGTCCCCTGCACTGCAGGCAAATTCTTTACCAACTGAGCTATGAGGGAAGCCCCTTCACTAATATGTGGAATCTAAAAAGAAAGTTGAATTCAAACAAGCAGAGAGCAGAATGTTGGTGTTATCAGGGACAGAAGAGGGGTGGGGATGGGGCGATCAAAGGGTATGTATGAGGTTGCAGTTACGTAGAATGAGTAAGACTAGAGAGTTTAAGACTTTATGCCTAGTATACAGGCATAAAGACTATAATTAATAATTCTGTATTGAACACTGGAAATACGCTAAGACAGTAGATTTCAAGTGCATTCTTCACACACAAAAAATGATAACTATGTGGGAAGATGACATGTTCATTAGCTTGACTGCAGCAACATGTATGTGTGTGTGTGTGTGTATGTGTATATATATATATATATAGTCATGTTGTATATCTATGTACAAATTTTAAGTATATATATGTGTGTATATATATATATATATAAAAATTTAACTAAATAGATACTCTAAGTCAAATGAGATCTAAATAACAGGTGACAACAGAGTATTATAAAAATAATAATTCTCCCCCCAAAATAATCTATAGATTCAGTTAAAAATCAGTCAGATCCAAAAAGCATATTTTATGGAACTTGGTTCCAAACAAAAAGTCCACTTGAAAGAGTAAAAGTACAGGAATTTGGAAAAGCTATTTTTTTGAAAAAAATAACAAAAGTATAATGTTTCAAGAAGTAATATTAATTTGTTAGTGATGCTGGAAAACACCAAGAAAATTAATGATATAAAATAAGCAGAATTTTTCAGATTGCAAGTTGGAAACAATTAGTGGACCAGGAAATCAACTTAGTTACCACCAGATTTGTTTTTTAATGGGTTGTAAGAAAAGAGAAATCATCAAAGTGTAACACATCTGTTACGGGTGGGTGTTGCTTGACATGTGCATGCATGCATGGTAGTACATCAGTTCACAAGGTAAATCATTCCTTACTTTGTAGAGCACTATTAAAAGTCTGAAAAACATTGACACGGTAGAGAAACAAAACAGCATAGGGGAATTTGTAACATGATTAGGGTGGTATTTCAAAATAGTAGGGAAAAAAAGAACTATTCAGGCAAGGATTTGGGGATATTAGCTACATATATAAAATAATATATCTATATAAAATAATATGTCTATATAAAATAATACATCTATATAATAAAGTTAGTGTTCTATCACACACAATACATAAAACCATGTTTTAAATGGTTTAAAAATGGAAGGTTAAAAAACTCCTATGAAAATATTAACAGAAATGTGTAAATAAAATTTAATACACAATAAAAAACCATGTAAAATTTTAAAGAGAGAATATTTGCAATTTTTATAAAAAGTAAAAATTACTACTCAAAATTTATAGCTGTCTCATTTGTATAAATTGAAGACCATATAAGCCCAATGGCTTCCCTGTTGACTCAGACAGTAAAGAATGTTCCCGCAATGCGAGAGACCTGGGTTCCATCCCTGGATCTGGACGATCCCATGGAGAAGGGAATGGCTATCCACTTTAGTATTCTTCCCTGGAGAATTCCATAGACAGAGGAGCCTGGCAGGCTACCATCTCTTGGGTCGCAAAGAGTCAGACACGACTGAGCAACTAACACTTTCACTTTTTTCATAAGCCCAACAGACAAGTGAATAAATGATATTAACATATAAATGCACACATATATATGTATGTCTAACTCCAGAATGCAAATTAAAACAACAGGTAGACCTTTTCATGCTCATAATAGCAAAGAGTCTAATAATATCAAGGCTGGTCAGGATCTAGAGAAAATTATTCTCAAATATGCAAACGGGGAGAAGGAGTAAATTATCAAGATACTTTGGAGGGTAGTTTGCAAGTAGGTATTAATATGTGCATAGTTTCTAATTAAGCAATTCTATTTTATGGTATTTATACTAGAAGAACACAAACAACCATGCCCAGAAAGAGATATGTAGAAGTGTCTGTTGCTCTGTGGTTTACATTAGAAAAAAATTTAAGCAAACTAAAGTCTCTTAAGAGAAAAATACCCAAGCCTGTTTATCTATACTGTGCACACAGGTAAAAGAATATGCTACATGCATAGATGATATGGCTAGAACCCCCAGAACTAATGTTGAATGATGACAAAAAAAAGCAATTTTCAGATGGATACATATGGGTTTATACTATTAATATTAAAGAATAGCCAAAAATACTATATAGTTTCTATGGTTACTACATACATAAACACATATATTGAACAGAGGTTACCACTGGAAAAAAGAGAGAGATTTGACAATGGAAGCAGTGAATAGTCAAGTCTGACAAGTTTTGTTTTTATCCCCAGAAGTTCTATTCAGCTGTTTTTCAAAAGTGATTTTTTTTTTCCCTTTCAGTTTTACTGAGATATGCTTGACATACAGCCCTGTGTAAGTTCAGTGTGTACATCATAATGACTAGACCTACATATATTGGAAAATGATTATCCATCACCTTATACAGATACCCCCCAACAGATGTTTTGGGTTTTTTTTTAATAGCGTAAGGTTCTTTTTTCATGTTTCAAGTATTTCTTCCCTCACGTCCTTCCCTAGTATTCTAGAGTCTGAAGTTCTGGAAGGTGTAATCCTACTGCTCCTTAGCGGATGCTCAGTGTTAGAACTGCTTCACTGCACTTCACATTTCTGTCTTGCAAGCCGGTCCAAATATGAATTGCACAGCCAAGGAGAACAATTCCTCCTTCCACAGATGTTTTTCATTTGCTTTCCTGCAGAAGTATCACCCGTCAGGGTCATTTTTTGTTATTTCTCAGGTTGGAAGCTCCTGTATCTTGCAAGTAATGTAAATCTGAATTCCAGCCTCAGGGAAAGCAGGCTCTTGTCTTAGTAAACTCATGGAAGTCTTTTGTTTTGGTGCAGAACAAGGCTAAAACCAAGAGGCCAGCTGAGCATCTCCTTGTGCTAATCAGCTGTTTTTTACACTATGTGAATCCTTTCTCTGTGTTTATAGAATTCTGATGGTTTTCAGCTCCAGCTTTCTGGGGCTTTTCAGTTCCAACTCCCCTCCTTGCCTAAATTCAAGGCCTTGTTCTAAGTCTGTGGCTATGAGAACTCAAGTGCCTTGACAACAAACACAAGGAAACCTAATATGACATCAATTCACAATTGGATCCCTGGTCTAATTATAATTCTTGACAAACAACTTAGGTTAATTTTGCGGTGTTTGCCTTTATAAACTTCCCCATTTTGTAGTCCAGTGGAACACAAGTCAAGTGCTTCCTGAATCTGTTTCCTGGGCTATAGTCTGCCATTTGGCTCAAAGAACACTCTCTTCCATTCCTATTATAGACTTGTTTATTGATTATATCTTTTGGCAGTACTTAGCTATATACTTAAAAGATTTTATATTTAAAAGAATGAATGTTTGCTATATTTTAGATTTTCTAGATGTGTCAAGAGAACTGTCAGATTCTCTAATTTATTGTGGGCTAGAAATAACATTTTAGTATTTCTTAAAATGAATTCATTTTTATTTATGTAATTCAAAATTAATTTAAAAAATGCTGGATACATGTCAGAGAAACAGAAACAGTACTTCTCCATTTGTGCTTTATTGGGGACATAGCGGATTTGAAATCAGCAAAAGGGCAGGGAAAAGGCTTTTAATTGATCAGGTTCCCTGTCCCACTTATGCTCAGCACCATCATCTAACTTTTTGGTGAAATTTTTTATTAAATATTAACAACCATGTGATTATTAAATCATCTGTCTCCCCACACTGAGGGGACAGGGAACAGTAATACAGCTATTCCTTTTTATATGTCAAGCAGTGGTTTACAGTTGAGGATATTTTTGTCTATAGGGGACATGTGACAATATCTGGAGACATTTTTGGTTGTCACAACTTGGTAGATGCCACTCAACTCTAGTGGACAGAGGCCAAGGATGATGCTAAACATCCTACAGTGCCCCAAACATGCATCCCCCGCCCCGACCCCAGCAACAGAGAATTATCCAGCCTAAAATGTCAATGTGTATGATAATGAGAAACTGTAGCGTAAAACAAAAGCTGCTGACAGTTACCATCAATTGTGTTACTATGACAGATCCCTCTTCCACCTTCTCTTTCACTCTCTGTGTATATTAGGATTCACATTCCTTTTCCTCTGTACATCAACAGTCTACATAAGATTTGATAACTGGTGATCTGCTTCTGAGAAACATCCTAAACAAGTACACCTCACCAGAATCATTCTCAGATCTTCTCTGCAACAAAGTGTCTGAGCAGCCAAATGTAAGGGACACTCATTTCTTTCAGTTCAGTTCAGTCACTCAGTCGTGTCCAACTCTTTGCGACCCCATGAACTACAGCACACCAGGCCTCCCTGTCCATCACCAACTCCCAGAGTTTACTTAAACTCATGTCTGTCGAATCGGTGATGCCATCCAACCATCTCATCCTCTGTCGTCCCCTTCTCCTCCTGCCCTCAATCTTTCCCAGCATCAAGATCTTTTCAAATGAGTCAGCTCTTCGCATCAGGTGGCCAAAATATTGGAATTTCAGCTTCAACATCAGTTCTTTACGTTTTCTCAAACTCACTTACCAGGCACTTGGACCTGGAATCTCAGTCCTAACCCAGACTTCCTGCCTAGCTGGTCTAAATAATATGGCTGCCTTTCCCTACCTGGACTAATCTTCCCAAATTTTACTCTGTGCTTTAATATATTCATCTGTACTTCCAATGCCTGCTTTGTCTACCTCCCTGTCTCAGCAGGTCCTTGCTAGGACAGCTAATCACATCTTAAAATGGTAAATGAATTTGCCAGTGGGGACAGCCTATGCCAACATTACCAGGGTAGTCAAGAAAACTGCCAGCAGATGTTTTGATTGTAACCTCTTTGGTTAAACTGTAACACACTGATGGAGACACCAATCACCATAACATACACAGAGAAAGAAAAAAATAAAACAATAAAGAAACACTTTGATTGCTGTAATACAAACAATGACTTCCGAATATTGACACTGGGAAACCTACCACAGTGATGTAAAAATAGTCCATTATTAAAAGATCAATTTTGAAACTCAGTAGTATCAAACAACTGGAAAGAAAGCATACCTTATTCTTAGTCAAGTCAGTTATACTTTTACACATATATCCACTATCTTAGCAAGCACAATTTCCAAGGCAAACCTACCTATTTAGCAAGGAGCAATTAAAATACCCTCCTTTTCATTGTTTTTGAAACTTTTTCCATAGTCTCAGAAACAAAGCTAAGTTTCCTTAAAATAGGTATAATTATATTAGGGACACTGTTGAAAGAAATGAGTAACTGGGCATTAAGAAAGGCTGTGTACATAGTATAATGGTTAATAGCATAGCCCCTGGTGCCAGAGAGTCTGGTTTGAAAATCAAACTTCCAACTTCCCACCTGTGACTGTGGTCAGTTCACTTGGTCTCTCGGTGCTTCCTCTTCCTCATCAGCAAGTTGCAAATACTATCAGTATCTATTGCTTAGGGTTCTTATGAAGTTTAAACTCAGTTATGTATAAAAATACACACCTGGTACCTAGATATTACCTGTTGTATCTGTTAGGTAAATTACTAGCAATACTTTTAAAACATAAAACCAGTAGACAATTTGCTATCATGACTCAAAGGTCATGCTGTTCACTCTCCAAGGCACAGGACCTGTTTCTCAGTCTCAAGCATCTTTGAGTCAGTATGCTATGAACTGGAGTCAACTCTGCAACCAATATCCACATTTAGATCTCTCTAAAAGAGACATTTTGTCCCAAAAGAGATGAACTTTTAAAAAGGTCACAGGAAAAGAAAAAATAGTAAGCAACAAAACAGAAATGTTGTTAAGCACAATTCAAATAAACAAGGTGACAATATATGAAAACATTCTCTTAAAAGTACCTTAAAAATCCTAGTGATAACAATAAGAAAAAGCCTATGGTTCCTAATAAATTTAAGTACACCTTCAGATTTAAATTCTATATTTCAATAAAGGCAGTTCCTAAAACCAAACTTTTAGATGGAAAGGCAACCAGAACAACAGCCTACCATGAAAAGGGTCACAGCTCAGAGACGCTGTGTTTTAAAGAAACGTGAAAGTGAAGGTCGGTCAGTCGTGTCCGACTCTTTGCGAGCCCATGGACTATACAGTCCCTGGAATTCTCCAGGCCAGAATAATGGAGTGGGTAGCCTTTCCCTTTTCCAGGGGATCTTCCCGACCCAGGGATCAAACCCAGGTCTTCTGCATTGCAGGTGGATTCTTTACCAGCTGAGCCACATGGGAAGCCCAAAGTTAATGTCAATTTTTTTTAGTAAAATAAAATCCAGACTTAAATAAGGAACAATTGTATCCCAAATGTCTACTGCAATAGAGGAAATGCTGCAAGCTTTGGATCTACAGGCATCTCAATGTCAAATAGAAAAAAAACACTTTTATAAGAAGAGATAAGAGGGCTGGAAGGAACTATTGAGAAGAAATCAAGTAACCCAACGGTAAAAGCAGACAGCACCACTGGACTGGGGTAATGCATTTACTGCTTGCACAGACTGGGGGCAAGCCAAAGTCCAGGGGTCTGAGAGGAAGAGAAAAGCATGACTAAAGTTTGATCAGGCCAAGGCAGACAGGGTGTCGTGTTAGTTGCTCAGTCATGTCCGACTCTTTTGTGACCCCATGGACTGTAGACCACCAGGCTCCTCTGCCCATGGAAAATTCAGGCAAGAATACTGGAGTGGGATGTCATTCCTTCTCCAGGGGATCTTCCTAACCCAGAGATTGAACCTGGGTCTCCTGCATTGCAGCAGATTCTTTACCATCTGAGCCACCAGGAAAGCCCTAAGGCAGACAGTGACTAATGGACAGTTGTGAACACCTGCTCTCTTCGATACTGTAGGAACACTGGTTTTAAGAGCAGTATCAGAACAAAAGAGTGGTTAGGAGTGAAACCCTCCAAACAGGTTAAGTAAGTAAATAATCAGCCTGACATCAACTGAAAGTCCAATTTTTACTCTTTCTGTGGGCACCTGATCCTTTTTTCACCTGAGCTCCAGCTATACAGGATAAATGAGGGGTGTGCTCCTGCCAGCATTACCAGGTTAATGAATAGATTTGCAAACTTATGTCCTTACATAAATCTCTCTTAAAGAAACACTCCGTCCTAACAAAGGAAACCAACCATTAAAACTTGTGAAAAGTAAACTAACAAGCAGCAACACAGGAGTGTGGTGATTCATTTTTACAAGTAGGAATATACTCCAAATACTAGAAGGGGGACATCTGGGAACAAACAGGAGTGGCACAAAGTCATAAAGATGTTCTTCTGTCAGAAAACTCATTGCGAACATTCCAACGGTATCAGATTTCAGGGAGGGCACACCTTTTACTTATATTAAACAGAAACAGAAAAACCCTTCTTAAGACTACAGAACAGTTAAAAGACTGTACATATACGTGGATAAAACTTGCTGCTGCTGCTGCTAAGTCGCATCAGTCGTGTCCGACTCTGTGTGACCCCATAGACAGCAGCCCACCAGGCTCCTCTGTCCCTGGGATTTTCCAGGCAAGAATACTGGAGTGGGTTGCCATTTCCTCCTCCAGTGCATGAAAGTGAAAAGTGAAAGTGAAGTCGCTCAGTCGTGTCTGACTCTTCGAGACCCCATGGGCTGCAGCCTACCAGGCTCCTCCGTCCATGGGGTTTCCCAGGCAAGAGTACTGGAGTGGGGTGCCATTGTCTTCTCCGGGAAAAAACTTATCAGTGACTTAATAAACAGGATTAGAATGCTAATTATACTTCTAATATTGTTCTAATATTGTTACTAAAACAGATAACTACTCTTAGTCACTTAAAGGGCTCTGAGATTACTTTTAAAACACTGCAATCCAAAACTGTGAAAAGAGAAAGCCAATCTGGATTTCAGGATTCTTTACTTGTTTTTCCACAGCACTGTCCCTGACTCGCAGATAACATCTTTAATTTCTTTGCCTCAAGGTCTTACAGTAGATACATGAATTCTCCTCTCAAGGTAGAGTGACTTGAACAGCTGTGCCAGTAAGGTGTGAGGACAACAGAAGAGTATCTGCAAATTAAAATGAACCAGTGTCCTTCTTCTAGAGAGCCTTCCTTGAGCCTCCCAGCTAGACTGGCTGCCTCCTCCCTGCAATGGAGTACCTCACAGTATTATAGCTGTGTGAGATACTGGTGTGTTTCTCCCACCAGACTGTGAGCAGAGATTAGTACTTGAGCCTCTTGATGAAAGTGAAAGAGGAGAGCGAAAAAGTTGGCTTAAAGCTCAACATTCAGAAAACTAAGACCATGGCATCCGGGCCCATCACTTCATGGCAAATCGATGCGGAAACAGTGGCTGACTTCATTTTTCTAGGCTCCAAAATCACTGCAGATGGTGATTGCAGCCATGAAATTAATAGACGCTTACTCCTTGGAAGGAAAGTTATGACCAACCTAGACAGCATATTAAAAAGCAGAGACATTATTTTGTCAACAAAGGTCCGTCTAGTCAAGGCTATGGTTTTTCCAGTAGTCATGTATGGATGTGAGAGTTGAACTATAAAGAAATCTGAGCGCCGAAGAAATGATGCTTTTGAACTGTGGTGTTGGAGAAGACTCTTGAGAGTCCTTTGGACTGCAAGGAGATCCAACTAGTCCATCCTAAAGGAGATCAGTCCTGGGTGTTCATTGGAAGGACTGATGTTGAAGCTGAAACTCCAACACTTTGGCCACCTGATGCGAAGAGCTGACTCATTTGAAAACACCTTGATGCTGGGAAAGATTGAGAGCAGGAGGAGAAGGGGACGACAGAGGATGAGATGGTTGGATGGCATCACCGACTCAATGGACATGAGTTTGGGTAAACTCCAGGAGTTGGTGATGGACAGGGAGTCCTAGCGTGCTGCGATTCATGGGGTCGCAGAGTCGGACAGGATGGAGTGACTGAACTGAACTGAAGGCAAAATACAGTGGCTTAATTAAAAATAAAAATTATCTGGGTATTATATTATTTGAAACATGAAACATGATACATTTACCAGTCATTGATATGCTATGACTCTCCAAGGAAAGGTTAGAGTACTTTGTCATCATTTCTTCCTGGACAGGTAGACTTGTAAAAGGTGCAGCTGTAAGAAAAAGAACATTTGATTACATATTATTATCAAGGTTAAATGACTGCATAAAAGCTATATCACAGCAGCTAAAATACTATATTGTATACTATTAATGAAAAATGTTTTCAGGAATCTCTGATATACTAGGTTTTATATGCTCAATAGACATCTAGAAATACACTGAGCTAATGAATATAACCAAATTTTCAGTCTTTTTTTTTTTCTCTGAAAAATCCCTACTGATTTGTATCAACTGGCTTTAAAAAAAAAAACTTTCCTTATCCTACAGTTTGTAATTTCTTTCTAAAACATAAATGAAGACATTGAAAAACTAGATAAAGAGTACCAGAACATAAAAGACATCGAGAGGCAGAGAGAAGATGAGAGGACAAAAAAGGACAGACAGATCATAATAAAGGACATAATCAAAGACAGAGAGAAGGTACTTGGTGCTGGAGGACAGGGAACATACAATGCATGCACAGGAAAGTCTATGCTGCTGTTTTCCAGCTATGGTAACAGTACAGCCCTGTTTGTTTTTGTTTTCAGTTGCTAAGTCGTGTCCAACTCTTTGGTGACCCCATCAGCTGTAGCCTGCCAGGATCCTCTGTCCATGGGATTTCCCAGGCAAGAATACTAGAGAGGGTGGCCATTTCCTTCTCCAGGGGATCTTCCTGACCCAGGGATAGAACTCGCATCTGCTGCATTGGCAGGCAGATTCTTTACCACTGAACCACCAGGGAAGCCCAAATAAGGAGAGTCTTTATTCCAAAAATTCTACTGTAATCGGGGAAATGCTACAAGCTTTGGATCTACAGGCATTTCAGTGTCAAATAAAAAAAACTCTTTTCTTTTATACAGAGTGGTAAGAGGACTGGAAAGAACTTTTAAGAAGAAATGGGGCAACCTAGTGGGGAAAAGCAGACAGCACCACTGGACTGTGGTCATGCATTATTGCTTGCTCAGACTGGGGACAAGCCGAAGTTCAGGGATCTGAGAGGAAAAGAAAAGCCTGATTCAAATTTGATCAGGCCAAGGTAGACAGGAGTAATGGACAGTTGTGAACACCTGCTCTTTTGGATACTGTAGGCATACTGGTTTTGCAGTTATCAGAACAAAAGAGTGGTTAGGAGTGAAACCCTCCAAACAGGTTAAGTAAGTAAATAATCAGCCTGACATCAACTAAAAGTCCAATTTTTACTCTTTCTGTGGGCACCTGATCCTTTTTTCACCTGAGCTCCAGCTATACAGGATAAATGAGGGGTGTGCTCCTGCCAGCATTACCAGGTTAATGAATAGATTTGCAAACTTATGTCCTTATATAAATCTCTCTTAAAGAAACACTCCGTCCTAACAAAGGAAACCAACCATTAAAACTTGTGAAAAGTAAACTAACAAGCAGCAACACAGGAGTGTGGTGATTCCTTTTTACAAGTAGGAATACACTCCAAATACTAGAAGGGGGACATCTGGGAACAAACAGGAGTGGCACAAAGTCATAAAGATGTTCTTCTGTCAGAAAACTCATTGCGAACATTCCAACGGTATCCGATTTCAGGGAGGGCACACCTTTTACTCATATTAAACAGGAACAGAGAAACTGTTCTTAAGACTAGAGGACAGTTAAAGACTGTACATATATGTGGATAAAACGTATCAGTGACTTAATAAACAGGATTAGAATTTGAATTATACTTCTAATATTGTTACTAAAACAGATAACTACTCTTAGTCATTTAAAGGGTTCTGAGATTACTTTTAAAACACTGCAATCCAAAACTGTGAGGAGAAAGCAGACCTGCATTTTATTTCAGGATTCTTTACTTGTTTTTCCACAGCACTGTCCCTGACTCACAGATAACATCTTTAATTTCTTTGCCTAAAGGTCTTCCAGTAGATACATGAATTCTCCTCTCAAGGCAGAGTGACTTGAATGGCTGTACCAGCAAGGTGTGAGGACAACAGAAGAGTATCTGAAAATTAAAATGAACCCTCCCCTCTCCCCTGGTGTCCTCCTTCTCGAGAGCCTTCCATAAGCCTCCCAGCTGGACTGGCTGCCTCCTCCCTGCACTGGGGCACACTGCCCTCATCACCTTCAACTCTCACCACACTATAGTGTAACTGTATGAGGTACTGGTGTGTTTCTCCCACCAGACTGTGAGTAGTGGCTTAATTAAATATAAAAAATTATCTGGTTATCAAATTATTAGAAACATGATACATTTACCAGTCATTGATATGCTATGACTCTCCAAAGAAATATTAGAATACTTTGTCATCATTTCTTCCTGGACAGGTAGACTTGTAAAAGGTGCAGCTGTAAGAAAAAGAACACGTGATTACATATTATTATCAAGGTTAAAGGACTGCCTAAAAGCTACTTCACACAACAGCTAAAATGCTGTACTGTATGCTATTAATGAAAAATAATGTTTTCAGGAAACTCTCATTCACTAGGTCTTCTATGTTCCACAGACATTCAGAAATACACTGAGGTACTAAATGTACCAAAATTTCCCGTCTTTCTATATTATTTTTCTTTCTACTGAAAAATCCCTATTGCTTTACATCAAGCGGCTTAAAAAACAAACCTTTTCTTATCCTACAATTTGTAATTTCTTTATAAAGTATAAATGAAGACACTGAGGAATTAGATAAAGAGTACCGGGGGTTGGGGGGGGGGGCAGAGGGAAGGCATAGAAAGGCAGAGAGAAGATGAGAGGACAAAAAGGGACAGAGCTGCTGCTGCTGCTAAGTCGCTTCAGTCGTGTTCGACTCTGTGCGACCCCATAGACGGCAGCCCACCAGGCTCCGCCGTCCCTGGGATTCTCCAGGCAAGAACACTGGAGTGGGTTGCCATTTCCTTCTCCAGTGCATGAAAGGGAAAAGTGAAAGTGAAGTTGCTCAGTCGTATCCGACTCTTAGCGACCCCATTGGCTGTAGCCTACTAGGCTCCTCCGTCCATGGGATTTTCCAGGCAAGAGTACTGGAGTGGGGTGCCATTGCCTTCTCCAAGGGACAGAGAGACCGTCATAGAGAGCAGAAAAAGGAAGAAGAGAGAGCGCGCCAGTGGCTAGAGGACAGGGAGCACACAGTGGACCCAGGAGTCTGCGCCGCCCTTTGTTCTCCAGCTATGGTGACAGCCCAGTCTGCCCTCTCCCAAACTGACTTTCAGTCTTGCTGTCACTCATCTCTTCCTTCGAAAACTTTCAACAAAAAAGCAAGGTTTCTGTTTCCACCTGTCGCATTCTCCTCAAAGACTCTTTTTTTTTTTTTTTTTTTAACACCAGCTATTCTCTCTTTGACTTTAGGACACAGACATTATCTCCCAGGAAAACTACCCCAACTCTACCAAACAAGGCAGAGAAGGAGAAAGGCTCATTATTGTAAACTTGGTTGCATTCTGAAAACTTTTCATTTACTTTAAATCAAACTTGGGTCTCTTTTGTACCCCATTTTTTAATTCTCAGCTTAAAAAGTTATTCCATTTGCAAGATGAGATTTCTAGTTGTTTCTTTTTCTAACATGTATGAAAAATGTTACCAAAGCAAGTTATCAGTTTTGTTGCGTCAGCTTACACACCACATTTACACTATTGCCTGATTTTTTAAAAAAGTACTTTGCAGAACCTAACTCTCCAATATACCCTGTTCCAAAGATTTGGTCACTTCTAATACAACCTTGGAAGGTAGGATGCAGTTTCTCATAAAATAATCCTTTAACAAATAACATACCTAAATCACACTGCTCTCTGGGGCTTCCCTGGTGGCTCAGCTGGTAAAGAACCCACCTGCAATTTGGGAAACCTGGGTGCGATCCCTAGGTTGGGAAGATCCCCTGGAGAAAGGAACCCACTCCAGTATTCTGGCCTAGAGAATTCCATGGACTGTATAGTATATGTATGCTTTATATTTATGTTGGGCTTCCCCAGTGGCTCAGATGGTAAAGAATCCACCCACAATGTAGGAGACCTGGCTTTGATCCCTGGGATGGGAAGATCCCCTGGAGGAGGGCATAGAACCCACTTCAGTATTCTTGCCTGGAGAATCCCCAAGGATAGAGAAGCCTAACTCTCCAATAAGTCATGGTCAAAAGATTTGATCACTTCTAATGCAATCTTAGAAGGTGGAATGCAATTTCTCATATCCGTTAACAAATAACATACCTAAATCACACTGCTCTGACTGATTATTTAGGAAAATATGCCCTGAGGTTCTCACTAGGCTGTCAGGAATACAAACTTCTCCTTCATCCACACCTAATATTCATTCATTAATATTCTCTCTCATTCTCTCTCTCAAACACACAGACATTGCCAAAAAGTTAATCAACATGAAAGTTCCTTTTTTTGTTGTTGTTATTGGGCATAGCTCACTTAGAGGCTGCATTAAAGAGAAAGTATCTCAGGGAGATCAAGATAGATGCTCCAATCTATCATCTGTTCTATGAAGCCTGCAGACATAAGCTTGGATATTTGCACTTCCTTTGCTTGGGAGGCCTTTCCACTTGGCCTACCCTACTGTAGAGTGGAATACCATCATGAAGGTCTTCATCACACTCTATCCCTGAAACAAGCTCATAACCCTTTTGAGATGATCTGACATTTATTATCATTATTATTATCCACACTATCAACAACAATATGAGTGACATAAGCTGGAAGAAACACTGTCATTCTCATTTCACTTAAATAAGTGAACATATAGAGCATACATGCAGGATGTCAATATGGAATATAAAGCTACATGGATCATAACGATATTGCCTGAGGCCTACCATTTGTGACTGAGAGTCATTAAAATTTCAGAGTAGCACCTATTCATAATATTGACTATAACTAGCCTGTGTGTTGTATGCAAGCTTGCACGCGATCTACAGAATATGAAGCATGATCTACATCTTTGAATGACTCTGGTGGTGGAAGAGAACTGGAGATAACACCAGGGAGATGAGGCTGGGTTATCTTCACATTTTGCGTCATCAGGACGTGGATGGATGGTTCCACCTAGGGCCTACATTAGAGCAAGAAGATAAAAAGGTGTCTAGGCTTGGCTTGGGCAAAAATCTGAATTTACAGAAGTTGAAGGAATAGGAGAAAAAGGAAACACCAAGCTTAAAGAGTAGGAAAACTGGGATAATGCCAGTTATTCTAGCTGTTGTGACTACTTTCAATTGCCAGCTCCTATATTAAAAATACAATCAGACATCCATAAACCAGCCACCACTTGTATCCTAACTTCATATTGCCTTTAAAGCATTCATGATCAGGCTCCAGATTCCACTGAAGAAGTCCCAAGTGCAAAAGGGCATGTCTAACTGTTGTGAATTTTGTCTTGGGAAGACCTTTAAGAGTCTTCAGTAGACTTCAGTAGAGCAGGGCAGTCTGCACAAGGTGTCAGAATAGCAAAGTGAGAAGTTCTTTGTTTAGCCAAGATATGTTTTAATCAAAGAAGTGAGAATGTAAACCTTAGTGCTTTCAGTAGGACGACAGGAGGCTGACTCAGCCAACGATGATGTTTGAAGGAAATTGGCAGGAGAGCCAGGCAGATGTGGTTTGAATACTTCCCTGAAAGGATTAGGCTGAGTCACAAAAGAGAAGTACACAAAATGGAGAGGCAGAAATTTGTATCCTGATCCAAATACTGCCACCGACTCGTTCCTTGGGGCTTCATTTCGTAGAGGAAAGAAAGAAGGATCAGAAAAGCTGCATAATATTGAGTGATGGCACCAAGGTCAGAACACCCATTCCTCAAGCTACCACGTTCACTCCTTTCTTAGTCATTGCTGGAGGCTTTCCACTCAGTATTCTTTTATAAATAGTGGCCAAAATGCCAACATAAGAAAGTAGCTAGCTTCTGGTAGTTGTGCCAGAGATTAAAACATTTTCTCTCTCTCCTCAAGGAATTGGGTTTCCCAGGTGGCACAAGGTAAAGGATCCACCAGCCAATGCAGAAGATTCAAGAAACGTGGGTTCAATCGCTGGGTTGGGAAGATCCCCTGGAGAACGAAATGGCAATCCACTCCAGTATTCTTGCCTGGAGAATCCCATGGACAGAGGAGCCTTGAGAGCTACATTCTGGGGGTAACAAAGAGTCACACGACTGAGTGACTGATCATGCACACCGCACTTGGCAAATGGAGCATGAGGGTGTTGCGTCAAAGAATTGAATAACATCTTATTTTCAATTGTTATTATTGTTTCATGGGAAATTGCAAAATGGTCTCTACTTAGATATCGTTAACATGTTACATTTTAAAATAGGCATTGCTGGAAGGGTTTATAATTTATGCTATTAATGTTTTTTAAATGAAATAAACATGCCATGCTTTCTACCTAATATTAAGGAAACATTTTCACACATTTAAATGGGGCCCTATTCAATTGGAAGTCAATTCAATAGAAAAAAAAGAGGATCAGTTGCTCAATTGTGTCTGACTCTTTGCAACCCCATGGAGTGCAGCACGCCAGGCCTCCCTGTCTATCACCAACTCCCGGAGTTTACCCAAACTCATGTCCATTGAGTCGGTGATGCCATCCAACCATCTCATCCTCTGTCGTCCCCTTCTCCTCCCACCTTCAATCTTTCCCAGCATCAGGGTCTTTTCAAATGAGTCAGCTCTTTGCATCAGGTGGCCAAAGTACTGGAGTTTCAGCTTCAGCAGCAGTCCTTCCAATGAACACTCAGGACTGATCTCCTTTAAGATGGACTAGTTGGATCTCCTTGCAGTCCAAGGGACTCTCAAGAGTCTTCTCCAACACCACAGTTCAAAAGCATCAATTCTTCGGCAATCAGTTTTATTCACCGTCCAACTCTCACATCCATACACGACCACTGGAAAAACTATAGCCTTGACTAGACAGAACTTAGTAGGATAAACACCATTCCTTGTCTTCCTCTCTCTTATTCACATAATGTATTGATTGTTGTGCTGTGCCATGCTGTGCTTAGTCGCTCAGTTCTGTCTGACTCTTTGTGTCTCCATGGACTGTAGCCCACCAGGCTCTTCTGTCCAAGGGGATTCTCCAGGCAAGAATACTGGAGTGGGTTGCCATGCCCTCTCCAAGGGATCTTCCCAACCCAGGGATGGAACCCAGGTCTCCTGCATTGCAGGTGGATTCTTTACTGTCTGAGCCACCAGGGAAGCCTGTATTGATTGGTATCAACTGTAATATTAAAATTATTTTAAGAAGTCTTAGTTTTAGCATTCTGATATATAACATTATGGGCTTCCCAGGTGGTGCTAGTGGTCAAGAACCTGCCTGCCAAAGCAGGTGGATGTAACCGACGTGGGTTTGATCCCTGGGTTGGGAAGATCCCCTGGAGGAGGGCATGACATCCCACGCTAGTATTCTTGCCTGGAGAAGCCCATAAACAGAGGAGCCTGGCGGGCTACAGTCCATAGGGCTGCAAAAGAGTCAGACACGACTAAAGCGACTTAGCACACATATAACATTATAAATGTGCAACCCAGTTACAGAAACAAAATAACCTAGGAATAGATAATGTTTAATATTTATGAAACAAAGGTTTGGAACTCAGAATATATTCCCCCATGAAAGGAATACTATATATAACCATGAGATTCCAGGCCAAATTCTAAAATCCATTTAAGTCATGATACAGCTGAACTACAGCATTAAAATATCTAATTACCAATACTGCTTGTAAGCAATACATTTAGAGTTCTACCTCTGGGTTCTAGAAATATAGTATTTCTGTCCCCTCTCTACTGCTGCAGCACAAAAAAGAAGAGGAATAAGGCTACCTTGATTCCTACAGACCCCAGAGTGCATCAAGAAAAGACATTTGGTAAAAAAATAAATTCCTGATGGGAACCTTTATAAGTCAAACTTTCTAAGTCATGGACAGATAATAGTCTGGATAGGGAATGCATATATATATTTTTTTACATAGTATGGGAACTATTAGACAAGAAGGACATTTTTATATTCATTTTAAAAAAATTAAAAAACAATTAAAAAGCCTAATGACAAAAGCAATGTATACTTTTACACAGCCTTATAAACCTGTTTTTAAAACTTGGTCACACAGAAATGCAAATTGAACTTCTCTTTAAATATGATGTTTGCAATAACATATATTTTGAAGGGCAGTGTGGAAACCCATAATTTAAACAACCTTTACATGGGTCATCAAGATATTTTAACAGTGAACTTAAGCCAAATAAAACTAGCATTTCTGCTCTTTCTAGAGACTGGGTTTTTTAAATGTTTCACTGACTAGGTTATTCTTTGGAGACTGAGATATTGTTCAATGGTTTTCAACTAGGGGTGATTCTGCCCCCCACCATCACCATGCCCAGGGAATGCTTAGCAATGTCTGGAGACATTCAAGTCACAACTGAGGTGACTTAGCAGTAGCAGCAGTTGTATCTAGTATGTTAGTTTCATAGGGTTGCTATACCAAATTACCACAAATACAGTGCCGTAAAACAACAGAAGTTTATTTTCTCATAGTTCTAGAGGCTAGAAGCCTGAAATCAAGGTGCGGGGCCTTGTTCCCTCTAAAGGTGCTAGGTAAGAATTCTTCCTTGCCTCTCCTAGCTTCTAGGGTGGATGAGTCAGGGGGTGGGTGAGAGGGTGAGAGATAGAGAGAGAAAGGGAGAGAGAGAAAGTGTGTGCATGTTCAGTCACTAAGTCGTGTCCGACTCTTTGCAACCTCAAGGGTTTTACAATGTAAAACCCAACTAGCAGAGATGTTAGCTGAGAACACATGGTCAGAGAGGCCAATAGTGACCTGGCAACCATCCACAGAAAGAAGGGCCTTAACTTCCACCCACATTTGCTTTCTTGTATTGTCTTGTATATATTTATACATCTTCACAGTTTTTCCCTCGTCTTTTCATTTCTCCCTTTATTTATATAGGGTATGGTGGTTTAGTCACTAAGTTGTGTCCTACTTTTGCCACCCCATGGACAGTAGCTCACCAGGCTCCTCTGCCCATGGGATTTCCAGGCAAGAATACTGGAGTAGGTGGCCATTTCCTTCTCCAGGGAATCTTCCCAACCCAGGGATTAAACGCTCCTGCGTTTCCTGCATGGACAGGCAGATTCTCTACTACTGAGCAACCTGGGGAGCCCCTGCTAGCTTCTGGTGGTTGCTAGCATCCCTTGGGATTCCCTGGCTTGTAGCTGCATCACTCCAATCTCGGGCTCCATCTTTATTTGGCCATCTTTCCTCTGTGTGTCTGTGTCTGTTTATCCAAATCTCCCTTTCCCTTCTTTCATAAAAAACCAGTCACTGGGTTAAGGGTCCACCCTAATCTAATACAACCTCATTTTACCATGATTATATCTACAAAAACCCTACTCTCAAGTTCACTTTCATAGATACCAGTGGTCAAGACTTGAACATTTAGAGGGGTGGGGACACAACAAACCCACTCACAGGTAGAGACCAGTGATACTGCCAAGCATTCGAAAAGACGCCCCTGCCTCCAGCCCTGCACCACCCCAGCAGAGAATTTTCCAGCCCCAAAGGTTAACACTGCCAAAGTTGAGAAACCCTGATTTCAAAACAGGTACATCTTCAACCCTGATTCCTCAACGCAGTATTTAAAAATCTTCATATGGCCCTGTGGCTCTGAGTTCCTATTTTACAGGTTTAGGTGCAGCTATTTTGAAGTGTGAACTTTTCTTGCAACATTCATGGCTGGGGCCTATTTTGAGAACTTGTTACAAAGAAGCACCAAGTGCTGCATGGGGTTTTAAAATGCAAACCAAGAAACTAGTTAGAGTCATTAGCTAGCTCCAGGCTCTTGGCTACCTCACAAAAGCACTCTAGGCTACCTCACAAAAGCACTCTAGGTTTCAAGATCAATCAGATGAGACATTCAAATTCCCTTTCAGGATCTCAGAACTATGTAATTATGAGGCTGTAATAAAAAAAGATTCTATCTTGAGAGCAGGGATACATTAGTAATGATAAAACCACAATAACTTTACAGATAACAGAAAAATATTATTTCCAAGTAAAAGAGAAACACCATTTTTAAACATAATATCTATTATTTCTATATTAAAATATATTGAGATGTGCCTGAATAGTGACGTTTTATTGGGAGTAGAGAGTTTATTTTCAGTAAAATACTGTGAGGTTTTTTTTTGTTCTACATCAATGTGTGTATCCAAAGTTGTTTATTTCTAAGGTTCACCTAATGTTGTGAAATATGTGAGGCCAGCTATACAAAAGTAACTTGAAACGATTACAGTCTAGGACAAACAGTCTCAACACTTATAATCTATCTTTGAGGACAAACACTCCTTTGGAAAACAGTACCTAATTATATATATCAATGACTGTTTCCCAACTATACTTGTGGTGCATCAGTCAACTCAAGATTTCTCAGAGGTAACTCTTTTTTTTGCTTCTTTTCAAGCCATCTCACACTAACAGAAAAGTTTTAATTTCAGAATAAAGAATGTTTCCCCCACTGGAGAATAAGTTGCTGACCTAAAGACCCACTTGACTTCGGAAAAAATACAGTATATTTCCTACAAAGCACACACCTCACAACACCCCAATACTGCTGTGAAAATCAGGAAATTAGCATTTATGCCCTCTGATGTCATCCCACACCTTATCAGAGTTTCAACAAAAGTCTTTCTAATGTACTTTTTATTCAAAGGTTTCAGCTCAGGATCACATGAGCTGCCTTGAGCCACCATGTCCCTCTATTCTCTTCACTCTCACAGCTTTGGTCTCTCCTGACTTTTATGACCTTGATGCTTTTGAAAGTTCCAGGATAGTTACGTTGTAATACAATTAGATTCAGGGTAGACATCTTTGGCAGGAACATCACAGAGGAGACATTGCCTTCCTCTCACTGCATCCTATCAGATGACACACAATTTTTATTTCCTTCTTTAATGATTTACACTTTGATCATTTGACTCAAATGATGTCAGCCAGGATTCTCCACTTTTTCTCTTTTCATTAATACTTTGTGGCAAGTTACTTCCCAAAACTTTGTGGGAAGTTACTTTGAAACTGGAGAAGGAAATGACAACCCACTCCAGTACTCTTTTTTGTTTGTTTTTGTTTTTTTGTTTTGAATTCAGACCAATAATCCAGTATTCTTGCCTGGAGAATTCCACGGACAGAGAAGCCAGGCAGGCTACAGCCCATGGGGTCACAAAGAGTCAGACATGACTGCACAACTATCACTCAATCACTCACTTTGAAACTATATAATTTTGTGCCTCATCAAACTTTCAATTGACTCAATTAATTTAGTTAAGTGTGTACTCATGAATACCTATATAAGTCAATGGACATTTTCAGTGGCTATGGATACTAGTCCATCAGTATTATTATTTACTTTGATGCTCTGTTTATCAAGTGGGAGCCCCTTCCCTCGGGTTTCTGTATCCTTTTCACATTACTCACCATTCTTTGAACACTTCATTGCTTTCTGGCACAAAAGGGTCCAAGCTTATCACATCCTCTCCCCACTCCAGTCCTAAAATCAGCCATTTCTATGTAAAGTTCTAGTGTTTATTAGGAAGAAATGTATTTAGAATCAAGATTTGGGTGCTAAGTATGCTCATCACTATGGGAAAATCGCTGCTCCATTTCAGTGGACAGAGCTAAAAATACATTGTGCATATTCATATACACAGATGCATCACACATATTTATATACACCTATATGTAATGGGTATAATATACGTACAGTTGGCCGTAAACAATGAAGATTCAAACTTTAAGGATCCAAGTCTACACATAATTTTTTAGTAGTAAATAATACATTACTATGTGGTCCATGGTTGATTCAATCCTTGGATGCAAAGGAACCACATTGATACAGAAGGCTGACTATAAATTATACACAGATTAAGCTGTGTTGTTCAATGGTCACCTGTAAATATATATGACATATAAATGCATTATATGGGCTTCCCAGGTGGTGCTAGTGATAAAGAACCTGCCTGCCAATGCAGGAGATTCAGGTTCGATCCCTGAATTGGGAAGATCCCACGGAGGAGGGCATGGCAATCCACTCCAGTATTCTTGCCTGGAGAATCCCATGGACAGAGGAGCCTGGCGGGCTACAGTCCATTGGGTCACAAAGGGTTGGACACAACTGAAGCGACTTAGCATGCACGCATGCATATGCATTATAGATATATTTATACATACACGTTCATATCGAGGCAACCATTTATGTAGATATAGAGAGAGACATAACAGATAGATATTTAAAGTCACAACTTTACACTAATGCTGCCAATTGCAATCTAATACCACAAGATTCGTTTTAGTTTTCCCTATTTATTTCCTTCTCTAGAGGAAAACCTGGGTTCTATTATCCTTGCCAACTTTCCTTAGATTAATCTAATCTCCCACTGCCGCTGCCACTTATAGCTCCAAGAAGTGTCTTCCTCACCCACTCAGGCTCCAGCGGCCTGCCCTGTCTGTTCCTGCATACTTGATCTCCATTCCATCCATGATCAGGATCAGACCTCCATGTCATGGCTGTTTAGAAGCCCTTGCTTCTAAGGCCTGAGGTCTGGAGCCACATTCCTGCACGAACAGCCACCTCCTGTGCTTAGGCTCTAACACTTCACATAGGGCTGCTCTTCTACCTGGAGGCCATCCTGACTGGCTCAGCTTCTAATGCCCTGACCTGAAACCTCAGGTTCTCTTCACCAAGGGGGATGATTCCTGCCTTTCCCCACCTAATGGCTATTAGACCCGCTTCCCAGAAGGGAGGGAAGAAGGTGGGGACAAAAGACCAGGAAGAGGAAGAGCCAGTTGAACAATGTGTATATAATGTAATTGTAAATGTAACAATTTAGGGTCAAAATTTTGATCCATCAGATACAACCCTACTAAAGACAGACTTACAGCCAATCTGTTCCTTTAAAGTTTAAACGCTATGAAAAGTAAAAACAGCTAAGGTTTTCCTCTTAGATACAGACAAGCAATGTCAGACATATGTAGGTGCTTGAATAATATTTATTGCAATGAATATTTATTACTGGGCAGTTGCTCTGTGTATATCTTGAAAAGAAGGAGCCTTGATCAAGGAAGCATGTAAGCAACATCATCTAGAGGTTAAAAATGATCATTTCAAATGACTCTCCTGCAAACATTTTTCAGTAGATAAGCATGGCTCATTCCTTCAATTTGTTCCCCCCAAAGAGTAATAGTGACACTTAAATATTCCCACTTATGTAATATTTCTCCTTCGATAAAGCTATTTTACATTTCTTATTTAATTAAGAAACAGCCTAAAAGAGTTAAGGTGAGTCCTTGTGCCAAACTTTTATTCTAGGACTTAGACTGAGTCAGCATGCCCTTCAGTCCAAATAAAGTATTTATATCTATACATTCTGCTCTCTGTCAGTGATTCCAAACTTTCATACGCATACACACCCACCTCAGAGAGACAAGTGAGTATTGTATATAAGAAAACAGTATTTGGAGTCGGATTGAACAATGCTAAACTTCCTGCTCTACTGCTTAACTAATTATGTGTACTTGGGCAACTATTTAGCTCCTAAATTCCAATTTCCTCATCTGAAAGTCAGGGATAATAAAAACTAACCCATAGAGCAATAAGCTACATAGTGCAATGCCTGGCATACAGTTATTACATAGTAAATATGATACATTTATGATAAAAAAATACAATAACCATTTTTATTTTTCAAATTTGGCCCCAAATCTTAGGTTTATAGAACATCTCTTTTCAAGTAGTTCAAAAGCACCTAGGTTAAAAAAAAAAAAGCAGTAAACTTCACAATGGTCTTTAGCAAAGAGGAAACTGAATTTTATCAAGTTCGATACAGCATCTATAAAGTGAGATGAGGCTGCCTCACAATTTTTAATTCTCCTCTGAAATGAGATGCTAACCTCATGTTTTTTATATGTCACATTCTTCCATAATTTTAGCTTAAGCGGCAGTTAAAAGTTCAGGACTTACACTACATATATACACAGACATTTGACATAACATATGTGGCGTACATCGTTCTAATTAAGACTTTTTTGTTAATTTATTCCACCTTCATTTGTTTCCTACTTTTTTTCTCTTTAGAAGTCTGCTCTAAGTGTCAATTTAAACCTGACTCCCTGATACCAATGGAATACCTATCTAACAGTGCACTCTCTAGGTCATATCATTTTAAAGCCCTGGTTTTCAACCTGCTTAGGATCATATGATACAACTCACACGGGAGCTTTTAAACCTCCTCACATCTAGACTGAATCCCAGGGCAACTGAATCAGAATTTTTAAGGCAGGATCCACCATATCAGTATTTTTAATGCTCACTAGTAATTCGAGCACTTTGTTGAGAAACCAAGTTCTAGGACACACCTAAGATGCACTGGTCCTCAGAAATGCAGTACTCTCAAGTGAATGACAGGTGAATTGGGGATAGCCCCAGGGTGAAAAAAAAAAAAATGTTCTTGACCATTCTTTACAAGTGGTATGAATGAGAAAGTGGGGCAAGGAAATTTGGAAACTGAGGCAACCCAAAATGTTTTGTCCAAGCTGTTAACAGCTAGACCTGTTAAAGTACATTTATTTAAAAATGAATATTATTATTATTTGATTATCTTTCCATTTTTAAAATATGTTACAAGTCTACATGCAATAAGCTCATAAAAATGAATTCCTATGAAACGTTCAAAACCTTCTGTAGAGTAAGATCCTGACTTTAGTTACTGATGGGCAATATTTGCCAAGCTAGAGGTGATCTACTATCCTAATTAGCAGGTAATACTCTGAAATTTATAACACGGAAACTTGAATTAGAAAGAACCTGAGATGGAATACTTTCATCATAAAAATAATAAACAGGTTTAGCTAAAATGGCAAATCTGGTGTTGCTTTGCACCAAAAATACCTCTTTCAAAGTGTCTTACACAACCAGAAAAACAAAAATAAACAAAAGAAAAACCTAGTCTTTGTTTTCAAAGACCAAGGTGTAAAAGAAGATATACACTCACATTATCCTCCGGTCGTGGGGCTTTGTTTGGTTAGTTGGCTGGTTGGTTGTGTTGTGTTGTTATTTAAACTCAGCTCTAGAAAACATCCTCAAAGCCAACCCTCCTGCCAGGAAGGAGGAGGTGATATTTAAGCCTCACTATCGCGACTGAGCACACACGCATCGATTCGAGTGAAGGGAGTTGGCCTTGGAAAACGTGTCTTTCAAAAATCCTGCCACTTTTAGACAGGCCAAGTCGCTGCCTCGCTCCCACCCGCAACCTCATGCCCTCTTCCTAGAAACACACAAACACTGCCCTACTACCCACGTCCCCGTCTCGCAGGGCGCCCCAGTCTCCCAGCAGGTTTCTATAACCCACGCGTGGCCAATAGGCGGAGGCGGCCGTCGCCCCCATCCGCGGCCGCCAGCATCCCGGGACTTCTGCCTCCCGATCCCCGCGCGCTCTCCGCCCGCTCCTTGGCCCTGCAACCATCACACCTGTGGAAAGGCCGTCCTCCAAGCTCCGGCGCACCGCGGCGAGGAAGGACAGGAGGAGCAGCGGCAGGGACGGCGCCCGAGGCCCCCGCAGACCCGGGAGGGCGCGCATGACGCCAACAGGTCAGCCGCGGTCCTCGTACACCCACCGCCTTCAGTGCCCGGGGTCGCCGCGCACGCTCGCCCGCAGCCCGGCGCCCGCTGCCAGGCCCGGGTATGGACACTCGAGAAAAGGCGGAGTGGGAGGGGCTGGCCGCCCTGCCCTCCTACGCCGAGACACTCGCACCGCGCCCGCAACCGACCCAGAACACCGTCCGCCTCTCCATCAATTATGCAGCGCGCTGCCGCCTGCGGGCGCGCCCGGATGTGCGGCGGTCACCCCCGCGCCGCCGCCTCCCACGCCTCCGTCTTCTCCTCCCGGGCAGATCAGGGAGGGAGGTTGCTAAAGACGCTGGCAAGCGACGCCTAGCCCATCTCCTGGGGGAAAGGGTGAAACCCTTAATATCTGTAGATTCATCAGCACACTATATGTGCAGAGATGCCCACGCCTCTGCAGCTCATATGAACCAAGGTTCACTTATTTACTTTAGTGGGACTGAGGATGGAGAACACTTCTTCCCCCCGTCCATCCTGTGTTATTAAGGAGGCTTATGTATGCGCTGGTGGAAGGCAGTGTCCCTCCGCCCTGCATCCTGGGCTAATCAGTCGTACACAGCCTCGGCTCTGGTCTCTGAAGGCTTAACCGGTTCGCCCTAGATTAAGCTTTCAGAGTCTCTGGGTGTCCCAGTGTATGTTTTCCTTTCGTTTGCTTAGCCTAGCAGTTTCTGAGAAGCCACCTAGAGCTCCAGAAACAAAACTCTCGAAAGTAGACAACTGTGTAAAATGCACAAGCCTGTTGACCTTTGTCAAACTCCGACACTAATGTTATCCCTTGCTTATTGTAGCTTGGAATGTTTCAATGCTCCCAATGAAATAAAACAACTAAAAGCTACTGCTTTATCCGAGGAGGAGGATGAAGGCTATGGATCACTGAAAAAAAAAATGGACTGGGGATAAGGCTAAAAATTATTAAATATATAAAGAGTAGTTTTCACAACATAAAAGAGCAGTAAGATGTCATAATTCTCCAAGATGTTATAATACGTTAAAAGATACATTTTAAAGTCTTTTTCATGAACTTTGTTCCCTCTCCCTTTGTCTTTCCAGTGTCAAGTTTGATAGTCATGAATTGAAAACTTATCAGTGTCAAAAAGAAAAAAATAATTGAAAGAAAATGTTAGATCCTCATTTTGAAAACTGAAGCGCTAAACAAGAGCTATGCTCCCCTCCCACAGGAATGACTAATTTTTAATTGGTATGTATTGTAAAAATATTCCTGTTTCCAGTTTAATATTACATAGAAAAAACTTTGAGGGAAAAGGTAGGTTATCTAAATTGAAGGCAGAGAATATGAGTCTAATACAATTTGTTAAGCAGTATTAAATATCTACCAAGTACCAGGCACTGTGTTCAGTGCATGTAAAGCATGCATATTAATCCAGAGAGCTATTTATCTGTGAACTACAAATGTAAGGAAGCCCTCTTCTCAGTCAGAAAATTATGGCTATGATGATTAAACCTTTCTGAAGGAAACCTTATGAGAGACCCTAAAGGACTAAACACTTTTCACCATTACCCTCTTAGGACCTTCAGCAGACTTGCTAAACCCAAACTGCCAGATCACTGTTTGCTAAATCACATCCGTGTCTTGCTGCCCTGCATCCTGTCTCAGGACTGTTTACAAATGTTTCCCTAGGCCTTTGGAGAGTTCTAACAGTAAACACTTCTCAAAGCAAAATGTACTCTGACCTACCTTCCCCAATTAACCCTATTATATCCTTAAGCTCAAATTCACCTTTTTTCAAATAAGCTGACCACATTTAAAGAAAAATTATGTTCCCAGGCAAATCAACGTGTCTATGACCAGGAAAAAGTAACTTGCCACATTGAAGCTAATTCCCACTTGCCTTTGTTGTTAGAGCAACATAAATTGATGAAGAAATATAATTCTTGTTTTGCTAAGTATTTTGAAAGTTTTCCCCATTACTCCTGTTTTATATTTATATACTTAATATTTTTTAGCCTTATTCTCATTCCATTTTTTTCAAATAGTCCATATCCTTTAAAACCAGTGTATATACTACCTTCCATATACAGCTTTTTCTGATCTTTCTGGTCCAAACTAACCTTTCCCTCCATGGTGAATTAAATAAGGCCACACCTGCTTTGACATGGACCTTATCATGAGGTTTGCTGAGTGTCCTGCACTTCCTCTCCTCAGACTGAGTGGTCTCTGTGACTCCTGTTGACATACTAAATGTTGCTGAAGTAACACTGTGTGAGTTTCCGGATCTAGACCACAGGAGCCTCCATTTCCTTCCTCCTTTCTCTTACAAGACAGCTGTCAGGCCAGAAGTGTGACAACCTTGAGATCACCATGCTGTGAGAAGCCCAAACTACATGGAGGACCTGGAAGGATGAGATGCCATTTAGAAAGAGGGCATGAGGGTCAGTAAGGTACTAGATTTTTGCAGGACCCTTCTTGAAGCCTGAAACAAGACCCAATGTGTGCCACATGATGCTCCTTGAAGCAGAATAATTGCTCTGCTGAGCCCTGCCTGAATGCCTGTCCCACACAATTGTGAGATACAAGAACACTATTGCTTTAAGCCACTAAATTAAAGGTAGCTTATTCTCCACAATAAATTATCCAAACACTTTCCTCTAAACTCATGCTGTCCCTGGGATTAATTTGACAATTAATAATTTACATCCTTGTCTGTGGCCTTCATTGTTGTATTCAATCTCCATTTAAATATTTGTTGTTGTTTAGTTGTTAAGTCATGTCTGACTCTTTGCCACCCCATGGACTACAGTACACCAGGCTTCCCTGTCTTTCACTATCTCCCGGAGCTCACTCAAACTCATGTCCATTGAATTGATGAAGCTATGCAACCATCTCATCCTCTGTCACCCCCTTCTCTTCCTGTATTCGATCTTTCCCAGCATCAGGGTCTTTTCCAATGAGTCAGCTCATCGTATCAAATAGCCAAAGTATTGGAGCTTCAGTTTCAGCATCAGTCCTTCCAATGAATATTCAAGATAGATTTCTTTAGGATTGACTGGTTTGATCGCCTTGAAGTCCAAGGGACTCTCAAGAGTCTTCTCCAGCACCACAATTCAAAGATGTCAATTCTTCAGCGCTCAGCCTTCTTTGTGGTCCAACTCGCACATCTGTACATGACAAATGGGAAAAACCATAGCTTTGATTATACGGACCTTTGTTGGAAAAGTAATGTCTCAGCTTTTTAATATGCTATCTAGGTTTGTCATAGCTTTTCTTCCAAGGAGCAAGCATCTGTTAATTTCATGGCTGCAGTCACCATCTGCAGTGAGTTAGAAGCACAAGAAAATAAAATCTGCTACTTTTTCTATTTTTGACCCATCTGTTTGCATGAAGTGATGGGATCAGATACCATAAGCTTAGTTTTTTGAATGTTGTGTTTTAAGCCAGATTTTTCCACCCTCCTCTTTCACCTTCATCAGGAGGCTCTTTAGTTCCTCTGCTCTTTCTGCTCTTAGGATATATCACTTGCATATCTAAGGTTGTTGATATTTCTCCCAGCAATCTGATTCTAGCTTGTGAGTCATACAGTCCAGCATGTTGCATGATGTACTCTGCATATAAGTTAAATAAGCAGGATGACAATATACAGCCTTGTCATACACCTTTCCCAATTTTGAATCAGTCCATTGTTCCATGTCTGGTTCTAATTGTTGTTTCTTGACCTGCATACAGGTTTCTCAGGAGGCAGGTAAGGTGGTCTGGTATTCCTGTCTCTTTAAGAATTTTCCACAGTTCCTTATGATTCACACAGTCAAAGGCTTTAATGTAGTCAATGAAGCAGAAGTAGGGTTTTTTTCTGGAATTCTCTTGCTTTTTCTATGATCCAACGAATGATGGTAATTTGATCTCTGGTACCTCTACATTTTCTAAATATTGTACATCTGGAATTTTTTGGTTCACATACTGTTGAAGGCTAACTTAAAGGATTTTAAGCATAATCTTGCTAGCATGTGAAATGAGCACGACTGTGCAGGAGTTTAAACATTCTTTAGCATTGCTCTTCTTTAGGATTGGAATGAAAACTGACCTTTTCCAGTCATTTGGCCACTGCTGAGTTTTCCAAATTTGCTGTCATATTGAGTGCAGCCCTGTGACAGCATCATCTTTTAGGATTTTAAATAGATCGGCTGGAATTCCATTGCCTCCACTAGGTTTATTCATAGTGATGCTTTCTAAGGCCCACTCCACTTCACACTTCAGGATGTCTGGCTCTAAGTGAATGAACACAACATCATGGTTATTTGGTTCTTTAAGAACTTTTTTGTACAGTTCTTCTTTGTATTCTTGCCATCTCTTCTTAATATCTTCTGCTTCTGTTATGTCCATACTGTTTCTATACTTTATTGCACCAATCTTTGCATGAAATGTTCCCTTGGTATCTCCAGTTTTCTTGAAGAGATCTCTAGTGTTTCCCATTCTATTGTTTTCTTCTGTTTCATTGCATTGTTCACTGAGGAAGTCTTTCTCATCTCTCCTTGCTATTCTTTGGAATTCTGTATTCAATTGGGTATGTCTTTCCCTTTCTTCTTTGCCTTTTGCTTCTTTTCTTTCTTCAGCTATTTGTAAGGCCTCCTCAGATAACCACTTTGCCTTCTTGCATTTCTTTTTATTTGGGATTGTTTTGGTCACTGCCTCCTGTACAATGTTATGAATCTCTGTCCATAATTCTTCAGGCACTCTGTCTACCAGATCTGATCCCTTGAATCTATTTGTCACTTCCACTGTATAATCATAAAGGATTTAATTTTGGTCATGCCTGAATGGCTAGTGGTTTTCCCTACTTTCTCTAGTTTATGTCTGAATTTTGCAATAAGGAGTTCATGATCTGAGCTACAGTCAGCCTCAGGTCTAGTTTTTGCTGACCTTATAGAGCTTCTCCATCTTTGGCTGCAAGTAATGTAGTCAGTATGATTTCGGTATCAACCATCTGATGATGTCCATGTGTAGAGTCATCTCTTGTGTTGTGGGAAGTGGGTGTTTGCGATGACCAGTGTGCTCTCTTGGCAAAACTGCATTAACTTTGTCCTGCTTCATTTTGTACTGCAAGGCCAAACACACCTGTTACTCCAGGTATCTCTTGACTTCCTACGTTTGCATTCCAGTCCCTTATGATGAAAAGGACGTTTTTGTTTGTTTGTTTTTGGTATTATTTCCAGAAGGTCTTGCAGAAGCCTTCAGCTTTGGCATTAGAGGTTGGGGCGTAGACTTGGATTACCGTGATATTGAATGGTTGGACTTGGAAATGAACCAAGATAATTCTGTCATTTTTGAGATTGTACACAAGTACTTCATGTCAGACTCTTTTGTTGACTATGAGGGCTACTCTATTTCTTCCAAGGGATTCTTGCCTACAGTAGTAGCTATAGTAGTAATCTGAATTAAATTCACCCATTCCTATCCATTTTAGTTCACTGATTCCTGAAATGTCAGTGTTTATTCTTGCCATATCCTGCTTGACCACGTCTATTGTACCTTGATTCATGTACCTAACATACGAGGTTCCTATGCAGTATTGTTCTTTACAGCGCTGGACTTTACTTTCACCACCAGACACATCCATGACTGGGTGTCATTTCCTCTTTGGCCCAGCCTCTTCATTCCTTCTGGAGCTATTTATCCACTTTTCCCCAGTAGCATATTGGACACCTACCAATCTGGAGAGGCTCATCTTCCAATGTCATATATTTTTCCTTTCATACTGTTCATGGGATTTTCAAGGCAAGAACACTGAAGTTGTTTGCCATCGCCTTCTCCAGTGGACCACGTTTAGTTGTTATGTGATTATATCTACTTTCTCAACTACATTACAACTCTTTTCAGTACCTGGAAGTAGCTCTTTTTATGTCCTGCCATGTCTTAAAAAATATAGTACTTTTAGTGTGTTCTGTTTTTTGCTTGTTAAAGGCTCAATATAGGCAAAATATATTATGTTTTCTATGTTTTCCCTTTTTTTGTAGTAAAATAATGCTATAAAATCTTCAGGTTTTTTTTTTTTTTCCTGAAGCCATCATTGAGTGGAAAGGTGTGGCAAGATCCTCAGTTCAGTCACTCAGTCGTGTCTGACTTTTTGTGACCCCATGGACTGCAGCACGCCAGGCTTCCCTGTCCATCACCAACTTCCAGAGCTTATTCAAACTCATGTCCATAGAGTCCATCATGCCATCCAACCATCTCATCCTCTGTCATTGCCTTTTCCTCCCACCTTCAATATTTCCCAGCATCAGGGTCTTTTCAGATTAGTCAGTTCTTCGCATTAGGTGGCAAAAATATTGGAGTTTCACCTTCAACATCAGTCTTTCCAATGAATATTCAGGACTGATCTCCTTTAGGATGGACTGGTTGGATCTCCTTGCAGTGCAAGGGACTCTCAAGAGTCTTCTCCAACACCACAGTTCAAAAGTATCAATTTTTCGACGCTCAGCTTTCTTTATAGTCCAATTCTTACATCCATACATGACTACTGGAAAAACCATAGCTGTGACTAGATGGACCATTGTTGGCAAAGTAATGTCTCTGCTTGTTAATACACTGTCTAGGTTCATCATAACTTTTCTTCCAAGGAGAAAGCATCTTTTAATTTCATGGCTGCAGTCACCATCTGCAGTGATTTCAGAGCCCAAGAAAATAAACTCTCTCACTGTTTCCATTGTTTCCCCATCTATTTGCCATGAAGTGATGGGACCAGATGCTATGATCTTAGTTTTCTGAATGTTGAGTCTTAAGCCAGCTTTGTCACTTTCCTCTTTCACTTTCATCAAAAGGCTCTTTAGTTCTTCTTCGCTTTCTGCCGTAAGGGTGGTGTCATCTGCGTATCTGAGGTTATTGATGTTTGTCCTGGCAATGTTGATTCCAGCTTCTGCTCCATACAGTCCAGCATTTCTCATGATGTACTCTGCATATAAGTTAAATAAGCAGGGTGACAATATACACCTTTGACATATGCCTTACCTGATTTGGACCCAGTCTGTTGTTCCATATCTGGTTCTAACTGTTGCTTCTTGACCTGCATACAGATTTCTCAAGAGGCAGGTCAGGTGGTCTGGTATTCTCATCTCTTTCAGAATTTTCCACAGTTTGTTGTGATCCACACAGTCAAAGGCTTTGGCATAGTCAATAAAGCAGAAGTAGATGTTTTTCTGGAACTCTCTTGCTTTTTCAATGATCCAGCAGATGTTGGCAATTTGCTCTCTGGTTCCTCTGCCTTTTCTAAAACTAGCTTGAACATCTGAAAGTTCACAGTTCACGTACTGTTGAAGCCTAGCTTGGAGAATGTTGAGCATTACTTTGCTAGCGTGTGAGATGAGTGCAATTGTGTAGTAGTTTGAGCATTCTTTGGCATTGCCTTTCTTAGGGTTGGAATGAAAACTGACCTTTTCCAGTCCTGTGGCCACTGCTGAGTTTTCCAAATTTGCTGGAATATTGAGTACAGCACTTTAACAGCATCATCTTTTAGGATTTGAAATAGATCCTAGGAAACTGCAAAAATGACAATGGAAATGTGGAGTGGCCTAGCTTCTTTTGAAAATAATATTTAATTTTAAGATTGTTTTGGAGAAAAGCATTATCAGACATTAGTATGTAAAGTACTAAAAATAAAGGTGGAAATTTGCTGCTGCCCATTAATAGAAAAGAAACAAAAATACAAATACAAGTCATGAGACATGGTTGGCAAAATTCTTCAGTAGCCCCCAAGTTTCTGGACCCATAGTCATGTAGATAACCCTGGAATGTGGGCATGTTTGTGAATATGATGTTGTAGTCACTATTTTGATAAGGTTATATTTGATAACACTCTATTTTGGCAGGCTGGAGGAAGACATTCCTTGTGAGGCAGATGCCCTCATGCTTTTATGGAAAATCAAATAGCCACAGTGTGAACTAACTGCCCATCAGTCTTCTGGGAATTGAGCATGTTAGTCCCACAACCCTCAGGAGTTGAATTCTGTGAACAACTGGTATACTTGGAAGAAGCCTCAAGTCTCAGATGAGATCACAGCCAAGGTCAACACTTTGCAGCTTGGTGAGACCCTGAGCAGATGGTACAATTAACCATGCCTGTCTCTTCTGACCCTCATGGAAATTGTGAGATCATAAATTTGTGTTAAATCACCAAGTAGGTGGTAACAAACTAATATAGGACCGCCCATCAGTGATTCTAGTTACATTTTTTTTTTTTAAAAAAGATTCTATACTTGAACAAGGTCAGGAGTGGATATGGAAGGAAAAGGAAACCACTTTAGTCGTCTCTGGATATTAAGAAGAATTGGATGAAAAAGTTCCAGAGCTACTTAGAAAGATATCATTTCTAAATTGGGACCTATGACCTTCTAACAATCATTTGCTCTCCTTCTCTGGAAGGAAAAAAAAGGAGAAAAAACATATATATACACACACATGTACATACTTGTGTCTGTATAGACATGTGTATTATATAGAAAGTGTGTATATATATAGACACACAATGCACACATATATATTTAATAAATGCTAAATGATATAAACAATGTATGGAGATCTTTTGATCTCAGGGATGGAAGCCCTCTACTATACTCCAGGAGATAAATCATAATTGGTCTAAAACCACGAGTAAAAATCTCATTCCCCTTAGCAGTGGTGGTCTAAGGCGAGCATAACTGATGAGATACAAAGCAAATCTACTGTGAATGACTTTCCTCATCAAAAAGAGAAAAACTTTAAACAGAAAAGGCTTTCTGCCCCATCCCTTTGATTCCTTATTCCTGCCTTGAATATAGCCATGATGCCAGTATCAATGGTGGCAACTTTGCAATGATGTGATGACCAGCCAACTGTCCCAAGAATAGCAGAGAAGAATGAAAAAAGAAACCCAAGTCCTTGGTACATCTCTGAGCCTATTACACCAACCCTGAGATGCCTCCCTCCAGATCTGTATCCAATAATAGCTATTAGTTATAGCACTGTTATTTGGCATTTTGGTTCATAGTAGTTGAATGCATTCCTATCTCTTCCAGGACTTCCCTAGTTTAAATTAAAAGCCTTGCACTATGCCTTAGAATTCCCATTCTTTCTCCACACAGGATTCTCCTTTCACCTCCTAACTTTAATTAATCATCTTTTCTGTAAGGATAATATCCAATATCTAAGGACATTAAATAACTTTTTTATTTACTTTTCCACATCTTCCTCCACCCAAACTATGCTCATCCTAAAATGCTTATAATTCCCCCGAAGTTGACTATTTTATGTACCTTACTAAGCTTACCTCTGATTCTTTTTGTTTTAATGTAATGCTTGAAATAGCTTTGCTTATAGCTCTACTGCCTAATTCTCCCTTCAATTTCTATATGTCTTTTACTCCACAAAATTCTCTTTGCGCATTTCAAGAGCTTCTATTCTGGCTCCCACAGCATCTGTGTACACCCTGATCCCAGGCTGAGCACAGAAGGAATGATGCTCTTGAACTGTGGTGTTGGAGAAGACTCTAGAGAGTCCCTAGGAATGCAAGGAGATCAAACCAGTCAATCCTAAAGGAAATCAGTCCTGAATATTCATTGGAAGGACTGATGCTGAAGCTGAAGTTTCAATACTTTGGCCACCTGATGCACAGAGCCAACTCATTGGAAAAGACAGTGATGCTGGGAAAGATTGAAGGCAGGAGGAGAAGGGGTCGACTGAGGATGAGATGGTTGGATGGCATCCCTGACTCAATGGACATGAGTTTGAGCTCGCTCCAGGATGTGGTGAAGGACAGAGAAACCCAGTGTGCTTCAGCCCATGAGATCACAAAGAGTCGGATACAACTGAATGACTGAACAACAACAGCAATCACCTGTTTATGTTATTTAGCTCCCTAAATATGGAAACAGTGTGTGGTTTACCTCTGGGTCCCATGTACCACAAGGTGCAACACACGTTGTCACAGAGTTGAACTAAAGAAAAAAGCTCAAGGAGCGTCCCTGATGACTAAGGGACGTCCTGATGGTCTAGTGACTAAGACTCTGAGCTCCCAATGCAGGGGACTCAGGTTCAACCCCTGATCGGGGGACTAGATCTCGCATGCCACAACTAAGACCTGGAGTAGCCAAATAAAATAAAATACTCAAAAGCAACATATATTCTCTGAAAAGTAATCATCTCTTGGCATGTCCCTCAACCCAGATTCCCTCCCCAGAAATGATGGTTGTTTGTGCTGCCTTCTTCAGGAATTTTCCAAATCTATGTAAAACATTTCTGAGTGGCTATTCCTTTTCATATAGATGATGACATTCCATGCCCACTGTCCCACACCTAGCTTTTCTATTTTAACAGTATATCTGTTTCATTCTTATAGAGCTTTCTCCTTTAAACAGGTAAATACTATTCTATTCTGTGAATCTTCAACCATGTATTTACTAGGTCTTGCTTGACTGCATCTACTTTGTTTTAATACTTCCATTTACAAGCAGCTTAAAAATCAATATCATTGTAAATTTCTTTACTGGCTCATACAAGGGTATATATGTATAATATAATTATGGAAATAATATTTCTTCATCAAAAGATATTTGTGTTTTATACTTTGATAAATACTGTACCATTGTTTTTTCTTCAAAATTATTAGTTTATATTCTCAGGAATAATGAAAGGGTTTGTTTACCTGTATTAATGCCAACAAATCAAATCCTTCATCTTTGCATATCTGACAATTGAAAAACTATGCATTTACAATTGAATTTTTACTTCTTTATAGAAAGTGATAAGTCGAGTAAACATTTTTATGCATAGCATTTTTATGTTATGCATAAACACTGCAAACAACAAAATCCAGCCTGGCTAGTTTTCAGAAAAATAACCTCTTAAAGTTTAATAGGTACTACTGTGGACTGTTGAAGAAACAGACTCAAGGATCCACTTCCAGGAACACCAAAAGCCATGGAGTACACTGGTCTTATATGAACCCCAGTGATGCCTCCTCCATCAAACATGAAACGCCAGGACCCAATGGCCCACATCCACCACTGCCTCCATCACTGATGCTGTCTGTGCATCAGGAACTTGCTCTTGCAATTCCTGCTGCCACCTACACCAGCCAAATGGGAGTGCTGCCCTGCAAAAACAAGAATGCCACTCTGTTTATCTCTGAATCAGTCTCACTCACCTAGGTGAGTCAAATGCTAGGGTACATACCTGAGTGCTAGCTGCAGGAGAGGTTAGTATTTGAGTTCTGACCTCAATGAGGGGAGGCAAGATTCATAGTGTTAATTTTCCCAAATACAGAAGAGTTTTCAAAATACATTAAGTCCTAAAAATATCAAATATTCACACCAGCTCTATCCAACAGGCAACTCTTCTTCATAATTATTGTTTGAAACAAAAACAGATACTTCTTCAACTTAATATATCTTCTGTATGTGTGTGCTAAGTCACTCATTCATGTCTAACTCTTTGCATCCCCAGAGACTGTAACCTGCCAGACTCCTCTGTCTATGGAATTTTCCAGGCAAGAATACTGGAGTGTGTTGCCATTTCCTACTCTAAGGGATCTTCCCGACTGAGGGGTTGAACCCACATTTCTTGAGTGGCCTGCATTGGTTCTTTACCACTGAACCACCTGGGAAGGCCTAATATAACTTCTACTTATATCAAATACAGACACTCCCTCCAATCCCAGTAATAGGCAATTCTGGTTAGAAGGGGAAGTCAGATCCCTGACTCATACAGATGCATTCTAAGGCTCTGGGACTGGGACAGTGTATTATGTTCATTTTCTGTATGATTTTTTGTGAAATCTGCTAAAGTAAGTTTTTTAACTGAAACTACTTAATGGGGCCATCTATTTCTACTCTAACGTCTCATCCGTCACACTTTCTCACAGATCGAATGGCATGCTGTGACTGGTTTGGGAATCCTGCTAGAAGGGAGTTAAAGATACATTTGGTGCAGGGGTTAATAGTTAGCCGTGTGTTGTTCTGGCTAAGCCATGAGAAACTCACCATGAGAAAAAAATGAAACCAAATATAGCAATACAGCATAACCCAGATAAAAGTATGTCAGGTAGATCAGTTGCGGTTGTCACTGCTAAACTAAGGAAAAACAGTGTGGACCTTGAAATGCCGGGTCAGCGCAAGTTCAGAACGCAGCTTGTGCACAAACCAAAATGTTTTCCCAAGACATATGCAGGTTTATGACCTCAAGCTAGGTGATACCTCTTGTACAAGAAAATAACAAAGATCAGTTCAGTTCAGTCAGTTCAGTCACTCAGTAGTGTCCAACTCTTTGTGACCCCATGAACTTCAGCACAACAGGCCTCCCTGTCCATCACCAACTCCCGGAGTTTACCCAAACTCATGTCCATTGAGTCAGTCATGCCATCCAACCATCTCATCCTCTGTCGTCCCCTTCTTCTCCCACCTTCAATCTTTCCCAGCATCAGGGTCTTTCAAATGAGTCAGTTCTTCGCATCAGGTAGCCAAAGTATTGGACTTTCAGCTTCAACATCAGTCCTTCAAATGAACACCGAGGACTGATCTCCTTGAGGATGGACTGGTTGGATCTCCTTGCAGTCCAAAGGACTCTCAAGAGTCTTCTGCAACACCACAGTTCAAAAGCATCAGTTCTCCAGTGCTCAGCTTTCTTTATAGTCCAACTCTCACATCCATACATGACTACTGGAAAAACCATAGCCTTGACTAGACGGACCTTTGTTGGCAAAGTAATGTCTCTGCTTTTCAATATGCTGTCCAGGTTGGTCATAACTTTTCTTCCAAGGAGGGATGGTCTTTTTATTTCATGGCTGCAATCACCATCTGCAGTGAATTTGGAGCCCAAAAAATAAAGTCAGCCACTCTTGCCACCATTTCTCCATCTATTTGCCATGAGGTGATGGGACCGGATGCCATGATCTTAGTTTTCTGAATGTTGAACTTTAAGCCAACTTTTTCACGCTCCTCTTTCACTTTCAAGAGGCTCCTTAGTTCTTCTTTGCTTTCTGCCATAAGGGTGGTGTCATCTTCATATCTGAGGTTATTGATATTTCTCCTGGCAATCTTGGTTCCAGTTTGTGCTTCTTCCAGCCCAGCGTTTCTCATGATGTACTCTGCATATAAGTTAAATAAGCAGGGTGACAATATACAGCCGTGACGTACTCCTTTTCCTATTTGGAACCAGTCTGTTGTTCCATGTCCAGTTCTAACTGTTGCTTCTTGACCTGCATACAGATATCTCAAGAGGCAGGTCAGGTGGTCTGGTATTCCCATCTCTTTCAGAATTCTCCACAGTTTATTGTGGTTCACACAAAGACTTTGGCATAGGCAACAAAGCAGAAATAGATGTTTTTCTGGAACTCTCTTGCTTTTTTGATGATCCATTGAATGTTCACAATTTGATCTCTGGTTCCTCTACCTTTTCTAAAACCAACTTGAACATCTGGAAGTTCACAGTTCATTTATTGTTGAAGACTGGCTTGGAAAATTTTGAGCATTACTTTACTAGCGTGTGAGATGAGTACAATTGTGCGGTAGTTTGAGCATTCTTTGGCATTGCCTTTCTTTGGGACTGGAATGAAAACTGACCTTTTCCAGTCCTGTGGCCACTGCTGAGTTTTCCAAATTTGCTGGCATATTGAGTGCAACACTTTCACAGCATTGTCTCTTAGGATTTGAAATAGCTCAACTGGAATTCCATCACCTCCACTAGCTTTGTTCAAGCGACGCTTTCTAAGGCCCACATTGACTTCACATTCCAGGATGTCTGGCTCTAGGTCAGTGATCACACCATTGTGATTATCTGGGTCATGAAGATCTTTTTTGTACAGTTTTTCTCTGTATTCTTGCCACCTCTTCTTAATATCTTCTGCTTCTGTTACGTCCATACCATTTCTTTCTTTTATTGTGCCCATCTTTGCATGAAATGTTCCCTTGGTATCTCTAAGTTTCTTGAAGAAATCTCTAGTCTTTCCCACTCTGTTGTTTTCCTCTATTTCTTTGCATTAATTATTGAGGAAGGCTTCTTTTCTCTTCTTGCTATTCTTTGGAACTCCACATTCAAATGACTATATCTTTCCTTTTCTCTTTTGCTTTTGGCTTCCCTTCTTTTCACAGCTATTTATAAGGCCTCCTCAGACAGGCATTTTGCTATTTTGAATTTCTTTTTATTGGGGATGGTCTTGCTCCCTGTCTCCTGTACAATGTCATTAACCTCCGTCCATAGTTCATCAGGCACTCTGTCTATCAGATCTAGTCCCTTAAATCTATTTCTCATTTCCACTGTATATTCATTAGGGATTTGATTTAGGTCATACATGAATGGTCTAGTAGTTTTCCCCACTTTCTTCAATTTAAGTCTGAATTTGGCAATAAGAAGTTCATGATCTGAGCGAGAGTCAGCTCCCGGTCTTGTTTTTGCTGACTATATAGAGCTTCTCCATCTTTGGCTGCAAAGAATATAATCAGTCTGATTTTGGTGTTGACTATCTGGTGATGTCCAAGTGTAGAGTCTTCTCTTGTGTTGTTGGAAGAGGGTGTTTGCTATGACCAGTGCATTCTCTCGGCAGAAGTCTATTAGCCTTTGCCCTGCTTCATTCTGTACTCCAAGGCCAAATTTGCCTGTTACTGCAGGTGTCTCTTAACTTCCTACTTTTGCATTCCAGTCCCCTATAATGAAATGGACATCTTTTTTAGGTGTTAGTTCTAGAAGGTCTTGTAGGTCTTCATAGAACCATTCAACTTCAGCTTCTTCAGCATTACTGGTCGGGGGATAGACTTGGATTACCATGATATTTTGAACTATTCAAAGATAGTTTTTTGAACTAGTCAAAGATAGTTTGAAGTAATCAATAAAATGGGAGATGTGACAGGGGACACAGGAGGCTGACTTCATCATAGCACAACAGATACTTTCTGCTTACAAAGACACTAATTAAAAGTGATGTGGCTCCGAGGAACAGGGATCTTGATCCAAGAGGTCTTTAGTCCCCCAGTCCCATCTTTAAAACTTTAATTCTGTCTCTAGTTTATTTTCCCCAAACTGTACACCAACTACTTTTGATCCCTACCTGCTGTGCTGGCTGCAGCAAGTGGCACCCAACTTGACGCTGGAAAGTGAAGGATTGCGGAGAGTGAAACTGAAGCTGAAATATCAATATTGGTGCACAGTCCTGAAAAAGAGTGGGGTGAGGCCTCAGAAAACCCCCCTTTGTGATATGTAGTACTCTCTCAGGTATTGAAACTGGGGGGTTAAGCATGGGAAATTCAAAAAGCTTAGAACAATATTGGCCATATATATGCCTCTTAAGGCAGGTTCCAAAAGCAAGGGCAACAAAAATAAATGAGGGCTGGGTATTGGAGGTTTTACAAACCATTGAGAAACATTGCTCATGGTTCTCTTCCATTTAGGACCGTGGATGAAAGTAGGTAGGGAATTAGAGAAACTTCTTTGCAAGGGAGTGCCCTTGCCTGTATCTATCTGGTCAACTTGGACACTGGTAAAATCTGTTTTAGAACTTCTTCAAACCCCAGAAAGCTCAGAAAGGAGTGAGGATGACTGTGAATCCCCATCAGAGGGAGGACCTGAATATGCAAAGCCAGCAGGAATAGAACAAAAAACACGGGAGGCTCTTAAAACTACAGTTCCTTCTGTGCCTTTGCAGAGGACGAGTCTCCCCTACCTCCTCTTCCTCCCCCTCCTGTCTTAACCAGTGGAGTGACTTAAGCTTTTTCTTCCTTGCCATGGACAACAGTTCTGTCACCCCTCCAGAAAGGTATTGGTGGACTCGACAGGAGAGTGACTTGGAGGCTATGACTATGACATTTCCAATGACATGAGCAAGTAGCTCCTGGGACAGATCCTAATAATCCTAATGGGGTGTATGAGGCTGTACACAAACAGATTCCCTTCAAAATACTAAATGAACTTAAGCAAGCTGTTCAAAATTATGGAGTAAATTCTCCTTTTACCTTGGAAATAGTGCAGGGACTAGCTGAGGGTTCCCATTTGATTATAGTGTCTCATGACCAAGCCAGACAGATGCCCATCTCTTTAGATCAATTGACAGGCAGTGGAAATTGGGGGAGAACTCAAGATCAAGTGCTTATGGAAGATCAGGCTATAGAACAGGTGAGGCGATACTGCATAAGCACCTGGGAGAAAATAGAAGTTAAAGGACAGGCTTTCCTCACTTTAAGAAAAGACCTCACCTCCCCAGAGAGACAATCCCTGCTGGGACATCTTATTAGTCAGGCCAGCCCTGTCATCAGAGCCAATTTGAACATTCTCTGGTTTAATTTTTAACTACCAAACTATGACTACAAAATAGAGATGACATTTTTGACACTGAATGGCCATGGTATTATTTAGACTCCTGAGAAAACTGGTTAAAATAAAATCTTTTTTGAAACTGCAAAACCGGTTCTCCTTGCATGTGCAATTAGAAAAAGAATTGGCTTGTTAAAATACTTTTTTGGAGCTTCATTTCTTCTTGAGAAACAAAAACAGGCCTGGGAAATAAAACCTAAAGTTAACTCACATCATGTCCTTGGGCTACACAGCCCATTCTGTCTGGGACTCCAGCCATGAACAAATTGGTAGAACTCAAACCAAGAAGAAAAGAAGGGGCAAAGACATTTTAAATATCAAGCAGAAAACTATGAGATCTCTGTCTATCTGTCTGTCTAAATTTATGTGTGACTCAGTGTGTGTCTTTGTCCTTGGACAAAATTACTAAAGGCTGATTGGTCAATGAGCTATATTTAATTGACCTAAAGGGAAGTAAGCACTTACGAATCAAACAATTCTAAATTCAAAAATATTAAACTAAAATGAATTTCAGGCTTGTGTGAACTAGGAAATATTCACTGTTGAATTGATACCTGGTATTAATGTTTATTTGCTAATCTAATTCACATAGACATTGTGAAGATACTTTTGCAAATGATATAGCTTTGGGTGATTTATATTTACCAATCTTCAGAATGATTATATAAAGTACAGTTCATGGTTGCTGAAGGAAAGTAGGATATGTACTTTCAATAAAAAAGGTATAAGGATGGAATTACATTCTGTTAAGGAAAAAGAAAGTAAATCTGAACTTACAGGTGGCTCTTCTCTGAATGAGTAAATAAAGTGATGAATACAGAAGTGTAAAAAAGGTCTGCAGCAAGTAGAAGAGAGTTTTGTGCATGATACAAGTATATTAAGACATTACACTGCCTTTGAAATCTTTTATTGTCACTTTGACTAAGTGAATAACTATTGCTTCACAATGAATATAAGCTGGTACCAATCTGGAATTTAGTTTTCTCTTCCTGTTAAAAAAACAAAGTCTTCTTGGAGCATAGCTGTTGATAACAGACTATGTAAATTTATTTTGCCTTTAAGTGATTCACACTTGCTTTCAAAATCTTTTGTTACTTTGATAAAATGAATGAGTGTTATTTCATAATGATCTATGGAGACTATGACACACATAGACAAAGCTCATTCTGCCTCTACAAAATTAACCCCTCATCAGGAAATTTAAAATGGATAAATAATGGCTATAAACCAAACAGTCAGGGCTAGGGGAGGTCCAAGATGGTCACTTGGCTTTTCCTGGCTCCCTGACAAACCTCACTTTTATTTGATAGTATAAAGCCTTTCCTGGCTATAGGGTTAATATCTCACAATGGAAAAAAAAGTGTTTAAAATACATTTTCTGCAATCTCCAGTGATCAGGGCACCCACTTTGCTGGACAGGTGGTACAGACACTGCAAAAACTTTATGAGCTTCTTGGAGACTATTAATTTCACTGACATCTTTTGTCGTCAGGCAAGGACCACAAAACAAAAGGATTGATTACATAAGATTGAACAGACTGCTAAATATGACTACAATTTTCATGATTTTTTTGTCTGACATGTTACTGGCTTGTAATCTTTCTTCTCATGTATAAAGAAACTCTTCTCCTCAAGTCACTGATGGTTTAAAACAATTTAGTGATTTACACCTGTGAGTAAAATTAAAACAATTTTCTTTTCTCTCTGCCTCATCCCTCCAGAAATTGGAGACATTTGAGTTCTGAACAGCCTCATCATGGTACAAAAAAGACTATCTCCATACATATACGAAAATCTCAAAGAATACTGGGGAGCTCTAAAAAAAAAAAAAAAAAAATCCACCCAACTGATGTCAGGTCTATGACATCTAATATGTTTCACTGAATCTTAAGTTCTAGTTTTGTTAATTAATGCCCATATGACTCACTTCTTAAATAGTTCCTTGTGGTTATGTTACATTGCTAAGAGGCTTCATTAAATTAAACTAAAAAGGACATTCATTAAGTTAAAATAAAAAGATACTTCACTAAAAAGGACACTCTAAGTTTGTTTCTAAAGCTTATCTCAGTAACCAGTCTTAAAATAAAGATCAGATGCTCTACAACCAGAAAATTAACAACAAGGTATACTCATTTAATAAACTAAGTCAGATGACTTAAAAATGTCACTGGGCTGTACATAATAAAAGTTCTTGACTTAAGTTCTTACTTACGATTTTACTATTACTACTAACTAAGTCGTTTTCTGTATTGCCTGTTTCAAGAATTGTTGTCCCTTACATTAGGTGCCGAATATGCCACTGGAGATCTCTGGAGAAGTAACTCCAGAAAGAATGAAGAGATGGAGCCAAAGCAAAAACAACACCCAGTTGAGGATGTGACTGGTGATAGAAGCAAGGTCCAATGCTGCAAAGAGCAATATTGCATAGGAACCTGGAATGTTAGGTCCATGAATCAAGGCAAACTGAAAGTGGTCAAATAGGAGATGGCAAGAGTGAAAGTCAACATTCTAGGAATCAGCGAACTAAGATGGACTGGAATGGGTGAATTTAACTCAGATTACCATTATATCTACTACTGTAGGCAGGAACCCCTTAGAAAAAATGGAGTAGCCATCATAGTCAACAAAAGAGTCTGAAATGCAGTACTTGGATGCAATCTCAAAAACAACAGAATGATCTCTGTTCATTTCCAAGGCAAACCATTGAATATCACAGTAATCCAAGTCTATGCCCCGACCAGTAACGCTAAAGAAGCTGAAGTTGAATGGTTCTATGAAGACCTACAAGACCTTTTAGAACTAACACCCAAAAAAGATGTCCTTTTCATTATAGGGGACTGGAATGCAAAAGTAGGAAGTCAGGAAACACCTGGCATAACAGGCAAATTTGGCCTTGGAGTACAGAATGAAGCAGGGCAAAGGCTAATAGAGTTTTGCCAAGAGAACGCACTGGTCATAGCAAACACCCTCTTCCAACAACATAAGAGAAGACTCTACACTTGGACATCACCAGATGGTCAACACTGAAATCAGATTGATTTCAGATTGATTCTTTGCAGCCAAAGATGGAGAAGCTCTATATAGTCAGCAAAAACAAGACCGGGAGCTGACTGTGGCTTAGATCATGAACTCCTTATCGCCAAATTCAGACTTAAATTGAAGAAAGTGGGGAAAACTACTAGACCATTCATGTATGACCTAAATCAAATCCCTTATGATTATACAGTAGAAATGAGAAATAGATTTAAGGGACTAGATCTGACAGACAGAGTGCCTGATGAACTATGGACGGAGGTTAATGACATTGTACAGGAGACAGGGAGCAAGACCATCCCCAATAAAAAGAAATGCAAAAAAGCAAGATAGCTGTCTGAGGAGGCCTTATAAATAGCTGTGAAAAGAAGGGAAGCCAAAAGCAAAAGAGAAAAGGAAAGATATTCCCGTTTGAATGCCGAGTTCCAAAGAATAGTAAGGAGAGATAAGAAAGCCTTCCTCAGCAATCAATGCAAAGAAATAGAGGAAAACAACAGAATAGGAAAGACTAGAGATCTCTTCAAGAAACTTAGAGATACCAAGGGAACATTTCATGCAAAGATGGGCACAATAAAGGACAGAAATGTTATGGACGTAACAGAAGCAGAAGATATTAAGAAGAGGTGGCAAGAATACACAGAACTATACAAAAAAGATCTTCATGACCCAGATAATCATAATGGTGAGATCACTCACCTAGAGCCAGACATCCTGGAATGTGAAGTCAAGTGCACCTTAGAAAGTATCACTATGAACAAAGCTAGTGGAGGTGATGGAATTCCAGTTGAGCTATTTCAAATCCTAAAAGATGAGGCTGTGAAACTGCTGCACTCAATATGCCAGCAAATTTGGAAAACTCAGCAGTGGCCACAGGACTGGAAAAGGTCAGTTTTCATTCCAGTCCCAAAGAAAGGCAATGCCAAAGAATGCTCAAACTAGTGCACAATTGCACTCATCTCACACACTAGTAAAGTAATACTCAAAATTCTCCAAGCCAGGCTTCAACAATATGTGAACCGTGAACTTCCAGATATTCAAGCTGGTTTTAGAAAAGGCAGAGGAGCCAGAGATAAAATTGTGAACATTCACTGGATCATCAAAAAAGCAAGAGAGTTCCAGAAAAACATCTATTTCTGCTTTATTGACTATGCCAAAGCCTTTGACTGTGTGGATCACAATAACTTTGGAAAATTCTTCAAGAGATGGGAATACTGACCACCTGGAAGAGTTAAATGGCACTTGCAGGGCCATACAGCTGACAATCTTAATCTAGATATTAAAAAGCTACAAGCAAAAGTCACTGGCATGCAGCATGCTTCTCTTAGACTATTACCAGGTAGAGATACACTTCAAGGAATAGTAGAGGGCCTTAATTCATTGAGTCCTCTCAAGTGGATCAAAGGCATCAGAGGTGATCTCACTGGAACACTAGCTATGTTTTGCTGTTTCACTATAATCTTCTGTTTAGTCCTCGGATGCACACGAAAAACCCTCCAAGAACTAATGAAGAAAGAAGTTGCGAGATCAACATATCTTCTGCTACAAAAACAAAAACGGTGATATGCAGGGGTTAATAGTCAAGCCACCTGTTGCTCTGATTAAGCCATGAGAAAATCACTATGGGAAAAAAAATAAAAGCAAAATATAGCGCTACAGCATAACCCAAATAAAAGTACATCAGGTTGATCAGTTGGGGTTGTTATGCCCTGCTAAGCTAAGGAAAAACATAGGGTGGACCTTGTAATGCCAGGTCAGAGCAAGTTCAGAATGCTGTCTGTACACACACCAAGATGTTTTCCCAAGGCATATGCAGGTCTATGACATCCAGCTAAGTGATATCCCTTGTACAAGAAAACAACAAAGATAGTTTGAAGTAATCAATAAAATGGGAGACGTGACAGGGGACACAGGAGGCTGACTTCATAACACAACAGATACTTCCTGCTTGCCAAGACACTAAATAAAAGTGATGTGGCTCTGAGAAACAGGGCTCTTGATCCAAGAGGTCTTGAGTCCCCTGGTCTCATCTTTAAAACTTTAATTCTGTCTCTAGTTTCTTTTTCCCAAACTGTGTGTCAACCACTTTCAATCCCTACCTGCTGCACTGGCCGCAGCAACTTGGTAGAGATTTATTTGAATAAAATTTTGTGTTTTGCAATCCCTTTGGCATAGAAACAAGTTATTGCTAGCCACCCAGTCTAGAAATGACTTACAGGTATACAGATCTTTTACTGTGGGACTCACTCTGTACTGACTGAGGCAACTCTGGGCATCCCAACATAAAGGTGAAGAGGGACAGACTGATTCCTGATACGCTATTATCACTTGGCACCAGAAGTAAGTTGATAGGGAAAAGGATATCTTTGCCAGATCAAAGTGTTATGGGCTGAACTGTGTTCCCCCAAAATTCATATATTGAAGTTCTAACCTGCCAGCATCCTTGAGTGTGAGTGTATTTGGAGATGATTACTGACTTAGTGGTCATGAACCTGAGCAAACTCCAGGAGTTGGTGGAGTACAGAGGAGTCTGGTGTGCTACAATCCGTGAGGTCACAAAAAGTCGGGCATAGCTTAGCGACTGAACAGCAAGGTTAAATGAGGTAATATGGGCAGGCTCAGAATCTAATATGTCTAATCTTGGACATAATCCAAGATTATGCAAGAGGCAGCAAGGATGTACAGAGAGAGAGAGAAAAGGCCATGTGAGGACACAGAGCAAAGATGGCCATCTACAGGATCAAGGAAAGAAGCCTCAGGAGAAACCAAACCTGCTTGGGTCACTTGTCACTGTCAATTTTGTTTTTGGTGACAACTTTTCCCAGTATACCTTTTGTCTTATGACTTTATCACCAACAATTATGTATTATGCAGTCAGATTAATTAATCTTTCAAAAAATGGCTTTTGCTTCTGTCACATATAGAAAAGCCTTCCTTATTTTAAGAAAAATAAAAAAGTGTGATTTCTTCTAGTATTGTTTTGCTTTCTCTCTTTATACTTGAATTTTTATGCATTTATAAGCTGAACAGTTATGACTTGTCTTCCTGTCATATCCAACCATCTTTTATCTTAGAATTTCATTTTGCTTCTGTGTTTGGGGCAATAAAGTTATCCGCTCATTTAAATGAATTATTCATTTATTATCTGTTTAATATTCCTGTTTCTCATATTTCAAGCAAGCTCAAACAAGTGACAATGTTTAATTAAAACTATTGGGAAGAGGGCTAACCACACACATGAATGAGAAAAGAAAATTAAATAACCTGAATATACCCAATAATCTGATTATTTAGCCTAATGGAAGTAAAGATTTCACAGCTGGACTGATTCTCAAAGAGATCTAGTTCAAGTTTACATTTTAGAAATAAGCAATTTACAGAAGGCAAAATCAAAGATGTCAAAGCCTGATGCATAAAATTTCATTTCAGCCTTTGTAATAGAAGTGAGAGGTAAAGGAAGGGATGGTGAGGGAGGACATTTTCCACTATAAATGATTTAAACGTCTCAATTTTTATCTGAACATTTGATTATATTCAGAGAGTTTTATTTCAAAATAGAGCCAATATATTATTTCCCATGACATTTTAACTGTTTTGATAAATTAAAAAAAGTAAGATTGACAAGGTAAATAAAGCTGCTTGATCTCAGCAGTTAGATATTTGGCCATTTGTGGTGCTGTCCTCAGGCTACCCCTATGGCTCAGTGGTAAAGTATCCACCTGCAATGAAGGAGACAGGTTGGGAAGATCCCTTGGAGGAAGAAATGACAACCCACTCCAGTCAGTATTCTTGCCTGAAAAAATCCCCTGGACAGAGAAGCCTGGTAGGCTACAGTTCATGGGGTCACAGAGTCAGACACGACTGAGCACCCATGTACGTTTTAACTTTAGTGTTGCCTTCACTTTTTCATTAAACTGTTGCCGAAAAAGCATACTGTATTGTAGTTTTTACAACCTGTTAGGTGCTCTATAAATGTGTTTTTGATGACATGGCATGAGAAATAAACAAATAAATCATTACCCTGATTTTTGTTCTGATACAAAGCAGCTTTGTAGTCATTCTGGAAGATTAATGGTTGCTAAGGAAAGTGTTTAGTTAATAAATTTAGGTATTATTTAAGGAGTTCTTGTCAAAGAGGGAAAGACAAGAGGATTAGCTTTCCTCAATGAATAACTTAGCAAAAATGGATTTAATATTTTTAAAATATTAAGAAAGAGCAAACTCTGCCTGTGGAGACAGCCTTGCGTGTTCTCACTGGTTAAGAGGCTGTTTGGAGGCAGCAGTTTTGAGACCGAGCATTACCACTTAAACTTTTTGTAAATTTGGGTACATCACTTAACTGCTCCAAGCTTCAGGTTCTTTTCCTATAAAATAGGGAGATAATACATGTCTGCCAATATTGTAAAGGTGAAAATAACAGTTTTGGCAGCACTGCAAATGACAAAACAAAATAGGTGAATGTTTGTTGCCGTTACTATTATTATTATAGGTTTCCAAAAAGTGATTTTTTTTCTAGTTTTGTGCTATCAGGGAGGAAAAAAAATTTTTTTTTCTGCCTTCCTAGGTTTTTCTGGCTGGTCTAAGACTTAAATTAACTTGAGATAGATTAACAGGAGAAAATCAAAAGCTTAATAGCATGTATACATGGGAGAGACCCAGGAAAGCTAAATAACTAGCCAAAATGGCCAAAACCCTTGCCTTGGGACTTCAAAGGGGAGAGGCAACTGATGGAAATGGGAAAGCAAGTGTTTGGTAAATAAATATTGTCTAGGCCAGACACAACAGTAAACAAAGAGGGCTCTGTTCTCCCGGCCTTGCTGAGTCTGCAGCACACCTAGCCCAGATTCTTTGCAGATAGCTCTAATGATAGCTGTATTCTGGGAACAGGTCCTCTATATAAAGTCTGTTAGATAGTTAAGGGGGAGGTAAAAAGAACAACTTTTTAAGTCTTCTGTTCATTAAATATAGCTAGCCTATGGTCTTCCCTGGTTGTTTAGTGGTTAAGATTCTAGGCTTCTACTGCAGAGGGTGTGGGTTTCATCCCTGATCAGGGAACTAAGATCCCGCATGCTGCATGGTCAAATAAATAAATAAAATTTAAAAGCAGGTAATGGTCAATAGTAGGAAATAAGAATTTAAAAAGAGAAAACAGCCTAAATCAATCCTTATTCCAAAGAGCCACATTTTGAAGTGGCAAATTTTGTTCCCTCACAGTATCGAATGCATCCATTTGGGGCTGTGCCTTGTTGAAGCTGCTACCAAGTCAGTCTAGTGGGCTAAGAAACAGATATTATTGGCAAAGCACAAAGTATGTGATGAGCAGAAAGATAGGCCCAGGTCCTCTAATACCTCCCCTTGGTATTCTAGGGCCAGGATTCTCCACTGGTCATACAAGGTAGAGTTGGCAGTCAGAGGAAGGACCCTACCTCACTGTTGATACAGAGTGCTTATAGAGAGATATGCTGAATTTAGATTGCTGGCCACATATAGGAGTGGCAGAGAAAAATCAGCTTTCAGTAGGCTGTGGCCTTGGTGCCAGTAGAAAGCTATATTTAGGCACAGCTACTTGATGAGGGAGGGGTATGGAGGATAAAAGGCAGGGCTAGTGAGTTCTGTGAAGTCCATCTTAGAAACAGTTCGATCCCTAGATGCCCACTTGTGTTATATGTTGTTAGGCAAATGCCCTTCTTCTACCCTCAGAGAGAACTGGAGGGGATAAAACTGAGGGTCTTTGGCCTTGGATTTGCAGACTTGAGGGTGTAGATACCCAGGACTGGATATATAACTTGTGGGGTCTACGATTCAAAAATTACAATTTCAAGATGATTATAGTAGATGATGAAATCAAGTACAGAACTTCTCTCAGGGCTCAGTGTGACTGTACAATTTGATTCTGCCTCCATAGAGTTGGCCACATGGTACTTTACTGAAAACAAGAGGGTCAGTGTCCACACACATACTGAATACCAAACACTGGAAAACCTTAACTAATGAGCCATTACATTTACTTTCCAGATAGGAGATGGAAAGAATATTTTCAAGTATATATGACCAGCCCAAGGATCCCTCAAAACATATTATTTAAGACCATCATCAAGTAAAGTTTAAAGTCAAAGTAGTCCCATATACTCAGAGTGATTAAAATAAATTTGTATTCCCACAATTTTAAACAAAAATAAACAACTACTAGGTTGCCAAACACTCAGGGAAATATTTAATATGGAAGAGAAGCCAAAATAGAAAAAGTATGGTTTATAAGCAAAATATATATATATATATATAAATTTTAATAGAAAAATATCATAAAACCCCTCATATTGAGACAATATTACATCTATGAAAAAAATGAACAAATGCAAATGGACATGTAGAAAAGCAAAAGGAGATCAGATTTTAAAACATGATAGAAAAAATGAAAGAAATTTTGGAAAATAAAGTTAAGAGAAATCTTGTAGAAAGTGAAGCAGAAGGACAAAGATTATTGTAAGAAGGGAAAAAGAATATTAAATGATTAGTCCCAGAGGCTCAACATCCAAATAAAGATTAAACAGAGACAACAGAGGGGAGGTGATCAACAATGGGATATTAATAGTTCAAAAACTAAAACAGAAGGAAATGCAGGCTATAGAGTTCCTTTAGTCAGATGAATGAAAATAGACCCATACCAAAGGCACATCATTGTGAAATTTCAGAACACTGTGGTCAAGGAGAAAATCCTATAATTTCCATAGAAGGAGAAAGGGATATCAGAAGTGGTCAGAAAACAGAATGGCCCTGATGTTTCTTAGCAAAAGAGAAATACCTCCAAAATTCTGAAGGAAAATATTTCAACTTAGAATTCAAAGCCCTGTTGAAATATCAAATATGAGAATGAAATAAAAAAATGTTAATGTATGAACTGTTTCAAAAATTTTATCTCCCATGCATATTTTTCACAGCAAGCTACTGAAGAAAGTCCTTCTCAAAATCAAGAGAGTAAATCAAAGTGAAGGAGGAAATACAAAAACAAATCATCAGGATGACACTGAAGGGATATGATAAATGTGCACAGCACAAAGCACCATGAACTCAGCCTGGAGTAGTGTAACTTGTTGAGGGCTCTCATTCCTGTCTCTGCAACAAATCAAGTAAGAGGGAGATGGGAGCCACAAGCAATAGATCCAGAAGAAAAAGATGAAAAATTCAAAGTATGAAAGAAAAGGGGAGTCCTAGAATGACCGTTGTGCTTCAAAAAAGAGTCCAACCAGCTCAGACAGGAAAAAGGGGGTCTCCAGGAGGGTTGTTTCCACAAAAATAATTGAAATGTCTAAATTTACCAGAAATGTCTAAGTTTCCTCTGGCAGAGAAACCAGAGATCAAATTGCCAACATTCGCTGCATCATCGAAAAAGCAAGAGAGTTCCAGAAAAACATTTCTGCTTTATTGACTATGCCAAAGCCTTTGACTGTATGGATCACAATGAGCTGTGGAAGATAAGGTGTCCGTAGGCACGTGGATTTATCTCTGGGCTTTCTATATTGTTCCATTGATCTATATTTCTGTCTTTGTGCCAGTACCATACTGTCTTGATGACTGTGGCTTTATAGTAGAGCCTGAAGTCAGGCAGGTTGATTCCTCCAGTTTCACTCTTCTTTCTCAAGATTGCTTCGGCTATTCGAGGTTTTTTATATTTCCATACAAATTGTGAAATTGTTTGTTCTAGTTCTGTGAAAAATACTGTTGGTAGCTTGATAGACAAAGGAGGCAAGAATATACAGTGGAGAAAAGACAATCTCTTTAACAAGTGGTGCTGGGAAAACTGGTCAACCACTTGTAAAAGAATGAAACTAGAACACTTTCTAACACCATACACAAAAATAAACTCAAAATGGGTTAAAGATCTAAACATAATACCAGAAACTATAAAACTCCTAGAGGAAAACATGGCAAAACACTCTCTGACATAAGTCACAGCAGGATCCTCTATGACCCACCTCCCAGAATATTGGAAATAAAAACAAAAATAAACAAATGGGACCTAATTAAACTTAAAAGCTTTTGCACAATGAAGGAAACTATAAGCAAGGTGAAAAGACAGCCTTCAGAATGGGAGAAATAATAGCAAATGAAGCAATGGACAAAGAATTAATCCCCAAAATATACAAGCAACTCCTGTAGCTCAATTCCAGAAAAATAAACGACCCAATGAAAAAATGGGCCAAAGAACTAAACAGACATTTCTCTAAAGAAGACATACAGATGGCTAACAAAACATGAAAAGATGCTCAACATCACTCATTGTTAGAGAAATACAAATCAAAACCACAATGAGGTACCATCACATGCTGGTCAGAATGGCTGCTATCAAAAAGTCTACAAACAATAAATGCTGGACAGGTTGCAGAGAAAAGGGAACCCTCTTACACTGTTGGTGGGAATGCAAACTAGTACAGCCACTATGGAGAACAGTGTGAAGATTCCTTAAAAAACTGGGAATAGAACTGCCATACGACCCAGCAATCCCACTGCTGGGCATATACACCGAGGAAACAAGAATTGAAAGAGACATGTGTACCGCAATGTTCATCGCAGCACTGTTTATAATAGCCAGGACATGGAAGCAACCTAGATGCCCATCAGCAGATGAATAGATAAGGAAGCTGTGGTATATATACAAAATGGAATATTACTCAGCCATCAAAAAGAATACATTTGAATCAGTTCTATTGAGATGAATGAAACTGGAGCCCATTATACAGAGTGAAGTAAGCCAGAAAGAAAAACACCAATATAGTATACTAATGCATATATATGGACTTTGAAAGATGGTAACGATAATCCTATATGTGAGACAGAAAAAGAGACACAGATGCATAGAACAGTCTTATGGACTCTGTGGGAGAAGGTGAGGGTGGGACAATCTGAGAGAATAGCATTGAAACATGTATACTATCATATGTGAAACAGAACGCCAGTCCAGGTTTGATGCATGAGACAAATGCTCAGGGCTGGGGTAATGGGATGACCCAGAGGGATGGGATGGGGAGGGAGGTGGGAAGGGGGTTCAGGATGGGGAACACATGTACACCCATGGGTGATTCATGTCAATGTATGGCAAAAACTACTATAATATTGTAAAGTAATTTAGCCTCCAACTAAAATAAATAAATTAATAAAAAAAATAATAATTAAAAAAAAAAACCAATAAGCTGTGGAAAATTCTTCAAGAGATGGGAATACCAGACCACCTGACCTGCCTCTTGAGATATCTGTATGCAGGTCAAGAAGCAACAGTTAGAACTGGACATGGAACAACAGACTGGTTCCAAATAGGAAAAGGAGTACGTCAAGGCTGTATATTGTCACCCTGCTTATTTAACTTATATGCAGAGTACATCATGAGAAATGCTGGGCTGGAGGAAGCACAACCTAGAATCATGATTGCCGGGAGAAATATCAATAACCTCAGATATGCAGATGACACCACACTTATGACAGTAAGTGAAGAACTAAAGAGCCTCTTGATGAAAGTGAAAGAGGAGAGTGAAAAAGTTGGCTGAAAGCTCAACTTTCAGAAATCTAATATCGTGGCATCTGGGCCCATCACTTCTTGGCAAATAGACGGGGAAACAGTGGAAACAGTGGCTGACTTTATTTTTGGGGGCTCCAAAATCACTGCTGATGGTGATTGCAGCCATGAAATTAAAAGACGCTTACTCCTTGGAAGGAAAGTTATGACCAACCTGAACAGCATATTAAAAAGCAGAGACATTACTTTGTCAACAAAGGTCCATCTAGTCAAGGCTATGGTTTTCCCAGTGGTCATGTATGGATGTGAGAGTTAGACTATAAGGAAAGCTGAGTGCAGAAAAATTGATGCTTTTGAACTGTGGTATTGGAGAAGACTCTTGAGAGTCCCTTGGACTGCAAGGAGATCCAACCAGTCCATCCTAAAAGAAATCAGTCCTAGGTATTCATTGGAAGGACTGATGTTGAAGCTGAAACTCCAATATTTTGGCCACCTGATGCAAAGAGCTGACTCATTTGAAAAGACTCTGATGTTGGGAATGATTGAAGGCAGGAGGAGAAGGGGAGGACAGAGGATGAGATGGTTGGATGGCATCACTGACTCAATGGACATGAGTTTGGGTAAACACCAGGAGTTGGTGATGGACAGGGAGGCCTGGCATGCTGCAGTTCATGGGGTCGCAAAGTGTCGTACACGACTGAGCGACTGAACTGAACTGAACTGAACTGAACTGAAATTTACCAGATGTGATTGACCTTGTTGAAAATTATATTGTACTTAGAGGTACTAATGATAAGTGGTTCAGGAAAATAGCAATTTCCTCACAAACACACATGAGAGAGAAACCAAAGTAAGGAAAACAAGAATATTCATAATATGCTAAAATTATCAGCCGTGAAATATACTTACACAGGCTTAATAATATAAACGTTGAATATTTAGCAATAACACCATAATAGAAATTTAGTATAACACCACAAGGTCAAAAAGGATATATTTTGAAAGAATAATTCAACATTCAGAAACTATAGAATCTGCCTTCCAATGCAGGAGACATGGGCTCAATCCCTGGGTCGGGAAGATCCCCTGGAGTAGGAAATGGCAACGCACTCCAGTATTCTTGCCTGGAAAATTCAATGGACAGAGGAGCCTGGCAGTTTACAGTCCATGGGGTTGCAAAGAGTCAGACACGACTGAGCACACACCCATGCAGGTAATTTACTATTTCATATTAATGGAGAAAATATCCATTTATCTCTATACCTACTCAAAATGTATTTGGTAAGAAGTCAACATCGATTTTCCTATTAAAACAATAAACCAAAACTTTGAGTAAACAAGGGATAGAAGGAAACTTTCTTTGTATTACGTAATTATGGGTACCTAGCAAAAACAAAAATATGTACTTAACAACAGAATACTATAAGAATTCCAATCAAAGTAAGAACAAAACAAATCACAAATTTTAACTATGTAAAATTTACAATAAAATATATACATGGTCGCTCAGTCTTGTCCGACTCTTTGCGACCCCATGGTCTGTAGTCTGCCAGGTTCCTCTGTCCATGGAATTCTTCAGGTCAGGATACTGGAGTGGGTAGCCATTCCCTTCTCAAGAGGATCTTCCCAACCCAGGGGTCAAACCCAAGTCTCCCACATTGCAGGGGGATTCTATACCTTCTGAGCCACCAGGGAAGGCGATACATGATGAAAGACACGACAAAATAGAAATGAAATAAAGATTGGGAGATAATATATACAGTGTATCATCTACAAAGCTTTAATATTCTTAATATTAAAAGAATACTGATAAATCAGTACAAAAGTGAAAGACTCCATTTGAAAAGAATGGAATGGGATGCATGTGAGATAATATATATGTAGATAGATCGATTAGGCTTAGTCTTAAAAGTCTGGGTAGAAAGTGGAGTCTGTTGCAGTTTCTTGGCTTTCTTCACTCAGCTCCAAACACCAATCTCATTCGATGGCTTCTATAATGAGCTCCTGCATGGAGTAGAAACAAAAGGGACAGGCAGAGTTATCAGCAAAGTCATTGGCACAGAGACAACCTGAAAAGTAACCAGCAAGTTTTTTCACATCACGGGATCCACGGAGGAGCCGGGTGCCGAGCAAGTACTGCAGGTTCTCTGTATCTTTCAGACCTTTGAGGGGATGAATTACATTCTCCGTTTGTGGCTCAGCCAGACTCCTTAGGCAAAGGAAAAGAGCTCTATTGTCTTGGCAATACTGTGGGGAAAAAAAAAAAAACATTTTAGAAATGCCAGCCCCATGATTGGCAAAGCAAGTAAACAGGGCAGGCCAGGACAGTGGTGTGCGTCTGAGTGAGTTGGCCCCAGCAAGATGGCTTAGAGAATCTGGAGAGGTTTGCCACAATGGTGGAGCCAGGAAGGATGGTCAAAGTATCTGTTACAGCACCTGGAAGACAGAATCACCAGCCTGTAAGCCACTGTAGTATCCTCTCCAGAGCCTCAATAAGTTGGGCAGAGATAACTCGATGATTTGCAGAACTCAGTGCAAAATGCAAATACAGGACCCTTATTCAAAAAGCAAGAAGAAGTTCCATTACCAGTACTTAACTATACAGTTTTTTTACTTTCTTCTGTGGTCTCTCCCTTGACTTATCATATCTTTTTTATTTCCCATGTAATGGTGTTCTGAGTAAAGAAAAATTTGTTTTTAATTATTAGAAAGAATTTTATCATTCATCTTTATACAATACCCTACACTCTTCCCCAGTAGTATATTGGACAACTTCTGACCAGAGGGGGTCCTCTTCCAGTGTCATATCTTTTTGCATTTTCATACTGTTCATGGAGTTCTTGTGGCAAGAATACTGGAGTGGCAAGAATACTCGAGTGTTGCACCATTCCCTCCTCTAGTGGACCACGTTTTGTCAGAACTCTCCACTATGACCCACTGTGATCCACTATGACCCCACTGTGTCTTGGGTGATCCTGCACTGCATGGCTCATAGCTTCACTGAGTTACACAAATGCCTTCATCATGACAAGCCTGGGGTCCCAGATTAGGTACAAATATAAGAGCCCTGAACTCATTTGCACAATCACTGAAATCACCCAATTCATATTTCATAGCTTATATGTGTGTGTATTTGGTTCCTACCAAGTACTGCACAAAAGTGACTCAACTGTTTTTATTTTGCTTTTTGACACATGCACGTATACCTTCAACTTACTACTAAGTAAAGAAGGACTGACATGTGATGGAACTAGGAGTTACCCTAGCTTTCCTTCTCTGTCATTTTCAGTGTAAGATGAGGACTCATATGTTACATATATTGATTTCAAAAGTGATCCAACTTTTGCATGTCAGCATTTGTTAGTGATGATTGGTACGTTAGTCTTTAAAAGATTATAGTGTACAATAAATGTACCTTATATTTCAATATTTAATTATTTTCCTGAATAGATATGTCTATTATATATCATCTATACCTCAATAAAAAGATTATATAAATAAAACTTTAGAATCTGTAGAGAAAATGTTTTATATTTAAAGTAATCAGAAATGACTGTATCAGAAATGACTATAAATACATAGCAAATTTTTTTAAAATTCAGAATTATTGTTTATTTTGACAGCAATTGCCAAATTTTTGTCTAAAATTTGAATTTCCCAAAGTTCCAGTCAAATAGAGTCTGGTCCTAATGTGTTTAGTTGTCTGTGTGTGTGCATGTGTGTATAACGTACGGAGGTACTCATCATTGTATGTTAAGTAGGATCTGTACCTTATTTGTAGACTACCAATTTCAGTTTGGGCTTCCCTCATAGCTCAGTTGGTAAATCATCTGCCTGAAATGCAGGAGACCCGGGTTCGATTCCTGGGTTGGGAAGACCCCCTGGAGAAGAAAATGGCAACCCACTCCAGTATTCTTGCCTGGAGAATCCCATGGACAGAGGAGCCTGACAAGCTACAGTTCATAGGATCGCAAGAGTCGGACACGGCTTAGAGACTAAACCACCACAACCACCAATTTCAGTTAAAGTAAATGCAAAGCTGCTTTTATGAAATTATAATATTTAACTTTAAATATTACATATATGCATCAGATAGCTCTACTGCTGCATTCTGCATTGCATATAAATGGACTTGGACTAGAAAACGATCTCTTTCTCTATACTCTCTTCTAATGAGGAATTTCATCATTATATGTATGCTATAAAAATTTCAAACTGTTAGACATACAATTAGACTTATAGTATAACTAGAAATAGTTATCTATTTAATACCTTTTATTGACCTGAATTATAATTAATTATCTAAAACACTTGTTAGTTTGTCTATTTTCCTTAATTCTATTTTGTCTGCAGATAAAAAATATTCAGAAACTCTCAAGTTACAAAAGGAGTACTCTCAGCGAATGGAAGTAAATGAGATGGCCTAGCCTTTAAAATATAAGTATATATACAACTTAAAAATAACCAGAACATTTTCGTATATGAACTGATTAGTAGTACTAAAATAACAACATAATTCTGTCAAATAGCAGTAGCTGTTCCATCTAAACTTCAACTTTCTCAGTCTAGGATCAAACCTATGCCACTTTCAATCTCTATCTTTCTCAGATTAAACTATGTAGTAAAAACAGACAAACCAGAAATGCACTGCAGTTTGAAAACTGCGCAACACTGAAGCTGTGATACTGTGATTATTTTTAATCCGATACTGATTGATTTTTAAAGGTATTTGACTAGAAAATACTTTTAAGCCTCTATAAAAATCAAGGTATCTCAAAATACAACTACTACAGCAAAGTCCAACTTTAACATTATAATCAATTGAAGTTATTTTTGTTAAAAAATCGGGACTCTGAATAGATAATGTTCTCTTTAATACTTCTGTGTTACATTCATGACAGCATTGACTTTGAAATTTATTATGACTTCAGATTCTGTGTAGTTGTTTTCTTAGAATTTTAAATATTTTGTTATGGAATAATTTGGAATCATATTCCAGGTAATTTTGATATGAGGATGAGCTTAATGGAGTTGAAATGCCAATTTTGAGTCATCTTTTTTTTCTTTAGAGAGCTTCTTCTTGCCGTAATCACTCCATTCCTACCCAGTCTCTATAATTTACGTTTTCTTTCAGGCAATCCTTGTTGCTATATTTCTCTCATATATATTATTGAATTGATAAGCCTGTAATCTAACTATTACAGAAGAGAAATGGGTCAATAGAAATATAATTGAAAATCTCTTACTGTCTCAAAATTATTCCAATTACAAATTAAATATTGAGAAATTCTGAAAATAATATATCAGCATCTTTTTAAGGAAATGGCCAGTTTTTTGTATGTGGATCAAGTCAGAAAATTTACTGGTGTTTGATTTACAGGTGATCTATGGAGAGAGCAATAGAATGTGACCTAGAACCCTTATAGCTCAGGTGGTAAAGAAACCGCCTGCAATGCAGCAGACACCGGTTTGATTCCTGGGTCAGAAAGATCCACTGGAGAAGGGATAAGCAACCCACTCCAGTGTTCTTGGGCTTCCCTCGTGGCTCAGTTGGTAAAGAATCTGCCCGCAATGTGGGAGACCTGGGTTCGATCCCTGGGTTGGGAAAATCAACCTTTGGGCTTCCCTGGTGACTCAGCTGGTAAAGAATCAGCCTGCAATGCAGGAGACCTGGGTTCGATCCCTGGGTTGGGAAGATCCCCTGGAGAAGGGAAAGGCTACTCATTCTAGTATTCTGGCCTGGAGAATTCCATGGACTGTATAGTCCACGGGGTTGCAAGAGTCGGATACGACTGAGCGACTTTCACTTTCACTAGAACCAGGATAGTAATTCATTGATCCGATCCTGACATCTAAGATTCTAATGGTGAATCAATAGCTTACACTGGATTCATATTATAGATGAGCTTTGTGATTCTGCTCATTTTTCTTTCAGTTTGTTACCATACCCCTTTAGATGATGGTTCTCAACCTGAGTTACACATCACCATCAATTCTGGAAATGTCTAAAAACACAGTTTCACAGTACAATCTGATTCAGATCTATGGATTCAGAATCTTTCAGAAGAAAATCTATAAACCTAATCCTAGCCTCCATCCCTCTTGCCCTTCCTTCCTTCACCTTTTTCCTTCCTCCCCTCCCTTTTTCTCCCTTCATTTTACTAGGATGAAAGTCATTGGTGTAAGATGGAAGAGAGAAACAAAAAAATAATGAAGAACTCAGTATCAAAAAATCCTTGCTTAAAAGAACAAAAGCAAATGCTCAAATATCTTAGCTCTGAGTTTCTTTTTTTAAGTGATGGTTTATCCAGCTCATTTAAAAGTCATACTAAACTGTCTGAAAACAGATATAAGACCAAAAAAAAGACAGCCTCCACTTTATGCCCTTTAAAATATGAACATTTCAGGACTTCCCTGGTGGTCCAGTGGTTGGGACTTTGCCTTCCAATTCATGGGGTGTGGGTTCGATCCTTGGTCAGGGAGCAAAGATCCAACCTACCTCAGGGCCAAAAATCCAAAACATAAAACAGAAGCAATATTGTAACAAACTCAGTGAAGACTTTTAAAGTGGTCCGCACCCAAAAAATCTTAAAAATAAAACATGAACACTACTTTCAGTAGTTCCCACCATTATTTTCCTGTAGTATTTTATTGCAACTTCTGGAGATGCTTCTCTGAAGGCCCAATCTGATGGTTGGTTTATTTGCCTACCTGTATTTCTATAGTATGAATTCCTTAAAGGAAATTTAACAGTACTGAGCTTGTCCTCAGTTTTTCCCCAGCATGACCTGCTATTCATGGCTTCCACTGGCTAAAACACCCTTCCCCACTTTATTCATCTCTTGAATTTCCTCTTTATCCTTCTAAATGAAGCTTGAACATTCAGTAAATAATTATTGAGTGCCTCTCTAATGCCAAGAATTGTGATTGCACAGAAAATACAAAATTGAATTAGGCTTTGTCCCTTCACCAAGGATATTACTGTCTGGCTGTTGAGAGTGATAAGTAAATAAATAATTACAGCAATGTGTGATAAGGATGATGCTGAGAACACTTCGCTAACACTGCAAAGCAACATATCAATTGAACTAGAAGGCCATGATAAGGTGAGGCTACCAGTAGCATGTGTCTGTACACTGTCCTTGAAACTTTCCTTAAGGCAATGGCAACCCACTCCAGTACTCTTGCCTGGAAAATCCCATGGACGGAGGAGCCTGGTAGGCTGCAGTCCATGGGGTCGCAAAGAGTCGGACACGACTGAGCGACTTCACTTTCACTTTTCACTGTCATGCATTGGAGAAGGCAATGGCAACCCACTCCAGTGTTCTTGCCTAGAGAATCCCAGGGACGGTGCAGCCTGGGGGGCTGCCATCTATGGGGTCGCACAGAGTCGGACACGACTGAAGCGACTTAGCAGCAGGAGCAGTTATTATTTGAATGAAAACATAAAAAATATTTTTAGTAAGACTTGAAGGAAAGCAAAGCTTCAGATGGGAAATCTAATATACTAGAGAGATGCACTAAGATCCAAGCTAATATCAACAGTCTAGTTTGAGGGACAAACTCAAAGTAATCACATTTAATAAGGGGAAACTCCAGCATGAAGCCCTAGGCAGGCAGACAGGAAGGGAAGATGGACATAAAATGGAGGAGACCAAGGGAAAGTAGGAACCCATAAGCACAAGTTGAAACCACAAGAGGGCAGACTGAAACCTATGTCAGTTTTTGCTGCCCGGGACCTTGGTGACAAGGATATCCTGCAGAATTTCTAGGGTCCTTTGTCACAGAGGTAACACACACACTTGACCCAGGATTCAGGGTCAGGTGAAACTGAAACGAAGCTGACAGCAGATTCGGGCAAGCTAAAGCAGTTGCAGGCCCAGCCAGCTGCTACCTCCGCCCAAGGAAGTGAGTCAGCAGATCAGAAACCTGTGTGAGCTAAACAGAGCTGTTGGTTCCCTTGGCCATCCAGTCTCCTAAGGATCTTCCTCGTGGTCCACTCTAGCACACAAGAAAGGGAGTTATGGAAAATATAGTTCCGCATATCCAAAATGACACATTATAAACTGTCATGGTCTGCACCGTGGGTTGAAAAAGAATTTCCAGACACGAGGCAGAAGCAGAGGAGAATAGAGCTTATGAGAGCAGGAGACTCTGTTAGAACAGACGACTGCCTCAAGGGAGAGCCAATGACCAATATGGGTCATCTGCCTGTTTTTGGGGTCGCACAGAGTCGGACACGACTGAAGCGACTTAACAGCAGCAGCAGCAGCCTGTTTTTATAGCCTGGAAAAAAGGAATGAGGTAGATATCTTGCTGTATGGGGGAGGAACATACACTTTCCTTATATGGAGAAAGAGAAGACCAGGACAAATACCTTTGAGACACAAAGAGATACAAAGAGACAAGCCAGGCTGCCCAGGAGGGCTCAAAAATTTAGCAACAGTTGCAACGCTGGAGAAGGATGATAAGCATCTGGTGCTTTCTGTTCCTGTGTTCTGAGGCCCCTCCAGCTTATTTTGTTCTTTAGTCTTCCGGGCACCACTTGACGCCTAAACAATCATGACATGATGTGGACATACCGGTTACTTAAAAATACTCCATACTATCTGTTTTCTCATACTTAATAATTGAACTGATTGCGTAAACCGTACCTACAGTCAATTCTGGGTATTGCATTTTAAGAGAGTCTTGGTGGATCTGAGGTTGCACATTATAATTCCCAGGTGGCGTTAGTGGTAAAGAACCTGCCTGCCAGTGCAGGAGACGTAAGAGATGCAGGTTCGATCCCTGGGTTGGGAAGATGTCCTGAAGGAGGGCATGGCAACCCACTCCAGTATTCTTACCTGGAGAATCCCCACAGACAGAGTAGCCTGGTGGGCTACAGTTCATGGGGTCGCAAAGAGTCCAACATGACTGAAGTGACTTAGTATATATATACATATATATACACATAAAGATCCTGGTGATTCTTGAAATTTTTAAAGAGATCTCATGTAGAAGAGGTAATAAGTTTATTTGGTTTGCTGCAGAGGTTGAGCAGATAAAATGTCACAGAGAGGTAAATTTTGGGAAATTTTTGGTTCAATTTAAAGTCTAAAACCCAATATGGAGTGCATATTCTACAAAGGCAGGGGATATTGTGTCTGTGTGTGTGTTTATCTGTGTGTGTGCATGTGTGCTTTTAATTTCCAATATTCAGTACATATCAGCATGTGTGTAAAATTATTTTCAAAAGTTTGTTGGATTAATCAACTAATTAATGGACAACTGGGGAAATTTTCAAACAAATGAACTAGCTAACTGAAATGAACTATGTATGTATTCCATAATTCCATTGTATCACAGTATAGTAAGCTCACCATCTCTTCACAAGCCTGTGCTATTAATATTACAAGGTGGTAAAATTCAGGAAACAGGAAACTGAAAATATAAGCAACCTTCGTAAAAGATTCATAGAAATCTCAGATCTTAGATAAATTAGTTTAATAAAATCATAGGGTCCAGTTATAGGGTCCAGCCAACGAACCTAAAAAGGGTACAGGGAAAATAATTTTTTCCTCGCCTTTAGTTAGGGAGTGTAAGTGTTTTGAATTTCACTAATTGATTGTATTCTATTGGCCTGGTTGGTTTTCACTTTTTTTCAGTTTAACATTATTTAAAAATCTATCCATGCTCTTTAAATAGCTCATCAGGCTCAGTGTTTCTCCCTGCCACACTGTTATTCCTAGTATGCTTTGATAATTTTTTAATTAATTTTCCTGGTAAGAACAGCAAGAACAATCCCTTATGATTATACAGTGGAAGTAACAAATAGATTCAAGGGATTAGATCTGATAGATAGATTGATGAAGAATACGGATGGAGGTTTGTGACATTGTACAGGAGGTGGTGATCAAAATCATCCCCAAGAAAAAGAAATGCAAAAGGCAAATGGCTGTCTGAGGAGGCCTTACAAATAGCTGAGAAAAGAAGAAAACTGAAAGGCAAAGGAGAAAAGGAAAGATATACCCATCTGAATGCAGAATTTCAAAGAATATCCAAGAGATTCAAAAGCTTTCCTAAGTGAACAGTGCAAAGAAATAGAAGGAAACAATATAATGGGATACACTAGAGATCTCTTCAAGAAAATTAGAGATACCAAGGGAACATTTCACACAAAGATGGGCACATTAAAGGACAGAAACAGTATGTACCTAACAGAAGCAGAAAGTATTAAGAAGAGGTGGCAAGAATACACACAAGACTTATACAAAAAAGATCTTCATGACCCAGATAACCATGATGGTGTGATCACTCACCTAGAGCCAGACATCTTGGAATGTGAAGTCAAGTGGGCCTTAGAAAACGTCACTTGAACAAAGCTAGTGGAGGTGATGGAATTCCAGTTGAGCTATTTCAAATTCTAAAAGATGATGCAGCTAAAGTGCTGCACTCAAGGTGTCAGCAAATTTGGAAAACTCAGCAGTGGCCACAGGACTGCTCAGAAAAGATCAGTTTTCATTCCAATCCCAAAGGGCAATGACAAAGAATGTTCAAACTACCACACAATTGCACTCATCTCCCACGCTAGCAAAGTAATGCTCAAAATTCTCCAAGCCAGGCTTCAACAGTACATGAACCAAGAAATCCCAGATGTTCAAGCTAGATTTAGAAAAGGCAGCAGACCCAGAGATCAAATTGCCAACATCTGTTGGATCATAGGAAAAGCAAGAGAATGCCAAATTCTTGCCTGGAGGATCCCGTGGACAGAGGAGCCTGATGGGCTGCTGTCCATAGGGTCGCACAGTCGGACACGACTGAAGAGACTTAGCATGCATGCATGCATTGGAGAAGGAAATGGCAACCCATTCCAGTATTCTTGCCTGGAGAATCCCAGGAACAGAGGAGGACAGAGGAGCCTAGTGGGCTACAGTCTATGGGGTCACACAGAGTCAGACACGACTGAAGCGACTTAGCAGCAGCAGCAGCAGCCAAAAAAAACATCTACTTCTACTTTATTGACTACACTAAAGCCTTTGACTGTGTGGATCACAACAAACTGTGGAAAATTCTTCAAGAGATGGAAGTACCAGAACACCTTACCTACCTCCTGCAAAACCTATATGCAGGTCAAGAAGCAACAGGCAGTACCAGACATGGAAAAACAGAAAGTTCCAAATTGGGAAAGGAGTATGTCAAGGCTGTATATTGTCTCCCTACTTACTTAACTTCCATGCAGAGTACATCATGAGAAACACTGGGCTGGATGAAGCACAAGCTGGAATCAAGACTGCAGGGAGAAACATCAATAACCTCAGATATGCAGATGATACCACACTTATGGCAGAAAGCAAAGAGGAACTAAAGAGCTTTTTAATGAAAGTGAAAGAGGAGAGTGAAAAAGTTGGCTTAAAACTCAACATTCAGAAAATGAAGATCATAGCATCCAGTCCCATCACTTCATGGCAAATAGATGGGGAAACGATGGAAACAGTGACAGACTTTATTTTCTTGGGCTCCAAAATCCTGCAGATGCTGACTGCAGCCGGGAAATTAAAAGACCCCTGCTCCTTGGAAGAAAAGCTACGACAAACCTATCCTGCATATTAAAAAGCAGAGACATCATTTTGCCAACAAAGGTCCGTCTAGTAAAAGCTATGGTTTTTCCAGTAGTCATGTGTGGATGTGAAAGTTGGACTGTAAAGAAAGCTGAACCCCAAAGAATTGATGCTTTTGAACTGTGGTGTTGGAGAAGCCTCTTGAGAGTCCCTTTCCCTTGGACTGCAAGGAGATCAAACCTGTCAATCCTAAAGGAAATCAGACCTGAATATTATTGGAAGGACTGATGCTGAAGCTGAAGCTCCAATACTTTGGCCACCTGAAGCAAAGAGCTGACTCATTAGAAAAGATCTTGATGCTAGGAAAGATTGATGGCAGGAGGAGAAGGCAATGACAGAGGATGAGATGTTGGATGGCATCACTGACTCAATGGTTATGAGTTTGAGCAAGCTCCGGGAGTTAATGATGGACGGGGAATCCTGGAGTGCTACAGTTCATGGGGTCACAAAGAGTCGGACACGACTGAGTGACTGAACTGAACTGAACACCTGGGATAACTTTTGAAGTGAGGTATGACTCCAACTTAATTTTCTTGAATTATATCAGTTTCCTAATGCCATCTACCAAAAAATCTGTTGTTTTTGCCCTCATTTATAGTGCAGCATTATCATATAGAAAATTCCTATATGTGTTTATACATGTGGGTATATATATTCCTGAGCTTGCCATTGTGTTCTGAGGTCTTTCTATCTGTAATGAATTCCACATTGGTTTCATTATCATATCATTATTATGGCTTTGTACTATGCCTTGTATCTAGCAGGATGTGTTCCCATTCTTTGCTTTTTTTTAGATAAAATAACTAAATTATTCTCCCATGTATATTTTTAAATATAATTCCTAAGTTCCCCTAGACATGCCTGAATTTTGATTGAAAATAGGATAGCATCTCCTTGAAAATATTGACCATGCATATTTTAGACCCTTATTCTGTCTGGTCCATTAATCCTACTGATGTTTAGTTTTCAGTGTTTTGCCTCTCTTTTACAACACTGCCACGACAGTTTCCTAATTTTTTTCCTGTGTTCTGGTATTGGAGAATTAGCTACCTTGACAAGTCATATGTGCACATGGCAGGTTGGAAATTCAGGCCCTAAATTGCAATAAGCTGGAAAGTGTAGAAATGGGATGGGTCCAGAGAGCATGAGGTTTAACAATCAAGGCTCAACCATTCTATTTTAAAATGCACCTTCCTCCATACAGCATCAATAAGACTGAAGGACAATCTGGGGTCTCCAGTCTTCCCACCCCTGGTATCATTCAGTGTTTACCAGGAGAGCGCCAGCACTGTCCTGTGTCACCCTCCTGTGTTTGGTTTATGCAGCTACTCTTCCATTCTAGGGTCAGTCTCCCCCTGACACTGTTAATGTCACCATCACAGGTCTTGCTTATTAGTTCAGATTATCCATAAAACTTATTAGATAGAGTTGGCAGTTTGCAACATTAATAAAACACATTTTTAGACTTTTATTGCCCAAGGTATGTATATGAGGGAACTTTCCAAGTGGCGTGAGTGGTAAAGAATCTGCCTGCTAATGCAGGAGACACAAGAGATGTAGGTTCAATCCCTGAGTCAGGAAGATAGCCTGGTATAGGAAATGGCAATCCACTCCAGTGTTCTTGCCTGTAAAATTCTATGGACAGAGGAGCCTGGAAGGCTATAGTCTACGAGGCTGCGAAGGATGGGACATGGCTAAGAGACCCAGCACACATATATGTATATGAAACCAGTCACAAAATTTCTAGCTTGCCAGGCAATGCAGTAGAAATTTATCATGCTAGAAAAAAAAAACCAAACACCACTTTCTCTCTATCGCAGTTCAGAGCATGACTGTACACACTTTTCTATGTAATAAAGTACACACACACACACAGAAAGGACATTGTCATTCATGGGGAAAGGGAGTGAGTATATGTACAGACTTGGAAGTAAAATTGCCTGGATTGGAATCCAGTGATACTTTTGAGTTACTACATGACCTTGCACTAATTATTTAACCTCAGTTTCCCCATCTACCAGCTACCTATACCTCACAGGGTTGTTGTGAAGTTAAAATGGATTGCTATATATATATTAATACGTATATACATATATGTGCATATAAAATTGGGCCCCATACATGGTAAGCACCTCATAAATGTTGACTGTTATTATTATCGTTGCCTTCAGAGATTTCAGGAGCTTGAAATTTTTGGGTCTAGGAACTCTTATTTATCCTTTTCCCCATTTTATGCCCTCTAGTGGTAATTTTAAACATGACTTGTTTGATTTTGCATGGATTCTTTTCCTTTTTGTTTTTTTAAATTTGTTCTTTTTTTAATTGAAGTATAATTGCTTTACAGAATTTTGGTGTTTTCTGTCAAATATCAACATGAATATAAACCAACTTTGCTTCTCTGATCTTATTAAACCCAAATTATTTTACCTGCAATCTTATATGTGTATGGTTACAGGCAATTTGCAACCATCTTTTATGGATTTGGTAAGGAATAGTTTGAGGATTGTTTTGCAAAAGAAATTTTCTTCTCTTCAGTGCTTGCTTGGATTCATTCCTCAAGGAGAGCTTTGTCCAAAAGCAATCCCTTTCTCTAGAAACTAAAACTCTGCCTTTACCTTGCATTCCCTACAATCTCTCCATTTTAAGCCTTGTAAAATTAACAAGACGTTTTTACATTAGCAGTATTACTTCCCTGCCTCCTGAAAAGTAAGCATTTATCTACAAAGACAACAGTGTTCCAAAAATAAAATGGTAGCATTCATAAGCTATTGGAAACTTAACCAAATAATGATAAAACACTTAACTGAAGCTATTGTTTGCCTTGAAAAATCAGTCAGCTTCCTTCCCTTCCCTTCCTTTCCTTACTAAAACCTTTACTTATTCTCATTCTGAATTTTAGAGATAAAGCAGATTATTCTTTTTGCAGCTCTACTGAGATATAACTTCATGTAAGTTTAAAGTATACCTGTGGTGATTTGATACATATATATATTGTGAAACAATTGCCATAATAGGGTTAATTAACACCTCCATCACCTCACATAATTCCCATTGTGTTTGTGTGGTGAGGACATTTACAATGTACTCTCCTAGCAACCTTCAAGTATATAATAAAATATTGTTGACTATAGTCACCATGCTGTACTCCTAGAACTTACTTATCTTCTAACTGGAAGTTTGTTTGCTTGATCAGCATCTCTCCATTCCTCCTATATCTCAGTCCCTGTCAACCACTATTCTACTCTTCAAAACAGATCATTCTTAACTGTTTTATGGTGAAAGAGATTATTGTCAACTGGTACAAGCAACACTTGCCCAGTCCCTTCCTTATTTCCCTTTCCCTTACTGTTGTTGTTGTTGTTCAGACGTTCACTAGTGTCCAACTCTTTGTGACCCCATGGACTTCAGCACGCTAGGCCTCCCTGTTCCAGAGTTTGCCCAAGTTCACGTTTATTGCATCAGTGATGCCGTCCAGGCATCCCATCCCCTGACGCCCTCTTCTCCTTCTTCCTTCAATCTTTCCCAGCATCAGGGACTTTTCCAGTGAGTTGTCTGCTCACATCAGATGACCAAAATACTGGAGCTTCAGCATCAGTTCTTCCAGTGAATATTCAGAGTTGATCTCCCTTAAGATTGACTGATTTGATCTCTTTATTGTCCAAAGGAATTTCAGGAGTCTTCTCCAGCACCACAGTTCAAAGGCATCATTTCTTTGGCGTTCTGCCTTCTTTACGGTCCAGCTCCCACAACCATACGTGATCACTGGGAAGGCCATATCCTTGACTATACAGACCTTTGTCAGCAGAGTGTCTCTGCTTTTCAACACACTGTCTAGGTTTGTCATTGCTTTCCTGCCAAGAAGCAATCATCTTCTGATTTCATGGCTGCAGTCACCGTCTGATTTTGGAGCCCAGGAAGAGGAAATCTGTCACTACTTCCACCTTTTCCCCTTCTATTTGCCTTGCAGTAATGGGGCCAGATGTCATGATCTTAGTTTTTTTTATATTTAGTCTTAAGCCGGCTCTTTCACTCTCCACCTCCACCCTCATCAAGAGGCTCTTTAGTTCCTCTTCGCTTTCTGCAGAAAAAAAACCTCGGTTTCCCCCCCAACTATCAGAAATAAAAGCAAAGACCTAACTGGAATTTTTCTTTTTCTATTTTACAGACTTAATTTTTTAGGGTGGTTTTAGGTACACAACAAAATTGAGAGAAAATAAGGACATTTTTCATATGCTCCTCACAGGGATAACCTTCCCCATAACCAGCATTCTTAATAACAGATCTTAGATGTTTTTACAACATAGCTCTTTATATACATTTTTAAAATATCACCTTGGACCACACAAACAGCAAATAGACATATCATAAAGTGAGCTATATTAAACTGTAAGAAATTAATCGAGTTATTTGAAAGACCTTGTATTTTTATTTATATCCCAAAAAATTAAGTCAGAAAGGAGAATTGGAATAATAAACTATACAATTTAGTGAGTGCATCAAATATTTAAAAAATGATCTTGAGCTACTTCATTTATTCATACATTGTTTTGTCCTTGATCAGAATAGGAACATAAATATAAGAGAAGGAAAGAAACTCCCTCATGGCTTAATGAGTCTGTTTGGTTTGACTGATAACATTTATTTCATGATCCCTACAACTTCCTTCTTTGAGCTTGGAGTGGAAAAAGCTTACTATAAAGAAAATTTCATTACCTCCCCTTTCTGAGTTAGTGAAAGAAGACATGTCCTTCTGATGCAGATTGCAATCATTACCATTGAATAAGAAAGAAAAGAGCAGAAAAAGATGGAAAGCCTGACTACTTGCTTCAGAAAAGAAGCATGAATCACTCTAGGAATGGCCAACGAGGACTTTTCAGGAAAAGATATAAACCAGATCCATAAGCCGTGACTGGCAAACAGCACAGGTATTAGAAATCAATTTTTGCTACCAGTTTTTATCAACTTTCTCTCAGTTCTAAACTCTACAAGCATAATCCGTGTAAGCTAATACACCTATGATAAGTTTAGATTATATACTAAGATTTATTTAATACACTTAATTTACTTTAATTCCATTGGATGGAAGAGTTAGCAAAAGCAAAATAAAATTAAAAAGAGGAGATTTTTTTGAAGTATTCAAAGAAGAGACAAAGGTTGTCTCTTCTGACCAAATTCTCGTCAGGCTCCTCCAAGTCCTCCTCTCTACCAGACCTAAAACTTGGTCTTTAAAGACTTAAACAGAGATTCCCAGGTAGTATTAGTGCTAACAAACCTGCCTGCCAATGCAGGAGACATAAGAGACGTGGATTCCATCCCTGGAGTAGGAAGATCCCCTTGAGAAAGGCATGAAAACCCACTCCAGTATTCTCGCCTGGAGAATCCCATGGACAGAGCAACCTGGAGGGCTACAGCCATGGAATCACAAAGTGTCAGACATGACTGAAGCAACTTAGCACAAACGCATAGTTTCTAATCACTCAAGACCAGAGAAAACTCACAGCTGCCTCCAAAATTTACTGTGTGTTCCATCCAAAACCTGAAGAGGGAGCCCTTGTCTCCAGCCTTGATGGAGCTTAACTTCATTAAACAATAAATGCCAGTTAGCAAACCCAGATGGCTTTCACATGAACCAATCCTCCTACCTGCTCTCTGTAATTTTTCACTTGCTTGATTTTATGAGTCCTCATTCACTCCCTTCCCCAGTCACTCCTTCTCCTTTTAAAATGCCCAGTCACTTCTGTACAAAACAAAGTTCAGTTCAGTTCACACCAGACTCCTTTCTCTATACAATATTATATTACTGATTCTCTGTGCAATATTATATTACTATCCTTACCACTTTCATGTCTAGCTTTATCTCTGACAGAGGAAGTGGAAGAAACAGAAAAAATTAGACGTTGCCTCTCAAAAGAAAAATGCCCAGTCCAGTAAAAATAATTGAACTAAAGGGGAATATATGAGCTCACTGATTGAAACGTATTTTATTAGTGCTCATTGTGGAGTCCTATCCCAATAATCTGCAGGTGGGAGGTACAACTGAATAAAAAAGCACCAGACTAAACTGTTGGTCGGTCAGTCATGTCTGACTCTTTACGACCCCAAGGACTGTAGGCCATCAGCTCCTCTGTCCATGGAATTCTCCAAGCAAGAATACTGGAGTGGACTGCCATTCCATTCTCCAGGGGATCTTTTCAATCCAGGGACTTTACCTGGGTCTCCTGCATTGTAGGCAGATTCTTTACCTTCTGAGCCACCAGAACTTACTCTATTCAAGACTTTAGTCAATGAATATACCAGAGGACAGAATGTAATGTGTACATCAAAATACACAATACAATTACTACATTTCTTCTGTACAACACACAGACAGTGAAAGAGAACAAACAACAAAGACAAGGGAATTTCAATCTATGAAGTAATAAAGCAGATAAAAAAGATTCAAGAAGTTGGAAATCAAGAAATTAAAACATGTAAATAGGTAAGAAGTGGACAGTTGGAATTTCTCCATTATTCTTCAGGAGCTACATTAAAAAAGATTTAGCAAAACAACCATTAAGAAATACCACACTTTAAAAATCCAACCACCAGAAATATTCATGCATTTTTTACTTGAAATTTCTAAATTATTGTACATCTTTTCTCTGCCTGCAATCCAGGAGACGCAGGAGATGTGGGTTTGATTCCTGGGTCAGGAAGATCCCCTGGAGAAGGGCATAGCAACCCACTCCTACATTCTCACCTAGAGAATCTCATGGACAGAGGAGCCTAGCAGGCTGCAGTCCTTGGGGTCGCAAAGAATAGGACGAGACTGAAGTGACTGGACATGCATTTATTCTCTGTACTTTAACTGAATTTTTTAGTCATTTACATTTTTACGTATTTTACTTATCTGATAATTATGAAATAGGAAAAATCTTCACTATTTTTCACTCAGATAAGAAATGCTGCTATGAAACCTGCAGATTTATACCAGAGATAGACAATGAAGAACTTCTGAAGTTTGTTTGCTTTCTTCCTCTCTGCTCCAAAAACACACAATTTCAGAAATTCTTTTGGTTGTTTTTACCACATAAAGGCATAGTTCTCCTTAAAAATGGCATTGGAACCATTGGAAATTCTTTTAAACTACAAATGCTAAGTGTAACATGTTTTATATTTAACAGTAACAGGAGTTATTCTGTTCTTAATGAGAGTCTATATTACAAAATAAAAAGAATAGTTTCACTTAAATAAGGTAACCGATTCCATTAATTTCTTTCTGATAATTAATATATGTATATATTGCTTTAGGTGTATTTAGAAGCTATTTTTATCTTATTCTTAACATTACCTATAAATTTTAGGTACTGTAGCAAAATTTTACAAGCTAGGATTTTACTCAAATCCTATCTTCTAATGGAAATCTGCCTGTGCATTCTTTTGACAGCCTATTTTGCCATTTATCCATCTGTAAAATTTTTGATCTTTTACAATGGGCTGGACACTATTTTAGGTGCTGAAAATATAAGGCAAGCAAAACCAAAAAGGGCTCTAGCTCTACAGAACCTGTGTTCAGTACAATGACCTAAGGCAGAGTGCAAAATACAGTGCAAAGGACTTGAGAAGTTCTAAAAATCAAGAGCTCAATGCAATAGAGAGACGAAGTAAAATATCAATAATAATACTGTAATCTATTGTTTTGCTGAAAAAGTGAGCCTCTGCTTCAAATTTTATTACAATGAAAGTACAAAAATGCCACTAGAAAGACAACATTTGGATCAAGATGGAAATGTATATGACCCTGCTCAAGTTAATGGAATGGAAATAATCATATTTTAAAACTTCTAGTGTGTGATATTTCATTTTTTAAAAACAGTTTAAATGTGTACTTTATGTGCATACTCCCAAAGTAACTGCTGAGAGAATAGACTAGTATACAGTACAGGCTCCTATCTTAATTTGCTCACTGTAGCTGAATGTTTATTCCTTGGGCTTTGTGAATGAAACTAAATGTTTACTCCTTGGGCTTTGTGAAAACGTGTCCTAAGTATTTCTTCCTCACAAATTTAAGTTAGGTAGAATATTGTTACTCATGCTTATAGCTAATTTTCTGGTGAGTTTTTTTTTTGTAGTTTTTATATATATCCCTCCTAGAGTAGAGCTTTATTGTATAGGTTTTAACCATTTTATTTTTCTTTCCTGTTCAGTTGGCTTTGGTTTGTGTTGTTTATTTGTTTTGTTTTATCTTGTTTTGTTTGCATGGAGATTTAAGAGTAAACAGCTTATATATGAAAAAAGGCACTGACAAGAAGCATCCTAAAGGGCTCATATTTCATATATATTTATATGTGTGCATGTGTGCTAAGTCATTTCAGTTGTGTCCAACTTTTTGCAACCCTATGGCTCCTCTGTCTATGGGATTCTTCAGGCAAGAATACTGGAGTGGGTTGCCATGCTCTCCTCCAAGGGATATTCCCAACCCAAGGATTGAACCCACATCTCCTGGGTCTCCTGCATTGACAAACAGATTCTTTATCACTGAGCCACAGGGGAAGCTCAATAGATTTATATAAATATATGGGCTTCCCGGGGGTGCTGAGCTTCCGAGATAGCTCAAACGGTAAAGAATCTGCCTGCAGTGTGGGAGACCTGGGTCAGAAAGATCCCCTAGAGAAGGAAAGACAACCCACTCCAGTATTCTTGCCTGGAGAATCCCATGGACAGAGGAGCCTGTCCATGGTGAGACAATCCATGGGGTTGCCAAGAGTCAGACATGACACAGCAACTAAGCACACACGCATATCAATTTAGTCTTATAAGGAATTTGCTCATGCAGTCATGGAGACTGAAAAGTCCCAAGATCTGCAGGGTGAGTAAGCAACTAGAGCCTCAAGAAAACTGAAAGCATAGTTCCAGTCTTTAGGCCAGAAGGCTTGAGAGACCCAGGTAGAGCTAGTGTTTCAGTTCAAATATGAAAGCAGGAAAAACTATTATCTCAGTTCAAAGCCAGTCAGGCAGAAGGAGTTTCCTCTTACTCAGCTTTTCTGTTCTGTTCGGTCTACTGATCCAAATATGAAATCTCATCCAAACACCTTCATAAAATTATCCAAAATAATGTTTCACAAAATACATGGGTCCAGTCAAATTGACACGTAAAATTAACCATCATACATGACTTTAATTAGTATCCTTTGTCTTCTCAAGCTTATAAATGATTCCATAGTATTCAGAGGAAAGAGAAAGAGAGTTGACACAATAACAATCCACTGACAACTATTTACTGCATACCTACTGTTTGTTCACAGACTGCCTTCTATGTTTTGGTTGTCTGGCTGTGAATCTAATCCACGAAATCAGACCTAATCCATTTAGGTATATGCAGCAGGAGGTCAAGATGAGATGAAGAATTTTCCTGGGAATTTAGGTAGTATTAAAGGGGGAATGTTGAGCTTCAAGCCAAGAAGTTCATTCTCATAAATTTAAAATCATCTCATGGAACACCCAACAGATTCAAACAACTTGAAAAAAAGATAATTGTTGAAAGTACTTCTGTGTTTAAACTACTTTTTTTTTCAGGTCTCTCTTTCTCATGATAATGACCTTCATTATAATACTGCTAAATATATCTCACAAACACTTTTGGACAATGCTCATATATAGTGTTTTTTTTTCTTTTATTGGATACATAGAAAATTGAAAAATAAGTGCTTATTGAGAGAGAAGTCTATTCTGAGAATTTAAAAATCAGAACAAAATGAATCATTAAATTTCCACTTATTTTTAAGATACACATTGAAAGCATACTTTGAATTTAATTCAACTGACCTCTGTTTCCTTTCTGGTTTGACACAGAACAAATACGTATTCTCTTAGGATAAGAAATTGTCCAAGCAAATAAAATAAAGGTAGTTTTTGTAGACTCAGAGCAAATCCAGACATTTAGAAGACTCTGTCATCATATTTAGAGTAGCAAAGAAAAACTGGCTTTTATAGGTAGAGTTTATACTGTTTTGTTTGGTCTTGGACACTTACTCATTTAGAATTTAGATAAGAAATAAAATACTTTTTTTCAAAATATTTTTCAAAGATTTTTTATATGGATCATTTAAAAAGTCTTTATTGAATTTGTTACAATATTGCTTCTATTTTATATTTTGGGGGTTTTTTGACTATAAGGCATGTGGGACCTTAGCTGCCTGACCAGGGATCAAACCTACACTGCCTGCATTGGAAGGCAAAGTCTTAATTCCTGGACTGCCAGGGAAGTCCCAAAACACTTGTTATTATCTTACATAAAGATTCGAAGAATGGAAAAGAAAACACAAAATAAATATGACATAGTTTCTACTATTTAAGAGTTTAGAAAAAGATTTATAAGGTGAATGTCAGAAAAATTTAGCAATTATTGTTTTAGCCAAACTCATTACATATGTGGAGAAGGCAATGGCACCCCACTCCATTACTCTTTCCTGGAGGATCTCATGGATGGAGGAGCCTGGTGGGCTGCAGTCCATGGGGTCGCTAAGAGTCGGACACGACTGAGCGACTTCACTTTCACTTTTCACTTTCATGCATTGGAGAAGGAAACGGCAACCCACTCCAGTGTTCTTGCCTGGCAAATCCCAGGGACAGGGGAGCCTGATGGGCTGCCGTCTATGGGGTCGCACAGAGTTGGCCACAACCGAAGCAACTTAGCACCAGCAGCAGCATTACATATGAGGAAGAAATAGGTCCAAACTGAGTTTATCTAAATCAATGGTACAGTTACTAGGGTGAATGAGAGTGGTCATGATGGGTATCAGGTGGGGTTTAATAGGGAATGTATGTAATAAAGCTTCATATAGATCTGTCCTGCAGGAGGGAGCACATCTGAAATGGCAGTGAGTAAGGACAAACAAGCTGGGTGAGTGTGAGAGACAGCTTGACTATTGGGAAGTGTGGGGCCAAGGGCCTTGCATGTTAATAAAGATTCTCTAACTCAGTGGAGGGGAAATTTTTTTTTAAAGCCGCATGGAAATATATCACAAGACTTCTACAAACTCAATATACTTCAAAATGAAACTGGCCAAAATGCCAAACCTTACATATTTTCCACCAGAATACAGAAATGGAGATTCTCTCTAAAAGTATGATTTCTTATAAAAAGAGAAAGCAAGGGCAAAAGGAAAGAACATTTTGTTAGTACTTTCTTACAAAAATAAAGTTCAAGATTAATTGTAATTAGAAGGGAAGGCAGGTAGGGGGAGAGCAAAATGGCTTAAGGGATCAAGCGTATGGTGATGAGTGGAAACTAAACTTTGTGACGAATGAAAACTAAACCATTGCTGATGAGCATGCTGTAATGTATACAGAAGTTGGAATATAATCTTCTATACATGAAACTTATATAATGTTATCAGCAATGTTGCCTCAATTTTTTAAACCATCAACAAAATAAATGTAGTTCTGCCTCAGGCTATCTTTTTGTTTCCTATTGGAAGGAAAAATAAACAATACAATTTAAACAAACCTTAATATAAATTGTATTTTCTTCCTCATTACCTTATACATAGTTGAGCTACCTATGGATCATTTATTCCACCTACAGAATTGCAGAAAAATTTTTAAAACTTTCCCCAATATTTTACAGAAATAATAACCTATTTGTGCTTCATATTTGATTGTCTTCATGTAAGTTTATTTTCCTTTAAAAAAATCACATATCAAAATGTGAGAAACATTCCTTCCTCCATCTCAAGCTATGTTTAAAATTGCTCAGGTGGTGCTATTATCAGCATTTTACCTATTCTTTCTGCATATACGATAATCATTTGTGTTTCTTACAAGTCTTATAATTTTTACTAAAATACTGACTTCCTGCTGAGATACTTCCAGTGCATACACACCATATTTTTGTTTTCTTTCACCCATCTGCTAGTTATGAGCATCAAACTATAACTTATATCTAAATAATCAGAATCAATTTGGTAGACGGCCAGAACTCAGTAACTGAAGACTAAAGAAAGGAGTGACTGGATGAATGACAAATGAATGAATGTTAAATACAGCCATGCGGAAGAAGGGATATACTGATTATATCTGTAATTGATCTGGGGAAAAAAAAAAGATAAAATAAATATCCTGGTAAGATAAAGCTTGTATTTCAGCATTAAACTAAAATTACAAGTAGAGAGTAGAAATAATTGTAAAATTGTATCATGTGTAAGTAATACATACATTTATTCTCTGTGTAAAAATTTTACAATATTGTAGATAAGATTAAGGTCACTTTGAATATAACACCATAGATGATACTTATAATATTGATTTGTGGATATGTGGAATTCTTTTCGCCAAGTGAACTTTGAACAGATGTTTTGTAATAGGAATGAGGGACAAAACCAAGGCAGACTATCTACACAGCAATAATAGAAATAGTTAATAGCCCTTAAATTCCAGTCACTTTTTAAAATGCTTGTGTGCACATTAACACACGTAAGCCTTACAAAGACCTGAGGTAGTTACTAGATTCTTCCCATTGTGCACATGAGTAAACTGAGGCATTTAAAGGTTAAGTGATTTCTCCACAGAAAATGTACAGAGAAAGGGGAGCCTATGATTGAGTACTGGTCAAACAACCATCATTGACATGCAGCAGGCATCTGTGTTGGTGCAAAACAGGCTCCCACCCAAGTTAACTCACATTTCTCACGTGTATGTGGAATACTCTAGCAAATTCTAGGATTTATATTCTGTTTACCAATTGGTTGTTCTTCTCATATATGGGAAATCTGCTTCAGTTCTCAAACGTGTTTCTTCATGATGAATAACTGAATCAAATTCACAAGCGGGGACTCAGATATCCCAGGGTTTTCTGGGAATCAATATTAGTATACTCTTGTTCATTATAGATGATACCAACTAAGCATCATGCCCATAAGCTACACATCAACATGTGAGGCATTTTCATTGTGCCTGAATTGTCCTACCCTTGTGTTAGCTTACACATTAAATTCTATTTATCTTTCAAATTCTTCCTAGGGTGCTGTCTCCTCAGTGAAGTCTTGCTTCCCTGTATTTTTTTCTGTCTCGTACATGCTGTTAGTATGGCACCATTATTCTAGATTAAAAATTTTTTTTACATGCCATTCTCACACTGGGCAGTAAGATTCTTGAGACTAATTATGCTGTTAGGGTTGCCCAGGTCTGATGTTAGATGCATTGCAAATGCCTGTGAAATAAATTGAAATCTGACTCCTATATCAGCATCATTGTAGTCTGATTTACACGACTACCTTTACAGCTCGGTTTTTAGCTAGGATATGAATTAACTCCCATTTGTTGTGAACAATTTGTTTCATAACTTCCCCCAAATAATCCACAAAGCTATATTCTTCCCATATGCCTTATTATTTTTATTTTCTTGATATTCTTGGTAATATTTTTGCATTTGGAGGGAGCTTTTTATATGTCTATTAAATTTAAGAAAAATTCTACCAATTCAAAGTCCCCACATATATTGATAGTGGCAAGTTTAATACAGTGCCCATTTTTACAAAAATATATTGTCCTTAGAATTATAAAAAGCAACATCTAATTCTACCAAAATGAGCTTACCAGCAATTGTTATTCCCACTCAAGGATAAATTCACTTTTCAATTAATTTTTCCTGACTATAAAGTTCTGTAAAAAGCAACTCCCATTTCTAGCAGGAAAGCCGATTAAGAAACCCTACCATCACTGTAAATACCTAGACACAGCAGGTGAAATATAACAAAACTTATTTTAAATGCCTAAGTAAGTTTTCAACAAAGAGGCGAATTGGTCAGTTCCAGAAATAAACTGAGAACTGAAAACCAAAGGTTAAGCATGTGAATGGAACCTGAGACTGTCCTGTGATGTGTTTTTCCTCCCAGAACTTTAGGGACTCAAGCTGTACATCCCCTGAGATTCAGGGAACAAAGTGTGTGTTCTCCAGCCCATGCAAAACAGAGAATCGGAACTAAGAGAACCGAGTTGGGACCCTCACATGTCTACACATTTGGTAGATGATTTAATTTTTTAAATTGCCCGATATCATGGGCAGATAATAAGAAAGTTTGTCCTGTCTCTTCCTCTGCTCTATGTGGAAAAAATATATATATTGGGGAATATATTAGTACACAAATGTATTCCCAAATAAAATGAAATTCTAGTCCTATGGCTACAGTGGGCTTGAGGGTAAAATTAACAGGTACTGTTAATGCATCATAGTGTCCCTGAAGCAGTGATTACCACCAGGCGACCCGGTACAGCTAACGCAAAGCTATTCCTTAAATCTAGGCCACATGTATAATCTCACAAGAAAGGGAGGACAAAAGTGCTAGAATAAACTGACAATTAAGAACTAACAACACATATGGAAATCACAGAAAAAAATAGCCATGAAAGAGACTGATCAGACACAACAGGGAAATTAGAGAGACTCAAGAACTTGAGCTGCAGAGAGGTAATCTAAAAGGGAGTATAAAAATATTACAAATCAGTTTTAAAAACTTTTTAAAATGCCCAGAGGAATAAATATGGTTGTGTTGACAGGTAACACAAATAATGCATAGACACTGAGTGTGGAGATCTACGGGAAGTAGAGATCAGACAGTCAAGATGAGAAAAACAGACCCATTTAGGGGAAACAGTTTGAAGGAGAAGAATTTAGTACAAATAGCCTAATTTTGGTGCATATTACAAAGCCATGAGGAGTAAGGTTAACCACATAGAATGAGTCCATTTCAGGGCCTCTCAGGTGGCCCAGTGGTAAAGAATCTGCCTGCCAATGCAGGAGCTGCAGGAGATGCAGATTCCATCCTTGGGTTGGGAAGATTCCCCTGGAGGAGGAATTAGCAACCCATTCCAGTATTCTTGCCTGGAAAATTCCATGAACAGAGGAACATGGTGGGCTACAGTCTGTGGGGTCGCAAAGTGTCTAACACAACTGAACGGACGGAGCAGGCATGCAAGCCAAGCTGAAGTAGACAGTGTGGTTGGTTTCCAACATCCACCCCCTCCCTTCCCGGCTAAGAGGCAGTATAATTGGGGAGTGAAACTCAATTTTGGATGGGTCTGCTTTATCCTCCGGAGAAGGCAATGGCACCCCACTCCAGTACTCTTGCCTGGAAAATCCCATGGACGGAGGAGCCTGGTAGGCTGTAGTCCATGGGGTCGCTAAGAGTCAGACATGACTGAGCGACTTCACTTTCACTTCCTGTTCATGCACTGGAGAAGGAAACGGCAACCCACTCCAGTATTCTTGCCTGGAGAATCTCAGGGATGGTGGAGCCTGGTGGGCTGCCGTCTATGGGGTCGCACAGAGTCGGACACGACTGAAGCGACTTAGCAGCAGCAGCTTTATCCTCCCTGCCCAAACCATGTGTGACATACAATGTAGTACTTTAATAGTGAAGGACAGGAAAGCCTGGTGTGCTGCAGTCTATGGGATCTCAAAGAGTCAGACAGAACAACAACTTTAACTGTAGCAACTCTGCCTGCAAACAGCCCCTTGACACCCATGCCTCTGGTAAATTCTATCCCCTTGCCTACTTCTCCCCCACGTTGTTTTCTGAAATTTTAGTGTCAAACAAGATAAAAACAAAACAAAACACACAAAGGAAGCACTTTTAAATATCCCTATTGCCTTCAAAGCAGTATCTATGTAGTAGCCTAACAGATACTTAGAATTCTGATTGGGGTAATGAAGGAAAAGGGAGTACAAGTAGGAGCGCTGAAGAGCTGATAAATGTTTCATAGCCAGCTGGGGGGCTGAGGGCTGATTTGTAGCCTTTGATGATTTCTATGATGTAAGTATTCCCACCATGACTGCCTTCAAGCTTCCCTTTAACAACCAGCTTGCAAAATGTCTGATTATTTAGCACTTGATTATCTCAAACCACTACAAGTTGGCTTCAGCACACTGCTGTCAGCTGACATTCAGAAGACAGTATTGTACCATCTCAGATACACCCTCCCATGAGCATTGTCCGTTGTATTTTCCTAACTGGTTGTATCAACCTATGGATAGTAAATATTCTTCTCAGATTCTCTAAGTAGTGTATTGCCATCTTAGGTGTTTGATGGTAATGTGGACTTTGTCTTTATATAAATAGAAAATTTATACTAATGGAAAATTGGAAAACAATAAACCATAGTCTATTTTAAATTGGACTCCTAAGCTATACGATATAATATTTCTAAATTTATTGATCATTCACTCAGCAAAATGTATTTAACAGTTTCTAGGCACAGTTTGTTTTAAACCAACCAAACAATGTCATCTCCCCTGCTCCCAGAAATGTTCTCTAATTTGGTTTTAAAATATTCCATTTCTTTCTTCTATGTAAATAGGATAACAAGGCCATATCAGTACACAATAATCATATTTTAAAAGTATAAATTCTGGAAGGAAAGAAACATACTTAAACATTTAAAATATGACAGATCATGGTAAAACATCTGCAAGCAGAGTTTTTTTTTAAACAAGCCACATGAATTTTGGCAAGTCACAGGATCAATAATCCACCTGTGATAGTGATTAAAGTAATTGATTGTAGTACTTTTTGTAATAGAAAAAATCTGAAATGTCCATTAATTGGAAAATAAATTTGTGATTAATCCATAAAATGAAATGTTACATAGCAGAGAGGATGAATAAATCCAAGCTATACAAATCCATATGGGTGAACCTTACAAATTTAATACTTAAAAAAACTGCCAGCTTATATATATAATATGATGCTTTTTAAATAAAAATTTTAAAACCTTTATATATACATATTATACATAGACTTATATATATATAACCTGCCATTCATGTTGGTAAAACAGAAATCTCATGAAAGTATTTCAGTAACCTCAGAAGTTGAAAGAAACTTGGTGGTATTAAAAAGAGATTCATAATTAGCTTTATCTATATCAGAATGTTTTATTTCTAAGTTGGTGATTTGCATACAGATTTTTGTATACTTTTTGTCATTTTGGAATGTATAAAAATTTCCATGATATATTTTAATAATTAAAAATGTAAAATCCATTAACTAAACATTTATAGCTTCACAATATTTTGTGTAAGCATTAGTCAAGAGAGTATTATCCTGTACATTAAAAATCCTCATTAGTCTTTCTTACTTTCAAGTTTGGAAATTAATTTCTTCAATATTTAATTAACAATATGTCACTAATGTTATTAAGGATATTCTACGCAATTTCAAATCATAACTTGCAGAGTAATACATTTACAAAACATCAGAATTAATAACTAGAAATGAGAGATTAGTGTCATCTTACCTAAAATAAATATAATGATGACACAAATTCGATCTCTCTTTGTTATTCATCATCCATGTTTCATCCCGGGAAGATCTACTAGATTTTTCATGATCAAGATTTGTGATGTCATGTGTATGTGTATGCTGGTACATGTGTGCACACAAGTATGTGTTCCCATGTATGTGTATCCAGAGAAAAGTGTCTGTGATATAATTTTTAATTATGGAAATTGATCCAAGGAACAGAACACAAATTGTATTCAAACAGGAATATTTAGTTTTTCTGAAGCTAAATATTGATTAAAAAGACCCAAAGAGATTAATTCTCTGACCTAGAAAGCCCAGCTTTGCCAAATTCAGGATTGAAATTATATATTGGATATAAACACAGTTGAGAAAACTGAATAGGCTATGGAGAATATCTCTTCTCTTTCCATTGAATTTTAAGGTCAGATCCAGGCAAAAATTGCTTTGCAATGGGTTGGGGTTGGGAAAACAAAAGTCCAGTTAACCTTAGATTTTCAAAATTCTATCCCCAGTGGTCTAGTGGTTAGGATTCTGCACTCTAGAAATTCTAGGCCTCCTTTGATCTCTGACCAGTTTTGTGACCTTACTTCTCTGATGTTATTTTTCTATTTCATTTTTCTCTCACTTGTATAAATTATCTGATATCCTCTGTGTACACAATCCATACTGATTAATTTATTTGTTATAAAATATTTAGTAGACTTTCTTTCCCCAAGACAACCCATGACTTACATGTGCCTCAGAATTTTCCCCTGAGATACAAGAAAGTTTCCTAGCACTACAAAAAATGAAACAAGATATTTCTCTGGTTCATTCTTGACAGGAAAAAATTAGATTACTTGGCACCTAAAAGAACAAATAATGTACATGTAGATGTACTTTCCCCAAAATGAGGAGAAATAGGATGATTTACTAATGCTTGAACTTTTCAAGTCAGCAAGGGCCACACAATTATTTTTTGTATAACTAATTTAGCTTTATCAAATTTTAGCACAAATTTGTTTTAAAAAAATAAAATATTTATGACCCTATATGGAATATTTTTTGCCCAAAATTACAATTTAAGTAGGATTTATTTACTTTCAAATGGATTTGTCTAACATTTTAAATATTCAATTTAAAAAATTAAATCTTAATTCAAATTTTAAGGTGAACATTTATTGCATAAGGTGGTATTCAGCTTTATTTTAATCAAAATGTTATATTAATTGACATCTTACATACATAAAAATGATTTTATGGTGATTCTTTTTATTCTGTTTTGTTCCGTTTTTAAGTAAGGGTTGAGTTGCAGGTGTGACTAAACCAGAACCTCAATAATAATCCTCTTAGATGAATGAATATTCTGAAATGTACAACTCTAGTTTGATAAAGTAGTGGAGATGAGCTCATGGTGGAAATAAAATACAGTGATGTCATCAAAGGGGTTTCCTGGTGGCTAAGTGGTAAAGAATCCACCTGCCAATGCAAGAGATGCAGGTTCGATCCCTGGGTCAGAAAGATTCCCTCTAGAAGGAAATGGCTACCCACTCCAGTATTCTCACTTGGAGAATCCCATGGACAGAGGAACCTGGTGGATTATAGTCCATGGGGTCACAAAGAGTCAGACGTGACTGAGCAACAACAACAATACCATCAAAAGAAATATAATCTGTACCTTCATAAGAAATATTGTTTTTTTAGATAAAAATACAATTAATTGCCAAATATCATTATTAGTTTGAAGTAGTCAACTCCTCTGCCAAAAATAGTCCAAGAGGGAAAATTTCCCTTTCTTTCCTTACCACCACCAGCAAATTTCCCCAAAACTTAATAGACAAGTTATCTTACACTCACAAATGCTCAACTGGCTTCTTGAGTCTTCTGACCCCAAGTATAGAACCTTTATCAGATGCCTGCCAGGTTCCCATGTTCACATCTGCCCCCCGGACTTCAACAGGTGGCTCGTTGGAATGTCCTGCTGTCACCACTGGTGCTTCAGCTGCCCAAACCACCAGTGCCTCCACTCTCCCAGGTGTCAGCTGGCCCAGCATCACATTCACGCACCAGCCACCAGGGGAATGGCAGCAGCCCACGTGCCCGGGCCCAACTTCATAGAATTCACAGTAGCTCTGTTTCCTCCCATCACGTCTAGATCCAGGTAAAGTATTCTGCCCTGAGACCTGAAACAGGGCTCTGCCAGCACCTAATAACACAGTTCAGAATTGTGCAGGTTTAATGCCCCATGGACTAACTTAGACTAAATAGAGTCAAGAAAATGGAAAAAGCTAGCAGATAAATTCCTGTACTTTCCTTGTCTTTCAGACTGTTCTGAGGAACAGCGTTTCCTTAAGACCATCCTCAAAGACTTCAGCACTGATTGTGAGAAATATATTGTGCTTCCTTCTGAAGCTGTGGTTGCTGGGTCATGGGCCACCTTTCTTCCTTCCTGGACTCACCTCTTTGACCCACACTCTTGTTGCCCTGGCATTGATCCTCCCCATAAAGTCTTAGGATGCAGGCTCTATTTTTCAGGGAGCTTTAAGACATCAAACTTTGGGGGCATACCTAATCTTAAAGTTGTAAGAAATCTAAAATACTATGGAAATAATTAGAAATCCTTCTACAAAACTCCACTTGAATATCCATAGTTATCATTCCTTAACAACAATGCCCCAGATTTAAAAAAATAAAAAAGACAAAGTTCTCCTTAATGCCAGGAAATTAATCTAGTTCAGGAGAAGATTTTGTTTTTCATACAGCTCTGTACCATGTGATGTAAAATTCTTATCATTTTTTAAACCTCAATATGGACTGGTAAATGATAACAAAATAATATAAAAATGAGTGTTTTTAAAGAAATATAGGAAACATATGATTAGTTTACTATGGAAAGTAGATCTTATGAACAGTAACTATGAACATTAACAAAAACAAATTCATTCATTTTTTTTTCTTATGATCTTTATTGAGGTATAATGTATATATACAAAAAGTGTATGCATTTAAAGTATACAGTTGAATGAGTTGTGACAAATATCTATACCCATTACCATCATCACAATCAAGATTTTGGATATTTGCATCATCCTAAATAGTTCTCTCATGACCCTTCCCCACTTGTAGCCCCAGGCAACCACTGGTCTCATCCACTTTTCATCTGCTTTCACTTTCTGTCACCATAGAGTAATTTTGTCCATTCTAGAATTTCATAGAATTGGAATTATTACACATACACATTTGTATTTATATGTGTGTCTAGGTTCTTTCTCTCAGCATAATGTTTCTGAGGTTCATCTATGTATTAATAGTTGTGTCTGTTAGTGAAGAAGTGAAGTGAAGTCATTCAGTTGTGTCCAACTCTTTGTGACCCCATGGACTGTAGCCTGCCAGGCTCCTCCATCCATGGGATCTTCCAGGCAAGAATACTGGAGTGGGTTGCCATTTTCTTCTCCAGGGGATCTTCCCAACCCAGGGATCGAAATGTGGTCTCCTGCATTGCAGGCAGACTCTTTACCGTCTGAACCACCAGAGAATCAGTAATTTGTTTCTTTTTCTTGCAGGGTAGTATGCCATTGATCACCACATGTGAATGGGCCTTTTCATTGTTTCTCATTTCTGCCTACTACCAACTCTGCTGCTATAAGCATTATGTGCAAGCTTTTGTGTAGGTATGTATTTTCATTTATTTGGAGTGAATATCTAGTAGTAGAATCACTGTATCTTATGGTAACTATATGTTTAACTTTACTACCTAATTGTTTTCTAAAATAGTTGGACCCACAAGCAATGTACAAAGAGTTTCAGCTGTTCTATATCCTTCCCAATGTTTGACATTATTAGTCTTTATGATCGTAGCCATTTTAGAAAGGAGTGTTATCTCTTGGTAAGTTTCAATTTGTGTTTCTCTGCTGAGTAATTATGCTGAACATCATTTCTTGTGCTTATTAACCATGTCCTATCTTTTTGGAAAGTTTCTGTTCACATCTTTTGTTCATTTTTACTGATATTTCTCTTCTTACTCACTTTTAAACAATAGCAGCCTTCTAGAAGTATCTACTGAAGGGTCTTGTGGTTTGCAAATATGCCAGAACATTCTAATTAAATTCATGAAATAAAAACAATTAATTACCTCATTTTCTGGTTTTAGCCTCCTTCCTCAGGAAACTCCAGCTCTTCTCACCTTCTGTCTGTCTTAGAACAGGCCCAGTTTTATTCTCCACCTCACGTCGCTCTTGCAGTTAGCTCTGTTTGAAATTCTGCTTCCTTTTCCCCTCATGAGACAGAATCCTTCTCCTTTCACATCTCAGCTCAAAAGTCATATCCTCAGAGATACCTCCCTGACCACCCAGTCGAAAATAAAGCCTTTTATGTCATTTCCTGTCACATCACCATGTTTCCAGCACTCCTTATAACCTGCAGTTATATTTTTCAATTTATTTACTTAGTTGTTCATTGTTTCCATTCCCCCTTACCTGTGCTCCCTGAAAACAGGCACTATGCCCAACCTGTTTTCCAGAGACCCCCAGCACATTGCACACTGCAAAGCCCACAATGGAAGTGGAATAAATATTTACTGCTGAATGAATGAATACCTCAGTTCTCCATGAGTCATTAATTAGAGGCTCAGGATTTATTTAGAGAAATCATCCCCTAAAGTTCTGTTCAAGTTTTAGGCAGCTGTCAGTAACTCACAAATGGGTATGTCCCTGAACTCTCTTTCTACTCAGGAGAGTCTAAGATAAAAGAGGCTTCAAGACTTTTCCTACATGACTGTGTGCACCTCCAGGTATTCCAAGCAGCCACAGTATAGTTCTTGGCTTTTTGAGACTCCCTATCAATGTTGAAACTTTTCAGAATGAGTTTCTCAAAAGAAACAGGATTATCTAAAGTCCATTGAGCTATTTCTGGCTCACTGAGAAACTAGGCAAATCACACAGTGAGTAAGCCCAGTAGAAGACAACAGAGAGTGGTGAGTAGCTTGAAAGTGAAAGTGTTAGTCACTGAGTCATGTCCAACACTTTGTGAATCCATGGACTATACAGTCCACCAGGCTCCTCTGTCCATGGAATTTTCCAGGCAAGAATGGGTAGCCATTCGCTTCTCCAGAGGATCTTCCAGACCCAGGGATCGAACCGGGGCCTCCCACATTGCAGTGGTTGCCATTTGTGGTATGAGGGGAGGAGAGATGAACGGGCAGAACACAGGGGATTTTTTAGAGCAGTAAAAATACTCTGATATAATAATGATGGATATAGTGTATATGTCATTACATATTTGTCCAAACCCATGGAGCGTATAACATCAAGAGTGAACCCCAGGGTGAACAATAGGCTTTTGGTTAATTATGGTGTCACTATAGGCTCATACTTGGTTTAAAAAGAAAAAGCATCGTTCTGGTGAGTGATATTAACAATGAGAGAGGTTGTGCACATGTGGGGTTAGACAGTGTATGGGAAATTTCTGTACTTCCCTTTAAATTTTGTTGTAAACCTAAACCTGTTCTTAAAAATTGTCAAAATGAATATAATAATTCAAAGAAAAAAGTACTTTTCATACTCAATTTAATTGAGCAGACATTCAGGCAAATTCAAAAATAATTTTTCTATATATTCTTATTAAACATTTTCTATGGTATGGACACAACAGGAACAGAAGTTATTAAGAAGAGGTGGCAAGAATACACAGAAGAACTGTACAAAAAAGATTTTCACGACCTAGATAATCATGATGGTGTGATCACTCACACTCACCTAGAGCCAGACATCCTGGAATGTGAAGTCAAGGGGGCCTTAGGAAGCATCACTACGAACAAAGCTAGTGGAGGTGATGGAATTCCAGTTGAGCTATTTCAAATCCTAAGTGATGATGCTGTGAAAGTGCTGCACTCAATATTCCAGCAAATTTGGAGAACTCAGCAGTAGGCACAAGACTGGAAAAGGTCAGTTTTCATTCCAACCCCAAAGAAAGGCAATGCCAAGGAATGCTCCAACTATCGCACAATTGCACTCAACTCACACGCTAGTAAAGTAATGCTCAAAATTCTCCAAGCCAGCTTCAGCAATACGTGAACTATGAACTTCCAGATGTTCAAGCTGGTTTTAGAAAAGGCAGAGGAACCAGAGATCAAATTGCCAATATCTGCTGGATCATCGAAAAAGCAAGAGATTTCCAGAAAAACATCTATTTCTACTTTATTGCCTATGCCAAAGCCTTTAACTGTGTGCATCACAACAAACTGTGGAAAATTCTGAAAGAGATGGGAATACCAGACCACCTGACCTGCCTCTTGAGAAATCTGTATGCAGGTCAGGAAGCAACAGTTAGAACTGGACATGGAACAACAGACTGGTTCCAAATAGGAAAAGGAGTACGTCAAGGCTGTATATTGTCACCCTGCTTATTTAACTTAAATGCAGAGTACATCATGAGAAATGCTGGGCTGGATAATGCACAAGCTGGAATCAAGATTGCTGGGAGAAACATCAATAACCTCAGATATGCAGATGACACCACCCTTATGGCAGAAAGTGAAGATGAACTAAAGAGCCTCTTGATGAATGTGAAAGAGGAGAATGAAAAAGTTGGCTTAAAGCTCAACATTCAGAAAACTAAGATCATGGCATCCGGTCCCATCACTTCATGGCAAATAGATGAGGAAACAGTGGAAACAGTGGGTAATTTTATTTTGGGGGGCTCCAAAATCACTGCTGATGGTGATTGCAGCCATGAAATTAAAAGACGCTTACTCCTTGGAAGGAAAGTTGTGACCAACTTAGCATATTAAAAAACAGAGACATTACTTTGTCAACAAAGGTCCGTCTAGTCAAGGCTATGGTTTTTCCAGTAGTCATGTATGGATGTGAGAGTTGGACTATAAAGAAAGCTGAGCACCAAAGAATTGATGCTTGAGCTGTGGTGCTGGAGAAGACTCTTGAGAGTCCCTTGGATTGCAAGGAGATCCAATCAATCCATCCTAAAGGAGATCAATCCTGGGTGTTCATTGGAAGGACTGATGTTGAAGCTGAAACTCCAATACTTTGGCCACATGATGCGAAGAGCTGACTCATTTGAAAAGACCCTGATGCTGGGAAAGATTGAGGACAGGAGGAGAAGGGGATGACAGAAGATGAGATGGTTGGATGGCATCACCGACTCAACAGACATGGGTTTGGGTAGACTCCAGGAGTTGGTGATGGACAGGGAGGCCTGGCGTCCTGCGGTTCATGGGGTCGCAAAGCGTCAGACAAGACTGAGTGACTGAACTGAATTGAACTGAAGGAATAAGTCCTATAATTTGTCCATGACTTTAAAAAATTGTTGTAGTGAATTTATCTGGCAATATTATAGAATTAGATATTGTATTCTGCATATATTTTCCAGACAATCAAATCTTACTCTGTGAAATTGCCTTTTCTAAAAAAATTATTTTATTAATTTCAGTTGGAGGATGACTACAATAATGTGATGGTTTTGGCCATACATCAACATGAATCAGCCACAGGAATACATGTGTCCCTCCTTCCTGAAATTTCTTTAAAAATAACTTTGTTTAAATATATGGTATCACTTATATGTAAAATCTAAAAAATCAATTATTTATAAAAACAGATACAGACTCACAGACATAGAAAGCAGACTTATAGTTACCAAAGAGAAAAGGAGGAGTGGAGGGGCAAATTCTGGGCATGGGATTAATGGGTACACACCATATACAAAATAGATAAACAACAAGGATTTACTGTACAGTGCAGGTCAAGAAGCAACAGTTAGAACCGGACATGGAACAGCAGACTGGTTCCAAATTGGGAAAGGAGTACCTCAAGGCTGTATATTGTCACCCTGCTTATTTAACTTATATGCAGAGTACATCATGAGAAATACCAGGCTGGATGAAGCACAAGCTGGAGTGAAGGTTGCCAGAAGAAATATCAATAACCTCAGATATGTAGATGACATCACCCTTACGGCAGGAAGTGAAGAGGAACTAAAGAGCCTCTTGATGAAAGTGAAAGAGGAGAGTGAAAAAATTGGCTTAAAACTCTATATTCAAAAAACAAAGATCATGGCATCCGGTCTCATCACTTCATGGCAAATAGATGGGGAAACAATGGTAACAGTGACAGACTTTGTTTTCTCGGGCTCCAAAATCACTGCAGATGGTGACTGCAGTCATGAAATTAAAAGATGCTTGCTCCTAGGAAGAAAAGCTATGACCAACCTAGATAGCATATTAAAAAAACAGAGACATTACTTTGCTGACAAAAATCTGTCTAGTCAAAGCTGTGATTTTTCCAGTAGTCATATATAAATGTGAGAGTTGGACTATAAAGAAAGCTGAGCACCGAAAAATTGCTGCTTTTGAACTGTGGTGTTGGAGAAGACTCTTGAGAGTCCCTTGGAGACTCTCAAGGAGATCAAACCAGTCAGTCCTCAAGGAAATCAACCCTGAATATTTACTGGAAGGACTGATGTTGAACCTGAAACTCCAATACTTGGGCCACCTGATGTGAAGAACTGACTCCTTGGAAAAGACCCTGATGCTGGGAAAGATTGAATGAAGGCAGGAGGAGAAGGGGACGACAGAGGATGAGATGGTTGGCTGGCACCACCGACTCTATGGACATGAGTTTGAGTAAGATTCGGGAGTTGGTGATGGACAGGGAAGCCTGGTGTGCTGCAGTTCATGGGGTCACAAAAAGTCAGACACGACTGAAGGACTGAACTGAACTGAACTGAACCGAACAGGGAGCTATATTCAGTATCTTATAATAACCTATAATGGAAAATAATCTAAAGTTGTATACCTGAAACTAACACTAATCTACTATATTTAAATAAAAATAACTTTGTCTAGCTATAAATTATAAATGTAATGCAGGTATTATTATATAGCAACTGGACATCAGAAATTAATCAAATTGTACAAAGTTAAACAAAGAATAAGTCCCTATTCAATGTCATCTTTGAAGAAGAGAAATTTGGTGAAATAAAATGACTTCAAAAATCACACCTGAAATCAATGGATATATAAAGTCAGCATCTGTGTACAGATGAGTCTCAAATCTACCTGACTACATAGTCCACTTCATGCTGACCACACATATTTGTATATTCTGTTGTCACTTAATTCAGTGATCCTAGAAGAAATATCTTTATCTCTGTAAAAATAGTTTCACTTTCTCAGTTAAAATCCATTTTATATCCTCAGTCATTAAAGTCTTCAAAGTAATCACTTGTCTTTCAGTCTTTGATTTCAAATCTCATGTCTAACCAGTTACCAAGTTCTAGATTATGTCTAGTGAGATAAGAAAAAAGATTGTTGGTTATGTCTTACTTCTTTTCTTAGGCCTCAAACCAGAAAGAAAGGAAATTCTAAATGTAACAAGCAGAGTTCAAACATTTGCTTACCATGGGAAGAAGGAGCCTGTGAATTTAAAAATAGCCCTTGCCTAGAGTCCAGCGATCAAAATCTATTCTCGTCTCAGCTACTAACTAGCCTTGTGACATCAGATAAGACACTTCCCCTCTCTGCTTCAGTAACCTGATCTTCAAAATGGTGGGGAAGTGGGTGGTATTTTAAAATAGATTATAAAATTCTGTGTGATCCTCCCTCTTGTCATACTTGTCCCCTTTTTTCCATCCCACTGTAGCTAGTCCAAATATAGACACTTATCACTTTATTTGTAGATTTAACATCACTTCAAAAATCACTGAAACTCTTTGCCCTAAAAGCCACCTTTGACCTTACAGACAGCTGTAGCTTTCTAAAGTACCATTCTTTGTTCATTTCTTACCTAAAATGGCTAGTAGGGTTCGTTAACATCATATTCCTGATCTTTCTAAATCACCTGCCACTGAAATTTATCAAACAAACCACTTACACAATCAGCCTTTCTGCTCCAGTCAACCTGTATCACTCATTCACATGAAAACATGGACCGAGCTTTCTCATTTCTTCTCTTTCACTCATTTTGTGTCTATAAGTCTTCACTACCTGGAGTATCCTCTTTATTTACCCACTGAAATCTTGCCCAGCTCATATTGCACATCTTCAAAAAAAGTCTGTCCTGATCACTCCAAACAAAAATGTGTTGTCTTGCACCTGAACTCTCTCATCAAGGGAAAAGACTTCGGTGTTAATAGGTGGGATGGGAGAGGGGTCTCTTAGGCCATGGGGATGAAGAACCCAAGTTGGGTGCGTGGTGATGAGGGATCCCCATCACTGCTCTCCCCCAGCCATCCTGCTAAAGTACTTTTAAAAAAAGACAAGGTACTTCAGCACAAGCTGTTGGTGCCTGCCTGTAATCCAACTGCACTGTGCATGCCAAGCACTGCTTAGTAGGAGCACTCAGAATTCTCTGGCTGAGGACTCTGTGGCTCCATGCAGAGCTGGCCACAAGTTCCAGGGAGCTAACAATCCCAAGAGAAACCTTCAACCAAGGAAAGATGAGAGTCCGTGGATGAATAGCCTAGTTTCTTTGCTCCTCAAGCAGAATAATTCTAAGGGATGTTTCACATAGCCTTCCAGAGTTTCCAGTGGGATGGAGCCCCAGTTGCCCACAACGGTAACCTACATAAGAACTTTCTTCTCAGTCTTGCTTCTTCACTTCCCAGTCGGTGCTTTAGGAGGTCAAGTCCATAAAAATTAAAGTGAAAATCGTTCAGTCGTGTCCAACTCTTTGCAACTCTGTGGACTATACAGTCCATGGAATTCTCCAGGCCGGGATACTGGAGTGGGTAGCCTTTCCCTTCTCCAGGGAATCTTCCCAACCCAGGGATCAAACCCAGGTCTCCCTCATTGCAAGTGGATTCTTTACCAGCTGAGCCACAAGGGAAGCCCATTCTCCAGTGGATCTTCTCAACCCAGGAGTCTAACTCGGGTCTCCTGCATTGCTGGCAGATTCTTTACCAACTGAGCCATCAGGGAAGGCAAATTATTTACTCCCAAATACTTGTCTTGGGGATCTGCTTCTGAGAGAAATGTATGAGTCTTCTAAGTATTTTTTTTTAATCTTTTTTCTTTGGCCTTATTTTGACTTACATGATTTAATCTTTTGAGAAAACTTCAATTTCATTTATGCTTTCAAATTTGTTGATATTTATGCATTATGTTCTCTAGCTTTATTTACCATACTTGTAACAATGTTTATTTGTTTTTCAGTAAATTATCTCTCAGGTCTATTGATCATCATTTCTGATTTTTTGTTATTATTGCTTCTGTTACTCTTGTCATTTTCTACTTTATTAGTGTCTACTTTTAATTTTGGTATTTCTTTCACCATGTTCCCTTGGTTTACTACATTTCTGAGGCTATAGCTAAATTTATTCTCAATGTGTCTTATCTTTTAAATATGGATATAAAATTATACACTTCTATCAAATATTAATTTAGAGCCACAAGATGGGACATAAAGTGCCTTTTCTTTGTATTAATTTTAAATATTAAAATAATCTCCATTCTTATATAGTTAGCAATGTGTTATTTAGCAATATGTTATTTCCAAAATTACTGTATTTCATTAGATATCTTTGGTTACTGATTTCTAATTTTATTTAGACTAGAGATTTGTGGACTCCTTACTGTTACTCTTTTGAATATCTTAAAACTTTTGTCCAAAGTAATGATTCATTACTTTAAGGTTTCAAAACATTTGCTTAAAATATACATTCTCTGTTGAGTAAACAGAACTCTAAACTATCTATTGACTAAAAAATATTAATTGAGTTTGGGCATTTCAAGACCTGATTTTGTCTGCTTAATCTGTCAATTTCTTAGTTGGTTAAAATATTGTGCCATAATTATTCAGTTCAGTTCCGTTCAGTCTCTCAGTCGTGTCCAACTCTTTGCAACCGAATGGACTGCAGCGCTCCAGGCCTTCCTGACCATCTCCAACTCCCAGAGCTTACTCAAACTCATGCCCATTGAGTCGGTGATGCCATCCAACCGTCTCTTCCTCTGTCATCCCCTTCTCCTCTTGCCTTCAATCTTTCCCAGTATCAAGGTCTTTTCAAATAAGTCAGTTCTTCACATCAGGTGGCCAAAGTATTGAAGCTTCAGCTTCAACATCAGTCCTTCCAATGAACATTCAGGACTGATTTCCTTTAGTATTGACTAGTTTGATCTCCTTGCAGTCCAAGGGACTCTCAAGAGTCTTCTCCAACACCACAGTTCAAAAGCATCAATTCTTTGGTGCTCAGCTTTCATTATAGTCCAACTCTTACATTCATATATGACTACTGGAAAAACCATAGCTTTGACTAGATGGGTCTTTGTTGGCAAAGTAATGTCTCTGCTTTTTAATATGCTGTCTAGGTTGGTCATAACTTTCCTTCCAAGGAACAAGCATCTTTAATTTCAAGACTGTAGTCACCATCTGCAGTGATTTTGGAACCCCCAAAAATAAAATCTCTCACTGTTTCCACAAATATTTGTGAATAGATGGTTTCCCTGTCTATTTGCCATGAAGTGTTGGGACCAGATGCCATGATCTTAGTTTTCTGAATGTTGAGCTCTAAGCCAACTTTTTCACTCTCCTCTTTCACTTTCATCAAGAGGCTTTTTAGTTCTTCTTCACTTTCTGCCATAAGAGTGGTGTCATATGCATATCTGAGGTTATTGACATTTCTTCCGGCAGTCTTGATTCCTACTTGTGCTTTATCCAGGCCAGCATTTCTCATGGTGCACTCTGCATATAAGTTAAATAAGCAGGGTGTCAATATACAGCCTTGACGTACTCTTTTCCTATAGATTTGAGATTTTTTTCCCTCAGTAATTACATCAATCGTACTTTATATATTGCAAAGTTCTGATTCAGTACCTGCAAGTTTCAATTGTCATATTTTGGTTGATTGTTCATTTTGTCATTATGAAATATTTTCCTCTGTCACTTTGAACACTTTTCATCTTCTGGCTTCACAGATGATACCAAGTTCTGATTCCCCACTGTACATGGGGCTTTGAGACTTGGCTCTTCTCTCTCTGCAGGTGCTGAGGCCTCAGCCACTGTGGATTTTTTAGGCAACAGGAACTGCACAGGTCTAGTGGTTTCAAATCTAACTTATTAATATACATACATTTTCTGTTTCTGGCAGCTAGACATCTAGACACTTTATTTTCTTTTTCTGATATTAAAAATTCTATCTATATCAATGTCTGTATGTCTACCCATCTGCTTTTTTAATGTATTTGTATATACATACACATAATATATATATACACATATATTTCTATACAAAGCAAGAAGAGATGCATACATGTATGTGTAATGTATACAGAAGGAGAGGGAGTGTCCAGAAGAATCGTTGTATTAACATATGTTTCTTCTGCCATCTTCACCTTGAATTCTATCTAATCTTTTCTTAAATAGAAAATAAATGTAATTAATTGACATTTCTATCCAACTTTTTGAATTGAAAATGCATTTCTTTCTTTCATTTGGAAATGATTTTCCTCAGCAATTTAGTGAATATCCTCATTGCTCTCCTATGAATGTTGCCCAAAATATTTCAATAAATGTTGCTAACGACTACTTAGCCCTTTCACTAGAAATGCAAATCTTCCCTCGAGCAATACTACTGATGTATTTCTATAAACTCCTTGTTAAATGCTTAGTGCTTTTAGAAATGGTACCTGGGCTGATGCCCAAGCTTACATTAAGAAGGGAATTGTATTAATGTGCCCTTTAAAAAGCATTTTTTATAGCCTAGCAGGATGAAAAATCACTTTACTCTCATAATTTGCTTTATGCATTTCTGTTATCATTGCTAATTAGAGTATCCCAATAAAGCATTTATTTATTAAGTCTCTTCAGTTTAGTTTCCTCAATTAGTAAAATTTATTTTCCTCTCTCGGTAAAATTTCTTTCTTCCCATTAAAATTTTATACAATTTGATTGGATAAAGAGTATAAATGGGTGATCAAAATAACTAATGGCAGAGAGATTGCCTAAGTTAATGCTTTATTTGTTTTCTTTTATTATTCTATTCAGTCTTTAAAATTCTAGATCATTTTCCTTTCTAAAAGTAAAAAAGTCTTAAGAAGTTCTAAATTTCATTTAGCCAGACACATCCACTTATGTCTTTAACAATTTAGAATGTGTTTTGACAGATATTCTTTCTTTCTTTGCTGTCTAGATTGTAATTTATGGTTTCATTTCACAGCAGTTAAATATTGCAGTCATTTTCAGGAAAAGAAAAAAAGTTACCATAATCTAGCTACCTTTATACTGTCATACATGAATCATTGAGAAAATTTTAGGAATCTCTCCAACTGCATTTCTCATAAAACACTCTCATGTCTGTATAATATGCAGTGCCAAGACTTATATCTGTGTAGCTTAGAAAATTGAGATAACTGAATAAAACAAAAGTAATTAAACAAAGCACATTTTGCAAGTACAGTTGTGATCATGTAACTTGAACAAAGCCTATTAACGCAAGTTTTGTTTAAATGCATTTTCTTACATAACATCTTGCAGCATTTTATAGAATATTAATTTAAGATAAAGTAGATCTTTTACATGTAAGCCCCAAAAAACCCGTATTCTATTAATTGACTGTCAATTATTGTTAATTATCAAAAAGATATGATTCATTTTCTAATCAAGATTAGAACTGTTATTCCAAATATGACTGAAGTTAAGATTTTTAAAAAGATAAAATGAAATCATTTTTTAAGATTAGAATCCCATGGACAGAGGATCCTGGCAGGCTACACCAGGATGTGTAGCAGTGCAAAGAGTCAGACACAACTGAAGTGACACAGAGTTATTGTAATAGCATAATTTGTTTTATTTTATTTTAAATTAGATTTCAGTCAGTTCAGTTCAGTCCCTCAGTTGTGTCCGACTCTGCGACCCTATAGACTGCAGCACGCCAGGCCTCCCTGTCTATCACCAACTCCCAGACCTTGCTCAAACTCGTGTCCTTTGAGTCAGTGATGCCATCCAACCATTTCATCCTCTGTCATTCCCTTCTCCTGCCTTCAATCTTTCCCAGCATCAAGGTTTTTTCAAATGAGTCAGTTCTTCGCATGAGGTGACCAAAGTATTGGAATTTCAGCTTCAGCATCAGTCCTTCCAATGAACATTCAGGACTGATCTCCTTTAGGATGGACTGGTTGGATCTCCTCACAGTCCAAGGGACTCTCAAGAGTCTTCTCCAACACCACAGTTCAAAAGCATCAATTCTTTGGCGCTCAGCTTTCTTTATAGTCCAGCTCTCACATCCATTCATGACTATTGGAAAAACCAAAGCTTTGACTAGACAGACCTTTGTTGACAAAGTAATGTCTCTGCTTTTTAATATGCTATCTAGGTTGGTCAGTTACACACATTTAAAAGGGAGTTGTGTGATACAATTTACTAGATAATTTGGTTTATAAATCAGAAACATCTTTTCTTTAACATGTGTCTCTTCTAACATTTGACCTTGAAGTCCATCTAATCTTTTCTTTAACAGAACAAAGTTATTGGCTGGCATTATCATTAAAAAATATCTGATGAACTGGCTATTAGTATATTGTGTTTTCTGATTTTATCTTGGTTTGATTATCATAATTTATTGTCTTGAGAAAACTATTTATTCTTGTATGCTTTCAAATTTTTTGTTGTTGTTTAGTTGCTAAGTGGTGCCCAACTCTTTTATGACCCCAGGGACTGTAGCCTACCAGGATCCTCTATCCATGGGATTTCCCAGGCAAAAATACTGGAGTGAGTTGCCATTTCCGTCTCCAGGGGACTTTCCCAACCCAGGGATTGAACCAGCATCTCCTGTGTTGGCAGGCAGATTATTTGCTACTGAGGCACCAGGGAAATCCACTTTTAAATTTACACATATGTGTTTATTTTTTATATGCTCTCTTATGATCTTTAGAATGTTTACTGTAGCTTTAGTTTATGTCTCAGTTTTCATTTTTAACAAAATGGCTATTATCATTTGCAATATGTAGTAAAAATAATTACTTTGGTCACATATTAGAATATATTCATCTCTTCCATTTATGTCACTGACTCTCTTTGATCTTGAAATTAAGTTTCTGTTATTTATTTTTTATTACCAACTATGTTTATTGAAATTACTTTCCTATTTAGGGCAAATCCTTTAAGAGCTTCAGATGAAAAGATTTGATAATAGGGCAGTTGCACTTTTGATTCATCAAAAGTATGATTTCCTCCCAGTTTAGTAAAATTTCTGAATGCATTGCTTATTTTTGTAAATAATCATCTTCCTTTATCACAATGTATTTATAATTGCTTGAAACTATCATAGTGTAATTTTCTTCATTGGATTTCCCAATTTCCAAGCTATTTTCTTTTGACATCTGTAACTGCAATGACTCATGAAGCTCCCTCCATAACAGGACATAATTGTTCAGTGGGTGAGAAGACTCAAAGTAAGAGAATGGGTCAAACATTAAGAGGGGGAAATGAGCATATAGATATCTTTAAGCTTAGAGCTCCACAGAACAGTTCTGAAAGTCTAACTGTATCCACGGGTTTTGGCTTAATGGGAAAATGAAAGTGTGAGGAAAATGCGAGAGAAAGAAGAGAATGAAGAAAGGAGGAGGAGAACAAAAAGAAAGAAGAAGAGGGAAATAGAAAGGTAAATGATGATTCCATTTAAATTCTTTAAATTGTATTATAGAATTTCTTTCAGTTGTTCAGGCTCTGTCTTAGAACAAATGCAATCATAAGTTCAACAAAAGGATAGCTTTGTAATTCATAAGTAAAGGGAAAGAAATCATACTTTACCTTCTGACAATTTTCAGTGTTAAGAAAAGGAAGCACAGAGACTGTGGCAAATATGGAAGCCTTTGTGTACTCAACAGGCTTTGCCATTGAGTTTTTATTTGCTTTATTTTTTGTTAATAGAGAAGATGCTGGCTAGTGCTATATATAAGTACGCTCACACACACACACACACACACTCACACACATATATATATACTTGAATGCAAATAAGGATTCCTTTGAATTGAAGCAAATAGTCCTGACATTATGACAGACTACACATTTTATCCTTTTATAACTACTTTCAAGTAAGCATTTGAAACACTTTGCAATCTCAACATATTATTAAATAGATTGATGCAATGTATTTTAAAATAGTATGACATTTCTAACAATTTGGACTTAAGCTTTAACACAAATTACTTGGACATTGAAGTGATCTATACTTGTCTTCCAACACAGTGTCTAGAGCGATTGTTTATTTCACTTCCCAGATTAAATCCTCTAATAGTTCCCTAAGGCCAGATTCCTTAACAAAACATTAATAGTGCCAGAAAGAAAAGTCCAAGCACATGGATTCTCCTTTATTCTCTATGTGCCAGCTACCAATGATCATGTTCTAGTTGTTCCAAAGTTCCATAATCCACAGGTCCTGAGCATCTTTGCATTGCCTGCTTTTTGCTGAAATGTGAAATGTGTCCACCATCTTTCCAGCTAATTCTTGTTTCATGTGTGAACTCAAACTTTGCTCCATGAACCCCTAGATTAGATCAGTTCTCTTTGTCACATGCTCATTTAGGTTCCAATATTTTCTTTTATACCACTTGTCACAACTTAACATTGAGTGAAGGTAAAATAAAAAGCCACTGTTATATATTACACTGTGAGTAAAAGTGGACCTTATCAACTTAACTCACCATTTTATCCTCACTGTCTAGCACTGTACTTAGGATCAGGTATATTCTTGATAAATATTTCTGGCTGAATGCATGAATACACAGCATGATTGCTTTAAAATATATATTGATGAAAATAATTACAATCACAAATAGAAATTTCATCATTTTGTAATTTATATAGGTGAATTCAGATATTTCCAAGAGTCTTACCATGTTCACAGTGGACATAGATTAATTTTTCTGAAAATGGTGGCAATGTGTTCCTTTTCTGTGTTCTCTACTCTCCACTATATTCAGAAATCCGAAGTTTTATTGTTGTTATTCAGTTGCTCAGTCGTGTCTGACTTTTTTGCAACCCCGTGGACTGCAGCACACCAGGATTCCCTGTCCTTCACCATCTCCAGGAGCTTGCTCAAACTCATGTCCATAGAGTCGGTGGCACAATCCAACCATCTTGTCCCCTGCCATCCCCTTCTCCTCCTGCCTTCAATCTTCCCCAGCATCAGGGCCTTTTCTAATGTGCTGACTCTTCTCATCAGGTGGCCAAAGTATTGGAGCTTCAGCTTCAGCATCAGTCCTTCCAGTGTATATTCAGGATTGATTTCCTTTAGGAGTAACTGGTTTGCTCTTGCAGTCCAAGGGACTCTCAAGAGTCTTCAACACCGTAGCTCAAAAGCATCAGTTCTTTGGCATTCAGCCTTCTTTATGGTCCAACTCTCACATGCATACATGACTACTGGAAAAACCATAGCTTCGACTAGACGGTCCTTTGTTGGCAAAGTAATGTCTCTCCTTTTTAATATGCTGTCTAGGTTTGTCATAATTTTCCTCCAAGGAGCAAGTGTCTTTTAATTTTGTGGCTGTAGTCAGCATCTGCAGTGATTTGGGGGCCCAAGAAAATAAAGTCTGTCACTGTTTCCACTGTTTCCCCATCTATTTGCCAAGAAACAATGGGACTAGATGTCATGATCTTCGTTTTCTGAATGTTGGGTTTTAAGCCAGGTTTCTCACTCTCCTCTTTCACCTTCATAAAGTGGCTCTTTACTTCCTCTCCGCTTTCTACCATAAGAAATATATTGAGAACAAGTAGTAGTATCTCAGTTTGAGTCCCCTACACACGTCCCCAAACAAGTAAACCCCGAAAAAGCAATTCAAGCATTCAGTTCAGTTCAGTCTCTCAGTCATGTCCGACTGTTTGCAACCCCATGAATCGCAGCACGCCAGGCCTCCCTGTCCATCACCAACTCCTGGAGTTCACCCAAACCCACGTCCATTGAGAGGGTGATGCCATCCAGCCATCTCATCCTCTGTCGTCCCCTTCTCCTCCTGCCCCCAAGCCTTCCCAGCATCAGGGTCTTTTCCAGTGAGTCAACTCTTTGCATGAGGTGGCCAAAGTATTGGAGATTCAGCTTCAACATCAGTCCTTCCAATGAACACCCAGGACTGATCTCCTTTAGAATGGACTGTTTGGATCTTCTTGCAGTCCAAGGGATTCTCAAGAGTCCTCTCCAACACCACAATTCAAATGCATCAATTCTTCAGTGCTCAGCTTTCTTCACAGTCCAACTCTCACATCCATACATGACTACTGGAAAAACCACAGCCTTGACGGATCTTTGTTGGCAAAGTAATGTCTCGGCTTTTAAATATGCTATCTAGGTAGGTCATCAGTTTCCTTCCAAGGAGTAAGCGTCTTTTAATTTCATGGCTGCAATCACCATCAGCAGTGATTTTGGAGCCCAAAAAAATAAAGTCTGACACTGTTTCCACTGTTTCCCTATCTATTTTCCATGAAGTGAAGGGACCAGATGCCATGATCTTAGTTTTCTGAATGTTGAGCTCTAAGCCAACTTTTTCACTCCCCTCTTTCACTTTCATCAAGAGGCTCTTTAGTTCTTCTTCACTTTCTGACGTAAGGGTGGTGTCATCTGCATATCTGAGGTTATTGATATTTCTCCCGGCAATCTTGCTTCCAGCTTGTGCTTCTTTCAGCCCAGTGTTTCTCATGATGTACTCTGCATATAAATTAAATAAGTTGGGTGACAGTATACAACCTTGACGTACTCCTTTTCCTATTTGGAACCAGTCTGTTGTTCCATGTCCAGTTCCAACTGTTGCTTCCTGACCTGCATACAGGTTTCTCAAGAGGCAGGTCAGGTGGTCTGCTATTCCCATCTCTTTCAGAATTTTCCACAATTTGTTGTGATGCACACAGTCAAAGGCTTTGGCATAGTCAATAAAGTAGAAATAGATGTTTTTCTGGAACTCTTTTGCTTTTTTGATGGTCCATCGGATGTTGGCAATTTGATCTCTGGTTCCTCTGCCTTTTCTAAAACCAGCTTGAACATCTGGAAATTCACAGTTCATGTATTGCTGAAGCCTGGCTTGGAGAATTTTGAGCATTACTTTACAAGCATGTGAGATGAGTGCAGTTGTGCGGTAGTTTGAGCATTCTTTGGCATTGCGTTTCTTTGTGACTGGAATGAAAACTGACCTTTTCCAGTCCTGTGGCCACTGCGGAGTTTTCCAAATTTGCTGGCATATTGAGTGCAGCAGTTTCACAGCCTCATCTTTCAGGATTTGAAATAGCTCAACTGGAATTCCATCACCTCCACTAGCTTTGTTTGTAGTGATGCTTTCTAAGGCCCACTTGACTTCACATTCTAGGATGTCTGGCTCTAGGTGAGTGATCACACCATCGTGATTATCTGGGTTGTGAAGATCTTTTTTGTATAGTTCTTCTGTGTATTCTTGCCACCTCTTCTTAATATCTTCTGCTTCTGTGAAGTCCATATCATTTCTGTCCTTTATTGAGCCCATCTTTGCATGAAATGTTCCCTTGGTATCTCTAATTTTCTTGACGAGATCTCTAGTTTTTCCCAATCTGTTGTTTTCCTCTATTTCTTTGCATTGATTGCTGAGGAAGGCTTTCTTATCTCTCCTTGCTATTCTTTGGAACTCTGCATTCAGATGGGAATATCTTTCCTTTTCTCCTTTGCTTTTCGCTTCTTTTCTTTTCACAGCTATTTGTAAGGCCTCCTCAGACAGCCATTTTTCTTTTTTGTATTTCTTTTCCATGGGGATGATCTTGATCCCTGTCTCTTGTACAATGTCATGAACCTCCGTCCATAGTTCATCAGGCACTCTGTCTATCAAATCTAGTCCCTTTAATCTATTTCTCACTTCCACTGTATAATCATAAGGGATTTGATTTAGATCATACCTGAATGGTCTAGTGGTTTTCCCCACTCTCTTCAATTTAAGTCTGAATTTGGCAATAAGGAGTTCATGATCTGAGCCACAGTCAGCTCCCAGTCTTGTTTTTGCTGACTGCACAGAGCTTCTCCATCTTTGGCTGCAAAGAATGTAATCAATCTCATTTCGGTGTTGGCCATCTGGTGATGTCCATGTGCAGAGTCTTCTCTTGTGTTGTTGGGAAGAGGGTGTTTGCTATGACCTGTGCGTTCTCTTGGGAGCTACCCCACGTCTGAGGTCAGGGGCGGCGGCCTAGAGGAGCAACCCCACGTCCAAGGGGCGGCAGCTGTGCGGGCGCAGGAGGGCCGATATGAGCTACTCCACGTTCAAGGTCAGGAGGGGCGGCCATGAAGAGATACCCCTCGTCCAAGGTAAGGAGCAGTGGCTGCGCTTTGCTGGAGCAGCCGTGAAGAGATACCCCACATCCAAGGTAAGAGAAACCCAAGTAAGACAGTAGGTGTTGCGAGAGGGTATCAGAGGGCAGACACACTGAAACCATAATCACAGAAAACTAGCCAATCTGATCACACGGACCACAGCCTTGTCTAACTCAGTGAAACTAAGCCATGCTGTATGGGGCCACCCAAGATAGATGGGTCATGGTGGAGAGGTCTGACAGAATGTGGTCCACTGCAGAAGGGAATGGCAAACCACTTCAGTATTCTTGCCTTGAAACCCCATGAACAGTATGAAAGGCAAAATGATAGGACACTGAAAGAGGAACTCCCCATGTCGGTAAGTGCTCAATATGCTATTGAAGATGAGTGGAGAAATAACTTCAGAAAGAATGAAGGGATGGAGCCAAAGCAAAAACAATACCCAGTTGTGGATGTGACTGGTGACAGAAGCAAGGTCTGATGCTGTAAAGAGCAATATTGCATAGGAACCTGGAATGTTAGGTCCGTGAATCAAGGCAAATTGGAAGTGGTCAAACAGGAGATGGCAAGAGTGAACATTGACATTTTAGGAATCAGTGAACTAAGATGGATTGGAATGGGTGAATTTAACTCATATGACCATTATATCTACTGCTGTGGGCAGGAATCCCTTAGAAGAAATGGAGTAGCCATCATGGTCAACAAAAGAGTCCGAAATGCAGTACTTGGATGCAGTCTCAAAAATGACAGAATGATCTCTGTTCATTTCCAAGGCAAACCATTCAATATCACGGTAATCCAAGCCTATGCCCCAACCAGTAACACTGAAGAAGCTGAAGTTGAACGGTTCTATGAAGACCTACAAGACCTTTTAGAACTAACACCCCAAAAAGATGTCCTTTTCATTATAGGGGACTGGAATGCAAAAGTAGGACGTCAAGAAACACCTGGAGTAACAGGCAGATTTGGCCTTGGAGTACAGTATGAAGCAGGGCAAATGCTAATTCAAGTGTAAGTTGTTTAAATAGGAGATGACCTCAGGAAACCCTAGTAGCAGAGAGGGAAAGTGAAACAGGACATGGAGACAAATTTAATAGCATAATTATGTAATAACAACACAGTAACAAGGGAGTGTTATGAGGAAAGTTACTACTTTGAGCTTTGGGATCCAATGTAGAATGTGCATCTCAGTCTTATCCTATCTGAGGAGCAAAGGAGCTGGGATATTTCAACACTATCTCCCATCAGTTGAGGTGAAAGATGTTCCCAAAGGATGCAAATTTCCCAGAACTTCCAACAAACTACTATGCACCAGTATAACAGCCTCCAGTTGCCAGAGAAAGCCCACAAAGATAGTATATGCTGTTCTTGGAGGTCCTCTGGTATGTGCTAAAGTGCTGAGAAGCTAGGGGACCTAGCAGAGCACGGGGTTTGCTTGCAGTTGTTGTTGTTCAGTCACTCAGTTATGTCCACCTCTGCGTAGGCCTCATAAATATTTCTCTTACGAGCTTAGTTGCTCAGTCATGTCCGACTCTGTGCAACCCCATAGGTTGTAGTCCACCAGGTTCCTCTGTCCATGGGATTCTCCAAGCAAAAATATTGGAGTGGATTGTCATTCCCTTCTCACAGGATCTTTCCAACCTAGGGGTGGAACCCAGGTCTCCTGCATTATAAGCGGATACTTTACCGCCTGACCCACCAGGATCGCAGTACACTATGAAATTGAGGGGGTCGGTAATCTTTTTTTAATCATGATATTCCTGAATGAAGTGTTAAAATTGTTGGTGGTCCATTTTTAAATACAACAATAAAGAACATAATAAGAATGGACAGGTATAGACAATAGTGAGTGGCATTGCTAAACCTATACAGAAGCAGGTAGCCCTTAAGAAATGCTTGAGGAAAGAAATTAACACACCATTTGAAGGCTTAGTCTAAAATGATTATAAAAATGCTTCAAGGCACGTGTGAATACACTTTGAAAAATAATTTGGCAAACAGTAGGCCATTTCTTTTTTACCTCATGTTCAAATTGACCTAACTTGCTTTCCAAGTGGAAGAAAACATACAAAGACAAATAAGAATATGGATCCTAAGGAGATAAAAAAAGAGCTGAAGTGGAAGAAAATCAAAATGAAGATATTGGTTATCTTGTGGTATTTTCACATAGATCTGATAATTCTTGGAATTATTATACTGGAGTTAAATCTTATATATTTTACATAATATCATTATCCTCCCACCATAAATATAAACTATCATTAAGAGATTGTATATGAATGAATACTGCACTTGTATATAGCAAAATAAAATATTGAATTTATCTTGTGATTTTAAATAAAATATAATACTTTATACATATTTGTTACCCTCATAATATGGCTAGATAATAAATACTGTTACTTATCTAAAAAAAAGATTTGGAAACAATGCCACAAAATCAAAAACCTTTCTGACTGTTAATGAGAATATGATAATATCCAAATTTACAGGGGTATATCTATAATGAAAATAATTACTGCAAACAATACTTTCAGCAGACATAGTGATATGCATTGTTTCAACTAATCCTCAAAACATTCCATTTTAAAAGTAGGAAACTAAGTCTGACACTAAACATCTAAGTATGATGTCTCCCACCTTCAAAAAAAAAAGTAGAAACTTTGGATTAGTCCTACCTCAATTACCCCCAACAAGTCCAACAATCTTGTCTTCTTCTCCATTCATTTTCTTCTTCAAAGTAGAAATAAGGAACTGACCCTCTTCCTGTTGAAGACCGGTCCTTTCACTAGGGCTCTGAACCAGCTCATCTTTTGACTTAGGAAACTGACATTACCGACTATCCTTCCTTGCTTCAACTACATCAGCTTTTAAATACCTTCATATCTTTTCCATTTTTAAAACCAATAAAAACAAGCACAAACAAAATAGAAAACCTCACTCTCAAATCCCTTGCCATCTACCCCTTCACAACCAAACTCTTCTAATAAGTTGTCCATATTCACTTTCATTTCCTTCCCACTCATTCACTCTTCACTCCCCATTCTCTCCCTCATTAAATGATTAACCTGAAAAAATTTTTTTCAACTTCGTTGTGCTTGATCTCCTTGTAACTTTTGTACCTGTTAACCAGTTCTTCCTTCCCTTGGCTTCATTGGTACTATTCATTCCCAATCTTCTCATATTCTGTCTGCAACTACTCAATTTCTTTTTCAACTTTATCCTCCTCTACCCACAGATGAAATTCTTCAAGGCTAGTGCTTCCTTCCTCTATTTTATCAAAGCAAAGTAAAGAAGGTTGTGTCTGGGGAACTTGTAACTAAGGATAGATGTTTAAGTAATTCAGACAACAGTGACTCTTCAATTGTAGAGGCAATAATTATATGAGACATCGTATGGACTTCCAATGTATCTAAGTTTTGTAGAAAACACATTAGAATAAATAGAAAACCTGACTGTCATCTGCTTTTTTAAACTGTAAACCATTCTAGAAATATGAGTAGCTACATTTAGAAAACAACCTTAGATTTAAGAAAGCTCTAGTTTGTTGAAAGACAGGGAAGTCTGGTGTGCTGCCGTTCATGAGGTTGAAAAGAGTCAGACATGACTTAGCGACTGAACAATAGCAAGTTTGTGGGAAGAGATATTACCTTTCTTTCTTCCTGAGACTGGTCATATAAGACACATGTGACATCTTACACTTCACCAAAAAATGCTTTTAGGATTAAATGCTGTTGGAATGACATGATCTAGCTATACTCCCCACCATGTGGAAAAGAACAATCTTAACCTCAATATATTTCATTGCTGACTACTCTGGAGACGTCCTTCAATACTCATATCCTGGTTATTCCTTATTCTCGCCCTTGAATGTCAAAATGTAAATCAAATTCATGTGTATTACCTGTCTCATCTATGACTGCTTCACAGACACAACATGGATTGCTTGTATAGTACAGATTACAGGAACAAACACAACTGAAATCAGTATCAGTTACTTTTCTGAGGATATTAAGAACATTGAACAGGTGAATTGCTGCTCTGAGTATTTTTCTATGCTAAAATGTATGCAAATACTACTGTTGTCTTTACTTTGTTTTATTCCTTGCCAAATAGGGTTGAAATGAAGATTATTGTTGTAGGATGCTGGTTCATTTTTAGTAAAGTTCCACTATAATATAAGATATTTACAGAACTTGAGGAATAGTGATATATTAAGACATTTCATCACAGGTATTGGCTGGTGCAAAACTTGACGATAAACTGATATATTAATAAAATGCATGATCTGAAGAGTCTGCTAAACTTTAAGACAATGTTACTTATATAAGGAATAATGCACAGAGATATATACTTTATGCTGCTTGTTTTACATAGTAATTTAATGGACTGGGAAAAATTTAACAAATTTAATATTCATCATGAGGCTAGAAATGGAAAATTTTAGCACGCTGAATTTCCACAGCGAGTTTTATAATTCCTGTTGAGAAAGACTGATGATAAACCTTCACAAATGTAATCAGTTAATGTAATCACTTAAACTAGACATGCTTGATCTATTCTACTACCTAAATTTTGCTGACAGTATTATTTCTTATTCTTATGGTTATTTTGTTTGCATATTATTAGTAAAATGTAGAATCAGCTAAAAATGTTAACTATGATTTTTTTTAAGACTGCAGGTCTTACATTTATGAGTCCCATTGATCTCAATGTCAGCAGTCTATAACATTATAGAATTTTAGTCTAAGTTTTCTAGCTAAGTGTTTATTTGTATATCCTAGACGTTTGCCATGCTACTACATGATCTTAATAATTAGAATTTAACTGTCTTAAATAATGGTATTCTAAATAATGATATTAGAAATATTGTTAAATATTCTAATTAAAGTCCAATAAATATCCTAATAAAATTAGAAATGTAAGTGCCCTGAATAATGTTATTCAGCATTGAGTTACCTTAATTTGTGCTGTCACCCAACTACTAGTTACACAATTTGTTTCAATTTCTTTGTTTTTCTGTATTTATAAACTCTAAAATGATTATTTTCCAGAAAATAATTGTTTGTAGGATTTGCAAATAGCTGTTTCAAAGATTTATTTAAATTTGAAACACATATTTTTAATCGTGCATCAGTCTGGCCTGTCCTAGAATGGGATATAAATTAATCATACAGTATTATTCTTGTGTTTGACTTTTTTGGTTCAGTAAAGTATTTTTGAGATTTACCCATGTTTTCATAGAGTAGATTTGCAGCAATCTCTTCTGAGGATAGCAAGAAAAATAGACATTTCAACTGTGCCTTTACATTCGCAATCAGGTTGATGGAAACAAATAGCCCCAGGTCATTTACCTTAAAACCTAAATAAGGAAACAAGCAATCAGCCAACCAGAAGTATAGAACTGGTATAGAATTTAAAGACTCAAGAGACAGTTTTCTATAACAGATTAACCTGGGGTATCCTCTAATGCACATTAATGAAGTCTCCTTTATGTGCACTTGGGAAGGTCCCCTGGAGGAGAAAATGGCAACCCACTGCAGTATTTTTGCCTATAGAATCCCATGGACAGAGGAGCCTGGTGGGCTACAGTCCATGGGGTCACAAAAAGTTGGACACAACTGAGTGACTAATACTTATACCCATGTTTTCATCTGTCTCAGCAATTTGTTCCTCTTTATTGCTAGGTAGTATTCCACTGTAGAAGTTTATTCATTCATTCATGTGTTGAAAAATGTTTGGGTTGTTTCCTGTTTGGGAAAATAATGAATAAAACTGCTACCAACATCTTGTATGAGTCTTTTGTACACATAGATTTTCATTTCTCTTGGATAAATATTTATTCTGGAATTTTTTTGGTCTTAGGGTAGGTATCTGTTTAATTTTACAGGAAACTTCTAAACTATTTCCCAAAGTAATTGTATCATTTTGCATCCCAACCTGCAATGTGAGAGTCCCAGTTGCTCCACATTCGGACCAACACTCCATTTTTTTCTCGTCATTGTAGGACCATAGGACAGTGAGACCACACGAATTTTTATCTTGGAGACCACAGGATTTCTGAAATCAGAAGACAAAAAAAATAACAGAGTTTTGAACTGTGAGATTGCAAATTAGTGCTGTATCTTTTGATTTCTGGATTTGATTACTCAGTAACATACTCACATAAGAGTTTTATGTGGGGTTGAGCATTTTCTTTGCATTTGAGACTTCCTCAGACTCAAAGCCCTCATTCATCAGCTCAAAAGTTCAAAAACACTTGGCAGGTTTCACTTACACAAAGCAAAGATTGTCCCTCTTGTAGAGGCTTGCTCCTCCACCTGTCCTCAGCAACTGCTGCTGCTGCTAAGTCGCTTCAGTCGTGTCCGACTCTGTGCGACCCCATAGCCGGCAGCCCACAAGGCTCCGCCGTCCCTGGGATTCTCCAGGCAAGAATACTGGAGTGGGTTGCCATTTCCTTCTCCAGTGCATGAAAGGGAAAAGTGAAAGTGAAATCGCTCAGTCGTATCCGACTCTTAGCGACCCCATGGACTGTAGCCTACCAGGCTCCTCCGTCCATGGGATTTTCCAGGCAAGAGTACTGGAGTGGGGCGCCATTGCAACTGCACCAGGTGGAAATATTCTCCATCTCTTGCTCACCTGTGAAGAGTTTATCTCTCTAGAGAGCATTTAGCTCTAGATTTATTTGTGCCAAATAGGATTGTCACAAAATGGTGGTTTTAAACAAAAGCATCAATTTTCAGTTTATTGGACAACTTATGTCAATAGGAGTGGAGGTCTTTCATGTTTTTTTACAACCTAACCATAAGCAGGGCTCTTACAAAAAAAAAAAAATTGTTTGCTAATTTGAGCAAATTCCTAAGGGTGTATTCCAAGAAGAACATTATTAAGTCAAGAATAATAAATGTTTTCATACAAATTGCCAAAAAAGAAAGATATGATGAAGGTATTATTTGTCAAAAGGAATCCTATGCTCCTTTTCCCACAGAGAGTGTTACTGCAGAGATTTGAAACAGGACCCATTGAATTTTATTGCATTTATCCTGTCAAAATATTTGTGTACTATTTTCAAACTTATTTGCATGACATGCTCTCTCCTTGTCCACCACACATTTATTTCGAGAGCAATCTTATGAACTTTCTCCCACTTTTACAAACAAAATGAAATAAATGAGAATAAACTACTAATGGGTATATGGTTTCTTTTTGCGGTAGTTAAAATTTTCTCAAATTGATTGTAGAGATGGTTGCACAATACTGAATATAATAAAAAGCATTGAGTTGTATATTTTATATAGGTGAATTATATGGTATGTAAATACTATCACAATAAATCCATTACCTAAAAAAATTAAATAAGGAAAGGAAATATGAATTTCAATTAAGCTTCTGCAATATGACCAACCTAGACAGCATATTAAAAAGCAGAAACATTACTTTGCCAACAAAAGTCCATCTAGTCAAGGCTATGGTTTTTCCACTAGTCATGTATGGATGTGAGAGTTGGACTATAAAGAAAGCTGAGCACCGAAGAATTGATGCTTTTGAACTGTGGTGTTGGAGAAGACTCTTGAGAGTCACTTGGACTGCAAGGAGATCAAACTAGTCCATCCTAAAGGAGATCAGTCCTGGGTGTTCATTGGAAGGACTGATGTTGAAGCTGAAACTCCAATACTTTGGCCACCTCATGCGAAGAGCTGATCATTTGAAAAGACCCTGATGCTGGGAAAGATTGAGGGCAGGAGAAGGGGACGACAGAGGATGAGATGGTTGGATAGCATCACTGACTCAATGGGCATGGGTTTGGGTGAACTCAGGGAGTTGGTGATGGACAGGGAGGCCTGGTGTGCTGTGATTCATGGGGTCGCAAAGAGTCAGACACGACTAAGCAACTGAACTAATGAATATGTCTCCAATAAGTGAATTCTCACCCAACTGAAAACCAAAATCAATATTATGGGGCAAGTTCTTAGTACATTGAAAAAAGTAAAGTAAGAGAACAATCTGATCTACCAGAATATTATCACAATAAATATAGGAAGAATGTACTGAATTTATGTTTGATGTCAGGTACTGAGCTCAACATGGGCTTCCCTGGTGGCTCAGACAGTAAAGAACCTGCCTGCAATGAAAGAGACCCAGGTTTGATCCCAGGATCGGGAAGATCCCCAGGAGAAGGGAATAGCTACCCACTCCAGTATTCTTGCCTGAAGAATCCCATGAACATAGGAGCCTGGTGTACAGTCCACAGGATCACAAAATGTCGGACACAACTGAGTGACTAAGAACACACACAGACACATGCACGCACATACACTGAGCTAAACTTTATAAATGAATTCTCATTTAATCTTTATATCAACTCTAGAAAGTTACCATCATTGTATCTTTTTGTAGATGAGAAAACATACTTAGATCAAAGAAAGTAACTGAAAAAATCCAGAGTTCAAATTCTAGGTTTGTTTCATTTAATTTTTAATCTATTGCTTCCCAACATTACAGCATAATATCCAAGAAGATTCCATCATTGTTGATTGTGGCCAAAAAATCTACAAATTCAGATACCCACATCCAGAGTCACAAAAAGGCCAAAAAAGTATTTAATAGCATGTACACATCAAATCAGCCTCTTCTGTGAAAAGCTAGATCTAAAAACTAAAAGCCTAAATGGAGAAATCCTCAGTTCTTTGGAGGTTAACTGGAAGCAGGGGGTGCTGATAGATCTTCCACTTATAACTTTGCTCCTGTTCAACATCAGTTTAAAAGCTCATTGATCCTGTGTCCAACCACAATAATAATACTTCAGGTTCTATGACACTTCATAGTCAGTAAAGAGATATAGTATTGGTTAAGCCAGCCTTTTGGGAATTATTGAATATAAGTTTTGCAAGAAATCTTTGAAATTTTATTTTATAGGTAAGGACTCAATTCCCAGAGAAGCTAAAGCAATTTTCCAAAGTAAAGCAACTTTTTGGAAAGAAAATCACAATTATGTCAGGTCTGAGCCAGGGTCCAGAAATTTTTCTACCACATTGTATTGGTTATTACTGATTAATAAGTGTTAGTCTCCTTTTCTCTCTCCAGTCCATTGTAAACACCCAACACTGGGCCAATAATCATTTGTGATGCTGCTTCCATGGTCTCTAGTATAGCCTGCTCTCAGATTGCAAACTCTGGAAATAAACTTGGCGTTATCCCAGACTCTGCTCCTGCCAAGTCCAATTTCATCAGGGAGTAATAAAAAACAACAATACGCATTTTTACTTTAATGTTCAAAGAACACTTCTGGATCATTGAATTTTGGACAGCATTTCATCTGTGGGATGCAAATTATTCTAATTACAACAAGTTTACCTTATAAAAAAGAACACCTGTTTTTTCAGAGCAAGATTGCCTAAACAATATTGAATTGAATAAAATTAAATTTTGCTTGCACTTAATAGTAGTCAGGAAAGGATGAAAAAGACACAAGAAATTATGTTTGCCACTGAGGAAAACACTGGATGATTAGAGAACTTTATGGAAAGAACACTTTAGAATTTTATACTGTGTGCATTCGTACATGTGCATTCAATAAAAAGAAAAAGAAATGATAGCATATAAATCTTGGTAAAACAATTCTACAGTGTTGATATTCTAACAATGAGCTATTCCTTTCAGAAAGACAATTAAACAGTCAGAAAGTGAGATTTGCATTATACGTATGGAAATTTTCCAACTAACTAAAGCTTTCAGCTCCAAGATGCATCACTACATTATTTTCATTATTCCTTAATAAGTATAAATTCTATGTAAGCCCACTGTGTTTGCCAGGCCAGATTCCACTAACCCTGTGATACAACAGAGAACAAGATCCCTGCCCTAATGAAGTGTTTATTGTGTTGGAAGAGATCATTACTTAAGGCATCTCATTTTTGCCTCTTAAACAAAGGGTAACTATGCACATTCATACAGTCTTAATGACTTCTGATGAACATTCATTATTAAAATAAAGCACTAGGACTATATTTCAGACTTTGTGTCTCTTTGTTTTAAATAGAAAGCTGTCAACCTCTATGGCTCTGCGAGTGTCCGAATTTACTGAAATTCTATTATTTTTTCATTCTTATTGTTTTTAATCTTCCATGACAAGTGAAACCAGGTAAGTAAACTTGTGAAAAAATTGTATGCTCAATAAATGAGACTCTGAAATATGTCCCTGTAAAGTACCTGGCCACTTACAGGGATCCTGGATAACTTCTTCAGGAAATTTGGGAGAAATACGGGTTCATGTATTTGCTAAAAGTTAGAGCTCCTCATGAAAATATTACCAATGATTAACTCCATTCTGTTTGTGAAGTTAGCAGAAGGGGAAATTGGTAACCAGGCTGTTTTGGCCACCTTAACAAAATACCATAGACTGAGTGGCTTAAACAACAGAAATTGATTTTCTCACGGTTCTGGAAACTCGAAGTTCCAGATCAAGGTCTGGCAAGGGCAATTTCTGGTGAGAACTTTCTTCTGGCTTGCAGATGGCCGCCTTCTAGCTGTGTCCTCCTGTGAGAAAAAAAACAAGCCCTCTGATGTTTCTTATTACAAGAACACTGACCCTATCATATGGTGGAGGAGGCACAATATTCAGCCCGTAGCATGTGGTTAGACTAAATAATCATACTTTTATATTTCATGTCATTTGTGTATAATTTATTTTACTATATTATTATTTTTAATTAATCATGTTACCATTTTTATATTAGATGGTGATGTGTATGGAAACTTTTCTGAGGTATATAGTTTAGTGTTATTTGGTTAAGTATCAATTTTGAGTTAAACTCAGAAATAGCATCTATTCTTTGAGTCTGTCAGAAGAGGATATCAAAGTACTATGGCCTGTAGTTAATTTTTAGACTCAAGGCTTTTGGCTTTCATTATATATTTTTTGATGCTATAGATATCTGTTAAGTGCAGAAATAACCTTTATAATTAACAAACACATATGTCTCTCAAGTTCAGAGTAAGTGCAAGTTGTTTAGTCATGTCTGACTCTTTGCGACCCCATGGACCATACAGTCCATGGAATTCTCCAGGCCAGAATACTGGAGTGGGTAGCCTTTCCCTTCTCCAAGGGATCTTCCCAACCCAGAGATTCAACCCAGGTCTCCCACATTGCAGACAGATTCTTTACCACCTGAGCCACAAGGGAAGCCAAGTTATGTTAAAGCTATGTTAAACATTTTGTTATGAAATTGATACTACTGCTTGATGAGGGGAATGAAAGAGCAAAATTTACTGATCAAATTTGTGTTTCCATACAGTCTCCAACCAAGAATGAGCCTTGGTTGCTAAGAAGATTTTCCCTGGGGTTTTCTTTAAAAGGTTATGTTAGTTTTCAATGACTAATACAGTCCTTAATACAGTAGTTGTGAAATCAATCAAGTGTAATGATCCTTCATCTGGAAATTTCTCAGACTTCATCTAATGGATCTTTAAGTTGTTTGTACAGATCACGGGTCAGTGAATTAAGCTAGTGGTTTTGTTCTTGGTGGTGGTGTTAAATGAGACGGTACAATCAACAGAAAACACAATGGCTTTTCTTTACTGGAAAGTAAAAGCAAACATTATGAATATTTTTCATTTACACATTACAGTGAAACCGCTTGTCCCTGCCTTCCAGAATGACTATTACTTGTCTTCAATCAACAGACAGCTGGGTATACAGCATTTGATAAACTAGCTGAGTACTTAACGCTTGCAGTACTTCCTAAATTATAATGTGTAAGTGACCAGTCAAGGATAATGTCAAACTGCCCTTTCTAACTTTTAGGTCTAGTAGGTGTAGGGTGGTCTAATTTCAGGTGTTGCCTGAAATTCTGCAATTCTAATGGTGATACTAATGTTGCTGGCCCAGATCACATTTTGGAGAACAAGCCACAGTCATTTCTCTTAAAAATTTACAAAACAGAGAATGATAAATGTAACATTACTAGCTTCCCCTCTATGAGTGCTTTGAGAAATGATGAGATTATATATGTCAAGCGACTGGCACAAGACAGTTCAACAATGATGAAACCTATTAGTTGAATAAATAAGAGACATTGTCTATTATGTTTAATTTTATGTAGTTTTATTTACTTAAGGCAGAGTTTGGAAGGCTTGTTATGGTAGCATGCGCACATTGACATGAGTTTGTTGAAAACGGTAAAATTTTGGGGAATTGGTTTCCAAAGTGGGAGAAAACTCAGCAGTGGCTTCCAGTCACAGTGATGACAAAGTAAACACAGTAATATCATCTGGCAAAGTTAAAGTTTTGGAAACCAGTGTGGATGTTTTTACAGTGATACAGATTTGACTTGATGAGAGCATACGGATAATGGTAGAAGTAATGAAAAAGGGGTAAGAGAGACCAGTGTTTATTGAATGCCTACTCTCAGCCAGGCAGCATCCTTTCTTTTACACTGGTTGTATGTCAAACCATCTGGGAGACTTTCAAACGTCTGCACACATTCAGGTCTCAATCCTGGACCTCGATAGAATCTCTGCAGGACGGTCCAAGAAAATCTTTTTCTAAAAAAATGTATTTATTTATTTATGGCTGTGCTGGTCTTTGTTGCTGTGCGTGGGATTTCTCTAGTTGTGGCAAGCAGGAGCTACTCTCCATTGCAGTGAGCAGGCTTCTTATTGCAGTGGCTTCTCTTATTGCAGAGCATGGACTCTAGGTGCTCGGATTTCAGTAGTTATGGCATGTGGGCTCATTAGTTGTGGCTCATGGGCTCTGGAGCACTGGCTCAGTAGGTGTGGCACATGGGTTTAGTTGCTCCAAGGCATGTGGGATCCTCCCAGGCCAGGGATCGAACCCATATACCCTGCATTGTAAAGCGGATTCTTAACCACTAGATCAGCAGGGGAATGCCAAGCAAATCTACTAAAATGCTCTTCAAAGCCTTCTCTGTTATGGCAGGTGCACCCTTGTTTGCCTGGAAGACTTCCTCACCCCGGAAATCCTAGAGGGAAATCCCCACTCCTTTCCTTCCCCTCTTGCCTTCCTCCAGCCCAGCCACTTTCACATAACCTCCCCCAGGGAAGAGCTAAGTAGTTATGGCAGGCACCTGTCTTCTGCTCCTCTGACAGCCTTCTGTTTACTCTCAGAAGTCTAGATTTAAAGTAAAAAAATATTTGAAGATTAACTTTTTCTCTTTAACTCTCTGCTGTACCTAATTCTTCTAAGGCACTGTAGATGCCTTGGTTTACAAAGGGAATACTCAAGAGGTGCAGACAAGAAAAAGATGCACACAGGTCAATACAGAATGATCCTTCATTGCTACAGTAAATGGCCTGAGTCAGGGTCTGATTCCAGGTCTAAGTCCCAAGTACATATTATTCCTACTCTTCCTTGCTGCCAAGCATTGCAAGCTATCTAGGAAAAAGCAATTAACTTGATAATAAATTTTGCTCTTGCATTTCTAAGACAGGAAAGAAATAAAAGTCATTATTTCATCTTACCAGAACTGTACCCTGAAATATTAAGATATATAGTAGAGTAATCATAGCAACATCTTTATCCTGAGCGACGAGGCTGTCACCACAGGTCCCAATTTCATTACACATCTCCAACTCCTCACTTCATATTTTGGCCCAACTCAGATTTTAAAAATTGAACATCAGCCTTTCTTATAGATCTTTATCTCCCACTTCTGCCTTTTCAAAGGTTCTCTTGTACTTCTTACTTGTCTTGACTGTATTGAATCTCTTCTATCAGAGCACAATTTGTAAAGTTTTACCTTACCTGAAAATAAGAATTGAGCTGACCCAGTTAAAAACATGTATGATTCATGTCAATGTATGGCAAAAACCACCACAATTTGTAAAGTAATTAGCCTCCAATCAAAATAAATAAAATAATTTAAAAGAAAAAGAAAAAAAAACTTGTATGTATTAATAATTCCACTACAATTCTGAGTCCCTTTTCAAAATTGGCATCTCCTCAATATGTATGTTTTCTTAATCTGTGTTCTTTTAAAGTTTTAAAAGCATATACTATTGCATTGCCCTCTGTTCTTTCCTCTGAAACTTCTCTAAAATACATCTGTTATGATTTCCTGGGAACAATGATTTTCAAGCCCCACGTACACATTAGAATCTCTTGAGGTCTTTGAAAAATATTGTTGCTTGAGACCAATTAACTCAGAATCTTTGGGGTAGGATCAAGGTGTGAGTTTATTTTTAAACGTTGGAATTGAGAATTGCTACTTTCAGTCAAGTATTACTTTGAAAATGTCCCTTCTCTTTTCCTTGAAAATGACAGCAACAACAAAACAACCCTAGGGCATGGGCTTAGTGAGAGGATCCCTAGGAGGGTTTGGAGACCTGGTAACTGGAGGGTTCCCAAGAGACAAATTTGGAAGTCACCGAATTGGAAGACATAATTCAATCAAGGACACTGGATCAGTTACCAAGTACCATATTTATAGTCCTTGCATCAGCTAACTCTCCTCTGCCTGTAAGAAGTACCTCTTGCTCAAAATCAGTGTTCTAGATGATGGAAGGTCAATAACTCAGGTTTCTGTGATCTGCACAGAAGACTAAGGACAGGTGAGCAGAGTCAGGCTTGCCTTAATTGTCTTCTCACTCTGTAACCCATATGATCTCTAAATTTTCTAGAGTAAACATGTCCTTTACAGATTCATCAACAAAGGGCCCAGAATGTCTAGCTATAGCCCTGCCACAGGGGCTGCAAGCACAGAAGGAGCACTGTAGGAAAGCCTGTGGTTCCGAACTTGAGATTAGGCACCCGGTGACTTACTTGTAATATGTGTGTGTGTGTGTCTGTGTGTGTGATCAGTCATGTCCCACTCTCCGTGGCCTCATGGAATGTAGCCCACCAGTTTCCTCTGTCCATGGAATTTTCCAGGCAAGAATATTGGAGTGGGTTGCCAATTCCTACTCCAGGGGATCTTCCTGATCTAAGGATCAATATTGCTCTTTATTTTGAACACAGTAATCAATCTGGGCCTCAGGTTCCTCATCATCAAAAGGGTATAAGATCAAGCGCTGAGTGGACGGCGAGGTTGAGTGTCTGAGGCTCCCGGGGCGGCGCGAAGGCAGGGCGGTGATGCCGGAGGTGAACACGGACGAGCTGGACGAGAGGGAGGTGCAGCTCCTCGCGGAGATGTGCATCCTCATCGACGAGAACGACCGGAGGATCGGGGCGGAGACGAAGAAGAACTGCCACCTGAACGAGAACATCGAGAGAGGGTTGTTGCACCGAGCTATCAGTGTCTTCTTGTACAACACCGAGAACAAGCTGCTGCTGCAGCAGAGGTCAGACGCTAAGATTACCTTCCCAGGGTGTTTTACTAATACTTGCTGTAGTCACCCATTAAGCAACCCGAGTGAGCTGGAAGAAAAGGATGCTATTGGAGTAAGAAGAGCAGCACAGAGGCGGTTCAAGGCCGAACTCGGAATTCCCATGGAAGAGGTTCCTCCAGAGGAAATTAATTATCTAACACGAATTCACTACAAGGCTCAATCTGATGGTATCTGGGGAGAACATGAAATTGATTACATTTTGTTTGTGAAGAAGAACGGGACCTTGAATCCAGACCCCAATGAGATCAAAAGCTATTGGTACGTAACAAAGGAAGAATTAGAAGAACTTCTAGGAAAGGCGGCCCGTGGTGAAATTAAGATAACTCCATGGTTTCAAATTATTGCAGATACTTTTCTCTTTAAGTGGTGGGATAACTTAAATCTTTTGAATCTGTTTGTTGACCATGAGAAAATACACAGAATGTAAAAGTGGAGATGAATGGTTACTAAAGTACTGAAGAATTTCTCTAGTTAGTAAACTTAAAATGAACTTTTAAAAAATCTAGTTCCCTAATGGAACTCTCCTTGGAAATATTGATACTTTACAACCAAAATTTGTATGGAAAAGAATTCCTGATTTTATGTCATACACCCCATATATATGTACTGCAATTTTAAAAAAAAATTGAGAGATTATTATACAAAGAGAGCAAAATAAACTTAACCTGTCTAAACAAATGGTTATGACACATTTAAAAAAAAAAAAAAAGATCAAGCGCCATACACACCTCCAAGGATTCCATAAAGTGAGATAGTCATAGAGCTAAGTGCTTGAAAGATTACAATATACCATTCAAACAAAAATGATTTTGATCACTGTGATTATTTATAAATGATGAATTTAGTCCATGTTCTATGTGGGGACCAACTACTTTGGTAGAATGAAGTTTAGGAAGTAAAAACAAAGGGGAAAACAGTCTCACTGAAGTACATTTAATGATACGGACACAGTGAAAATGAAAGAATTTTTAAAAGAGAAGAAAGACATCCTGGGTATTTGTAATGACAAATGACAAATGTAATGACAAAATGAAAGTTTGAGGAGAAGGAGGGGAAAAGCGGTTTTTGTAAAAAAATTTTTTTTGCTTCTTCTGTAATGTGTACCTTCTGCCAAAACATACTTGCTCTCCCTTTAGCAACCCAAGCATTGTTTAGGGTAGAAGTGACTAACCTTTAAGTTGAATTGCCGTAACTCCAAAAGCTTTCTAAGCTAAAATAAAAATTCAATGTTTATCCTTATTACATTCTCCAGGGAAACTTCAGCTCCTCAGTATAGCCCCTGGGACATACTGCTGAAAGACTATTTGGCTGCTCTAGAGGGAAAGATCTCAAACTTCCCCTGAGATGCCACTCCAACTGCTCATTTCAGATACTTATAGGCAGAATGTTTTCACTCTTAAAATAATTTTTCTGAGACATGTTTTCCAAAGAGATTGCTAATATTAAAATTCTATATCATAGATTACTCACTAATAAAGAGGTAAACCTCATAACAAACCAGGAAGACTGTAAAATGTTTTATGAATACCTAAGGCTGCTGTCACAAACAAGAAAATGGTAATACGCAAGGGACAATGTGTTCCAAAGCCATCAGGAAGAATTGTGTTCCATTTAAGTTCTGCCATGGTTACTCCTCTTTTCTTTTTTCCCTTAACATTTGTGAAATTAGTCAATGCTATATTATTTTACTTTTACACTTACCTTTGCAAGTGATTATTTAAAAACCCATGAAAACTTTTCCTCCTTAAAGGCAAAATTGCACATTATTCAGTATGCATTTAGCATTTGATAAACACTTATAAATTACATACTAACATGAATCACATGATAATTACCGTTTTCACAAGTCAAGCGTAATTTTATATTAGCAATCTCATATGCCTAACTACATACAGACTAACTCATATCAATCACTTTTTCAAATATCAGGTTGTTTGTATTTCATTTGTAAATATCTTAAAAAAAGGTTTTCCTATCTATGTCAGAAAAGGTTAGCTAAGTGTTTTTCTGTTTCATGTAGTCTTTTGCACCTTATGTATGTACTTCTTGTACTTTATGGCAATTAAATGCGGATACTTCATGTTATGGTGGTTTCAAGTCTTTAAAAATATTTTTTCTTTATAAGTCTTAGCATTTTTTGTTTGGAGGCTTTGGCGTTTTATTTTGGAGACAATATCCAGCTGCTGAAGACATTTGAGCTTGAGATTGAAGTAAAAAAATTCATGTTTTATGACAAATAATATGGCAATGACAGAATCAATGGGGAAGAGATGGTATGTAGATAGAGTAGATGGAAAGTGAAAGTCACTCAGTCTGGTCTGACTCTTTGTTAATCCATGGACTATATAGTCCATGGAATTCTCCAGGCCAGAATACTGGAGTGGGTAGCCTTTCCCTTCTCCAGGGGATCTTCCCAGCACAGGGATTGAACCCAGGTCTCCTGCATTGCAGACGGATTCTTTACCAGCTGAGCCACAAGAGAAGCCCCAGGTTAGACAGAAAACTACTATAATTGTTCTATGTTCCTAAGCCCAGAAATGTTTTAAATTTAATTTTTATCTTATATTAAAGTATAATTGTTTTACAATCTTGTGTTAGTTTCAGCTGTCTAGCAAAGTGGTTCAGTAACACATATCATATATCCATTCTTTTTCAGATTCTTTTCCTATATAGGTTATTGCAGAATATTAAGTAGAGTTCCCTGTGCTATACAGTAGGTCCTTGTTGCTTATCTATTTTATATATGTAGTATATATACGTTAATCACAAGCTGCTAATTTATCCCTCCCTGCCACCTTTCCCCTTTCCTAATCGTAAGTTTGTTTTCAAAATCTGTGAATCTGTTTCTGTTTTCTAAATAAGTTCATTGGTATCATTTTTTTTAGATTCCACATATAAGTGATTCCATATGATATTTGTTTCTCTGTCTGACTTACTTCACTTGGTATGGTATCTCTAGGTCCATTCCTGTTGCTGCAAATGACATTATTTCATTCTTTTTTATGTCTGAGTAATATTCCATTGTATACATGTACTACATCTTCTTTATCCACTCCTCTGTCAATGGACATTTAGGCTGCTTCCATGTCTTAGCTATTGAAAATAGTGCTGCAGTGAACACTGGGGTGAAGTCTTAATATTTTTGTTGTTGTGCAGTCACTAAGTCCTGTTCGATTCTGTGACCCCATGGACTACAGCACGCCAGACTCTTCTGCCCTCCGCTATCTCCCTGAGCTTGCTCCAATTCATGTCCATTGAATCAGTGATGCTATCTAACCATCTCATCCTCTGCCACCTCCTTCTCCTTTTGCCTTCAATCTTTCTCAGCATCAGGTCTTATTTTTTATTTTAATTATATTCCTTTGATATCTTGTAAATAGTTATATTGAACCAGAATGTTTCAGCTTTAATTTTTCTTGCATTCAATATGTTATCTATATATATAACTCACAAGTGAGTTAACAGCATCTTATTTCTTTAACACCATTTTCAAATTGTGTTTATTCAAACTTGAAAAGACAAATCGCTAAATTTCTACTCAACAGATACTTAGGCAAGTTTTTCCTTACCATTTCATTTGGTCAGTCCTACTTTTCATTTGTCCTTCTGCAAAATTAAAAAAAAAATGTTTAAAAATTTATTTCACAGTAAGAAATATGGGTTTCCCTGTAAGTCACTACTAGAAATCACAAATGTTAATAATATCTAACAAAGACATATTTAAGGTGATGGCCCATCTTTCAAAACTGATTGAATTCAATTTTCATGACTTTTGAATACCCACAGAATAAGAAATATCCACAGAATACCCACAGATAAGAAATAGCAAAATGTTATAAAGACTGCATACTCAAACTGTCAGTGCCTTTTCCATTCTATTTTCTAGCATATAGTTCACATTTCAGGATCATTTGTCACTAAATTTCCTGCCAGCTTCCAAAATGCTGGTTCCCAGAGAACATGTACTTCCCAGAGAATAATCACAGTTGTTTCCCTTTGCATTTAATAAGATCCTTTATCAATATAATGAGTCCTCTCTTCCCCATCCCAATTTTCTACCCCTTAATCTTAGTTTATGCACACTTAGAGATTGTTTTACTTATTCTCTAGACCCTTCTCTTGGGCAAATGCTTTTTCCCTTACCTAGAAGTTTTATGTTGACTTCTTCTAGTAGTTATGTTAATGCTTTCATGTGCAAATTCTGCATTGTCTTAGTTTCAATTTCAGGAGCCCCTTAAAGATGTTCATTTACAAATCTAACCAACCGTTTCTTTCTTACATAGCAGAATCACTGGATATTTCTTTGTATCTATTTATTTTCAGATTGGTCTTTCTCCATGGGGAAGGAGGAGAGTAAATGTGAAAGTGGCTGGAGTAAGGAAGAGAGGGATGGAGGATTGGGAAGGGGAGGCAGAAAGGAAGGAAGGAGAGGAGAGCAGAACAAAACTGGTGAATTCATTGCTTCCTCTGAGTCTATTGCTTACCAGAGGGACCCCCTGTCCAAAAGTTCTTAAGACTAAGGGAAGGAAAGACATTGGGGGAAGCATTTGGAAAATGGTGACTGCCATGTCAGTGTTGGTCTAACAAAGAGTTACATAAAGAAGGTAATTATAAAAAGACCAGATGTTATATATGCTCAGTTCTTCACATTTTTAGAGGGTTTCTCTCCCTCTCTCACCCAAGGCCCAGCTCTGACTCAGGCAAATATCCTGGTTCATATCTGATCAACTGTTAGCATTTGTCTCTAATGTTTTCATTTTCTCTCTCCTTTATATTGAAACTCAAAACCCAACTCTAAAACAGCCTTACACTGAATTTTCCTAGTCATTAATCCATGTCTTCACAGCATAATTTTGAATAACAACCACATAAATTCACATTATTTTTCTCTTGGATTGTTAAAATAAAGCTGGTCATCAATGGATATAGCTATTTTCAGAAGCTATAACAGGAAAATTACACTGGAGTTGGTTCTGTAGAGGGGAAAGAGTAAAATCTGACTGGGGCTGAAGAACTGAAAATCAGCTTGGACTGAAAAATGAAAAAGAAGTCCTGCCCTTAAGCAGGTTGAGAGCAGCAGACACAGATAAAACCAGGGGTTCCCAGGAAACATTGTTTCTTCCAAGGTCACGCAGCTACAAAATATCATCATGACCCTTCTTTGTGTGACCACTGCTTTGTCACTTATAATGCCTTCAGCCCTGCTTTACTATCCTCGCCCATCTATTAGGATTCTTTACCACTGAGTCACCAGGGAAGCTCCCATCTATTACTGGGGATACTCAATTACTGTGCCACCCTTGCCTCATGCTAAGTAGCTTCAGTCCTCCTACCCTTCGGGACCCTACAGGCTGTAACTCGCCAAGGTCCTCTGTCTATGGGGATTCTCCAGGCAAGAATACTGGAGTGGATTGCCAGTTCCCTCCTCCAGGGGACCTTCCCCACCCAGGGATTGAACCTGCATGTTTTACATCTCCTGCATTGGCAGGGGGGTTCTTTACCACTAGCGCCACCTGGGTTTCTCCTAATCCTGCTGCAGAAAGAGCATCCAACCCAGAACAGGTCTCCTTTTTCCTGGAGAGCTTTCTCAGAATTCATCAGCAGGAACTGAAACCTCACCATAAATAGTACACTCCTTCCCTCTGTGGGGGCTTCCCAGGTGGCACTAGTGGTAAAGAATCCCCTGCCAATGCAGGAAATCTAAGTGATGCGGGTTTGATCCCTGGGTGGGGAAAATCCCTTGGAAGAGAGCATGGAAATCCATGCCAGTATTCTTGCTTGGAGAATCCCATGGACAGAGGAGCCTGGTGGGCTATGGTCAATAGGGTTACAAAGAGTTGGACACGACTAAAGTGACTTAGCATGCTTGCATGGCCCCCTGTGGAGGCCTCTGCACTATGCTCCAATGCTTGCAAGCCAATAAATACCATTTTGTCAAACTACAGATTTGAGAGTGGTAGCCTGGGTGGTTGAGCTTTAACAAATCTCAAGTAGAAGTTGGAGAGTTTAACTGATTTCCCTGGATAGTTGGAGTTTCAAAATAAGATTTCCCAAATGCCAGAAGTTGTTTGGGTGGTATATAAATTATAAGAAAAAAATGTCTTTGAAAAAATCCTTTGAGACATAATGAAATAGTATCTGAGTGAGGATTCATGATTTCATCTAAAGCTGACAACTTTCAATAATAAAAATTCTTACAATGATGAAGACATAACTTTTCTGAAAGACATGACAGTTTGCCTAAGAAGGAATAAATTTCCATCAAGTGTTTAATTTTTAACAAGTCCAGTGAACTCTGGGATTTCTCTTCTCTATCAAACCCTGGATCTCCTTGGCAAGTACCCAGTATAAATATTTACTTGCCTTCACTCTTCAAACAGGTACTGTAGGGTATGTACACCAGTAGTATTTGATTCAGAAGACTACTATGGGTAAGGCCTATGTCTGAAACACCTTCTTCAGTTTTATGCATTGCAGCTTCGGAATACATTTTATATCTGATGAGAAATATCTTTTCCCACCATCCTCATCCTTTTTTCAGAATAGTCTAAATTGTTTAGACTTTTTATTCTACCAAATATATTTTGTTAAAATGTTGTTCTATTCCAAAAAAAAAACTGATATTAAATGTTCCCCATTGTAACTTTATGTAAAATAGCATCAAACTTCTAAATTGATTCTGAAGCAATTGAATTTATAGACTCAGGACCCAGTATGCTTCTTTTTCAAGTACTGTTTCTCAGTAAAATTTCTTTTACAGATGTGTACCTAATGTTTTTACTATTTTAAATGTAAGATTTATTATTTTTCTTTATTTAAATTTTTTTCATTAACAGAAACTGCCTTTAAAACTCGAACATGCTATTAACTGTGGTACCTCACAGATGATCAATGTATCAATCAAATTGCCCAACTCATTATTTTTCTTTAATATAAATACTACTCATGACAGGAAAATTTAGAAAGCACAATATATATGTATATATATATACATATATATATATACACACCATATACACACCCTATATATATATATATTTTTTTATACATGTCTATATATATCTATAGCTATATATATCATATATCTATTTATATATAGATATAAGGGCTTCCCAGATAGCTCAGTTGATAAAGAATCCACCTGCAATGCAGGAGACCCCGGTTCTATTCTTGGGTCTGGAAGATCCACTGGAGAAGGTACAGGCTACCCACTCCAGTATTCCTGGGCTTCCCTTGTGACTCAATGGGTAAAGAATCCGTTATCAATGCAGGAGACCTGGGTTCAATCCCTGGGTTGAGAAGATCCCCTGGAGAAGGGAAAGGCTACCCACTCCATTATTCTGGGCTGGAGAATTCCATGGACTGTATAGTCAATGGGGTCGCAAAAATTGGACACGACTGAGCGACTTTCACTTTCTTTTCTCATACCATCATACTCCTATTAGGAGTATTAGGAAAATTTAGAAAGTGAAAATATACATATACATATATATATATTTCATACTCCTAACAGACCATAGTATCATCTTATCTAAAAACATTAACAATTATATCTAATCTTGTTTAAAAAAGTTCTACTTCTATTCTTGTTCCATGTTGTAGTACACAGAACAATGACCTCCCAAGGATTTTCATGTCCTAGTCTCTGGAACCTGTGAATATGCAAAAAGAAGCTAAGATTGCAAATGGAATTAAAGTTGCTAATCAGCTGGCCTTTAAATAGGGAAATTGTCTTGATGGTCCCAGTCTAATCACATAAGTCCTTAAAAGCAGAGACTCTTTCTCAGCTTCAGTCTGAGAAGGATGTGAAGACAGAAGAAGGTCAGAGAAGTGAGACTTGAGAAGGGCTGGCCACTGCTGGCTTTGAGCCAAGGAATAAGAGTGACTTCTAAAAGCTGGGAAAGTCTTCTCCCACAGGGCCTCCAGAAAGCCATGCAGCCCTGCCAATACCTTGATTTTTCTCTCAGTAAGATTCTTGTCAGAATTCTTATCTATGTAACTGTAGAATAATAAATTTATGTGTTTTGTGCCATCAAGTTTGTGATAATTTGTTAAAGCAACAGTCAAGATTAATACATGTCTTTACACTGATCTGAACAGTATTAAATAATAATGTCAAATTTGGAGTGGAGAAAGAGACATTTAGGTCCAGAAAACAAATGAGGCTGCCCTCCCTCAGCAATAAATGATACAAAAATTCCCTTCTACTTCATAAAATTTAATTAAATTTCTAATCTAATTTTATTGATCTGATTTCAATGCCTCATATTTCATTTTTCTGGTTTCCTTTGTTTATTTCTATTTGTTACTTTCTTGACATACCATTTGCAAAGGATTATACAAGATTTCTCTACATCCATTTTTTTCAGGAAATTTGAGGTGGCATCTCAAATAAGAAATGGGTTCGAATATTTGAAATTCATAATCCCCTTTAAAGTATTGACCCCTTTTGGTACTTTTGCCATCATATCTCTTTATACTGGATATGACAAGACTCAGGTCTTATGTCTATATTCTTATTCATCTTTTGACTTTTACCACATTTAAGTTCCATTTCTAAAGATAGACTCAATATACATAGCTACCAACCTTGCCCATTCTCCTCCATTTCTCTCTACAGATCCGGTGGTCATGAATAAGGTGAATATCAGTCATTATCTTCCCAGTAGCCCTTTCTCTCCCTTTTTAATAACACAGTGCTCTCAGACTAAATCATGGTGGCCCACCCCTTCCTAGCTATTAATAACAGGTAGTACATAAACCAAGATTCCTTTTCTCCTGGGAATCTAAATCTTGAATAGAATGCTGTGGTAGTCTTTTTCAAAATTTTTTAATTATTTTTATTTTTTAAATTAATTTTTATTGGAGTATAGTTGCTTTACAATGTTGTGTTAGACAGTGTTTTTGAAGTTGACTTGTGGGCTCTCAAAAGAAACTGTCTCTGAATTTCTGACTCAGATGCTCAAAGCTGCCACAGTTCTATTTTTCTTTTTTCCTGAGGCCTGGTTATCCTGGTTTCCCTCTACTGTGTGATCTATGCAACATCTTCCATTTACATACACTTACTGACTTAATTTAGCCATAGTCATTTCCTAATTAGCCTCAGACTGATGCACAGAAGATAGTGATCGAAATGATATATAATATTCTCACCTTTCTGTGGATTAGTGCAAAAGTGCTTCTTTGGGTACTATCTTAGTTAAGAATCTTTTAGTTCTACTGTCAGATTGACGATAACAAGAAGAAAGAAAATATGTTAAGTATGAAATATAAGAATAAGAACACACTCTAGTGGGATCTCCCCAATGACTCCATTGTTACTAAACGTGCCTTCCAAGTAACTCTTGTTTTTCCCCAAATGAGAGGCTGCACAACGGATGTTGGAGTGAGATTAATAGAGTGGTACACTTTCGTTTCATATTTTCCAGTAAGGATGTCAGCAAACCTCTTTCCCAAGTAAATACTCAGTTCAGTTCAGTCGCTCAGTCATGTCCGACTCTCTGCGACCCCCATGAATTGCAGCACGCCAGGCCTCCCTGTCCATCACCAACTCCCGGAGTTTACCCAAACCCATGTCCATTGAGTCGGTAATGCCGTCCAACCATCTCATCCTCTGTCGTCCCTTTCTCCTGCCCCTAATCCTTCCCAGCATTAGGGTCTTTTCCAATGACTCAACTCTTCACATGAGGTGGCCATGTAATCTCAAATTAAGTAAAAATTCTAGCAGCCATGGGTCTATGTCAACTTGTTGCAGAGAAGGACCAATCCTGATTCCATGTTGAAAACTGTTTCTTTGACTTGCTTTTGTTGCTGTTGTTATTAGAATCAAACATAATGGCCTGCCTCAAAGGACCCCGCCCCTCTGTCTGACTGTTAAATTTAAGTGCTTTGTTCACCTCATAGAGATAATCTGACACTGCCCACATGTGTTTCTGTTCTTGTTCAGTGGTTCAGTCCTGTCTGACTCTGCGATCCCAGGACTGCAGCATGCCAGGCTTCCCTATTCTTCACCATCTCCCAGAGCTTGTTCAAACTCTTGTTCATTGAGTCAGTGATGCCAACCAATCATCTCATCCTCTGTCATCCCCTTCTCCTCCTGCCTTCAATCTTTCCCAGCATTAGGATCTTTTCAAATGAGTCAGTTCTTTGCACCAGGTGGCCAAAGTATTGGAGCTTCAGCTTCAGCATCAGTCCTTCCAATGAATATTCAGGACTAATATTCATCCTAAATATCCTTTAGGATGGACTGGTTGGATCTCCCTGCAGTCCAAGGGACTCTCAAGGGTCTTCTCCAACACCACAGTTCAAAAGCATCAATTCTTCAGCACTCAGCCAACTCTCACATCCATACATGACTACTGGAAAAATCATAGCTTTGACTATACAGCCCTTTGTTTGCAAAGTAATGTCTCTGCTTTTCAATATGCTGTCTAGGTTTGTCATAGCTTTTCTTCCAAGGAGCAGCATCTTTTAATTTCATGGCTGCAGTCACCATCTGCCCACCTGTGAATGGCAACAACAACAACAAAAAAAGAGATTAACACCCTCCTCTCCAAAGGCTGGCCCTTCCAGGAGCTATTTTGCAAGACTGAAGACCCTTTTTACTTTACTTCCTCACTGCCACTCCCTCTCTATTCTGCCTTTTGACTTTAGTTCCTCATTGCCTCTCTGCCTCTGGCTCTATAAAAGGACCTGGCATCCAGGCCATGCCGCTGCTGCTGCTGTTGCTAAGTCACTTCAGTCGTGTCAGACTCTGTGCGACCCCATAGACGGCAGCGCACCAGGCTCCCCCGTCCCTGGGATTCTCCAGGCAAGAACACTGGAGTGGGTTGCCATTTCCTTCTCCAGGGCATGGAAGTGAAACGTGAAAGTGAAGTCGCTCAGTCATGTCAACTCTTAGCGACCCCATGGACTGTAGCCTACCAGGCCCCTCCATCCATGGGATTTTCCAGGCAAGAGTACTGGAGTGGGCTGCCATTGCCTTCTCCGCCAGACCATGACAAGATGGTTACTTTGAGACATTCATCTACCAACTTCTTGGTCAGCCAACTCTCTGAATAAAGTCATATTCTTTGCCTTAACACACCGTCTCTCGGATTTACTGGACTGTCATGAGGTGAGCAGAGTCAGGTTGGACTTGGTGACAAACTCATTCCAGCCCTCAGCTGCTGAATACACGCACGTGTGTGTTAGTCACTTGGTCATGTCCGATTCTTTGCAACCCCCCAGACTGTAGCCCGTCAGGCTCTTCTGTCCATGAAATTCCCCATGCAAGAATACTAGAGCGGGTCGCCATTCCCTTCTCTAGGGAATCTTCCCAACCCAGGGATCAAAGCTGGGTTTCCCACATTGAAGTCAGATTCTTTACCATCTGAGCCACCAGGGAAGCCTGAATGGCGACATATAAATGAGGAAAGCTTCTGTGTAATGTGGCTTAATGGTCTACATGGAAACAAGGGCAAGACATTCCAATGACAAGGAAATGACTGATAAGAAGGACAATTCTTGAGGAAAAGCAGAATGGCAGATTGGCACCAAATATGTTAAGTAATAGGCCCTATAAAATAAGATTTAATAGTAGATCTGTTAATTTGAATTCTTTTGGCTAGAAGAACTTTTCTCTAAACAATTAGGGCATCCACTATCTTTCCCCTCCTCCCAAATGAACATTTATAAAACTGAGTTGCCCCTATCCCTTTTACTGGAATTAATCTATGGGAGAAAAGTTTCGGAGCCCAGACATCAATGCATATAAAATTTCATTTACTCTGAAGAGACAATAAAAGAATTTTTTGAAAAGTTACTCAGGCATCTCTGAGAATCTAAAGAAAAGTTGGAATACTTAACCACAAGAATATCTCAGAGAAACTGAGAAGCAATAGTTCATGTTTTGTTGTTTAGTCGCTAATTCATGGCTGATTCTTTTGCATCCCCATGGACTGTAGTCCACCAGGATCCTCAGTCCATGGGATTTCCCAGGCAAGAATACTGGAGTGGGTTGCCATTTCCTTCTCCAGGGGATCTTCCCAACCCAGGAATCGAACCCATGTCTCCTGCATTGGCAGGCAGATTCTTTATCACTGAGCCACAAGGAAAGCTCGAGAATTCATGTATTTTCCTTCTGTAGTTCTACCAGGAATGTAACTTTCTTCTCAAAGTTAGGGAGTTGTGAGATCTCCCTGTGTGAGAAACGAATGTGAAAAAGCATTAGGACAAGAATCAACAGTAATATATTGGCAGCCAGAATGACATGTCCTAACACAGGACTCTCACACCTGTAACATTGTCTAATTTCTATGCAGGGCTTCTTTGTGTTTTTTCTTTTCCCATCTAACCTCTCATACTCTGCTTTTCAGTCTCTCTGCCTCTTGTTTTTTTCTGTTTCTTAGGTCATTCAGTTGCATTTTGTCATTTTGAAAATTGATTACTTTTAATATCTTTTGATTAATTTTTCTATTAAAACTTTTGTCATATTTAACATATTTAATTATTCTCCAAAATTTTTTAAAGTTAGAAATGATCAGTGGTTTCTTTTCCAATGTTATCTTTCTTTTATATATATGATACATGAAGTATGAAAGCAAGCCACAAAAGCTAGAGTGAGAACATCTTATTTTTATAGAAATAATGTGTATTTTACAAATTTATACACCAAGTCTATATCTAACTTACCAACTTGTAAATAAATAAATAAAATAAAGGAAAGTGGAAAAGAATAAGTCAAATGATACCACATGGGAAACAAGCAACCAACCAAATCCAAAATGTGGGAAATTCTTCACAACAATGGACCTAATTTCTTCAGCAATAAAAGTCATGAAAATCAGTGGGAAAAGAAGCAATTACAGACTTAAAACTTTGGTTTGTCACAACATCCTTGTCAGTATCCTCATTTGCAAACAAACAAAAGAACAACAATAAAAAAAACTTAAAATATGTTTTTGAGAAAATCAGGAAAACTGTATTAAGGAGTAATTAAACTTTATTATGTGTGATAATGGCATTGTGGCTATATTTTTTTAAAGTCTGTTAGAGATGCACACTGAAGTACTTTCTGGTGAAGTGTTATGACAGGTGAAATTTGATTTAAAATATTCCAGTACCACTTGTCAAACTGTGTGTGTTGGTGTGGGGTGGGGAAATAGATAACAAGGTTGACAGAATGTTGATAATTATTAGACAAGGGGTTTCATCATGCTCACTCTCTACTTTTATAAATTTTTGAAAACTTCCATAGTATAGGTGATGAGTTGATGGGTGACTTCCTTTCTGTGTTTGCTAGGTTTTTACTATGATATATAAGTATTAATTGTACAAGAATAAAATTTTTAAATATTTTAAAGATATGTCCTATATTGTAAATGTATTCCCATTTCTAATGGAATTTGTTCATCTTCTATGTGCTACTGCCAGCTTTTCAAGTTTTGAGAAATAAATTATGACATTATCGGGAATGGTTCCATCTTCCATTACAAGAAGGTTTTGAAGTTCAATTGGGATCACATTTCTGCAAATACAGTGTCGCCATAACAGTATTATTCAGATGCATTGTTATCTGTTATTGACTTGTTTCTTTCTTTTCTTTTCTTTTTCTCTTTTCATATTACAATCCAAACTGTTAGCTGCTGCTAAGTCGCTTCAGTCGTGTGCGACTCTGTGTGACCCCATAGACAGCAGCCCACCAGGCTCCCCCGTCCCTGGGATTCTCCAGGCAAGAACACTGGAGCGGGTTGCCGTTTCCTTCTCCAATGCATGAAAGTGAAAAGTGAAAGTGAAGTCGCTCAGTCGTGTCCGACTCTCAGCGACCCCATGGACTGCAGCCCACCAGGCTCCTCCATCCATGGGATTTTCCAGGCAAGAGTACTAGAGTGGGGTGCCATTGCCTTCTCTGAAACAGTTATCACATATGCATAAATATTGTACATAGACTTTCATCTTATCTTCTATTGTATTGATTGCTATTATTTAGCTTCAGAAATTGTTTTTCTTTATTCTATTCTCTTGTCCCTGAGATGCAGCTAAAATCTCCTTTGAATAACTTCTAGATGCAGGAAAATTATCCTCAGATAACTTTTCATATTTCCCTGAAGAGTATCCCTATTAAAAATGCTCATGTTCTCCTCTCAAAAGAAAGTGCCACATTCTCAAGAGGGAATTGTAAAGTATCTAGGTGCATGGAAAACACTGAATAATAATAATAACAACAACAATTTGCTTTCCCCTCCATACCCTTCAATTTATCTTTCTGCTTCTTCCATTTGTCTCCAGGCCTATTGTTATTGCCCTGCCCTGGTCCTCCTGGTTCTTCCAGGCATTACGGTCCGTTTCATTGGGTCTGTTAACCTTATTTCTTTGAGCCTTTTCCTTTATTGATTTATCCGTATATGCTTTTCCCCTTTCTACATTTCTACTGCTGGACTTAGATAAAACTTCTTTCCCAAAATAGAAGGAATCATTTGGACAGAATAGCCAATTTATTTCTTTAATTTTCAGTTTTATTTTTTGGTTTGAACCTGGCCTGTTTCCCTCTATTTTTGTTATGACCAGTTACTCAGAATCCACAGGACCTACAAGGGACCCTTCGGGGTTGTATAGCCAGCTCCTTCATTCGAATGACGAGAAGCTGGAAGCCCATGTTGCCTGATTCAATACTGGAACTCCTTCCATGATGCCTCAATTCATCAGACATTTTAATGGTCATAGTTTATATTTGCATAATATTGGGCTGTCCAAAAAGTTCTTTCAGGTTTTTCATATCTTACAGAAAAACCCAAATGAACTTTGAACCCTATTGCCTTTGTAGTGGCTTTCACATCTATCTTCTCACTTGAATATAGTTTAATAGCCACTCCTGACCACTAACTTCTAATCGTATTAGCCATAGCCTTGGAATATTTCTGTCCTGTGACTGCACCTCCTTACTCTAGGCCCCCAGATAACAGCACAGAATGCCACATTGTGTTGTCTAAATGCTTTTCACACTCTGGAGAACACATTTTGTTATATGCTCCATTATCATGGTAACATTTGCATTCAGTTCTATGTGGAAGCATTAAAATGAGCATAATATATATCCTTTTAAAGTATTGTCTTAATAAACATCACTTGGGTGGAGAGGAAGTAGATGAGTAAAGAAAGGGTATACTTCCTCCCAAACAAATCAGCCAAGAACCTCCTACAAAGAGCTATGACCACAATCTGGATAAAGGAGGTTCACTTCAACAACAAAAGTGTAAGAGCCCAGATATTCCTAGATAGAACCTCATTACTTTCTGTGGAACTTCAGTGTTTTCTAAACCTTTTCACACTTTGTCTCTTCTTCTTCTCTGGGGTGTCCCATCCTAATCTATACGTAATTCTTTTCCTATAAATTAGTTATGTCCTTTTCTTCCAAAAATGTAGCACTTTTTGCTTTGTTGTTGTTTTTTTTCTCAGCCTGAGTCAAAAGGAACGGGAGAAAATTAAAACTTCAGATCTGTTCCTCAAGCCTGCAGAATCAATAGAAGCACAGTGGTGTTTTTCACCTGGATATTTTTAGCACCTTGCATGGCTCCTGCCACCTGCAGGTGCTCAGGGTGTAGATCAATGAAGAAATGAAAGACCTCAGTGGGATTTCCATGGCATGCCCACCCTTCACAGGTTCCCACGCAACCCACCTTCCTCTAGAATATGCTGTTTTACTCGTTTAGTAATTTACTCATTGGTTTGAGACACATTTATCACTTAGACCATGTGGCCGTTGTCCCACCAAGTATTGATTCTTAATACAGCCCTGGAAGGAAAGCAGGGAACTTTTCAAAAAAGTGCTTAAGAAAGAGAGAAATTAAGCCCTTTGTTTAAAAGCACACAGCAAGTTTGTGACAAGTCGTGAACTATACAGAACTCAAGTCTCTGGCTGAGAATTCAGTGTTCTTTATACGACACTGATTCTCAGAAATAATAAAAATTCCCATAGCGCAATCCAACTAATAAGGTAATAGATGTATGAAAGGGATCCATCACCCAGAAAGCATCTGACCACACGTCATCCTGGTCCCTGCGATGTGTTTTGTTTATATACTTTAGTTGGGTAGCAGGCACATAGCACAACAACTGTCAGAATGAATTGAGGCCACTGTTTCATGTGGCTGAATGTGTTGAGTCATTTCCCTTAGTTCACACTTCCACCTCATTCAGTCTTCTAAGTTATTATCACGGTTTTAATCTCACCTTTATTTTGACAGTTGGGATATTTTTTAGACATTATCCAAATAAAGTATTGATTCTCACTTATAAGCCTCTAATCCTTCCCCAATGGAATTGGCTATTTGTTTGATACAATAGCTGAACCAGTAGGAGCAAAAGCACTTTTACGAAAACATTAAAAAGTTGTTTACAAAAACAACAGTAAATTTACAGAAAATAAAAACTGAAACTTGAGATGATTGCCAACAGCTTTCTCTAATATGTACTCAGCTCTTTCTCCCTCAACCCACCGTGATGTAAATTAAAAGCTATTTGAAAAAAGATATTACCATTCAGGTGAGAAAAAACAGCCAAATCACTGAATTAGTTAAAAGACTTGATTTCTGATTTCTGACTCTTCTCATATTCTTTTGTAATATAGACGTTGTTTCTTTGGGCCTCTATAACATTCTACTTAACTAATCCCCAAGTAAGGAAACTCTAACTTCTCTATTATGTATTATTCTACTATTTTAATCATTTATTTGATAAAAACTCAGCTTCCTTTATATTCAAGTATTATTAGCAGTCTAAAAATGACATTTCTCAATCAACAGGATGAATCAATTTGGGGAATAGAGAATCAGGTAATCACCATTAGGGAAATTAGAAAAGAGAAAGAGTCTACGCAGTTGCAGGGAACACAGTTAAAGCTGCAGCATGAAAATATTGGAGACGCTTGTTGGAAGGGCAAGACCTAACACATTTACCCTTTACACTTGTAAAGTATTTTGCTTCTTGCCTCTGCTTGAATGCCTTTTGTCATTTATTATGACTGGATTTATTGTTCCAGTAGGGTTGTACCTAGAGTTTTGACCACAGTCAGAACAAACAAATCACTGGATTGAGTTGAAGCCATAGATTAATGACATAGTAGGGATTCAGGCACAGATTTGCTCTATCGCCATCGCGGATTTCTCTTACCATCAATCCATCCCACTGGTGCTCTGTGAAGGTCATCAGAGGTCAGTATAATTTCAGTAAGGTTTTAACTGAAAATGGCCTTATCGTTTGGTAACATTCAGCTATGTTTGTAACTGAAAAGCCACTCCCCTTGTTGAATGGTTAGCTTATACATGAGTCACCCAGTTAGTGTCACTTTTCCCAACAATACTCATGCTCTGATGCATTAAACATTGCTTTCCAGAAGCCTAGCTCCCCCCAGCAGTGATGATTCAAAGAATCTAAACTATTTTCCTGTTTTTGTCAAAGCCATTGCATTTCTTGTCATACATTTTTGCTTACATTGTTTCTACCTGGAATGTCCATTGGTATCTGCTTCATTTTCCATTTCATCACTCTATCATCCACATTCTATGTAAATTATCTATTATCAGAACTGATCTTATCTGACTCTCCATCAAACTATTTTGCCTGAACTCACCCTGAAACAATATTTTTCTCTGCTAAATTACCACTTGTAATACATTAGTACAAGTCTTCTCTAACTGTCATGAAGTGGAGTAGATGAGGTGAAGATGGAACTTAAAATCTGTTCTTTTAAGGCAGGCTCTGGGAGAATAGGCTTGGCTGGAGGTGATGTATATCTAGATGATGTTTTCAGAATTTGAAGATGGTAACAACCAAATACCAGTGCAAACCCAGGCAAGCTATCAGTATAGGGGCCTACAATTAAGTATTTCAAAGAATGGATAAATCAACTTGAGGAACTGGTAAGTAAATAGAAGGTGGACAGGCAGGGGTATGGTGAGGAAAATGGCTAAGAAATAGCAAGACTGAAGCATGGCCTAAACTGTTAAGAAATTAAGCCTGTCACTGAGTCACTGAATCAATTACAGGGCATAAGACCGGATAAGAACACAGATTAGGTCAGGGTTAGCAGCAAGGGTGAAATAATATTGAGTTCTGAAATAATGAGCTAGAAATATTTAAATCCTCCTTGCCAAAGGTAAATATAAAGGACATTTACTGGCTCTGAGTGAATTTCAGGTCTTTTGTTAAGAAGGCTAGAAAAAAAATATTCTCTTCCACTGAAAGTGAACAGTGAAGCATAAAATCCCAAATATAGCTGCAGGTTCTATCACCTACTGGTTTGTGTGTATGGAGCATGAAAGGAAGGCTCAGAAACAAAAGCATATGGAAAAACATACAAGGTAGCATTTACTTACAAAGAAATACAAGGAAGTCAGACTTCAGAAGAACTAGCCCAACAAATTAAAAAGCAGGTCAAATTTTTTAAAGCAAACACACAATATTATGAAGACTGTCAATTTTACATTTGTCTGTTCATGGTGGAAGACAGCCATTTTATCATGTTCACCATATTCATAAAGTTCATGGCCTATCTTCACACAATAGCATTGTTGACAATAAAGTCACTTTCATTAAGGAGATAGCAACTAAAAGGAAATGCTCCAAGTTTCATTTATTTGGAAGATGAGAACTAGACAGAGTCTTTTATTATTTATTTATTTTTTGTTTATATCAGGGTGAAGTGTGAGGGGTTTTTTTTCTTTCTTTCTTTCTTCAGTGATGGGGTGTGGTGAATGTGCTTATAATGGGGGCAGTACCAGGTGTCACTTCTGTTTTTACAGTCCTTCCTGTGGTCATGTCTCCTTCCCTGTAGGACACATTTGTCTACCTACATTTGCTTAACATTTTCTCAACCAGTATTATTGATTTTATATTTTACTTTGACTCATTTTATTTGCATAGATGTAACAAGAAATGTTGATTAATATAGAATTACTTCTTTGATGGTTTTTTTCGATGGGACAATATGATACTAAGATTCAAGAGCTTACTTCTGTCTATAGGTGTATAAAGCCCTATGCTTTTATTAGTATGTTTATTTGTTCAGTTGAGAGCAAACTAACCCATCCAATTCATTCTACCTGATTTCACCTACAAGACTTATAATTTCAAGGGTGTCCGTTTTATAAAAGACACACAAATTTCTCACTGTCCTTGTCCTGCCAAGAAGTGACAATCTTTTCCATCTCCAGGGCTGAGATTTTGTAGTCCATATCAGGAACCAGATCAGGTTCCTGAAGGATGTTGTAGGCATCATTTCTGCATGCAAAACATAGAACTGGTTTTTATTTCTTGGATCTATCTTATCTAATTAAATGGAATTTGTAGCATGGGAATGGTAAAAATTTGCTTTTTTCAATTATATGCAGGTAGAAAAGAAAACCAGTTCTTATTGAACCAACACAAATAACTACATTGTCATGAAAAGTAAAGGTCTTTATTAAAAGACTTTGGGAAGAGGAAAGGAAGTTTATATACTATTTAAACACTACAACTAATTTTATGAGTGTTTTAACGGACAAAGTCAAATGTATCATGTCATAATTTTTTTTTACAAAATCGATATTTGTATTTTTTCTTGGAAACTTATAAGTTTCTATTGTATATTAAGAATTTTCATAAGATTTTTTTTTCTCCACAATGAGGATTCAGGTTCGGAGTGCTCCATTTAGTTTTTCTACATTTAATCTCTTAAATTGAGGGTTAGAGATAGATTTAAAAGAAAGAAAAGGGGTTGCTCTCATGTTCATTAAAACAGAAAATTAGATTAGCCCCAATTAAGTCATTTTATTAAGTCCCTTCAGTCCTAAGCAATCACTTCTTCTTTTACTGGTCTTGAGCTGTGCAGTGTACCTTCATGAATTCAACTGCTTCTACATTACAAGTCTTGGAAATCCTGACTCATTCACTTGGTATAGTTAGAATAGTGTTTGTGAGAACAAGATTAGCTCATTTGGGAGGCTGACATCCATGAGTCAGTTTCCTGGGTATCAAGACTGTCTACCATGTCTGGTGCAGTTCTTACTGAAGCTCTTTTGGTATTGCTTCTAGAGGCCTTTAGGTTTGTTTTTTTTTCCTTAAAAAAAAAAAAAAGAAAGCATTGATAGCAAACCGGAGAAGTCTGCCCTATTTTGTGTCACCAACAGAACAATGGAAGAGAATGAAATTCTCTTTTGAAGTATCATATAGATTCATTTAGTAAAACTTTTAACAGAGAATGCCATAAAAGAACAAGCATATTAAAGACAATAAGAGAATTCTGATACATCTCTAGGGCCTTTAATTGACTACAAAAGTATATATTATTTTTGTCACCAGTTGATAAGGTTACTTTTTAAAAATTAATTGGTAGACAGTTATTATACCAGTCTTTGCACATGACTATAAATATACTTCAATCCAACCCGAAATGTGCATATAGTTGTTACAATGTAGCCATAGTAATTATAAATAATTATTGTATTTAATTAATCTAGGACTATTTTAACTTGTTAGGTTTTCTTATATTGTGGGCTAAAAAACAGAATGGCTCTCACTGTAGTGTTGAACTAATTAAGGATCTGGAGAATGGAAAACATCACCTTTATTTCTTATTTCTTGCAGATCTGTGGGGTTGCCCAATGGTCATCAGGGCTCCCAGGTGGCGCAGTGGCAAAGAATCGTCTTGCCCATGCAGGAGACACAAGATACACAGGTTCAATTCCTGGGTTGGGAAGATGCCCTAGAGCAGGAGATGGCAACCCACTCCACCATTCTTGCTTGGAAAATTCCATGGACAGAAGAGCCTAGTGGGCTACAGTCCATGGAGATCACAAAAAGTCAGACATGACTGAACACAATGATCATCTAGGAAAGCTAGAGACATTGTATTCATAAAAGACGTCTTAATAGTTTTACTACTTTGAGTTGGAAGGTTAAATTTTGGAAAAGTAGTATCGAAAAGAGTGTCAACAATAGAAGTTTTAGGGTGAAGGGCTTTGCAATCAGATAGCCCCAGGTGGGCTTCCAATTCATTTCAGCATCCCAGCTGCAATGGTGCGCTCTGGGAAAGCACAACTTTCATAATGGCAGGGATCTCAACAAGGCCTCTGCACCACTACACCAGCCGACTCTACCCTTGTACCCGCTTTCCCCTTAAATCCCTGTCCAGGGATCAGATACTGGGGCTTAAGTTGGAGCTCTAATGTAAAAGGCAGAATGAAGTAAATATGTCTTCTTCTGAAGCTTTTATTAAGTTTTCTTTATGGCCTAGAGAAGGAAATGGCAACCCACTCCAGTATTCTTGCCTGGAGAATCCCATGGACAAAGGAGCCTGGTGGGCTACAGTCCGTGGGGTCACAAAGAGTTGGACATGACTGAGCAACTAACACACACACAGATGCCACTATCATTGTTTTTCTAGCAAAGGTTGTGGAAATCGTGGCCAATAGCATTTGGCCACTCCCCCAGGGGTTTGTGAATCCCGGCTTTCCCTTTATCAGTTAGTGAGAGAGTTCATGTAAATGCGGCCCTGCCTTAGACTGCACTGATGTATTGATCTCCTGCTCAAGGAATGTCAGAAGACAGACAGCAAGTACTGGGACATTTCAAAGACAAAAGTCTTCAGAGAACAGTTGGTGTGCAAACGAAGGGGAAAGGCAGTTATTCCAATTTATCAGGAAATTCAGAGCTTCCCCTTTGTCCCCAGAGAGTTACCCAGCTTTGTGACTATAGTGTCCAATGACTTTTACAAGTTAAAGTACAGAAAGAAGAGGTCAGAAAATGTTCGTTCACTTTATTCATATGATAGTAGTTACCCAAGCATTAGTCATCAAAGCTGTGATATTCTAAGTATTCTTTATTCTGCAAGTAAGAATTCCATTAAACCTCAATTCCTGAATGTAACCCAAAAAATGAAGCTATTTGGAAGACAAGATAGTTCTGAATACAATTTATTATGAAGAATGAATTTTCAATATGTAACAAGTTACACTGCATAAGTATCCAAATTCTCAGAGCCTTGGTATATTAAATCTCAAAGGCTTTAAGAATTTCCAAATCAACAATCATAAATAGTCAACTTAAAGATATTCTTTGTTGGGGTCTTTCAGAATTTAGGACTTAATTTTCTGACGTGTACATGTTTTACTCTCTAGTTAATGGCAGGGAAAAAAATCTGTATTATGCCAAAGCAATCTGAACATTAGTAGTTAGTTATATAATGGATGCAGAAAAATTTTCTGTATCCATGTTAACTGTCTCACATCATTCATCAGCTTTAATTCTCTCTAATCAGGGCAAAGTAAGGCTTGCTGGCTCAGATGGTAAAGAATCCGCCTGCAATGCAGGAGACCTGGGTTCAATCCCTGGGTTGGGAAGATCCCCTGGAGAAGGGAAAAGCAACCCACTCCAGTATTCTGACCTGGAGAATTCCATGGACTGTATAGTCCATGGGGTTGCAAAGAGTCGGACATGACTGAGCGACTTTCACTTTCACACTTTCATTTCTTCCAAGGAGCAACCATCTTTTAATTTCATGTCTGCAGTCACTATCTGTAGTGATTCTGGAGCCCAAGAAAATAAAGTCTGTCACAGTTTCCCATTTTTTTCTCATCTATTTTTCAGGATGTGATGGGACCAGATGCTATCATCTTAGTTTTTTAAATGTTGAGTTTTAAGTCAGCTTTTTCACACTCCTCTTTCACCTTCATCAAGAGGCTCTTTAGTTTCTCTTTGCTTTCTGCCATTAAAGTGGCGTCATCTGGATATCTGAGGTTATTGTTATTTCTCCTGGCAATCCTGATTCCAGGTTGTGATTCAACCAGCCCAGAATTTCGCATGATGTACTCTGCATAGAAGTTAAATAAGCAGGGTTACAATACAGAGCCTTGACTACTCCTTTCCCAATTCTGAACCAATCCGTTGTTCCATGTCCCAAGAGACTTTCTAAGAGTACAGAGCTGTGTTGCTGCAAATTTCTATTTCCTGTGTTGCTATAAACAACAATATTGTTGTTGGCATGTATGATTTGTGTCTAAAGGGCTATTCCTAACCTGGTAGGACACTAAAAAAAGACAAGAAAGCAAAGGAGGTGCTAAATGTTAAATATACTTGTGATCTCAAGCTCTCTAATTACTCTTTTGTAACATCAGACTCTAATTGCTCTAGGGTTCTGAAAAAAATAACAACTTTTAGTCAGAGGAGTAGCTGTCTTGACTCAGGCTTCCTCTCTAAGACTCTATGACTAGTGAAAAAATAAAATTTAAAATAATTATCAGAAGATATAAATATGAATGTAAGCTTTAAATACCTAAGGACAGGAATAATGCACAAAATAAGCACAGTGATAAGAAATTGATCATTAGAAACAAAAAGACAAATTGGTTGTTAAAAAGGAGATTTTATTAAAAGAGTTATTCAAATATATAACAAAAATGAAAGCATTAACCTTTGCTATCTGGAAGGCAAAAAATAACTGTACTAACTATCCTAAGAGCAGACTGGGATACAAAAGATTGATTTATTATTTTAAAATATCAAAAAGAAAACCCAAATACTATTACTTTTTGGCTCTATATAAGATTTTTCAATAAGAGATTCAAAAGCTCTTTTATATTTTATATATCAACTCATTAAAATTTAAAACAGCTTGGTCCAAAAATTGTAAGCATTGTATTGCTCATTTAAACTCATTATTTGCAAGTGTTATGAATTGTATAGTGAATAGAGTTTACTTCCCTCAGATATTCCACCACTGTTTTACACCCTTAAATATGTATTTTAGTCTAATTTGGCATCATGGCACAACCATAACAATTTTACTTTTCCAAAAAAGTTACTCCCTTTTTGCTCTGATAAACAAAACCTATCATCTTGCATGTACTTTGCCTACAATCACACTGACAATGTCTTAAAGTAGTAAAAACATACAGTGCGTCAATAGGAGTTAAAGGTATTTTTGTAGACACTGTTCATTCTCTTATCTGATAGCCACTCTATAACATATAAAAGTAAGGGACATGGACATAAAAAAATTTTGAGTATCCACATTTACCTTAATGCAGTATTAGTCCAAGTTCTTAGAGTTAAGTAGTATATTAAAATTCAATTTTAGATGACACATTGCAGAGAAATGAAAATACATATTAAAGTTTTGTTGGATATGAAATTTGAAAAGTTTTTCCCAGAGTATGTGATTTTACCTAGACCATGTAGTGATTTTTAACCCCACTTAAGTTCCAGAAGAAATAAAACTTTTAAAAAGATAATAATTATTATAATTCAACTTGGTTGAACCATAAAACCAACATGGGACATTTAGAGACCTCTGATTAATTAGGGTATGTTATAAATTAGAAAAAAAATGCTAACATCAATTCTAAGATTGTGATAAAATCAGGAAGAAAACATATAATTTATTTAAACCAAAACTATCAAACCATATTAATTTATTTAAGAATTTCCCACAATTAGAAATATTAGTAAGCTTAATTTTAATTAAATAGAAAACCCCTTAAATTTGGTTTTCAAGTACTATATATATGCTCAGGCCACTCAAGATGGCTGCTGTCTTGCTCTCTGTCCATCTCCTGCCTGACAAGTGGCTGCTTCACTCATATCAGCTTATCAGCTTATCAAAGAGGGGCCTGGGGCAAGTATACAGGATGGTTTTTCTATAGTATATACAGATTGTTCTTATCAAAGAGGCTGTGAGGGGTATGTTTCTACTAGTTTCACTAGTAACTAATGTGCTCACCTGACACTGATATCAATTCCCCCATAACTGGTAATCAATCTCCCTATCTCTCCCACCCCTGACTCGAGGAGGGAAGACTCCCACCAAGTCCTGTCTGCTGCCAACCACACATGGTGGAGTGTCACCCTAGGACGTGTGGGCTCAGACATGTGGGCTCCACCACACTGTTAAAACATTGATAGCTCTGTTACTGATTCTGGGGTCTTTCTTCTATTTTGAAGCTGGGCAAGCACAGGCCTTGTAGTCCTGTGGGATGCAACCCCCAAAGGACCAAAGTCCTTAGCATTGTTCAGTTCCTTTTACTCACCTGCCTTCCTTTGCTTCTTCTCATCTCACATAGCAATAAAATCCATTAATTCAACTAAGAACTAAACCTCTGTATTTTTTTCTCAAAGCTACATACAGATCATCAAGTTACGTGCATTTATATGGATAAGTCAGTGAAAATAAGAGCTTCATTCAATTTAAGAGATTGCTTACCTTAATTTATGAATTTTCTCCAGAGATAGTAAAATATATAAGAATTTATCCAAAAGATATTCACATTACACAACAGAAGGTCATTGTCAAATTCTGGGCCAGTGATTATTTTCTCCCCACTTTATTATGTACCTTTATGTGCTGTTTATTTATAGTCCTCATCTGGTCAGATTGTGGGTCAAGTTAGGGACATAATTGTTGAGGTTTAGTAATGCCTTATTTTTGGCATACTGAGTATTCCTCACATCTTACTTTGATGCATTTTTATATTCCTGTGAGATTTTCCTTTTGAGAGAAAGGAGAAAGATAAAAACTTGAAACTCTTTAAAGTGTTCAGAAGGGGATACAATTCCAGACAAGACAAAAGCCACAGATCCCACAACAAAACATATTCAGACTCACGAAAAGCTTGGTTCAGGCAAACCAAGCAAAACCCTTTCAAACGTCAGAACTCTCCATGTTACGAGCCATGCAAAATTTCTTCATTTGCTACTACAACAATGATTCAACTGGAGTGTACAGGAGAATCACCTGCAAGGAAGGCTTATTAAAATACAGATTCCTTGCCACTCAATTGGCAATAAGTGCTTAAGTGGGTAAAGCCCAAGAATTTGCATTTCTCACAAGTTCCCGGGTAAGGCTGATAACACTGGACCAAGGACTACCTCGAGAACCACTGTCCTAGAATGTTCACAAGATGACCAGGTTTTTGTCCAGTTAATCTCCAAAAGATTCCAGAGAGAAAAAAATGAAAGACTGGTAACAAACAGACCACTCTAAAAGCTAATTAATCTTTTTTCGTAAAAATAGGAAAAAATGTGCATTTCATTTCACAGTCACAAAAAGCTTTACAACTTCACTGACAGGTCAGAAGAAAGCATAGAACACTAAAGTTCACTGACCCCTACATCTCAATGTGTGGCTCTCCATTCCAATAGTGCAAAAATTTTGAGCTCCTGTTGTTATGCCAAAAAAAAAACAAACACAGAGGATGCTAAAATCTTTGATTTTAGAGGTATCAAAATCTTTAATACAAATAGACCAGAAAAAAAAAGAAAGACTATCTGCCATATTCCTTAACACTTTCACCTAATAAAAAATGACTCCCTGGCATTACACAAAATCAAGGAGCTGTGGTCTGACAAGTTTCCAAGAGTCTTGGACACAGAGACCCAAAATCAGAACATCGGGGTTATTCAGGCTTAAGCAATATCACATGTGAGTTATGTCCAGCCCAACTCCAGACCATGAACGTCTCGTTGGTATTCTGCTTTGTTTTCACTGTTTTTGCTATTCAAGAATTCTAAATATTTGAAATTTCTTCCTTTTCTTTTAGGAGGACATAAATACATTGATACAAATTTTTATTCCAACTTTCTTGAAATTTTGTTAAGAATTCCAGAATAAAAGAACCCATCACTTTCCAATTTTTTTCTTAGTTGTACAAAAACAAGGAGAAATAATCGAATTATTCATTGCCTCAATGAAGGCTAACCCCATTTAGCGATACAATGGAGGATAAGTTGGAACCAATGTCCTCAGAGCCGTCAAAAATACACTGCATAAAGTGATTCACCATAGTGTTTTAAGAGTTGGGTTTTTTTAATTTAATTTAATTTTTAACTGGAGCATAATTACAATATTGTGATGGTTTCTGCCATACATCAACATGAATCAGTCATAGGTATGGAATTTATAGTTAAAATTTTACCCTTTATAAAATCTATGGTAAACTTTATAAGAGCTTCCCAGGTGGTGCTAGTGGTAAAGAATGCACCTGCTAATGTAGGAGACTGAAGAGATGCTGGTTCAATCTCAGGGTTGGGAAGATCCCCTGAAGGAGGGTATGGCAACCCACTCCAGTATTCTTGCCTGATGAATCCCATGGACAGAGGAGCTTGGTGGGCTACAGTTCATAGGGTCACAAAGAGTCAGACACTATTGAAACGACTGGAGCACACAGGCACACAAACTTTATAAATGTAATTTGACTTTGCCACTTCCACTCATGTAAACATACTGATTTTCTTGTCATACAGTATGAATATTTATCTAGGTCAATAAAAAATTAAAACTGTTACCTTACAGTTATAACTGCATAATACAGATATAACTGCATAATATCTACATATAGATATAAAATATGTGTATGTATATATATGTGTGTGTGTGAATATATATGTGTGCATATAGCAATTCTAAAAGTTATTTAATCTTTCTCCTACTGATGAAGATTTACCATGGTCCCATATATTTTGCTACTGCAAACACAGCAGCAATAAACATCTAACTTTCTGGAATGTGTAACACCAGTGCATTAATTTCCATAGGCTCGAATCCCAAAAGTAGAACTTCAAGTCAAAACGTATTTTGTCTTTAAGAAAAATAATTATTATTCACAGATTGCTTTACGAAAAGTTTCCAGTTCACATTTCCATCAATAACATAAAATGTTGGTGTTCCAAAATCCTCATCAGCACCGCATTTTTTAATATAATCTGATGGACAAAAAAAAAACTAGTTTCTTCTTTAATTTGAAATTCCCTGTTCACTAATGAGATTAAACATCAACATTATTCCCTTAAAATGCAAATTCTGAAAATATGTGTTCAGTTCAGTCGCTCAGTCATGTCCAACTCTTTGCTACCCCATGAATCGCAGCAAGCCAGGCCTCCCTGTCCATCACCAACTCCCGGAGTTTACCCAAACCCATGTCCATCGAGTCGGTGATGCCATCCAACCATCTCATCCTCTGTTGTCCCCTTCTCCTCCTGCCCTCAATCCTTCCCAGCATTAGGGTCTTTTCCAATGAGTCAACTCTTCGCATGAGGTGGCCAAAGTATTGGAGTTTCAGCTTCAACATCAGTCCTTCCAATGAACACCCAGGCCTGTTCTTCTTTAGGATGGATTGGTTGGATCTCCTTGCAGTCCAAGGGACTCTCGAGAGTCTTCTCCAAAACCACAGTTCAAAAGCATCAATTCTTCGGTGCTCAGCTTTCTTCACCGTCCCACTCTCACATCCATTGATGACCACTGGAAAAACCATAGCCTTGACTAGACGGACCTTTGTTGGCAAAGTAATGTCTCTGCTTTTTAATATGCCATTTAGGTTGGTCATAACTTTCCTTCCAAGGAGTAAGCATCTTTTAATTTTATGGCTGCAATCACCATCTGCAGTGATTTTGGAGCCCCAAAAAATAAAGTCTGATGCTGTTTCCACTGTTTCCCCATCTATTTCCCATGAAGTGATGGGACCAGATCCCATGATCTTAGTTTTTTGAATGTTGAGCTTTAAGCCAACTTTTTCACTCTCCTCTCTCGCTTTCATCAAGAGGCTTTTTTGTTCTTCACTTTTTGCCATAAGGGTGGTGTCATCTGCATATCTGAGGTTATTGATATTTCTCCTGGCAATCTTGATTCCAGCTTGTGTTTCTTCCAGCTCAGTGTTTCTCATGATGTACTCTGCATATAAGTTAAGAAAGCACGGTGACAATATACAGCCTTGACGTACTCCTTTTCCTATTTGGAACCAGTCTGTTGTTCCATGTCCAGTTCTAGCTGTTGCTTCCTGACCTGCATACACGTTTCTCAAGAGGCAGGTCAGGTGGTCTGGTATTCCCATCTCTTTCAGAATTTTCCACAGTTTATTGTGATCCACATAGTCAAAGGCTTTGGCATAGTCAATAAAGCAGAAATAGATGTTTTTCTGGCACTCTCTTGCTTTTTCGATGATCCAGCGGATATTGGCAATTTGATCTCTGGTTCCTCTGCCTTTTCTAAAACCAGCTTGAACATCTGGAAGTTCACGATTCACGTATTGCTGAAGCCTGGCTTGGAGAACTTTGAGCGTTACTTTACTAGCGTGTGAGATGAGTGCAATTGTGCAGTAGTTTGAGCATTCTTTGGCATTGCGTTTCTTTGGGACAGGAATGAAAACTGACCTTTTCCAGTCCTGTGGCCACTGCTGAGTTTTCCAACTTTGCTGGCATATTGAGTGCAGCACTTTCACAGCATCATCTCTGAGGATTTGAAATAGCTCAATTGGAATTCCATCACCTCCACTAGCTTTGTTCGTAGTGATACTTTCTAAGGCCCACTTGACTTCACATTCCAGGATGTCTGGCTCAAGGTGACTGAGATGTTATACGTGTAACTATAATAAAGGTCAAGTCTGTAAGCCAAGAGTCCTGGAAATTGAATTACTGTGGAACAAGGCACTGGCTGTGGAGATGGAAAGTTCCTGTATAAATCCTAGTTCTTCCAACTACCGGTTTTGTAAATGTGGGCCAGTTGGTTTTCTCAGTTTCAGTTCCTATATTATTTAAATTGGACTAAATCATCATATCTACTTCTTGAGGTATTGCGATCACATGAAGGAGTTAACACCTGTTAAAGTGGTCAACTCAAGCCCTGCTGCATAGAAAAAAAGCAACAATAAACAGTGACTGGTATTACTAGTACACTTACCATCTGCTAATATGTTCTCTAGGATCCTGAGGGAAACATGTGGATGCAGAACAAGAGCAGAATAATGTCAGTTGGTGATCTCAATGTAGTCACATTTTAAATATCTTGAAATATTTTGCTGGCAAGACAGAAGACACATACTGTCTTAATTGTGCGCTGACCATGTATTTAACCGCTAGAGGCAAACAATATGAAGTCAGAACATCAGCACCTACCCTTCCCCTCCACCAAAAAAAATTAAGCAAAACAAAATGAAGCAAAAAAAACCACCACATAAACACAAATCTTCGTAGTGAGTTCATGGAATTCTGACTGGTAAAATGGTAGTGTTTTGAAGATTGAACTTTCTTCATAAGTAGATAGGTGTCCCCTGTGAAACCATATCACCATCTCATACACCCACTTACTGTTCCTCTTACAAATATTTTTACAAATTTGCTATGTGTCTCTGTAAATTCACTCATTCTTTCCAGTTTTCTATTCTTATACTTTGAATCATTTTATCAGTTTGTAACATTTATCGCATGATGATTTGCATTTGTTTATCTTCGGCTAATTCAAAGCACGTGGTATAATTTCCTTTAAATGATCTTCCTCCCATCCCATAACATTGCATTATTTTCAATTAATTTCCAATAAACTTTTAATTGTCCATGCTCTGTGAAAGCTAACAGAGCTAATCCCTGTTTAAGCTAATGGGTCCAACGTTTTCAATAAGCAAATCTTTCATGAAAGCTGCTGACAAGCCAGAGATTAACTGAATCTAGTTTCATTATTTCTCACTTTCCTTGATCTTTCTCTTACTCTCTGAGAAATAGTCGTAACATCCTGGTGCTGATAAATAGTATGATAAAAAGTAGAGATTACAGTCCAAGGAGCCAGAATATTTTTTTAAAATCTGTTGTGGTACTTCTTGAGCACCAAGATTCAGCAACAACAGAAAAGTTAAATTCATATATTCTACAGCAATTTCACTGTCAGGAACTTATCACACAGATAATTTTGTGAAAGTACATGAACCAAGATATGTTATTAATGTAATTGGTAGTGGATTGTTTAAATGAACTAGTCATACAGTGCGGTTGTTAAAATAAGACTATCTTGAAGATAAATTATTAAAAATGCAAAGCCTAGGTTATCATTTTCCAATGTATACATGTATCAAATGGTTATACTATGCACCTTCAAACTTACATAATGTTGTAATTCTATCTCAGTAAAGCTGGGGGAAAAGCACAAAGCCTAAGTTACACAATCCTTTTGTGTAATTCTAAAAGATAGTTATACTTTCTATAACTTGCTTAAGATATATATTCTTTACTGGGGGATATGTGTTAAAAATCATTTTTAGAAAGGGAAGAAATTGCTAACAGTCATTATGTTCAGGAAAAGTTCTAGATATCTGGTGGTGGAAGACTAGAGGAGGAGAATTTTATATTTTTTTATCTTAATTTAATTCTTGAATTTTCTTATCAGGTGCATGAATTCTCGGGTAAATGAAATTAATAACTGTTTCTGTTTTATCCCATTTATTTTTGTGTATAAAGAAAAATAAGTCTTACGAACCTATCTACGAAACAGAAACAGACTCACCGACATAGAGATTAGACTTGTAGTTGCCAGAAGGGAGGGGGGAAGGAGAAGGATAGACTGGGAGTTTGAAGTTGGTAGTTGCAAACTATTACATTTAAAATGGATAAACAACATGTCCTAATTCATAGCACAGGGAATTACATTCAATCTCTTGTGATAAATCATAATGGAAAATAATATTTTTTTAAAAATGTATATATGTTTATAACTGAGTCACTTTTCTGTATAGCAGAGATTGGCATAACATTATACACCAATTACATGTCAAAAAAACAAAGAAAAATGAGTCTCATCTTTTTTAAATTTGATAATTTTAAATCTATAATTTTTAGGAAAGTACTCCTCTACCCATTTCTTTTCACAAAGACTGTCTATGTTGTACAATTTTTTTTTTAAGATAATGACCTTATAAGGTAGACACAAGCAACGTGCCTCTTTTGGGTCAAACTATTTTCAGGTTATGAACAGAATTGTGTAATATTGTTTTTAAAGACCTTTCTCTGATCTATCAATCTACAAACTTAAATAGCTGAAATCACTTCCAAAACAAATTCTTTTGCAGTCAGCAAAATGAAGCAATTACATGAATAAGTTTTTCCACTTGGCCTATTTTTCTGCCCATGGTTATTAATCAGTCTCACTGACTACATTTTCCATTTTACATCCACTTTCAGGCACTACTCCAGGTGGCCAAACATTTCACATTACGTAAATAAAACAAAACCTTTGCCCATTTAACAAATGGATGTACTTCATATCTAACACTTCCAGCCTCTTTCAAAGCACTCAAAATACACAATATTGTTTCTATAAAAGGATGCTCAATACTCTCATTCTATTTGGCGAACTGGAATTTAAGTGAAATTTTACTCTAGCCAATCTTAACCAAAAAACTGAATTAATTTAAAACAGTGCCCTGTTATCTACCAGCTTTTCGAGACCTTTGGCTTGATTGTATTATTGCTTTGTCCTGTCTCTTCTGAATTCCAAGTCTGAAGACTGTCTCTTCTGAACCAGCTGTTTCACATAAGGATTCTTCTGAATGCTGGTTCTTAACCCTGGCTATGCATCAGAATCACCATTTCTTTACTACTAATATTCTGGACATGATCAGGTAGAGATTTGGATTTAATTGGGACAAAGTGGGACCAGGGAACTCCTTTAAAGCTCTAAACATGATTCTGTGATGCCCATACATACATCTTGGGTCTCAAGACCAAACGCCATTCTATTCTGGGTCTTCCTAGACGCTTTCTCTAGTTGCAGCAAGTGGGGGGCTACTCTCTTTATGGCTGTGGTGTGCGTGCCTCTCATTGTGGTGGCTTGTCTTGTTGCAGAGCGCCGGCTCGAAGTGCACGGACTTCAGCGGTTGTGGCGAACAGGCTTAGTTGCCCTGAGGCATGTGGAATCTTCCCGGACCAGGGAGCAAACCTGTGTCCCCTGCTTTGGCAGGTGGGTTTTTAACCACTGGACCACCAGGGAAGTCTACCTCTCTACGTTAATGATACTTCTCTTAAATTTAATTCAAGTCCTTACCACTGACAGATTCCTATAGACTGATCTGGCTTCGTGGTAAAACAGTTGTATCAAATCTACTTACAGTATCTGTGTCCTTCATAGAAATTGCAGTGTTCTAAGATTAATGATTCTTAGGTCTGAGAGCTTTAATGATGCTTGTTCCACTCCCAAATTCTAAAGTGTGACTGGGCATTGAGATATTTAGAATTCTTTCCAAATGATACTAATGTGCAGCCTATGTTGAGAAACACCCTGTAGGACCGAGATATTTAAGAAAATTTAAATCCTATCCGGTCAAATACAGTGCCCCTCTTTCCCAAAGAAACCCTGAGTAATGCACCGAACCACAGGGTGATGACAGACAAAGGGAAACAAAGTAAAACCACTATATGGACACAAATTCTGTTTTTTTGACACTTGGTTTGTAAATTTCTGTGTTAGAGTTCATTATTAGAATTCTGTCTCTAGAAAACATATTTTCACCTTGCAATACAGGGCCAGGCCTAGGAAAAATACTGAGATTACAAGTTTTTTGCCATGGCCTCCTCTCAATTTCTTTTATCCACTTCTCTTTTTTTCTCTACCCAGGAACCTTTCTTACGTGGCAATCTCAAAAGGCTGCTCTCTCAGTTAAAGAGCTAAGTCATTAGCTTTCAAAGGTATATTTTCTCACAAGGATGTAGAGTATCAATATTTAATAAGGAAGACTATGAGAAGATTTCAATTCTCTTTCCAGGGATGTTATATCCTCTCACTCTATTCATCAGAACAGTCAAGTTTCTGGATTAAGATGGAAATTCACAGCTAAAAAGTGAATTCCTGTTGTGTCCAGTACTGTCTTGATTTTAGTAACAAAAGTTCCACATCTAGACAATCCTTCATTCCTGAGCAAACTGGGAGACTGATCTCCATCCCCCTCCCTTTTCTATCTGTGTCTCTCCCTTTCATAACTGGCTCACAAACATGGTTGCTGTGGCCTGAGTGTTTCTATCTTACAAAATTTGTATGTTTAAATCGTAACCCCAAAGGTGATGCTATAAGGTGGTGGGGCTTTGGGAGATGATTAGAGCATGAGAACAGAACCCTCAGGAATGGGATCAGCGTCCTGATGAAAGAGACCCCATGGAGATCCCTTGCCCTTTCTGCCATGCAAAGTGAAAGTATTAGTTGCTCAGTCAGGTCTGACTCTTTGCGACCCCGTGGACTGTAGCCCGACAGACTCCTCTGACCAGAGGATTCTCCAGGCAAGAATACTGCCATGTAAGGACGTGTGAAAAGACAGCTGGCTATGAACCAGAAAGTGGACTATTACCAGATACCAAATTTACTGGTGCCTTGATCTTGGATTTCTAGAACTGTGAGAACTACGAGAAATAAATTTCTGTTGTTTATAAACCACCCAGTCTGTCTTAATTTGTCACAGCAGCCCAAGCAGACTAAAACAATGGCAAAGGTCACAATTTTTTAAAAAATTTTATTTTGGTGCATTACTCGTTGCTGTCTTTGTGTTTTTAAAATGCTTCATACTACTTAAGAAACATTGGAAATATATAGAAAATAGTAAAGAATAAAACAAAAATCACTGACATTCACTATTAAAATCATTATTTTTTCTCTCAATTTAAGTTATACTTATTAATGTCAAAAGAGAAAAATCAGAGATTCACTCTTGTCAAATAGCTGTCCTTTGCCTCGAGACGATTTTGGACAAATATGTAGCTTAATTCTATCCAACCTTCCCTTTTACAGACTCCATGTCTCTTCTGTTAAGACATCATTTCCTGAGACAGAATAAATACAGTTACTATATATATAAGCTTTCTGTGTTAAACTACAATTCAGTTAGCCTTCCTAAGTTTGTAACAATTGTATTTTGAATGACCACAGAATGGCAAATTGCTCATTTTTTTTAAACTCAATTCTTGTAACATAACTACAATCTGGGGTACTTTTTGTCTCATGTTCATATTCTTTCTCTATTTCAAAGTTCAGGTATATTTCCATATTTATGTGTTTGTTGTTGTTCAGTCACTTAGTCGTGTCCCAGCCTTTGCGACGACATGGACTGCAGCGCACCAAGCTTCCCTGTCTTTCTCCACCTCCCGGAGTTTGCTCAAACTCATGTCCATTGAGTCGGTGATGCATAAAACAATAATGATATTATAGTGTACATACAGATGTAGATACTGTTGTTTTGAAAAATAATTAAGTGGACTTCCCTGGTGGCCCAGTGGCTAAGACTGCACTTCCAATGCAGGGGCCAGGGTTTGGTCCCTGGTCAGGGAACTAGATCCCACATGCTGCAGTTAAGAATTCACATGCTGCAGGGAAGATCGAAGTTCCCACATGCCGCAACTAGGACACACACAGCCAAAGAAATAATTTTTTTTTAAAGAATATTGTCACCCTGCTTATTTAACTTCTGTGCAGAGTACATCATATGAAATGCTAGGATGGATGAATTACAAGCTGGAATAAAGATTGCTGGGAGAAATATCAACAACCTCAAATACGCAGATGATAGCACTCTCATAGCAGAAAGTGAAGATGAACTAAAAAGCTTCTTGATCAGGGTGAAAGAGGAGAGTGAAGAAGCTGGCTTAAAATCAACATTAGAAATTAAGGTTATGGCATCTGGTCCCATCTCTTCATGGCAAATAGAAGGGGAAAAATTGGAAGCAGTGACAGATTTTATTTTCTTGGACTCCAAAATCAAATCACTGTGAATGGTGACTGCAGCCATGAGATTAAAAGATGTTTGCTCCTTGGAAGGAAACATGTAACAAACCCAGACAGCGTTTTCAAAAGCAGAGATACCACTTTGCTGACAAAGGTCCATTCCAGCAAAGCTATAGTTTTTCCAGTAGTCATGTACAGATGGGAGAGTTGGACCATAAAGAAAGCTGAGCACCAAAGAATTGATGCTTTTGAATTGTGGTGCTGGAGAAGATTCTTGAGAGTCCCTCGGACAGCAAGGAGATCAAGCCAGCCAATCTTAAAGGAAATCAACCCTGAATATTTATTGGAAGGACTGATGCTGAAGCTGAAGCACCAATACTATGGCCACCTGATAAAAAGAGCTAACTCTTTGGGAAAAAACCCCATTGCTCAGAAAAATAGAAGACAGGCAGAGAAGGGAGCAGAAGAGGATGAGGTGGTTAGGCAGCATCACTGACCCAATGGACATGAGTCTGAACAAACACCAGGAGATAGCGAAGGACAAGGAAGCCTGGTGTGCTGCAGTCCATGAGGTTGCAACAAGTTGGACACAACTTGGTGACTAACCAACAAATACTGAATATATGTGAAATATTTATAAAATATGTATAAGATATACACATTCATAGTAAAACAATAACCTCCAAGTTTCGAAACTAAGACATTGAGGACTTACCTGGTAGCTCAGTGGTAAATAATCAACCTGCCAATGCAGGAGACTCAGGTTGAACCTAGTCTGGGAAGATTCCACATGCCAGGGAACAACTAAGCCATGTGCCGCAACTACTGAGCCTGCACTCTGGAGCCCAGGAGCCACAAGTACTGAAGCCCTAGAGCCAGTGGTCTGCAACAAGAGAAGCCACCTCAAGGAGAAGCCCACGCACCAAAATGATGGAGTATCCCTCACTCTCCACAACTAGAGAAAACCTGTGTGTAGCAACAAAGACCCAGCACAGCCATAAATAATTTAATAAATAAAATTATTTTTTAAAATATTTTTTAAAAAAACAGGACATTGAAATACCTTTGAAGGCCACCTGCTTAGACTAGACCCTCTCTTCCCTGTTCTATTCAGTCATTTATTGGGTCCCAAACCAGTCTGTTCTCAGATTGCTTCCTATCTTCTCTACTTTTGTATTTCAGGAAAATACATTTCTAGGCATCTGTGAGGCATTGAGAGAAGCCAGGGTAACAGCTCTCTGTCTCATATGGTATCTCCTGAAAACTTTGTCTCTTTTAAGGGGGCCAAATTCTTGACAAATTGTCCCTACTTTCATTAAGACAACTACAGTAGACAATGCTGATCTTAGCTCTAGCACCTGCCTGAGATCCTGGCCTCCTGTCTCTGATAATGATACCTCCTACCACTATCCTTCTAACCCTTGGGGAATTCCTGGCTTCCTGTTCTTAAATAGCTAACTCACCATGCCAGGTTTGGCTTCCATCATCTGGTAATCAATTATCTCCATTAAATCTCTACTTGAAAGACCCAGAATAGTTTCTGATTTATAAGTGGACACTAAAAGCTCTTCTATTTCTAGTTTGCTAAAAGATTCATCAAGCTTAATTATTTAATTTTATTGAACTTACATTCTGCATCTCCTGAAACAATGATTTGCTTTCTCTCTTTTAACTTAATGTGATAAATTACATTTATAGATTCCTTTCTCTATTGTTAAAAATCCTTGCATTCATAGAATAAGCCCAGTTTTCATATTATATTATCTTTGTCATAGATTGCTAGATTTCATTTGCTAATTTTTAATGTAGAATTTTGCCTTTAGTTTCAAGAGAGAAATTGATCATAATTTTTCTTTAGTGTACATTTCTTATACAATGTTGGTATCAAGATTGTAATGACCTCAAAATATGAATGAATAACTCTTCCTTCTTTTTTAATTCTGAAATACTTTTTGCTTTCTGTATAACAAAAATAATACAGTTCTTGAAAACATTTGTTAGAATTCGCCAATAAAAATGTTTAGGCATATTGTTCTCTTTTTGTGGAAAGGATTTTTAACTTCTAATTAAATTAATTAAATATCTTTAATGCTTTAGGAAAATTTTTAAGTGTTTTATTTCATCTTGACATTGATAAATTGGAGTTATGAAAAGTTCTCAGATATGATCTCCACAAATATAATCTTTTTTATATAACATATAAGAATATAACATTTTTCTTATGTTGATCACATAGATATTGACCTTATTTTTCAATATCTATTCACATACCCATTTTACTTTCCTCCCTGTGCTGTATCCAGTACAATTTTTTCATATCTAACTTCTAATTCATTTATTTTATCTTTGGTTGTATCTAATCTAGTATTTAACCTATCCATTAAGATTTTAATTCTAAGATTTTTTTTTATTTATAAAAGTTCTCTTAAATTCAGTTCCCAACCTGCTTAATGTATTTTTTTTTCTAATTTATATACCTGGCATACTTTGATTTCTTTAAACATATTGAACACAGATTTTATGGTTATGTAGTAGTTCTAATATCTGAAATCATTATCATTCTAGTTTGTTTTTGCTCATGATGACTATTTGCTCATAGGTTTTGTGATAGCCTTATTTTCAATCTCATGTTTAATGGAATGCTGTCAGTGGTAATTCTTTGAGACCCAGGATACATATGGATTTCTCCAAAGATATTTTGCTTTCGTTTATCTAAGTTCTTGGAGATAACACCAATTGGAGCAAATATAAAATGAATTTTCAATTATTTTTCTTAATTAAACAGATATTAAGGTCTTAAACTACAAATTCATGTGAAGGTGGACTTGTGATTTTTCCCTCCTCAACCTAGCACTAAGTTTGAGGCAGAAAAATTTCCTAGTTGGCCCCTTCTGAGAGGCAGGGTTTTTTTCCTAATTTTCTTTTTCACTGAAATTATTCTCCTTTGGAGTTCTGACTTTAAGCAGATTTCTCGATAAGACTGATACTGAGCAGCCACTAAGTTTTGTCTCTCTCTCTCATCTTCCAGATGATCATAAAAATTGAATCCCAGGGTTTCAGGGACAGGTCTGTCTTATGGAAGTCTCTGGGTGTGGTGAGATTCTGAATTCCTGGATTCTCCGCATGTTTAGCCTATGGGGTTTACTTTAACTCCTTTGCAGGTTAGCAATACACATTTAAAAATGACATGTACATTTTTTATGGAATGTGTACATGTTATATAGGAGGATGATGTACATGAATGGAGGTTCAGCAAATCTAGACTACCATATTTCTGATAGAAAAATATCTCCTGCTTTTTGAAAATATTCTATCAATCACTTCTATTGCCATCAATATTTTTATAAATGTACTTTAAAGTAAGTTCATAGCATCTTTAATATCTTTTTGTTATCCTGCTTATTTAACTTATATGCAGAGTACGTCATAGGGAACGCTGGGCTGGAAGAAACACAAGCTGGAATCAAGATTGCTGGGAGAAATATCAATAACCTCAGATATGCAGATGACACCATCTTTATGGCAGAAAGTGAAGAAGAACTAAAGAGCCTCTTGATGAAAGTGAAAGAGGAGAGTGAAAAAGTTGGCTTAAAGCTCAACGTTCAGAAAACTAAGATCATGGCATCTGGTCCCATCACTTCATGGGAAATAGATGGGGAAACAGTGGAAACAGTGTCAGACTTTATTCTTGGGGGCTCCAAAATCACTGCAGATGGTGATTGCAGCCATGAAATTAAAAGACGCTTACTCCTTGGAAGGAAGGTTATGGCCAACCTAGATAGCATATTTAAAAGCAGAGACATTACTTTGCCAACAAAAGTCCGTCTAGTCAAGGCTATGGTTTTTCCAGTGGTCACGTATGGATTTGAAAGGTGGACAGTGAAGAAAACTGAGCGCTGAAGAATTGATGCTTTTGAACTGTGGTGTTGGAGAAGACTCTTGAGAGTCCCTTGGACTGCAAGGAGATCCAATCAATCCATCCTAAAGGAGATCAATCCTGGGTATTCATTGGAAGGACTGATGTTGAAGCTGAAACTCCAATACTTTGGCCACCTCATGCGAAGAGTTGACTCATTGAAAAAGACCCTAATGCTGGGAAGGATTGGGGGCAGGAGGAGAAGGGGACAACAGAGGATGAGATGGCATCACTGGCTCGATGGACATAGGTTTGGGTAGACTCTGGGAGTTGGTGATGGACAGGGAGGCCTGGCGTGCTGCAGTTCATGGGGTCGCAGAGAGTCGGACACGATTGAGCAACTGAACTGAACTGAACTGATTTAACTAATCCGTCCCCTCCTCTTTGTTTTTTGGAAGTGAGGGTCATATTCAATTCTATTTGAAGTATGTTACAATAAATATACATCTATACATGAGTGATTATTTCCTAAAGAGTGATTAGTGAATTATGGTACATAAAGATTTCTGAGGATTGAGGTATATATGTTTTCATATTTCATGCCAGAAATAATGGTGCCATTTTATACTCTTAACAACCACAAGTTTAAGTATTCACTTCATTGCAGTCTTACAAACCCAAGTCTTCACTGTTTTTATGTCTATAAATCTCACAAAGCTTTAAAAGGCTTCTTATATTTCATTTTACATTTGTTTTATTACCAGAATACTAAATACTCAGCACTTTATCATCTATTTTCAAATACAACATAAACAATTTTTATATTGCTTTTTATATTAATATAAATTCTGAATCACTACTTTCTTTATCCAAAATTGTCTCCTAAGCAAAATTATATGGGACTCTATTCATACCTCTTAGATTGTTCTCTTATATTTATATTCTGTGAAATTTATCAGCATTATATATTAATTATGAACAGTTGATCATACATATTGTATTTATTAGCATATTTTTTCTGTAAATCTAAACATCATAAATCTTCCTTTAAATAGCTTTATAGAATTTCCGCTGGTTTTAATCATTGCAGGTAAACCTCTTTCTTCCATTTCCTATTGCTTTTGGCCTGTTGCTGTCTCTTTTTTCTTCCATAAGATAAATAAGAATTTTTGTACCAGACTCTATGATATATTATTTCTTACTCTCAGTCTCCCACAACAATTTAAGGATTCAAATTGACCTTTTCTTCTATTCTTCTTATTTCAAGTTACTGGTGTGTCAACACCTGGGAAATTCCATCAAGGATTTAACAGTCCATACCCTATTGACTCATTCTTTATTTCCATATGATCTTCCTTATTCTCATTCAATTCTATTTTTTTTATTAACATAAGTTCTTCAAGCTTTTTATTCTCTAGTGCATTTTCTAGGATAGCAGCTGTAACCCTTATTTGCCTTCACTGAGCAAAAAACTAAAACGTGCTAAGATTCTTGGAAGCAAATTATTTTAGCAACTTGAAGACAAGAAAATTGATGTACTGATAAAAAAATGGGAAGCTTACGGTCATGTTCCTCACAAGTGGAGCAGAGTTGGGAATCCCTGGGACTCTGCTGGGTTTTATTCTGAACAGGTTAAACGTATTATTTTTTTAATTTAAGTTTTTCTACCATTCTCTGATACTTGTTTACATGTATCCATGTTTACACTTCTCCGAGATTGCTGGGATAAATATCAATAACTTCAGATATGCAGATGACACCACCCTTATGGCAGAACGTGAAGAAGAACTAAAGAGCCTCTTGATGAAAGTGAAAGAGGAGAGTGAAAATGTTGGCTTAAAGTTCAACATTCAGAAAACTAAGATCACGGCATCCAGTCCCATCACTTCATGGCAAATAGATGGGGAAACAGTGGATGACTTTATTTTTTTGGGTTCCAAAATCACTGCAGATGGTGACTGCAGCCATGAAATTAAAAGATGCCTATTCCTTTGAAGGAAAGTTATGACCAATCTAAACAGCATATTAAAAAGCAGAGACATTACTTTGTCAACAAAGGTCCATCTAGTCAAGGCTATGGTTTTTCCAGTAGTCATATGTATGTGAGAGTTGGACTATAAAGAAAGCTGAGCTCAGAAGAATTGATGCTTTTGAACTGTGGTGTTGGAAAAGACTCTCAAGCGTCCATTGGACTGCAAGGAGATCCAACCAGTCCATCCTAAAGGAGATCAGTCCTGAGTGTTCATTGGAAGGACTGATGCTGTAGCTGAAACTCCAATACTTTGGCCACTGGATGCGAAGAGCTGACTCATTTGAAAAGACCCTGATGCTGGGAAAGATTGAAGACGGGAGGAGAAGGGGACGACAGAGGATGAGATGGTTGGATGGCATCACCAACTCAACGGAGATGAGTATGGGTAAATTCCGGGAGTTGGTGATGGACAGGGAGGCCTGGCGTGCTGCAGTCTATGGGGTCGCAAAGAGTTGAACATGACTGAGCAACTGAACTGAACTAAACTGAATACTTGTTCAATTTCTAATTCTTTAGAACTTGCTGCTCACAAAGGGGCCCTGGGATCAGCTTAACTTGGGGACTTGTTAAGAAGGTAACATTTCAGAACCCTCCCAGAGACATCAAATCAAAGTCTGTAATTTATCAGGATCCCCTGGCAATTTGTATGTGCAAATCAGTTCAGAAGCACTTCTCTGGCAGACTGGAAGACTATTCTATCTGTCTCATAAGTTGCAGGTGACATAATTAGTTAATCAAGCACAAAGTTCACATTTCTTAAAGAGAAGGAACAGTCACTGGCTGTATTTTGAGTGGCAAAATGGTTTATTCAGTCCTCACTAAAGACAGAGATGTTAGAGACCCAGATCAAGATTTTTAATTTAAGACATGCCTGTGATGCAGTTGCATTTGCTGAATGAAACTGCCTAAACAATTTGATGCAAGTTTCTTCTTTCTTCTCTTTGAGGAAGAAGGCAGAAACAATAAGCTTACAGACTACTAGGAACTAGAAGTCAGCTGGCAAAACATGCTATGCAACCTACTTCATCTCATTATATTGCTTTCTTGAAAACATTGTAAAGAGTCAGTTAGTGTTCAAAAAGCCAACTACTCCTCATCTGGAGAATTCCAGGGACAGAGGAACCTGGTTGGATACAATCCATAGGGATGCAAAGAGTCAGACACAACTGAGCATGCACACATTTAATTCTAAAAATAATTAAAAGACACACTGTAATTTCGTTTCAAACATTTTATGGGACACTACTTATAATTCTTTTCTTTTTGTTTATTAAAATCTGATTAGCAATATGTAAAAACTAATTTATTAGCAATCACTAACTTCTCTTCTCTTGAAAAGGACATATATTTTTTCTATTAACCATAGAAATTGAGATTCTGGGAAGTATATGTAAACTTTGTGATCCTGAGATTTTATATTTTCATATTGAAGTTACAATCCTCTTGCATCATGAAAAAGTACTTAAAATGGTTTAGATTATATTTAAATATTGTTGGATGAAATATACTTAGTGACTGAAGCCAATTATGATACAAACCATGTGTTTTTCCATAGCAAATTAAATGAAATGGGAAAAAAAGATGACAGTTCGATCCAATGTCTCTATTTTAGCATTGCACAAATCAAATATATGCATATTCTAATATACTTGTTCAGTCACTCAGTTGTGTCCAACTTTTGCAACCCCATGGACTGCAGCATGCCAGGCTTCCCTATCCTTCAACATCTCCCGGAGCTTGCTCAAAGTCATGTCCTTTAAGTCAGTGATGCCTTCCAACCATCTTGTTCTTCGAATATATATTCTAATATACATATTAGTATATATATATATATATATATATATCCTCAGGCTTCTCTTTTACTTAGAAATAAAATAATTTATAAGTAGACAAATTGTATGTGTGTGCATATAATAATAAAAGAATGGAGAGATCTAGAAACCAAATTGCCCGAATAGTCAGCTAAGTACTTTAAGCAATATGCATTTTAACTCCAGCAATTTTTGTATTAAACTTCAGTGATAAATAAGCACAGTGTACTGAATATCATGAGTGTTTTTCTTGATGAATCAGGGTTATCTCAACACAGTGCCAATGTCACATAGCTTAGAGTTAAAAAGTGACAGTTCTTGGGACTCTTGAAGTATTTGGGGTGGGGCGGGGGGTGGTTGCCAACAGTATATGAAGAGAATAACATGCCAGTAGAATTTAGTCAGCCTATAATCATGGGACTTGACAGGCTCTACATTTCTGGTCTACATGGTGCAATGAATACCTATTCCCTGTTTTTTCCTAAACTGGCTCATTTTTATTTCTTCACCTCTAACTCTTGTTTCTATTTTACAGTAAACATACAAACACATATGCCAATAAGTAGAGGGGAGGATGGAAAAATTGCCAGACAACTCTGTTTAATATTGTTCTTTTCACAAACTATGCACCACAGCACAGAAAAAAATTTAAGAATTTCTGCATGTTCAAGAGCCTTCAGTGCTTACACTGGTTATTGCAAAGTTTGCAGGAATCAAAATTTGTTGAAGATTCACAAGGTCTGTGATGGTTAATTTTGTGGGTCAATTTGACTGAACCACAGGGTGACCAAGTATTTGGTTGAACATTGCTTTGGGCCTTTCTGTGAAGGTGTTTTTGGATGGGATCAATATTTACACAAGTAGACTGAAGGAAGCAGATTGCCCTCCCTGATGTGAGTGGATTTTACCCAATCAGGTGAAGGTCTGAATGGAATAAAGGCTGACATGCTCTTGAATAAAGACTTCCTGCCAGACTTCTTTTGAACTGGGCCATCAGCTTTTTTCTGCTTTCACAATTGAACTGAAACATTGACTCTTTCTTGTTCTTGAGCCTGTCTGTCTTTGAACTGAAACTACACAATTGGTTCTCCTGGGTGTCCAGCTTTGGGTTTATCCTGAAAATCTTGGGACTTGCCAGCCTCCATAATCATGAGAGTCATTTCCTTGTAATATATACATATATTATATAATATATAATATCCTTCTAGTTCTGTTTCTTCAGAGAACTCTAACACATGGTCCGTCATATAATTTCAGAATTTTGACTAAGAAATAATAATGAAAATGTATTTCTTACAGTGTTCTTTAATCTCCTACTATTTCTTGTATGTTTGTTGTTGCTCAGTCATGTCTGACTCTTTGTAACCCAATGGACTGCTTCTATGTCCTTCACTATCCTGTGTATATGGCGTTCTTATTTGTGTGCATAGTTATTGCTATACGATCAGAGGCTAGTGGAGGTATTTGTCATGACCTGTTAACTTATTCTTATACACTCAATTTCCTGACCAATTCATGCTTTCCTTTTGCCCATCTCTGAAAGATTTGGGGACAAGAAATAGATTAGCTCAGGGCGGCTATATTAAAGATAAATTTATCTTCAATCAGTCTGATTTTTAGAAAAGAGTCTAGTAAAATTACTTCAGATTATATTTTCAAATTCATTAAATGGGTTATACCCTGGTGGCTCAGATGGTAAAGAATCTACCTGCCATGTGGGAGACCTGGGTTCTATCCCTGGGTCAGGAAGATCTCCTGGAAAAGGAACTGGCAACTTGCTCTAGTATTCTTGTCTGGGAAATCCCATGGACAGAAGAGCCTAGTGGGCTACATTCCATGGGGTCACAAAGAGTTGGACACAACTGAGTGACTAACATTTTCACTTTTCATAATTTCAAAATCATTAAATGGCTTCTAGACCTAGAGACAGAGAAGGCAATGGCACCCCACTCCAGTACTCTTGCCTGGAAACTCCCATGGACGGAGAAGCCTGGTAGGCTGCAGTCCATGGGGTCGCTAAGAGTCAGACACGACTGAGCGACTTCACTTTCACTTTTCCCTTTCATGCACTGGAGAAGGAAACTGCAACCCACTCCAGTATTCTTGCCTGGAGAATCCCAGGGACGGCGGAGCCTGGTGGGCTGCCAACTATGGGGTCGCACAGGGTCGGACACGACTGAAGCGACTTAGCAGCAGCAGCAGCAGCAGACCTAGAGAACAGAGTTGACCCTCTCCATTCTCAGATGGTTATAAGGAATACTGTATCTACAAAAAATATTATGGAAGCAGAATCTTCAGCTGCATATTCAACAGCTATTTCCCATTCCTCCTTGATAACAGATCCCTATTATCATTTAGGTTCCTGGTCTCAACTGATGAATCACCGAGTCTGAGTCAACAGGGTAGTATCATTTTCTCTTTGCCTGTGATTGTTTCAGAGGTAGGTCTGTGATCTATTTCTGACCTCTGAGATATAAGAAGAAGCATGTCGAGAACTTCTGGGAAAGATTTCACCTCTAACAAAAACAGAAGGCCTTTTTTCCCCCTATTCTCTATTTTCCTACTTTGGAAACTTTCAAATAAGTAGAGCCACAAAGCTATTAATAACTATGTGGTGATAAGCCTGATGGTGACATTCAATATCCTGAGGAGGGTAGAGGGAAAGGATAGGAAAAAAAAAAAGTAGTTTTTTAAGATACCACTGAGCTGCCAAATCAACTCTAGGACCAAGTACCTTAAGGCTTCTCGTTTAGTAAAAATCAGATGTTACAGTGTTAATTAGGCTTTCTATTGCTTTCAGTAGACACAACATAGCTGGGATAATTTAACATGATTGATTATGTATTGAATGTGTGAATTTGTCTTTATTTTTCAATGGCTTTTTCTGGTTACTTTAGCTTCATACTGAGTAGTGTACCTTTTCTTGCATTATACACAATTACATTATGTTAATTTCTATTACGTATTCTATCGACATTTCATTAATTTGATACCCTGTGGGTGCCTTTACTTGCATAATGTAATCCTCAAACATACATTATTAGAAATAAAGTATTTTCTTTACCCTAATCATCTAAGGTACCCCTCTGAAGTTCACAGAATTAAGCAAGATGCTATTTTTTTTTTTTGCAAAATAACATTTTTATTCTTTAAGAAACAGCTCGGTTGACTCCAGGCCATTGTAGATATTGAAGTCCTATCAATGGAACAAACATGACAACATGAATTGCTTATCATGAAATGAGTGCTACCCAATTAACAAGTCTTCTCCATCGGCCAACAGGATCCATGTACATGGACTTGAGCCAACACAGATTCTGAAGATACAGTAAGCTGCATGAGTTTACTCTCCACACTGTTGCCCCTTCTCATGTGTGTCTTCATGGGCAGTTCCCTATGGCCAGTTGATCGATGACAGACAAACTAAGCCTGATTTACAGAAGTAAATGCACAACATATCAATACCAGACAAAAGTAGATTGCTTAGGCATTATGGTCCACTTGAATGTAATCTTAAGAGAACTTTAGGACATATATTTGGTTTTTCACTATTCCTTTAAGGGGAGATAGTACTGATTTATATGTAGTGGGTAATGATTGTGCTAAATGATTAGAGACTTAGAAGGAACAAGATTGGAGAATTGATAACAATGAGTTTGGGGGAAGAGATAGGGGAATGAACCAGAGTATGATAACATCTGTGCTTAATGCGAATGCTCACCAAACTACTGTCAAGAAGATTACCAATCTGATATTCAGGTGTGGCACAATTTCTTTTACCAGGCACTACATTGCTTGTTCTGAAGGCTAGTGACCAAAGAAACCTTGGTGATGGCAATAGGGAATATGCATAGGCTCAGTAACATGCCCTATTCCTCACCAAAGCCAGTTTATCTGCATTACCATTAGGTGTCCAACATGCAACCCACAGGGATCAAAGCTAAGCACCCAATAATATGTCTTTGGTATAGAAACCACTCACCTTTTGGTAGACTCATTAATAATTCTGACAATCCTCTATCAGAGTGGTAATGGGAATTTTGTAACTAGAATAGATGTTTATTCCAGGATTATATTGTCTCAATCTGATACTACTCTCCATGAGCATATTAAATGCTTCATATGATGCCGTGGTATTTAATTCTACATTGCTTGTATGAAAGGAACTTGCTTCATAACAAGAGAGTAAATATTCATTGAGTTTGCCTGTCTCACCATTTATCCTCTCACCATAAAACAGCTGTTATTACAGAATGGTGAATATTCTATTAAAGACTCTGCCCTACTGTTGAGAGACAATGACTTATAAGGTTGAGCTGATGCTAGAAGATGTGGTGTGTGTTCTGAAACTAGTAAACAAGTATGAGCTTGTATGGTGTCTCCTATAGAGCAAATATTGAATACAAGAGCCTTTGATCTGAGTTACAGATGTCATTTCACTGTTACAACTACTGATTCTTTTCAAACTTTCATCTCCTATCTCTGAGATTCCAGGCTTTCCTGAATTAGTAACCAAGGGGAATACTGACAGCAAATACTCCACTGAGTTTGAGGATGAGACTGCTATGTGGACTTTCAGTGCTTCTCATGCCTGTGGACAAACAGTTAAAAATTTAAGAGTTGGATCCATTGTTGACTGGGATAATAAACCTTGACTTTAGAGAGAAATTAAAGTCTCAATTTCTGAGAAAAGTAGAAAGGATCCAGGGGATCCCATCCAAAATTTTGCAAGTCCTGTGGTAAAGATTAAGAAGACTAATTGCCAAAATTTGGAAGCAACCAAGATATCCTTCAATAAGTGGATGGGTAAATAAGCAGTGGTACATCTGCACAACTGAACATTATTCAGTGATTTTTTTTTTTTTTTTTTTTTAGAATGAGCTATCAATCTGTGCAAAGATATGGGGGAAATAGATGCATTTTGTTAACTGAAAGAGGGTAGTCTGGAAGGGCACACTACTGTAGTATTTTACCATTCTCGAAACTGTATGGAAACAGTAAAAATATCAATGGTTGCCAGGAGTTGGCTGGAGGGGGATAAATACATGGATCATGGGGTTTTTAAGGCACTGAAACTATTCAGAAAGATGCTATAATTGTCAATACAAAATAGTACACACTTGGAAAAATCCACAGACCTGTGCAACACAAAGACAGAAACAATGTAAACTATGGGTTTTAGTTAATAATAGTGTATCAATATTGATTCCTCAATTTTAACAGAGGTACCACACAAATACAAGATGCTAAACTTTTTTGGAACTCTCTGCACTTTCTCACTCAATTTTTCTGTAAACTTAGAACCACTCTAAAAAATGAAGTCTGTTAACTTTTTAAAAATAAATAAAGAGTGACCACAGCAAGCTCATACAAACAGACTATGGAGGACGTTTCTGTTGAGAATGAAGATTTGGTCACCTTACAGTGTAAAATCTGACTGTCAGAGATGTTAGCTGAAGACACATGGTCATGGACACCAGTAATGACCTGGTGACCATCCACAGAAACAAAGGCCTTAACTTCCACTCATGTCTTTTTTCTTGTATTGTCTTGTATATATTTATATATCTTCACAGTTTTTCTCCTGTTCTTTCTTTTCCATTCAGCTCAGTTCAGTTCAGTTGCTCAGTCGTGTCCGACTATTTGCAACCCCATGAATCGCAACACGCCAGGCCTCCCTGTCCATCACCAACTCCTGGAGTCTACCCAAACCCATGTCCATTGAGTCGGTGATGCCATCCAACCATCTTATTCTCTGTCGTCCGCTTCTCCTCCTGCCGCTAATCCTTCCCAGCATCAGGGTCTTTTCAAATGAGTCAGCTCTTCGCATCAGGTGGCCAAAGTATTGGAGTTTCAGCTTCAACATCAGTCCTTCCAATGAACACCCAGGACTGATCTCCTTTAGGACGGACTGGTTTGATCTCCTTGCAGTCCAAGGGACTCTCAAGAGTCTTCTCCAACACCACAGTTCAAAAGCATCAATCCTTTGGCGCTCAGCTTTCTTTATAGTCCAACTCTCACATCCATACATGACTAGTGGAAAAACCATAGCCTTGACTAGATGGACTTTTGTTGACAAAGTGACATCTCTGCTTTTTAATATGCTGTCTAGGTTGGTCATAACTTTCCTCCCAAGGAGCAAGCGTCTTTTAATTTCATGGCTGCAATCACCATCTGCAGTGATTTTGGAGCCCAGAAAAATAAAGTCAGCCACTGTTTCCATTGTTTCCCCATCTATTTGCCATGAAGTGATGGGAATGGATTCCATGATCTTAGTTTTCTGAATGTTGAGCTTTAAGCCAACTTTTTCACTCTCCTCTTTCACTTTCATCAAGAGGCTCTTTAGTTCATCTTCACTTTCTGCCATAAGGGTGGTGTCATCTGCATATCTGTGGTTATTGATATTTCTCATGGCAATCTTGCTTCCAGCTTGTGCTTCCTCCAGCCCAGTGTTTCTCATGATGTACTCTGCATATAAGTTAAATAAGCAGGGTGACAATATACAGCCTTGATGTACTCCTTTTCCTTTCCATTACTCCCTCTTTTTATTTACATAAGGTATATTGGAGGTTAATTTTGAGGGAGAAGGTGAGGGTGGGACGTTCTGGGAGAATAGCATTGAAACATGTATATTATCATATGTGAAACAGAACACCATTCCATGTTCGATGCATGAGACAAGGGCTCAGGGCCGGGGCAATGGGATGACCCAGAGGGATGGGATGGGGAGGGAGGTGGGTGGGGGGTCCAGGAAGGGGAACACATGTAAACCCATGGCTGATTCATGTCAATGTATGGCAAAAACTATTACAATATTGTAAAGTAATTAGTCCCCAACTAAAATAAATAAATTTATTAAAAAATAAAATAAAATAAAATAAATAAAAAATAAAAAAAAATAAAACAACGTATGACAAAAATATCAAGACAGTATTAGTGATAGACTGAGAAGAGGAATGGACATCATCCAGAACTCTTGGACTTAAAGTAAGTGTTGTGACTGATGAAATTTTCAGATTATCCCCTTGTTGGAGGGATGTAGGAAAATGTGCACTTGGAGAAATCACTGTATTATGTTAAAAGAAAGTATGGGTCTTTTGCATTATTGAAAAAATGAGAGTTTATGTTAATATTGAGCAATCAAAGCATGAGTATTTATTATTATTTGAAGTTTGTTCCTATGTTTGTGGATTCTCTGGCCTATAAGTCTCGATGGAAGCAAAAAACTATTGCTTTAGAAGCTGGGCTTCCCAATTGGCTCTGTGGATAAAGAATCCACCTGCAGTGCAGGAGCCACAGGAGATGTGGGTTCAACCCTTGAGTCCAGAAGAACCCCTGGAGAAAGGCATGGCAACCCATTTCAGTATTCTTGCCTGGAGAATCCCATAGACAGAGGAGTCTGGCAGGCTACAGTCCGTGGGGTTGCAAAGAGTCGGAGGTAACTGAGCAGGCACACACACTTTAGAAGCTAAATTGCCAAATGCATGCTTTCTGTGCCTCCTTGCCAGCTGGAGTACCACCATGTGCTTTAAGTTCTGCCAATTTATTTGCCTGTGCTCAATTTTGACTTAAGAGTTCATAGAAAAGAAACCGATTCAGTTAACCTTTCAGTTTCTAGTGGAGGCAGTGCAGTCACTGCTAAAGTGTCTGTTGCGGTGTACAGTGGGCGTGATAGCAGTGGTTTAACAGTCCGCCTCGGATTGCAAAACAGGGACGAGCTACAGTGTTAGTTCTTAGCAGTGGCGTCAGTGGTTTCCTCTCTGAACCAGTTCTCCAGCATGGTTTAGGGCATGTTTTCTGGCTGCTTAACGTTTAAATCCGGTTTTCCAGTCTTTTCAACAGTTGCACAAGCGCCCCAATGTTTCTGTTATAAATTTATTTACTGTTAAAATCAGGCCTATTTGGCACCTGCAACTTATATTTTTAAAAATTCAAGATAAATATAAGAGATACACAGCAAACATTTGTCTTTTTAAGTTATAATCTATGTCACATCAGGTAAGATGAAAAAAATTCAACAAGCTGAACTGAGGTAAAGACCAACCATATCTTAAGCCTGGCTGGACTTAAAAATGTAACTGGACAGACCTGAGGTTTTTTGACTAAGTAGGAAACAAGTTATATATATTTGTAACCTGTTTTAAAAGGCCTGGAGTGCTTGGGTCCAAATGTCCTGGCTAAAAATGTTGACTCTAATCTTGTGGGAAAAGTGGAATGTGAAAATATACTGATAGTCTGAATCAGTATTTTTCAGTTCTGTTTTTTTATATAGATTTTCAATAAATATTACATGGAAAAGGAAATATTTGGTTAATTATAATGAAAACTGTAGGTGTAATCATAATTAGATTTTTTTATTTTTTACTTCTTGAAATGTTTAACATGTCTTGTGCTTTGTGGATCTCTAAAAGTGTGAAAAACACAGCTGGATATTTTCCAAATGTATTTGAACATGGACTATTTTACTAATCAAGTTAGCAAACAAATATCCCCGTAACTCTGGCAAATCTAGTATCAATCAATTGTGAGATAACATTTTGGCGCTAGTATATTTGAGTAACTTTAGTTGTGAGTAAAAAAAAGCATAATTCAGACTGGATTTTATAATAAAGAGAATTTGGATAATAGTAAAGAATTCAATATAGTTTGATACAGAGCTTTAACAATGACACAAAATAAATACTTTTTGTCCTCTCTGTGGGGCTTCCCTGGTGGCTAAGACAGTAAAGAATTTGCCTGCAATCCAGGAGACTAGGGTTCAATCCCAGGGTCAGGAAGATCCCCCAGAGAAGGGGGACCCACTCCAGTATTCTTGCCTGGAGAATTCCATGGACAGAGGAGCCTGGTGGGCTACAGTCCATGAGTGTCTCCCTTTGACATTATTAGGTCTCCATTTTACTCTGTGGCTTGAAATTCCATGTCATCACAAGGTAACCACCTTATGCTTCCTCTGCCACCATCAGAGAGAAGCTATTTCCCCTTCAGTCATTGAATAAAAGAGCTGTGCTCTGTTCTGATTTGATTAGCTGAAAGCATATGCTCCTCCCTGCACCAATGATCATGACCAATAGTTCTTGGCATGGGGTTATCTCACTCAGATGTTGTCATGGCTGGGAAATTCACTATCTTCTTAAGGAGTATGTGTGGGTGGGGAACACTGAATGCTTAGGAGGCCACAATACGTATTTCCAACAATGGATCACTACATGTATTCCCATTTCAGTAAACTTTGTCATTAAGATGCTGCCAGAACAACAATCAAAAAACAGATCCTGGAGTTCCCAATTCTACTAAATTGACAAAATGAGGTTGTTTTCAATTGAGGGGTTTTGAGTCTTAACCATGCCTATATGTTCTAGCCCAAATTTATTTTAAAAACTTCTCAGATCCATATATTTATGATATTTCATTTTTTGTTTATGCATGTGTATATTATATATATGTTATTATAATGTATAAATATGTAAAATATTTGCACATAAACTCTCCTACAGATATTAAACTGTTTTCACAAAAGAATGAAGAAAAATGATGGGTGCAGAAGTTGAAAAGAATACTTTTACTTTATTGACATTTGTAGAGTGTGCATCTAAATATTTTACTTTGTGAATGTATTGCTATTTTCACAATTATATTTGTTATGGCTTAAAATGACAGAAAGGTATTTTCTCACAGTTCCAAAGGATAGGAGCCTGAAATCAAAGTGTCAGCAGGGCCAGGCTCCCTCTACACCTCTTTTGGACAGTCCATCCTTGTTCCTTGTAGCTTCTACAAGGTGTTTGCTAGTGATCCTTTAAGTTTCTTGTTTTATAGATGCGTCATTCCAATCTCTGGCTCCATCATCCCACAGACTTCTTTTCCCTTTGTTTCCCTTTGTTTTCCCTGTGTTTGTCTTCACATGGTGATCTCACATAAATTTATGTTTACTACTTGGAAGGAAGGTTATGACCAACCTAGATAGCATGTTTAAAAGCAGAGACATTACTTTGCCAACAAAAGTCCGTCTAGTCAAGACTATGGTTTTTCCAGTGGTCATGTATGGATGTGAGAGTTGGACAGTGAAGAAAGCTGAGCGCCGCAGAATTGATGCTTTTGAACTGTGGTGTTGGAGAAGACTCTTGAGAGTTTCTTGGACTGCAAGGAGATCCAATCAATCCATCCTAAAAGAGATCAATCCTGGGTGTTCATTGGAAGGTCTGATGTTGAAGCTGAAGCTCCAATACTTTGGCCACCTCATGCGAAGGGTTGACTCATTGGAAAAGACCCTAATGCTGGGTAGGATTGGGGGCGGGAGGAGAAGGGGACGACAGAGGATGAGATGGTTGGATGGCATCACCGACTCGATGAACATGGGTTTGGGTAGACTCCGGGAGTTGGTGATGGACAGAGAGGCCTGGCGTGCTGCAATTCATGGGGTCGCAGAGAGTCGGACACGACTGAGCGACTGAACTTAAGACCAGAAGATGAGATCCCTTAAACAAATTTGGCTCTCATCTAAAAGATGTCAAAGTATATGGTAGAGACTTCCCTGATCATCTGTGTGGTTAAGAACCTGCCTGTCATTGCAGGGAACATGGGTTCAATCCCTGGTCCAGGAAGATCACATATGCCTTGGGGCAACAAAGCCCGTGCTCTGCAACAAGAGCAGCCACTGCAATGAGAAGCCTGCACACAGCAACTAGAGAGTAGCCCCTACTTGTGCAAGAGAGAGCCTGCATGCAGCAAGGAAGACCCAGTGCAGCTATAAACAAATAAATAATTTTTTAATAGTATATAGTAGATGTACTTTACTCCTCAGTCTCCTCTATAGAAATTTAGAAGACTCCTGTATTTCAGAAGGGCCTACCATATAAAATTGCCTACAGACACTGAGGTCTACAGTTGTCAACCAATTACTGACAGGAAACTACAGGATGTTCCATAGAGGTGGCAGCTCTTGGGTTTGCATTAGCTTCCAGCAGTTGTTTCTACTGTCTCTGCCATGTTTCATGTTACTGTTATTTAGCTACTGAGATAATGTGCTTATATTTATAAAGGGTCTTGTGTGAACCTGCAAATAATTAAAGACACATTAGCTCCCTGGAGGGTCAACATGATTCCCTGAACAAGCCAAGACACCTAGGGACCTAATCATGCAATTTCCCTAAAAAGCTTAGCTTTGAGGAAGAAGTCACATCACTCAGCAATGAGTATTATAATTACTCACAGCAGTTTGCCTGGTGCTCTATAACATTCAATTTACAGAATTAAAGGTAATACAATTCAAAAGAAAAATAGCTGGTTTTAGAGAGTGAATGGCTATATCAACTATTGGAAATGTCTTTGGGTTAGAGCCTCCATATTAGGGTTCTGCAAGTTTTATACTTTTAATTAATAACCAATTTAGCTTGCTATAACTTCCATTAAGTTTCTCTAGGACAAAATAAGTCAGAAATTGATTTTTGATTATAAGCCAAAGAGCAAAAAAGCCGTAAGAACTGGGAAAATTTTGAAGAAAGAGGTCTACCAGGACTAATCTTCCCAAAAGGATAAAGACTAATCAGACAGATAAAGAACCAGATATAGTACAAAAACCCTATAAAATGCACTAGAAAAAAAAATTAATTTTTAAGAAAAAAAGTTTAACCTGTCAGAAAGAAGAGTTAGCAGTTTGGACAGGAAAAGAGCCAAATAAAATTCCAAGAATTACTTGAAGTCTAGAAGATGAAGCTTTAAATGTTCTCAAAAAGAATTGGGATGCTAAAGGACATAGTTTAAAGTTGTGACACATGACTTTCCTATAGTCTAATTTCCACTCAATGATTTCTAGCTTTTTAGAGTAGTTTTATACATTTATAGCTAAAAATGTATTTCATTGTTTATTTAATCATAGCATCAGAAATGTAATGGCATTATATTTAAATGACTCATTGGGTTTAAAATGAAAAATAAATGTCTCCCTCCCTCTCCCCTATCTACAATATTATCTAAAGGTAGGCGCTGTTAATAATTTCTTGGTCAAGAAAAAAATAAATTTCTTTGTCAACCTTGTATGTTTCATCTACTTTTTAAAAAAGTAGTGTACTACACTAATATACATGCTATCTCTGCCTGCAATGCAGGAGACCCAGGTTCAATTCCTGGGTTGGGAAGATCCCCTGGAGAAGGAAATGGCAATCCAGTCCAGTATTCTTGCCTGGAAAATCCCATGGACAAAGGAGCCTGGTGGGCTACAGTCCATGGGGTCGCAGGAGTCGGACATGACTTAGCAACTAAACCACCAACCACCACCATTCATGAACCTTGATTTTATTATTTAATAATATGTCTTAGGGCCTTTTTCATAACAGTATATATCTCTTCCCATGCTTTTAGTTACTGCACCATTCAGATGTACAATTATTTATTTACTCATTCCTTTATTAGTGACTATTTACGTTCTTCCCAGTTTACCCTTGCAGACAACTCTGAAATGAATAATCCTCACACATATATTATTGTACATATATTGTGGAGTTTGCTCTATCAAAGAGAATATACACCTACTAATTTTGGTGCCTGTGTGTGTACATGCTCAGTTGATCTGTTCTTTCTGACTCTGAGACCCCATGGACTGTAGCCCCCCAGGCTCCTCTGTCCATGGGGTTTCCCAGGCAAGAATATTGGAGTGGGTTGTCATTTCCTCCTCCAGAGAATCTTCCTGACCCAGGGATCGAACCCACATCTCCTGTGTGTCCTTTATTAGCAGGTGGATTCTTTACCACTGAATCACCAGGGAAGCCCCACTAATTTTGGTAGATGCCACTAAATTGTACACCTGAAGTTTAATCAGTATACACACTCTCCAAGAGTGTGGTTGAACACAGCCCTGGTTCCCAACCAGGCAGTCGGCAATGATAGATATTATGAAATATGTTTTGCCAATTTATTGGTTGAAAAATGGTGGTCAATGCTATTTGGATTTGAATGCCTTAAATTATCAACGTGATTGAGCGTCTTTTCACAATTGGTGATTTGCCTCTCTTTCTCTGTTGCTTTTCTTTTTCTATGTATATAGGTTTCCCCTGCTTTCAAAAAGTAAAATGTTCCTGAGAAACATTTCCCAAGCCAAAATGGTCTATGGAAAATCAATTACCTTAAGACATGTCTTGCTAACGGACACACGACGTAAATCAAGATAAAGCACAGACGCTCACAGACGGTTTGAAGCTATTGGCGCCTTGATCCTGAGTTGCTGAGTGTGGTTCCCAGGAAGGTGCTTGACGACGCCGGGGGTGGGTGATGCTTCTACGACAGTTCCCGGCAAAACAAATGCTGAATGTTTTTCTCACCTTTATTTTATAAAAGCAAAAATTTTCTTTAGACTTCTTTCAGTTAGCGAGAAATCAGGTGCTAAATATAAATCTTTTGTAAAAGTGAAGTGACAGCAAACTTCAGAAAAGTGAGGGATAGATGTACCCACCCATACTGTCTACCTTCCATCTGTATGTTGGGTTCTTCACCGCTTCCTTAATAATTTGTAGGTTTAAAAATGACCCCCTTATCAGCTGTATATAATTCTAATAATCTTTCTCAGGTTGTTAACAATGATTACGGAATTTCTTGATATTTAGAAAGATTTTAAAAAATATTTTATGTAAACTAATTTTACTCTTTACCATTAGTAGTGCTAGGTTTGGAATCTTCCAGACCTCTCTGCAGACCACTTACATGATATTTTCCTTGAAGATACATCACCTTTTCCCATTCGACTGTTGAGCAAAGAATAACATTACCAGTGTGAGGAACTGAGGAAATTTAATCAATGCATAATTGTTTTTAATCCTTATCATACTCTTAGGAGATAAAAGTATTTATCCCTATTTAAGGGTGATGAAACTGGTCTGAAGAACTTATGAAATTTGCCTAAACTCATAAAAGAAGTAAGTGGTGAGACCAGAGTTTAAATCTCGGGCAACATGAGCCTGAGTGGGAGCACTTTGCCTCTACAGCAGCTATTTCCTTTTGAGATTTCTAGTACGTCTTCAGCATTTACAACACTTATTTTTCATGTCTCTCTCCAGGAAATCTGCTGTATGGTAGGGGATGCATTAGTCTCTACATTCCCCAGAGCATAGCACAGGGCTTGGAAATTAGAAAGTGATGGAAAGTATTCACTGAAAGACTTATTAATCTGTGATAGTTGTTATAAACATTCAATTAGTTGTCCATGATTACCAGTTGCTAAAAGGGAGTCCGAAGAAAGAAATTACAGGTCTTTCCTCTGAGAATTTATAGTTTACTGAAAAAGGTAAACTACACATACTTATGAATGACTGAAAGATATTTATGAAAGAATATCTACTTAATCTCCAAGAGGCTGTGTTAATAATGAAGCTAACAAGTTTGTTCATAAATGGCTGAATTAATGAATGAATGGTTTTTCCTTGCCCTGCCAGTTATTATTTCTCCAAGATTGCTACTCTTGTCTTATTATTTTTAAAAATGTATCAATATGAACTTCTAACAAGAAAAAATTGAGTGTGTGGCTCAGTTTGGAAGCAAGGTATTATAGAGTAGAAATTCAGGACTAAGGTCAGATTCTGTGCTACTCTGCTGATATAGAAAAGCCTGATTTTTAGCTCAGTTCTCCAACTGAGTGCTAGATGAATGCTGCCAGTATGAGATGGTGAGCCAGTACAACTGGCTTTGAAACATGGCTTTGAAAAACTCCGTCTCATTATGGCATGCCACATATGCTAACATTTGACCCCTGGAAAAAATGATGGTATCATACTGAAATCTTAGAATTTTTTCATATTGCTCCCTAAATGGATTTCTCTCTACTTCATTCTTATGTTAAGAGCAGACAGAATTCTTACTCATATAAAAGGGATAGTACCTGAAGCTTTCCTCCCATTATCACGAGTGACAAAGCTAATCAAGAGATTGTATTATATTTATATAATCATATATATTATATAAATATGTTGTAGATATATAGCAGGGGTCCCTAACCCCCAGGCCATGGACCAGGACTGATAGGTGGCCTCATAGGGACTGGGCTGCACAGCAGGAGGTGAGCGGCAGGTTGACAAGCCAAGCTTCATTGTTTTTATAGCCGTTCCCCATCACTTGCATTATAGCCTAAGCTCTGCCTCCTGTCAGATCAGTGGTGGCATTAGATTCTCACAGGAGTGAAAACCCAACTGTGAAATGTACATGTGAGAGATCTAGGTTACGCAACGGCTCTTAATGAGAATCATCCCGAGACCACCACCACCACCACAACCCATCCCCTGGATCCGTGGAAAAATTGTCTTCCATGAAACCAGTCCCTGGTGCCAAAAAGGTTGGGAACCACTGATATACGGGATATGTCACAGGCTGAGTTATGCCCCCATCGCGGTCATGTGTTGAAGTCCTGACCCCCAGGACTTCAGAATGTGACTGTATTTGGACAGAGGGACTTCAAAGATGCAATTAAGGAAAATGAGGTCATATGGGTGGTACCTAAGCCAGTAGTGCTGATGTTCCTATTTGAAGAAGAAAGTTGAACACAGATGTGCACGCACACAGAGAGAAGAAGAGCCTATGAGGACAAAGGGAGAAGATGGCCACCTACAAGTCAAGGAGAGCGGCCTCAGAGTGAAATCAAACCTGCCGACACCTTGATCTCAGACTTCTAGCCTCTAGAACTGTGAGAAAGTAAGTTCTGTTGTTTAAGCCGCCCAGTCTATGGTGTTTGTTTTAGCAAACTTAAAAAAAACTAATACAGAATATAGATGTTTATGTACACATAAAACATATATATATATATACACACACATAGATAAATGCCCTTTATATATATATATATACACATACATATGTACATATATAAACATTCTTTCCTGGTATGTGGATAGCAAGCGAAGAAAAAAGTCTCACATCTCTCTTTCTTTCTAGATTGCAGACTCTCCTCTCAGAAATAAAGTAAAATACTAACAAAGTAAGCAGAAAGGAAAATAATACTATTTTTGACCTCTGTGCAATCTTTTCTAGAATTCCTGCAATGTAGCTCTTCATTTACATTGAGACGTTTATGTTCAAGGTTGTATTAACGTGGAAGAACTCACTCTTATTCCAAACATACAGAAATAATAGATAAAATATGATAGAGGACTCTTTTAAAATATATAGCTGAACCAGAAGGATAGAAAATAATTTGCTGTCTCCACCAGGCAGAGCCAAGCATCACATTGCAGGTTTCTGTAAGACCCAGGTCTAAGGACTGAAAGTTGGAATATACATTGAGAGAAAAAGAGAAAAGATGATAATACAAATTTGCTAAAAATATTAACAATTAGGGTAAAGTGCATATGGGTATTACAGGTGCTACTGATTTTTTTGTTTGCTTAATGTCAAACTTCAGTTTGAAATTGTTTTCAAACAAAAGATCTTTAAGTTAAAATCAGAAAGATACTTTAGGGTAACATTTTCACACCCAGGCTTTTCAGATATAGGTAGTACTCCAAGCTCTGAGCAAACGTCACGAAAATAAACACATAGGTACATATACCATTGCAAGGAGATCCAACCAGTCAATCCTAAAGGAAATCAGTACTGAATATTCATTGGAAGGACTGATGCTGAAGCTGAAACTCTGATACTTTGGCCACCTGATGTGAAGAACCAACTCATTGGAAAAGACCCTGATGCTGGGAAAGATTGAAGGCGGGAGGAGAAGGGGACGACAGAGGATGAGATGGTTGGACGGCATCACCGACTCGATAGACATGAGTTTGAGTAAGCTCTGGGAGTTGGTGGTGGACAAGGAAGCCTGGTGTGCTGCAGTCCACGGGGTCGCAAAGAGTCGGACACAACTGAGTGACTGAACTGAACATATAACACAGTGAAATCACAAGATACTAAAGATCTTCTGGAATGTACCAGAAAAAGCAGATAACCTGCAATGAGAGACAACTAGATTATTGCAGACTTTTCTTCATCTGCAATGAGAACCAGCAATAGAGAAATAATATCTTCCAATTTGAACCATCAAACTAGAATTCTATAACCAAATAAACCATCATTCCATGGACTGCGGTTAAAGAGGTTACCAGACGTATAAAGAGAGATTTAACTCGCAGATGTCACTGTAAGTTTGCTTGCTAAGATAGTGGTAAATGGATATCCAATAAGCTTACTGGGAATTAATGAAGAGCTCTTCAAAGCTTCTGTCATGTGACCTCACTGAACACACGGAGTTTTGCACTTGCTGTGGAAGGTCCTCCTGCTTCCACTGCAAAGAAATTGATGCAACTTCACCACCTCAAGTGTAAGAATCTCTCTTTCAGTTTGATTCTTGGTCTCTAGTCCCTGCTCACGTGTATGCATGTTTGTGTGACACAAGTACTTCTCTTTTAGTTGTTTAATTCTAGAGACTGTCTCTTTAAAATTCATTCTATTCACCTCAACCATAAACAGTAGAGTTGTACTAAGTGATCTTGGTTAACTGTATTGACTACATGGCTTTTATTTGGTTAGCACATTTCTTTATACAATATTTATGCTTAGATGGAGAACTCCATATAAATTCAACTAGGAGAAAATTTTCTTTTGTAGTTATTGGACACTTAGAGATGTACTATTAATTCCTCTTCAGCAAACAAACAAGCCCAAATAAAAGTATTCAAAATATAACTGTTTTGATCACGCTTTCAAATGGTATATGAAGTAGCCCACAAAAGGCAAATTGTATTCAAGGAAAAAATGATTATTTCTTAAAAATTGGTGCTGAGAAAGAGAAATGTGTGAAGTGTGAGGAAGTATGTAAGAAAAGCTTGAACATAGATGTATCTTACATTAAAATCTATCTGCTAAGAACTTCTGATTGGATAATGGCTAGGACGTCATAAAAATACATCATATTCTTTATTGCAGAGTGCCTGACACAATTACAATAATTTACTATGTCTGAGTTTGATCTATGAAGCAGGGCACCCAAAGCTGGTGCTCTGGAAACACCTGGAGGGATATGGTGGGGAGGGAGATGGAAGAAGGGATTTAGGATGGAGGAAATATAAGTATACCTATGGCTGATGCATATTGATGTATGGCAAAAACCATCACAATATTATAATTATCCTCCAATTAAAATTTTTAAAAAGCAAAAAAAAAATCAATTTAGACTTTTCTAGAAGAGGAAAGCAATATGCTGTCTTTTAAAAACTAGTACAGAAAAATAATAATTATGAGGGGATAACAGGCCCATTAATTTATTAAATACAAAGAGATAGCTCTATCTACCTCTTTCTTGCACTATTACTTTTTTTCTTTTTTTCTCTCTATTTCACTTATTTTTCAGACCTCTGTGTGCCCACTGTCTCTAGAAAGGGATGTGAAAAGGCAAAGCAGAGGAAAATGTTTTTCAGGATTTGGTTTCTAAGGCTCTAAGCCTTAAGGAAATACAGAGGATTCTAGGCTTACCAACGTATTTAGAGGCAGAGAGGAATTTTCTCCCACTTTCTCCTTAAACCAAAATGAAACAAAATTGAAAATACTTCAGGTTCAAATTAGAAGGGAGAGAAGGGAGGATAATGAATTTGGGAAGAAGTAAGAGCTGGAGAGAGGGCACCCTTAGGGTCACCCTAACAGGAAGGAGGAAAGTTGCAACAACCAACGAAGAGCCTTAGCCACAGGTGTCCTTGGGGGTCCAAGGAGCTGGACCTGAGTGAGCTGACCAGCCTGCACTTGTATAAGCAGAGTGTGCTGCCTCACCACAGGCGTGATGCTAACTGAACTTCCCCTTGTGACCTTTTGCAGATTCTTTCTCTGGAACATTGTGCTGGAGGATCACAGGTGATCCCTATCAGTGCCCACAGGGGTGAAAATGACATCCCTAAATGCCACTGGATGAAAGGGGATGGATGAGTTTTATATGGATGAGAAAGTCCCTTGTTCCTGAGACCTGGTAATGTTACCAAACCAGGTCTCATCACCTGACTCACAGCAAAGCCAATTTATTGATGCTAGGTTATGGTGAAGGAAAGTACAGTGTTTATCGTAGGGCCAAGCAGGGAGAATGGGCAACTCTTGCTCAAAAGACCAGAACTCCCTGATGAATTTCAGGGAAGGGTTTCAGGAAAGGAAAAAAGAGGGAGAGGGTGGCAGGGTACCTGATCAACCTGTGGACATTCTTCTGATTGGGTGGTGGTGAGGTAGCCAGGTGGTATTTTGGGAATCAACATCAACTTTCTGGTTCCAACCAGTCTGGAGTCTACATAGTGGACGTCAGCAGTTGACTTCTTTCACCTGATGTGGGCTTTTGTATCTGTAAAACAATGCAAAGATATGGTTAAGGATTTTATTTATAGCCCCTGAGGAGGAACTAAAGATTCTTGACTTTGGTTTATGACTGAACTGTTATTATTTTGTCTTGTTTGACTGCTTTCCTTTATTTTGGCATTTTCTCACTTTTCTAATTAAGCTTGCTCTATAGAACTCAAGGAAGGCTTAGGAGGCTAAAACATTTCTATAAATGAGAGATGGGGATGGGGGGAATGGGCCCCTGGGAAGGCCCCAAAGGGTCTTGCTCAGTTTCAGTAAGACATATCACTACTACAGAGCCCTCCATCAATGTCAGATAGGCAATATCTAAATGGCCCCTAGAAGTAAGATTTTACTGAAGACATTCATTTAAAAAAAGAAGTCTTTTATTTAGAGTTGAGAAAAATAAAATAAAAGTAAAATAAACACCTCAGTTATGAAAGAGCCACAATGTTTGCTTTCTATCTTTTTCTTATTGTTAGTTCTGAATTAACTAAATCTATAATTTGAAAATCAAGGTAAATTTGTTTAAAATAAATGAAAACATTTGAAAATCATGCCAAAAATCTGAATAACTATTAAAAATTTTTAAATAAGGATGAAAAATTAAAGCATTCATAATACCAATATTCAGAGACAAATACTTTTAACATTTTAATGTGATTTTCAAGCACATTGTGAGAGATGACCATTCAGATGTAAAGAAGTTTACTTTGTAAAAGTGTGATTTCATACTATCTTTTCATCCTACAAGGCAAGTGTTGAACATGACAAAACGGAGCCACCTATTGTAGAGTGGAAACCAACACAACTTTGTTAACCAATTACCCTTCCATTAAATTTTTTCTTTTTAAAGTGGAAAAAAATGGGAACCACCATGAGGGCACGAAGGTGTCTCTGTAGGTAAAAAGTTGATTACTTTTTATTGAATTATCAAGAAATTCATAGTTTTCTAGTGCATACCAGCAATGGTCTGGTAGACTGTTTACACTGTTTTTATTGATTTATTTTGTTTTTACTCTTTATGTCAGTCAACAATTACCACAACAATGCTGAGTAACAAATCCACTCCAAACGTCGTGACTTAAAGTAGCAATCATTCATTCTTATTTATGTGTCTGTTCATCATTTAGTTTGGAGTAGATAGGACTTGGCTCCAAGTTGCAAGTTGAATCCAGATCTGCCCTACATGTCTGTCTGGGAACCAACAGATTACTTAAGTTATGTTCTCCGCCTGGTGATGGCACAGGTGCAAGAGAGCAAGTCCAACCACACTCGCACATTTCAAGCTTCTGCTTGCTTCACACCTCTGAACAACCTATTGGCCATGACAAGTTGATGGGCCAGTTCAAAGCCAAAGGCAGCAATGTGCTCTATACCTGAGAGGAGACCAAAGAGAGTCACATCTCCAGCAACACTTAGAAGTATGCTCGTGCAGATTGGAGGGCAGGAGAATTACTGAGTAACAATAGAATCTATTCCATTAAATTTCAGTACAAACATTGGATATCATAAGTTTGCTTTGTCAATTCTTGAAGTGATTCTATACTGTTAAGGTCAATGGTACTTACATTTTTGATTTATAAAAATTTGCCCTATGACAGCTTTTCATGGATGACTCACTTTCATAAGATAGGAGAAGAAGCACACATTTTTACTGAGTTTGTCCTCACTAGGGTGTTCTGTAACCCCTTTTCTATGACAGTAACTAGTGACAGCAATATTAATTCTAATTCCTGATTCTATTTTAAATTTCCCTTGTAAACTATAAGAAGTTTACACAGGTAGAACAATTATTTTACACACAAAATATTCCCTAAACAGGGCAGTAGAAAGGCCAGAGACCCCAAGAAAAGAGGAAGTCAGATTCAAGAACTAAGACCCTGAAACTGCTTGTAGGGATCAGAAACTAAGGGAAAGGGAAGAAGGCTCTTGGGCTGCTGTGAAGTCAAGTAAGAAATTTTCAAGAACTGGTCCACTGAGTTTTCAAGAACCTGTCTTCTTGCTTTCGTAAAAGCAAAACCATAAATAAAAACCAACAAAGTGACTCTGAAAAGAGTGCTCCAAGGTAGCTGCTTGTTTCAAATCACATGTGCTGCTGCTGCTTTTGCTATGTGTTTTCATCTCAACAGTCCTGGAAAGAATCTATTAGTTTTTCCTCCTCTCTTCCTTTCTTCCTGCCATCTTTCCTTCCTCCCTCCCTCCCTTCCTTCCTTCCCTTCCTCTCTCTCTCCTGTCTCTCTGCCCTTCCCCTCTCTCTCCCCTTCCCCTCTCTCTCAATCTTGTCCTCTCTTAAATAAGCTTTTTTCTATATATATTCATAAATTTGAAGCAATGTGAAAGCCCATTTAAGTTTACACCTCTGCTATTAGACTGGACCACACCTAAAATAACCTAGACAGAAAAGAAAAAAAATATGGCAAGAGTTGGCAAACTTCCAGTTGGAAGTTTGCTAATATCAACATTTCAGGAGGCTGGTGTGCCAGGTGGCAGGAGGAAATAGACTTGTATTATATGGGATGTATGAGCTACTGGCACTGACTTGAAGCAGTGCTGCTATTGTGGCCATGCTTGGTCTTGATGAAATCAAGCTTAGGTTGAGCCTGGCGTAGCTCTAGGCTAAGCTGTTGGTTAAGATTGATTTGCTGGGACAAGCAATGACTTCCCTAGAACTGCAAGCATTTAATATAGTGTGACTATTTACGTCACCTCCTGCCAAGTTTGCCATACAAAGCTATTGTTGACAAGCTCTAGCCAGCAGATATTGAGCAAGTCATGTCATGTGTTTTCCCTTTCCAAACCTTTCAGTGGCTAAGAAATTCAGATGCCTGTGCTTCACACATAAGTTCCTTCATAATTTGACTTTTGAGTAGCTTTCTAGCTTCATCTGTAGTAATATTCTGTCCTCCTCTTGCTTCATGCAGTGGCATAGTAAATGTTTCACTATCAGCTCTCTGGAGAAGAAAGTTGAGTGCCTGCTTTGCAGTGATTCTGAGTTCTGTGGTAAATATCCCTATTTCAGCTGATTTTAAGCTACCAGTGTGAAATCACTGAACGTGGAGTGAGGAGGAGGTACATACAATATCTTGCAAGTTTACAGGAGCCAACTCAGGCACACCACTGACTCTAGACCTTCCCACAGCCTAGAATGTTCTTCACCTTTTTTACTCCTACTCTGCCTTCAGCACTCAGCATCACTGATACCTGTCCCCCAACCCCAAGTCATCTGAGTTATATGCCTGATGTCTGTGTTTCTATGTCACACTGTGGAAGGGTACTCTCCTTTCTTCTTTTAATGAGTATTTATTGAGTGTTTTCTTTATTTCACACATCAGCTTAAGTGCAAGAGAAATTCTATTGAACAGAGCAAATGACTCAGACTCAGGGCACATTTGCTTAGCCTTGTAAGAAAGGAAGACAAACAGTATGTGTGGTAAGTGCAATGGAGTGGCACCAGCATGGAGCACAGTCTACAAGCATTTTCAGTATTTCACTGTGAGAATAAGATGAGAAGAAATCCAAACTGGAAGGAATAAAATAGTACATTTTTGAGATATCTCACCTCCCAAAATGTTAGTGAACATCCCAGACCTAGTCTAGAGAAATGCAGTAAACTTGTGTAGTAAATGAGATCGGTAAGAGATCCTGCCTTCATTCTTTCCCACATCTGCCCCTAAATGTGGAATGAGTAACTGACCTGATTTAACAAATCAGAATACTTCATCTACTTGACAGCAGTGATTATCTAAAAGATAGACCTTTGACCCAAAGCGGCTAATTATATTATCTTTATCCTGGGATTCATGTAGAGTCCCGGGGAAAAGAAGCCATCTTTCACCTCTACTCATGCTTAATAAGCTGGAATGTTATAGGACTGAGATTACCAGAGGGCCATTTTCCCTGATATTTGGAAGCATGAAAATGCCAAGCAGAAATGGAAATGAGAAGAGAGAGAAAATGGGTTGAGTTGAAGCTCCAGTTCAATTCCCTGAGCTGCTAGGTCTGCCAGCTCTTGCTTTGGTCCACTACACCACCCAATTGTACTTCTCAGTTGTCTGAGCCCACATGTCAAGGCTTGCTTTTGCTGGTTTGAGTGAGAGTTCTGTGATTACAACCAAACGTTTCCCAACAAATATAGTGACCCTAGATGTGAGCTGGAGGAGGTTAAGACTGGCTTATAAAAGCTGCACCTTCAGTGAGGCCCTCATTTCATGTTCCTCCTGTTTCTTCCTCTACCTAGAATCTGTGTGGGCTTCCAGATGGCACGGAGCACATGGACAAGGCCCACAAACATGAAGAAGAGGAAGTCCCTCTGCAGGGACTTACCACTTATAACAAACGCATCCAGACAATATGACAGAAAACTACCAGGTAAATTGGGGAAGCCAAGAAGAAAGTAGTCAACTGTAGACAGGGGTGAGGAATAGAAGTTTTTAAAAGCAGCTCTTTAATAGTAGTTAATTCTTACTAAGCTACTCCTATATTTCTCTTTGGGTTTCCCAGGTGGTGCAATGGTGAAGAATCCACCTGCCAATGCAAGAGTCACAAGAGACGCAGATTTGATCCCTGGGCCAGGAAGATTCCTTGGAGAAGGGAATGGCCACCCACTCCAGTATTATTGCCTGGAGAATTCCATGGACAGAGGAGCCTGGAAGGCTGCAGGTCCATGGGGTGGCAAAAAGTAGGACAAACTGAGCACAGCACAATATTTCTCTTTACATGGGCTTATCTCATTTAAACCTTTTCAACTGTTAATGGCTATGGGCCATTATTCTCCCCATCTTTCAGATAAGAAAACTAATTGAGATTGCAGAAAATGCCCAAGTTTCCAGTTCTAGTAAGTTAGAGAGCCAGGATCTGATCCTGTTTTACTCTAAAGCCCAGTGGGATGAGTGTTAAAGTTGTTCCACAATTGATATCACAAAGAGAAAGAACATATAAGGGAAGTTTTTGGCTGAATTAAGAAAATATTGTAATTACACAGAACCCAATTCACTGCCAATAAACAAACACAAACCCCAAGTGTTCAGTCATCTAAAACTATTGGAAATGCCACTTATTCCTCTTAGTTAGGTGTATTACAGACTCAACATTAATTAGAGAAAAACCTAATTAACTTTATGTAATCCACTTTCCCTCAAATTTACTGGAACCTGAAGACATCTTGGGGGGGAATCTCTTTATATAATAAAAAGTTAATATCCCATGGGATACTTTTGAGGAAATGCTTCTCTTTTTCAGAAGAAAGCATGAAATGTCGAAGGCCATAACAAAGTGAAATCAATTAATCAATACATCTGTACTGAGTAGCTTTAATACACTCAGCACTGTGCCAGGAGCTATTTATGGGCAACAGAAACAGCGTAAGTAACAGGGGCAATCTAAATTTCAAAGACTTCAAAGCAAAGCAATAAAATACAATAATTAAAGCTTCAAGTCAATCCAACAATTACCCATTAAATTATTGTGCATTAAATTTAAACAGTCTCTTTTGTAAGCTCTGCTGTGGTTACTGAATTGAGTAAAACTAGTTCCTGCCTTCAAGGAACTTACAATCTAGAAATGGGGAGTTAGAGAAGAGGAAATATTAGTGAGTTGGAGAAAGCAGAACAGACTTTTTTGAAGAAAACTGTATGTTGTCTGAAGGAGTTAGCTTGAATTTTTATTATTTTTAATAAATAAAGACCTAAAATTACTAACTAAACAGTGTCTACAAAAGAAAAGGTATTGCTATCCACAAGACATAAAAGCTCCTAGGAAAAAATAATAAAAATCCAGAAAAACCAATAGGAAAATAGAGAAAGACTACAACAGGCAGTCATACTCAATTATGCTTATATACTCAAAACATTATAAATTGTCAATAAGCATTGAAAAAATGCCCAACCTCACTAATAATCGGGGAAATACAAATAAAAACAAGGTGAATATTTTTCATCCAACCAATTAGAAAAAAGATTTAAAGGTTGATAGTGCCTATTGTTGGAAATGTTGCAGAGAATTGCTGCTGCTGCTGCTAAGTCGCTTCAGTTGTGTCCGACTCTGTGCGACCCCATAGACGGCAGCCCACCAGGCTCCGCCATCGAGAATTAGGTATTTGCAAAGAGTTGGCAGAGCATAAAACAAGATAGTTTAAGAGCAATTTGCTTGTACCTATCAAATAAAACGTCAGTTCCCTGTGATTCAATCAATCCACTTCTAACAATCTATCCCAAAGAGACCGCAGAAAATTTGCATAAAAATGTGCATTTATTGCAAGTTATTTTAATCACAGAACATTTTGAAAAGCCCATCATGACTGCAGAGGCATGGTTAAAATATATGACGGTGCATCCATTCGATAAAATTCTCTGCAGTAGCTAAAAAAAATGCGCTAGATCTCTTTGCACTGACTAAGTTCTCCAAGACAGTGGAAAAATCAAATTGCAAAACAATGTGTATTGTGTGGTTCCTTTTAAATTAGAATATATACTTATAAATCTATGAATAGATGTACATTTGTGTGTGGCTAGATGAATACACGAATGAGAGGATTGTTTTACAATTATTAATGCCAGTTACCTTTGGAATGAGGAGTGGAGTTACAGGTTATGATGGATAGGAATTTTCACATTGTACTCTATGTACTAATATGTCTATTTTGCAGTGAGAATATGTTCTTGCAGTATTTATGCAGTTTAAAAAATAAACAAAAAGGTATTTAAAGAAAGTAGAATTAAGACGGGGCTTCCCTGGTGGCTCAGCTGTAAAGACTCTGCCTGCCAATGCAGGAGATGCAGGTTTGATCCCTGGGCCAGGAAGATACCCCTGGAGAAGGAAATGGCAACCCACTCCAGTATTCTTGCCTGGGAAATCCCATGGACAGAGGAGCTGATGGAATATAGTCTATGGGGTCACAAAAGAGTAGGACATAACTTAGCTACCAAACACCAACATCAAAGAATCAAGATAAAGATTGAGTGCAAGCTGAGAGAGATGAGTTTGCATGGGATGGTGATGAATCTAATCTAACTAGGGCTGTGGATGCATCTATAGTAGAAACAGGAATTAAAGTTTAATGAGAGACAATTGGGACTAAGTTAAAGAGACCCTTGGAACAAGAAAGAGCAGTTCAGGTTTTATGCTATAGCTTCAGTATTTGTTAAATTCATTAGGATTGTGAGGAAGGACCATAAAACCTCCACATCACCACTGTGCTGCTCTATTTGACCTTAGGTCAGGGAGTGTGGTAAGGATCAAATTCAGATGAATTTCATATCATACCACCTAAAATTCTCCATTTTCAAGGTCAACTTTCGTTTGCCCCTACTTTGGTTGTTAGATCAATAAGATGAAGTCAAGATAGCATGATTAGTTTCTCTCAAAGCAAAACTACCAGCTGCTTTATAAAGAAGTTTCCAAATCCACTTGTTTTAGAAGAGGTCAGTTGGGGCTAGCTAGCAGGAGTTCGAATTGTATGGATTTGTTTCCATTATACAACAATTGCAAGAAGAAGCTATATAAATCTAAAAATTGGCAAGAGCTTTGTGATTGCCTTCCTTCCAGTAGCTTCCCATTTCTCTCAAATAAAATCTCACTTCCTCACTCTAGCTTAAGGCCCTTGGTGACCCCTTCCCATAGCAACCCCTCAGACTCAACCTCTCCCTTTTCGATTCTGATTCTACCACAAAGGCAAGTTATCACAGTGCTGTTTCCATGGTTGACCAAGTCTGCTGGGCATTCCCATGGGCATTTGCTACTGATAACACCATTTGGGAAAGGGGACTGTTGTCTTTGCCAATCCTGCCTCCATCCTCTTTTCTTAATTCCCATGGAATAGCAGAGGTCACGCTTTTACTTCAGACTTTACTGAGGGCTGGGATTCATTTGGGAAAGGAAGTTCATTGCAGGAAAGAGAAATAAAACTGCCACTAGAAGAGGCTATTTTGAGAACCCATAGGCTCCAGGCCTCCCTTAGAATCCATTATAGGACTTCTTGTTGGCCTAATTCCTGGCCTGCTGCCATTAGTGGGGCCAGTTTACTCAGCAGTGAGACTTCTGAACATTTATTTTCTGAACTTTAAAGTTCAGTTCAACTGCTGAAAGATTTGGAGAGAGGAAAAGGTTCATTGCCCATTAGGTCCCACCTTAGAGAAGCTAATGAACCCTTTTGTGCCTCAGTCTCCTTTTTTGTAAAATGTGAAGAATAACAGTATAGCGTCCCTATAGGGTTATTGTGAATTAAATGTTAACATAAGTAAAACTTTTAGAGCAGTATCAGGCTGGGCTACTAAGTTCTGAATAAGCATGTGTTATTAATATCCACCGGAGAAGGCAATGGCAACCCACTCCAGTACTCTTGCCTGGAAAATCCCATGGACGGAGGAGCCTGGTAGGCTGCAGTCCATGGGGTCTCTAAGAGTTGGACACGACTGAGCGACTTCACTTTCACTTTTCACTTTCATGCATTGGGGAAGGAAATGGCAACTCACTCCAGTGTTCTTGCCTGGAGAATCCCAGGGACAGGGGAGCCTGGTGGGCTGCCGTCTATGGGGTCGCACAGAGTCGGACATGACTGAAGCGACTTAGCAGCAGCAGCAGCATTAATATCCACATCACCCGTTGAACTTGCTGCCACATTTCCATTACCTTACACTTTTGCAGTTGAATATTTTAGCATAGGTGAGGAATTTACATTTTTTTTTCTAGTAAATTCTATCGGTTGGCTTGGGATCATTTTTCTAAACCAGTGGAAAGATTCTATCATCTAACATATAGATTATTATGTCTAAGTACTATAGCATATCACAGAAATTGTCTCTCATTGTGAAAAATGATGTCTTTTTAAAGCATAGTGATTGAGGGCCTACTATTTACTATGTTCCTGAAGGCATGTGTGTGTTTGTGTGCACACAAGTGTTTAAGGTAGGGATATAACCTCCTCATCTCAAAGGTGAGTATCAGTTTTTAATAAGACCACAAATAATCTAAATGTTTAAATAAGAGTTTGAGATGAGGTGGGGTAAGCGGGACACTGGCTTGTGAGCTGAGTTTGAAAGCACCATGTCATAAAGATCTAGCTTAGCATCACTGATGGCTTGGTAGTTTTTATTAAAGAAACTTATCTCGTAGAAATGCATACCAGATAGAAAAGTTTCTAATTTTTTTTCTTATCCCTTAAAATTTAAAAGTATTTAAATATACTGCACCTTCAGGGCATGAACAGAGTGAGGTTATCTTTGTTTAACCAAAACAGGGCAGCCTATAAAGCCTGAAAAAAAAAACAAAAAAAACAAATGTAGGGCAAATCACAAGAAGGCCTATTTTACGGAGTGAGTAGTAAACCAGGAGGTGATCAGGCCAATACATTCTGTGTCTTTAAAACGATTTCAAATTTATTTGTGGAAAGGGTACTACTTTGGGAATGCAAGCTTGGTGGATAGACAACTATAAAATAAATTTTTGTGAGCTCATAGATTTTAAGTTTTTTGGGAATTTAGAGCACAGGATGGCAGGAGAAAGTGTGCATGATACCCAGTGTTATGAGAAAGAGAAGAAAGTGCTTTTGGTAGCCAAGGGGCCTGCACAAAGTAACATGCCCAGGAAAGACTTGAACCTGTCCTGCCCTAGTCAAGAAGCATTTCAGGAAGGGTGAGCAGGAGATGTGCCTCTACTGTTGAAGACTGCAGTGGTCCAAGTAATGCAGATGGACGTTTCCTCTTATAATTCACAACGCATGTGATGTATTCCAGGCTGTACAACAAATCATTTTGTGTTTTCTTTCTGCAAGACAGAGGATTTGGGGCATATGATCTCTGAATGCTTTTATCTCTCTAGAATCTAAAGACTCCATAAGGGATCACAGTCATTCCTAATTCTCCTAAAGAACACATACTCACTGTCAGCATCAGAACTGGACTGATTAAGTTTGACAACTCTTGGGTACTCATAGTGATAAGGAAGCACACTGAAGCTGGAGTATCCATAAAGAGGCTGAAGGTACCACCCATTCATGCAATCAGACAGCAAGCATTTCCGCCTCCCCGCTATATTCCAGGCACTGCACCAGGCACTGGGGATGCAGAACCAGGCGAGACATGCACTGCTCAGGGAAGCCGTCCCAGTGGAGAAAAGATTAACAAGCTTGTCCTAGAGCACATGGCAGTACAGAGGCAGGCAGCTACCTTGGCCCAAGTTGTCCTTAGAACAGAAGTGAGGCTCAGAGCACTATCTCAGTTCTAAGCAAGACAGCAGGATTGTAGGAGCTTTCTCTTGACTGACTGGCAAAAGGGTGGCATTTTAAAACAAGCCAAACAGATATCCATCCTTGACGGAGACCCTGGCGCGTGGCAGTTGATTCTGCCGATTTTTCATGGACGGAAAGACCGAGCAGAGCAGAACGGGTGAGTCTCTGCAAGTAGAAGAAGTCTCTCAAAAGGGGCTGTGTTTCCTAAAGGGCGCTCCAGAAGGGCTGAACTACTTCCATCCGGGAGAAAAAAGACTCTGGCAGTGTAGGCACGGGAGGGTGTACGTCTGGAGTCATTTCAAGGCTTTTTCCATCTTGCCTGATGTGACAACAAGGAAGGATTTGTTCGTTTTATTTATTTATTTCCCATTTTGAAAGATTTCGCTTTGCCCCTCTTCCCCCCTTCCAGCCACTCAGGTTTGGGTTTTCCATATGACTCAAAATTCCTTCCGAAAGTGGAGTCGAATTCATGAAAGTGGTGGAAGCGCGGAGGGGTAGGGGTGGGGGTGGGGGTGGGGGTGGGGGTGGGGGTGGGGGGGAAGGGGGGTGCGGGGGCGGGCTGGGAGCCCCAGGGAGTCTTCACTACCGACATTCCCACTCAGCCCCCGGCGCGAGCGGTGGCCGGCCTGGGGAATCCAGCCTGCGCTTGGCCGGCGGAGATACTAGCGAAGCCCGGGCGGCCGGGACCGGGTGACTGGGCGGCGGGCGCGGGAGGGTCGGCGGCCGGCGGCGCTGCAGCAGCCTCGGCACGGCCGCCGCCGCCCGCGGGCGCGAGTGTGCGCGGGTGTGGAAGGCCGGCGTGCGGGCCGCGAGGGGTGTGCGCGCGTGAGGCGGAGTGGGGCTCGCCCCTCGCCGGCGCCTGCCGCCCGGCTGGTGATCGCTCTCCGGCGGTCTCCAATACCCTCGGCTCCCCTACGGCCGTTGATCCTGGCGGGGGGAGGGAGAAAGTGAGAGTTGGTGTCATCACCATCCATTGTGAGGAGGGGAAGAAATTGGAATCCAGCAGCGGCGAGCAGCAGCTGGGCGGTCACATCTGGGAATGCAAAGCCGACCTCCCCCTCCTCCTCCTCTGCCACCACCGCCTCCTCTCTCACCCGGGATCACTTCCGAAACCACTTCGCCTTCAGCCCCTGCCTCGGCCAGAGGTTTCATTTTTAACTGAATATTTACGAAAGCTGGAAGCGTGCGAGGGGGTAGGGTGGGGTGGAAAATAGCGACTGCTTCTTTTCCAGGGATTTATTTAATGGGGATGTGTTCAAGGCAAGAGCGAATTCAGAAGGATATCGACGTCGTGATCCAGAAGTCCAGAGCCGAGAAGGACTGCCTGTTTGCAGGTGAGTTCTCGCCTTTCCAGAGCCTCGGACCCAGCGCCAGCTTCCTCTGCCCGCCCGTCACCCCCTTGCCCAGTTTTCTGGCCGCGAGGTGTGTGCCTGGGGATGGGGGGTGGGTTGCACGTCCCCATTCTGGGGTTCATTTGGCAACAGCTGCTGCAGCGGGAGCAGGAGCCAAAAGGGGGAGGGGGCAACAGCCTCTCCCCTTTTCCCCTCCCCCCCGTCTGGGGCGGTCACCAGCTTTGGGGACAGAACCCTGGTGGCCCGAGCGGGGGTCTAGGCAAGGAGCCGTGCATGGTATTTTTAGTCCCCCGTAGACGCCTGGAGCGTCCGATCCCGCCTCCGAGGTTTCAGCAGCAGCGACCCAGGCGGCTGGTAGGACCCGCCGGGTTTGCGCAATGGGCAGAGCGCCGGCGGCCAGGAATGGAGCCCGCTGCGCTGCGCGGCGCTGGCTGGCTGCGCCCGGCGCCGAGGCCCCCCGGTGGGCAGCGCTGGGCCGATCTCCGGCCGCTTCGGCTCCCTCTAGTACCTCCGACTGGCAGTGTCACGCCCCGGAAAGAAAAGAGATGCCCTAGGTCCATGAGGCGCCCCGAGCCTCTGCCTGGGGGGTCGTCTTTCGTCCATTTTGCTCCCCCTGGAGAGGGACAGGATTTTGCGCCCCCAGCCGCGAGCTCGGCGGGGGCCGCTTCCGGCCGCCGGGACCGGGAAATTCCCGCCGTTGCCATGGCACCCGGCACTTGTTGCGGGGGGCAGCTACGCGCGGCACCCGGCTCGGGGTGCGCAGCATCCCCTCCGGCACCGCTCGGAGAGGGGAACTCGGGGTTCTCCAGCTCTCGTCTCCCGCCCAACCAGGCCTCCCCTTGGCTCCATCAAATAAGGGGTCCGAGTCAGGACCAGGGTTGAAAATCCACTCCGGGGGTAGCTTTTAACAAGACTTTTCGTTTCAGATTTCAGATACTCAGACTCCACCTTTACTTTCACCTACGTTGGCGGCCCCAAAAGGTATTTATATGTATAGAGTTGCTTCATTTCCTGTTCACAGGCTGGTGTTTCCTTTGTTCTTAGCGTGTTCCGTGTTCGGGTGTTTTTTTCTTCTTCTCTTGTTGTTGTCGTTTAGCCACGTCCCAAGCCTGAGGTCTCTCGATTTTAAATGGAAGAGGGGAAATAAATAGGTTTGATTCAAGTGTTTCTAAGATCACGCCACGGGCCAACAACAGAGCTCTCACACACTTCGTGCTAAAGGTGTTCTACAGTAGTACCTAGCTCTTGAGCCTTTAGAGATTGACATAGGCGAATGCAAAACCAGAATATTGGGCATAAAAGACATAAGATGTCACAGAATAGTTTGGTCACATGTGATTTTTCTGGTGAGCTGGGGCTGCACGTTTCTATGTTTTTCGTAGGTTGACATAAACACAATTCTCCATCTTTTTTTTTTCAAGGAGTCTTATTTTGGTTTTCATAGTTAGAAAGAATTTGGAAGTTATATGAAGCTGGAATGTGTAAACTTCTTTCTTGAGGGGGAAGAATGAGAGATACATATGTTAAATTGTTAGCATTGTGAAGTAAGCCCAAATCCAATTTTGTGTTTACCACTTAGAGATGAAATTAAACCATTAAAATATGCCTTGCTGTCTTCACTTGTTAAGGTAGAATTTTCACCCTGTTAGACCTTTGGGGACACAGTGGTTTAAAAGCAGTGGCCACATCTGAGAACTGTCAGAGATTTAGCTTTGCTGTTAGAACCTGACATTCAATACCGTTTGATCATATTCCAAAATATCTTTTAGCTAATGGAAACATTTAGGAACATATAAATTGCAAAAGAAGCTTTCTTCTGTAAATACATTTTTAAAACGCTTGGAATAAATGTGAATCTTAAAAATGCTTAGGATTTGTGTTGCAGTGTACATTTCAAAAAAGCTTGCATTGAAATAGTTACCACATTTCCCATAGGCACAGTGTACCTAAGTGTCAGGATTGGTATAGTGATTGGATTTACTAGTTGAAAATATAACATATGTAGTATGGACTTTATTAAAATTACAGTATTTCTAAATTTTCTATAGTACCGTCATTTTTGAATAAAAAGAATACATTAGAAGAGATTCAGGTAAATTAACACTGTTCTTACACTTACTATCCGAAGGATGCTAGTGTATGACTGATAACCTCTTGAATTGTTTTAATAGTTAAAAATATGCTATGTGGCCCACTGAAAACATTCCCCACGCTTCTGGGTTGATACCTGCTTGAGTTGTCTGTTTCACAATTGTTCTCATGAGAGGTGTGGACTTGGAAAGCCCTGGGTAGGCTTTTCAACTAATTAGCTTTATTATTAACAGTAATATACTTGTTTTGGCCTCAGTTTACTTATCTGTACAAAAAAGGGATGAACCTTACAGTTAATCACTAAGATCTGTTTGCGCCAAGATTCTTTATCAGGAAATTACTGATAAAGTAATTACTGATAAAGTTAGCACAGCAAGAGGTGGAGAAGTTATAACTGCCTCCAGGAGCAAGGCCTGGTGATTGGGATGGATAAGTAACTAATTGAGATAGCATCAGTTTTCATGTAGGAACAAACACCATGGATGCTCTTAAAATAAGAGATGTTTCCTTCTCTATGTTATCCTGCTAAAGGATAGTTTTTTCCTTGCTTCCTGATTTAAATAACAGTTCACTTGCATATGTATTGTGGAACAGCTTGCTTTTTAAAGATTGTTGTGACTTGTTGATGTGATTGCTTTGTCTTTCCAGAAGCTTGCTCTATAAACCAATGTATAAAAGATTGTTTCAGTACTGTAATAATAATACCTTTAATATTACCCTTTTGTGGGTTTGTAGCTAATGGCAGAAAATAAATTTTCTGAAAGAAAAAATACTATTTTCATGAACTACATTGTCAATATTAGAGTTTGATACTTGTTATGTATTTTTCATTGTTGTGTGTCAATCGGACATTTAAAAATGAAATAATCCTTTGTTTTGATTTAAAATGCTTATCAAATTATTATATTTAGTTGATAGTGTCATTTCGGATTGTTATCGTTCAGTCCCTAAGTCGTGTCCAATTCTTTGCGATCCCATGGCTGCAGCATGCCAGGCTTCCCTGTCCTTCACTATCAAACTCATGTCTGTTGAGTTGGTGATGCCATCCAGCCATATCATCCTCTGTCACCCTCTTCTCCTGCCCTCAATCTTTCCCAGCATCTGTTACCCCCATCTCCTCCTGCCTTCAATATTTCCCAGCATCAGGGGCTTTTCCAATGAGTCGGCTCTTCACATCAGGTGGCCAGAGTATTAGAGCTTCAACTTCAGCATTAGTCTTTCCAATGAGTATTCAGGATTGATTCCCTTCTGATTAACTGGTTTGATCTCCTTGCTGTCCAAGAGACTCTCAAGAGTCTTCTCCAGCACCACAATTCGAAAGCATCAGTTCCTCGGTCCTCAGTCATTTCGTGTAAACTAGACTTATTTTCCTGATTAAAGGACGGTGGAGATCTTCTGGAGAGATAGTCCGTGCTTATCTTGAATTGTGCTATCATTTCATTTAAACCATTGAAAACATTTATGTTCAAAACATGATTTCAAGAATAATTTTCAGTTCAGGTTGTAGATAAAACTTAATCTGCTGTTTCCTCTCTGACAGTCTCCAGGAATAGTTACACTTTGTTCTGAGGCAGAAGTTGATCTTACATATTATTCTTCAAAAAAAATAATACTGAAAATTTTTTTTCACAAAATTTTTTGTGTGTGTTTCTGTGGATAAGAGGACATGCCAAGAGGCCAGTGTATCAGGGCTGGCCATCGGCCTAGTAGATTGGCCTTTCATTTGGAGGTTGTGAGAGGGGCAGAGTGCCTTTTACATTTGCCCTTCTATTTGCGTGGACTTCAGGTGAGGTTTGAAGGGGAGCAGATGGTCAGCTAGAAGACTGGGTTCACTAGGTTTTCCCTCATGGGAAGGTTCATGGAATTATTATTATCCTCAGCTTTGTATTTGGAAACTTGAGGCTCAGAGAGTTTAGAGAACCGGCTCAGAGTTGCTCAGTTAATGATGGAGCTGCCATGTAAAGCCTGTTCTGTCACACTTCTGAGACCTGTCCTCTTTTCTGTACACAAGTGTTCCCAGCTTCTTTGAGCAATCTCTTGAGACTTGAGCATCAGAAAAATGATGCAGATGTTTACCTGAGAGTTGTAGTTTTAGCATCATTTGATTGAGAAATGAGAAAAGAAGTGTTACATGTTAAGAATTGATTATTAATGCAGTCTACGTATGCTTGAAAACTTGGGGTATATATATCGGGCAAGGTTAGTTCCTTGTAGCACTGATCCTTACAATGCTTCTGATTCTGGCCTCCTGGGAAGAATTCCACAGTCGTCAGTCGTGCTGGGCCTGCTGTAGGCTCCTCCCGAATGCTGCCTCGCTATTTCATGGGTGTGCTAAAAACTAGAAACCAGGAGCCTCAGTTGTACACAGTTTGTAAGCTGATGCAAATTCATTCCTTCCCTATACTTTGTCATGCTGTTTCCTTTTTTCTTTCTCCCTTATTGGTTGGTAGTAAACTTAAGACCACAGAGATCTGGGGCTCTTGTCCCTCACCTCGTTTGCAGTCGGTTGTAGAGTCAGTGGTAGAAGAAACAGAAGGGGCCAAGTGAGTGGTGACGATTGTTTACAAAAAAAAATGGAAAAAGCAATAAGTCAAAAATAAAATAAAATTAAAAAACGCATGATTTCTCCATCTTCTATTAACATTAGAATTTATTCTCTCAGAATTTTTATGTGTCTGTCTGCATATAAAATGTACACATCCAAAGACTGTTATTGTCCTCTCGAGACCTCACTGTTTTTCACCCAAGAATATAACATTAATGTCTCTCCTTTAGGAAGGATATGAGAGTAAAGAAATATTTATTGAATTAGGAATTTTCCAATCAAGGAGTGTGCATGATAAGAAATGTAGTATTTATATTACAAATTATTAATAAATTAGAAATTTAATGTTTGGTGAAATGTTCAGAGTTGCCTATAAGTGTATACCCGGTACTGTGTGTCCATGGGTAGACTGACAGCTTTACCTTTTTGAATTAGGTAATTTTATTTTTGGCTGTGCTGGGTGTTCATTACTTTGCCCAGACTTTCTCTAGTTGTGGTGAGTGGGGCCACGCATCCTTGAGGTGCACGGGTTTCTCATTGCCGTGGCTTCTCTTGTCGTGAGGCACAGGCTCTAGGTGCACAGACTTCAGGAGTCGCAGCACGCGGCCTCAGTAGTTGTGACTCCTGGGCTCTAGAGCGCGGCCTCAGTAGTTGTGGCACACTGGGCTGAGTTGCTCCACGGCATGTGGGATCCTCCCCGGCCAGGGATCACATGGGTGTCCCCTTCATTGGCAGGTGGATTCTTATCCACTGCCCCATCAGGGAAGTCCCAGATTGACAGGTCTTCTGGCTGGTGGAAAACAATTTTCTAACCCAAATGACCAGGTATAGGGATACTCAGATAGTTCAAAAAGCCCCCAATCTGGTGATGTCCCTCAGGAATGGAATTTCTTATGAATCCAGAAGTTGCTTACCCAAATTATAAGCCCTGTTCTCTGATCTGTTCATATGTTTCCAGGAGACAGATAATGCAGTTTTTTAGGATAATAGAGAGTTATGGGGGCTGTGGTACACTGGAGAGTTTGGTTTTTTCAGAGTATTTAATTCAGTTACAAAAATCAACACCACTCTGGTGGTCGACCACATCTACTGGGGATCCTAATCTACCGGGGCTCCCATTGCACAGTCCTTTACTCATGGGATGCTATGGAAAGAGGCAATCCAGTTGACTTCTAAAGTGCATTTGTTTTCTTTCAAGTTACTTAGAAAGGAGGTGTGTACGTGTGTGCAAGAGTTGGGGAGCTGGGAGGGTAGAGAAGTAATTCCAGCATCTCAAAAAAGATTCATCAGTTTTCAAGCAAGAAGTACATGTTCATTCTAAAATTTTGAAATATGTAATTATTTTGAAACCTTCAAGAACTCCTGAAGGTGTCAGAATGAAAAGAATGATCATTTTTTTTAAAAAATAAAAAAATTAGAATGCTTCTCTTACCAATGGGGACCCGTTTTCCATAATTTTTGATTATATCAATTATTACCTAAAATGATGTTTTCTTAAAAAATGTGTTCGCTGGAGCCCTGGGAACCTGCTTTGGAGGTTTGGGGTGACTGGTGGAAGGGAGTGTGACAGAAGCTGAATGAGTGAGAGCCAGGCTTTCACATCCCTTTGTAAATTACAGCTGCTCTATCTAGCTCTTCCTGTTCCGGTATAACATTTTCTTTGAAAACTGTTTCATTGGTAAATGAGTTTTAAAACCATTGACCTAAAGTAACCACCAATTTAACACAAGTTTAACTTTATTGAAGCTTATATGTTAAAAAAATTAAACTCCATTTATTTCATGGATTAAAATAATACTGCTAATGATATTTATTGGGCATGGTCTCTGTAAGCTTTTTTGCCTACCTTACATCCTGTGTTTGCAATAAAAAAGACCAATAGGTATTTTGTCAGCTGTTGTACATTTTATAGGTAAAGAAACTGTTGGGTAGTTTAAATAGTTTATGGTTAGTAAGAAGCCGAGTAGGGATATACTGCAGTGTAAGTCAGTGTTTTTGTGAGGTTTTAAGGGACATGGGTTGAACTGGCGTGACTAGAATAGTTGGGAATGTTTGTGCCTGGGCAGGGATTGCTTTTGCTGGTGGAATGTCTGCCAGGGGCAGTACTGAAAATCTATTGTTGACAGGGGAAGCGCCCAAGCCCAGTGCTAAGCAGTAATGGTAGGAAGCTTATCTACATAGACTGTGGAATTCGTGTGCAAATATTGGGCCCATCCATTTAAATTCCCCATCATCTCTCTCTGCAGCATTGGGGAAAAAAGAAAAAAGAAACGGCATAAAAGTGAAATTTCATCAGTCTGAAAAATATTTTGTAATTCTCTGCACACATTTGCTTTTGGATGGATTGTGCTGTAGTAGATAAGTATTGCTCTAAGACAGCTGTCACTGACTTAGTATGGAATTTTAATCAAGTTATTGGTATGTAACCTTTCTTTTTTTCATTCTCTAAATTTCTGCAATCCTGTCTCCCATGTGCCCCCAGGAAAAACTAATCCAAATATGTTTTTATTAATAAGACTTGTCATTCTTGTCTTATTGTGATCATACTTCAGGTTTTCTGTTCAGTTATCTCACTTCAGTGCTGGGCAGTTCAACCCAACACATGGAAACATTTCCTCCTTTGAAGAAGAAGCTCTTCCCAGCCTTTCCCTGGTCAGTTTCACATCATTGGAGCCTGGTTTGGGGAACCTCAGTCTCAGGTTTCATGCATCCCACCTTCTTCTTCACCTTCTAAGCTCCACTAGCTCTTACTTTGGGATCATTGTTGGCACCTTCATTGCTCCCCGTGTCTGCACTTGGTCTGGGCCCTGATCACCTTGACTTGGGTCAGTCACTTTTAACCCGGGGTCTTAAAATACTCGATTAACAGCTACTCACCCATCCAGTTCATTTATACCTGAACTCTTTAAGCATTTATTTAATCAAAGCACTTAACCTGCTCAGAAGCTTTCAAATGCAACCAAGATTTTCTCCAGATTAAATTTAATTCTCATTCTTGACTTTCAAGAGCCACCGTTCCCATCCATTCATATATATTTCTCAGCCTTCCAAACGCTAACTCACTACTATTTATTTATTGACCTCATCTCTCTAATTAGCAACAGTTTGTATTAACTCAGTGCATTAAGCATATACGGCTCGTCAAGGTTTATTGATAGATAACATCTGTGTTGCATAATATTCTTGGTTTGGCTATCAAGATCATGGTTTGTATTATCACAAAGACTGATTGATTTCATCTTTCCTTTGACCACAAGTGGCATCTCTGTGAAAATATGTAATGTGTTCACACAGAAGAGGATAGAGGGAGACCCCGAGTGGAACAAGTTGAGATTGAGAAGACAAAAATGAAACCTGAGGAGGGTGGGTGGGATGAGAAAATAAACAGATCAGTCCCTATGCATTGCTGAATAACAACAACAGCTGCTCTCAATTGTAGTTTATTTGCATCTTGGCGGCATCCGGTCTGTGGCTGACACCTTCTTGGTATTAAATGGAGAATGCAAATGATTCAGTGTTAAATTTAAAAGGAAGACATTCACATAAGCCTTTGAGCAGTCAGATCATTTTTCCTTATACTGAAATTAGCAACCAAGATAGTTTCTTTTTGAACATTTTGAAATGTAGGTTGGAAAGACCTTCCCAATGGCCCGAAAGTGTTCTTAGGATTTGTTAACCAACTCTGAAGTGCTGTAGTTATTTGCATTTGCATCACTGTTTCGTTTAAAAAACAAATACAGGTTGTTATTAGCCAAGATTTAGTTGTAAAATATTTACTGTGTTTGAAGTAGAGAATTGAGCCAGAGACTAAAATAACTAGTTTACATTTGCTAGACTCTCATATCTATGCAGAAAAAAAGTTCAGGCAAAATTGGAAAACAACAGACCAAAATACTATTAAGGATAGAGCTGTATAAAAGGACAATGATAAGTCAAATAAAATAAGTCACACACATAAAATCAGTACTCTGTTTAAGAACTAGAACTCTTTTTAGCAGAGTGCCCAGAGTATAGTATTTCCTAATATTTCTTAAATGATAATAATATTTTTCCTATGTGGTAGCATTTCCCAAACCGTTTAATTAGCTGTTAGATATGTAGCCAAATATGTCTGGGAAATGCTTAGTTAAACAATATTAAACAATTTTAATGGTTGTCTTCTTAGAGGCTTTTATATATTAGTGTGCCTTATGCATACCCAAGAGGTGAATTAACTATTCAGGGTTTTTCAGACTTATTTGATTACAGATCTGGAACATCTCAAGAGAGCTGTTTTGTGGAAAACACTTTGGCAAACTCTGAGTCCTATTCATTAAAAAGTTTTTGAATAAACAACAGTATAATATAAATGGAAATTGCCGATTCACATTGAGCCCCGAAGAATTTATTTTCAGTCATTTTTACAGAACTTGCTTTATGACAGGGTAAGTGTTAGTTAAAGGCACTTGGCATTTCATGCCACCAACATTTCTACAGGAGGAGTTATTTCTCTGGGCTGCTCACTCTCTCCTCAGTTGTACTGAAGTCATTTATGATGAGAGCTCTCATCTGTTCTTTATGAAAGTACTGAAGTTAGCAGGGCCCTCTTTGGCACATGATTAGAAGTCAGCCTTTTAAGGACGTGTTGGAGATAGATAATGATTCTGTGTAGCAGAAGGACTCCTTATGTCCTCTTAAATTCTGCCGCTTTGACTGCAGTAGAGCTTCTTAGTGAGCCATCTTTGATGGAGTATATATTTTGGGAGAAGTTGGTGGTGAGAAAAGACTAGAATTTATCTAAATGTTTCGTTTCTTTGACAAATTATATTTAATAAATCAGTGAAGGTATCTATTTTGTGAAATCATTTTCCTCCCAGTGACCACATGAGAAAATTACTTGAAGGAGTTTTCAAACATTTCTCAGAATTTTTTCAACACTAGTCTGGAAATGAACTCTCTCTTCTTTAAACAGCATCAGTCGTTAAACTTTAGGCAGCCACACATTACTTTGGGCTTCCCAGGTGGCACTTGTGGTAAAGAATCCACCTGCCAATTTAGGAGATACCTGAGACAAGGATTCAATCCCTGGCTGGGTCAGGACAATCTCCTGGAGGAGGGCATGGCAACCCACTCCAGTATTCTTGCCTGTAGAATCCCATGGACAGAGGAGCCTGGCAAGCTACAGTCCATAGGGTCGCAAAGAGTTGGACACGATTGAAACGACTTAGCATGCACACACGTTACTTGTGGTAACATATGTGTGGAGAATGAATTGTCTGCTTTAAAGTGCTCTCCTGGGGACAGAGGGTCAGGTCTGTATTCAGAGTGATTCATGTTAACATTTGCTGTTTTTTTCTGTACTAACTACTGTTGTGATTCAGTGGAACCTCACACATACTGAGAATCTAGTTCTAGGTTTCTCATTTGAAAGTTAGTGTGCAAAATGTTAACATTGAATTTGTAATTGTGATAATACATTTATTCACCTACATGTATTCGTATCAGTGATCTTCTTCAGAACAAAGTCATCCATATTAGCATGTGAGAGACCTAAGCAGAAGGCTAAAATCTGCTTCCTGGATAAAAGCTGGTGCAGTCATCCTTTCTCATTAAAATGCACCACAGCTAGATATGCAGCAGGAAAAAAACAGGCCCTTCAGCTGAAAAGCAGTCATTGCTTTATTATTACTACAGAATTTGATATGATTTCTATAGTGATTGGTGGTAGTGGTTTAGTTGCTTTGTCCTGTCTGACTCTTGCAACTCTGCTGACTATAGCCCACAAGGCTCCTCTGTCCATGGGATTTCCTAGGCAGGAATACTGGAATGGGTTGCCATTTCATTTTTAGCTAACGAAGAAAGATGTTTGAATAGTTCACTGCGAGCCACATTCTTTCTTGATTCTTCTTGGATCAGCCAATCCTTCTGGGAAAACCAGCCTAGAACAGTGAATTCAGTGAGTTTCCATTAAGTGATTTCAATCAGAGTTGCGTATTCTTCACTGAGTTTGTTCCCCTACTGATGAAACTTTGGCCAAGAAAGATTTTAAACTTAATTTTTTTGAAATCATACTAGTTTGATTTCATTGGAGCTTTCTGTGTTGACTTCCTATGTCATTAATTTAAAATTTCCAGTATTCTCAATTCTTGATGTCCAATATATACAAAATTCTTTCTAGCTGTAAGTAATTGGTAGGGAAAAATCCACATAGGGCAATAGTTTCATAAAGGAGTTGTTTAAAACTAATGTTGACATTTTCAGCCTTTGGATTATTCTGGGAAATGTTACATTTCAAACGTACTTTTAAATCAGAATTCAGGTGCTTAATACTTCACAGCTATTAGAACGGCCAAAATGCAGATCACTGAAAGCACCAAATACTGTCAGAGATGTGGAGCAATAGGAATTGCTGGTGGGAAAACCAAGTGTAGGTCCAACCACTTTGGAAGACAGTTTAGATAGATAGTTTCGTGTAAAACTAAACCTACTCTGACCTGTGATTCAGCAGTCACACTCCTCTGTAGTTATCCCAAATATTTGAAAAATGAATGTCCACATGAATATCTGCACATGATGTTTACAGCAATTTTACTCAAAATGGCCAAATCCTGGATATAACCAACATGTCCTTCAGATGGTGGGTGGATAAATAAACCATGGTATATCCAGACAAGAGGGGAATGTTTTTCAGTGCTAAAAAAAAGATGAGCTATCAGGCCATAAAAAGATTATGAAGTGAAGTGAAGTGGCTCAGTCGTGTCTGACTCTTTGTGACCCCATGGACTGTAGCCTACCAGGCTCCTCCCTCTGTGGGATTTTCCAGGCAAGAATACTGGAGTGGGTTGCCATTTCCTTCTCTAGATCTTCCGGACCCAGGGACTGAACCCTGGTCTCCCGCTTTATAGGCAGACGCTTTACCGTCTGAGCCACCAGAGAAGTTAAAAAAAAAAAAAAGACATGGAGGAAACTTAAGTGCGTTCTACTAAGTAAAAACAGCCAATATGAAGGGCTGCATCCTGTGTGGTTCCAACTACATGACGTTCTGGAAGAGACAAAACTATGGAGATAGTAAAAGGATCAGTGGTTGCCAGGAGTTAATGGAGAAAGAATGGCTAGATAGGTAGAACAGAATTTTCAGGCTATTGAAACTGTTCCATGTGATGCTGTACGGGTAGATATATGTCATTGTGCATTTGTGTAAATCCATAAAATGTGCAACATGAAGAATGAACCCTAAAAATAAACTGTAGATTCTGGATAATAATGATGTGTAGTATATGTTCCTCATTAGTAATAAAGGTACTGCTCTGGTGGGGCATGTTGGTGATGGGAGGGGCTGTGCTTGTGTTGAGTGTCAAGGCTATGTTTGGACTCCCTGGTGGCTTACATGATAAAGAATCCACCTGCAATGCAAGAGACTCAGATTTGATTCCTGGGTCAGAAAGATCCTCTGGAGAAGGGAATGGCTACCCACTCCAGTGTTCTTGCCTGGAGAATCCCATAGACAGAGGAGCCTGGTGGGCTACAGTCCATGGGGTTGCAAAGAGTCAGGCATTGACTGAGTAACTAACACTTTCACACACTTTTGATGAGGACTCTCTATATTCTGCTCAGTTTGGCTGTGAATCTAAAACTGCTCTAAAACAAAAAGTCTGTTTAAAAAAAATTGCCGGGGAAAAAAGGCAGGTACTTGCCAAAACTTTTCCAACTTATGATTCAGATCTATAGAAAGTTTAAGGATTTCTTATACAGGTTTATAAATTTAAATCAGGAAAGTATAAAATTAGCTATTTAGTTTTACTAAATAAAAGTGTCTTGGCACAAAACTGAAATGGGTAACCTGTATTATGTTAGCTAATTTTGTAAAAGAAAATCAGCTTTAAATTAGAAATCAATTTTATTCAAGTAGAAATTATCAAACTATACTAAGTAATAAGTATTTTGTATTCTAGGAGTTATCAGTAACTATTACAAATTTTCTATGCCTCCAGAATTTTAGTCAGTATGTGCTGTATTGTGTTTAGTTGCTCAGTCGTGTCTGACTCTTTGCGACACTATGGACTGTAGCCTCAGGCTCCTCTGTACATGGGGATTCTCCAGGCAAGAATATTGGAGTGGGTTGCCATACTCTCCTTCAGGGGATCTTCCCAACCTAGGGATCGAACCTAGGTCTCCCACATTGGAGGCGGATTCTTTACCATCAGAGCCTCCAGAAAAGCCCTTAGTCACCATAGAAATCCAATATTGATAATGCCAGTGCATTTCTCAAAACCAAGTAGAACTTGGTGCTATCAGACATTTCTGTGGCTGAATACTGAACTTAAACATAACATATTTTTGAAACACACATGCACATATGCACAAACCTGTAAAACCCTGAAATGACAGTGCATTTTAAGCTTTCCCCCTCAACATACAAAGATAACATTCTGAAGTACATTTGCAGACATTAAGAAATAATCTGCCTATTTCATTCTCTCACATACACACATCCCCATATGGTTCTCAAAGATTGGTGGCACAGAGAAATGAATTACTTTGAAATTTTTTTTTTTAGTGGGGAGGGATAGGTAAGCAAGAAGCATCATATAATCTTTAAAAGTTTTGGTACCACATTACAGCTTTTAGAACCACCACAAACATACATAAAGTTCTCAATGATTATAAGTTTTACTGTGTTTACAGATTAACTTTAGTCTAAATATTCAGAGATTATGAAATTATATTTTGTATTTTTCAAAGAAAATACTGCAAATGTAGGTTAACTGATACAGTTATTTCACAATTCTTTATAACCTGTAACATTACAGCACGGTATAGCACAATTAGTTTGGATTATTTTAATCAACCAGTCAAATGAATTAACCTCTCAAAGTCTGGATTTTATCATCTATGAAATGGCAGTAGTTATACTGCAGGGTTTGGAGGACTGAACTAGATAATAGGTTTGGAAAGGTGTATTGTTAGTCATTCAGTCGTGTCTGATTTTTTTCGACCCCATGGACTGTAGCTTGCCAGGCTCCTCTGTCCATGGGATATCGCAGATGAGAATACTGGAGTGCGTTACCATTTCCTTTTCCAGGGGGTATCCTGACCTGTGAATCAAACTTGGGTCTGCTGCATTGGCAGCAGATTCTTTACCATCTGAACCAGCAGGGAAGCTCAGTAAGTTTGGAAGGGAGATCTGAAGACTGTTCTTCGGCTTTGTGGTTTGCTAGAAGGAATCACAGGACTCAAAAGCTGTTAAACTCACTGTTATATTTTGTTCTAACAAAAGGATGCAGATTAAAATCAACAAAGGGCCCAGGCTCACTGGGCAAAGTCTAGGAGAAACCAGCACAAGTTCTCAAGTGTCTGGTCAGTAGCGTCACATGGACACATTTGATTTTCCCCGCCATGATGTGTGATAACACATGCAGGATATTGCCAACCAATGAAATTCTCCTGAGTCTTGATGTCCATAGCTTTTATTAGGGGTCAGTCACAGGCATGATGAGGAAGTCATGGCAACCCACTCCAGTATTCTTGCCTGGAAAAATACCCATGGACACAGGAGCCTGGGGTCCCAAAGAGTTGTACATGACTAAGCGACTAAACACACAGCACAACACAGGCATGATGCCCCTTTGTGACTGACCTCAGCTACTTAGATTCCAGCCACAAAGCAAAAAAACATTTGTTGGCATAACTGTCTGAGCAAATCCAAGACCACAGGCCTACAGGAACACCTTTATCAGGTAGAAGATTCATTTCAAGGGCTCCAAGCTCATTTCCTAAGAACTGGCCAAGGGCCAGTCTTAAAGACAGACTTTTCCTGGGAATGTGCAGGGTTTGAACGTCCAAAGCTCGAGTTAAACCTTTCCTGCTGTGTCCAACACAACACTTAAAAGAAAGCAATACTTGATGTAATTATTCAAAGCACTAGCCCTGATTCTGCTTCCCTAGCAGCTCAGTTCCGGAGAAGGCAATGGCACCCCACTCCAGTACTCTTGCCTGGAAAATCCCATGGACGGAGGAGCCTGGTAGGCTGCAGTCCATGGGGTCGCTAAGAGTCGGACACGACTAAGCAACTTCACTTTCACTTTACCCTTTCATGCACTGGAGAAGGAAATGGCAACCCACTCCAGTATTCTTGCCTGGAGAATCCTAGGGACGGCAGAGCCTGGTGAGCTGCCGTCCGTGGGGTTGCACAGAGTCGGACACGACTGAAGCGACTTACCAGCAGCAGCAGCTCAGTTCAGTTCAGTTCAGTCGCTCAGTTGTGTCCGACTCTGCGACTCCACGAGCTGCAGCAGACCAGGCCTCCCTGTCCAACACCAATTCCCAGAGCCCAGCCAACCTCATGTCCATTGAGTCAGTGATGCCATCCAACCATCTCGTCCTCTGTCTTCCCCTTCTCCTCCTGCCCTCAATCTTACCCAGCATCAGGGTCTTTTCCAATGAGTCAGCTCTTCGCATCAGGTGGCCAAAGTATTGGAGTTTCAGCTTCAACATCAATACTTCCAATGAACACCCAGGACTGATCTCCTTTAGGATGGACTGGTTGGATCTCCTTGCTGTCCAAGGGACTCTCAAGAGTCTTCTCCAACACCACAGTTCAAAAGCATCAATTCTTCGGCGCTCAGCTTTCTTTATAGTCCAACTCTCACATCCATAGACAACTACTGGAAAAACCATAGCCTTGACTAGACGGACCTTTATTGACAAAGTAATGTCTCTGCTTTTTAATATGCTGTCTAGGTTGGTCATAACTTTCCTTCCAAGGAGTAAGCATCTTTTAATTTCATGGCTGCCATCACCACCTGCAGTGATTTTGGAGCCCCCCAAAATAAAGTCTCTCACTGTTTCCACTGTTTCCCCATCTATTTGCCATGAAGTGATGGGAGCGGCTCAGTGGTACAAAATTCTTTGCCTGACAGTGCAGGAGACAATTGTTCGATCCCTGGGTCAGAAAGATCCCCTGGAAAAGGAAATGGCAACCTACTCCCACGCCAGTAGTCTTGCCTGAAGAATTCCATGGACCGAGGAACCTGGCAGGCTATATAGTCCGTGGGGTTGTAAAGAGTCAGAGATGACTTAGTGACTAAACAACCACAACGGCAACAAACCTGATGCTAGTTCCTGGAGTCTAGACCCCAGGAGCAGGCAGAATAAGGGGAGAAATGCCCTCTTTTGGGTAGGACAGTTGCCCTGATTGATTTGGAAATACAAAATTTTCTCAATTTAGAAAGGCATTAATTTGCAAGGTGCATTATCATCGAATAACAGCTTATAATAAAAACTGTATTAAGTATACACCACAGTTAAAAAGATAGCCGTAGCATATATCCACTTATATAACTGCGTGCTATTTTTTTTTTTTTTTCAGTGTCTCAAAGTCAAAGTGTAAACCTTTGTCATTCTTAGAGTCTGAACATTCTCTGGAATCACTGGCCGTTGTCAAGTCACTGCAGTATTCCAGTGATACTGACTTGCCTTCCCCAAGTTATGGATTCCTCATCTTCACCTGTAACTTTAGAATAGTTAGGTCTCCTTTTCTTTTAATTTGAAAAATGACAGGATTTTGTCTACGCTCCTTATTTGCTTTACCTTGTATTTTTTCCCTTTCTCTCACAGAGTTGTGTAATTGTGAAAATTAAGTAGTTTCTCTGGAAAATTAGTTAAAGTGTATTTTATGGTCACTACCAGAGCCCTTCTCTTGGCAGGTCCCTCCTATTGTCCCAGTCTTCCCCATCCTTAGAATGTCTTCGTATATTCTGATACATTTGGCAGTTTCCCCTGACTTTTCTGGCAGTGTCTGACCTGTAGTGTGACCGTCTCCATAGGGGAAAAAAAATTTTTATTTTAAGGCTGTGTCATAGCTTTATGCAACAGGCACATGGTGATTCCAACACAAGTGACCCAGGGGTGACAATCAAACGAGATGAAATGTTCTGTTGAGGTCTGAGTTCTCTCTTGCTGACACTGGCAGGTAAATGTCACAGCTACTTCCTGCATAGTAGTTAAGAAGTTTATCCTTTGATATATATTTTAGTGATAATAAGTTAGAAACATGAACCTTATAATCAGGGAAATTCAATAAAAAACAAAGACTTACTGAGCCAGTAATTTGAGATAGGCAAATAATCCTTAATTTCTGCCTCTGAATTGCCTCTTACATTTTGATCCCAAGCAGATTTCTCATTCATCCCATGTCCTTTACGTGCTGGAAAAGCTGTTGGAAGAAACAGGTGACTGGAATAACTTTATGCATTTTGATAGCCTAGATATTAACATGCTTAATTAAAGTGTCTGTTTGATAATTTAAATTAATTGGAAGCAATGTAATAAAGGGATTTTTCAGGTTTTGTAGAGAGGCTAATTTAAGGACCAAATATTCATCACTAGGCTGACTACCTCTGTCTCCTCCATTACTCTACATCAGTGCCCCCTGTTCTTATTTTTCACAGCACCCTCCTGCCTGCTTCCCACACCCTATGTACTGTTTTTTTTATTTTATTTTTGGACAATGACGCTCAAGGCTGTTAGGGCTTCTTGGATGGCTCAGCCATAAAGACTCCACCGGCGGTGCAGGAGACACAGGTATGATCCCCCTGGGTCGGGAAGATCCCCTGGAGGAGGAAATGGCAACCCAGCCCCGTATTCTTGCCTGGAAAATCCCATAAACAGAGGAGCTTGGCGGGCTTCAGTCCAAAATGTTGCAGAATGTCAAACACAACTGAATAACTGAGCATGCATGCATGCACTCAAGACTCTTGGAGCTGATACTCCAGGCAAAGTGGGAAACGGGAAGGGTGAATAAACATAGAGGTCATTTGTAAACCATCTGTATTCTTGCTGCTCCTCCATTCACTCTGTCTGTTCCTCTCTGTGTGCGTGTCTGTTTCAATATACATTTTACATGCAGAAATCTACGGTTTTTTAAGAGCAACTATTATCACAGTTAAAACCTGGGGAAATTGATTTTCTTAAAGGAAATACCAATTGGCAGATAAAATTAGTTGATTCCCCCCCACACCCGACACTTGCTTAAGTGTATTGATCAAATACACTCTGAAGAAAAACATCACTGTTTCATGAAATATGTTTCACTTTCATCTGCCTTCCATATTCCACTAACTCAAGCTTCCTCTTTCTAAGGGTTAGTTCCTAAGTGATGTTGGAAGCCATGTGTGTGGTAAGAGGGTAGAATTGCAAAATCAGATATAAATAAAAATAAAATCTTGATACATTTGGTACAAATCCATCTGTCCCGTGTCCTTTATTAGAACCTGAGGGCATGCCTGATTTTCATAAAAGCCATGTGTCGCCATTCAAAGAAGCAAGCAAAAGTTATTTTTGATACCCTACTGAAAAGCACATGGATTACTTAATTGTATTAGAAATTTTGCAGATGGTTGAAATTTTATGAAATGCTGAGTTTTATCTTTTTTGTGAATTCAAAAGATAGATCCTAGTTTTCCTTTTTAAATTATTTATTTTTGGCTGTGCTTGGTCTTTGTTGCTGCACAGGCTTTTTCTCTAGTTGTGGTGCGCATGCTTCTCATTGCAGTGGCTTCTTTTGTTTCAGAGCACAGGCTCTAGGCGCATGGACTTCAGTAGTTGTGGCACATGGGCTCAGTAGTTGAGGATCCTGGGCTTTAGAGCACAGCTTCCACACTTGTGGTACATGGGCTTAGTTGCTCTGCAGCATGTGGGATCGTCCTGGATCAGGGATCGAACCTGTGTCTCTTATATTGGTAGGCGTATTCTTTACCACTAAGACAGCAGGGAAGCCCAACCCTAGTTTTTCTTAAAAATTAATTTACATAGATAGTTTGCCGAATAATAGGGTATGAGTGAGTTTTTGTTCCAAGTTTAAAGAATGTATATTACCAGAGATAATAAGAATCAAATGTATCCTATCCTGTTAGAAAATGCTACTTTTTCTTGGAATTTTTAATGACAAGAATTTAATGACATAGCTAAGTGTTCTTTTGTTTCATTTAAAAAAATAGCTTCAGTAAAATACAATTAAGCGTTGAGATTTGTTCTTTCAATATCTAAGGTTTTTTTTTTTTTTGGCTAAAAATTAAGTGAGTTTAGCTTTGAATCCAGTTATTCATTCTTGAAGAGTTGTTGGGTGACTGATCTATGAGGCAAGTCATGTTACCATCCTGGATGTGGATAGTCACTTATAAGTATCTTCTAGATCCTGTTTACTTAAAATCAAAGGGATTAGCATTGGGTGGCTGAAAAGGAGGGTGAATATTCCTCTTTGATATCTAGAGCAGCAAATTTACAGATTCATTATTCTTACAGCTCAAATTGTCTAAGAGCCTCATATATGAAATTTAATTTCAGTTTCATTTACTTGTAAAGCAGTTTATTAAAAATAGAATTAAAGTCCTCATTTTGAAGTTATAGAGGAGACTCAAGAATCAGAAGAGAGTTTCTTTCAACTTGAAGTTGAAAGTCTGTGAGTTCAGGGACTAATAAGTAAAAAAGCAAATGAGGTAGTGTGATTATTAAGGGGGAGCTATTCCTGTAGTTACTGTGACTTGCTTGAGGAACATTCCAATCCTGAATCTCCCACTTTCTGTGCTCTGTCTCCCCACACGCCATTCTTCTTTTTCAATTTCTTCTTTTTGAACGTGATGTGATTGGACCCCAAATAGCCAGTGCTTGTTAGAATCCTGTCTAAAACGGCACAGACTTTCTTCACTGACCAGAGGGAACATAAGGACATATTTTATGACATATTTTTTGATAGTTTAAAACAATCTTGTATGTTTTGTTTTCTTCTGTGTTTAATTTCATGGTTATCACTGTTTCATATGCTCACACTTACAGCTTTTGCTACAAAGCAGAGGATGAGTTAGTCAGATAGCATCACTGACTCAATGGACATGAATTTGAGCAAACTCTGGGTGATAGTGGAGGACAGAGGAGCCTGGCGTGCTGCAGTCCATGGGGTCTCAAAGAGTTGAACACAACTTAGTGACTGAGCAACAACAATACAAAGCAGTGTAAATGTTGCACCTGTTATCATTGTCATGTTGACAGATGGCAGTGTATGGATAGATGGTTGGAATTTTGTTGTTTGAGTGAGACTGTGCCATTATAAATTTGTTTTCCCAAGTAACAGTATATTCTGTACTTCTGAGTAGAGAAATCCAGGTCTGAACTAAGCATAATTGAATACACAGCAAGGGGAGGTGGCATAGGGAATAACATTTGGTGCTACTTCCTTTCCTTATAATTTGTTCATTGTATTTTAATATGAATAAGAAGTTTTTTACCAAGATGAAAGTAACATTTTGCGAAGGTTAATTTTAATAAAATCATTTGGGCTTATTTATAGTCACTTAACATTTTCAGTCCATGTGTTAATATTAATTCTACTTGCTAGAGAGAAAGTACATATATGGTATTCAGTGTGATAATCACCTTATTACTGCAGACACGTAGAAGTTTGGCATTTTTAATATCAGATGTTTTAAGTTAAGAGAACTTGCCAGTGTCCCACAGCAGAGACAATCTCTGCTTGCTTGTGTCTCTTTAATATTTCTGTGATAAAATTAAGCCTAGAGGCCTTATGCTATTTTAAATGTTCAAAATGAGGTCATGTAAATGTTGTGTCAGACTTTTAATTCATGAGTAGTATCCTCATGAATAGTGAAGATAAGTTATATTTATACCCTACTACTTGCTTAGCTGTGGATCAGCAGAGGTGAACAGAGAGTAGTAATGTTACTTTCAAATGTTGGTAAACTATTTTTCTTGATCTCATATATGAGTGTGATGACTTTTTTTTTTTCTTTGTGAACGTTGAAACGTATGGTCCAAGTGTGAGTACGTTTGGGGAAGGCAAGATGAAATGCTTCAAATCAGGGCTGACCTGGAAATTTTGTGGATTTGGAGGGGGAGGGAGTGAAAAGGAACTTTAAAAGCAAGAGAATGAATAGTAGAGACGATGGATTAGCAGCAGAGCTCAGGGATCCCAAGGATTTATCTTGAAGAGATTGAGGAGAATTCCTGTGGTTTATGCTGCAGGGGATCAGATTGAAAGCCTTCCACCTAGGAAATGATTTAAATACCCTGGTGCTATACAGACTGTGAATGCTTTATGTACTTTGAGAAAGAGGTTTAACCCTTCTCCTAGATTCCATCAATTTCAGATGTAATGCAAGTACACTTCCCCTTTGGCTATTTTACAAGGACATTGAGGATTAATTAAATTTAAAAGAAAGTAGTGCATCGAACCCCCAGGAGGCAGAGGAGCTATGTATTATTTTCTCATCATTCATTCCTTATTCATTCATTTTGCAAATATTTGTTGAATATCAGTTACAATGAAGACACTATAGCAAGGTACTCTAACTGGGAATATAAAGATGAATGATGAGGGTGGCTTCTGCCCTCATTACGTATTGTGTTCATAGTTTATTTTAAACATTTCCATTCTAATAGGAGTAATGGTGCAGGGACATAACATTGCCAGTCTCAGCAATAATTAATCTTTGACTAACTTCACTGATAACATATTTTTACTTTGTAAATTCACTTTTCTCTTCTAAATTTAGAACTGCTCTACCTTCTACTGTAAGAGAGGCACAACATATACATTTTTCTATATTATAATCATTGCTATATGGATGCCTTTTTCTTACAGAAAAGCACAAATTATAATAGTAAATCAAAATAGACCCCTCATATACTTCTTCCATTAAAATATGTAGGTCATATTTTAGATGGCACACTGAGAATAATTTTAACCACATATTCGTATTTGTGAAAATATTGCTAAGTAGAATTTAAAAAAAGAAAGTCTCTAATATTCATGTTCTTTAATTAGTATTAAAGAAGCATAAATTAATCTGCAGTTTGAATTAAAATATATGTTAATTATCGAAGACAAAAATTTAGACATTTCCAATAAGCATTTTTAATTTATTTTAGTAGAAAAAATGCACACTATTTTCCAAAACGACTGGTGAAGGTTTCCTAGCTTAGATGACTTTTATAACTAATTGGTTCTTGAAGTTCACTGAATAATGAATGAACAATTTTGACTACCAGCCTGAAAGTGTTAGTCGTTCCTTTCAGTCTGAACAAGTGAAAGTAGATAAATTTGTAATATGGGCCTGGTTCTCTCCTTTGGGTTTGAAAAGAAATAAAGACTCTCCTTCCTGAATGAGTAGAGAAGAGAAGGGAATTTCTCTCCTTGATTATTTCTCAATTTAGGTTTGTGTTTTTGGAGAAGGAAAATAGTACTGGAATCAGTAGCCTTTGTCACTGCCAAATAACAGAGCTGTGACGATGTCCTGGGCTGGGATGAAAAAATACTGGATGAAGAATAACGATAAGTGACAACTAAAGTTTTATATATATTCATATATTCTATTTCTCTTCATCTTACGTAATGTTATAAAAATGATAAAATACCTAAATGTAGTCTTGACAGAGCATCAGCGTCCAACTTCTGCTTCAATTACATGAGCCTATCAGAAACCTTATGAGGGTATTTTGGGGCTAACCTAATGTTATTTGGAGCCAGTGTCAGGAGTGATTTCCAGGACTCACTTGACTTCCATATTTATAGCTTGGGTTTTTAAAAATGGTTTTTTCACTTTGGCTACTTTGAAAGCAAGAAGTTTAGTAAGTGTAACAAATGACATATTTTTCTATTTCTGCCTCCTGTTCCTTTCCCAGAAGCAGGAGGTGGGTGAAGTCTCTCTGTAGGTGGTGTGCTTGCAGGGCACTCAGGGGTCCTGTGGTTCTGCTGCAGCTCCATTCCCATGAAGATCAAATCATTCAACATCTCTGTGGCTTCTGCTGTCCCACTTATAACCTATAAGATAAGGCTAGACTATAGGCTCCTTTTACAGAAAATGCAGATTTTATGACATTTCTATTTTTTTTTGCACATAAAGTGTTATTTGTAGTTGATTAGAGAATAGGGATAAGCATGCCAGGATTTCTGGAATGTGCAGGTCATTCTCGGAGCATGGAACACACACAAGCTGTGTGTCTTGCCATTTGTGTATGTCAAGATGCCTTCATTTGCTAATAATGGAATATTCAACTCAGTTGGCTGAAATAAAAGATTTTTCTTGATTATTTCACTATAGAATCAGTGAAAAATTGAGTTTATGGGTTGATTAATCAAAGTTTATCAATGTCTTCAACTACTTGTTTTTTTTCTAAAGTTGACTCTTGTCTTCCATGTCAGCTAGTACGTGTCACTTTCTCCAGGGATTGCAAGACAGCTGCAGACCACTTCAGTGGTTTTTCCTTTCCTGTATCTAAACAGGGGAGATGCTTTCAGAAGCTGATTATTTGGGGCCTGCATTCCATGTCTCATTGCTAGAGTTGGGTATCAAATTAGCTGTCCTCAAATTAGCTACCCTGAGAAAGCTACGATACAGTCATGGACAGTAGGAACATTTCTGGAAAAAAAAAACCAAATAGATGTTGTTGGTGTGACAACCACAAAATTCACCAGAGAGAGTTTTTGCATTTCGTGATGTATTTTCCTGTTTGGCCTTGGAAAAGCTACAGAACAATTGGATTTATCTTCAACAAATAAATGTACTATGCTATGTGAGAGTAGTTCATTCTCACACACAACTCTTACAAATAAAAGACTCTGCTTGGTTTGAGTGTGCTTGGGGCAGGCTTCTGTAGCCACTATCAGTTGTTTTGCAACAAACCTCAAGGATCCCTGGTGAGCAGGCATTGTAGAAGAGACTTCACAGGAAATACTCATTGGGAAACAGGTCAGAATATGTCATAATGAACCAGGTCTTCCCAGTGGAGAGGGTGGCAATAATGATTGGTAAATATTTTATTCTTCTAGATAATATTTTACAGTTCACTTGATTTTATATTATTGATGCGATTTCAAACTCACATGTATGGCTTAAAATATTTATTAATACTTTAATAATGATGGAAATTAAAACTCAAATAATTCTTATCTCTTATTAAGTTGCAATTATGAAAGTTCTAAATTAATATTTATATAATGCCTAGAAGTTAATTCTAGCTTGACTCTTCAAGTAGCATTTAAATTCCTTACTGAAAGAAAACCACTTATGTGTGATGAGTTGTTATGTTATTTTATTCCTTTTATTATATAGCTTTGTCAGTTCAGAAAATTAAGAATGTCTTGATATATTATTGGTTGAGCTGTGGCTCAAGGCACTCAAACAAGAAAATGATTGCTTTGGTGATCTTGGACAAATTTCATCATTCAGAATGACTTCCTTATTTGTGCGGAAGGAATGAGGTGGGGTGTGGGAAGATGTTTAAATATGAAGACTATTTCCCGCTGAGTCTTTCAGGGGATGCTCCATTTTTCCTGGGCGTTGTTAAGCTGTTATTTGACCCTCTGGCCTTCTGAGGAAGAGACTAGTCCACTAGTTAGCTGAGTTGTGATTTTTCTAGGGAGCTGGGTGGCCTGAACCTTTAAATTGGCTACTCTGTCCTTTTTCCATCCCATCCACTCTTGTCATCTATCACACCTTTTGATTTTCTTGGCCAACATGAGCATTTTCTATGGTCAGTAAGTTTAGACTAGTTATGCTTCAGTAACCAAATAACTGAAATTTGAACCATTTCATTCTGCTAAGGTTTATTCTGGTCTTACTGTCTACATCCACTTTTGGCTGGTAGGAGTGCCATATAATCACTCAACAAATAGGGTTGAAGAGCCTCTATCTTGCCTGTGTATTATCTGGAAACACACCTTGCTCAGTCTCTATTTCAGAGAAAGAAAGAAGCTGAATTCTACATGGACCTTTCATTACCCCAGACCAGGTGTGACACACAGCACTTCCTCTGCTGTATCACAGGCTCACACCAGTCATGTAGACCTGCCCAGCTATAAGGGTTATAGTGAGAGGGGGCAAGAAGGATGTCAGTGAGCAATATTACACCTGCTGTATTTCTCTGTCCCGGAAAAGTTTACAATTTCTGAACATTTGGTGAGGTTCCTAGATTAAGTCATTCCCCTACCTGCTTTACTTGGTACAGTGGTCTCTTGAAATTCATAGATCTTGATAATTCCTAAATGAGGCTTATGTCTCACCATGTACCTGGATTATTGCAGGTGTTTTCTATTGGAAACTTGTTTTGGAAACACTGTCTGCCCTTCTGGCTGCTAACACAGTGAGGCTTGTCAGTTTCTATCCTTAGCTGGAGGTTGAGCCTTCCCTGAGGTCATCTCCCTGCAACCCTCTCAAGAAAGCTGCTCTTAGGCTTAGACTGTTTTGCTTTACAATTAGGAGATAGGACCTCTAAGTTATGTGAGATGGCAATAAGATACAAAGATTCTCACTTGATGATTTGCATTTCTTTTTTAAGGAAGGTGGAGGAATGGAGAGATTAAGGAAGTTGGAATGGTCACTGTGAAGAGATGCGGAGCAGGGAGGAGAGAATCCTCAGTGCTTTCTTTTCCATACTATGCAAAACCCTCTGCTGTTGTAAAGCCCATGATATTTTTACTGTTCCTCCTTCCCTTTCCTCTTGCTGCTGCTGTTGTCATTGTTTAGTTGCTCAGTCATGTGGCAATCTTTTTCAACCCCATGGACTGTAGCCCTCCAGGCCCCTCTATCCATGGGATTTCCCAAGCAAGCAAGAATACTGGAGTGGGTTGCGATTTCCTTCTCCAAGGGATCTTTCTAACTCAGTGATTAAACCCGCATCTCCTGCATTGACACGTGGATTCCTTACTATTGAGCCACCAGGAAAGCCCACATACAATTATATAGACACAAATACAGCTACTGTTTTTCAAACAAAATTGGTATTTTGTTGTATATGTCAGCATATCATGAATATTTTCTTATATCAGTAAATATCTTTAAAACATGATTTTTAGTGTCTATAAATTTCATATTAGGATAGATTAGTAATTTGAACATTTATTTTTATTCTTTTATTACTTTTAATTTTTGTCTGCACCATTCTCCCTCACGATTGAGGACTTTGATACCCGATTTGTAGTTTTCCAATCAACCTAAATCCAGGCAACACACCAGTGACTTCAGGATCCACACTGATGCTCTGCTTAATATACAAAGGCCTTTCATTCTTTGGATATTGCAACACGAGTATTTTCCTATTTTAGCCACCCACGTCATAGTCACCCTCTGGAACTTACCATCTCCTGGAACTGCTTAACCTCTGGTGTATTTAGCCCACACACTTTACTCTCTGACATTGTCAGCTTGCCGTCTTCCAGCTCTCATGTTATTACTACATTTCATTGAGACCTTTGAGCTCCTCGCCCATGTACTTTCTTTATTAACTTCTAATTTTACTTCTTCCCCTTTTAGTCTGTTCTACCATTTAAAAGACCCATTTGGAAATATGCTTTCAATTTCTTTTTCCTTTTAGCTTTCTGTTGCGCCCATCTAGCTAAACTGCATCTAAGATTTGTCTACCTAGTGACTCCATGCCTAGACTGATTCACATTTCTGCAAGCAGAAACTCGAGAGTGACAATTAATGTTCCTAAATGTGTGATCTCCAATCTCAACTGGTCCCTCATGTATCAGTTACTACATCAGTTGTTGAAAGGATACTGAATAGTGAGACACACACCCATGCTGTCTGCTTCCCTGTTCAGCTTGCTGTCTATTTTCTGTAGTAGTTTCTCTCTACCTCCTAAGGCCTCGTATTCCTCCACCTTCTTCTGAATGACATTCCATCAAAATTGTTGTTAAAATCAGTAACCAAAAGGTAGCAACTTTTTTCCCTTTTTGCCAGGTTCCTACAACCTTGTTTTCTTCCATCATCTATGCTTCCATCATTGGATCTCACTGGAAAGGAGCCCATGGCTAATGTGAACACATCTATTCCCCAATTTATTCCCCTTTCACACACCTTCTTCTTGCTAGTTTCTTTGTCTCAAAAAAAAAACCAAACAGGCTTACAAATCAAAACTCCCTTGTTTCCTCATTCTTCTCTTGTTCCTGCTTTCCTTCCCTCCAAAGCCAGATTCTCTGATGGAAGTGTTTGTGTTGTTTTCTTTACATCCTCAGCCTTTCTTTCAGCTGAATAGCAATGCTGATCATTGCCTCTTGTGCTCCATTGACACAACTCTTATTTTGCTTGACTTGCTTGAATGTAGCCTTTGACAGGGTTAATCAGTCCTCCCTTTGGAAATACTCTTCTCCCTTGGCCTCGATGATGGACTCCTGGTCCTGCCCCATGTCTCTGACTGCCACATCCTTTTATGGACTCCATTCCCTATTCCAATTTAGCAAATGTCAGGGTAACTTAACATTCCCTTCTCTTCCCTCATCTTTACCTACACCAAAGTGAGAGTGAAAGTGTTAATTGCTCAGTCGTGTTTGACCCATGGACTGTAGCCTGCCAGACTCCTTTGTCCATGGAATTCTCCAAATATCCAGGGAAATCTCCATCAACTCCCGTGTGTTGAGTTAATTTCATTATTGTCATGTCTCAGGTCTGCCCAATTCCTGATGCTTTGTGTTTTCAGCCCATATCAATGTTCTTTATATCTCCTGGTCTACTAGGCATAACAACTTGGATGTTTTAAGAATCTTCAAACTAAATATGTCAAACATGAAACTCACCTTCTGCCCCCTTCCAAGTTCCTGTGCCATTGAATGATTCCACTGCTCACACACATTTACACATGTGACAGACTTGGCTGATACCCAGGATGACTTTGTTTCCCACACTCCCTACTTAGAATTGATCACCACATTGCTGTTTATATTTTAACTCCTTGATATCAGTCAAATGACTGATACTGAATGGTGGTGGTTACTTTCCATCCCAACTTTGTCTGTCTTTCTTCTGACCACCACTACCATTTCTTTCTTTGATTGTTCTATTTTTCCGGATTAGTCTCTCTTCTTCCTGTCTTGCTTCATTCCATTCCATTCCACCCTAGCAAAATAATCTTAAATCTGATCAGATTACTTCCTCCTCTTAAAACCCCTTCTAGTTTATCCACTGACCACAGAATGAATCAAGAAATCTTCATCATGTCATTCAAAAGCCGCCTTGTGATCAGGTATCTCTTGATCTTCCTACCTAATCATTGATCTTTGCCATTTTGTCTTCTTTTGATATTTTATTTTTATTTTGCATTTCACTTTACTCCTGTGTGTTATGCTTTCAGTTTAGATGTCATTTCTTCTACATTTTCCATGAAACTGTGGCCCCAAATACTTAGCTGTATGTGTAGTAACTTCATGATTAAAACTCCCTGTTTATGACTCTGTGTTTTATACTACCTCAAAGCAAAAATCCATTTCTTTTTCGATTAGCACAGTGCCCAAGTTCAAGCGGAGAGTCAGAACTTGAATGAAGGAGTGAATGCTGTTGGGACCTAATTAGGCAGGCCTGTTAATGAGAAATTCTCTGTTCCCATGGTTGCTTTTTCTTACCTCCATAGGATGGTAAGAATTAAAACCCTTTACTTCTCTAATCCCTTTGACTAAATCTTACTATCAATATCTAAGATTCAATTTAAGTAGTCACACTTGATCAGTCATTACCTTGTCTTAGAGGCACTTAATCTGCACCTCTGTGGCACCTCATGCTTATTTGTTATAGTACTTAAAATGATTTATAATCATTGGCTTTCCTGCCTATATTTACTTCTTGATTTTAAATTATTCAAAGCAAGAATATATACTGTTCTTAACTGTGTCTCTTGATGGTTGACCCAGGAAATGAGGGGCTCTTAAAATTTTTAATGTAAGAATGTTGGGGGGGACTACCCTTAGCAATACTTCATATAAGTAAAACATAGGAGTTCTCCACATGATTATCAAACTCAAATGCCATTGGTAGATTTTAGGCAGAATTATCAGTTGATGGTAAATGAAAGAAATGTTTTAAATATTTTTTTCCCTTACTGTTCAATAATTGTTACAACTGACCATAGCCTCCCCCCACTGATTTTTAAATGATCTGTCTCAAATAAAACTTGAATAAGCATGGGAAGTAGCTATTATGGCCTACTGTTTTCTTACCCTTTATTCATTCATTTGAGACTAGGGTTGAAAGCATCCTTGGGCATAGGATGAATTACATTTAGCCAGCATTTTGAATCTGAGCCATGCTCTGCAGCCATTAGAAAATTAAGCCTGTCCAGGTGTTGCTGATTTTCTTAGGAGGTCAGAACCTGCTTCAGGATAGAACTTAACTGCGTTTATAGAGGAACATGTTCAGAGTCTAGGGTAACAGAATTCTAAGCCTTTTTGGTTATATTCACATTTAAATTGCCCATAACTTTAAAGTTGCGCATACTTGTCCTTATATTCCTGACAGTGCAGAAGAAAGAAAATTGCTTATAATCTCAGCACCCAAAATTAATGGATTAACAGTCTGATATCTTCAGTGTATTCTTCTGTCCAAACACACACACATATTTGCATGTTTTCTCTCTCCCTCATATTTTTATTTGTTATGTATAAAGCAAGATTATGCTAAATTTCTAAATGGTGTTTTGTAAACAGACTTTTCTTTCCACGTAACAATAACGATAAATGTCTACAATCCCTTTCTGTATGATACTTTATGCTTGAAGCAACTATTTGTGAATATTTTTGTTGCTTTTAGTGTCTTGTACTTATGTTTTCTTGTACTTGTCTATTAACTTATAATATATTCCTAGAATGAAAATTCTGAGTCTTTTGACACATGTTACGAATTTGCCCTTAGGAAAGTGACACCAATTTACACCCCTGCCAGCACTCTTATGACTTAGCTCGAGCAGGGTGTTAAAATTCTTTAAAATTTTTGCCAAGTCCTTGCACACGAAGTAGGATCTCATTATAGTTTTAATTTGCATTTATTTAATTGGTAGTCAGTTTGAATATGCTTTCATGTTTAGTTTATTCTACTAGATTTTATCAAAATCCCCTTAGAGGATCTTGATATCTGCAGCGTGGGTTTCATCTCTGCTTACATAAATTTAGTGTCCTCAAGGCATTTTTTAGGGTGGCTTCAAGAACCTTGGTTTTAACTATGAGCCTGTCAGTGCAGCTTCTCCATGGGACCGTGTGTACCTGGCTATACATTCTCTATGTAATAATCTGTTCTCAAGTATAGAAGTGGAGTGAGAATAATATGTGTGCCTTAGCAATCACTCTCAATTGTTGGTGCTCAGGGAGCAGTGAGCTCTAGGTGGGATCCTGACTTCATGCAACACCCAAGTTGCTTAGAAAATGAAACAAGTAACAACCTAATCCAGGTTCCTGCCTAGTCACCCAGACTTCTTAAAGCAGTGAACTAGGTTGCTAATGATTGTTGGAGTCTGACCAGTTTTGCCCACTGAATATTTATTAGACATACTTCATAAAAGCCAATGGCTAGGTTCTGTAATCTGTATTCATAATGTGTACTAATTAATGATCATTATTGTCAATAAGAGACCAAAATATTTTATAAATCTTTCTTTAATGGCTTTGAAAAAAATAAATGTGAATCACTTTTTTGGGTTATTGTTCAGTTTGCTTCTTTTTAATTAAATCTTTGCTTCAGTATATAGTACAGTAGTAGATTATTTCTAAATTTCCCCCAACAATACATTATTTTAATTTAAAAATAACTCAGTAGATAAGGAATTACTTCTTCCAGAAGCACTACAGGTTAATATACTTTTGAATGTGCAAAATTTAAGCTTTAGTGTACTTGAACAATGTTTTGTGATTTAGAGTTGCTCTGGGATTTATGTTTCAAAAATTTTCCCCTTGGTGAGTTAAAAATTATCCCTCACTATGGCATCTTGATATGTTTCAATTTAAATTACTGTTTATTTTTGGACAAAAGCATGATTTAGATGAAAGAAACACTTGTCTTTTATTGTTAGGGATTATGTAAATCTTATAAATTAAATCTGTACATCAGTACTTAGAAGACATCATTTTTTTTTTCTTTTTATGTTTTGGCCACACATGTGGGATCTTAGTTCCCTGACCAGGGATGGAACCCAAGCCCCCTGCATTGAAAGCATGAAGTCTTGACCTCTGGATCATCAGGGAAGTTCCTAGAGGGCATTATTTAATGCTTCTACAGGAGAGAGAAAAGATTTTGTTTTAAATGAGGAAAAGAAAACTAATTACTTCAGATTAATTTCAATAGGTTGGTTGCTTGGTTGTTTAATTGCTAAGTTGTGTCCAACTCTTTTGTGACCGCATAGACTGGAGCTCAGCAGGCTCCTTTGTCCATAGAATTTCCCAGGCAAAAATATTATTGTGGGTTGCCATTTCTTTCTCCAGGGGATCTTCCTGACCCGGGGATTGAACCCTCATCCCTGCATTGCATGCGGATTTTCTACCAGTGAGCCATCAGGGAACCCCGTAATTTTGAATAGACATTGTAGCAAAGGATTGAGGAGAATCAGACTATACCTTGACTCCTTCTGTGGTTTAATCTGTAGTCACTTTTTCAACTAGTTAGGCTACCTTACAGATATAATTTTTTTAGATTAGAATTTTTAAAAACTTTACCTGGATGAAAGCTAAATGTTTTAAAATTGTCCCAAATTTTAAATTAAATTTGGACATCCGAAGTACCATATTTGTATGTAGAAAATGTTCATTAAATTTTTTTCCTTTGGCCACGCCACACGACATGTGGAATCTTAACTCCTTAATCTTGATGCAGGATCAAACCTGCATCCCATTCAGTGGAAGTGTGAAATTTTAACCACTGGACTGGCATTGAATTTCTGGTCCCTCCGTTAAATTTCTTGAATGATTAACCTATAATCTTCAATATGAAAGGGTAAAAACTGTACGTCAGATAGGATTTTATTACCTAAAAATAAAGTATCTGTCCTGTTTTACCCATCAGCTCTTTCCCTTTCTCTTTCCTGCTTCAGTAGTATTCTATGCTCTTTATTTTCCATTTAGTCATTACCAGCTGTCTGCCCTCTGCTCTTGCCATTCTGCTTGGTGTCTTCTTTCTGTAAAGTCTTTTTCCCTTTGACTTTACTAACATCTCACCTAGTTTTCTTTGTTTTTTTCCCTTTCCCTGATCGCTTCTCAGGCTTTGACATTTCCATGTTTCTACTTTGTCTGCTTGCTTGCCCCCTTAATCTCTTTGCCCCTTTCTTAATTGATGCTGTAGCTTTTGGAATTTCTTATACTTTTTCAAAGTTAGTTGTGCTGTCCAGCCCTGGGGACTCGACCTTCTTATCTCTCTCTGCACTCTTGGACTTACTGCTCTTGCCTTGGGTGTTCTTACTCTCATTTAGGATAGTGAGACCAGGCTCGCTGCCACATCTGTCATTCAGGACATTAAAAAGAATGGGTCTGAAAGCATTCTCATATCCTGCTGACTCCAAAACTCTAGGGTTTTGGAAAGTTATTGAACAGGCTGCCAGAATCTTTTCTGGAAATCCTATCTCTTTTGTTTGAAATCCTGGCCAACAGTTTTGAAAGAAGAAAATCGGTACTTAAATCAAGACATAAATTAAAAAGACATCAATTCTAGAAAAAATAAAAAACGATTATTTGCATCATTTTTTTGATAAATGTATTGGTGGTGACAGATGTTGGCAAAGCTGTATCTTTTAAGTAAATCAAATTCTCATTTGTCTCCCATAGTAAAATTTAACGTGGCTTATAAACTATTGTTTACTATAACTAGTAATGAAAATAATCCCTGTGTTGGGTCAGTAACACCTCTTTCCTTTTTTACCTCCTTTGCAGCTTTCACTGATGAAGTGTCATAGGAAAGCCTCCTCTCTTTCACTGGGTTAAATTCACTGGACATTTCTCCTAGCATTGCAACTGAACTTTTACACATTTGTAAATGATTACTTGATCAGAGTTTAATTTCTTTCTCTGGACTGTGAACTCTGCAAGGGCTTTTGGTATTATAGTGTCCTGGGCCCAGCACAATGCCTGGTACACAATAGGTGCTCAATGACTATTTCTCAGTTGAGTGCCTAATAAATGAATGAGTATAAACATAAAGATAAGAAAACCTCTGAGAACAAAATTTGTGAGATATTTACTAATTGGTTTACTCACCCATCATTCCAGCAGCCATAGGCACTAGGGAGACAAAGATGAATTCAGTGTGACCCCTTGCACCGTAGGTGTTCATGTTCATGTTAATCTAAAGCTTCCCCTATTGCCAGAGTTTCCTGAGAATCCTAGAACATCAGTGAATGTTGTAATTGAAATACTCTCAAATGAGTTACCTTCTAGCATGTTCTTCTTATGCCCTTGTTATTCCTTAGCATCTTTTCACTTCTTATCACTTTGTCAAATGACCCTTTTCCTTATATGAAGCTGGAAATTATACCTAAGAGTTGAATGTGCGGCAGAATCTCAATGGAAATGAGATCCCCCTGCCCCTCCCCTTCCACAGGACATTGAAGAGCAGAAGAAAGGCCAGAGACCATTAGTCAATCAAAGAACAATCAGTCTCTTATCCTGATGAGATTTTTGCTTTACCCTCTCTCTGAATGGAAGGAGAAACCACTGGAAGAAATAAATGGAAAACAAACAAACAAAAGTCTGAAAAGAAGCTCTGGGGCCAGGGATTCCTTGGAAAGGGTTCAGGAAGGAGAAGGATTAGAAGACTGGGTGTTATGTAGGATGTGCTGGCCAAGATGATCTGTAGCTTCTAACTGGTAAGTTAAAAATGTACCAAGTGAATCTATTCAAGACATGTCATCCCCCGCTGGGAAGACTTAGAACAGGATTTTACTTAGTTTCACAGGAAAAAAAATCTTTGGAAAAATTTCCAACTTTGCCTCCTTGGAACTATAGTGGAAAGAGACTTTTCCACATCCCTCTGCTCAGGAAATGTGGCCCACTGTGGTGTCATTGGATCTTGTGTGTCTGATAACATGGGTCCCATACAGACAGAGTCATGTTTGTTTTACTCTCCCAGTGACTGTAATTCTTATCCTTCACATGGCGAGACACAGGTAGTGTTGAGTAAGTGTGTGATAAATGACTGACTAAGTGAATGAAAGATTGCGGAGGGCCTTCCATACTGGAACATGGGAAGAATTGCTGGGTTTCATGATTCTTTAAATTCCTCCCTTGCCAAGTTCACAACCCAAAGAACATGGATCTTTCGCAGAATTGGGATCTTTAGGAAAAAATCACAGTACCAACAGTTACTTAAGACCTCGCTATTTACAGAGTGTTTGTGCATACATTTCCGTGTAATCTCATTTTCAGAACTGCTTCAGTTTCCCAGTCATCTTGAGAGCATAGCACTGTGTAGAGGTAGTCAGATCAGCTAGGTTCAATAAGCCATCATTAGCTGCTTAGGATTCCTCCCAGAATGTTCCTGGAGAGACTGTTGTGAATCAGCCAACTTATTTATAGTGCCATCTCCGTTATTCAATATGATGATAAAACAAGTGTGCTGAATATCAGCCTTGAATATCATAGGGATCACTCGAACATCTAACACAGATTCAGATTCAGTAGGTCTGAGATGGGCCAAGTTGCAATATTTCTTTTTTTTTTTTTTTTTTCACTCTAGAAACATTTTGTTTATTTCAATAATACCTGACTTTGAGTTTAAGATCAGCAAGGATGCTGTACTTTGAAGTGTTCTTTTGTTAGATGTACCACAACAGCTTAACATTGCTCCAAAGGAATACAGTTAACAAATATACTAAGTTGGCACAACAATTATATCAATATGCATGCAGTATGCAGATTTGTGTATGTGCTCAGTCACGTCCGACTTTTTGAGACCCCATAGACTCTAGCCCGCCAGGCTTCTCGGTCCATGGAATTTTTCAGGCAAGAATATTGGAGTGGGTTGCCATTTCCTACTCCATGCAATATTTCTAATAAGCTCTTAGGTGAGTTAATGCTGCTGGACTGTGAGCCATATTGCAAGTAGTAGCAAGTTGCTAGGACATTAGAAAGTCTTTGGGTGCAGCTCAGGTCTCCCATTGTTTTTCTCTGGCTGATCCATTTTTGATAGGATAACATCACCCATTGGCTCATTAAAACACGGAAGGACAAACAGCATGACTCATGGAACCTGTCTTCACTGAAAATTAGTGAATTAAGCAAGATTAAATACATATCCATTTCTAAAAGTCCAACTGTAGGCATTATGGTGAGAAAAAGGAGGCTTTCAGATGGTAATACTGGTTTAAGATCAAGAAAATATTAGACATAAGTCTTTAGTAATCAACATTTGTCCTCTTCCTACTATCCCAAGGGCCAGATGTGCCAGAATCAACTTCTAAAAAGAAGAACTGCACTAGTTTAGGGGTGAAAAGAGCTGGTGTTTTTAATCTGTTGTCACTATGCTGAAAAAAAGAAGGTATCTTTTTATGATTTTTCTCTTTAAAATTCTCTGAGAGCATACAACTCTGCAGAGAAAACCAAATCACAGCTCACTATTGATTATTCTGTAGATATCTTCATTCACAGTTGGGAGACAAGATAATAAGTTTGCACATAAAAACTTCTTTCCTTAAGTAGCCTGTGGTTTGCAAACATAAATTTTCGTTTTGTTTTTCTGTAATGCAGTGAAATTGAGGCTTAATTTGATCAGCTACAAAGAACTAAACATAATGTGATCCAAATTTACTAAACAGTGCTTTAAGGCAAGTTTAAATTAGTAAGAATTGGAATATATGTTTGATTTTAACTGCTTTCTTTTGGTCTCTTTAGAGTTATTTTAGTCTCTTGACTATTGCTTATACCTAATAACTGAAAATTGTGTCAGGCTTCATTTTTCAAAATTATATTTTCCTCCTACAAATACAGTATTATATTAATGTGGTAATGTGGTCATACTAATTCAGCTACTATTCCATAAACTTCCATGTCTTTTTTTTTAAATCTGGCAAAAGCTTTCTCTCAAGATGATCATTGTACTTAGTAATGTTCACTGTCATACTTGAAATAATTACTAGATAATCCTCCAAGTAGTACTCCAGACCCATCTGCATTCTTGTGACACTTTCTGGTGGTATTGGAGTTTCTGAATTTCTGTATCTCTGAGACAATGGAAATTCCCCAGGTTATACTATGGAGAATTTTTTGTATTAGAACTTACATTTAAATCGCACATTATTTGAATTCTAATTTTAGATGTGTTTATATTTAATGACTGACATGAATTCAATCAATTAAGTCAATGAATTAAATCAATACAGATTTTAATTTTGGGAGTTCAGTTAACCTAACATAGGTTAAAAGACCACAGCCTGTCATTGTTCCCCTTCTCACTCATTTTTTCTTAGCAGAGTGATAAAACAAAAGGGTTTTATATAATTATCTTTAAAAAGGAGGAGACTGTTGCAGTAGTGGCCATAAGGCTGGGCGTAAGTGGATGAGTTTATGTTAAATGGCAGGACTTGGTGTTGATTGGATGTGTAGGATAGGCTGTGTTGATTGCATATATGGGATGGGAATCTGGGGACTTCATTAAAACAAAGTTTCAGTTCAGTTCAGTCACTCAGTTGTGTCCGACTCTTGCGACCCCATGGACTGCAGCATAGTGAATCTGGTTTACTGAGTGTAAAGCCTTTATTTAATTCTTCTAATGAAAAGAATATGCTTTTTACCTGAATCCTTTTTGTAAATATCAATTTGTTCTCTTTCCCATAATTTTATAATACATATGACATTCAAATTAAGTAATTACATTTCCAGTTTGAGTGATCATATTTGAAGTGATTTTGGTTAACAAGATCAGCTCTTTTGAGATCTGGAAAATGTTTAAGTTGTTAAAGAGTTAAAGTTTGCTTGAGAAGACCATTTAAAGTAGGTATTGATTCATGATTCCAAAATAAATTGTTTACTCTTCTGCTTTGATACTAACCACATCCAAGGAAGAGCTTGTCTTGCTCAAGGGGCTACAGAGAGGTACACTTTGAGAAATTTGTTTTGGTTTTTGTTTAGCAACACAGTGATACACAGCATTTATAACTTCTTCTTTTATTATTTAGAAACTTGGACTCTTTTATGTCATAATTTTTTTTAAAAAAATTCAAGAATTTGACCTTGTTCCTCCAGCTCTGACTCATGAAAATAATGGGTGTAATTGTGGTGTTGTGACTGTTGTATCTTGTAAATATAAACAAATACTTTTTTCTTGTTTTGACAACTGACCTTTTAAATTAAAATAGCATCCGGTTTTCCTGCTTTTGCAGACTACTTTGCAGAATATATGATTTGAAACCTGAAAAAAGGTATTCATTTTCAATTGTATAATTTACATAAGTGTTCTTAAATCTGGTCCTTTTAGAAATAAAAGGAGCATCTTCTTTAAACTTCTAATTAAATCTTAGTTTCCCTAAGCAAGAATATTGTTTTTTTAAAGGTAGATATTATACTACCTTTAATCATACAATTGCCATAATTAGACCTAGTCTTTGTGATCATAAATAACTTGACCTATGATCACTGATAAAGCATGAAAGTAAAATTTTATCTTCTAAGTAGATAAACCAATTTCTACTTTATTGGTGGCCTCTAGAACAATGCCTGGAGAATCCCAGGGATGGAGGGGCCTTGGTAGGCTGCCGTCTGTGGGGTCGCACAGAGTCGGACACGACTGAAGCGACTTAGCCGCAGTAGCGGCAGAACAATACCACTTAAAAATTCATACCTTCCTGTCAAAGTGAAAGTATTCTGAAATGATAATTTTCAAGGCTTGTCAATGTTCTATGATTTTCTAACACATTTTTTTATCTTCTGCAAAGTATATTAAATTCACTCTAAGTTAAAAAAAAAAGCCCTAGTTCATCCCGAACTAAGAGTCTAGTAGATGACACCCTTGCTTTTGACTTCTCACTCTTATCTCTATTTTAAAAATGTATAAAATTTCAAATCCCACTGCTATAGCCCCTTTCCTCCACCCAATTCCTCTCTCCACTCTATTCAATGAAAATAGTGGGAGTTGGTTGTTTTATTAATGTATGTCTTTAATCCTCCTGTTCAAGTAATTGAGGATCCAGTAACGCTAAGTGCAAAAACAAGGATTAGGTGAATCCATCCATTACAGAGAAAAGGAAACAATAAGGAAAATATATGCCTTTTGTCCATGTCATTGTTCATGTGTGCTTCCTTTTTCTGTGCTAGGCACAGTGGATATAGTAGTGACAGGACTTGACTGGGACCCTGACCTCGTAGGGCAGACAGACAAATGGACATATAAATAAACCTGATAATTACAGATGGTAGGAAGTTTTTCTAAAGCAAATTGATGGGATGATGAGATAATCCCTGGGAAATACTATTTCTGATTAAGGAAATGGTTTCTTTTTTTCATTATTTACTCTATATAGAGTGTAAGGTTATAGAGTATAGAGTAGAGGGTCTTCCCTGTAGCTCAAACGCTAAAGAATCTGCCTGCAATGCAGGAGACCCAGGTTCAATCCTTGGGTCAGGAAGATCCTCTGGAGAAGGGAATGGCAGTCCACTCCAGTATTCTTGCCTGGAGAATCCCATGGACAGAGGAGCCTGGCGGGTTACAGTCCATGGGATAGCAAAGAGTTGGACACGACTGAACAACTAACAGTACTCTGTTTAGAGACAAGGTATGATATTCGAACTGTCCAACCAGGTCAATTCATTTCTTAGGAGCTTTACTTGGGGTTTTGGTTTGGCCTCTGAAGGAATCATGATATTATTACTGCCACTGTTTATTCATCAGGCCAGCAGTACTGATTGAGTGCCTGTTGTACTGAATTGGTCAAAAAGTGTTTGTTCTGGTTTTTCTATATGAAAAACCAGAATGAACTATTTGGCCAGCCCAGTGGCAATCTACTCCAGTATTCTTGCCTGGAAAATCCCATGCACAGAGGGGCCTGGAGGGCTACAGTCCATGGTGTTGCAAAGAGTCGGACACGACTGAGTGACTAACAAATAGAGAAATAAAGATAAAGATATTTTAGGCCCTCTTCTGTTTGCGGAGAACAAAACTGCAATCCCTTGATCTCAGTGGGCTTGCCATTTGTTCTCTGCTTTGATGAAGCCCACCTTGAGAACAACTGTCTGGAGGTCTCTTTCTTCTCAGAAGAAAGCTTCAAGGGGAAGACATACCAAGGAACTTGCTTTTTTGTTCGTACCCACCATTAGGCTTGGGAAAGTGAAGCAGAGATAAAATCAGGGGGTTAGATTTTGGAATTAGTCATGCTTGTGTTCCCTCTTTCCTTTTACTGATAGTTGTTTCCCTAGAACCTTGCACACTGCTCTTCACAGGTGAGATGCTGGTGAATATTAATGACTGACAGCCTGTGTGTTCAGACCACTGACCTAGCAGCATATGCATTACTGACTTTTGAGGGCCTTTATCTGTGTGTCAGAAACTAGGATTTGAACAATAGAGCCTTTTGCAGCTAGTGGAATACTGTCTCATTAAGGAGAGACTCATCTGGAGACCTTGTGAAGTGTTGTTTTGAAGATTTTATGTCCAATTCGGGAGGCCAGTAATAAATTTCTTGTTTTTACATTTGCTTAATAATTTATATTTGCCTTGAGACTTTTTCATTGTTTTAAAATGTGCTGTTATTTATGTTTAATCTTAAGAATTTGAACTTCCAAAATATTCTTAAAATGTAGAGACTGAGGTTCATTTTAAGTTTACTTTTTAGGTAAGAAAAATGTCATTTAGGGGAGCAAGCTAGAAAAGAATAATAGACTGCATGTATTATTGATTCTATACGTTTTTATTAGTATCGACTATGTGACAGGCACTTTGCTGGCGGCTGGAATATGATGACAAGCATGGTGAATGTGCTTGATTTTATTATGCAATCAGGCAAAAAGTACTTAATGAAATATTTCCAGTACTCTTGTAGAAAATGTGATGCGATAATTGTTCAGCAAGATCCCTGTTTTCAAGAAAACCGTAATGGGGCAGAGTTCATAAAATTTAATTTAGTGAAGAAATTTTATTAAAGTAAGATGAATGTCATATGATACTGACTACGTATATGGTTATAATTCAAAAAAAGGAGAAACTGCATTGCCTTGGGTGAGGCACTGGGTTCATAAATATAAATGTGATTCAGTAAAGTATCTAGGAAGATTCTTTGCCCGAATCTTTGGGACCCCATGGACTGTAGCTCTTCAGGCTCCTCTGTCCATGGGGATTCTCCAGGCAAGAATACTGGAATGGATTGCCATGCCCTCCTCCAGGAGATCTTCCTAACCCAGGGATCCAACCCAGGTCTCCTGCATTGCAGGCGGATTCTTTACTATCTGAGCCACCAGGGAAGCCCATGAATACTGGAATGGGCAGCCTATCCCTTCTCCAGGGGAACTTCCCAACCTAGGAATAGAACTGAGGTGTTCTGCATTGCAGGCAGATTCTTTACCAGCTGAGCTACATGCGAAGCCCCAGGAAGATAACAGTGACATTAAAATTGGTTAACACTTATTGGGCACTTACATGCTCCAGACAGTTTTACAAACACACACACATGCACACAATCTGTCATTTACTTGGAGCTGACATTTTCTGTTTTTGAGCTTTAACTTCTTTAAATAAATTATTATTATTTAAGTACTAAAAACTTTGTCGGGGATATTTTCTTCCTTTATCTTATCATCTCAGCTATATCAGAAATGTAATGAAAATGAGATCGTAGGAAAATACATGACATAAATATAACAAAGCCTTGTTGTAGGAAATACTTATGTAGTTAATGTAATATAAGGGCATTCCAATCGATGCTTTTGAACTGTGGTGTTGGAGAAGACTCTTGAGAGTCCCTTGGACTGCAAGGAGATCCAACCAGTCCATCCTAAAGGAGATCAGTCCTGAGTGTTCATTGGAAGGACTGATGCTGAAGCTGAAACTCCAATACTTTGGGCACCTAATGCGAAGAGTTGACTCATTGGAAAAGACCCTAATGCTGGGTAGGATTGGGGGCAGGAGGAGAAGGGGACAACAGAGGATGAGATGGTTGGATGGCATCACCGACTCGATGGACATGGGTTTGGGTAGACTCCGGGAGTTGGTGATGGACGGGGAGGCCTGGCGTGCTGCGATTCGTGGGGTCGCAAAGAGTGGGACACGACTGAGGGACTGAACTGAACTGAAAGAGAAAATGACTTCAAAAGAATGAACTTTAAAAAAAAAACTTCTGGTAGTTATTTTAAGATCATTGACTTTTCACAGTTAACCCCTAAATTGTTCATTGTTTCAAGTGCTGCTTTGACTTATTTTGTTTCTCCTTGAAAGTTTGCAATGCTAAGGAAGTGAGGCATTTGTTGAATTTACATTTCAGTGTTTGTTCTTAAGGAGAAGGCAGAAATCTCAAAGATTCAGCGTTTAACTGGTGCAGTCTCATGTGTCAGGTGGTGAGGAACCTCACAGCCCCCGTGGACTCAGAGAGACCTGACAGCCACACTTCCGTACTCACTGCAGAACTTATTCCACAACATAGGACTTTTCTTGGTGGAGGAAACAAACCTAAGAAATGAATTATCCCCTCCCTTCTTCCAAGTTTTAGAAACCAAGCCGTTTGCTTATTGTAAAAAGCAGCTCTAAATGCACAGATTTAGGTCTCATAATCTCTCATTTTGGAAACCACCAAAGGATGAGAGTCAACTAAAATCATAGTCGTATTGGTGGACTTAATGAAGACAAAACTGTAATTGTGGCAAAACGACACAGAGGGCTTGTGTATGTGTGTGCTCAGTCGTGTCCCACTCTTTGCGACCCCGAGGACTGCAGCCCACCAGGCTCCTCCGTGCATGGGATTCTCCAGGCAAGAACACTGGAGTGGGGTGCCATTTCCTCCCCCAGGGCATCTTCCCGACCAGGGATGGAACCCAGGTCTCCTGCATCTCCTGCATTGGCAGGCAGTTTCTTTACCACGGAGCCACCTGGGAAGACCCCACAGAGGGCTTAGACTTTGCTTAATTGCCAGTGGCAATGGATCACTTATCAAGTAACATAAGGAAAAGCTTGTATTTGGCTTGCATTTCAGCTCAGAAATTTGCTTCCCAGTTAATATTGTGCTTGGCTATAGCTTCCTCAGATCTTATCTTGAAGTTCAGAGCCTGTGAACTATCCAAACTTATATTTATAACTTCTTTTCCATGGCCGTCCCGGTCACACGTGCTGTTACCTTTGACATAATCTTTGGAATTCTGTGTTTTTCAGCATCAGTTGTCTATTTAGAGAATCTGACTTTGTCCATGGCATTGTCTTAATTCTGCCGCAGTTTCTTTTTTATTTTTATTAGAAGTTTTACTACAGTTCTTACTTTTCTCTCCATATCTTACTCAGACCTATTAAAATACTAACATTTGAGAAAAATCTAGGTCTACCGTATGAATTAGTTTAGTTTTGAATAAAATGAGAGTACTGAAGTAAAGGAAGGAAGTTATAATATCCACTGGTACTCGGGTTAAAAGGGTCACAAGTGCAATGTTCTCCAGCAGTGGGTATGTTAACTTTTAGGTACTTGGCCTGTTGGTTGGATGGATATTTCCAGGTGCATTTACAGTGCTTGCTATGATGATGTATACTTGGAAGTGGGCATGGTGAACACACTTTAAGTTTTCCAGCCCCTGACTCAATGAAAGGGATGTAGCTCTGTGAGAAACAAGAGTCCAGTCACAATAAGAGTACATTAGCAATAAATAACAACTTTGCTGTATGTTTGTTGATGTCTAGGGGTTAACGCCTCAATATTTCACAACTTAAGCTTTTCTTACGTAAAAGGTTCTGTGAGTATTAGTTGCTCAATCATGTCTGACTTGTAACCCATGTATGTACTCTAGCCTGGCAGGCTCCTCTGACCATGGAATTCTCCAGGCAAGAATACTGGAATGGGTTGTCATTCCCATTAGATACTTAAGGGTCTTCTTAGGTACTTCTCTGGTGGTTCAGAGGGTAAAGAATCTGCCTGCAATGAGGGAGATCTGGCTTTGATCCTTGGGTCGGGAAGATCCCCTGGAGCAGGAAATGGTAACCCACTCCAGTATTCTTGCCCGGAGAATCCCATGGATGGTGGAGCCTGGCAGGCACAGTCCATGCGGTCTCAAACAGTTGGACACGACTGAGCGACTTTACTTTGCAACAACTTTTTTTGGGGTCCTCTGGGCCTGTCAGTTTTGTATGTCTGAACATTCATTCTTCGAACATTAATTTTCCATATTTAGATGTGCATTGTAGGGGAAGGTACGTGCTGCATAAAGCAAAATTTAAGATTTTATTGGTAATATACTGAAATGATTGATTTTGCTGTTGTTTTTGAGCTGAATTTAGCGTGTGTTTGTCTTGCCCTTGATTAAATCTTTTCCTGTGTTAGAAGTCATCTTGTGTGCATTCAGTAGAGAATCTGGTGCCATTCAACCTCAGGCTGGAGAGTCTGGCTCACTTCTAATCTCTGAGACTCGAGGTGCCACAAAGTCCTTGTCATTTTGGATAGCCTGATAATTCTCCTTGATGTATTTAGATCCTGATCACCACCTACCCCTCAGAAAGGCCATGTAGCTGTCTTCTTTCAAGTTATCATCAGAAAATATTGCTTACTTTTCTACCATCTTTGAAAAACTACCCCAACCAGTGTGTAATTACCTGGGTAAGCACATGGTGATTTATTTTATTTGAGTCTTTACTCCCTAAATGCTCACCTCTGAAGACTTGCAGTAGTAGTATCACCATTTCTGAAAATTATTCCTTCAAATCTGTCCTTCTCCAGGATGGTAGCACCTAGCCAAAAGTGGATGGTGAGTACTTGAAATGTAGCTGAATTGAGATGGACAGTGATGAGGTACACTGGTACCTCATTGTAGTTTTGATTTGCATCTTTCTAATAGTTAGTGATGTTGAGCATCTTTTCATGTGCCTGCTGGCATATGTCTTCTTTGGATAAATGTCTGTTAAGGTCTTCTGTCCATTTTTTCACTGGGGTTTGATTTTGTTGTTGTTGTTGAGTTGTATGACCTGTTTGTATATTTTGGAGATTAAGCCCTTGTCTGTCTCATCTGTTTCTTTTTACCTTTTCAATGTGACGATTTAAAACTGCACACATGGCTTTCAGTGTATTTCTTTTAGACAGTGCTGCTTTAAAATAGGAATGCATAAAGAATGTTTCAAAATGGTTTTGGAAGGCTGGATTTGTTAATCTATTTGCAGAGATGCAAGATCACTCTAGAGCAGTGTAATTTTTAAATTTAGAACTACTTCGTGATCAATAATAAAGCAAGTGAGGGTTTTAATGTTGCATGTGGGATGGACATGACATTTACAGATGGACAAACTGCAAGCTGCCAGAGCAGTGTCTTTGTTTCCATCTTGATTATCTTGTCAATATAAACTGAGTCTAATGTACACAAGGAAAAATGTTTTGGTGGAAATTTTTTGTTTTAAATTTTTAAAATGCTTTATTTTAAAATTGTGATTATCGACCCTACTAGTACTATAATCAGTACTAGTCAGAGATTTACTTTGTGTTTGCGTTATGCTTTAGTTTCCAGACACTAAAGTAAATCAAAGGGTTTTCTTCACGTGAGTACTATGTGCCTCACTTGATTAAAGGAGAACAACCACAATAGCTCATTAACTTGCTTCTTTTATAATTGCCACTTCCTAATGTGTCACACTTCAAGAAAATTAGAGATACCAAAGGAATATTTCATACAGAGATAGGCTCGATAAAGGACAGAAATGGTATGGACCTAACAGAAGCAGAAGATATTAAGAAGAGGTGGCAAGAATACACAGAAGAACTGTACAAAAAAGATCTTCATGACCCAGATAATCACGATGGTGTGATCACTCACCTAGAGCCAGACATCCTGGAATGTGAAATCAAGTGGGCCTTAAAAAGTATCACTACGAACAAAGCTAGTGGAGGTGATGGAATTCCAGTTGAGCTATTTCAAATCCTCAAAGATGATGCTGTGAAAGTGCTGCACTCGATATACCAGCAGATTTGGAAAACTCAGCAGTGGCCACAGGACTGGAAAAGGTCAGTTTTCGTTCCAATCCCAAAGAAAGGCAATGCCAAAGAATGCTCAAACTACCGCACAATTGCACTCATCTCACATGCTAGTAAAGTAATGCTCAAAATTCTCCAAGCCAGGCTTCAGCAATACGTGAACCGTGAACTTCCAGATGTTCAAGCTGGTTTTAGAAAAGGCAGAGGAACCAGAGATCAAATTGCCAATATCTGCTGGATCATTGAAAAAGCAAGAGAGTTCCAGAAAAACATCTATTTCTCCTTTATTGACTATGCCAAAGCCTTTGACTGTGTGGATCACAATAAACTGTGGAAAATTCTGAAAGAGATGGGAATACCAGACCACCTGACCTGCCTCTTGAGAAACGTGTATGCAGGTCAGGAAGCAACAGTTAGAACTGGACATGGAACAACAGACTGGTTCCAAATAGGAAAAGGAGTACGTCAAGGCTGTATATTGTCACCCTGCTTATTTAACTTCTATGCAGAGTACATCATGAGAAACGCTGGGCTGGAAGAAACACAAGCTGGAATCAAGATTGCCGGGAGAAATATCAATAACCTCAGATATGCAGATGACACCACCCTTATGGCAGAAAGTGAAGAAGAACTAAAGAGCCTCTTGATGAAAGTGAAAGAGGGGAGTGAAAAAGTTGGCTTAAAGCTCAACTTTCAGAAAACTAAGATTATGGCATCTGGTCCCATCACTTCATGGCAAATAGATGGGGAAACAGTGGAAACAGTGTCAGACTTCATTTTTTTGGGCTCCAAAATCACTGCTGATGGTGATTGCAGCCATGAAATTAAAAGACGCTTACTCCTTGGAAGGAAGGTTATGGCCAACCTAGATAGCATAATTAAAAGCAGAGACATTACTTTGCCAACAAAAGTCCGTCTAGTCAAGGCTATGGTTTTTCCAGTGGTCATGTATGGATGTGAGAGTTGGACGGTGAAGAAAGCTGAGCGCTGCAGAATTGATGCTTTTGAACTGTGGTGTTGGAGAAGACTCTTGAGAGTCCCTTGGACTGCAGGGAGATCCAATCAATCCATCCTAAAGGAGATCAATCCTGGGTGTTCATTGGAAGGACTGATGTTGAAGCTGAAACTCCAATACTTTGGGCACCTAATGCGAAGAGTTGACTCATTGGAAAAGACCCTAATGCTGGGTAGGATCGGGGGCAGGAGGAGAAGGGGACGACAGAGGATGAGACGGTTGGATGGCATCACTGACTCGATGGACATGGGTTTGGGTAGACTCCGGGAGTTGGTGATGGACAGAAAAGTCTGGCGTGCTGCAGTTCATGGGGTCGCAAAGAGTCCGGACACAACTGAGCAACTGAACTGAACTGAATGTGTCACACAAGTGAGGAAAGAAAAATACTAATTTGATAAAGATATCTGATTTGTGTTTAGTTAACTGGGCTCATTTTCTTTTTAAAATCAGAAGTCTGCAGTATAGGATATACAAATTGGAAACATAATTACTTGTATGAAATAAATTATTGAAAATGAAGTTTTTAAAGCACGTACTTTTATTACTTTCAAAAATAGTTCACTGATTCTGGCAGTTGCATTATCTCAGACAGCATGACTCAGGAGAATGTATGATTTTAGAAGTAAAAGATAAAAGAACATTGATGATGCCTTTTGATCAGATATCTAGGGACTATTTTCTGTAGTATCTGCTTAATTATGAAGGGTAGAGGAGAGTCTGGTTGCTGACAAAAATTGATGAAATAAGAAATAATGACCTAGGTGTATTATTTCACATCACCAAGGTCCAATTGAAAAAACTAAATATAATAAGAGAGTCCTTATAGCTACAATGTGAATACTGTAAAGAAGGTAGGTAACATAAGATACAAATAATATGGAGATAACCTTTTATCAAGTAGTTTAAAATTCATACATTAAAAAGGAGTTGGTGGGTTAGGACTAGGATTGATTTTCATGATAAGATAGCTGCATGTACTATTTAATTTGTTGCTACTTGTATATGTTTCCTTAACATATACTTTTAATTTAGTATCAAAAGGTGTTTCTTAAAATGTGGTTCAGAATTATGCATTAGAATTATTGGAGTGCATGTAAAATTTAGATTCCTAAGTCTCAGAAAAATTCTGTTTTTCTAGGTGTGATGCCTGGAAATCTGTATTTTAACTTGAATCTCAGTGGAATATTTTAAATTTTTTAAAATTAAAGTATGTTTGGTTTACAGAATTATGTTAGTTTCAGAAGTACAGCATTGTGATCCACTATTTTTGCAGATTATACTCCGTTATAGGTTATTACAAGATAACGAGTATTTCCTGTGCTGGACTGTATACCCTTGTTGCTTGTCTTTTTGTATATAGTAGTTTGTATCTGTTCATCTCATACCCTTAATTTGTCCCACCCACCTATAGTACAGAAGTACTATGCTGTACTTCTGAAACTCCTATTTGGTAAAGATAAATTTGTTTTCTATATTTGTGGGTCTGTTTTTGTTTTGCATATACATATACATTCATGTGTATTATTTTTTAGTTTCCACAAAGAAGTGATATCATACAGTATTTGTCTTTTCCTGTGTTGTTTCACTAAGTATAATATTCTCCAGTTCAATCCAGATTGATGCAAATAGCAGTATTTTTTTCTTTATGGCTAAGTAATAGTCCATGTATGTATATATACCCCCAGCGGAATCTTAAGTATATTTAAGTGTGAGAATCCCTTTAAGATGTTAGAGTGTATTGGTGCAAATTTTCATGACATGTGAATTATCTCAGCAATAACTAAAATGAATATGCACTGTAAATTCTTTGCTATTGGTATAATATACAATTCTAGCTAATCCTGAACAGCGTAGTATTGAGATTTTCAAAGTGCTTTCTGATAGTGGTGGGTGGGGACTAACAATTTCTTTATCAGTAGTAAGATGTCAGTGGTCTTATTTCCCAATTCTTGGGGGTAAGCAAGTCTTCTGTTGGTATTTTGCAGTTGCAGCACTGTGGGCAGCACATAGGGGATTAACAGTCAGGGCATACATCAGGGATAAGTGATGTCATTAAGGACCTGGCTATATAGGCTTCATCCCAAGGCTGGTTTTCCTCCTGTTTCCAAGATGGCTGCCGTTAACAATCAGCACTTCTCTTGCTTCTTTGTTCATATTCAACAAAAAGAGCTAGGGTATTACCTTATATCAATTTCATCGTAATGGAATTATCATGTTCCACTATTTTGTGGTTGTTTCAAGGTAACGTAGGTACTAATTTTGTTGAACATCACTCTATATGTCTTTACTTGAGCTAGATTCTCTCCTGAGTATATTTTAAAAATGGAATAGTTAGATTAAGATAGGCTCGATTGCTTTCTAAATTCATTGTATCAATTTATACAGTCAGGCAGAAATGCTTGAAAGTCATCATTTCTCCCTATTCTTGCCAGTAATTGATGTTACATTTTAAAATTTGTATCAATATTAGGGTGTTAAATCATGTCCCATCTTTATTTTAATTTGCATCTACTGATTATTAGTGAGTTGGGGTATTTTAAGTATTGAAAATTTGGAACTTTGTTTCTGTGAAGTTTCATATTCTTTTGCATCTATTTTATTGGGTCTTAAATACTTTTATAAATTCTTTATTCTGAAGAGTTGGCTTATGGGATGCAGAACTTTTAATATCTGGTACCAATTTTCTTTTATCTGAAAAATCATATAATACTCTTCTTGTCCCATTTGACTATATCTGGAGCCTTTTGATTATAAAACTTCCTGTGATGGTTAATGTAAGAAACAAGCCTACTTGACAGTAATTTTAGTAGTTAAGATTAGGGTTTTGAATCCAGGAGTTTCAGTTTGAATCCAGGCTCTTCATGATCATGGGTAGTTACTTCATCTCTCTAATTTGTACATAGGAATAGTAACTTACTATAATAAACACACACAAACACAAATACTTAACTCAGAGCTCGAAACCATACCCACAATGAATGGAAGTAATAAATCATTATTATTAATAATAAGAAAAAGAATAGCACCAACAATGTTCATTTCATCAAATAGCTTTTGCTTTCAGGCTGCCTTTACTTAAGTAATACTTGGTTATCTGAGCACTTCCTAATTCCTATTTTAATAGTTCATTGTGACGCTAGAAGCATAGAGTGATTGATTCTGCAATTTTTATTTACTGTAGACATATATCTTGTTTATGAAATCACTACTCAAGGGCTTCATAATTTACACAAAAATCTGTATAGCTACTTTTTTATTGGGTAGTCTTGTCTGAATCTTAGATTTGCATATATTTATGTAGTTCATTAAATCAATATGTTCTTTGTAAACTGATATAAAATCTTTTTATACACAGTCATAAGAACATTTATTGATTTAATAAATCAGACACTTGTCAACCATGTATCAATGTAAATTGTTTTTTATATATAGTGTGAGCATAGTTCTTTAGACAGAGTACATAATTCATCATTCAATTAACATAAATATATGATCAGTCAGTATTTACCTCCTCTTTGATAGATAGAAGTTACAATTGTTTCTAATTTGATAATTTTCCTGTGGTGTTTTTGTGTTTTGCAGATGTTTTAAATTTAGCTTTAAAAAAAACTCATTTCATAGTAAAAATTAAGTAGAGTTGACAGGTATAGAATGAATAATCTTTTTGTAAAAACAATATGGCAAATTCTAAAGATTTGATTAAAATCCATAAGTCATTAAAACTAACCTCTTAATATTTGAATATAATGTTTGATTTTAAGGCTTAATCTTTGGAAAATACTACAAAAGGGATACTCCAGATGGTGCGGGCTTAGTCACTCAGTTGTGTCCAATTCTTTGCGACCCTATGGACTGTATCCCCCCAGGCTGCTCTGTCCATGGGATTCTCCAGGCAAGAATACTGGAGTGGGTTGCCATCCCCTTCTCCAGGGGATCTTCCCAACCCAGGAATCAAACCGTGGTCTCTTGCATTGCAGGCAGATACTTAACTGCCCCAGCCACCAGGAAAGCCCCCTCCAGAGAGAGGGAGAGAGATTCATTCACTCATTCGCTCATTAGGGGACATGTTCTGCTACTTTTCAGAGAACAATAATCAAATGTAGAGACCGTACTGCTTGCCAAGATTGTAAAGCTGATTATTTTGACTGCTTCTTTTGAATTTGAATGCATGCTGGTATTGTCCTGCTTCTACTTGCTGTGATCTCTTGTTATTAATGGAAGGTTAAAAAAAAGTGTATATTCATCTAATGCATATATATGGAATTTGAAAGATGGCAACGATAACCCTATATGCGAGACAGAATAAGAGACACAGATGCATAGAACAATTTTATGGACTCTGAGGGAGAAGGTGAGGGTGGGACGTTCTGGGAGAATAGCATTGAAACATGTATATTATCATATGTGAAACAGAACACCATTCCATGTTCGATGCATGAGACAAGGGCTCAGGGCCGGGGCAATGGGAAGACCCAGAGGGATGGGATGGGGAGGGAGGTGGGTGGGGGGTCCAGGAAGGGGAACACATGTAAACCCATGGCTGATTCATGTCAATGTATGGCAAAAACTATTACAATATTGTAAAGTAATTAGCCCCCAACTAAAATAAATAAATTTATAAAAAAAAAAAAAAAAGGACTGAAGCAAAATAAATACTTTTTCAATGACTTTTGGGCTTTCCAGGTGGCACTAGTGGTAAAGAACCTGCCTGCTAATGTAGGAGACATAAGACTCACGTTTGATCCCTGGGTCGGGAAGATCTCCTGGAGGAGGGAATGGCAACCCACTCCAGTATTCTTGCCTGGAGAATCCCAGGGACGGAGGATCCTGGCGGGCCACAGTCCATGGGTCGCAGAGTTGATTACAACTGAAGTGAGACACAAGAGATGAAAGTTCGATCCCTGGGTTGGGAAGATTCCCTGGAGAAAGAAATCACAACCCACTCCAATATTCTTGCCTGAAAAATTCCATGGACAGAGGAGCCTGGCAGGCTACATTCCATGGGGTCACAAAGAATTGGACATGACTGAGCAACTCAGTATACATCCCAGAGAAAAATTATTCTATCATTTGTAGAACTCTTTTGTAAAGGAAACAAAACAAAACAAATCAATGTTAACTTGATGTAAATTTTAAAAAATATTCTCATCATTTTCTCTAATTTTGAATCCTAAGTCATTATGTGATTTGTCTCTAGATAATGTAGATGACTTATTCACTGAAACCTGACAAAGATCACCAGGTTTCCAGCCTGTGATTTCTATATTCTTACCTCTCATGGCCCTGCAGTTACAAAAACAGGGTCCATAGTTTAGGTTTTGTTTCCTGCAGAATAGCACTCCTGATGCTATATTCTATGGGCTTCCCATATAGCTCAGTTGGTAAAGAATCTGCCTGCAATGCAGGAGACCCTGGTTCAATTCCTGGGTCAGGAACATCCACTTGAGAAGGTATAGAAGACCCCCTCCAGTATTCTTGGGCTTCCCTTGTGGCTCAGCTGATAAAGAATCTGTCTGCAATGAGGGAGACCTGGGTCCAATCCTTGGTTTGGGAAGATCCCTGGAGAAGAGAAAGGCTACCCACTCCAATGTTCTGGCCTAGAGAATTCCATGGACTGTACAGCATTCCTGATTCTATATTCTATATCTGTGTGGGTTATATTTGAGTGTGAATAACAGATACATAAAAATAATGGATTAAAATTCAGAAGTATATTCTACCTTGATAATAAGTAATATTCACATGTAAGAAATCAAGTTGGCCATGACCCAGACTGCTATCCACTTCGTTCTCTACCAAACCCATTACAGATATCATGCTCGTGGTCCAACATGAAACTGGAGCCATCATGTTGGCTACTTCCAAGCAGTAGTGTAGAAGACACAAAAATGCATCTCAGCAGTGCTGTTGGAAATTTTTAGGGTTAATTGTTATTTAATAGTTCAGTTTTTGACTCTTTGGTCACATGCCACTTCTCAGCTCAGAATGAGAAATATATGTTTTATTCCAATTGACCTTTATGTCAATTAAAAATCAGGATTGCCATATGGAGGAAAAGGCCACGGAGGAGACAGCTAGCAGATTCTGTATGAAATCTTATATTGTTCTTTAACCTTGCCGTTTCTTACAATTATTTCAACAATTTGTGAGATAACCTTTACATGATATTAGGAGGCTGTAAAAGGGCTTGCCTCTCTTGGCTTTGTGCTTTTTAAAATTTATTTTTCTTTTATAACTTTTACCCATCATGTTGCCTGCTTTCTTGTGATATTTCATGTGTCTGACCTCAAAGATAAGAGGAATATTAAATAAGTGCTCTTAGTTATTCAGGTGGCAGATAAATATTAAAGGTAGATGTGTTGGAAGAAATTAATTCTCTGAAAGGAGTTGAAAATTTTTGACCAGTTCTTTGCTGATGTGATAAGTGTTTACTCTGCATATTTTAATTTTAAGATGTAAAGAAACCAGAGGTAAATAAAAGAGGATTAAATTGCAAAAAAAAAAAAAAGTGTATATTCATTGACATGTGAAAGTGAAAGTCGCTCATACGTGTCCAACTCTTTGCCACCCCATGGACTACACAGTCCATGGAATTCTCCAGGCCAGAATACTGGAGTGGGTAGCCTTTCCCTTCTCCAGGGCATCTTCCCAACACATACTTAAGTACAAAATATATCAACTGTACTCACCGTACTTTAGAATGCTTTAACTGCACTTTACTAGTTTGCCAATTTTAGACAGTTTCTGTTGAATGCCTGTTATATTAGTATTTATCCTCTCTTGCATTGATGTATTTTTGGTTGCATCACTAAATCAACATTACATTTACATTGACTATATCACTGTATTATAACTATATTTTTTCTTATACAACTTCTTATTTTTCCTAGGGTTAAAAATTGCCTGTGGATTTTTTCATTAGCTTTTATTTGACTAGATATATATTTTTTCTCAATTATTTCAGAACATTTGTCATGGCCCTCAATAATCTTCCCAAATGGTCAAACACATCAAATAAATTATCAATGACTCATCTCTCTCCACTCCTGGCAACCTTCTCTGAGTTTTTTTTTTTTTTTTTCTTGATTCTGACCCATTTTGTCTATAGGTCTAATGCACATGTATTATCCTTCAACATAGCACTGTGTTGTATCCTTGTTTACTAGATGCCATACGTTTCCTTTTTTCCTGGAAAACATACTCTTTTAGCTGCCAAAGAAAAGTTGTGTTGGAAGCCCTTTTTTAAAAAATTCTGAGAATGTCTAAAATATTTTGATTTGATCATTTTAATTGACAACTTGAGGAATTATGAAAATCTGGGTTAGAACTCATTGTCCCTCATAATTTTGAAGTCATTGCTCTACTGTTTTCTAGTATCCAGTGCTATTGAGTAACCCAGTACTTTGCTGATTCCTATATACTTAACCTCTCTTTGTATCTCATTGGAAGCCTGATTTTAGAACTTTTAAGTTTTGAAATTTCACAATAATGTGGTTTAAAGTAGACTTTCTAAGAAAGTCTGTTAGACTTGGCATTCACAGGAAGATCTTCTGGTATAGAAGCTCCTGTCCTATGAAATTTTCTTGCACTATATATTTGATAATATTTCTTCATCTCTTTTTTTTTTTTGAGTCTACTGTTGAACTTCCTAAAATGATCCTCTGTGTTTCTTATCTTTATTTTCATATTTTCCATATCTTTATCTCTTTATTTTGCTTTTTCAAGATTTATTCTATTTTATCTTTGAACCCTTTTTGTTGAATTTTTAATTGACTATATATATATATTTATTTCCAAGGCTCTTTCTTAACTCTTAATTTTTCCTAATTTTTTCCTTTTGAAAATACTTTCTTAAAATGTTTTGTTTTATTTTATGTACTTAATATCTTCTGGTTGTGTCTCTCTGTAGAGACTTAATTTTATTCTACTTCCTTCATCATTTCTGTTTTCTCCAAGTTTCCTTTTCTGTTTGTTTTGGAACAAAACATTCATGTTGGAGGTATTTCTCAAATGTCTAGTGATCGTTCACTGCAAAGGCATTGGGTAAAATATAGTAATGACATGTAAATATAAGAGACAATAATCAATGAAACTCTGAGTGCAGTAGCCGCACTGTTTAGAAGACTCTTTGATTTTAGATTTCATCCAGAAATTTACTTCTCAATCCCCCAAAAAATACCCAGTGTCATTAAAACCTGCTGCTGTTGCAAAACATAAAATGAAGGGGAAAATAAGACAGAGGGAAAGACCTAGAGCCATGAAGAAAAAGAGAGAGAGATTCAGAGTCTAAGAGTCAAATGGGTCAATGGATTGGCAAGTATGATACAAGAGGAAGGGGGAAGGGAGAAAGAAGAGAGAATAAATGATAATAAGAATATACGTTCAGAGGTGTTTTTGAAGTAAATTTAATGACCCTTCAGGAGAGAGAAGCTTTGTGTTAACTTTGGCCAGAAAAAAAATGACAAGAGAAAATTCACGTTAATAATTTTCTGGGGTTAACTACTATGTTTTAATTTTATTACACTATTGCTCCTGAAGTAGTTCTTTCTTGATTAGCTAAAGGTGATAAAGTGAGTACCTTCCATCAGCTTATTATACTTATATGCACACTTCAGATTGATTTGCCTGTCTCATTCAACATGAGATATAAATTGAGTTTTTCTGGTAATTTTGTGGATCTATGCTTAGATTTTGTCCTCTACTGATTTTTATGTTTATATTGGGCTCATTTATGAGACAGTGGTTGGTGTTGCCTTAAAACTTTATCAGCAGTAGTGATAGAGAAGTGCTCACTTCTTATCTATATCCTTTTATACAGGAAATCCTTCTATTTGGAAGAATCATAGATTAGAATGAATTTAACACTCAATGGTACCCTGTCTCCCTGAGTCCTACTAATTCTCATTTTTGTATCTTCGTTCTATAGCACCCTTTTAGAGAAAGATGAAGAACAACTTGTGTGTGTGCGTGTGTGTATGTGTGTCTGCTCCTTCATGGTATGGATTTTCTTGAATTCCATTTGCCCTTTTTAAAGTGTCAATATTTAAGTGTAACAGATTTAGCAATGTAACTCTGCTGTTGACTTTTGAAAAAGAACATGATTTTGTTTCCATGTCTGCAAGGTCCATATCTGATTAAAAATGATTGCGTCTGAAAATTCTGGATCAATGAGGTTGAATGACTTAACCTAGCCTTTGTGTATTTATCTCTGTCTCTATCTCTGTTTCTGTCTGTGTGTTGTATATTCACACACACAGAGATGGGCATGTCTAAAATATCTTGATCCTCATTTTAATTGATAGATTAAGAAAGTATGAAAGGTGTGTATGTATACATATATATGTGTGTGTATGCATGCAAGTATATTTGAATGCTTTCATAGCCTCAGCATATACTACTTTTTAGAAAGTGAATGGTTTTAGAAATTGAATGATTTCTTGTTACTGGTCATCTGTGAAATGGTATCTTGATTCCTCTTCTGGTAAGCAAAATCTTCCTCCTTCATCCTGCCTCCTCAGAGCTTGGTAACCTGGCCTATTGTAGAGTTAACTCTATGACACCATTCCTTTCCCAAGTTTCAAACATTATTATCTATCAGACATCAATTCCTACCTTTTTCTAGGCAAAGAGAAAACCAATTTTATTCGAGAAATCACCCTTAGTGAAAATGAGCGACCTTCTCTCCAGGTCACGGGTAAGAGGGCATTAGTTTAATCCAATCATGTGTCTTACCCCTCTTGCCCACCTCTCCCTGCTCTGCAATATGATTTTCTTATCAATTTAAAGTTTTATTAATCTTCGCTTTATTCAAGATGGTTTAAGATAGATTACAAAATGGAATGGCTCTTATTATGTCCAAAATAATGAGAACAAACAGAGTGTACTGACTTCTGGCCACTGGTTACCATTTTGTAGACTTACCCCAGAGCTGTGTATTTATTTACTTATTATTATTTTAAAATTTTTCTAAATTTTAAAATTTTATTTTATGTTGGAGTATAATTGGTTAACAATGTTTTGCTAGTTTCAGGTGTAGAGCAGAGTGATTCAGTTATACATTTATTGATACATGCAGCTATTCTTTTTCACATTCTTTTCTCATTTAGGTTATTACAGGATATTGAGAAGAGTTCCTGTGCTATAAGTGGGTCCTTGTTGGTTATCAGTTTTAAGTATAGAAGTGTGTACACACCAGTCCCAAACTCCCAGAGCTGTATATTTCTAAATAGATATATAGCATTTTATTTAAGAAAAAAAAAAGCTTTTGGAAAAGGTTTCCTATTTCTCCATAGTGAGTATATGCTGTTTTTTGTAAAGCACCTATAAAGCCACAGAATGACCATGATTTTCATGCTTTAATTACTGTATTGTTGATTGCAGAAACAAAAGAAACAGTAATATTTTAGAGTCTATTCAACTTCATACTGATTGTATGTTAATATTTTATCCTAAGAAACGTACAAAATAGTAGCGGTTGGTAACAATTCTTGGGAAAACAACCGATTCAGGTTTTTAAATTACCGCAGTTTATTCCTTCTGCACTCATTCATTCAGTAAGCACTGAATACCAGGCTCCACAGGCCACCCTGACTGTAGAAAAATCCCTGTCCTCAAGACACTCACAGGTCAGGGGACAGATAAAGTGTCAGACATTACCATTCATTCTAATATTGTAAGTGACAGTACAGATGAGTACAGGGAGCTGTGGGAACATATAAGATGAGAACCAAATACAGATCTGTAGGGAGGAGAAGAAAGGTATTTTGGTATAAGGAATATTTAAAGTAGGAAAGTGGGAGACACTTAAAGTATCTTTAATTTTAAAAAGTTCTAAATGCTAATATTGAATTTGATCATGTTTTTACGTTCACAGCATGAGATTTATATAAGAAACTTGATGCAGAGATAGAATAATAATAACTAAAATTTACCCAGTGTTTACTGGGTGGTGGTTAAGGAGTGGAGGTGGGATTTTTAATCCCCTTCTGTCAGTTACTTGCTGTGTGAGTTTAGGCATAGGAACTGTGGTGTATTTTCCTTCTGTAAAGTGGGGATGATAGTCTGTATGTCATAGGGCTGCTATGAGGTTTCAGTGAGTTAAATCTCTAAGGGATTTAGAAGAGGGCTTGGCATGTACAGAGTGATCAATAAACTGTAGCTATTATTATTATTTGCATAATACCACACCATCTTTTTAATAGTATGACAAGCTGATGCGGGAGACGGAATAATGGCACCACAGTGTTCACATTCTAATCCCAGAACCTGTGAACATGTTCTGTTGCCTGGCACGGAGGAATTTGCAGTTGGGATTAAGTTAAGATTTCACTATGAGGAGATCATCCTGGATTATCATAGTGAGCCCAGTGTAATTACAGGGATCCTTAGAGATGGGAGAGTCAGAGTCAGAAATGTAATGTGAACAGCAGAGGGTTGTAGTCATAGACTGAAGACTGTGCTGTTGGCTGAGAAGATGGAGGGAAGAAAGCAACAAGAGCTGAGGAGTGTCGTAGGCAGGTGCTTGAAGCTGGAAATTCCTGAAATGGATTTTCTGCTCATTCCTTGGGGGTTGGACCATAAAGAAGACTGAGCGCAAAAGAACTGATGCTTTCGAACTGTGGTGCTGGAGAAGACTCTTGAGAGTCCCTTGGACAGCACGGAGACCAAACCTGTCAATCCTAAAGGAGATCAACCCTGAATGAACCCTTCCAATGAATATTGGAAGGACTGATGCTGAAGCTGAAGCTCCCAATACTTTGGCCACCTGATACGAAGAGCCAAGTCATTGGAAAAGACCCTGATGCTGGGAAAGACTGAGGACAGGAGAAGAAGGGGGCAACAGAGGATGAGATGGTTGGATGGCACCATTGACTCATTGGACATGAGATTGAGCAAACTCCGGGAGATCGTGAGGGACTGTGAAGCCTGTCGTGCTGCTATGAGGTTGCAAAGAGCTGGACACGACTTAGCAACTGAACAACGACAACTTGAGGGTGTGGGACATGGCCCTGCAAATTGATCTGGGCCTGGTCAAACCAATTTTGAAATGGTGACCTCCAAGTTGCAAGATAATTTGTATCAATTTAAGCCATGGAGTTTGTGGTAATTGGTTAGAGCAGCAATAGAAAACAAACATTTTCTTTTCTCAAATGAGGAAATGCACTCTGGGAAGTTAAATCACTGGCAAGGTTACCGGAAGCTCTGAGGCATGAGTGAGCAGGGCTTGCAGGCAGCTAGGCCTTGTGAGTGAATAGTAACTGGGTGGCCCGGGGCCTAGGGTCCTGTTCAGGGCCTGCAGTCAGGCCCTCCTGAAGTCCTGAACTCTCTGGCTCTTAAGGTGGCCAATCGCCCCTCTTCTCCCTGAGATACATTCTTGCAGTTAGCTTCACCCCCAGCTTTTCTATTCTGTTAAATCACTGAACACTTTTCTAGCCCCTTCTCTTTTTCCAAAAGTGTTAGACATCTCTTTTCCACTGGTGGTTCTCTCATTGTTTCCTGTCCTGGCGAATGTATGCCATCTTTTTCCTGTCTTTATGCTCATTTTAGTAAGAGCTCATCCAAGAACAGAAATCTGCGGTCAACCCAGCCATGCTCATCCCAGGCAGCACATTAATTTTTGACCCATGGCAGTGCCTCCTTTCACTTTAGTACCCTGGAAAGATCGCAAACAATAGCATAAATTCAGCCAGAAGACCAGAGGGAAAATGTCTCACGTGGTCATCATGAAAGCACCCACGGGTTTTGCACTCTTTAATAATCTTTCCATACAATCTTGTGGTAGGGCAGTAGGTAGGAGGCAGTGCTTTTTCACAGCCTGCCAAAATATTCACAATGGATGCATTTCATATTTGGGGACAGATTTCTATGAATTCACTTATATTTTTTTTACAAATTTTCTGGGAGTTTACTCATACTGTCATGAGCTCCTTCCCCATATTGGGGGAGGAAAAGGAATTACAGTGCATACATTTTTGGATGTGTATGGGTCAGAGTGTCCTGGTAGTCATAAAGACCTTTTGTAAAAATGAAATACTGCCAAAGAGATGACCAGAATTGGTCATTTAATACGGAAAAGACATGATTAATCAAAATTCTAAATGTTCATTTTTGAACAGTTATTCAGACCACCATATCAAGGACCAATAGTAGTACAGCCAGGGCACCAGGCATGTCATCCAGCTACGTTGAGTGGCTCATGAGCATGTCCCTGCTAGTTAGGGCCTGACAAAACATGGTCCACTACAGGAGGGAATGGCAAACCACTTCAGTATTCTTGCCTTGAGAACCCCATGAACAGTATGAAAAGTCAAAAAGATATGACACAGAAAGATGGACCTCCCAGGTTGGTAGGTGCCCAATATTCTACTGGGGTAGAGCGGAGCAATAGCTCCAGAAAGAATGAAGAGGCTGAGCCAACGTGGAAATGATGCCTAGTTGTGGTTGTATCTGGTGGTGAAAGATAAGTCCGATGCTATAAAGAACAGTGTTGCATAGGAACTTGGAATGTGAAGTCCATGAATCAAGGTCAATTGGATGTGGTCAAGCAGGAGATGGCAAGAGAGAACATCGACATTTTAGGAATCAGTGAACTGAAATGGACGGGAATGGAGAAATTAATTCAGATGACCATTATATCTACCACTGTGGGCAAGAATCCCTTAGAAGAAATGGAGTAGCCATCATAGTCAACAAGAGTGTGAAATGTAGTACTTGGTTGCAGTCTCAAAAACGACAGAATGATCTCTCTTCATTTCCAAGGCAAACCATTCAATATCACAGTAATCCAAGTCTATGCCCCAACCTCTAATGCCAAAGAAGCCAAAGTTAAATGATTCTGTGAAGACCTACAAGACCGTCTAGAACTAACATACACAAAAAAGATGTCCTTTTCATCATAGGGGACTGGAATGCAAAAGTAGAAAGTCAAGAGATACCTGGAATAACAAGCACGTTTGACCTTGCAGTACAAAATGAAACAGGACATAGGCTGACAGAGTTTTGCCAAGAGAATACATTGGTCATAGCAAACACCCTCTCCAACAACACAAGAGACACCTCTACACATGGACATCACCAGATGAAAAGTGAAAGTGAAAGTCGCCTAGTCGTGTCCAACTCTTTGCGACCCCACGGAATAGTCAGTGGAATTCTCCAGGCCAGAATACTGGAGTGGTAGCCTTTCCCTTCTCCAGGCGATCTTCCCAACCCAAGAATTGAACCCAGGTCTCTTGCATTGCAGGCGGATTCTTTAGCAGCTAAGCCATCAGGGAAGCCCAAGAATATTGGAGTGGGTAGCCTATCCCTTCTCCAGCAGATCTTCCCAACCCAGGAATTAAACCAGGGTCTGCTGCATTGCAGGTGGATTCTTTATCAGCTGAGCTACCAGGGAACCTAAATCAGATTGATTATATTCTTTTTAGCTGCAGACGGAGAAGCTCTACACAGTCAGCAAAAACAAGACCTGGATTATACAGTGGAGATGACGAGTAGACTCAAGGGACTAGATCTGGTAGACAGAGTGCTGGAAGAACTATGGACGTATCAGCTACTGTTCTTGCATTGTACAGGAGGTGGTGATCAAAACCATCTCCAAGAGAAAGAAATGCAAGAAGGCAAAGTGGTTGTTTGAGGGGGCCTTACAAATGGCTGAGGAAAGAAGAGAAACAAAAAGCAAGGAGAAAGATATGCCCAACTGAATGCAGAGTTCCAAAGAATAGCAAGGAGAGATAAGAAAGCCTTCCTAAGTGACCAATGCAAAGAAATAGAGGAAAAGAATTGAATGGGAAAGACTAGAGATCTCTTTAAGAAAATTAGAGATACCAAGGGAACGTTTCATTCAATGATGGACACGATAAAGGACAAAAATGGCAAGCACCTAGCAGAAACAGGAGAGATTAAGAAGAGGTGGCAACAATATAGAAGAACTATACAAAAAAACCTGTAAATGACCCATTTAACCACAATGATGTGGTCACTCACCTAGAGCCAGACATCCTGGAATGTGAAGTCAAATGGGCCCTAGGAAGCATCACTATGAACAAAGCTAGTAGAGGTAATGGAATTCCAGCTGAACTATTTCAAGTCTTAAAGGATGATGCTGTTAAAGTCCTGCTCTCATTATGCCAGCAAATTTGGAAAATTCAGTAGAGGCCATGGGGTGGAAAAGGTCAGTTTTCATTCCAATCCCAAAGAAAAGCAATGCCAAAAAATGTTCAAATTACCGTGCAATTGCACTCATTTCACATGCCAAAAAGATAATGCTCAAAATCATTCAAGCTAGGCTTCAGCAGTATGTTAACAGAGAACCTCCAGATGTTCAAGCTGGATTTAGAAAAGGCAGAGGAACCAGAGATCAAATTGCCAGCATTCGCTGGATCACAGAAAAAGCAAGGGACTTCCAAAAAGCTTTGGCCACCTGATGCGAAGAGCTGACTCATTGGAAAAGATTCTGATGCTGTAAAAATTGAGGGCACGAGGAGAAGGGGGTAACAGAGGATGAGATGGTTGAGAAGCCGTCCCTTCACTGACTCAAAGGACATGAGTGTGAGCAAACTCAGAGGCATAGTGATGGACAGAGAAGTCTGGCGTGCTGCATTTATGGAGTTGCAAAGAGTCGGACACGACTTAGCGACTGAATAACAACAGCGACAACCTTATCAAGGGTGATATTAATAGGGGGAATAAGTAAATATTAATTAAAAGAATATAAAAACCCTAGTGTTTGCATTGTAATACATATGAGACTGGGAAAGATTGAGGGCAGGAGAAGAAGGAGGTGACAGAGGATGAGATGGCTGAATGGCATCACCAACTCAGTGTACATAAGTTTGAGCAAACTCAGGGAGATAGTGAAGGACAGGGAAGCCTGGCACGCTGCAGTCCATGGGTTCACCAAGAGTCGGACACAGCTTAGCGACTGAACAACAGCATGGTATGTTTACTTTATAACTTATATTTGCTAATGTAAGTGTCTCATGTCTCTTTATAATCGAAAATTGTAACTATTAGGTCTTTACAGAACAGATATGTAGAGCTGATTGCTCATTCTCTAGAAGTTGTTCTTTAAAGGTGAACATTGTAATAGATCTTTTTTTTTGAGTGTTGAGTTCCCAGGTTTCTAACCGTAATCCTGTTCTTGAATTCTCGCGTGTGAATGGGTGAAACTGACAATGTAACAAGAATCTCATATTTATTATGCTTTGTTAAAATGAGTAAGTCTTTTCAAAATTTTTCTGTGCTTCAAAATGATCATCTAAAATTCTTGTGCTTTCACGTGGAGGCTGAGAATTGCTAAGTTGGAGCCTTCTGTGAAGAAAGGAAGATTCTGTTACTCCACTAGAATTCTGTTAAATTACGAAGGAAGATGACTAGATGATGTGGCACAGAACTTTAGAAGTGAGAATAATTGTATAATGTAGGATAGTTCTGATTTAATAGTTATGTCAATGTAGTGAATATCATTGTTTTTACTTGCTCAGAAAATGGTTTGATGTTAAATGAGCCTAATGCCTGGATAGATAACATTACGATTCTGAGTAAAGAAATGTGGCAAAATTTTCTGGCTACTAGTGAATGTAAGTTGTGTTTGAATAAGCATACTATATGTTTTGTTGTTGTTTAGTCGCTGAGTTGTGTTGGACTCTTTTACAACTCCATGGACTGTACCCTTCCAGGCTCTGGCTCCTCTGTGCATAGGATTTCCCAGGCAAGAATACTGGAGTGGCTTGCTGTTTCCTTCTCCAAGGGATCTTCTTGACCCAAGGATAGAACTCGCCTCTGCTGCATGCTCTTAATATTGATTCCATACATTATTTCGTTCAATAAATAGTGATGCTGATACTGTGTATCAGCTACTGTTCTTGGGGTTTTGTTAACAACAGTAAACAAAAGCAGAGTCGACATGAGAAGATCGGGTGGTGCATTTTTTAAAATTCATTTATTTATTTCGATTGGAGGCTAACTACTTTACAGTATTACAGTAGCCTCTGCTGTACATTGACATGAATCAGCCATGGGTATACATGTGTACCCCCCTTCTTAACCCCACTCCCCAAGTGGGGCATTTTTAAAAATTTGAATTTTATTTTAACTAACTATTGAAGGATTTTAAGTGGGAAAGTTACATAATTTGTAAATATGTAAGTTACATGATCTATAAGTACATCACTGTGGCTTATTTGGAGAAACAAAGAGGAAGCTGGAAGACTGGATGGAGGCATTAAAGCTATTCGGGGGAGAATGACGGTGGCTTGCCTTGGAGTTAGAGAAGAGGAGATGCAGAAAAGTGAACAGCTTCAGAAGGTGGTGTTGGCAAGACTTATGGTATAGTAGACAGATGTGAAAGGGTGGTTGAGGAAAGGAAAGGAATTAATCATGATGCCATAGTTCTGGGCCTGAGCAGGTGTTTAGATGGTCAAGATACAGAAGTCTGGGGAAGAACAGATTTGGGAGTGAAGTAGGAAATGGTCAAATACGAAGTCAGATTTCTAGTCTGGAGTTTTAAGTGGGGGATCAAGGCAGGAAGGATGGATTTGGGGCTCACTGAAATAAAGGTGACATTTAAAGCCCAGACATAAATGATATGATATCTATGCAGATAGAGAAGAGAGAAAGAGTTGTTGGATGGAGCCCTGGAACATTCCATAATTTAGTGGTCATACAAGAACATGGGTTCAGTAGTTGAAACTAAGGAGGGACACAGACAAGAAACTCGGGGAGAGGATAGTGTCAAGGAAGCTAAGAAAAGGAAGTGTTGCAAGAAAGAGAACATAGTTAATTGTCCAGAGCTAATGAGAGTTCAGCTATGATAGGGAGAAAGAACTGATCATCAGATTTGGGAACAAGGAAGTTGTTGATTATATTAATAAGAAGCCCAATTTAAATAGGTTAAAGGAAAAACACTAGCTAGGAAAAATAGAAGAAATAGTGAGTATGGGCAATTCTTTCAAGAAATGTTCATATGAAGTAGAACAGAGAAATACGGTGGGAGCCCAGAAAAATTATTCTAGGTATACTAGAGTATACCTATATGTTTGGATGCTGATGGAAAGAGATAAGGAGAATTTGATGATGACAAACAGGCTAATTTTACATTTGAAGTTATTAAGAAGTTGAGAGTCTAAGCATCAAGGAATTATACAGTTGTGACCAATTGAAATTCATATTAAAATCTGGGAATTTGACCATATGTAAGAAGTTTGATGAAACATAATGAATATTTTTACCCCAGATTTTGAAAGTGATACATAGATAAATTGATCTTAACAACTATTTTCTCTCTTGAAGAAATCTTGTGTCTTCCTGATAAAAATTGCAATCATATTATTGAGTAAATAGGAAATGCTTTTAAAACCATGGAGAAAACATATGTATATCTTGCCTCTGAAGGTGTGCCAACAGGAATTTGGCCAGAGAATACTGTCAGTATTTTGGTCCTTTGTTGTAGGTTTTAAGAAGAATCATATTAAAATTTGTGACCTTCTTCCTTCTCAGAAGTTAAGTAGTTTGAAAGATAAAGAGGGGAATTATTAAAAGAAATACTTTCACAGAGTTCCCAAGGAAAGAGCGCCCTTTGGAAACAAAATGTGCAGTACATTTTTAGAAATGATCATCGTGAAAAGTCAAAGTCAACTCCAGTTCAGTTTCATGCCAGTAATTGAACTCTGAGAGACTTAACAGAGTCTGCAGTGTCTTGTTAGGTATACCTGTTATAAGCCATATACTCCTTAAGGCAAATTATTTGAGAATAATTGACTTATTTCTGTCCTTATTATGGATCCCATCAATAGTTGTATATAATCATTAATGGAGAACCTTTCAAAAGCAATGCTTTAGAAATCTTCCTATTATTGCTCCCAAAGCGTACTTTCCAATGCTTATATTGTAAGAGACGTTTACTAATACTTCATTGTCAAGGTCTAGCTCAGGCAGCAGTTTGCATTCATTGGGGATCTGGACAAGGGAAGAGGTGTGTATTTCGGGCCCCTTTCTCCCCTCTTGTGTATTCTGAGCTCAAGTGCCTTCTCATAATAATTTGGCTGCAATTAACAAAAAAACATAATAACTTTTTACATTGGTTTTTCAGGGAGGGTCTGGTCTCTATGTTCAGGGACCCAGGCTCTTCCAGCTCATCCCTTCTTGGTGGGCCAGAGTGGTATGCATATTCCCAAAAAGAAGGAAGAATGGAGGAGGAAGAAGGCAAAGGGACATTTACCAGCTGCTTCTTAGAGGAGGAGCCCAGAAGCTGCTGCAGGATAGTTTTGTTGAACCGTGTTACCAGAAGGTGACCATATCATAATTCCTGGGCATAGGGGAGGCCAGGGAATACAGTCTTGATTTGGGGCATCCATGTTCCAAGGTCAGCATTCAGTTTCCATAGAAAAAGGCATGAAATAAATATTGGGTTAAAGAGTTCTTCCATTACATTCAACTCCTGACATCACAGAGGTCTGCATTTCCTTGAAATATACATGCTCTTGATCATCTTTCTTCTTGCCTTTCACATCTGTTTTACATAGATCTTTGAGAGTAAGAAAATGGCATCCCTTCCTTCCAGCCAAACTGTGCTAGGGTTCAAGTATTCCCAAGCAAAGTGCAGGCTGAATAGCATTCTCTTGGGAGCTCTTGGCCCAGAGCCCTTGTGCAGTGTGTACTTCATGCTGCTGTACATGGCAGCCCTGTTCCTTTGCCCTGATATCTCTTCTGTGTCCTCTGCTACCTGTGGGGAGGAAAGCAATCAAATTATATAATTAAGGTGACATGAAGTAAAAATATATATGTTTTTACCTTCCACAGGGGTTATGTATGAAATATATTTGAGATGGAATAAAACCCTTCCAGTTCTTTAGTATCTCTATATGCAAAACTTTCCAATAGCAGTCTCCCTATTCCGAAGAGAAGTCTGTCTCAGTGTAGTTTTGTTTGGAGGTTACAGCTGTGGATGCCTCCTCTGTCTCAGAAAGCAGACCACTTAAACTCCAGTGGGTACAGGAGACTAAATTTCTTGTTTGTTTTCTAAGGGTAGCATTAACTTTTGTAGTGCAGTCATATGCACCCCACTCTAGTACCCTTGCCTGGAAGCTCCCATGGGTGGAGGAACCTCGTAGGCTGCAGTCCCCGTGGGGTCGCAAAGAGTCAGACACGACTGAGCGACTTCATTTTCACTTTTCACTTTCATGCATTGGAGAAGGCAATGGCAACCCACTCCAGTGTTCTTGCCTGGAGAATCCCAGGGACGGGGAAGCTTGGTTGGCTGCCGTCTATGGGGTCGTGCAGAGTCGGACATGACTGAAGCGACTTAGCAGCATACGCTGATACATGATTTATTGGAAAGATGAGAATAGGCCAGATGTTTAAGAAACATGAAGCTAATTTTGCTTGTGTTGTGGTCCACAAATTCGATAATTTATCTCAGAGTATTAAGCTAACCTTGAGAGAATATTCAGTTCATTGAATCTCTTCTCCCATTTTCTCTGAATTCCAAATCAAGTACTTGAGACTTCTTAAATAACCAATTGTATTGTTCTGTGCTTTCCATTGACTGTAGTTGGTTAGTTCACATGGGTGGAGTATAACTGAAATAGTACTAATTTGGGAATGAGTTTGAAACTGTCTTCTTCTCCTGTAACTGTTTTACACAATAGGCTTATTTAGCATGAAAGTATGAGTGAATTCATAGAAATATTTTCTCCTTATTGAAAAACAAAAAGTTCTTATTGGTTGGTGAGAAATCATTCCTTTGTTTGCAACATGTTATGATTTAAAGAAACTACTAAAGCTGCATTCTAATTTTTTTCAGATAGTTTCTGTGGTATAGTCTTTTTTATGTGTTTTCTGTGAATTTATATCATGCTGTAAAAGTGTAGCTTTGTAACAGTGTTAAGAACGTGACTGAGTAGATGAATCAGATTTTATTTTTCATGCCCAAGCTGTTTCCTTTTTCAATATGTCCACTTAAAATATGTTACAGTTTTCATAGTGAATGTTTCAGTATTATTTGAAGGATGAAGGACAGCTGGACCAAAATAGTTGTTTTCTGTGAAAGTTTAGGGAATTACTGAAATCTGCTTTAAAATTACCTACATTTGTTTTTCTCTCACCCTTAATTTCTAACTAAGGGCACTGGAGAACTGAAGTTCTATGGTTAACTAAAGCATTTCAAAGTTATGAAATTTGACAGTAAGCCAAAAGTATTAATAGTGGTAGAAGATGCTGTGGGAAACTTTCGTGTGTTAACAGCTCTCACAGCTGGACGACATTTTCCAGCCTCCCTGCCCATTCAGCATGATCATGGCTGTGAGTTCCAGAGAATGGAGTGTGGATGGAAATGACATGTCCTCCCAAGACTTTGCCTGTGAGACTCTCTCCATGGCCTCCATGCAGTTTCCTGAGCACGTGATTGAATGCTGAGGAGGATGAACCCTTAGCCGATGGCTGGACACAACGGACCGGAAGCCTGGAGCCCTCAGTGACTCTGTGGAACAGAATTACTGTGACGTGGATGAGAAGTCAGTGCAGGGTTAAACTGCTGAAAACTCATGTAAGAATTGATACCAAGTGTATGCTTCTCAGCCCTTGGGACCTTAGAATCAAGCTGTGTGCTCTGGAAGAAATAGGATTTAGTGAAGACAAGACACTCTCTTCCAGAGTTACCTTGCCCACATTTTCAGGCATGGATGTTTTAAGTGCTTAAAATGAAAATTCTATGCATCTTACATTATCCCAGATGTTTCGTAACCCCGCGAAGTGATGTGAGTTGTATACTCACTAGGAATGTTTGGGAAGGTCCAGCATAGATGGCATTTCAGTTCACTTCGAACCATGAATATTTCTGCAGCTGATCATTAACACTGGTAATTACACTGTTTCATAGCCAGCTTACTGGAATGATCTGTAATGCAGGTTGGCAACTGTCAACAGCTATCAGAAGCCATTTGAAATAATTTTCTGATTAGAGATAAGTTATTAATTTGTGCTCAGCTTTTCTACTTGGTGAACGCTGAAGTGGATTTTTGCCTCTTAAATATGGTAATAGCTTTTCCTTGGTATGCAAAAATTGTTATAAACTAAAAATTCCTTTCTGTCAAGAATCAACTTTCAAATGGCTTCAATGGATGATGCTTTTAAAAAATGTTATCATTTGGTTCTCAGAGGCTTGTTTTAGAGTTAGATTTGTTTTAAAAACTCATTTCGCCTGAAGTGAAGCTGTCTTTGCTGTTTTAGGAAGCAATGGAAGGACATTAACTTTCTCCTTCTTACACTCTTGCCCAAGTGTTTAATTAGTACATTTTCTACCAGGAAGAAACTGTTCTTTCTCAGTTCCCAGATCAAACAGTTGCCTTCTTAAGACTTTGGTGATAATGTTAATATGATTAAGTGTTTGGATATCAAAGGCCAGGGGCCTCTTTTCTAAAAGAACTGGTTGTTTGGCTTTGGCTGGTTTATATGTAATTTCATTTAGGTGGTTTGGGTTTACTTGAATACTAGATTCTGGGCCTAATTCTATCACTTTCTTGCTAAGTAATATCGAATAAATCTCTTAACTGCCCTTCTTTCTCATTCATTCATACCTATAACAGAAAAAGTTAGGAAGCCCTTTACAAAAGCTCTGTGATCCATTGAATTTATAATTTTTGCATGGGAGGTAGTACCTTTATCCTTGGTGACTGTAATTCTAGAGGTGAGAATAAGTTCTTTTTTAAAATATAATTTTATTGTATTTGTTTATTTTTGGCTGTGATGGGTCTTCGTTGCTGTGCAGGCTTTTCTCTAGTTGTGGCTAATGGGGGCTACTCTTCTGTTGCATTGCACAGGCTTCTCATTGCAGTAGCTTATCGTTGCAGAGCACAGGCCCTAGGGCATGTGGGCTTCAATAGTTGTGGCTCTTGCTTGGGCTCTAGAGCACAGGCTCGATAGTTGTGGCACTCGGGCTCAGTTGCTCCATGGCATGAGGGAACTTCCCAAACCAAGGATCGAACCTGTGTCTCCTGCATTGGCAGGTGGATTCTTTACCACTGAGCCACCTGGGAAGCCCCTTCAGGAAATTGCGAGATTTTAAAATAATTCTTGAACTGTTAAGTTCTAGAAATATCGAAATTTTCTAACATTTATTTATGAGGAATTTAGTTTCATTTTAAAGTTTCAGTAGAGTATTTGAAATCCTCCAGGAGAAATTACTCTCTTTGGGTCCACATACATCTGTGCAGTGACATTCTTATGAATATTCTTCAGGACCAACTGTAGAAAGTCTTAAAAATATAATTGTCTATTCAGATTACATGCCTTTCATTTCTGCTTTTGGATTGGACAGACAAATACATAGCTCAGTGAAATTATATTGTATGTGTGGAAATTGATTCTTTACTCTTACCTACCTTATGAAGCATGCAAATTGCTAACTTTTCAGTAGGTGCCTTTAAAATAAATTATAGCTAATCAAATGTGTCACTTTGTTTCCTTTTAAATGACACAGTTGTGTGCTAGCATAGCAAAAGAAGAAATCAGTTTGGTTATCCTTTATTGAAGACGGAAGTTGATTGGTTCAAAAATGAATTTACAGCTACATGAATTGATATTTACGAATTGATGTGTAAATGAGAAGGAATCACAGTTGTGTCCAAAAGAGATGATTGCTCTTGAATATATGGTGAAGTATTAGATAACTCTTCCCTCTTCTCCTCATCTGTCTACAGTTTATTAGTGGAGAATAATATAATTATATTATTTGTTTTAATTTTTTGTGTGAAAGCAATACATGATGTAATTTTGGCTGTATGTGATATTCTTTTTTTTACTTTTATAATTGGAGTTAAAATGTTGAAACTTTTTTGATTGGTTGTAGTTTAATGCCAGTTAAATGAATTTAGTTGTTTTTCATAAAGCCTTTTACGTAATGTCTGTGTATATGTGTATTAGCTGGAAGTGAATGTTGACTAATGTCTAAAGTAAGAAAAGCAATTAGTGAATTATTTACCTGTTATACTTTAAATAAAATAATTATATCTAGGTTAAAATAAAAATCTTATATTTGATTTTACTGTTTATCATCACTGTTAATCTGAGAAAGTATTGGCTAACTGTTGCTTCCTAACATAAGTACGTGTTCAGTCAGAGCATGTCTGAGAAATTCAAACATAATCTCATGAGTTTACTGCTAATAATGGCTCTTAACCAAAGCAAAATGAGTGGGCTAAACAATGTAAATTAAAGGGTAATGCATCAATTTACTAATTGTATTTTTCCATGGCACACATTTTAAATTGTTTATACATTATACCACACTGGTGCTAAAACAAGTATTTACAGTTTAGTTACGTTGCCATGGCAGTAGAAGATCTGTTAGGTTCTCAGCCAGTCTTTCTAAAATATAATCAGTATGTTATTTTCTGTTGATGTTTGTATTTCAATATGGCAGTGCTAATGTTGGCCTTATCAGTTTGTAAGCAGTTCTGCTTAGTTTTTCTAATTCTGTGCATATAAGCGAGATTTCCTTTAAATCATGACTGTAGAAGCCTCCCTTAGAGACTGAACTGTTTCTAGCAATGCCACCTACTCCTCTGGTATTTGTTTCTATTCCTCTTTTTTAGAAAGCAGACAATTTTGTTGCTTTATATGTGGTTATTCCACAATTGGGCTTCCCTGGTGGCTCAGTGATAAAGAATCTGCCTCCCAATGCAAGGATGCTGGTTCAGTCCCTGAGTTGGGAAGATCCCCTGGAGAGTGAAATGACGACTCACTCCAGTATTCTTCCCTGGGAAATCCCAAGGACAGAGGAGCTTGGTGGGATGCAATCCAGTTCAGAAAGTTCAATCTCTCAGTCATGTCCTGACTCTTTGTGACCCTGTGGACTGCAGCACGCCAGGCTTCCCTGTCCTTCATCATCTCCTGGAGCTTGCTCAAACTCATATCCATTGAGTCGGTGATGCCATCCAAACATCTCATCCTCTGTCAGCCCCTTCTCCTGCCTTCAATCTTGCCCAGAATCAGGGTCTTTTCTAATGGGTTGGCTCTTCACATCAGGTAGCCAGAGCAGCTTCAGCTTCAGCATCAGTCCTTCCAATGAATATTCAGGGCTGAATTCCTTTAGGATTGACTGGTTTGATCTCCTTTGTGTCCAAGGGACTCTCAAGAGTCTTTTCCAAAACCACAGTCCAAAAGCATCAATTTTTTGGTGTTCAATCTTCTTTAAGGTCCAACTCGCACATACTTACGTAACTACTGGAAAAACCATAGCTTTGACTAGATGGGCCTTTGTTGGCAAAGTAGTGTCTCTGCTTTTTAATACGCTGTCTAGGTCTGTTAGAGCTTTTCTTCCAAGGAGCAAGCATCTTTTAATTTCATGACTGGAGTTACCATGTGCAGTGATTTTGGAGCTCAAGAAAATAAAGTCAGTGTTTCCATTGTTTCCCCATCTGTTTGCCATAAAGTGACGGGACCGGATGCCATGATCTCAGTTTTTTGAATGTTGAGTGTTAAGCCAGCCTTTTCACTCTCCTCTTTCACCTTCATCAGGAGGCTCTTCATCAAAAGTTCCTCTTTGCTTTCTGCCATAAAGGTGATATCATCTGCATATCTGAGATTATTCATATTTCTCCTGGCAGTCTTGATTCCAGCTTGTGTTTCATCCAGCCTGGCATTTCACATGATGTACTCTGCATATAAGTTAAATAAGCAGTGACAATATACAGTCTTGATGTACTCCTTTCCCAATTTGGAACCAGTCTGTTGTTCCATGTCCAGTTCTAACTGTTGCTTCTTAACCTGCATACAAGTTTCATAGGAGGCAAGTAAGGTGGTCTGGTATTCCCATCTCTTTAGGAATTTTCTACAGTTTATTGTGATCCACAAAGTCAAAAGATTTAGCATAGTCAGTGAAGCAGAAGTAGATGTTTTTCTTAAATTCTCTTGCTTTTTCTTTGATTCAGTGGATGTTGGTAATTTGATCTCTGGTTCCTCTGCATTTTCTAAATCCAGCTCATACATCTGGAAGTTCTCGGTTCACATACTGTTGAAGCTTGGCTTGGAGAATTTTGAGCATTATTTTGCTAGCATGTGAAATGAGTGCAAATTTGTTGCAGTTTGAATACTCTTTGGTGTTGCATTTCTTTGGGATTGGAATGAAAACTGACCTTTTCCAGTCCTATGGCCACTGCTGAATTTTTCACATTTGCTGGCATATTGAGTGCAGCACTTTAACAGCATCATCATTTAGGATTTGAAATACCTCATTTGGAATTCCATCATCTCCATTAGCTTTGTTCATAGTGGTGCTTCCTAAGGCCCACTTGACTTTGCATTCTAGGATGTCTGGCTCTAGGTGAGTGATCATACCATCATGGTTATCTGAGTCATTAAAATCTTTTTTTGTATTGTTCTTCTGTGTATTCTTGCCACCTCTTCTTAATATTATCTGCTTCTGTTAGGTCCATACCGTTTCTATCCTTTATTGTGCTCATCTTTGTGTGAAATGTTCCCTTGGTATCTCTAATTTTCTTGAAGAGATCTCTAGTCTTTCCCATTCTATTGTTTTCCTTTATTTCTTTGCATTGATCCCTGAGGAAGGCTTTCTTATCTCTCTTTGCTATTCTTTGGAACTCTGCATTCAGATGGGTATATCTTTCCTTTTCTCCTTTGGCTTTCACTTGTCTTCTTTTCTCAGCTATTTGTAAGGCCTCCTCAGACAACCATTTTGCCTTTTTGCATTTCTTTTTCTTGGGGATGGTCTTGATCACTGCCTCGTATAGAATGTCACGAACCTCCATCCATAGTTCTTCAGGCACTCTGTCTATCAGATCTAATTCCGTGAATCTATTTGTCATGTCCACTGTATAATCGTAAGGGATTTGATTTAGGTCATACATGAATGGCCTATTGGTTTTCCCTACTTTCCCTACTTTAAGTCTGAATTTGGCAATAAAAGGAGTTCATGATCTGAGCCACAGTCAGCTCCTGGTCTTGTTTTTGCTGACTGTATAGAGCTTCTCCATATTTGTCTGCGAAGAATATAATCAATCTGATTTTGGTATTGACCATCTGGTGATGTCCATGTGTAGAGGCGTCTCTTGTGTTGTTGGAAGAGGGTGTTTGCTATGACCAGTGTGTTCTCTTAGCAAAACTCTGTTAGCCTTTGTCCTGCTTCATTTTGTACTCCAAGGTCAAACTTGCCTGTTACTCCAGGTATCTCTTGACTTCCTACTTTTGCATTCCAGTCCCCTATGAGGAACAGGAAATCTTTTTTTCATGTTTGTTATAGAAGGTCTTATAGGTCTTCATAGAATCATTCAACTTGAGCTTCTTCGGCATAGTGGTTGGGCATAGACTTGGATTACTGTGATATTGAATGATTTGCCTTGGAACCGAACAGAGATCATTCTGTCGTTTTTGAGATTGCATCCAAGGACTGCATTTCGGACTCTCTTGTTGACTGTGAGCGCTACTCCATTTCTTCCAAGGGATTCTTGACCACAGAAGTAGATATAAGGGTCATCTGAATTAAATTTGCCCAAAAAAGTTGGATATGACTTAGCTGCTAAGCAACAGCAACAATTCCACAGCTATGCCATTTTGATTCAAGTTGTTTGCCTCTCAGCTTAAAAAAATTCTCTTGCTTAGCTGTGTGTCAAACAGATCTGGGTTTGAAGGTTCACTTTTTCCCTTATTGGGATGTGACTTTGGCAGTGTTTTTAAACTTTGGAGTCTAAACTGTACAGTAATAGTAAATTTAGGATATTTTATTAAATGACCTAGTGAAGTGCTTGGTACATAACAGATGTTCAGTGAAAACATATTGAATCAAAGAAGTATGCATAAACTTTCACTAGTTGCCTTTCAAGCTTTGTTTTTTTTCCTCTTTTATAAATAGGTGTTTTCTGATATGAGTACCTCAGATTTGATTTCAGTATTGGAGAGGGGAGGCTCACCCAAAAGACAGAGGCCAGGCCACTCTGCATGCAAAAGGCAAGTCTCCTTTCTTTGGAGGTAAAGAGTGGAGGTGCCCTTTGAGGAAATTCACATCTTAGAATAATACATTCCAGCTTCCTTTATTTCTTTCCGTGGAAACAACCAGAGGAGTGTACCATGGAAACTACTTTCCCTTTGGTAGTTTAAGGACAAGGTAATCCCCAAAGGGGAAAATTTGGAGTGTGGGAGGATCAATTAAGAGTTTGGGATTAACATATACATATACTGCTGTGTGTAAAATTGGTAATCATCAGGGAACTCTACTCAGTATTCTGTAGTAACCTATATTTCAAAAGAATCTGAAAAAAGAATGGACATTTGTATATACAGGGGGAAAAAAAAGTGTTCGTCACTCAGTCTTATCCAACTCGTTGTGACCCCATGGGCTGTAGCCCTGGCAGGTTCCTCTGTCCATGGGATTCTCCAGTCAAGAATACTGGAGTGGGTTGCCATGCCCTTCTCCAGGGGATCTTCCCGACCCAGGGATCAAACCCGGGTCTCCCGCATTGCAGGCAGATTCCTGACCATTTGAGTTACCGAGAAGCCACAAAAAAGTACAAGGTAATCCCATGCTATGGTGACATGTATAATCATAAGTAAAAACCATCTCAGGTTTCTCAAGGCCTTTGAAGTTTGTAGGAGAAACAGGTACTTACTATGTAGGAGTAATTTTGTGAATGACAGAGCCTCGCCCTGTTAATGGTTTGGGTAATCATTTTATCCTCAACTCCCTGTCAGCAAGGCTCTAGATTACTGTGACCGCTTACCCCTTTTGTAAAGAGCGTTTGAGCTTCTTCCTTGTACAAAGAGCTGTAGACCCATTTGGAAGCGAGGTGAATCAGCCCTGGCTGTCCTGTGCCACATGCCCCCTTCTGTTTGACCAGTGTCTGCACCCACTCCTTCTACTTCCCTTTGGCCTTGGCTTCCTCTGGAAAAGATGGACACGGATCCACTCAAGCTGTAGCCTTCTTTTCGTGTGTGTGTGTGTGTGTGTGTGTGTGTGTGTGTGTGTGTGTGTGTGTGTGTGTGTGTGTGTGTGTGTGTGTGTGTGTGTGTGTGTGTGTGTGTGTGTGTGTGTGTGTAGATACTATGTCAAGTGCTTTGATCAAACTTACTGCAATGGCAGATGTGGACAATATTTCTGAAAAGTAAAACACTTGAAGTAATCTACGTTACTTGTAGCTTATATTCAGTTCTTTTCAACAAAATGTTTTAAGGTATATTATGATTTGCACCTTCCGCTGTGCCGTGGGCTACAGGTACTGCAGATCTATCGATGAAGAAAATGCAATTTCTGCCCATGAAGAGGTCTGGGTTCTACGCTTAGTTTGGAAGCTAAAGGCTAGACAATGAAAATCTTGCAGAAGAGAGTAGTGCGTTGAAACTCCAATCCTTCACCTTTGTTCACCTACAAATTTCTGCCCAATTATCACTTTGTCTGGGAAACTTGCCTTCCCCCACACCATGGGGCAAGTCACGTGCCCTTGTTTTATGCTGCAGTTTATGGTGAATACTTCCTTCAGAGCGTTTGTAATAACTGTAATTTTTTTTTTATTTGGGTGATATTTTCTTTGTGTTTTCCTTCAATGAACTAGAAAATTCCTGAATTCAGGGCTCCTATCTATTTTAATTCAGCTGTGTTGGCACAGAGTAGGTGCTCAATAATCATTTAGTCCATATTTGGTAAATGAATACTGAATTCTATGAATGAGTGGTGAGAAATAATTGTTGAATTCAGTTTCTTGTTCTTTCTTTTCACTCTGAACGTGAATGTCATTTCTTTCGAGGGCTTATTAATATTTGCTGTGTTTACAAAGCCTCTTCTCCATCCTTTTAAAAGTTTTATTTTGTAGTATTTTTAGTTATCATAGGATAATCACTTTGAATTGCTTTCTCAGAGTCATGTTTGTGATTGGTACAGTGGGTTAAAATATTTGAGTGCTTTGTTTAAGTGGGTGCATATTTAAGAAATAACGCTTGGAGTAGATAGGACCAACTCCTGCATTTATTAGTCCTCTGCCATTTTTCTAGGTGGAAGTAAGTTAAGGCTTAACTATTTTCCTTTACATTTTAATGAATATTTCTAAGCCATTATCTTGTTTCCTTTGTTAAATCACAATGTCCAGTGAAGACACTTCATTGGTGTTTGCAATTTTAGGAAACCAGTGGGTGTGAGTGATGAATGGATACTATTGAATTAGGCTGAGGCAAAAGAATGATGTGAATTTCGAAGTGTCTGGGAACCGTCATTTAAAATGGTAGAAGTGATTCTGTTGATCTTAACATTTTGAGTTCTGATCAACTTTTGTCCTTTTGATATTCTCTTACAATCTTTTAAAATTGACCCCATTCTTCTACCCCTTTTCCTCTCTACCATTCTGAGTGCAATTTAATTGGTGATTATCTCGGCTTCACTCTTTTGCTGTTTGTCACACTGTCTTATTTTTATGTCAGGCCCTTGTTTTCTTAGGAATCACACTTTCAGAGTTAAGGTAGTATGGTTTCCTCAGTTCTTAAAGAACTACACAAATTTGTTTTTTCTTTTTCTTTTTGACACCCATATGGGACTTTTGGTTACACCCTTCCGTTAATTAGTTGCCTTTTCTTTCCCGAGAGTGCCTGATATAGAAATAGTTGTAAAAGAGAATTAAACTAGTATTTTAATATTTTTAATAATTTAATATCAAGGAATGCAATATTTTTGAATTGATAGCTTCTCCAGCAAAGTTTAAAACATTGTGGAAATTTATAAGACATGATTTTGATAGCATTCAAGATGAAATTTTATATGAAGTATTTTAGAGTCTTTCCATATCCTTTCATATCAGGGACACCTAGATGTTACTTTGAAAACTATTTACTGGGATGAGACAAAAGTTCTTCATTGATGTAGAGAAAAGTAGCCAATAGCTCATTTTCTATTCAAACTGACTGAAGATTTAAACTTTTTTCTCATAAGTGTACTTAGTTATGTGATAGTAATAATTTTTTGCTTCTGTCTTGTGGTGTACATATAAATGTGCAGTTGTTGAAAATTACCCCTCTTCTAAAGTGAAAATCTCATTCATTTAAAAAAATCGATAAATGTTTGCTCTCACTGTTTTCACAACTGTGAACTAAGTAAAAGTTTTCAGCAGTCACCCCACCATTATAGGATCTTTGCTTTGATAACTAATATAGATTTGCAAAATTGATGCCAAATAGAATTGGCACATTATCTCCATTCACAAAGATTGCTTTGCTAAGGAAACAATGTACAGAGGAACAATAACTTTTTTTTTTCACATTTGGCTGTTAAATACATTTTATAATTTGTTTAAATTGAATGACGTCTGACTTGGAGCAAGAGCTGGTGTTGTGCTGCATATAAATGTTAATAAATATGCTGTATAGATTCAATTTAATAATTGTGAAAAATGATAAGATGTAACGAAAGACATCAGGACCAAAGAAGACCAAAGTTCTGGACCAAGTGCTGTGTAACTAAGGGCTCACTGATAGACCTCTCTGGACCTTAATTCCCTCATTTATTAAATGAGAGGCCTGGAAAAATGGTCCATTTTTATGCCTATAATTCTGAGTGTTATGAGAGTAAATTTTGTCTCTCTTTGCAGTTCAGAAAGTTAACTCTTTTTGAATTATTTCTTTTTGGTTAGGTATGAATATCTCCTGCAGGCATTTTCCATCCATCTTTCCAGATTAGCTGTCTTGAATGTTTTTCTTTTCTTTTCTTACCGGTAAATTTGGACTCTGTCTTGACACTGATGACAACTTCAGTATCCTTCTTGTCACCTTGCAGATTTTAAACATAAAAATCCTCATTGGTTTTAAAAGGGAAAAAAAAAGTATGCATTAGTACTGTGAAGCCTAGCCTTGAAATATTTCTTTGCTTTTAAAAAATATTTGTTACTTGAACAGAATTTATTTCAGAATGTAAAATGGGAGAAGAAAGGAGCTAGATTCATTTGAGAATCCATTTATAGACAAATAAACATTTCGGATACTTTCTTAAAGTGAACACATATGGAACTATATTAACTGAGGTATGATGGAGTGTTTTAGCTTGTCTCTTAATTGATTAGGGCAAGCACCTGGCTATATTTCCTCTTTTAAGGTTGAAATAGGTTTTTAAAAAACAAAACTTCAAGTCATCAGCATGGATTGTAGATGGATTTTAACTGGATTTTGTCTTAGTTTTATCAATTTTTTTCTTTGTTTCTGTAATTCTGTAAATCTCAAACCTACTTCTATGACTTGAAAAAAAACTGATATGACAGAACTGAGTTATGTTTGGTTTATTAACCAGTACTTTAGCAGATGAAATATTTATTCATTGCCCAAAACTGTTGAGATGTTTTTGTTATATTTTCAATAATTTCCTTTGAAAATAATTTATACTTTTAGAATATGAAAAAGTTCTTTTGTTATGATGATCAAAGGTGAAATACAACAGATGAAGAAACAACTGCACAAAATTAGAAGCCAAGATGTAACTTGTGAGGGAAAGGGTACCTGGGGAGGGTGGGCTGACTTTGGGACTGTGACTTTATTCTGTTGTCTCTATGTTCAGGAATACTTTAAGGAAGAAGATTAGATCTCTTTGCAAAATAATTAGAAGTTTCTTGCCATAATGAAGCTCAGTGTGCAAAATCATAAAAGGCCAAAAGACTTAAAAGGAGAATGTCAGAAATCCTAGCTATGCTTCTGGTTCCACCTGGAACTGAATGAATCCCTGTATATTTGTGTTTCTTCGTCTGTAGAAGGAAATGGCAACCCACTCCAGTATTCTTGCCTGGAGAATGCCATGGACAGGAGCCTAGCAGGCTACAGTCTATGGGGTCGCAAAGAGTCAGTCAGACATGACTGAGGGACTTCACTTTTTTTTTTTTCATCTGTAAAATGAGGGTGTACATGAGGTGATTACTGATTTCTGTTCTACTTGAACATTGTGAAGTACAGATCATTTTATCAACATCTTTTTTTTTTTTCCACTTCCAAAGCTTTTTTTTTAATCCTTTGGTTGGCCTTCAGAGAGTGAAATCAAAACAGACTCTCTCCATTTTGAATTTCTTTGTCTAATTTCTTTCACTCTTTGTCCAAAAGAACAAGCACCTTCATCTCTTTGATATGAGTCAAATGAACATGTAAAATAGAAAACTCATAACATTGTGCATTTGTCTGTACAGGTCTGGCCCATGTAAATCTAGTAAATCTGGTAGACATCTCTGATTTATCTGTATCTAAAGAAGAAAGATGTGCTTGTTGAACCTTGAGTAAAGGATCACCAGGCAGGTTTTTGTCCTTTCCATTGTGAAGACGTATTCATCTTGATCTTATGATGGTGGGAAATGTCCATTATCTCCTTTAGATATTTTTCTCCTTTTTTGGATATAGTTATTGGGAAAGCATAAAGTAGAGGACTCAATGCTTAGGTATTTTGTGTGTAGATTTCTTACTATAATCAGTTATGTGACTGCTTAACTACAGAATGTTGCCTCATGAGTCATGCTTTTAAAATATTAAAAGTTGATATATTTCAGTTACACAAATTCAATACTCAGAATTACTAAATCTAAAATATTCTGAAAATTGAAGCAGAATTATTTTGTAAATTTGGCCCATGGTTAGTGACAAACTGATCTGAACCGACATGAAGTTATTTATAGTGGGAACATTCAAGCATCTTCCTCTGTATGTATTACTGTTTTTGATGGTAAGGTGTAAAATATGCACTCTGTTACTGTTCTATAATGTGAAAAACTCTGAATTTCAAAATACATCTGGCCACTGGGGATTCAGATAAGAGATAGAGATCTTTATTATTATTAATTTTCCCAAAGGATTAACATGTGAACAAAAGAGTATTGGTTTCCTACTCATTTTTGCTGGTAATGGAAATACAATGCAATAATTTAGACAATAATTTAGTGCTTGTCCCTAAGAAACATTGGAATTCAAATCTGCAAAAATAAAATACACACAATATGGGAGAGGATCTTAACAAACACAAAGCATATGATAGCACTTATTTATTAGAATTAGTGCATAGAACTTGTGATTTTTAAAGCCAGTGTTGTTTGCTCTAAATGTAAATAGTGTTTTGTTGTTGTTCAGTCACACCGTCATGTCCGACTCTTTGTGACCTCATAGACTGCAGCACACCAGGCCTCCTTGTCCCTCACGATTTCCCAAAGTTTGCCCAATTTCATGTCCATTGCATTGGTGATGCTGTCCAGCCATCTCCTCCTCTGATGCCCTCTTCTCCTTCTGTCCTCAATTCCTCCCAGCATCAGGGACTTTTCCAATGAGTTGACTGTTCTCATCAGGTGACCAAATACTGGAGCTTCAGCGTTAGCATCAGTCCTTCCAATGAGTATTCAGGGTTGATTTCCCTTAAGAGTCACTGGTTTGATCTTGCTGTCCAAGGGGCTCTCTCTGAGAGTGTTTTGTAGAGACTTGCTGCTGCTGCTGTTGCTGCTGCTGCTGCTGCTGCTAAGTCGCTTCAGTCGTGTCCGACTCTGTGCGACCCTATAGACGGCAGCCCACCAGGCTCCGCCGTCCCTAGGATTCTCCAGGCAAGAATACTGGAGTAGGTTGCCATTTCCTTCTCCAGTGCATGAAAGGGAAAAGTGAAAGTGAAGTCGCTCAGTCGTGTCCGACTCTTAGCGAACCCATGGACTATAGCCTACCAGGCTCCTCCGTCCATGGGATTTTCCAGGCAAGAGTACTGGAGTGAGGTGCCATTGCCTTCTCCGAGAGACTTGCTAAACATGATTAAAAGAAATTCAGAATAGAAATAGTTGATAGGCAGACTGATATTTGCATAAATGCTAATTAATGGACTACTCTGGAAACATTCAATATTTTGTTGAGTAATTTGGCTTTGAAAACAAAGTGATAAAAATTGTGCTTTAATGACAAATGCAAATGATATGCAATAGTTTTGATTCAGCAGATTATATATATATTTTTAGTAACTATATGAATGAACATGAGTTTGAGTAGGCTCCGGGAGTTGGTGATGAACAGGGAAGCCTGGTGTGCTGAAGTCCATAGGCTCGCAAAGAGTTGGACACGACTGAGTGACCGAACTGAACTGATAGGAATGAAATTGTGACTCATTCTCAGATAAAAGTGCTTTTGAATTTCTGATCTGTGCTCATAGATGACATTCAAAATTGATGAAAAGCTTGCTCCTGACATAACACATGGTGTGTATTGGGCTGTCTGGTGGGCAACTTGACTTTTAAAATAAACTGAAAATTCAGTTGCTAGTACCATCACTGTTTTTAAAATTAAAATATGGTTGATGTACAATATTATATAACTTACAGGTATGCAGTACAGTGATTCACAATATTAAAGGTTATATTCCATTTATAGTTATAAAATATTGGCTATATTCCCCATGTTGTACAGTATATCCTTATAATTTATTTTATACCTAATAGTTTATACCTTTTAATCCCTCACCTCTGTGTTGCCCCTCCCTGCTCCTCTCTCCATACTGATAACCACTAGTTTGTTCTCCGTATTTGTGTCTGCTTCTTTTTTGTTATGTTCACTAGTTTGTTGTGATACCAATACTTTCTGAAAATTTTACGTTGCTTAGAAAGCTTTGAATTTTAAAATTCTTTTTGAAATAGTTTTTTTTAAAAACTTTAATATTTTTCCTTATTGACTTTAATTTAATGTTCTTGTAAGACATTTTTTGAACAATTATATTAAGCTGTAACAGCTGTATGGGCTTCCCTGGTGGCTCAGATGATAAAGAATCTGATTACAATGCAGGAGATCTGGATTCGATCCATGGGACCGTAAGGGTACCCTGGAGAAGGAAGTGGCAACCCGCTCCAGTATTCTTTATATTTGCGTGCGTGAAAGCTAAGATGCTTCAGTTGTGTCCGACTCTTTGCGACCCTAGGGACTATAGCCTGCCAGGCTCCTATGTCCATGGATTTCTCCAGGCAAGAATACTGGAGTGGATTGCCATTTCCTCTTCCAGGTGGTCTTCTGGACCCAGGGATTGAACCCATGTCTCTTGCATTGGCAGGCGGATTCTTTACCACTGAGCCACCTGCGAAGCCTGTATGTATGTTTGCTTAGATTTCAATTTAAGTATACTCGGGGTCAGAAAAGGTAGTTGTTAAATAATTTAGGAAATGGTGTATCATTATACGCCTCACAATTTGTTATAGATAAAAAAGGGCTTTTGTCAGTGTATATGGTAGAATCTATGGCTTTATTATCTGTTTCAATCTCTTAATCTTGTGAGGTTTCATTTTAATATTCAGTATGATTACTTATTTTCTTACTAAGTCAGAGTCTCTACAGTTCCCTACATATCTGGTATATCTGGTTCTCACACTTGTTCATCTTTTCCTTCAATCTGTCGTACTCATCAGTTTCTGGTGTATTCTCAAGTGTGATCTTTACCTCCAAAAGCCTTCCTTAAGTTGCCAAGTTGCCTTGTGCCATGCAGAGCATTTCCTTACTTCACGCACACTCTATACAGTAACTGAGAACTTCACTGATGAAAATGAACTTAAGTGACAAAATTTGTTATGGAAAATAATGTTGGAAAATCGTGTGTCAGCTTATGAACTAATGATGTTTAATGCAAAAACATAGAAAGAGTTGTACAAAAATTTTTGCCTTTGAACTTTATCTGTCTTTTTTATGGAGGTTTTACTTCAGCTCCCATATGGACATTTACCTTCTTTTCAGTTGGTATATGTGAACTTGATAATAGTTTATGAAGGATCTCTTGAGTAGAGTTGGGGGTTGGGAAATCTCATAAAGGAAATTTCATTTTCCTTTTCACTGGCCTTAAGAAAAGGAAAGGGAAGAAAGAGAAGAAAAGACCTTCGTGATGGTGCAGAAGCAGAGAATCTAGTTCTTCATTTGCTTTAGGCTATCCCTGGATAAATAAATTAATCATAATAATCATAATTATACATGGTTCTACAGGATAACAGAGGGAGGCATGTAAGTGAATTATTTGCAGAAATAATCACAGTCATTTCAAACAAGTCAATCTGTCACTACGTATTTACTGTTGTATAAAATTGATTCTCTTTTCCTATTTCTGTCCTTAGAACTGTGTAATTCCCAGCCAAATTGCAATGTTTCCAGGACAGCTAGTGTACATTTTCTATAATATCACAGATTGACTGAACAAAGACAGCTAATGCTCTTTCTCATTTTCTGTCTCTCCCTCTCTGCTTTGCTTTTCTCTGCATTTTTTGCCCTGAGAAACTTTTTCATTGACTTACCTGGGATGAAGAGTTTTCTCACGTTTTAGAAATATAGAAATGACTTTCCATAGGTGCTGGAGTTTTCCCATTTTCTTCAATAAATTCACAGCACCCAAATCAAGGATGCCCAAACACAGATTCATTCTTTAGCCAGGCATTGCCTAGAAAGGGAAGCTAAGAGAGTGAGATCTTTCTGCCCATCCTAAATTGAAACCCTCAAAAGATTATTTATGCAGACCCATGTGTTAGACGAACTGTATTCTAGAGTCTCAATATCATTAGTATCACTGTAATGTATTTCTACAATAGAAATTCATCATGATGGGTTTGTAGTGATTGGAAGAATATTTTTGTAAGTCAGATTGATGGTCGCTCCTCTCACTTGATAGTGCTATAATAGGATTCCAGTGTACATTTGTGTGGCTCTTGGGGAGCTAGCCGAACGGAATAGTTTCTGTAATTTATTTAAACATATTTGCATGGCTTGTAAATATTGAAATTTCAAGATCTTCAAGTGCCTTTTGTTGTTTGTTCAGATATTATAATCAACATTGCAAATATCAAGTGTAATATTTTCATGATTTTGAGCATGTTGAATTATATATGAAAGTACTTGAACCCTTTGTATGTATATATAATAAACACAGACAATGTGACTCCTGTGTTCTCTCATTTAAGACATTATACAGTACAATAAAATTCCACAACAATGATTAGTTTCATGCAGACACATTATAGGCCAAGTTATTTCCCTTCATCTATTTCATATATTAAAAAAAATGCCTATTCCATGAGTGAAAGACAATGTTATTCATATCACCTAAAATCAGACTTATAAACAGACTTAAGTTAACTGGATTTAGATGGTTTATCTTTGATAAGACATAAAATACTTATTCTATCATTTTAAGAGTGATTCAGTAGGTATCCATGGCAGGGAAGCTATACATACATTTTGAGCATATCTTAGGATGCATGCATGTTGTCTGGCTCTTTGTGACCCTATGGACCACACCCTGCCAGGCTCCTGTCTCCATGGGATTCACCAGGCAAAAATACTGGAGTGGGTTGCCATTTCCTTCTCCAGAGGATCTTCCTGACCCAGAGATTGAACTTGCATCTCTTACGTCTCCTGCATTGGTGGTTGGGTTCTTTACCACTGAAGCCATGTGGGAAGCCCACATCTTAAGATATAGTATGCATAACTTGAGCTTCTGGGACTTTGGCTTCCCAGGTGGCAACAGTGGTAAAGAACCCTTCTGCCAATGAAGGAGTCTTAAGAGACGCGGATTTTATCCCTGGGTCAGGAAGATCCCCTAGAGGAGGAAGTGGCAACCCACTCCAGTATTCTTGCCTGGAAAAGTCCATAGAAAAAGAAGCCTGATGGGCTATAGTCCATGGGGTCACAAAGAGTCAGACATGCCTGAAGCGACTTAGCATGTATGCTGCTGCTGCTAAGTCACTTCAGTCGTGTCCGACTCTGTGCAACCCCATAGACGGCAGCCCACGAGGCTCCGCTATCCCTGGGATTCTCCAGGCAAAGATACTGGAATGGGTTGCCATTTCTTTCTCCATTAGCATGTATACGTGGGACACAACAGTGAGTGAGATACACCATTATTTATTTAACCGTTCCCTGCTCGTGAACTTTTTAGTTCCTTCTAACTTTTCAGTGACCCAAAAGTACTTTAGATAAAGTATACAGTATTTAAGAAGTTGACTTTATTATTTTAACACCTAAATATGAAATAAAGAGACCTTCATTTATAAATGCCAATGCTTCTTTGTTTATGTTCACATGATTCAAATGAGAAATGAAGGTACAGATATTTAATTTACTGATATACATGTTCTTTATCAGAAAAAACTCATTTGTAATGCCACAAACAAATTATTTGCATTATGATCAGTTGCGTTTTTTTTGTTTACAGCTTAACTTTTATCCCTATAGAGTAGAAAAATAGTGAGGTGATTAGAAATCCGTTGGGAATCAGATACTCATTTGCAGGGCCCACTGAACAATGCCCATCTTTTCAGTGGAAAACACTCAGAATTCTTTTGGCCCATTTTCATGTTTTTGACACCTTTTCCTCTAGTATACCTCCTCTGATCATAAGTAATTTCCAAAGGTAATTCTTCATCACAAAAAGCATCAACAAGAGTATTAATTGGCCATAGAGGCCTCCTTGAGCTTGTAAATCTAGAATCATGTTTTATTAAGGTGATAGAATTTAACTTCCCTCCAGAATTTTTCATAAGAAATCTTAGATTGGAGCTGTAAAGCTTCTATTATTTGCTTCTCTGAGGCTGGAAAAACAAAACCAAGACACACGTTACAACAGATTTCATTTTCAGTACCTGCGTAATTGGATGAATAGCTGTTTAGTTGAGTCCTGCCAGAAAATGACCTTTCTCACCTGCTGTAACTCTGGGAATCTACCAGCCAAGCAATTTTCCTGGCAGAAATTTGTAAGCATTAGTTCCATATAAAAGTCAATTCTTGCCCCTCAGTAGTTGCTTGTCATTTCTGATTAAATGAAAATCATTTTGAAATATGATATTCTCGGGATAGCTTTGGTTGCACGATGGCTTTGTCCAATAATATCCTGGTAAAAAAGAGAGGGAGATTCTTATTGAACCTGTGAAAATAACTATGTCTATGAAACATAAGGGGACTCATTAGGAGTTTCTGAATTCTGGCGGGATCAGTGAGAGCTAGATGCTCTTTCTAAATGTTTCGTTTCAGTTTCTAAAAACCGTGTCTACAAAACAAAGTTAGAGACAGCTCAAAAAGAAAGAAAAAAGATGAAACTCTTCTTTATCTATTTGATAGAAAATAAATATTAAAACAGGAAAACAGTATCAACAGGTAACTATGATCAAATATTCCTGATCAGTTGGCTCAATTGTATGTCATTCTTGTTTCGTTGGATCTGTGGTCATTAGAGTCTGCCTTGGCCTTCTGCTTACAAGAAAAATCCTCATGTTGAGTTTACGCGTGTATTCAAAACAGGTATTCTGATTGTAACTGGTTTGTTAAACTCACCACTTTTCCTTGGTTAAACCATCCACATGGTGCTCTTTGTGTTAAATATTTGTTACTTTGAGGCTGTCTTTTAGTTACAAATTCACTGGCTTAAGAATGAATTGCATTTGCTAATTGAATATCTAGTAATCAATTAACTTTGTGGTCAAAATATGTCAGATTTAAGTACATTACCCTTGTTTTCAAATAATTATACTTTCCACATTAATCTTGTGAGAACAAATCATTTTTCAAAAGCTTAATGAAGAGTGAAAGGATAATTGATTTTAGCAAGCACTAGGAAATACTCTTCTACAGTCCAAAAGTCTCCTGTTTCATTGCTGACCTCCCAAAGGCTGTAGTCCAGAAAGAAACGAGAAGAGCAAAGGATAGGACTACAGCTTTCCAAATCCAATCTTCCACACATGTAATACTGAAATAAAATAATAAATCAAATGCCCATGAAAGACTAAAAAAAAAAATTATTTTACCACAAAGAAAATAATGTTATACTCGAAAGAAATCTTTGATAAACAGAAAAAAATAAATTGCGGCTTTCAGTGTACAAAATCTAATGTATTACAATTGCTTTCAGGTCATGTGTTCTATTAAAATTATGAATATGACTTAAAACCCTAAATAAATCACTTGTGTATTCTTTGTGTTAGTCAGTCAGTCGTGTCTGACTGTTTGCGACCCCATGGACTGTAGCCCACCAGGCCCCTCTGTCCATGGAATTCTCCAGGCAAGAATACTGGAGTGGGTTGCCATGCCTTCCTCCAGGGGATTTTCCTTACCCATGGATTGAGCCCAGGTCTCCTGCATTGCAGGCAGATTCTTTACTGTTTGATCTACCTGGGAAAACCCAAATGTCTATTAGTTTTTAATTTAAATAGCTTATGCATGTTTACATTAAAATAACTCAAGCAGTTTAATAGATCCATGTTCAAATTAAGATGATTTTGGTCAAAAGAAACAAAACTATTTTATGCTGACTTTAACTGTAAAAGTTTGTTCCTGCCATGAAAAGTTTATTGATAATGAGATTTAAGATTGTTTTGATCAGAGTCCTTCCTCTGTCTCTGTCTCTGAAAATTTCTAAGCTCTGCCTTTCTCTGTTCACCATGGGGAAGGCACTGGCGACCCACTCCAGTATTTTTGCCTGGAGAATTCCATGGACGGAGGAGCCTGGTAGGCTGCAGTCCATGGGGTCGTTAAGAGTCAGACACGACTGGGCAACTTCACTTTCATGCACTGGAGAAGGAAATGGCAACCCACTCCCAGTGTTCTTGCCTGGAGAATCCCAGGGACGGTGGAGCCTGGTGGGCTGCCGTCTATGGGGTCGCACAGAGTCGGACACGACTGACGCGACTTCGCAGCAGCAGCAACGGAAACTCTGGCTGTGTGCTTCCTTATCCACAAACAGGAAGAGCAAGTGTCACTTTCCAAACCTTTAAGTAAAAGTTCCAGGCTTTATTCGGAAGGAATCACTCTGAACCAACCGCTGATGCCAAGGTATAGGCTAGTAACTTCTCTTTTCTACTTTGAAAGAGGGATTGGCAATTCTAATCAGCCTGAGAGAAGGGATTCTCCTTCTACAAGTTCAAGGGCTTCTTCTTGCAATGAGATAGGAGGCCTCGTGGATGTCCATTACAGAATTATTAAACATCTTCTCATGCTTGAATTTTGGGGGAAGGGAGGAAGTTGAAAAAGCATTTTCTTTGATCATCTCCTCCCATGCCACAAGCTTCTTTTTTCCACATCACATCTTCCATGTAACTGTCGTCAACAAGACTGACTAGAAAATAGATGTTACCTTGCCTAACAAAGAAGCAGGAGAAAGTTATCCAATTTAATTTTCTCAGGTTCATGTGGCTTAGTAAAGGTGTATTCTGAAGTCCATACTCTTTCTCCTGCGCTCTTCAGGTTGTAAACCGAGTCATATTTGCTAAGTAATGTTGTAAGGTAGTTTATTCTGAGTTGGAAGATAAAGTGTTGTATACATTTAAAGTAAACATTCACTCCACAAATAATGACAGTGTTCCTACTAGGTGCTAGGTGTATGGTGTATGGTAGGTGCTGAGAAATTATGATGAGGAAGGCAGATGCCTTCTAATCTCACAGATTTCATGGGGGAAGCAAATGTTAATGTCACATAAATAAGGGTATAATTACAAACTGGGCAACTGCTCTGTTCTGAATGATCTGTCCAGGTCTGGAAAGGTTGATCAGAAAGCTTATTCCTAGGAGGTGACATTTGAGTTAAGATCTGACGAGTGAGGATGAGTTCACAGGGCAAAAAGGAACAGGAGGAGGAAAAGAATTCCAGACAGAGGGAACAAGGCATGAGGAAGAACTGAGAGAGGGTTTTCTGGTTTTGTTTTTGTTTTTGTCAGAGCAAAGAGAGAGAGTGAAGAAGCAAAAGGATGAGAGGAGGAGATAGGCTGGATCCTTAAGGGTCCTCAGATGGTATTAAGAATTGTGCTTGATATTCCACAAGCAGGTATCTTGCAGAGAACTGATTTTATGGAGATTTATTATTTTTATGGAGATTTATTATTAATAATACCTTAACTATTGGAGAAAGTTGGTGAGGTAATATCTTAATTTTTATTACAGGTATCTCTCTGATTTATAATGTTTTCTTAAAACATGTTTTCCTATCTCTCCAAAGCCTTACTTCAGTTACAGAATTATTTCATCATGCTCAACTTTTCAGCCTTGTCATGCCATGCAGATAATTTGTAGCAGCTTTAAACTTTAAAACCATTTATAACTTGAGCTTAGATGTAAAATGGTGAAGATAAAGGCTTCTCCTTTTTGTATGTGTCCTCAGTCATGTCTGACTCTGTGATCTCATGGACGGTAGCCCACCAGGCTCCTCTGTCCATGAGATTTCCCAGGCAAGAATACTGGAGTGGGTTGCCATTTCCTACTCCAGGGGCTCTTCCTGACCCAAGGATTGAATCCTTGTGTCTTGCATCTCCTGCATTGGCAGGTGGATTCTTTACTACTGGTGCCACCTGGGAAGCCTGTCTCCTTTGTAGTGATTATTTATCAAAACAGTATTGAATTAGTTGTAGTTGGAAACTGTGCACAAAAGAAAACTTTAAACATTAAACTTTGAGGGAAGAAATATGGAAATTATATATGTAATTTAATGAAGGTGTCAGGTAATAGTTATATATAATTAACTGAACCTGATGCAAAGAGCCAACTCATTGGAGGAGATCCTGATCCTGGAAAAGATTGAAGGCGAAAGAAGGGGGTGGCAGAAGATGAGATGGTTAGATAGCATCACTGACTCAATGGACATGAATCTGAGGGCACTTTGGGAGATAGTGGAGGAAAGAGGAGCCTGGCTGCAATCCATGGAGTCACAAAGAGTCAAACATGACTATAGAGACTGAACAACAAAAATGTAATGGTGATGACCTGGCATTCTCTGTCCAGTATTCATGTCTTGTTGGAATTGTACTTGTAACCTCCTCTTATTTTTGGTTTTGATTAAAGAGAGAAGTAGAACTTTAAATAAACTATTGGCTTTTTTAAACTAAGGCAGTATAAAAGAATGATTTTGCTCTTGCTGTATATTTTGTTAATAGTATAAATAAAGGATGCATCTAGGTTACTAATCAAAATTGAATTTAAGTCTTTCAAGTTCATCCTTGTTGAAAAGATGGTTTACTTACCTATCAGTTCAGTTCAGTTGCTCAGTCGTATCCGACTCTTTGCGACCCCATGGAACAAACAGGTTCCCTATCCATCACCAACTCCTGGAGTTTGCTCAAACTCATGTCCATTGAGTCGATGATGCCTTCCAACCATCTCATCCTCTTTTGTCCCCTTCTCCTCCTGCCTTCAATCTATAATGTAATATTTAAGCATAGAAAATTGCTGACTCAGCCACTTCCCTAAAGTCAAACAAAAGAGCATCATCACTTTTGATCTTGCTAAAAGTATAACTTTAAAGATTATCAAAATAAGTTTTGAAAATGGGAACATGCATATTATTGAGAAACTCAGTGTTTATTGGGCAAGCATCTCCACCCTTTAACCTTTGTAAAGGAGGCTTCCCAAGTGGCACTAGTGGTAAAGAACCCACCTGCCAATGCAGGAGACTTAAGAGATTGGGTTCCATCCCTGGGTCGAGAAGATCTTCTGGAGAAGAAAATGGCAACTCACTCCAGTATTCTGGAGAATCCATGGACAGAGGAGCCTAGTGGGCTATAGTAATAGAACGTTGTAAAGAGTCAGATATTACTGAATTGACTTCGCACAAACACACACAAAGTGTGGTATAAATTGCCTCGTATCAACAATGGATTTCCTTGGTGGGAAAGATGAGCCTTCTGTTCTGGAGTGAGAGCTTCCTGTTTGTATCTTCATGTTCAGTGGAATGGAAGAAGGGAGGTCATATACACTCACAGGGTTTTCACTCAAGGCCTTGGATAAAGCATGCTTATTCCTTTCATGGAACATTTTCTATACCACTGCCTCTTTTTTCTAGGCGAACTGAGATTCCTTCTTCCATACTTTCAAGATAGGAGTAAGTTAAAGACTTTTCATGTGTAGCATTCTCATGGCAAGTGAAATAGTTAAAACTACTGATCAGTTTGAAAAGCTAACATTTCTACCCTTTTGTGAACATAACTGTTGCTTCCATTTCTCAGAGCATCTCAGAGATCTTCTCTTATACCGTGTCACTGAATTTCAGCTCATGCTATCAGGTCTGGTAATAATTTTAAGTATCACACCCTCATTGTGTAGATTCGAAATGAAAAGAGAATACACGTGACCTGGGAGTTCAGAACCTGTTCTACTTCTATACATGACGAAAAGCCTGTGGAAAGAATGTGATGAAAGGGACTGACACATGTACAGTGGGATGTACCCACAGGGAGGACTACTCGTTACCACATTTTCTGATCTGATTTTTATCGAATATTTGAGTACTGCCTACTGCATGGTAGGTATTCTGTATAGGAATGGCATGGTCTATTTTCAAGTAATTTTGGGAAAAGATATGGTCTGTTCATTTATTCAGAATTTATTTAATTGTTAAGTTACTGTGGTAGAGCCATGTGGGTTTGAAGATGACAATGTTTGGTCTGTACCTTTAGTCTAAGGACAGTTAAGGTCAAGGTGAAGTGGGACTTGGGGAAAAAAACATCCAAGTCTGCCCGAGTTTTTGAAGTTTCATAGGAAGTTGCTTTTGAGATTGAATATTGAGGGGAGAGGGGATACGTTCTCAGAAAATAAGTCTATGTATAGAAGTAATAATCATTGTAATAATATTATTAATGAAGCAACTAATGTTTATAGAACACTTTGGTGTCATTTTTTTTCTTCTCAGTGCTTTACATGTGTTAACTGGTTTACTCTTCACAACAGTCCTAAGAGATACGTACTACAGATGAGGTAACTGAGGGAGAGAATGGTTAGTTATCTAGCTGTCTGTCGCACAGTTAATAATGGTAGAGCCCAACAGTTTGGAACCAGTTTCCTTTGTGTGAAAACGATGACCTGTTTGGGAAATGGTAGAACCTGACGTGGTTGGACATTAAGGTCTGTGGGTATTTGTGAGAGTTTTTGCTAGTTAGGGACTTATGGGTCAGATCATGATGAGCCTTGGAAGACATACTAAGGAGTTAGAATTTTACTCTATAGGACCTGTATTTATATGTTTTTGAAAACACGATCCAGAGCTTACCTTCATCGGAATCACTCTGGGTGCTTTGTATAGATACACGCTCCCAGGTTCCACTTCAGATCTACTGAATCAGAATTTTCCTGCTCCAGAAAGTGGCCAAGGGGCTTGTGCCCTGATACGCTCAAGTGGTAAATTGGTCCCTAGCTCCCTAACAGCAGCTGCTGCTCTTATTTGCACTTAATTTCTTGCTGTTTAATCTGCTGAGTTAAAAATTCATGTGAAGAAGCCTATGAGTTCTGTTTTGTATGAGTTGGGTTTAATTTGCTAGCAGAATATCCTATTGAAAATGTGATAGAAAAAAAAAGAAGCTGCCTGCTTGATTTAGAAACTGGGAATATTTGAGTCTTCTGCTTCTGGCTGGTAGGAGATTCTCATGGATGTAGTTGAGATTACTCATTTGAAAAAATAGAGCAGAAAGCATTGAAATACAAAAACAACATGAAATGTGAAATATCAAAAGAGATTAAGGAGACATCAAAAGCAAGCAGGGACCCAGGGAGAAGTGGAGTTCAAAACCCAAGGGAGGAGGGTTTCATGATATCTTTGTTTTTATTAACTGCATCTGAGAATTCATGTAAGAAAATAACTAGAAATAAAAAAGGCTGACGGTGACCTGGAGAAGTAGAATTTTGGTGGAGTAGTAGGAGTGGAAGCCAGGTTTTAAGGTGCCTGTAAAGTTGATAGCTAGTGAAGACTGGTTGGATTATTCTTTATAAAAACTTAACTTGAAAAGAAAAGTAAAGGAGAGCTTAAACATTACTAGGTTTTTCCTTTTTACACAGTATACATTTATTGTAAGGATCGAAACAATAGAAACAGTAGAGTTTCCTTTCATCCAATTACCAAGAGATAACAACTATTCAAGTTTGTCATTATTTTTCAAGCCATGTTTCTGTCAGTGTAGACATGCATTTATACATTTTTAATGAAAATATGTTTACAGCAGTCTGATTTTTTGTATGTACCTTAATGTATCAGAAACACTTATCTCATTCATTACGTATTATTTTTTCATAGTTGCCAGGCATCACATTGTGTGTATGTAATAGTTGGTATAATCCTATTATTGGCACTTATGGTTTGGGGGGCACATTTTCTTTTTAAATGGTACTACCATTAATATCTTTGTGGGCAGATCTCTTCTCACTTGCATAATTACAAATTTTGATTAATTTAAAATGATGTCATTGTTAGATTAAGTTAATCAAAAAAGGTGCCAAATGGACTGTGAGCTTATGGGATCTATAAATCATGTAGATATGTTAGTCTTAGATAAAAGGAGGGAGATTTCCTTCTTTCTGGATGCCAGAAGAGAAGTATGAGCCTGTAGGTGGTTGGTGGAGAAACAATTCAGGGAATGCCTTGAGGGAGTAACCATGTGATCATCTATTGTATCTTAATGTGCATTGTGAAAGGGCAGGTATTAATAGTTATAAGGTGTTGGAAAGATGTGGGGGTTTGAAAAGACTACTGAGAAGAAGATGCAAAGGAGCGTGTGAGAGGTGGGCTCTGGGGGTCACTGAGCTAAGTTGTGCACAGCTGGTGTCACGCACCACATGGGGTGCCACTAGATTTAGTTCCTCTGTCCTTGCCAGCAGCACTCAGAGCCCAGGGCTAGGAGTTGAGAATGGCCAGCATGAATTAACCTGGTGGTGGGAGGCAGGTAGGTAACCTGCATGGGAAAGCTGGGAGCGCATGGTAGAGGAGGTAAAGGTGGTGTGTAGAGAGCAGTTCAGTTCAGTTCAGTCGCTCAGTTGTGTCCGACTCTGCAACCCCATGGACAGCAGCATGCCGGGCCTCCCTGTCCATCACCAAATCCTGGAATTTACCCAAACTCATGTCCATTGAGTTGGTGATGCCATCCAGCCAGTCTGTCCTCTGTCATCCCGTTCTCCTGCCTTCAGTCTTTCCCAAAATCAGGATATTTTCCAATGAGTCAGTTCTTCACATCAGGTAGCCAAAGTATTGGAGCTTCAGCTTCAGCATTAGTCCTTTCAGTGAATATTCAGGGTTGATTTCCTTTAGGATTGACTGGTTGGATCTCCTTACAGTCCAAGGGACTCTCAAGCATCTTCACCAGCACCACAGTTCAAAACTATCAATTCTTTGGTGCTCAGTTTTCTTTTTGGTCCAACTCTCTCATCCATACATGACTACTGGAAAAGCCATAGCTTTGTAGAACAGATACTGAATTCATTTCCTCCGAAAGGTCTACTCAGTCTAAAATTCTTTTATCTTCAAGTCTGAGTTACCCTCTCTGTAATGTTAAAACTGCTATCTTCCTTTGTGGTTTATTCCACTAAGTCCTGTCTGACTCTGCAACCCCATGGGCTATAGCCCGCAGGCTCCTCTGTCCATGGAATTTCCCAGACAAGAATACTGGAGTGGCTTGCCATTTCCTTCTCCAGGAGATCTTCCCAACTCAGGGATAGAACCCACGTCTCCTGCATTGGCAGGTGGATTCTTTTTTTTTTTTTTTTTTTTTTTTTACTGTTTAAAAAAAATTTTATTTATTTAATTGGAGGCTAATTACTTTACAGTATTGTAGTGGGGTTTGCCGTACATTCACATGAGTCAGCCATAGGTGTACATGTGTCCCCCATCCTGATCCCCCCTCCCTCCTCCCTCCCCATCCCATCCCTCAGGTTCATCCCAGTGCACCAGCCCTGAGCACCCTGTCTCATGCATCGAATCTGGACTGGTGATCTGTTTCACATATGATAATATACATGTTTCAATGCTATTCTCTCAAATCATCCCACCCTCACCTTCTCCCACAGATTCCAAAAGACTGTTCTATGCATCTGTGTCTCTTTTGCTGTCTTGCATATAGGATCATTGTTACCATCTTTCTAAATTCCATATATATGCATTAGTATACTGTATTGGTGTTTTTCTTTCTGACTTATTTCACTCTGATTAATAGGCTCCAGTTTCATCCACCTCATTAGAAGTGATTCAAATGCATTCTTTTTAATGGCTGAGTAATATTCCATTGTGTTTATGTACCACAGCTTTCTTACCCATTCATCTGGCAGGTGAATTCTTTACCACTGAGCCACCAGGGAAAGCCCTTTAGCTCCTCTGTATTAAAGAATTTTCTTACACCTGTGAGCTTGGGAACTAGATCCAAATTCAACCTACTCTCAGTTCTCTGCTGGAGCTGCAGACATTTCAGAAGGAAAAGAATGATAATAGAGGAAGTGGTGAATTGATACAAGAATGACCTTATGAGTGATTTTAATTATAGGAGTAAACAAATACATAAACAAAATACAAAGTTAGGTAGATACTCAGCATCCGAGAGGGCTCTTCCAGGAGCTGCTCCAGAGGCTCTTGGTTATTGAAAGGTATCTTTGGGATAGATGCTTTCAGAGCAATAAGAGGCAGAAGCAACCATTTTATCAAAAAACTTATTGAGATAATACAAATAGCTTATAGATTCTAGTTTTAAATTTCTGATATTAAGAACCTAGTACGGTGCATTCATTATATGCCAGATACCTATCAATGGACTTGAATTTCTCTGTCAAAGCACCTCAGTGTATTTATAATTTAGCAAATTCCAAATATCTGAAGGGATTTTTAAAAGTAAGATTTCAGAGCTTGCTCCAAGTTTTTCTTCCTTCTCATGCTCACTGTCTTTCACTTTCACTTCTCAGTTTGTTTGCCTGCTTTAGCATTTATTATGTACTGTGTGTGCTACACTTACTCTCATATCTATTTAAGCTTGGTTCTTTGTTCTTTCTTTAGCCCTACCTATTAGGTCCTTTAGCTTTAATCATCCATGTCTGTTTCTATTAGATTGTTTCCCTAAGGACTCTGTAAGTGAAACTGATTCAGATTTTACAGCCCTGGTGATTTTCCTTCTGGTGTACAACCCTGAAGATGCTATACATCACAGGAGCTGATGAATCATTTTGTAGTGCTTTTGTTTTCTATTTTGTATTTGAAAAATTAGGTATGATCATGAACATGGGAATGTCTCCTAATATCATGAGGATAATACAACCATAAAATAAGATCATCCATGTTAGCTTTGGTCTCTGAAAAAAATGCATTATATTGTGATTTTGAACCAACTGAGTTCCCCAGAAAACATTCATTCATGTAAAATTTCACTTCTGTAAATTTTCACTGCTTGTACTGGAAGCTAAAATTGCTCTGCACCTGCTGCTAGTGTCTGGCATTGTCTTGGGGGCTTTACACCTGTTAAGCCATTAAATCATCACAGCAGGCTGGTAAGGTAGATCTGGATTCCCCCATTTTACTGGAAAGAGATGGGTGCTGAGTGTATAGAAATGACTTTTCTTGCGCCAGCTGAAAGTTGGAATTTGATCCAGTTTGCTTGGCCTAACCACTGCAGTCTCCCTAATTGAAGATAGACATGAGATTGTACTAAGGCTTCCTTTTGGTTCTAAACATTGATTCGGATGAAAAATGAATCCAAGTGCCGTAGGTTGAGATGGTAAGCTGTTGGGAATCAATTCAGCTCAGTACTGAGCATCATCTTTGGCAAGTTCCCAGGCTTCTGTCACATAGTACTGCCAGATAAAGGTTTGCTCTGATCATCCATAATTTCCTTTCTATATAGTATCATTCCATTGTAAGGGAATGAATTGTGGGAAGATGAATTCACATGGGGTCATAGTATATATTTCCTCCAGCTTGTTTGAGGCATGGTTATTTTATCTTCAAATTTTGGGCATTTGATTCAAGGCCCAAATCTGGGCTCTTGGCTGGGGTCCAGCATCTGCCATTTGTTCCTGCTTCTCCTTCCCATTACATACCTCCCCACTGATGTTTGCTCATATTTTATTACTTAATTCGATCCTTCTCCTCTTCGGTCTATCTTAAATGTTTCCAATCACAGTAATTTTTTCGAAATACTAATTTTACCTAAAATACTGCTGCGCTTCATACTCTGATTTCACTTACATAATAATAATCTTGAACCGACAAAATTACAGAGATGGAGAACTGATTAGTGGCTGCCTGAGTTTAGGGATGTAGGGATGAAGGCAGATAGGTATGACTCTAAAGAGGGAGATGTTGAGTGATCAAATTGTTCCGTATCTTGATTTGCAATAGTGGGCACATGATGCAAATGTGAACAAATGACATACACACTAGTGTCGATTTCCTCCTTTTGATGTTGTACATAAGATGCAATCAGTGGAGAAACTGGGTGAAGGATACATGAGACTTCTCTGCACTATCTATGTAACTTCACATGACTCTATAATTATTTAAAAATAAAAAGCAAAAAAAAAAAAGTCTGATGTGCTTTAAAATATTCAGATTTGTTGGTCTGTCATATTCATTATATTTCATATTCTTTGTTTCCCTCTGAATTAATAATTTAGTTATGTTTCAGTTTTTTTCTACCTAAATCTTATTTGGCATTAACACAGTGTTTGACTTTTAGCAGTTACCAAGAAATGCTTCTTGAATTAATTGAATAATTAAATATGCTTTATGAAAGAACCAGCATATTAGTGCTTGGTCTCATATTAACCATCTTTCTTTCCTACTGTCCTCTTTATTTAGTCTTTCTTGTCCCTGACTAATTATTTTCCAAGGACTAGACAAACATGCCAGGGATATGACTGGTGGAGTCCTAGAGACTTGGGCTTGACTGGGAGAGTTGCATTGCCTGTGGCTAAGGTAGCAGAGTCCAGTCACAAATTCTAAAAGGCAGTGGCTTTTTGAGGACTTAAGACTTAGTGTTTTAAGGACAAGATGAGCCAGGAAAACCAGGATGTAAACTAGTGAACCCTGAACATCTATGCATTCACATTTATTAGGACTAGTTTTATAGCCCAGTATATGACTTACCTTGGTGGACATTTTACCCATGTATATCTAAAGAGAAAAAGATAGTCTTTTGAATACCTTTTGTGGCTGTAATTTTCTATGAAAATGTATTTCAGATCATCTGTGTCTTTAATGATCTTTTTTTTGGAGGGAGTGGTTCTGTCAGTTTGTCATACTATGTTGAATTGTCTGTTTTTCCCTTTAATACTGTCAGGTTTTGTCGCACGTGTTTTGAAGCTCTGTTATTAGGTACATACACATTTGTGATTATTGTGCCTTCATCCCGATGGATCAATCCAAAAGGATTAATGAATGATATCATTATGAATGATATCTTCGTATCTGTCTTGAGGTCTTTGTTATTAAACACTTCAGTCTTCTTATGCTTACCATTTGCATGGTATATCTTTTCCATTTAAAAATTTTCCATCTACCTGTGTTTTTATTTAATATGGATCTCTTAAAGACAGCATGGGGTTGGATCTGGCTTTTTTTAATCTATCTGTCCATCTTTGCCTTTTATTCGATGTGTTTACTCCATCAGCATTTAAGGCAGTTCTTGCTACGGTAGGATTCAGGCACTATTTAGTATTTGTTTTCTGTTTGTTCCTTGTGTTTTGTTCTTCTGTTCCTGCTTTCTTTGGGATTAAAGGTTCCAGAATGATTTTAGAATTCCATGTAATTTATTATTGTCTTTAATCTTGTTTGGGGCTTGCTCTAGGAATTACAATGTATATTCTTACAATTTCTTAGAGGTATTATTTAGGGTTAATATTTTACCACTTCCCGTAAGATTAAGGACCTTGAAGCTATATATACCATTTAACCCTTCCCGCACATTATCCTGTAACTGTCATGGGTACTACATTTACATTTTATAAATCACACAGTGCAGAATTTTTACTTTAAACACCCATGTGTATTTTTAAAACATTATGAGAAAAATAGTCATTTATGTTGTGTCAAACAAAACATGACAATTTCTGGTGCTCTTCATTTCTTCCGGGTATTTGAAATTCTAATTATCAGTCAGCCTGGAAAACTTTGTTTGAGATTTCTTATACTTTAAGTCTGCTGAGACATGGGTCCACAATTTTCCTTTATCTGAAACATTCTTCATTGGCCTTCATTTTTTACGGATTTATGGCCTGGATAAAGAATTCTTGGTTCACCGTTGTTACTTCCCCATTCCCCTCCTCCAGCCGCCGACCCTACTCTTTACTTTTCTACCATCCTGTGTCCTCTGTACCTTCTTACAAAAACTTAACATTAATTCTTATTTCCCTGTATGTAATGTGTCTTTTGTTTCTCTTCTGTGAAATTTCTCTCTTTATATTTGTTTCGCAGCAGTTTGACTATGTGTACCTGGAAGTAGACGTCTTTGCCCTTATCCTGTTTGGAGTTTTCTGAGCTTCTTCAATTTACACAGCTATGTCTTTCACCCAAATTTGGAGATTTTCAGCTTTACGTTTCTGCATTATTCTCTCTTTTCATCTTCTAAAGCTCTGATTATATAAAATATTTGCTATTTTGCTAGTGTCGCACAAGACCCTGATTGTTTCTTTGTATTTGTTTCTTCTTGAGATTAGATTTTCCTTCACATCCTTAGCCATACTTATTTACTGTTTTAACATCATTGAGGACTAATCTCAACACGAGTCAAATTTTTCTTGAAGTCGGTTCAAGTTTTTTTATTTGTTAATATGTTAAGTAATTTGGACTGTATTGACTTTGTGAATGATACTTTATATAGGCTCTGTATTCTGTAAGTTTCTTCAAAGACAATTGATAATTTTTGATCTGAACAGGTAGTTATTTTGGCTGAACTTGAACTCAGGTTTGACTTTTCTGTGACAAGTGGCAGCCCCACTGATCCATCCAAACAGCTAATGCTGAATGTGTGCTGTGTATCATGCATATGTGTCTAGCGTAGGTAACTGTGCTGAAAATGCAAATATCAGTGGACCTTAATTTCAAGTGACTTGCAATTTAGTTGATAAAGGAGAATAAACAAAGTATGACAAATCCCCAGGTGTCATGAGATAAGTACATAGAAACAGTGGGGTTACTGAGAATGGAGTTGTTAAAAGTGATTTATGAAACAACCCAATCCTTCTGAGTACAGGAGGTAGTTTATTTACTATATATAGTAATGATGAGAGATTGGCTTATGAATACCTATTCGTTACACTGTCACCATTTTGTTAATTCTTTAAAGGAAAGGACCTGTTTCAAAAAGCACAGCATATTATGAAAAGGCAATATTAAAAATAAATGTTTAAACTTATAAATGTTTAGATCCTCAAGTGCCGTACTACATGGGAGAATACTTCATTTTTGGTAAGAAAAGATGATTTGATAAAACCTACACAAACAATGCACATGATTATAAAGAACTGAATGTCAGACACTGCTGAAATAAAAAGACCTAGCTATACTAAAAAAAGTATCACAAAAGATTTATATTACTATGTCATGTATTTAAAAAATCTGTAAGATTCCTGTGTCAAATATCAAAGATGTTTTCTAATCCATTTTGATTTCTGTTTATACTTGCATCTGTATAAATTAATGAGCAACCTGGGGTTGGTTTTTACTGTGTAAAAGCATCTACCTTAGTAGTAACTTGAGCCTGTCTTTTCTCTTTTTTCCCCCCTTGTTTTAACAGTGTATCCTATTCAGTACATGTATCTGAAGATTACCCAGGTATGTTTTTCTTCTTTTTTTTGCAAATATTTATGCCATGATTCCTTTGAATATTTTTTTCTTCTGGAGATGTGAAATGTATATAAATATATCCAGGGGGAATCACTGGAAGGGGAAGACTTAAAGATATAATTTTGTTGATTGCCTGCTAGGTACATGTCTTACCTTGAGATGCCGTCCAGAATCAAAATAGTATCCCTGTAAAAACTATTCTTTCTTTGAGCCCATATGATAGTGTCAGCCTATGTACTTACCTCATTATGGTTAAAATAAAGGTTCTCTAAACTGGTTTAGTTGTTTGTTGGTTTGGGGAAATCATTTGGTTTTTCATAACTGAAAAATAATAGGTATGAGCAACAGCTAAAATAATAGCTAAAAGTAATAGTAATAGTTGAAAATAACAGGCCATTCTCAATTTCTCTAAGTATATGTGTATGTGATAACACACTCAGTTGTGTCCTAGTCTTTGCAACTCCAAGGACTGTGGCCCTCCAGACTCCTCCATCCGTGGAATTCTCCAGGCAAGAATACTGGAGTGGGTAGCCATTCCCTTTTCTAGGGGATCTTCCTGACCCAGGGATCGATCCTGGGTCTCCCACATTGCAGAGTCTTTACTATCTGAGCCACTAGAGAAGCCCTTCTCTAAGTGTATATAGAATTAAACAATTCTTACAACCACCCTGTGAGATTGTCACCATAGTGTCCCCATTTTACAGATGAGTGATGACAGTGCTATTAAGAGGAAGAGCTGTCATTTGAACCCAACAGTCCAGAGCTCGTGGACCATACCGCTAGGCTGTACTAGGCTTCTTACATATGCACAGCTGTCCTCCCTGTGTGTCCTGAAATAGGGTACTAGGTCCACAAACACTTGTGCATAAAAAATAGAATGTAAGATCACTATAGATTCATTTTTTTTATACATCAAACCAGTGTCTTTTTTTCAAGGCCATGTTCAGTCTTACTTTCTAGACTCACTGTAATCTCACCAGAGCCCAGGATGTGTTTGCCAACATTTAACATAATAATTTGAAGATGTGAAGAAAATTTGTTTATCTTTAGTTCTTTCCTCACAAGTGATATGTATAATTTTATCTCGAGTAAGAGCATGAGCACTGTGGACTTAGTGAAGATTGAATTTGTCTTGATTAGGGCTTCCCGGGTAGCTTGGCTGGTAGAGACTCCTCCTGCAATGCAGGAGACCCCGGTTCAATTCCTGGGTCAGGAAGATCCCCTAAAGAAGGGATAGGCTACCCACTCTAGTATTCTTGGGCTTCCTTGGTGGCTCAGATGGTAAAGAATCCTTCTTCATTGCGGGAAACATGGGTTCGGTCCCTGGGTTGGGAAGGTCTCCTGGAGGGGGCATGGCAACCCACTCCAGTATTCTTGCCTGGAGAATCCCCATGGACAGAGGAGACTGGCGGACCCCAGTCCATGTGGTCGCAAAGAATCGGACACATCTGAGCAACTAAGTACACAGTTTACCCCAAAAAGTATAATGCAGGAATCTATTGTTTATCATACACTATAGAAAAGATTATCAAATTTTATCTGCTTATATTTCATATATATACTTTTTACTCCATTATTCATTCTTAATAAAATCTGATGGTTACCAAACTGACCTATGTGTGTTATAAGTTGAAGTCATAATTCTAATTCCTGTTTAAATCTAGCTATTTTATTCATATACTATGCATTATTGAGATCATAATTTCTGTATAAAATGAGTAGATTGTTGTAATTTTTATTATATGTACTTTGAATATTTTTTAAAAATAATTAGTTAATAATGTGGTGTCAAAATATTGTAAAAACTTATTTCTTTAGCATTTAACCTAAGTATTTCCTGTGGCAATTTGCATTCTGCATTTAACCTTTTTGTAAAATCAAATTTAACATTTTAAAATAATTTTCATAAATCACAAACTCCCTTACAGTTACCTTGCTATGATCTCCATATATTTTAAGTGTAGCATTCTATAAAACTATTGTATAATTTTATAAGGATAGTTATCCATTATTAAATATATACCTATTTTTAATAGTAGTATCAAAAATATTCTAGACAGATATTATTGGAAGAACCAAGACATGAAATACATAAAGAAAAAAAGTTTTTGGATGGTTTTGCAATTAGCCCTCTCCCTTATGATATAATATGCTTTTGATGCTGAATGTTTGCTTAACTATGTTAGGAAAATAAAAGCCCTACTTTTTTATTGTTCAGTTCAGTTCAGTTGCTCAGTCGTGTCTGACTCTTTGCGACCCCATGGACTGTAGCACGCCAGGCCTCCCTGTCCATCACCAACTCCCGGAGTCCACCCAAACCCATGTCCATCGAGTCAGTGATGCCATCCAACCATGTCATCCTCTGTTGTCCCCTTCTCCTCCTGCCTTCAACTTTGTATTGTAAATACAATTATTGTGTGTCTCATCTGAGGTTGCTTCTAGAGATGTCAGCCATGAGAGATGCAGGACTTTTAAGTCAAGGTGATAGAAATAATGCCACAAATCAAAGCCCAATTGAAGACAGTAAGTGAATTATTCTGTAGGGTAGGAAATATGGAAGAAGGCGCCTTTAATTAAGTGAAGCAAATATTTAGCTCCCTCTTGTGGCCACAGGGTATCACTCTGGTTTTTCTCACCATACAAGAGCCCCACTTGGAACTACAGTATACAGAAATTGAAATTGAAAATAAAGTATTGGTTATCATTGGTGCTTTTTTAAAATTGAATTTTCTTCATGAAGCAAGTTAGTAGTGAATTTCCAATATAATTTAATTTATTAAAAAGCAATGTAAATAAAACATGAAGATGGAGAGAGGATTGGTGAATTTGGGGATAAAGCCAAGTATTTTCATATAAATGATTGAATTAATTCTAAATATAGTCTATGTATAGACAGAACAAGTGTTATCATGCCATTTTATACATGAAGAAGTGTGCTGAGAGAGGCTAAATATTCCCCAAGGCTGTGTAGTTTTGTTGGTAACCAAGACTCTAATTCAGTTCTGATTCCTGTCACTTCTGAAGATACTTCTGGAGAAGTAGTAGTAGCAGTATTTTTATGGAGCTTTCTTCAAAGTGAATATTACTATGATAATATTTCCCCCGTTATTAAATTTAATTCTAGTTGTTTGTACTATTAGTTCAGTTAATATGCTTGGTTTTTCATATAAATATATATATATATAATATTATATAAAAATTATATGCTTGTTTTCCTTTCCAGTATTCATACCTGTATTTTTTCTCCTCTTGCACTAGCCAGAACTTCCAGAATAATTTTTAATAATAGATATGAAAGTTGGCAGCTTCCTTCCTTTTCTCAAAATTAGTGAGCTTGCTTCTAGTCGCTTTCAGAAAAACAAGTATCATTCCTTTTCTCATTTACCAAGCTTTTTTTTTTTAAAGAATGAATATTTAGAATTTATCCAATTCTTGTTTGGCATCAAATGAGATATCATATATGGTTTCTCCTTTGAACAAAAGGTGACAAGTTATATTAGCAGATATCTTAATGTTGCTCTATAAGAGTTATGTGTATTTTGTCATATATTCTGTTATTAAAGACTTCAAATTGCTGAAGAGATTAAACTGTTCTTTGGCATTTGATAGAACTTGCTAGCAAATCTGTATGGCCTGGTATCTTTTTAGAGATTGTTCTAGAGCAGTTATATTTTTCTACCATGATTAGTGATCTGTTCTTTTTTTTTCTATTTAGCCATTTTTTAACATGTGTTCCTCCTGAAAGTTCACTATGTTGGAGAAATGTCCAAATTTCTTTTAGCAAAAAGTTTTTTTAATAGTATTCAGCCTTAAATCTTAAAATCTACATCTCTGTGATTATTTCCCCTTCCTTATTTATGTTATTTTATATTTGCTTTTCTTTTCTCCCTTTGTTTTTCTTCCAAAATGTTTGTCTATTTTTTAAATTATTTCAAACAAATATCTCTTTTATGTTGCTTCTGATTTCTAAATTCAGTAATCTTGATAGTACTTTCCTTAATTCTTTCTGATAACGTTCCTCAGGCTTTCCCTCCACTTTTTCTGAATTTATGGTTTAATGATTATCTTATCATTTCAGTTTGAAAATACAGTATGGAATTTTTTTTTATCCTATGAACATGAACATGTATCAGCATAATCTTCCCAATTCAAGATTATGCTGTTTTATTTATTACCTCAGGAGCAGATTTGCTATTTTATAATTTAACTTATTAAGTTACCTGTGCCATCTGTTGAAATTGATTTCATAGTTTGTTTTTGTGAAAATGAAAATCTAGAGGGTCTTTAAGTTTTAAGTTTACATAATGACATGTATATAAATGAAATATATATATTGGCTTTTCAAAACAGTGAAGAAATAGAGCAGCCTTCTGGTATGTGTACTTCTTCATGGAGTTTATACTGTAGACAATTTTCTGTTTTTTAAAGTTAATTGTATTACAAATCAGGCTTCCCAGGTGGCACTAGTGGTAAAGAAACTGCCTGTCAAGCAGGATACCTGGGTTTGATCCCTGGCCAGAAAGATCCCTTGGAGGAGGGCCTGGCAACCCACTCCAGTATTCTTGCCTGGAGAATTCCATGGACAGAGGAGCCTGGTGGGCTACAGTCCATGGGGTCGCAAAGAGTCGGACATGACTGAAGCAGCTTAGCACACATGCATGTATATTACAAATCACAGGTTGTGACTCTGTTGTGACAGACTAGCAGAATTCTTTCTCATGGGGTACCACCTTAAATAGGACGCTTGCCTACTGGAGGGTATGAATTCTCTCATTTCTGTATTTTTTGATATTAAAAAAATAGCAAAGCATTGATGTTTGGATTCGGACAGTTTCACCACTTACTACACTATGTGTAATTACTTTAATTACTTAAATAACTTGGGTGAATTAATTTCTCTGACTCTTGGTTTCCTCATCTTTAAAATAAGGATGATATTGATAAATGAGTGGGTTGGATGGTTTATATGAATATCATATATGGGGGAAATACACAGATTATGTTATAAAACCAATACAGTTATTATCTGTAATTATTTTTATGAAGTTACATAGTAATGAATAATAGAATGATGGCTTAAATTAGAGATAGAATGAAATAGAATAAAAGCAATGGTTTAAAACCCATGTTTTCATAGCTCTCTACTCATCTGTCCTCTGTCCACAGAGTTTCCAGTAATACTTGCATAGTCTGGCAGGGAAGGGGACAGAAAATATTCATATTGGTAACAGCCTTTAACAAGGATCTATATAGATTCTCTACAAAACGTACACGTTAAAGAACCTAACTGTCCCCAAAAGCTTTTAGAAAGAAAAGAAATTGTCAGCCCTAAACTCAAGTGGGAGACTTGCAGAGAAGGAATTTGAGCTTGAAAGCATTCTGTCTGTCACTGACTCATTCTGTTACCTTAAATGCATTGTTTACCCTTTTTGTGTACTATTTTCCTATGTCTAAACAAAGATGATGTATTATTACAGATGTCAAAATAGTTTGAGGAAGATTTAAAAATAGTTAAACAACAACAACAAAAGAAAACACAGAATCTCAAAGCTCCCCCATCAGCAAACCTCTTCATTTTATAACCAAGCAGAATGTGGCTTAGATTTAAAGGGATCAGCAGCTAATTGGTAGCGGAGTCTAGATTTGAAGTGCTTTGTCTGCTCTTAAGTTTCTCTTCTTGACCTGGATATTCCTCTGTGATCCGGCCTGTTGTATTGTAATGGTGATTTAATGGATACTGTTATCCATTAAAACTGAAAACATTTTGGTTTGGGTAAATTAAGCCAAAAGCAGAAATGGGAAGTGTTCTGATGCTTAAATACTAATCAAAATGCAAACCAGTGGAAAATCTCTTAAAAAATGTTATGTTGAATGCATAATCCTGCCTTTTAGCATTATGCAACATTTATTTATCAAATTATGTTTCCTTGAATCACACCTCACTGCCTTCCAGTGTCAACACTTGACGTAAGCCATTTGATCCTCTAAATTGAATTATTTACTTCCTTGTTTTCTTAAACAGAAAATTCTAATCTATTTGCCTCTTAATGCTTTAGCAGAAACCGCCTCATACCGTGACACCAAGATATTCCATGATACTGTGTCCACTTCATAGATTTTTCTGGATCTTCCCTTCTAGTTGGTGGTTAGCTGTTGCTTCTGTTGTTTTAATGCTCTTTTTCTTCACAAGTTTGCTTCAAGGAATCCATTGTGCATGGGGAAAGCCTAACTAAATTGACTCCATACAAATAACTTTGAATCAGTGAGGTTCTGAATGAGGGTTAAGAAATTTAAAAACTGGGTTTAAGAGCAGCTTTTGACCCTCACTTGAACGTGTGAGATTACTGATAGAAGAGACTCCAGATAAGCAGTTAAAGTTTCATCTAATATGACAAGACAGTAATTAAAAGTTATATAAAATCTGTTTCTAAATCTGGGGTCTCACTAGATAAACACAGAAATCTCATACCCTCCTAGATGCTAGTTGAAAAAGAAGGCAAAATTTGTAATTAGAACAAAGTAATGAGGCAAACCTACTTGGTTTCAAGTCCAACCCACCCCCATCACCTTTCACCTTCCTCACTTAAAGCCTTATAACTTTGAGAGTCTTTTGTGGCTACGCTGTGAATACATATAACTTTCACTTACTCACTCCTCAAGGCCTAAAAAAAGTACAGATGTATCTTCGGAAATAATGGCTTAGCTTGGTAGCTCTCACTGCACTGACACAATATTATGAAAACTTGGCTCACGATCTTTTATCATGTATTCAGTAAATCATCTGAACACTTATTTCTCCTAGCAGAAATTGATGCAGGCTTCTATTACTTGTTGGATGTATTTTATACTTTCATTTTATATATATGTTTACATTTTTATACATCATTAGCATATTTTAGGACCATTATTTAAAAATCAGTGAAATCTTTGTTAAATAGTTGTGTCACAGTTGCCCTGTAATCATCAGTGAGCAAAAAATATAGCAGCTGTGTATTATGTTACAATATGTGTGTGCTGTGCTCATTCGTGAGTGACTCTTTGTGACCCCTTGGACTGTAGCCTGCCAGATTCCTCCTGGAATTTTCCAGGCAAGAATACTGGAGTGGTTTGCCATTTCTTCCTCTAGGGGATCTTCCCGACTCAGGGATCGAACCTGCGACTCTTATGTCTCCTACCCAGCAGGCAGATTCTTTACCACTGTGCCACCCAGGAAGCCCCAGATATTATCACGTGCTGTGCTGTGCTTAGTCGCTCAGTCATCTCCAACTCTTTGCGACTCCATAGACTATAGCCTGCCAGGCTCCACTCTCCATGGGGATTCTCCAGGCAAGAATACGGGAGTGGGTTGCCATGCCCTCCTCCAGGGGATCTTCCCAACCCCAGGATAGAACCCAAGTCTTCCACATTCCAGGCAGATTCTTTACCATCTGAGCCACCAGGGAATTCCGAGAATACTGGAGGAGGTATCCTTTCTTTTCTCCAGGGGATCGTCCCCACTCAGAAATCGAACCGGGGTCTCCTGCATTGCAGGCAGATTCTTCACTAGCTGAGCTACCAGAGAAGCCCAGATATTACCACAGACATACCAATATTGCAAACGATGTTCTTCCGTGAGTTGAGGCAACCAGTTACTTCCAAATGATCCATTACTGCATGAGATGTTAGAGATGTGTTTGAATATTCTCTATCCAAAGTCTATACTTCTCCAGGACATGCAAGCATCTTTAAAGAAAACATTTATAATTAATTTGCACATAAACCTGTAATTTCCTTCATTTTTTTTCCAGATTAAATCAGAACAGTAGTGTGTACCTCATGAGTGTTGGAAGTGATGTAACTATTCCTTAATTGTTTTTAATAAAGGTTGTACTTTTTCAAGTTACTATGCCTTTAGTTGTCTATATTTCTTTGCAGATAATACATATGTGTCAAGTTCAGAAAATGATGAAGATGTATTAGTTACTACAGAGCCAATTCCAGTAATTTTTCATCGACTAGCAACAGGTAATGGGAATACACTATTTTCTTAAGTTCCTAGTTAATATTTTGTTGATTGTAGGTAGCTTTGTTTTTTGTTTTTTTTTAACCCATATAATATTTATCTTTGGAATCTATAAACCTGGTTCTCCGTGCAAATTTTCTATTTAGCATCACTAGTTTGTTTCTCAACAGTTTTTTAAATGCATAAATTAGTACTTTAAAAAAGTCTCGTTTAAATACATTATGTTGATATTTACTTTTGTGAAAATATTTTCATGCATAACAATACTGCTAGACAAACTGAATGTTTAAAAAACATAACACAACATAGATTCCATGAAATATATAGTGAGAGCTGAAGGAATTTGTACTGTGGCCACTTTAGTTCGACCACATTTTTATGGCAATGAAAAATCAGAATAGTTTGTATATAATTCTCTAACATAAGATAATTTGAAAATATTTCTTAATTCTCTTGCAAAAAGGAGTCATCTTTGGGTGTTTTTATACTGAAACTTATAAATGTTTGGTAAATAGTATACTGAAAACTAAAATGATCCTTTAATTATAAATTTCAGAATTAAGAAAGACAAATGACATTAACTGTTGCTTATCCATAAAATCCAAATTACAGAAGGAAAATGGCGAGGTATGTAAATTACATTTTATGTTTTATTATATTTCTTCAAAACTGTATAGATGTATTTGAAATTATTTGTGGTTAATACCATCATTATTTAGATTAAGATTGCATGTAGTGAATGAAGTTCATGCTTAGGGCTTAGGGATTTATGTATGGGATCACAAGATATTGTCCTAAAATTAACTACCTTTAAAGTAATAGAACATCTGATTTAAATCTAAATAAAGTGTGTACAAAACCTAACTTATTTTCTGTATTTTCATCTAATAATGTAGTTGACTGAAGAGCACTTATGTAACATAGTTAGGATAACTGTATGTGGTATACATAATTTTGATGAGACCTTTAAAATTTTACCTATAAAAGATGGTCTTTCTAGTTAAAGGAGCACAGCGCTTGGGTATAATCTTACTATTTTTGGCCAGTGTTAAAAGAACAACAGCACCTTTAGGAAATTTACTTCAATCTGTAAATAAATACTGGGACATTAAACAAACAAAATGATGGTGGGACCAACAATTCTTTGGTTTTAAAACTATACACTGGGACCTCCCTGGTGGTCCATTGGTTAAGACTTTGCCTCCCAATGTTGGGGACATGCCTTGTGGCCATTAAAAACAACAGCAACATAAAAACAGCAGAAGCAATATTGTAACAAATTTCATAAGGATTTTGAAAACAGTCCACATCAAAAAAGAAAAAAAAGCATCAAGTAATCTTATAAAAAAACAAAAACTGCGCACTGAATGCCACCCTGCTTTCCTCCTAGTGTTATACCATTCATTCTGCACTTTAGCAGCCAAAGTGAGCACCACTCATACAGCATTATCATTGCTAAAACCAAAAACTATGTTTTATAAAACCCAAATTCCCTTTTCCAGGTTTTTTTGTTTGTTTTCTTTAATAATTTGAAATTTGGTCTAGAAATCAAGTTAATAGATTCCTGTGTCTAAATGCAGCTACATTTCTCTTAATTATTTTAACGGGGCCCGAGACAGGAATAGTTACTTTAGATGAATTTTTGTCATTTGTACTTTAGACACATAACAGATACGGTTCACTTAATTAGAAACTCCTACGTCAAGTGTATTTAATTAAACATACTTTTGAAAATTGAAATTTAAAGCAAATAATTTCTACACACTGAAAGTTACCTTTGTAATGTATTTGTATTTATATGCATAATTTGATTTTTATATTATTAGATTCAAAGTGCCCTTTCTTTCATACCATTATGTGGAGTTGGCAGTGGAAGTGAGAACAGTCTGGGATAAATAATGCTGAAGAATTTTTTAGTAAAAAATTGAATCAGTATGAGCTTGTCAGATGTTTTATCAGAACAAAACCAAAGTTGTAATTGATTAACATAGTTTTTTATATGTATCAAATATTAAATTATAAAACTCAAGACCAGGTACATAGAGCTTAATGCACCCACCACAAAACTATTTTACTACTTTTCAGTTTTAGTTTATATTGCACCAAGAATGGTTTTATTTAAAATCCATGTCGTATACACAAGACCTACCGTTTATGTCCATTTGTTAACTTTTTTTCAGAAGGAGGAAAACTAGTTTGACCATTAAAATTATCTTCTTACTCTATTATTTTAAGGAGTCAAGACAGAATAGCACAGTGGAAGAAGATTCTGAAGGAGATAATGATTCAGAAGAATTTTATTATGGAGGACAGGTAAGCACGTGAGGATTTCCAAACATCCACTCTCAAAGGTAGAAATAGCCATCCATGCTCTAGTGGAAATATATGCTTGTAATCTGAAAGACCTGTGTGTTCTGCAGGGCTCTGTAACGAACAAGGAAATTCATATAATTTATCTGTCGCTCATTCTGTATATAGTTTCAGAAATTAAGGTTGCTTTTGCAATTCTTTGACTGTAATCATTTATGTACATTGAAGTCATCTGCCTTCATTACAGATATTTTGCAGACAGCATCTTATTATGCTTTTAACTTTCACATTTATCAAGCATATTGTGCTCAGTCAATATTTTGAAATGGTGACACTAATAAAAGCATGGATTGTTAGTTTTCAATGGAAGGTGATTAACCTTTATAAAAATTGATGGGCCCTTATTATCGAGCATCTTCATTATATGCCTGGAAAATCCCATTGACAGAGGAGCCTGGTAGGCTGCAGTCCATGGGGTCACTGAGAGACTTCACTTTCACGTTTCACTTTCACGCATTGGAGAAGGAAATGACAACCCACTCCAGTGTTCTTGCCTGGAGAATCCCAGGGACGGGGGATCCTGATGGGCTGCCGTCTATGGGGTCGCACAGAGTCGGACACGACTGAAGCGACTTAGCAGCAGCAGCAGTCATTATTTGTATTTACTGTCTTCCTTCTCCTTCTATAGGAATGTAAAGTGTCGATCAATTGTTACAAAGAAACATTATAAATTATATACATGGAAATGGCACTACTGCATATGCATGCATTATACAAAATAATTCATTATATTTTTCTAGGATAATATTGACGGTTTAAACTGAGCAGTTGATTTTAGGATATGGCTGTATAAGGTGTCTTGTTCTATTTTTGTAAACTTGATCAAATATGCTTTGTAATTTGCATAGAATAATGGAAAGGTAATTTGTTAAAGAGATGCTTTAAAGCCAAAGTTGTTGTTATTATGTAAAGAATGCAAATTGATTTATTCATTTGGAATCAAAAATTAGTAATTTGTCTATCAAGCATATAGACAAAGCAGTAGAGGTATGGGTGGACATGAACAAAACTAGAATTCTTCTCTCCAGGAATGCCTTACTAGAAATGGGTATTTTTCCTAAGATTCTTTAACCAGATAACACTTTAACAGTATTTAAATTAATTCTTCTAGTTTTGATTTTTGTTTACACCACTAATTCTTACAGAGGGGAAGTAAATGCTCTTTTTTCAGTCTAGAAGTTTTTCCAGATTATCTGCCATTTACTTCACTCATTTTAACAGTGGCATTGTCTTCGTATCAAAGTAGTCAGATAATTACTTTTTAAGCATAGTGAATTATACCAGATGTATGTGAACCTAAAAACTTTAGTGAATATCCTGCTGAATTATCTATATATTTTTTTATGAAGGTAACAGAGAAAATGCCCATGGCAGAACGACAGGGTGACCTATCCAGGAGATTATATGTATTTTGCTTTTTCTGTTTCTCTTCACCCTAAGTCACTCCTAAATGATTCCTTTTTATCAGGTGAACTATGACGGGGAGCTGCACAAACACCCCCAGCTTGAAGCTGACTTGTCGGCAGTGAGAGAGATATATGGGCCACATGCAGTTTCTCTCAGGTAGATAAATACCTTTGGTGATTACAACTTAAAATTATTTGCAAAGTCACTGGGATTTTCTGTTGGAATTATTTAAGTGGAAATTTTCTCGGGCTCAATTATGTTTGAAAGTATATGTGAGAGTCTGTTATGTTTCTGCTTAAATAAAATGGCATAATTATGGCTATGATTTTTTTATCGTACATGTAATTTAAGATTACATTCATTTCATTAAAAAAATTAGTTATTTTGTAGAGTTAGTTTGATAAAATAGCAGTCTTAAGTGGCATCATTATCAATTCCTGTAATAGATTTGGTCAGCTGGGCCCACACTGTCATCATAAATCAAAGACATACCTGTGTGAACAATAAAAGTAAATAATGCATAACCGCTGGTATCCAGTCACATTGTGAGAAGTAAAGTGTTGAAAGTGAAGGTGTTAGTGCTCAATTGTGTCTGACTCTGCAATCCCATGGACTATAGCCCGCCAGGATCCTCTGCCCATAGAATTCTCCAGGCAAGAATACTGGAGTGGGTAACCATTCCCTTCTCCAGGGGATCTTCCCGACTCAGGAAATGAACCTGGGTCTCCTGCATTGCAGGCAGATTCTTTACCATCTGAGCCACGAAGTAAGCCCTTGTGGTAAGTAATCTGGTCTCTAAAAAAAGGAAAGGAAAAAAAGACATAACTTTGTGCAGTGTATGTTTGAATGGTAATGTATTTTTTGTTGCAGTTACTTAATAGATTATTTGGTGATAAATTTCCAGACCAATTTTTATTACTTTAATCATTCAGAAGACCCAACCATCCCTATTTAGTCTTTCTTTTCTCTCTTTAAGAAAAACTCTTTTTTGCCATCATGCTTGTTTCCTCCCACCAGTCAGATCTGATTATTTAGATTTTTGTTTTCCTAAAGAGTGGTCTCCAAGTCTCCAGATCCTTCTTACAGCCTGATCTCAGTTCCAGCCTCATCCACCCAAACCAGGATTGTTCCTGTTCTCCAAATATGCTGTTTCCCCTTGACTTTGACCATTTGCCCAACTAGTGCTTCCCTCTCAAACCCTGTTGCTGTCTTTATTCAAGCCCCAGTCCGAAGGTCCGGAGAAAGCAGTGGCAACCAACTCCAGTACTCTTGCCTGGAAAATCCCATGGACGGAGGAGCCTGGTAGACTGCAGTCCATGGGGTCGCTAAGAGTCGGACACGACTGAATGACTTCACTTTCACTTTTCACTTTCATGCATTGGGGAAGGAAATGGCAACCCACTCCAGTGTTCTTGCCTGGAGAATCCCAGGGACGGGGAAGCCTGGTGGGCTGCCATCTATGGGGTCGCACAGAGTTGCACACGACTGAAGCGACTTAGCAGCAGCAGCAGTCCAAAGGTCAGCTTTTCTTTGAGCCTTCCTCGAAGCTCCAGTGCAGGCTGGTTATTCTGCCCTCTGCCCTCCTATCACATTTGTCTCTTACCTCATTTGTTATTCTCTTCTTGTCTTCTCATTATTGGTTTACTTCTCCCCCTCTAGACTCTTAATTCTGTGCACTTTTTTGTTGTTTGTGTACTTTGTTTTGGTTTGATTTTTGATCCTGCTTTATAGCACAGGGCATGTATGAAATACAGGCTGGAGGCTTCTTGATTGTTTTCAGTGGAGCACCCATTAAAAATGTTCATATTATCTGGCTATGTTCTTTTCAGTGGACATATCCATATTTTGAGAAAGCAAACAAATACTTTTAGTGGTTGGGAAGTATAACACAGCTGTAAGTTATTACTGCTATCTTTCATTTTACCTCCAGAAACAGAAACTCATAACCACCTTCAGCCTAAATAAGCTGGGGTTGTATACCCCAGACGGGATTCCCCAGGTGGCGCTCGTGGTACAGAATCCGCCTGCCAGTGCAGGAGATGTTAAATGACGTGGGTTTGATCCCTGGGTCGGGAAGATCCCCTGGAGGAGGGCATGGCAACCCACTTCAGTATACTTGCCTGGAGGATCCCATGGACAGAAGAGCATGGCAGGCTATGGTCCATAGCGTCGCACAGAATCAGACACATGCTGTATATGTGACATCATAACATGTATACCCAGGCCTTCTCTCCCTCTCATGGAGGAATATTAGGCTGCAGTTGAGTGAGAGAGATAGGGATTATACTTGCAAAAAGCAAATCTTTGCAATTTTCAAAGTTTTAGCAAATTAGCTGTGATTATTTCACAGTTGATCTATGCTACGGCTAGAGGATAAGGAATATGGAGATTCAATAAGTATTATAGAGTGAATAAATGAAGAGAGCAATAGGGATTATCAATAAATTGTTCAGGGATTCCCTGGTGGTTAAGACTCCACACTTTCACTGCTGAGGGCCCGCGTTCGAACCCTGGTCAGGGAACTAAGAGCCCACAAGCCACCTAAAAAAAGAAATCAATAGTCCGAAACAATGACTGATTTTTTTTTTTCTCTTTAGTTGAACTTTGCTTGAAATCTTTAAACTTTAATCACAGAAACTTAACCCTCTCCTCCATATACAAAAAAAGTCTGTATATGGTTAATCACGGGTGCTTTACCACTAGCACCACCTGGGAAGTCAATCACTCAACACAGCATAGAATTTAACCACTTTTCATCTAAAGTGTGTATCTTTGTTGAGAGAATCACTTTACCACACATTTTGATTGCTTTTAAAATTACAGTTTTGGTTTTTTTTTTAAAAAACACATATTTCCTGCTATTTTTGGTAAAGAATCTGCCTGCAGTGTAGGAGATGCAGATTTGATCCCTGGGTTGGGACGATCCCCTGGAGAAGGAAAGGTCAACCCACTCCAGTATTCTTGTCTGGGAAATCCCATGGATGGACAGAAGAGCCTGGCTGGCTACAGTCCATGGGGTCACAAAGAGTTGGACTTAGCGACTGAGTGTCACACACACACCATGATATCTAGGCCTCAAATATACCATTATTTATGTGTGAATATTTTTTAGTTTCTTTGGCAAGCATTTACTAAGTACTTATTTCTATTAGTACTTTGCATTATTAATAAAATAGTGATAATTTATGGACTGTTGAAATTAGATTACTATATGGAATTTCATTCAAGTGAAGTATCTAAAGTCATAAGTGGTTTTGATTGTTTTCCCCTTGCCTCTTTCACTTGTAAGTTTTGATCCAATTTAGATCTTAATGAATGCAAGTCATGTTCTTGTCTGCTCTAGATTTTCTCCAACTACAGAAGATGTTTCCAGAATAAATAAGCTCCCAGAGGCCCCATGATATAAGTGAATCACAGCAGGACTAGTTTGATTTACTTAAAATAAATAAGAATGTATCTACTGTCTGGTCTAAAATACCGTGGCTTGGACACATGGGAGAAGGAGTAGTTAGGCCTAAGGTCTTGGAGTCATCCTCTTCGCAAAGTTCTAAGTCTATTGAAAACAGACTGTTCTAATTAGCTGTTCTTTTACTTAATTGAGGTTTATAAGAACTTAATGGAGTTTGAAGAGCAAAAGTACCTCAATATGCATAATAGGCTATTTGGTATCTTTTTTTTTATGTGACATCTAATGAGAAAGGCGGCTAACCACATCTAAGCTCTCTGTAAGAGATGAAAATAACAGAGATTACCTCAATTGAGGCAAAACCCTTTTAAAGTAGGTGAAGGAGGCTTTAACAAAAATGACTGATGATAAATTTATTACTTAAGCAGGTAATTTTAGTTCTACTTGGCCAAATCATTCTAAAACAGCATTCTGGTTGTTGACCCATACTTGTAAACATTGATGACAATTTTAATTCATAGGCTCTTATAAAGGAAATGAGTTAGGTCTCTGGGGGAACACGATCAACCCTCTAATCAGTGTGAATGTATTTCGTCTTGAATCATGCAACAAAATGAGGTTCGTTTATGTTTTCATTATAAATTTTCTCCTATAATCAGTATTCGTAAAAACCTGATAAGTGTCATTGAAAACAATTTGAGATTAATATTTTTAGAAAGTAGGGAATTACAAGTCACAAAATTCTCAATTGCTCAGGAATGAAATGATGCTGATAATTTGCTTATGATGTTTGGAAGTTTTACCCCAAATAAAATATCCTGTGCTTCATGGCCATCATCATCCGTTTAAAAAATTGAAGGCATCTGAGTAATATTCTAACCTTTTGATTGTGCTGCTAAGTCACTTCAGTCGTGTCCGACTCTGTGCGACCCCACAGACGGCAGCCCACCAGGCTCCCCCGTCCCTGGGATTCTCAAGGCAAGAACACTGGAGTGGGTTGTCATTTCCTTCTCCATTGCATGAAAGGGAAAAGTGAAAGTGAAGTCGCTCAGTCGTGTCCGACCCTTAGCGAACCCATGGACTGCAGCCTACCAGGCTCCCCTGTCCGTAGGATTTTCCAGGCAAGAGTACTGGAGTGGGGTGCCATTTCCTTCTCCGCCTTTTGATTGTGACTAATGCTTAAAGTAGGTTGGAAGATTACAAGATTGTGACTATTCTGCATTTTGATCATTTTTTTGTGGTTTGATGATTGTGTGTTTGCAATGAATGAATAATTTTGGAGTTGATGTTTTGGAGGACAGGGCATGCAGAAGATGTTTTTAAGTTTTGAGGAAGCTATACTACTATATGCAAGCCCACCACCCAAACATATATCTCTTAGAAGAGAGAGAAAGAAAATAAAAGGAAAGAAAAAGCCACATAAATCAGAGTGGTCCACTGTAAATGTCTCTGTATTTCCATAAATAGTGGGTTAGTAAAACAGCTTAACAAATCTGGCTCTCCTCTTCTGGAAGATGGCAGGATTGCATTTCTCTAGTTCTTATAACATCAGCAGTGGACATGCAACCTAGTGTTGGCCAGTGAAATATGAACCAAAGTGCTAGTGTGTGAGTTCCCATATCTTCAGGACTCTACCACTCTCTGGGCCCCTTGGCAACTACAGTGAATAGTGTTCTCTCTCTTCTGATTCCACAGTAAGCAGGTAGTGTGAGTGAGATATAAATCGTTTCTGCGTGTTAAACCAGTGAGTGCTTGAGGAGGTTGGTTACTACAGTATAACTTACCCTGCACTGAAGCATGTCATTCGTCAACAGATCTTGGGTTGGATGTTTGTCAAGTCCTCTGCAGCACATTGATTCTCCTGCTTCTGCGCTGAGGCGAAAACAGTCTGACTCTGAACACCAGGGCAAAGTGATGGCAGGAGGCACACAGAAGAAAGAAACAAAAGGGAGACTCTCTCAAAAGCACTGGCATAAAATCTAGATACAAGCTTCAGAATGTCAGATCCCCGACAGTCACCTCTGCTTCCAACACCTATGCTTTCCTCTAGCAAAACCAGGGATTTTTAAATGGGGGGCAGAGTTTTAGCAACTGTTTACACTGTACTTCTTCTACACTCTTAGTTTAGATGGGTTTCCTTCCTTACCCAGATCTAATTTTTAAATTCGTCTCAGTCTATTGTCCTTTAGAGAAATACATAGCTACCGTGAATACAGTCTTGTAAAAATGCCAAGATTTCTTCCCAACTACTGAGTTTGAATAATCTTGGCCCATTCACAAGCATCTCTCCCACACTGAGCACGGAACACACACTGAGTAGGCATGCAGAGACAGACACGCAAGCTGTTGAGTTTCAGATGTCAGGAGGAGGTGTATATTTCTTCGCAGAATGTATTTCTTCTCAAAATATAACTGTCCAATTATTGAAAGCAGTAAGTAAATAGCAATAGAAGTTTATTTCTCAAAAACTTGTGGTAGAGTTTCATGTATGTGTATTATACCTGTGAATTGCTCGACAGTTGGTAAGAGAAAGCTATATTTTTTATAACCATAACAGTTATAATTTTGATCAGATAGTATTATAAAACATCACAACAGTATAATAAACAAGCTGTGGTTTTATAGAGAAAGGAGGACCAACATAGACGGTCAAGTATTTAATATATTGTAAGTGCATATGTGGTGTCGTTAATGAGGATGTTATCTTAATAAGTTCCATTAAAAAATGGGAGAATGAATTGCTAAGAGTTCTAACGCATAGTGCCCTCAAAAATGCCTGTTTATAGAAAGCATATATTTCATACATATGTTCTTTATACATATGAACTAGATCACATGTAAATATTCAAAATCAAATGGCTGGATTTCAAGATCTGTCTATTCAAAGACTTCACTCAGATGTCTGGAAAGAAATTTGTGGAGCGTTCTTCTCAAGACCTCAGTCCCTAAGTGAAACTACATCAGATCATTTGTGTCACTTCCCTTCTCTTAAAAAAGTATTCAAGTTCAATTTGATGTGATCTTTTCACAATGAATAAATGCAGGCAGGGTACAGAATTATTTTGGATTATTATAAACCCAACACAGCATTCAGTATACAATCAGATATCAGGCTTCACATTTCAAGTTGCATTCATATTTCAAGCATTTGCCTTGATTCTGCATTTGCTGTTCATGAGATTGGGGCTACTGAAAGATATTCAGATACAGAAGCAATCCTGAGACTGGGTAGTTGCATCTGGGCAGACTGTAATCCTGCTTTGTAATCTCACAGTGGGAAATGTGAAATGAATGGCATTATAAAAAAGGGCATCACAACAGAAATTGGTTTGCATACACACAATGTTGTTGTGAGTTCTTTGAAATGTGGCATAAAAACAAAAGGTAAAACTATTTACAGATCTACACCTGCAGAATCCAGTTAATTGCAAACCTTTAATGCCTCTGCTTCCTTAAAATTCTGTACTCCTGCTCTGCTATGGTGAAAGACATCACTTGTAACACTTTCGTTCCTGTTTTTTGGACAGAAATTGATAGTAGTAGAAATTAAAGATACTTTTAACTAAAAAAAAGTGAAAGAAAGTGAAAGTGAGTCTTTCGGTCGTGTCCAACTCTTTGTGATCCCATGGACTCTAGCCTGCCAGGTTCCTCGGTTCATGGGATTCTCCAGTCAAGAATACTGGAGTGGGTTGCCATGCCCTTCTCAAGGGGATCTTCCCAACCCAGGGATCAAACCCAGGACACCCACACTGTAGGTTGATTATTTACCATTTGAACTACCCAGGAAGCTCTTTAACTAAAACAAAAGTGTTGAAACAAGTTATATAAAGAATTCTCTAAAATTCACATATTAAAGGTTTTATAAAGAGCATATGTCACATTCTAATCATAACTCTATGATTTATTCTGTTGAAGTGGTCTAGAAATCTTTTATGAAGAAAACAGCTGGGGTAAGGTTTGTACTGACTGTTGTTATCTCTGCTGCCTTTTTCTCTGCTTTTAAATATACCAAAGTTGTGCCATAATAAGTAAATCCACAGTTATTCTCCCCTCTGAAATTGGCAAAGATGGGAGAAAAAAATGCCTGGTGATGATGAGGATGTGGGAAATGGTCACTGTGAGAATCTGGCTGGTGTGATTACAAGTTGTTTTAACTTTTTAAAAATAGTAACTAAACAGTATATATTTGGATTACCAAATATAGTTATGCTATTTATTTCAATTATTAATTCTAGAATTTATCTCTGAGAAGACAGCTGCACGTAGACTTCTATCCAGAGGGCCATTTATCAATATTAATAGTGTAGAAAAATTGAGAGCACCCTAATGTTGTATTATATAATTTTATTCATATGAATTTATAGATTTAAATTTATGGTTTTAAAGAATATTCCACAAGGTAAAAAAAAAGTACTCATTATAGAAAAAGTGGAAGAGCAGGAAAAAGACTTTTACATGCCTATTATCCTTAATAATATGTATTATAAGTTCAGTTCAGTTGCTCAGTCATGTCCGACTCTTTGCGACCCCATGAATCGCAGCACGCCAGGCCTCCCTGTCCATCACCAACTCCCGGAGTTTACCCAAACTCATGTCCATCCAGCCATCTCATCCTCTGTCGTCCCGTTCTCCTCCTGCCCCCAATCCTTCCCAGCATCAGGATCTTTTCCAGTGAGTCACCTCTTCGCATGAGGTGCCCAACATATTGGAGTTTCAGCTTCAACATCAGTCCTTCCAGTGAACACCCAGGACTGATCTCCTTTAGGATGGACTAGTTGGATCTCCTTGCAGTCCAAGGGACTCTCAAGAGTCTTCTCCAACACCACAGTTTAAAAGCATCAATTCTTCTGCACTCAGCTTTCTTTACAGTCCAACTCTCACATCCATACATGACTACCGGAAAAACCATAGCCTTGACTAGACGGACCTTTGTTGGCAAAGTAATGTCTCTGCTTTTTAATATGCTATGTAGGTTGGTCATAACTTTCCTTCCAAGGAGTAAGCATCTTTTAGTTTCATGGCTGCAATCACCATCTGCAGTGATTTTGGAGCCCCCAAAAATAAAGTCTGACACTGTTTCCACTGTATCCCCATCTATTTGCCATGAAGTGATAGGACTGGATGCCATGATCTTAGTTTTCTGAATGTTGAGCTTTAAGCCAACTTTTTCCCTCTTCTCTCTCACTTTCATCAAGAGGCTTTTTAGTTCTTCACTTTCTGCTATAAGGGTGGTGTCATCCGCGTATCCGAGGTTATTGATATTTCTCCCGGCAATCTTGATTCCAGCTTGTGTTTCTTCCAGCCCAGCATTTCTCATGATGTTCTCTGCATATAAGTTAAATAAGCAAGGTGACAATATACTGCCTTGATGTACTCCTTTTCCTATTTGGAACCAGTCTGTTGTTTCACATCCAGTTCTAACTGTTGCTTCCTGACCTGCATACAGGTTTCTCAAGAGACAGGTCAGGTGGTCTGGTATTCCCATCTCTTTCAGAATTTTCCACAGTTTATTGTGATCCACACAGTCAAAGGCTTTGGCATAGTCAATAAAGCAGAAATAGATGTTTTTCTGGAACTCTCTTGCTTTTTCAGTGATCCAGCAGATGTTGGCAATTTGATCTCTGGTTCCTCTGCCTTTTCTAAAACCAGCTTGAACATCTGGAAGTTCACGGTTCACGTATTGCTGAAGCCTGGCTTGGAGAATTTTGAGCATTACTTTACTAGCGTGTGAGATGAGTGCAATTGTGTAGTAGTTTGAGCATTCTTTGGCATTGCCTTTCTTTGGGATTGGAATGAAAACTGACCTTTTCTAGCCCTGTGGCCACTGGTGAGTTTTCCAGATTTGCTGACATATTGAGTGCAGCACTTTCACAGCATCATCTTTCAGGATTTGAAATAGCTCAACTGGAATTCCATCACCTCCACTAGCTCTGTATTATAATGATATATTAATATATGAAAGAGACTGGAAGGAATGTAAAGAAAAACTATCGTGTCTGAGTGGTACTAAATTTTATTACAAGTTATTTATTGTCTGTTTTTCTCTTTCTCACATTTTTATATGAGTCTATATTGCCATTGTAATCAGAAAAAGTAGATTTTTTTAGAAAATACTTGAGCTTTTTTAATAAAATAAATGTTATCCGTAGCCTGTATGTAATATACGAGTCCTCTTCCTACTTTTTTGATTTTCCTATTTCTATTTTATTTAAAAAAATGTGTTTTGCTCTCCATAATGTTTTGGTACTCTACTTGCTTAGTGAACAGTATATATTTGGAACATTTCCCTCGTGATACTAAATATTTTTATATCAACATTTTTAGTAATGGATAATTTTAAAAAATTATACCATCATGCCATAGTTTAAGTATTTCCTTATTATTCAATATTCTTTTTTTTCCTAATTTCTACTTTGTACATATTTGTTATAATTTTATGGGAATGGTTGTATTCAACGTCTCTTTCCCTCCCCAAAATGTCATTTGAACATCATTAGTGATCTCTCCTCATCATTGTATTTAATGGTTCCCTTTTGACGTGTCTGACTTTGGATTTGACTTCTTATATTTATGAATAGTATGCTGACGTCCAGGGTCAGCAAATTATGACCAGTGGGCTGTGGGATCTGTTTTGAACAGTTCATGGTGTTTGCTTTTCTTAAAGGGTTGTAAAAAAAAAACAGCTCCAAAATAAAGAGAAATATGCGAAAGAGACCATGTGGCCTCTAAAAACTAAAAGGTTTACTATTTTGACCTTTACAGGATAAGTTTTCTGAACCCTGAACTAGACTCATAAAAGCCATGGTTTTTGTGCTTGATCCTTATTCTTGTCTTAGTTTTTGTATAATTTCATAACTAAATTGGTGTATGTTTATATCTAAATTTGCATATCATGCCTAAATTTGCACAAGGTTATAAAAATTTTTATCCTTTGTGATTAACACAAATGTTTTGAAGCATGCAATTAAATAATTAACTCCTATGTGAATAATTTATCCATTTTCTTCTTTATGTAACCTTTAGAAATGACCATGAAAAAATAGAAAGTGTAAATTCATAAATAATGAAAATGTGCTCAGTGTTTTGATATATTTTTACGGAGAGAATGGAGAAAACATAGAGGCTGAGTTATTAGTTTCTAACATGCTGCATTTTTTGATCATTGATATAAAAAAGTAAAAGGACCCTCTACATTCCTTTATTCTTCAAATTACATAAAGCTATTTAATCATTATAAAAGTGCATTCTCTGAACCCTATAAAAGTGCCATAGTTTTGTACTACATTAGCATTATTTGAATGTTATCGTACACGGAACTGTTCACTGAGTACTTACTATGTGCCAGATACTGAACTTGACAGTTTTGAGACTGAATGTGAATTCTGTGTCTGAATTTCCACCAACTTTGTTGCCCTGTGGCAACTTGTTCCACTTTCCTGAACCTCAGTTTCCTCATTTGTGAATGAGGATAATTATATTATCGCTGTCAGAAGCTTATGATGAGGACTTAGTGAGGTCATCCATCATTGTTTGACCTGGTTTCCAACACAAAGTGATAGTTTATTGAATAAAGAGCTAAGCACCTGCATAAATATTTAAATAAGATGCATATATTCAAATCCTGGCTCTGCTACAAAGTGATAATGGGTGAGTTACTTTATTACTCTGAGCCTCAGTTAATAGACGTATAAATTGGGAATGGTAATAGTACCCTGATGGCTCAGTGGTAAAGAACTCACCTGCCAGTGCAGGAGACACGGTTTTGATCCCTCGGTTGGGAAGATTCTCTGGAGGAAGAGATGGCAACCCACTCCAGTATTCTTGCCTGGGAAATCCCATGGACAGAGAAGCCTAGTGGGCTACAGTCCATGGCGTTGCAAAAGAGTCAGACACGATTTAGTGACTAAACAACAAGTAGTACCTATTGTACGTTATGATCACATGTATGTAAAATCCTTAGAATGCTTTCTGGCAGGTAAGTGCTCAATAAATATTGGCCATTAATTTTTACAATTTCTGTTACCATCATAGTTTTTCCCTTACTATAAGTAGCAGTGGTAACTTCAGAATTTTATAAAAATATGAAAAATAGAGATGTGTGTGTATGGAGAATACAAAAACTACTGTTTTATGCCCTTTAGTCATCTTAAAAAACATGCCTGTTTGTGTGGAATATACTGTTGTTACTATTTGGATACATCAGACATGTAAAACTGCCTATCGAAACATCAGTGACATTTAAGTGGCAGAACACCTGGATAAGTTTCAGAACCACTGATGTTCTAACATGGCAGGAAAATTTATGGGCATATTATTATGGCAATCAGTGATCCCTCCACCCCTTCCTCATGTCAGAGACTCCTTTCTTGCACTTAGAGGCAGCTCTGAATCTTCAGAGAGCACTGTGAACACCAAGTGATCACATAAGAAGATCATTCAATTTGTTAAATAGAACCGGCGGTATTTGAAACTATGAACCAAATAACTCTTGAGTTCATGTACGTATTTGCCTGTACATAAGATGGAAAGGTATGTATATGGTATAAAGAGGTCACACGAGACCACAGTCCAACTAAACTGAGTTAGTTAATTTATGTCCACAGTCATTTCTGAACTATCTGTGGGCATCAGGGATGAGAATTCATGACTAAATCTGAATTTAAAATAACCTAGAACACAATGTCTTTTAAAGAAAAGGAAACAATAATGTTAATCTTTGCTTTCAGGGAATATGGAGCCATTGATGATGTAGATATTGATCTGCATATTGATGTTAGCTTTCTTGATGTAAGTATCGACTTATATGATTGCTACATTTAAAAAATATTTTTATTCTTGGAAGAAATTTAATTTTAGTTTCTCTTATAATACTATTAGAAACATAATGACTTTGTTAAAGTGATTTATGAAGAAATGCTACGACTGGTTGAAAAAGCAGAGATTTTGCATATGTTTTCTTCCATCAGTTCTTTTAATATTTTCTGAAAATTATGGGTTTGTATCAGTAGTATAGTATGTCCTTATTTGTTAAGTTTTCACTTGAATTTTCAAATGAAGGCAAAAATTAAAAGTACTTTGACTTTTATTTCACAGACCTGTAAGTCTTTGAGATAATTTGTAGGCCTTAATGATAAGCACTTCTTATATTTTTTATTTTGGAAAAAAGTCAAGAACTCTAAAAGATGACTAATTCATCTTTCAAATATTTGCACAGGAGGAGATTGCTGTGGCATGGGAAGTGATTCGAACAGAACCTATAATTGTCCGATTACACTGTTCTCTTACACAGTATTTGAATGGCCCAGGTTAGTTTCATTTTCCTATTATTTTGCATATTCATCAGTTGTGCACTGTGCATGAAGTACAATATGGTTCATTTGGTAATTCTGAACATAATTGAGACTATCTTGATAATGCTTTTTAAATATACTTGCATCCTAACAGAGGTGCTGTATCACCAACATAACTTATGTAAACAGAAACATACAACATTTAGTTTTATAGTTTTCAGAAGCTGATGAGTTGCTGTGAAAGAAAAACAATAAAACCTAAAAGAGAATTGTGCATATAATAAACACTCAGTAACTATACTTAGAGTTGCCCTTAGGTTTAATTTTTTTGTGTTTCTGAACCTGATATTTAATTTTAATTTATCTTTGATTACTAATGAATTTAGCCTAAGTGTAACATATTTCTTTTTTGAAAATGAAGTATTAATAATATTTTTGTTTTCCAATACCTGAAGGGATGATTTTGATGTATCTGAAGGAAGAGTTATTCATAACAAAGGACCCTGTTATCAATCTTGCCAAGACTTACTGGATTTAAATGTAATTTATATGTATTATGGGACTTCCCTGGTAGCTCAACTGCTAAACAATCTGCCTGCAATGCAGGACACCCCGGTTTGATTCCTGGGTTGGGAAGATCCCCTGGAGAAGGGAAAGGCTGCCCACTCCAGTATTGTCTGGTATCTCTTGTGGCTCAGTCGGTAAAGAGTCTGCCTGGAGTACGAGAGACCCAGGTTTGATCCTTGGATCGGGAAGATCCCCTGGAGAAGGAAATGGCAACCAACTCCAGTATTATTGCCTGGAAAATCTCATGGATGGAGGAGCCTAGCAAGCTACAGTCCATGGGATCTCAGAGTCAGACACAACTGAGAGACTTCACTTTATGTACTTCTCTCTCTCTCTCACACACACACACACACACACACACCCCACTATCTACTCATATTGTTGCAATTATCTACTGCTGCAGAATAAACCAGTCCAAAATGAACTGACTTAAACTTAAAACAACTTCTCTCTCACCATTCTTTGGGTCTCCACTGGGCAGCTCCTGCCTGGAGTCTCCTGTGCCTCTGTAGTCAGATGGTGGTGGAGTTTATGTTTTTAAAGGCTCCATTAGGTTGGAGGCTCAAAATGGTTGGACTTTAGATGACTAGCAATTGATGCAGGTATCATTTCAGGACTATGCATGGCTCAGCTGGGACTATTAACTAAAGTGTCTCCTTACACCTGGCTGCTTTGTGTGGTTTAGCTTCTTGTAGCATGGTGACTGGAATCCAGAAGCAAGTGTTCCAAGAAAGGGGCTGTGGTAAAAGGTTCTCGGAGTCTCCCACTGTATTCTATTCATCAAAATAGTCAAAGAACCCACCCAGAATCAAGGGATAGGGGCATAGATGGTGTGTCTTGGAATTGTAGCCATTGTTAATCTTCTGGGCACACATTACTGTGGTCTCTGCATGTTTTGCTTTAGGTGTATCAAAGAGCTTACATCTGTTGTTAGTTTTCACATAAGAAAACTATCTGCCCTTTCAGGTTTATGAAATATAATAGGAAAGTCTCCATTTTGAAAATATTTCTGTTGTCATCACTTTTTAATTATTGTATGTGTAGTCTACCTAAATAATCAACATTCAGCAACATATAGTAACTGATGTGACCGAATGCTAGGCAAAGACAAATAGAGATGACATATTTTTATTTTGATTATATGTACAGAAATAAATATATTTATATTTATAAATGCAAAAATATATATATAGAGAAATGCAATAAAGAAGGAAAATGATTCCTTATAATGCCTCTATACTGAGGAACCAATAAATCAGGTGATGTTTCTGTTTTCTGTGCACATATGGTTTATTTTCATAAAGTTGATATTGAATTGTATTAATAGCTGTGCAACTTAATGTTATGAGCCTTTCCTCCAGTTGTTAAATATCCTAAAGCAGAATGATGTGTAATATCTGCATAATAATTTAGCCTATAGATATATGTGTTTTTGCTGTTTCCCCACTTATTGTGGGGAAATTTTTCTTTCTTTAGTGATTTGAAATATACTTATTCTGTTGTATTCTGATGGTGATTAAAAGAAAAAGAAGCCCTCATGTCTGAACTATGTTTTTTTAATTAACAGGGTTAGGAACAAATTTGGGTCATTTCATCTCTACTTACTCAGTTCCATCTGTGCGAGATGACAATGTGGCATACTTTTATGTAACCTTTACCACTGTTTCATGTGTTTATATAATCTTGAATTTTGGGCAGAGGTTTTCCATGCAAAGATTCATCATATTTGCATGGTTTTATAAATATTTCAGCAATTATGTTTTAATTCATGTTCAGATGATTTGTTGTTCAGTACCATTTATTCAGTTTCACAACTCATTCATAATTTAATTCTTACTTTTTCATCTCTGTTAATTGATTTACTTATTTAATAGTTTGTAAGCTAAAGAAACGTGAGGGTTATGCTTCATTTTTCATACTGGAGAATGATTCTTTTTTTTGTGAACAAGACAAATTTAACCAGGTGTAAATTTATGAGCTCATAACAGTTCCCCCCAAAAGGCAAAAGTGCTTTAAAAACTTCTGCTAGTTTGTGTGTTCATTTCGGTTTAGTCGCTCAGTTGTGTCCAACTCTTTGGGACCCCATGGGCTGCAGCATGCCAGCCCTCCCTGTCCATCACCAACTCCCAGAGCTTACTCAAACTCATGTCCACTGAGTCAGTGATGCCATCCAACCATCTCACCCTTGTCGTCCCCTTCTCCTCCCACCTTCAATCTTTCCCAGCATCAGGGTCTTTTGAAATGAGTCAGTTCTTCACATCAAGTGGCCAAAGTATTGGAGTTTCAGCTTCACCATCAGTCCTTCCAGTGAATATTCAGGTCTGATTTCCTTTAGGATTGACTGGTTTGATCTCCTTGCAGTCCAAGGGACTCTAAAGAGTCTTCTCCAACACTGCAGTTCAAAAGCATCAATTCTTCGGAGCTCAGCTTTTGTTATAGTCCATCTCTCACATCCATACGTGACTACTGGAAAAACCACAGCTTTGACCAGACGGACCTTTGTGGGCAAAGTAATGTCTCTGTTTTTTAATATGCTGTCTAGGTTGGTCATAGCTTTTCTTCCAAGGAGCAAGCATCTTTTAATTTCATGGCTGCAGTCACCAAAATTTGTGTGTGAAGTATTTTAATTTTGTTCATTTGGGAGAAATCTGTCTTGATTGAGTTTGTGTTTTGTTGCGTGTACTCACTGAGCTTTTCCCCCTCATTTTCCTTGATATTGTTGTTGTTATTTAGTTATCAAGTCATGTCCAACTCTTTTGCAAAGCTAAGGACTGTAGCCTGTCAGGCTCCTCTGTCCATGGGATTTCCCAGGCAAAAATACTGAAATTGCCATTTCTTTCTCCAGGAGATCTTTCCAACCCTGGGGTCGCATCCCATATTGGCAGGGAGATTCTTTACCACTGAGCCAGCCACATGGGAAGCCCCTTCCTTGTTGTTACCATTTATATATTTATCTTTGAATGTTATGCTCAGATCTTATTCCTCCTCAAGGATGTTTTATGCAATCATTTTTTTGTTCCTTCTTTATCTGTTCTCCACAGTATATGCAGATTGGATCTAATTCCTATATCCTCCATGCTTTTTATCATTTGTCTTAGTCTTTTGCCCATCACCTCTGATTTTATAAGTTATTTTTCCATTAATCTTCTACTACATTAAGCAGATTTTTTCATAATTTAGTCTTTGATTTAATGTTCCCCTTCTGTTTTTAATTTGACTGCAGTCTCTACTGATATCATATTTATGTAGCAATTGCTTTCCTTTTATTTATGCATTGTTTGGAATTTTGTTGTGAACAAAATCAACAGTCGCCCAAGACACATAATTTTGTTCCTGTAGATGTGAATTTTGTTTCCCTCAGAATTCAGGCAGTGTTAAAATGCACTTCTTTCAAAAATTAGTGTGGTTTGTGTATAATTTCTTCCATTAAGAAGAGTAAAGACTCTTTGTAATGAAAACAGAAAATAGAGAGACATCGTGGAGGAAAAAAACAGTAAAGAGGGTTCCACATTTACTTGATTCTATAGTTAGAAGAACAAGAACCTCAGATATGCAGATGACACCACCCTTATGGCAAAAGTGAAGAAGAACTAAAGAGCCTCGTGATGAAAGTGAAAGAGGAGAGTGAAAAAGTCCTCTTAAAACTCAACATTCAAAAAACTTGATATCATGGCACCTGGTCCCATCACTTCATGGCAAATAGATGGGGAAACAGTGGAAACAGTCAGAGACTTTATTTTGTTTATTTCCAAAAACACTGCAAATGATGACTGCAGCCATGAAATTAAAAAAGATGCTTGGTCCTTCAAAGAAAAGCTATGGCCAACCTAGACAACATATTAAAAAGCAGAGACATTACCTTGCTGACAAGGTCCATCTAGTCAAACTTGAAGCTCCAGCGAACTTGAAGCCTTCCTTTATGACTTCTCACAGCCTGGTGGCCTCACCCGGCCCCGCAACTACTATCAAAACATCTTCAGGACCATCGTCCTGAAGCCCCAGGAGCTGGCCACACCCGCACTGCTGCTATGGGGGGAGAAGGACCCCTATTGAGCAAGGGCTGGTAGAGGCCATCAGCAGCCGTTTTGTGCCAGGCTGGCTCGAAGCCCACATCCTGCCAGGCATGGGGCGCTGGATCCCCCAGACCAACCCTGTGGAAATGCACCAGTATATGTGGGCCTTCTTACAAGACCTGCTGGACTGATGGCCCTAGCTCACTGGCTTGCATGCACCCGGGAGTTCTCACACTGGCTTGCATGCTCCCAGGTTGTATATATATGGATGGACTCTTGATGCACACAGATGGAATTCCTAGACTGCACACAAGTGCTTCTGTGGATACCCTTAGGTACACCATCCTCATATGCTCACATACAGGCAGGCATGTATGCACGTGTGAGCAAGCACTTTGACCCCTGGGAACCAGGTATGCTTCTCTGTGGAGCTAGATACTGAGTGTCCTACTTCTCCACTCCGTGAGGCCCCGCCCATCTTGCCAAAGTCAAAGCCCAGAGCTGCGTTGACCATAAACTGTGTCCTTTCTGTCACTGACTTCCACCACCAGTCTGGAGTCCTCAGCTAAATGCTGCTTTGTCCGATACAGTACTTGCAGGCACGTCTGGCTACTTCCATTTAAATTCAACTTAATTAACATTAAATACGATGAAAAATTCGGTTCCTCACTCACACTAGCCATATTTCAAGGACTCAGTTGAATCAACATAGAACATTCTAATGGACAGCGCTGATGAGGGTGTTCCTAGCTTAAAAGCAGGGGGTCTCCCTGCCTGGCTCCTGACACCTCACTGAGGGAGGACCCTCACAGGCAGGCAGGTGGAGGTCCGGACTCCTCTCCAACCAGGCCCTGGGTAAACTCCCACGATCTCCCTCCCGGTCACGACTCCTGGCCTTGTGAGATCAAATTCTCCCGCCCCAGCCTGGGAAAGATCCCTGGGATCTCTGTCTCAGATCTGTGGGAAAACAGCTCTTGGCTCTGTTAGGATAAGTGAGATTCTGGACTCAGCACAAGAAGGGACCAGCTCCCTGAATAGCCATCTGGGGTGTCAGGCCTGCCTTCCCAGTTCCTGGACTCTTCTGCTCCAAATTACCCGGAGTTTCTGCTGATTCTTCCCGGGGACTCCTGGCTCCAACCTCCGAGCGAAGGTCATACGCGTCAAAGGTGAACTATCCAGCCTCAGGCTGGTCACAGCATTAACTTGTATCTCCCCAGCCTTGTCCTGGCCTCTGGGAACACAGTCATGACTGGCAGCAGTGTGATGAATCAGTCTGAGGGTCTCAGAAATATTAATACCTTTCTCTTATCTCCGGGGGCTTCTCTGGTGGCTCAGATGGTAAAGAATCTGCCTGCAATGCAGGAGACGCGGATTTGATCCCTGGTTGGGAAAGATCCCCTGAAGAAGGGCATGACAACCGACTCCAGTGTTTTTGCCTGGAGAATCCCCTGGACAGAGAGTCTGGTGGGTTACAGTCCATGGGGTCACAAAGAGTTGGACGTGACTGAGTGACTAACACTTCTTACTTTTTCACTTTTATCTCCAGGATGGGCCTGCCTAGCCAAAGCCAGCCAAAGCCTGCCTGCTAGTTACCCCACTCTGTCCTCCTTTGTCCCCTGCATAAAAATCCTTTCACTGATAAAAAAAAAAAATGTTTTTTCTCAAGTAGTCATGTATGGATGTGAGAGTTGGACTATAAAGAAAGTTTAGTGCTGAAGAATTGATGCTTTTAAACTTTGGTGTTGGAGAAGACTTTTGAGAGTCCCTTGGACTGCAAGGAGATCAAACCAGTCCATCCTAAAGGAAATCAGTCCTGAATATTCATTGGAAGGACTGATTGTGAAGCTGAAACTCCAATACTTTGGCCACCTGATGCGAAGAACTGACTCATTGGCAAAGACCCTGATGCTGGGAAAGATTGAAGGCAAGAAGAGAAAGGAACAACAAAGGATGAGATGGTTGGATGGCATCACCAACTCAATGGACATGAGTTTGGGTAGACTCTGGCAGTTGGTGATGAACAGGGAAGCCTGGTGTGCTGCAGTCCATGGGGTCGCAAACAGCCAGACATGACTGAGTGACTGAACTGAACTGACAAGTGAACAAGAATCCCTTAGAAGAAATAGAATAGCCCTCATAGTCAATAGAAGAGTCTGAAATAAAGTACTTGTGTGCAACCTCAAAAACGACAGAATGATCTCTGTTCGTTTTCAAGCAAACCATTCAACAGCACAGTAATCCAAGTCTGGGCCCCAACCACTGATGCCAAGAAGCTACAGCTGACTGGTTCCATGAAGACCTAAAAGGCTTTCTAGAACTGACATCAAAAAAGATGTCCTTTTCACTATAGGAGTTTGGATTGCAAAATTAGGAAGTCAGGAGATACTTGGAGTAACAGACAAGATTGGCCTTGGAGTACAAAATGAAGCAGGACAAAGGCTAACAGAGTTTTGCCAAGAGAATGCACTGGTCATAGTAAGCACCCTCTTCCAACAACAAAAGAGATGACTCTACACACAGGTATCACCGGATGGCCAATAACTGAAATCAGATTGATTATATTCTTTGCAGCCTGAGTTGGTGAAGCTCTATGCAGTCAGCAAAAACAAGACCAGGAGCTGACTGTGGCTCAGATCATGAGCTCCTTATTGCAAAATTCAGATGGAAATTGAAGAAAGTAGGGAAAACCACTAGGTCATTCAGGTATAACCTAAGTCAAATCCCTTATGATTATACAGTGGAAGTGACAAATGGATTTGAGGGATTAGATCTGGCAAAGTGCCTCAAGAACTATGGACAGAGGATTCATAACATTGTACAGGAGACAGTAACCAAAACCATCCCAAAGATAAAGAAATGCAAAAAGGCAAAGTAGTTGTCCGAGGAGGCCTTACAAATAGCTGAGGAAAGAACAGAAGTGAAAAACAAGGGAAGAGAAGTTAAGATATACCCAACTGAATGCAGGATTCCAGGGAATAGCAGGGAGAGATAAGAAGGCCTTCTTAAATGAACAATGCAAAGAAGTAGAGGAAAACAATAAAATGGGAAAGACTAGAGATCTCTTCAAGAAAATTGGAGATATCTAGAGAACATCTCATGCAAGGATGGGCGTGATAAAGGACAGAAAAGGGATGGACCTGACAGAATCAGAAGAGATTCAGAAGGGTCACAAGAATACACACAAGAACTATACAAAAAAGATGTTAATGACCAGGATAACCATGATGGTGTGATCAGTCACTTAGAGCCAGACATCCTGGAGTGTGAAGTCAAGTGGTCCTGAGGAAGCATTGCTACCAACAAAGCCAGTGGAGGTGATAAAATTCCAGCTGAGCTATTTCAAATCCTAAAAGATGATGCTGTTAAGATGCTGCACTCAGTATGTCAACAAATTTGGAAGACTCAGCAGTGGCCACAGAACTAGGAAAGGTTTTCATTCCAATCCCAAAGAAAGATAATGCCAAAGAATGTTCAAACTACCATACAGTTGCGCTCATTTCACGTGCTAGTAAGTTTATGCTCAAAATCCTTCAAGCTAGGCTCCAGCAGTACATGAACAAAGAACTTCCAGATGTACAAGCTGTGTTTAGAAAAGGCAGAGGAGCCAGAGAGCCAATTGGCAACATTCGCTGTATCATGGAGAAAGCAAGGAAATTCCCCCAAAAGCATCTACTTCTGCTTCACTGACTAAATACCTTGAGTGTATGGATCACAACAAACTGTGGGAAATTCTTAAAGAGATGGGAATACCAGACCACCTTACCTGTCTCCTGGAAAATCTGTATGCAGGTCAAGAAGCAACAGTTAGAACCAGACATGGAACAACAGACTGGTTCAGAATTGGGAAAGAAGGACAAAACTGTATATTGTCATCTTGCTTTTTAATTTATATCCAGAATACATCATGAAAAATGCTGGGCTAGATGAAGCACAGACTGGAATCAAGATTTCTGGGAGTAATAACAACCTCAGATATAGTCAATCCTAAAGGAAATCAACCCTGAATATTCATTGGAAGGACTGATGCTGAACCTGAAGGTCCAATATTTTGGCCACTTGATGCGAAGAGCCCACTCATTGAAAAAGACCCTGATGCTGGGAAAGATTGAAGGTAAAAGGAGAAGAGGGTGGCACAGAATGAGATTGTTCAGTGGCATCACCGACTCAGCGGAAATGAATTTGAGCAGACTTCTGGAGATACTGAAGAACAAGGAAGCCTGGCTTGCTGCAGTCCGTGGAGTCACAGAGAGTTGAATATTACTTAGTGACTGAACAACAACAAGATTAGTTCCATCTGTTCCATCTGTAGCAAAATTTGCTTAAAAGTTTCATATGAGGATGGCATTATTCCAAGTTTCGGGTCCTTTTGCTGGGTTTCTCCTATTTCTTTAAAATGCACCAATTATGATAAGGCTTGTTCAGGATGATTGACTCACTTTGTCAGCTTAACTAGTAAATTTCCCCAAAGACTATGTTTTTTCTTCAGAGAAATTTAAGGAAGAATATGATTTAAAATTAGGAATAATATGAAATATATGGCCAACCTAGAGACAAGGATACTAAAAAGAAACATATAATTTATTATTCTAGAAAAAATAATGAGAGTTTATCCTAGTTTATGATTTGGATCATTGCAAACAAATAAATAGATGAGAAAGTATTTCTTGAAGATTGTTTTGCAATGTCTTTGACAATATCAACATTTATAGTAAAATGAACTTGCAAAAAATGTATGACTTGCAAAAATCCAAGTTTTAGGCTGACCTAGTTAAGAGCTCTTTTTGAAGAGCATTTGTTCCTCAGTTTGGAGAATGTGTGAGTAATACTTATCTGAACTAAAACATGCAGCCAGGGCTAATCTGACAGTATATCTATGAGTGAACAGAAATGATAAGAATTGAAGAAATATACCTCCTTATCCACTTTGAAGTTAAAGATTATTTTCATTGTACATTGGGAAATATACTTTAAATAAAAAGACAAGATTGTTATGATTTTTATGGTACTATACATTTTTTCCAAAATTGCTGGTATGTAAGTCTAGTTTGTGATCTCAAGGACATGGCTGCTTTTTGTTTAAAGTGACACACAAGTAACATTATTAAAAATGTTTTCTTGTGCAAATCATCTCATTATTGATACCACTACATTTATATGATCAGAGTTGGAATAATTTCCACATATCTTGAGCGACCCTCACTTATTGCTTTCCCAACCTAAATTATGAGAGACGAGGAAAAACTGAATAACCTTCCCTTTAAAAAAAAATATATTTTAGTAGTTTATCTTTCTCATTCTGTTGTCCCCCCAAAATGTACCTTGTGGGGAATTTGGTTGAGGTAAACTTTTAATTTAGGAAGAATAAGTATTTCTATGATATTTATTACTTTTCCTGTAAAGGGTCGTTTACTTGTAGATTCTACTTTTATATTTATTCATTTGTAGATTCTACTCTTATTAGTCTACTTAAAAGACTACTTTTAGCTAAATTTATGCCTGAATATTTGTTTATTCCTGGAGGAGGAAATGACACCCACTCCAATATTCTTGCCGGAAAATTCCATGAGCAGAGGAGCCTGACGAGCTACAGTCCATGGGGTCGCAAAGTTGGACACGGCTGAGCACACAGACACACATTTGTTTACTTGCTTAATGGGTCTTTTATATTCCATTTTATTTTCTAGCCGATTATTTTGGCTAGCAAATATCTATTACTTTTAGAAACATTAAAAAAATTAATCTAAAGCTTTTTCAGGTTTACAGAAAAACTGCAGAGTTAGTATAGAGTCCCCATACATGTATATCCAATTTAACTGATTACTAACATCTTATTTGAATACATTAAATACATTTCAGTAGCTAATTGCATTAATTTTAATAGTATATGAATTTTGTCACTTGAATTTTGGAACATTTTTGGAAGTAACATCTTGTTAGCTCTTTCAGTATATTCCAAAATTTGGGGTCATTCAGCTTTTATACTACTAATTGAGTCAATGTTTGTGACATTTAGTTTCTACTAATTCGTAGTATGAATAAGTTTTGGTCTTTGTATTATTAATTTGTAGGAATACTTTATATATTTTGGATAAATAGTTGTATGTATTATATCTCTTCTCTCTTTCTCCCTTTGTCTTATACAATTATCTTCAGTGAAGATTTCGGTTCTTCTAGTGCATTTTGAATTTTTTTCTGAATTTTTAAAAGCCAGGCCCCTTTCATTTTTCTGCCTCCATCTTCCTAGTTTCTTTTTCCATCTGCCTGAGAAGAGATTGTGTCTTCTTAAATCTTCTTAAAGAAAACACACTCTGTTCTAATTTTATCATCTTTTTCTTTAAAGAATAATTCCCCTGAGTTTTCAAGTTAAGATTTTTTAAATTCACTTTTCTATAGCCCTGGGTTTGGGACACATGCAATTGTTAAGTATTCTCTATGTTAAGGATTAGAATGTTTGCTGGAAAGAAACTGATGGGTGATTAACACCAGTTTTCTTTGATCAGTGGAGTGTTTGTATCCCAGACTAATGGCTAAGACAGGGAGTGAGGCAGTTGGGGATACCAGCCTGCTTTGCTGTGTGGAGCCTGTGTGGTCTGAGAATGTATAATAATTAGTCTTAGTTCTAATGATCTGTTAATTGCAACAGTTTGTAAGAATGGTACTACCCATGCTCTTGTACAAGGTCATCTTTTTATTTGCATACTAGCTTCCATCCTCTTTCATCTAATTAACGCACCCTTCTCTCTCTTTCTTCTAAAAGATTCCCATTAGTAAAAAAAGAAAGATCCTCTCATCTTTAAAACAAACGCCTTTAGACCTCAAATCACTCTTCATTTAGTCCCTAGCATTCTGCTTCCCGTGGCTGTTGAATTTCTTCATTAGACTTGTCTCTCTTAACTTACTTCGTTTTCTTTCTCCTCCTTTTTCTCCTTGAATATGCTGTAGATATGTTTTGGATGCATCATTTCACAACCAGGGCTCTTGTCAGCATCACCAGTGACTTGAATATTGCTTAATGACCCGATGACCAATTTGGAGTCTTCATCTTAATTAACTTAGCAGTATATTATAACAGTTGTTTATCCCCTCCTTGGAAAACTTTTGTGAACATATGTCCATATCAGCAGCATTCTGGAATCTTCCATCCTCCTAGCTATTCCTTTTCAGCGTTCTCTGCAGAGCCCCTAGATACTGGATGGCTCAGGCTGAATCCTTAACGTCTGTCCTCCATCTACACTCACTCATAGTTTCTCATCCATCCTCATACCCCTTTAAATACATATATATTCTGACTCGTCCAAGTGTATGTCTTTAGCGCATTTCTCTCATCCAAGTGTGTAAGTACTGGATTTCTCTAGTAGCCTACTTAAACTTTTCCACTCGAGTGACAAACAAACATTTCAAATTTACAGTAAGAGTGAGTGCTCAGTTGTGTCCGACTCTTTGCTGCCCTGTGGACTATAGCCTGCCAACCTCCTCTGTCCATGGGATTCTCCAGGCAAGAATACTGGAGTTGGGTTGCCATTTCCTCGTCCAGGGGATCTTCCCCACCCAAATTTACAATATCCAGAGTGAAAGTGCTGATCTTCCCCACTGTTCCAATCTGATTCTCCTGCAGTCTTTCACCGAGAAATTTGTAAGTTTTATACTTCTGGCTGCTCAAGCAAAAATCTTCTGATTCATCCTTGAGTCCTTTCTTTTTCTGATACTTTGAATTCAGTCCATCAGCAAAACCTGTCAGATTTCCCGGAGAGTGTGAATCCAGAATGTTCAACACCTTCACTAACCCAAGCTACCATACTCTTCCCTTAAGTACTATAAGTTCTAGACTGAATTTTCTGTTTCTACCTTTGGTCTTTACAGAAGATCCTGTAAAGCAGGAGCTGCCTGTGCTCCTTCTCTCATCTCATCTCCTCACGAGGTACCTTGTTCACTCCTCTCTGACTCCCCTTGGTGGTCCTAGAACAGAGAAGTGCATTTCTTCTTAGGGGCACCGCTCTGTGTTTCCTCTGGCCAGGACAGTTTTCTTTCTGCCATATTATCTAATGTTGAAGTCTTTTTATGCCCACCTAACCTTTAGCCCCCTCCCCCCTTTTCCTTCTTTATTTTTATCCAGAGCCTTTATCACTAGGTGACATTTTATCTCTTTTCTTATCTGTTTTCTGTCTGTCTCCCCCCTGTTTACTAAGGCTTATGAGGGCAGGGGTATTTGTGTTTGTGTGTTTTGCAGCTGTATCTGTAGTGTCTGGCATAGAGGGAACATAATAAAAACCCTTTAAACCAGTGAATAATGAATGGTGAGTGACTCTTTTGGTGATTATTAATTTCATAAGCAGCATAGTTATTAATTTACAGAAATGCACATATCTGATAAAAACATTAAGCACACAAGATGGTGTACAGTGAAAAGTGAATCTCCCTATGCTTTACTATCATTCTCCGTTGTTTTATTCTTAAACAAAGATCTATATGTATACAAACATATCTGTCTTACACCTAAAGAATAGCGTGCAAACTGTAATACACATTGCTATTTATACTTAATATAGATTTTTGGAAATCATCATTATTATATATAGTACATTTGTATATACATATATTTATACATTAGTATATAATATGGAAGGAAAGCTGTGACAAACCTCACAGTGTATTAAAAAGCAAGGACATCATTTTGTCCACAAAGGTCTGTATAGTCAAAGCTATGGGTTTTCCAGTACTCATGTACAGATGTGAGAGTTGGTTCATAAAGAAGGTTGAGCACTGAAGAATTGATGCTTTCGAAGTGTAGTGCTGGAATAGACTCTTGAGAGTCCCTTGGACTGCAAGGAGATCAAACCAGTCAATCCTAAAGGAAATCAAACCTGAATATTCATTGGAAGGACTGATGCTAAAGCTGAAGCTCCAATACTTGGGCCACCGGATGCAAAGAGCTGAGCCATTGCAAAAGACCCTGATGATGGGAACGACTGAAAGCAAAAGGAGACAGAAGACAAAAGAGCGGCAGAGGATGAGATGGCTAGATAGCATTACTGACCCAATGGACATGAATTTGAGCAAACTCTGAGAGCTAGTGGCAAGAAGAAGAAGAAGGCAATGGCACCCCACTCCAGTACTCTTGCCTGGAAAATCCCATGGATGGAGGAGCCTGGTAGGCTGCAGTCCGTGGGGTCTCGAAGAGTCAGACACGGCTGAGCGACTTCACTTTCACTTTTCACTTTCATGCATTGGAGAAGGAAATGGCAACCCACTCCAGTGTTCTTGCCTGGAGAATCCCAGGGACGGCGGAGCCTGGTGGGCTGCCGTCTATGGGGTCGCACAGAGTCAGACACGACTGAGGTGACTTAGCAGTAGCAGTGAGAGCTAGTGACAGACAGGGAAGCCTGGAGTGCTGCATTCCATTGGGTCGCAAAGACTTAGTGACTCAACAACAGCAACAGCAACCTAGAATGATCTCCAAAATCTCCATATAAAACATAAGTAACCACGTGTAGGATTATGTATAGACTATTTTAAAATGTGTATGTATGTGTATATACATATTACGTACACATAGTAATAATATATATTACTTTTCAGTCTTTTTCCTGGCTGATAGTTGAGTTTCAACTCAATATTTAGACTGGTTTTTTGTTTTTCCTTTGCAGTGCCCACTGTTGATGTCTTTCAGATTTCCACAAAAGAGAGATTTGGTCTGGGACACCAGCTGAAAAAGTAAGTTTTCCAATGAGTGAAAAGCAAATTTCTATTAAAGAGAACTGAGTCCTCATTTTGCTTGCCACCCCCACCCCATCTTTATTCAGCACAGCTTTTTGAAGTAAATGCCTCAGGAGAGAAATTCATCCTGATGCTGAGAGGCACATCAATAATTTAGCTGGCAGAGCTCACTTTTAGAACTGGGCCAGATTCCACCTGCCCCGCCCCCTACCCCCCACCCCCGCCCCCCCAGCCAGGATCCTTTCTCATCCCTACAACACCCTGCCTTCCACCTGAGAAGGTGGACATGTGAAAATCAGAAAATAAACTCTTAATGTTTAGAATTCCACATCTTTGAAATGAAATTCAATTTACAACATATGGTTAGCACTTTATATTATGTAGTGTTTTCTTTTTAAGGACTCTGAAGAGAAATTTTCTCAGTTTTCTGTACTGAATTAGGCATGTTTTTCCAGCTTAACTGGCTTTGTTTTTTCGATTGGGCTTTGTTTTTCAAGCCAATATCTTACAGGTCTTGGAGCGAAGCATGGAGCCTGCCTTCTGTGTTAAGCCATTCAAGTTAGGTACCACCTTACCTTGCCACATCTTCCCACCCCACTATGATTTTTTTTTTTTCTTCACCAATTTTCTCCTTCGTTTTAAAACTTATTTTTAATTTAATGACTTTACTTTTTTAGATTGGTTTTAGGTTCACAGCAAAATTGAGAGGAAGGTACTGAGATTGCCTCCTGCCCCCACACATACATAGCTTCCCTATTATCAACATCTCCTACCAAGTGGCACATTTATTACAACTGGTGAATCTATATTGACTACGATTATCACCCAAAGTCCAGAGTTCTACTTTATGTACTTTTGTAAGCCACTTAAGAAATATTTTGGGAGCGTGCAATTACATTGGCCCAAACAAGACAAGACACATAAAAGTACAGAAATGTAGAAATAGCTTCCTAGCCTTACTGGTATTTGAGTACATTATTTGGGCTCAGAAAAAGTAATGATGTGTGTAATCCCCAACCCTGAGAAATTAAGGAAATCTGTATTCTATATTCACTGTTTAATCACACTATAGCATATGTTTAGTCGCTGAGTCATGTCCAACTCTTGTGACTCCATGGACTAGAGCCTGCCAGGCTCCTCTGTCATGGGATTTCTGGAGTGGGTTGCCATTTCCCGCTCCAGGAGATCTTCCTGACCCAGGGATCAAACACAGGTCTCCTATATTGCAGGTGGTCTCCTTCATGGCAGGCAGATTCTTTACCAACTGATCCACCAGGAAATAGCATTTCAAAAAAGTTATTTACTTTTATGTATAGATTTTGGTTATATGGACAGTTTCGTATATGAACTGGAACTTTTTTTCCATGACTCTTGATCAGTTTTAGTCTAATTTAGTTTCTTTCCTTAATTTTAAATAACTGGGTTTGCCTGTGATCTTCTAGTCTAATATAATATATAATAAAATTCAAAATCTGATCTCATTCTCAGAATAAGTCATAAGAGGAAATTGAAATATAAAGAGGTTACTTTCCAGGAACATACAGCAAGTTAGGAAGGCAGATTTAGATTCTAGGCCTTTTGTTATTGCTCAGGAAATAAGAAACACTCGTTAAACTTTTTCTGTGATTCTTTATCTTTTGTGTTTCTGACAATAAGACAGAATGTGAACAACAGCAGTAGCTGCAGCAGTTGCTTATGCAGTGCTGCTTTTTTGTCAAGTACTTAGCATAGTGATGTGTATTACCACCCTTGATCTTCATAACAACCCTATCAAGCAGGTACTATTACTCTCCATGTTTCCTAAATGATAAAGCCCAGGCCCCAAGAGTTTAAGCAACTTGCTTAAGCTCACACACTGAGAAAGTGGTAGAGCCAGGATTTGATTCTACGTCAGTATTTTTGATTCACCCACTAATCTGTCCCTCATACAATCCTAGATACTCCTTTGCCTTAATAAGGCTTGGAATATATTTTCACCATTGAATAGATATTGGGGAAAACGTGAAGTCATTAAAAGAGCCTGAAGGAAAAAATACTGACTCCAAACAGATGTAATATTAGTGATCAGTCTTGAATAGGCTATCTATTAGTCAAAGGCTAAGCATATCACAGACTATGGAAATAATCTTAAAGTCTGTATGACTTTATGTTCAATTTGCATTAATCAAACTTAAGCTATTTTTAAAAGGAAAAGTATATTGTTAATCTCCAGCAGTGCCTTAAGTACATACAAATAAAGCATGGTATAAATTATTCATAAGTTGAGCTCAAATTTATAAACCAAAATTCAATTTATAACTGATGTGCAAATTGAAATAAAAACTCCATTTCAAATTAATACAGGAATTTAACTTGATGGATGATGTCATTTCGCTGCAGCTGTTTCACCACCACAGTTTAAACACAGTACTGGTTACAGTGGTGCACATTTCTTTTGAAATCAACATGTAGAAAATCATCACATTGCCCATGTATACTCCCTTTTCTCTATCTGAACTACCCTGGAATCTCTGTTTGAATAGCTGACTGTGACATCATCTGCTCTTCACTTGATGTGAATGTATAATTTACCTTGAGGTCTTTTTCCCTTCTTTTATCATCAACCAATGGCAATTGTAATAGTTCTTCTTAGTGCCAGCAAATTCAAACACCAGTATGAGCCCTGAAATCTCTATTTTAAGGGAGTGTCCGTTATACCAAATGTACTCATATGTATATTTAACTCCTCCCTTTCAACTCCAAGAATAGGTAGGGATTTGGGTGTCCAAGTTTAAGAATTACTAGTTTTAGATATTGAAGTCACACTTGAGAATGCTAATGTTATATGAAAGTGAGAACAATTTTAGCTCTTTGACTTGTGTTTTGTTCTGGTTAGTCTGTCGAGAATGAGAGAAGCACTTGTTAGGTTTCTTAGGGAATGGTACACAGGAATGGCAAGTTTTCATAGGAGGAAAAGAATCTGAATCTGCTCGGTACCAAGGGTGATGTCACTGGGGATTTCAGGTTAGGTACAGGGGAAAACAATGACCCTGATGTTCTGTTACATTTAAATTTTGCTAAAATCTTGGGGGAAAAATATCTTCAAAAATTAAGTGGGAAATAAAACCTTGGTTTCCTGTTCTGATCTCTGGGAGGGATTTACTGCAAATTTGAAATCATGCATCATTGACTGTGACTGCAGTTTTACCCCCTTCGTCCTCACTACCTCTACAACTAAACACACACCTCCCCCAAATAATTCCACATTTCCTCTGAATTCATCTAAGCTAGCTGACAAAGTTGGGGTAGTAAGTCTGAGTGATATAGTTTCTGGCAATCTGAGTTAATTTGGTAAATGAATGATCAGCCTAATATGAAGAGGCACATCTGCCCCTTTTGAATAACGTGTTAACATAGATTCATCCGTATCGGATTACATAGATATTACAGCTCTGCCACTTACTATCCAGGTAAACTTGGACAAATTTCATGTCCTTACCTTACCTACGAAATGTGTAGAAGGAGGAAAAAAGATTTGTAAATAAAGTTCTTCCTTTACACCCTGGCATATTGTCAGTGGTAGATACTGGTACCATTTTCCTGGTCCAAAAGCAATCTGTGTTAGAAATCACTGAAAACAGCAGGAAAAGCAGGCAGTGCTGAACTGACTTTGAAAAGAAAATGAAAATGTTTACTCTATTGCACACAATGTTTATTGTAAAATTTCTTCTCTCCTTCAGTATCAGCTAAGGGACCCTCCTTCTAGTACCACTGGAGAGATGGGATCCAGAGAAACTGTCACAGCCTGGGACTCATCTCAGAAAATAAGGCCATGTCTTAAATCTGCAGTTGACATTCTAGAATTTTTTACCGCAAAAACAGTGATGCCATGGTCTTGATTTAGAAAATATTGAGGTCAGAAGTTACCAAATTCCTGCCTTATGATAGAAACTGAAAATTCTTAGAGGCTCATCATTAAAAGAAAAAAAAAACAGCATATTTTCAAGTGAATGGGGCTGTGCTGAACATAAAATTTGCTGATCTGCTTATTCTCCATAGAGTTAGTTTTGCACAGCTTATTTTTTGCTTAGGATTTTGTAGTTTCATTTTGGTTTCCTTTTCAGAAAGAAAACTACAGAAACAAATCAAGTAAAAAGAAAAAGTTTAGCTGTATCTTAATCGTAATTACTAACAAAAATCCTTTTTAAACCTATGTGGCTGGCACCAACAAAATATTTCAGACTTTTCTTTTGCCACCAAAGCTAAAGTTGTTGATCTTAGAGGGTGTCCTTATAAATCTCTTTATATCCTTATTCCTTTACCTTTTATCAATTGTTTAATCAATTATATTTTTAATTATGTCACAGTAATTATTAATTGCAACACAGTAAAATCATTAGAAATTTTCTATAGGATGCTTTCCTACACATGAAATCATCTTCTATGGTTCAAAATTAAATTCTCTCTAATCACCATGCATTTATTTTCCTTTGATAAATGCATTCTTTCCACAGTCTGTACAGAAATCTGATAGTAAATTACCTTGGAACTGTGACATCACACTTACCTTTGGTTTGACAGAATCATGCAGACATTTGTTACACAGCAGTGGAAGCAGAGCAAAGAAAAATCCAATTGCCTGCACAATAAGAAGCTGTCAGAGAAGAAAGTCAAGTCTCCCCTGCATTTATTTTCAACCTTGCGCAGGTGGGTAATAGACATCTTTCCCTCGTCTTACTTAAACGCTGCACTTGTGATCTTCCATGGTTATTTAGTTCAGAGCATTCCTTCTACAGTCTTGGCATCTGTTTATTTTCTTTATGACTTTAAAGAACAAACCAAGTTACATCCATTCCATCAAAAAACGTAGCTACTCATTTCTGTGTTTTGAGTTTGTGTTTTTACATTGGTTAAATTTACTAAAATTACATTTCTTTTGGTTTCTAATTCCATAGAGTTTCCCTACCAAAATTAGTCCTTTGTATAGCAGGGGTCCTCAAATGGTCCATGGCCTCTTAGGAACCAGGCCACACAGCAGGAGGTAAGCTGCAGGCTAGTAAGTAAAGAAGCTTCATATGTATTTACAGTCACTCCCCATCACTAGCATTACCGCCTGAGCTCTGCTTCCTGTCACATCATTGGTGACATTAAGATTCTCAGAGGATTGAAAACCTTAACCCTAAAGTCAAGGTGGAATATCCTGAGATTGCCACAAAATAGAAATAAACTGCACAATAAATGTAACTCACTTGAACTGTCCTGAAACCACTACACTCCCGGGTCCACGAAAAAATTTTCTTCCACGAAAACATTCCTGATATGAAAAAGGTTAGGGACCACAGCTTTATAGGGCTCTAGAATAGGTAGGAGGGGAAAAACAAAAACTGGATAATCAATCCTTTTTTTTGCTTTCCAGGAAACATAGAATTCAGTCCCTGTGATCTTTCGGTACATACTTTCTGGTTTCAGTTTTCACTGGATAGGCTGGGTTTAAAAGAGATAGTATTTGTAGTAGTTGATGGAGCCAGACAGGTGTTCTCCACGGTCTGTTACACTCACGATTTGCCCTGTGTTAACTGTTCAATTTCGAAGGTCGCCAAGTTATCCTCCCCCTGGTTGTGGAAAAAGCAAATCCAAACTGAAATCGGAGCAGGACGGGATCTCCAAGACGCACAAGCTCCTGCGGAGGACTTGTTCCAGCACCGTCAAGACGGAGGACGTGTGCGCCCCGAAGCCGCACAGGACCTTCGGTCGCTCGCTGTCCAGCGACCCCCGGGCTGAGCAGGCAGTGACAACCGTTAAGTCGCACAAACTCTTGACCCGCCCCTGCCCTGCAGCCGTCAAACAGGAGGACTGCCTCGCTCTCAAGTCGCACAAACTCTTGACCCGCTCTTGTTCCGGAGACCCGCGCTGTGAGCACAACGCCAGCCTGAAGCCTCACAAACTGTTAAGCAGGTCTTACTCCAGTAACCTCAGAATGGAAGAATTATACGGACTCAAGAATCACAAGTTGCTCAGCAAGTCTTACTCCAGTGCCCCCAAGTCATCCAAAACGGAGCTTTTCAAGGAACCCAACGCAGAGGGCAGGAGGCTCTCTCTTACCTCAGGGCTCATTGGTATCTTAACACCATCGTCATCTTCATCTTCCCAGCCTGCTGTGCGTACATATTTTCATCTTGAGTTCTTAGATGTTAGCCAAGGGGCAGGAGAGGATTTTGTGAGTGTGTTTGTTTTGCAAAGGTCTGGTCAAAGACGCACGGTTTTGTTTTGGGTTTGAAGATGTACTGTTTTTTTTTTCTTTTGAATGTTCCTTTGCATACCAGACATTTGCAGCTAGTACTGGAACGTTTGTTTTGATTCTGGAAAAATAAACGTTCCTGTGGATGTGAGGTCTAGTCCAGATTCCTGTCGTGGGAATGAATGCTCCTAAAAACAGAAGGAAGTCCATTGAATTCACAAAGAAAGCATAGCATTTTTAATGTTTAATTAAGCAGGTTTATCTAATCTCTAGTTTTCTCACATAAGTAGCGGAAGTCAGAGTTTGCCTAAAGATTAAGAATGGTATCCTTCCTGTTGTACATATGCAGAAAGCTTTGCCTGTGAACTTGTAGAGAGAAGTAATAGTTAACCACTGTATCCTAGAGCATCACTTCAAGCTGCTTTCAGTGTCTGCTTTATGAAACTGAAATTGCTTTATCCTGAAGCTGTTTTGTGGTAAAGATGGGGCTGGCGGGAGGCTGTATTAAAACTTAAGTACTTTGGATGGTATTTACTGGGAGTCAGATTTACACAAAGTTTGCCTCTAGAGTGATTAGCATTGTAGCCAGCTTCAGATAAAGAAGCAGACCTATCTTATTTATAATTACATAAAATAATTGACCAAAAGTTTTCTTTGCTTTTAGTAAATTTGTGTGTGTGTGTTGTGGTGCTCTTGTATAGATATATTTCTGAAATTACATTGTAAACTATACCATGAAATTTTGAGTGAAGAAAATATATTTGGCTATGTTGGTAGTTTTAGGTGGACATCCCTAAAAGCCCGTATCTTCTCAAAACTATCAAAGACATAGAGAAAATTGATTTTGTCAGAGTTACATATAAGCAAGTGTCCCATAGTTAGTTTCACTCAAGAAAGATAATTTTAGATATTCTGTGAAAGAAAATGTCTTAGTGTCTTCCCATAATACGTTGTACCGTATTATGTTGAGCATAATATGGTAGTTTAGTATTCTGCCCCTTTCAGCAGCTTGGAGGAATTGTACTCTTTCATACATCCTTGGAGGAATAATTCTATCTAGTTGTAAAATGAGATTGAATAGTCTGAATGATGAGTGGGAGCGTTCAGTGATCAGGGGTAGAGACAGCAAGTTTTTGTGATCATTTAGAGATGCCACTCATTTTTACTAGAAGATCAGAAATTAAGAATGCAATTCATTTAGTTTATAAGCAAAGATTGCGATAATAATGGAGGAAAGAGCTTTATAATAAATTCTAAAATCAGTGTCATAATCAGTGATTTGAGTCACTTACAGGTAATCTTAGAAAATCACATCTGCATTCATTGTTGCAAAAGTAAAACACTGTGATTTATATATTTTCCTAATTAAAAAACATTTTCTTTTTACTTTGCTTCTTATAGCCAAATGGTGCCAAATGCATTCCAATACGAGACCGTGGCTTCCTAGTGCAGGTATGAGCCAAGCCTCTGAAATAGTTTAGCCTTTAGTGGGTTTTCAAATCCTTCTTGAACTTGACTTAATTCTTTCTCTTTATTGTCTTATTCAGACAATTGAGTTTGCTGAACAGCGGATCCCTGTGTTGAATGAGTACTGTGTGGTTTGTGATGAGCCACATGTGTTTCAGAATGGCCCCATGCTTAGGGTAAGTTCTCACTGGTGGAATGTTGGTTTAAAACAGAAATGAAGAAGGTTAAGATATAAACAAGTAAATAATTGCATTTACAGTAAATGCTCTCTATTGAGCCAGTTATTTAATACACAAATTTGTATAGTTTTGACAAATGTATCACTATTTCTAAAGGACTCGGTGAAAGATCAACAAGCAGTTTCACTTTAGGAAAATATTTCTTAACTGTATTTCTTACATGTGCTTATTACCTTGCTGTTTGTCTGTCTTTATATATCTCTGTGTCCATCCATATTGATATGTATATATATGTAAACTTGCAAACACCGTTTTTTCCAAAACCACACAATCTACAATACTTAATGTAAGAAGAATTCCCTGGTGGTCTAGTGGTTAGGACTCCATGCTTTTACTGCCAAAGGCCTGGGTTCAATCCCTGGTCAAGGAACTAAGTCCCCAAAGCCATGCAGTGTGGCAAAAAAAAAAAAACCAGAAGAAAAAGAATAAGATATTTAATATAGAGAGAAATGGGTGTCCTTATTCCAATTAGAAGAGGTATATATAGTAGAATCAGAGAATTAGAGTAAAGATTTCAAAAAAATACCTACTCACACATTTGTGGCATTATTAAGGAAGTATGGAAATGAGAATCAATGTGTAAATGGCATTTTGGGGGAAAATTATCCAATTAAAATTTTTGTGCAGTTTTTTTTATTGAGATAAAATTTCTATAAATATACAATTCACTGTTTTAATGTGTACAATTCAATGTTTTTTTTTTTAATTATATTCTATGCAACTATGACTACTGTCTGTAATTCCAGAATCTATTACCCCAAAAAAGAACCCCTGTAAATGTTAGTAATCATTCCCAATCTTCCCTTCCCCTCATCCTCTGGCAACCACTAATATATTTTCTGTCTCTATGAATTTGCCTATTTTAGACATTTCATATGAATGCACATTAAATTATATATTATGTGGCCATTTTTTTCACTTAGTAGTAAAATATTTTTGAGCTTCATCCATGTAGTGTGTCTCATAATTTATTCCTTTTTGTGGTGGAATAATACTCCTTTATACAGCTATGTGACTTTTGTTTATCCATTCATCAGTTAATGGAATTGCTGGAGACTTGTGTTAACTCCGTTTATCTGTTTCAGGAACTAGCAAACTATTTCTGCCAGTGGCTGTGCCAGTTAGATTTCTAACAGCAGTGTATGATGGGGATCAAGTTTCTCCACATCTTCACCAACACTTGTTATTCACCTCTTTTTTCCTCCAACTATAGCCATCCTAGGAATTGTGAAGTTGTAGCTCATAGTGATTGCTTTGTCCTTTGCTAATGACTAATGATTTGAGCTTCTCTTTATGTGCTTATTGGCCATTTGTATGTCATCTTTGGGGAAATATCTCTTTAAATCCATTGCCCATTTTTTAATTGGATTATTTGTTTTCTTTAGTGAGTTCTAAGAGTTCTTTGTGGCTTCCCTTGTGGCTCAGCTGGTAAAGAATCCACCTGCAGTGTGGGAGACCTGGGTTTGATCCCTTGGGCTGGGAAGATCCCCTGGAGAAGGGAACAGCTACCCACTCCAGTATTCTGGCCTGGAGAATGCCATGGACTGTAGTCCATGAATCGCAGAGTCAGACACGACTGAACGATTTCGACTTCACTTCAAGAGTTCTTTGCATATTCTGAATGCTAGATCATTATCAGAGATATGATTTGCAGGTATTTTCTCCTGTTTTGTGGGTTTTCTTTTTCTCAACTGTGTCCTGTGACACACAAAACTTTTAATGTTAGTGGAATCCAGATTTATCAATTGAGGCATTGCCTAATCCAAGGTAACAAAAATGTATGCCTATACTTCCTTCTAAGAGTTTTATAATTTGTATCTTACATGTACGACATTGAGTTAATTGTTGTTTATGGTCTGAAGTTGAGGTTCAGATTCCTTCTCTTGCATGTGGATATCTAGTTGTCTGTGCACCATTTGTTGAAAAGACTATTCTGGCCTCATTAAATGATATTGTCTCCCTTGTGGAAAATGATATAACCATAGATGTGTGAGTTTGGACTCTTGATTTTATTCCACTGATTGTATGTCACTTCTTATACTTGCACTATACTATCTGAATTACTGTAGCTTTGTAGGAAGTTTGAAATCAAGAGATGTGAATTTTCTAATCTGAAGTGTGAATTTTCTGCCTCTTCTAATCAACATTTTACTAGAGGTTCTAGCCAGGCAGTTAAGAAGAAAGAAATAATAGAAGGTATCCAGGTTAGACAGGAAATACTAAAATGATATCTAATTGCAGATGATTTGTGCACCTTGTGCCAGATGCTCTGGGTAGATATTTTGCATGCTTGAGTGCATGCTCAGTGGCTCAGTCACGTCCAACTCTTTCCGACCCCATGGACTGTAGCCCACCAGGCTCCTTTATCCATGGGATTCTCCAGGCAAGAATACTGGAGTGGGTTGCCATTCCCTCTTCCAGGGGATCTTCTTGACCCAGGAGTTGAACCTGCGTCTCCTGTATTGGCAGGCAGATTGTTTACCACTGAGCCACCTGGGTAGCCCCAGGTATTTTGCATACTGCTTCCTTATTTGATTTTCACAGAACTCTGTGGTTTAGGTATTTTTATGCTCATGGTGCAGCTAAGGAGATTAAGATTCAAAGAGGGTAGGCAGTTTCCTTAGCATCCTCCCCAGCTACGTGACTGGAAGCTGAACTTTGAACCTGATTCTGTCCGATTTCAAAACTGCATCACAAACATTATTAAACGCTTTATGAATATAAGGCACCATGCTAGAGTCTGTTGCACTTTTTAAGAGAAGTTTATCCTATGTGTTTGAAAAGATAAATTATAAAGCCTGGAAACAGGTAATTTTATTAGAACACTTGTCTTTCAAGATTTATGTTATGAAAACATATATAACAGCCATTAATGAGCACAGTCGGCTGTCAGGTTTTATGATATATTTGTTTCATTTTATTGTTTCTGGAAAACATATAAAAAAGTTTTTCTTGCCCCTCATATGCTATTTTTAACAGTTACTCCTCTCAAAGAGATATATTGCTATTCTGAAACCAAATTAACTGACTCAGCATTTATTTTGGTAAAGATTTGTACAAGATTGTTATTTTCATTCGATACACAGAAATGTATAGTTATGATGAAAGGAGAAAGAATCATTTTATCATGTTCATTTATCCCACTAAGGAGGCTCATCTTTATTCTGTTTGTCATTGCGCATCTGTGGACCTTGATTTATTTCTTAATCCATGGCAGTAATATTTTCATTGCAGAATATAATAGTCATGTTATTAATAGCATAAGCTTTTGGGGTGGTTTTTTTTGCCATCATGTTTTTGAAGTGCCTTACATGGATATTCCCTGGTGGCTGGGCTTCCCTTGTAGCTCAGCTGGTAAAGAATCTGCTTGCAATGTGGGAGGCCTGGGTTCCATCCCTGGGTTGGGAAGATCCCCTGGAGAAGGGAAAGGCTACCCACTGCAGTGTTCTGGCCTGGAGAATTCCATGGACAGTACAGTCCATGGGGTCACAAAGAGTTGGATATGACTGAGCAACTTTCACTACGTGGATTACCTTGTTTAATCCTTGTAATAACCCTATAAGGATGGATATTACTACCCCTGCTTTATGGATGAGGAAAACAGTAATTTTTTTTAATGTCGTAATGCTAGGAATTGATAGGGACAGGATTTGAATCCTGGCAGAATGGCTCCAAGGCCATGGTTCTCAATCATAATGCTACTCTTGACTTACATACTTGAACTGACTACTTTTACGTCCTGGAAATTGACTACACTTGGTGTTGGGAGTTTGCTCTTCCCGGTTTACTTACTGGCAGTCATTCCAATAATAGGTCATAGAAAGATCATAGTTGATATTAGTATTCTCTGTGCCTTGCTCCAAGTCCTATTTTACTTTATCTCTGTCTTTCTGTACCAGTTAAGTATGCTGTATATTTATAGAAATGGAAATGCTTTTGTAAGGAAGAGTGAAGACAACATTTTTAAATAAATATAGTTTGTCAAGTGGTTTTATGTTGCTGTAATTCAGGCTGATATCTAAGGAAATCAGAAACCTTACTTTCTTAAATAGTAAGATAAGTGACATGAAATCAGATCAGGAAATGAAAATAGAGAAACATCTCATATTCAAAGGAAGAAGGGTAAACAGAATACCTCCTTGTTGTATTAAACAGGTATTTCACTTAAATCAGGCATATTCATTTTTTCTTTCTTATATTTCCATTGCAATGTATTTTGCTATAATTTCAATAATAGTGATTCATTTCAATAATGTATAACAATTTTTACAAATGTAATTTCCTATGGATAGTAATCAATAAATGGACTCATTGTTCACTTATTCTCAGCCCATGTAACACATTAAAAACTGCAGTAAATCCCCAAGCTATAAAAAGGTGATGTTATAGCCCCATGGGTGATTAAATGGTTAGATAGAATTGTTTCCATAGATTTTCTGCCTCATGTTTGTTACATTTGTTAGATTTCTCTGTCAAAATTCAAACTGTTTCTCACTTTTTTTCTCTTTTCTTCAAGCCTGATTGTTTTTTAAATGACATAACTCTCCATTTACTCCTGTTTCCCAAATGTCCTAAAATTTTAGTCACTAATTTCCTCTTCTGTCACTTTCCTCAGAGGTCTTGGCAAGCTTATCACACTTTTGCAACATGAGGAACTAAACTACCTATTTAGAAATATCACAAGACTCTGATTTTCTCTTTTGTTTACAGAGGTTATAAATATCACCCTCGGGTGGGTTCTGACATGTAATACTTTCAGTTCAGTTCAGTTCAGTCGCTCAGTCGTGTCCGACTCTTTGTGACCCCATGAACCGCAGCACACCAGGCTTCCCTGTCCATCACCAACTTCCGGAGTCTACCCAAACCCATGTCCATCGAGTCGGTGATGCCATCCAGCCATCTCATCCTCTGTCGTCCCCTTCTCCTCCTGCCCCTAATCCTTCCCAGCATCAGGGTCTCTTCCAATGAGTCAACTCTTCACATGAGGTGGCCAAAGTATTGGAGTTTCAGCTTCAACATCAGTCCTTCCAATGAACACCCAGGACTGATCTCCTTTAGGATGGACTGGTTGGATCTTCTTGCAGTCCAAGGGACTCTCAAGAGTCTTCTCCAACAACACAGTTCAAAAACATCAATTCTTCAGTGCTCAGCTTTCTTTATAGTCCAACTCTCACATCCATACATGACCACTGGAAAAACCATAGGCTTCACCAGACAGACCTTTGTTGGCAAAGTAATGTCTCTGCTTTTAAATATGCTATCTAGGTTGGTCATAACCTTCCTTCCAAGGAGTAAGCATCTTTTAATTTCATGGCTGCAATCACTATCAGCAGTGATTTTGGAGCCCCCAAAAATAAAGTCTGATACTGTTCCCACTATTTCCCCATCTATTTGCCATGAAGTGATGGGACCAGATGCCATGATCTTAGTTTTCTGAATGTTGAGCTTTAAGCCAACTTTTTCACTCTCCTCTTTCACTTTCATCAAGAGGCTCTTTAGTTCTTCTTCACTTTCTGCCATAAGGGTGGTGTCATCTGCACATCTGAGGTTATTGATATTTCTCCTGGCAATCTTGATGCCAGCTTGTGTTTCTTCCAGCCCAGCATTTCTCATGATATACTCTGCATATAAGTTAAATAAGCGGTGTGACAATATACAGCCTTGACGTACTCCTTTTCCTATTTGGAACCAGTCTGTTGTTCCATGTCCAGTTCTAACTGTTGCTTCCTGACCTGCAGACAGGTTTCTCAAGAGACAGGTCAGATGGTCTGGTATTCCCATCTCTTTCAGAATTTTCCACAGTTTATTGTGATCCACACAGTCAAAGGCTTTGGCATAGTCAATAAAGGAGAAATAGATGTTTTTCTGGAACTTTCTTGCTTTTTTGATGATCCAGCGGATGTTGGCAATTTGATCTCTGGTTCCTCTGCCTTTTCTGAAACCAGCTTGAACATCTGGAAGTTCACAGTTCACGTATTGCTGAAGCCTGGCTTGGAGAATTTTGAGCATTCCTTTACTAGTGTGTGAGATGAGTGCAATTGTTTGGTAGTTCGAGCATTCTTTGGCATTGCCTTTCTTTGGGATTGGAATGAAAACTGACCTTTTCCAGTCCTGTGGCCACTGCTGAGTTTTCCAGATTTGCTGGCATATTGAGTGCAGCACTTTCGCAGCATCACGTTTGAGGATTTGAAATAGCTCAACTGGAATTCCATCACCTCCACTAGCTTTGTTCGTAGTGATGCTTTCTAAGGCCCACTTGACTTCACAGTCCAGGATGTTTGGCTCTAGGTGAGTGATCACACCATCGTGATTATCTGGGTCGTGAAGATCTTTTTTGTACAGTTCTTCTGTGTATTCTTGCCACCTCTTCTTAATATTTCCTGCTTCTGTTAGGTCCATACCATTTCTGTCATTTATCAAGCCTATCTTTTCATGAAATGTCCCCTTGGTATCTCTAATTTTCTTGAAGAGATCTCTAGTCTTTCCCATTCTGTTGTTTTCCTCTATTTCTTTGCATTGATCACTGAGGAAGGCTTTCTTATCTCTCCTTGCTATTTTTTGGAACTCTGCATTTAGATGGGAATATCTTTCCTTTTCTCCTTTGCTTTTCTCTTCTCTTCTTTTCACAGCTATTTGTAAGTCCTCCTCAGACAGCCATTTTGCTTTTTTACATTTCTTTTTCATGGGGATGGTCTTGATCCCTGTCTCCTGTACAATGTCACGAACCTCTGTCCATAGTTCATCAGGCACTCTGTCTATCAGATCTCGCCCCTTAAATCTATTTCTCACTTCCACTGTATAATCATAAGGGATTTGATTTAGGTCATACCTGAATGGACTAGTGGTTTTCCCTACTTTCTTCAATTTAAGTCTGAAATTGGCAATAAGGAGTTCATGATCTGAGCCACAGTCCGCCCCCGGTCTTGTTTTTGCTGACTGTATAGAGCTTCTCCATCTTTGGCTACAAAGAATATAATCAATCTGATCTGCATAAAGCTCATATTATCAGGAGGGTTGTTCAGAGTCCCAGAATTTCAGTTTGACAGTACAGTGTGCAATCCCATCAGAAAACCAAACCAAAACCAAATTACTAGTTCTCTACATTTTGGAATCAGCTAGAGTGTTAATGCAGTAGACTGTTCTGGTGATGCTTTAGAATGTTGATTTTGGACTTCATCAAGTGTGTTTGCAAAAGAGGAAAAGGAGTATTTACTGCCAGAATCACCACTGTTTTTATCAGCCTGTAAATTCCTAGTGCCCTTGTCTTTTTGTTATACTCACCTTAAACCCCATTTTTGGATCAATGCAGTTGTTTGTCTTCTTTGAACCCTGTATGTGAGCTGCTGAATCCTATTGGAGAAAACCACTCACGTGGTTGTGTGGCTTAGTATCCCTACAAAATTGGAACTTTGTCAGTGACACCGGGTGTTTGTTCTCTGTGTCCCTGGTTAACAGACTTTCTTGTTTCCCACATCAGTATGTGATAAAAGAATTATGATCTTGTTTTCTTCTCCTGCCCTGTGGAAATGTCCCACATTACTTGCTTTGTGTTATCAGGCCTGAGATTCCCCTGTCACCTCTTGAGAATAATGCTCCATCCCACTAAAGTCAAGTTAAAGAAACCCATGAATCTAATAATTTTTGTACCCAGTTTTGGTGTGGACCTTAGACAAATGTTTGTAGCTGAGGTTCTTGTTTTCAGAGTAAAGTTAACAACACTCAGCTATAGTTTGGTCATAGCTTAAGGCACTCCCAAACCAATCTTGAGAAACTGCTGCTGCTGCTGCTGCTAAGTCGCTTCGGTCGTGTCCGACTCTGTGTGACCCTATAAACGACAGCCCTCCAGGCTCCCCTGTCCCTGGGATTCTCCAGGCAAGAACACTGGAGTGGGTTGCCATTTCCTTCTCCAATGCATGAAAGTGAAAAGTGAAAGGAAAGTCGCTCAGTCATGTCCGACTTGTAGCGACCCCATGGACTGCAGCCTACCAGGCTCCTCAGTCCATGGGATTTTCTAGGCAAGAGTACTGGAGTGGCTTGCCATTGCCTTCTCTGCTTGAGAAACAGTATGTGGGTAAACCTGGATATGTCCCATTTTACCTAAGAGGAAAACAGGTAGGTCTTCTTGTATTTAGTCTGACCTTCATACCTTAATATTTAGAGAATGGATGAAAAAGCATAGCCAATTTTCTCCCCTCAAATCCATTTCACAGAAGTTAACGTTGCAAGTTTTGAATTAACAGGTCAAACTAAATAATTATGCCAAAAAACTTTTAGTAAAAATATAAATATTTTTACATCCAAATTGAGCAGAAATTGGTTTTAATAATCAAACAACAGCTTTAGTTTTATGAGACAGTAGGGACCAGCATGTATATTGAAGCCTAACCAGGCCTGATCCTATTTCATTGTGGATCTGTTTTGATCTCTGTGGGATTACTGTCTTTCCTAATCGACAGTAAATCTTAACTTGCTCCAAATGTGTCTTTCTTCCAAACCATTAACCCAAGTACTGACTATAAAACTGGAAATACAGAAAATTAAAGGCTTGTAGGTTTTGTGTTTCTAGTCAATATTCTTAATTATTCTCATATGTTTTCAACACTAGTTTTTTTTTTTTAATTATGAAGTTGTATTTACATTGCTCATTTCTATTTTAGCGAGAAATGCTTTAGAAACAAATTAAGAATTTTGATAAACTACCGGTATGAAAATAAAAGTACCACGTCATGATATGCTTCAATGAAAATTCTTATTAAACACGTATTTTTATATATAGATTGAGTTAACATAAGTAGAAGAGACAAGGCTTCCCAGCTGGCTCCAGTGGCAAAGAAAGTGCCTGCCAAGGCAGGAGATTTGAGGGACATGAGTTCAATCCCTGGGTCAGAAAGATCCCTGGAGGAGGGCATGGCAACCCACTCTAGTCCTCCAGTATTCTTGCTTGGAGAATGCCCCTGGACAGAGGAGCCTGGCAGGCTACAGTCCATAGGGTTGCAAAGAGTTGAACATGACTGAGCAACTTTCACACACTATCCAGCTTACCTAATAGTGTTAATATTTCGATAGCTCTCTATACCTCAAGGAGATTTTATAATCTTTATCTCACTTGATTCTTCTCTCTTGGTCCTTTTATCAACCTGGTGAACTAGATCTGATTTTATACCTGTTTTGTAGCTGGGAAAACTGAACTGTGCACATAAGCTCCAGCTGGAACAACATCCATGTTCATCTGTTTTATATATTGAGCTTACATGAAATATTTTGTTTGAAAAAAACTATCACAGCAAAAAAGGGTTTGAAAACCACTCACCTACACTGTGCTATATATAAATACAAAGCTGGATTCTTGCTGTTATTTCTGTTTTTAGTAGGAAGTAATTTAAATTCATTGAAAACACAAAATTTCTGAAATGCAGTTAGATTCTAAAATATTCTTTAGGGCTTAAAATCATTTTTTGAATCATGTTTTTACTGCTCACATTTAAATTGTTTTGATTCAAGTAAAATTAAAAATGTATTCATTTTAGCTTAAAAATTTCTAAAATGAATCTTAATTTAGGGACATGTACAGTTCCTCATGTTTTTAAACAGTGCATAGTGAATGTTATATTGCGGATATATTATGTATATTATGTGTAATGGCAGGAGAGGCTTGCCATGGTTTTACAGTTTAAGTTATCAGGACTAATTGTTTGAAGGCAATATAATAGTATAACATTAAGAATAGGTAATAATTTATAAATTGAAGCTAATAGATTTCTTGTAAACTTGAATTAGTAAATAATATACATTTTGGGTGATATTTAGGCGTATATACTTTATTAAGTCATGTTTAATAAAACATACAGTTTTGCTTATCCAGCAGTAGCTATTCCATGAGTATGTTTTATTTTGAATTGAGGCTGGAGTTTTCTATGCAAATAATATAGTGATAGCAGATTTTCTTGGGAGCAGGCACTGGCTGGCAGTCTGCTCAAGGTGGGAGAATGTTAATTGCAATATAACTGTATATTTTATTAAGGAGGAATGAATCACTTGCTTTGCTGGAATAACATGTCCTTTCTGTGAGACATCTAGTCTCGATTACTTGTGATTTGAGAACTTCTTTTAGTACGCCATCTTGTGTTGACATTTTGAACTCCTCATATAAAATGTGGATAAACAGTTATCTACAAAAACTAGATTGGCAAATAATTATCTGAAAATTAAGCTTATTTATATCTTGAATACTCTATTGAATGTTCTAGTAAAATGATTGATAGATGTAACATTGTTTTTTTAAAATTCGCTGGCATTTATTTAGTGTGGTGGTGATGGTGTTTAGTCTCTAAGTTGTGTTTAACTCTTTTTGTGACCCCATGGACTGTAGCCCACTAGGCCCCTCTATCCATGGGATTTCCCAGGCAAAAATACTGGAGTGGGTTGCCATTTCTTTCTCCAGGGAATCTTTTTGACCCAGGAATTGAATCTGTGTCTCCTGCATTGGCAGGCGGATTCTTTACCACTGAGCCACATGGGAACCCCTATTATGGTACATAAATTAATTACAATATTACTACCTTTATCATTTCTATTTTAAAAATAAAGATAAAATTATTTTTATAAGAATACTTTTCTATTATTTTTATAAGAATACTTTATTCCCTGAATATGTGTGTGAATATACATACATACATATATATTAGAATGATCACAAAATAAATATAATTAACTATCCAAGGTTCAAGAAGTCAGACATAGGAAGACAAATATCATATGATATCACTTATATGTGGAATCTTTTTTAAAAGGTTATACATGTACTTATTTATAAAACAGAAGTAGAGTTGTGAATGTAGAAGACAAAGCTACTTAGGGGAAATAGGGGGAGGGATAAATTGAGAGATTGGGATTAACACAAGAGTATATATAAAATAGAAAACTAGTGAGAACCTGCTGTCTAGCACAGGGAGCTCCACTCCGTACTCTGTAATGGCCTATATAGGAAAAGAACCTAAAATATATGTAAATGTATAACTGATTCATTTTGTTGTATACCTGAAACTTACATTATAAATTAGCTATACTCCAATCAATTATTTTTAATTTAAAAGAAACTAAAAAAAAATTTCCAGGGTTCAAATAAAAAATTTTAAAAATGATCATTGCTTGTATATACTAAATGAGCCTTATCGTGATATTCAGCTTTAGGATTGATGGATTTTAGTCATAAAAAAACCCTGTATGGTTATTTGGCAATAGTATTATTAAAAACAAAGTACCTTCTGTGTCTCTATTTACTTCCTCAGTGAACTTTGGGTATCTGGAATATGAATTAATTCCTGTGGCCCTTTAATGATTTCCAAAGTTTACCTTCCCCTGGATTCTTTTTTGTTTACAGTTTCATTATACTCAAACATCAATATAATGTTTGACACTATAGTAAGTGTGCAATAAAATGGTTGCTCCTATTATTTCACACCATACCATGCTCCCAGAAAGTGAACAAAAGCAACAACCCACTCTCAGTGGGAGGAATTGAGGGGCAGCCGTACATGCACCTAGAAACACATGAAAAAATAGAAGATTAAGTTAAATGCCAAAGTAAAAGTAGTAGAAACTGAACAGTCTGCTCTAAGTTTATCCAAGTGCATACAGCAGTGTGTGTAGCTTGAGTCTGGATGAAGAACTTTGTCCAGTTAATTTCCTGCCATAGGTAGTTTTTCCTGATGTTTCTGAAATAGAATCTGTCTTTTTAAGACTGACAAAGAAAATACATCAATTTATTTGAGGGGATATTTTCTTTGGGTAATGTCAATCAGAAATCTTTGTGTGATTGGCGTTTTGTCTACAAAGCCACCACGCGGGCTCATTCTGAGCATAAAGGGTGCTCAGTATGGGGCTGTGCTTCCCCACTAGTTAAGCGGTGGACGAAGTCATCCTCTGAAGTCAGTGAGCATGGGAGCAGTGGCACTAACAAATACGTCTCTCTGCTGTGCCGGGCACCACGGGCTGCATCGTGTTAGGCTTCATCAGCTACCTAATGCAATGTAACTCAGGAGATGAGATAAATCAAACAGATGACACTGTATTAGATTTGAAGGATGAGAGCTCTTCCAAAGCAATTGCAGAGTGTATATTTCAATGCTGTTGACTTCAGGAGGTTATTGAAGTCAAAAATGTTTGCAACAAAACCAGTCTTTCAAGAGTTAGGTGGCAAGTAAGCAGAGTCATGCTTATTTCTTCCAGAGAAAATTACCTAGGAAGAAATGGAATTCTCCTTTGTAGATTTGTTTTACACAGCTTTGGGATTGAACCTCAGTTTTTACTATATCACCAGCTTAGATGTCCGCTTTCAAATGCATCTTCTGTGCAAATGTGTATTAATTTAAATGCATCTTCCGTGCAAATGTGTATTACGCAAGCAAGATGGATTTTCCACTTAAAGGATATATTTTGTGCATGCATGCTCAGTCATGTCCGACTCTGCGACTGCATGGACTGCAGCCTCCCAGGCTCCTCTGTCCATGAGGTTCTCCAGGCAAGAATACTGGAGTGGGTTGCCATGCCCTCCTCCAGGGGATCTTCCTGACCTGGGGCTTGAACCTGCATCTTCTGTTTTGTCAGGTGAATTCTTTACCACTGAGCCACCTGGGATAGATCCAAAGGATATTTTCACATATTGCTAAATCATTCTGAGTGCTAGTGCCTAAAACTAACTGAAATGACTTTTTAATCATATTTTTGACTATATCAGTAAAATGGCTATGTACTAATTGTTACTTATGTTTAGTTATGTTTAGAAATTTAATTTTTTAAAATAAAGTGATAGTTCTTCCCGTCCCATCTCCAGTTTTATTGAGATATAAGTGGCATACAGCACTGTATAACTTTAAGGTATACAGCATAACGATTTGTCTTACATGCCTCATGAAATGATTATCACAGTAAGTTTAGAATATCCATCATCTCATATTAATACAAAATGAAAGAAAAAAGAGAAAAACTTTTTTTCCTTGTGATGAGAACTCTTAGGATTTTAGTCTCTTTTGTATGTCACATAAAAGCTGGATTTAGAAAAGGCAGAGGAACCAGAGATTGATCAATTTGCCAACATCCGTTGGATCATCGAAAAAGCAAGAGAGTTCCAGGAAAAGATCTACTTCTGCTTTGCTTATTATGTCAGTCTTTGACTGTGAGGTTCACAACAAACTGGAAAATTCTTAAAGAGATGGGAATATCAGACCCTCTTAACCTGCCTCCTGAGAAATCTGTATGCAGGTCAAGAAGCAACAGTTAGAACTGAACATGGAACAACGGACTGGTTCCAAATTGGGAAAGGAGTATATCAAGGCTGTATATTGTCACCCTGCTTATTTAATTTGTATGCATAGTACATCATGAGAAATGTCAGGCTGAATGAAGCACAAGTTGGAATCAAGATTGCGGGGAGAAATATCAATAACCTCAGATATGCAGGTGACACCACCCTTATGGCAGAAAGCGAAGAAGAACTAAAGAGTCTCTTAATGAAAGTGAAACAGGAGAGTGAAAACTTTGTCTTAAAACTCAACATTCGGAAAACTGAGATCATGGCATCCATTCCCATCACTTCATGGCAAATAGATGGGGAAACAATGGAAACAGTGAAAGACTTTATTTTCGGGGGCTGCAAAATCACTTCATATGGTGACTGCAGCCATAAAATTAAAAGACACTTGGTCCTTGGAAGAAAAGCTATGACCAACCTAGACAGCATATTAAAAAGCAGAGAGACATTACTTTGCCAACAAGGGTCCGTCTGCTCAAAGCTATGGTTTTTCCAGTAGTCATGTATGGATGTGAGAGTTGGACTATAAAGAAAGCTAAGTGCCGAAGAATTGATGCTTTTGAACTGTGGTGTTGGAAAAGACTCTTGAGAGTCCCTTGGACTTCAAGGAGATCCAACCAGTCCATCCTAAAGGAGATCAGTGCTGAATATTCATTGGAAGGACTGATGTTGAAGCTGAAACTCCAATACTTTGGCCACCTGATGGGAAGAAGTTACTCATTTGAAAAGACCCTGATCCTGGCAGGAGGAGAAGGGGATGACAAAGGATGAGATGGTTGGATGGCATCACCGACTATGGACATGAGTTTGAGAAAGCTCTGTGAGTTAGTGATGCACAGGGTAGCCTGGTGTGCTGCAGTCCATGGGGTCCCAAAGAGTTGGACACAACTGAGCGACTGAACTGAACTGATATGTAACATACACCAGTGTTAACTGTATTAATTATGTTGTACATTATGTCCCTACTAGTTATTTATCTTGTAATTGGAAGTTTGCACCTTTAGACCACCTCCATCCAATTTCCTCTCCCTCTACACTTCCACTTCTGGTAACCACAAATCTGTTCTCTTCTTCTATGAGTTTGTTTGTGTTTGAAGTATAATTGACCTACATAGAACACTTTGATAGTTCCTGGTGCACAATGTAGTGATTTGATATTTCTGTACGTTACAAAATGATCACCACAGTAACTCTAGTTACTGTCTGACACCATAAAAGATGCTACATTATTGTTGACTATCTTCCCCACACTGTGGATTTCATCCCTGTGACTGTGTATTTGGTAAATGGAAGTTCATACCTCTTAATCTCCCTCATCTGTTTTCTCTCTTCCTACCACCTCCTTCCCTCCTGGCAACCACCTGTTTGTTCTCTGTGTCTGTAACTCTGCTTATATTTTGTTACGGTTCCTCATTTGTTTTGTTTTCTTAGATGCATATAAGTGAAGTCATACAGTATTTGTCTTTCTCTGATTTATTTCAGTGAGCATAATGTTCTTGCAAATGGCAACATTGTATTCTTTTTTTATGACTGAGTGGTATTCCATTTTATTTATATATACCACATCTCCTTTATCCATTCATCTATAAATGGGCACTTATGTTGCTTCCATACTGAGACTATTGTAGATAATATTTATATAGTATTTCTTCCTTTTTAAGAATTTTTATTTACTGATTGATTTTTGGTTGTGCCAGGTCTTTGTTACTGCACAGACTTGTCTCTAGTTGTGGCAAGTGGAGGCCATACTCGAGTTGTGTTGTGTGGGCTTCTCACTGCGGTGGCTTCTCTTGTTGTGGAGAATGGGCTCTGGATGGGTGGGCTTCGGTAGATGTGGCTCCCCAGCTCTAGAGCACAGGCTCAGTAGTTGTGGCCTCAGACTTATCATGTGCTGCATCATGTGGGATCCTTGTGGATCACGAATAGAACCCATGTTTCCTGCATTGGCAGACCAATTCTTTACCACTGAGCCACCAGGAAGCCCCTCTTCCTTTTTATTAATAATATTCTAAAACTTTGCACTTTCTATTTATTATAAAGAATATCATACATTTAATTTAGGAATTGGAAGATGGTAAAAAAATGTTGAATTGATTCCCTTTTCTTTTGTAGCCTACAGTGTGTGAACGAGAACTGTGTGTATTTGCTTTTCAAACCCTGGGAGTAATGAATGAAGCTGCTGATGAAATAGCAACAGGAGCTCAGGTACTAATACATGATACTAATTATTTTATATTTTGATTTGAAAACATGATTTATTCTGCCCTTCTTTAGGGGCAAATTTTTGATAGTTTCTTGATACATTGAAACAGCAAACAGGCATTTGATATTTTTAGATAGACATTGCAGTTTGCCAACTTTATCTAATGTGTTTTGTCATTTTACAGTTGGCATGACAAGCAGTTAAACCAACTTTAATTGTTTGAAAAATAATTGCATTTCTTTTTTATATGGTGAAACTTAGATACTGAAACCCTTGCACTTGCATTATGTAAAATTTATTTGTAAAGTTACAGTGCCATAAAATGGAAGCCAATTTATTTTTAAAACTTAAGTGAAAAGATAATGGGCAGAACATGTAATAAAAAGAGAGCATTCAGTTTTGCCACAGCAGTGTTCATAACATCGGAAGAAAAATACAAAACAAAGGAAAAACTTGGAAGCGGAGCACTGTCCCGTCTTTCTGTAAAGGAAAAAAAAAAGCAGTTGTAAAGATGCCAAAATGTATTACATCATGCGGTTTCATTAAAATTTCAACTAGTTTTTGTTCATTTATTGAACATGACTGAAATACTAATAGATGAGAAAAATTCCAAAAATCAAAAAATAGTGAATGTTAATTAAGGGAGGCTAGACCAACCAAATGCAAAACCGTATTATGTAATCCTGTAGTATTTTAACAAAATACATTACTGGCAAGGAAGGTACTGACTAGAAAGTCTGGTAATCCCCATGATTGTTCATGTTTTAAATGCATTTTTTATAGATTAAAGGAGGTATCACATCATGTCATAAAATAAAAATAGTTTAGTGTAATGGAAACAACTGACTTGCAACATGGGAGGGGGGGAAACACTTTTAGGTCTTTACACTTGTGTGCAAAATCAAATTCCGAAAGACTTACACTTTAAAAGTTTAAGTATTACTTTATAAGTGTTTAAAAGTATTATATCTCAACTGGAGAAGAGTCAAATTAAGCATGTACAGCTTATGTAGGGCATCCGGTTCATGCATTTATGCATTTATAAGAAATCATACAGAAAAAAGCAACAGATCTGAGTCCATACATATTTTACATCTTTTATTTGAAAAAATAGTGAGCACTGAGATCTAATTATGAAAAAGTGTATTTTGCTACTAACTTAATTACATGGAAGCTCATAAAAATTGAGAGGAAAAACATGAATATAATTACAAATTAATACAGGAAATGAATGCACAATTCACAAATATGAACCTGTAGTTAGTAAAGAGACATGAGAAATTATTTACCTTCACTAAAAATCAAAGGAAGCTAAATGTAAGAGAATTTTAAAAAATTCACAAAGATGGATGGGAAGAATGATCATACAAGAGACATGGTCATCATTGCAGTAAATATAAAATACCTGCTGTGTAACAGGTGATACACTAGACTAAGATGAAGCAGTTAACACAGACAGCCCAGGCCTCATGGACTTATACTCCCTTAACCTAATTATTTCACTGATGAGCTAAACTGAGATGCAAACACTTGATGAAATTTTAAGGGCAGTATTTGTGATATAATGAGTTACAAATGAAAATGATGCAAGCAGTAGAACATTGACCAGTTGTGATATGGAAAAAATGATTCCATGATTAAAATAAACTTTCAAAATCCAGCTTAATATTACCTTTGCATCCAATGTGTGCAAATTTGCATACTAAAAGCTCTAAGAATCTCTAAAACTGAAGAAAATTTCTAGCCTATACTTAGAGGGTTTCTCAAATGTATCTGACTGTGGTGAGTCTTTTTTTTTAATGTAAAAGGTTTTCTCATCTCTTGAAAACTAATATTGTTCAAAAAAGAAAAGATACTTTAATATATGCTATTTATAGCTATGGAAAAATAAACTTTACACAGGTATATGTGAATATACATACACAAATACATGTATTTTCATATGGATATATATGTATGTTTGTATGTATATGTATATATGTATAATTATTTGAGTAGTATGGTTAACATTTAAGCATTTTACTGGATATAAATTGTCTCTCACACAGTTTAAGCAGGGAAGAAAGTAAAGCCTAGAAATAAGACATAATTGATTAGAAGGAAAATTAACCTCTTAACGGTAGGCTAAGTTGATAGAATAATAGGTGCTTTTTCCCCCTCTTATTATAGTTACATGTCTAAAAATAATGTATCTTAAAGTGAAATTACATTTGGATTATGTAATTATAGTAACAAAGCACAAGTTTTCACTTAGATCAATTTAATGATTCAGCTCCAAAGATCAGTACCCCCAAAAAAAAATTTAGAGAATTTAGTGATTCTACTCGAATGCCAATGCAGAATATTCTTTTAACCTCTTTAAAGATATACCCCAGTATTCTGGCTGTAATCGTAGAGATTATGTGTAAATGGATTCTTTTTCTAAATAGCACTGTATCTCTGTAGTCTTGTTTCATCAGCTGACTCTTGAATTTTTCATGGGGCTCTGAGGAGCTCTGGAGGTTGCACGAACATCCCTTAGAGGGATGTGCAGGAGACTGGTCTGGGATGACAGTGTGTCAACAGCTGGGACTCCAAGCCTCCAAATACTGCTTTAACCAGAAGGCAGCTTCATTTTATTTTATTTCTTTTATGTACTGGGGCTCTTACATACAATTTTCTTAAAAAACAAAAAAAGAATTACTATTGAAATGCTTGAAAGCCAGTGGTCTACAATTTTAAATTCACCTCTTCTCCAAAAAAACACATTATTTTATTCCATGGAAAAGTTATCATATGCAAACATAATACAAATTCAAAAACTAGTATAAGCCTTTCTTTGTGCCAGGATTCCAAATCTGACTACTGTAATAGATAAACTATTAATATGGTATACTTTTATTTCTAACTCACACAACAGTCTGGTTAGAATGTTTGTTGGGTAGCTCTCATCATTGAAGGGAAATGGATTCAGTCCACCATGTGGGTCTGCTGTGTTTTCAACATGTGGTGTATAGTAGAGGGGAAGAGAGGAAAGGAGCACTGTCTGTCCATCAGCTCAGCCCCTTTCCGCTTACTGTCCGTGGGTTAAGATCAGTCATGTGGTCTGATGTAGACAAAAAGGGTAGAAATATTGCTTGCAGAGCAGTTGCTTCCAAGCAGTAGTTAGTTTAGGATGTATTAACAAAAATATTCTATTAGTTAAATTCTCTACCCCTACATCTACTATTTTCATTATAATTTACTTTGAAGTTATTGGCAAAACAGTGCAGTTATTCGGGTAGTTTTGATTTGAAGCTTTTGGCTCAAGGTGTTTAATTAAAATATTTGATTTGAAAGGGGAACATTTATCAGGCTATTATTATATCCATTTTTGCCTTTTTTATTGTTGTAAAAAAGACATAACATAAAATTTATTATACTAATCATTTTTAAATGCACAGTTCAGTAGTGTTAAATATATTCACACTGTTGTGAAACAGATTTCTGTAACATTTTCATCTTGCAGAACTGAAACTCTATACCTGTTCAGACACTCCCATTTTCCCCTACCCCCATCCCTGGTAACCACCATTCTTTCTGTTTCTGTGAATCTAATTACTTTAGATGCTTCATGATTGTAGTCAACGGTATCTGACTTTTTGTGACTGGCTTATTCGCTTAGCATAATGTCCTCAAGTTTCGTCCATTTTGTAAGAGGTGACTGACTTTTCCTTCTTTAGGCTAAATAATATTCCATTATATGTGTCTATAGCATTCTGTTTATCCATTCATCCATCAATGGATATTTTGGTTGTTTTCATCTCTTGTCTATTATGTATAATGGCTGCTGTAAACATGGGTATACAAACATCTCTTAAAGATGTTTTCATTTTAATTCTTTTGGAAATGTACCCAGAAGTGGGATAATCACTTCCATCAGGATCCTTATGAAATTTCTATTTTTAACTTTTTAGAGGAATCTCCAGACTGTTTTCTGTAGTGGTTGCACCATTTTGCAATCCCATCACCCTGCACGAAGGTACCAATTTCTCCATATGCTCACCAACACTTTGTATTTTCTGATTTTCTGATAATAGCCATCCTAATGGTTGTGAGGTGATATCTCATTGTGGTTTTGATTTACATTTCTCTGATGACTAGTGATGTTGAGTATTTTTCATATGCTTTTTGGCCACGTGTATATCTTCTTAAAAGAAATGTTTATTTAGTTCTTTTGCCCATTTTAAAATGAAGGTATATAATTTTTTGTTGGTGAGTTATAGGAGTCCTTTATGTACTTTGAATGTTAACCACTTATCAGATAAATTATTTGCAAATATTTTCTCCCATCCCATGTTGCTTTTTTCACACTCTTGATTGTATCCTTTGATGATAAAAGTTAAGTTTGGTATAATTGTACTGTCAATTTTTGTTTTTGTTGCCCATGTCTTTGGTTTTATGTCTACAAAATCATTGTCAGATCCAATGTCATGAAGCTTTTTCCCTGTCATAAAGTTTTCTTTTTTTTTTTTAAGTTTTCTTATAGAAATTTTATAGTTTAAGATTTTCTGTTTAGATTTTTATTCTACTTTAGTTAATTTTTGTGTGTGGTGTAAAGTAAGGGCCCAGCTTCATTCTCCTGCATGTGTATATGCAGTTTTTTCATCATCATTTGTAGAAAAGACTTTCTTCTCCCCATTGAGTGGTCTTGCTTGGCACCCTTGTCAAAGATTATTTGACCACATACATAAAGGGCATATATTTTTACAAAGCTTCAAATGCATACTATGCCATATAATTTTTTAAGATATTTATAAAATTTTACCAATTCTTGACTCCAAAAGTTTCATAAAAGGCTCTTTTATCTTACTGATGAGTCTTTCTTAGGAATTCTTGCTTGGGTTTTACTTTACTAACAGGCAAGAAAATGCTGAAAACAGTTTGTATATGGGTTAAGGTGCATCTTTCTGGGGTAGAAGTGGTATGGGTATGGGAGAGAAAACAAAAAGGAGGGTTTTATTATATCTTTATTATTTTTTAAAATTGATTATTTATTTTAATTGGAAGCTAATTACTTTCCAATATTGTAGTGGTTTTTGCCATACATTGACATGAATCAGCCATGGGTGTGCATGTGTCCCCCGTCCTGAACCCCCCTCCCACCTCCCTCCCCACCCCATCCCTCAGGGCTGTCCCAGTGCACTGGCTTTGAGTCCCCTGTTTCATGCATCAACCTTGGACTGGTGTATTGTATCTTTACTATTATACCTGTTGCTTAGAATCCAGTTTGTGTGCTCACACACACATAAATGGAATAATGTGGTAGAAACATATTAGCTGTTTTAGTTTTACCATTTTCTGAGTAAGTCCTAGGGGTATCTATGTCTGTGTACTTTGGGGTGTGTTATTTATAGATCCTATACCTATGGCTTGAGTGTTGCTACTTGTTTTCAGTCACTGGAAATTGTAGATGCTGTGATTGGGTGGATGTGTTTTGTGAGTATACATACAACAAAGCGAGCCCTACTGTCATTAGGTCACAATGCCTCCTCATTAACCACATTTTAAGAATCAAAAATTGTCCTGCTCTTATTATGCATTGTTTAAATACCTGTTTCAAAACTTTCTGGCGATATCTTTCCTTATAAAGATTAAGTCAGCTGCTTCCTTATGAGGTCTCTTGTCATCACACTACAGATGCATGTGTTCTGACGAGCTCTCTCTACTTAGGATTGGTTTTCTTGGTTTGGTTGCTAGAGCAGGTTGTTTTGGAAACTAGGGGAGGGAGCCATGCCCTTAACTGCTGCATAGTACTGCCTCTTAGAAAATTGTGCAGAAGAATCATAGAAGAACATAGGAATAAAATCATCTTATTTAACAAGCCAAAGCTCTTTAATGGCCTTTGTCAGAGGAGAGCAGGACGAAGTGAGATGTCAGGATATTTATTTTTCTTGGAGTGGGTCGGACTTGTCTGTAGTTTACTTCACCCAGAATGGTTTCTTCCTAGATAGTCACACGTCTTCCTATCCCACTCCGTTCAGGTGTCACCACATTTCCTAGCCACTCTGAAGGAGTCCCCTCTACTGCCTTGGTCTCGAAAGCCTTCTTTATTTTTTATAGCTTCTAACACTGCCAGGAACTGTCTTTAAACATATATTTGTTAAACTGTTTTTTCAACACACTTTCTCCATTGAAATGTGAATTCCACAAGAGCAAGGGCCTATCTTGTGCACTGTCTTGCCATAGAGCCTACAACAGTGTTAGCGCATTGTATGTGTTCATGACAAAGACATATTAGAGACAGAAATATTAAAGATGTGAGTGGTTGGAAGCAACACATATTAATTACTTTAAATTAATAGTCAAGCTTGGTCAAACTTAGTCTAAAGCCACAAATTAAAGATTTCAGAGATTAATAGCTATCTTGAGTCTTTCCAATTAATTACCTTGAGAGGGAGAAACAATGGCAAAACTCTTGATAAAACCTGAAGGGTAGTAACTATCTTATGTATGTATTTCAAGGTGGTAGATCTACTAGTATCCATGTGTAGGTCTGCATTGGAATCTCCTAGAAAAGTTGTCATTTTCGAGCCATATCCTTCTGTGGTAGATCCTAATGATCCTCAGATGCTGGCCTTCAACCCCAGGGTAAGTAATTACCCCTACACAGCACCCGTTTCCTGTAATAATAATTGAGACTTCAGTCTCACTAGCTTTCTTCTTTCTTAGCTAAATTACTGTCTCATCAAATCCACGACCTGTCATGAACTCTATATCTGTTTAGCAAATGTGATTCTTTTCCACAAATTTGATTTGCTTCCACCTTGTCTTTCATCTATGCTGTTACTTCTCTCCTTTTCTCCTTTAAAACCATTTTCCTAACTTCACTGTCATGAAACTAGACCCATTTAATTCCCTCAAATGCTGATCTTTACTCATTCCAACTCCATAGAAGGTAGGTAAATAGCTATAATCAATTGGTTTATAATGGTCGATATGACTTTTAATTTCATTACATATTTTTTTGAGATTATAACATAGGTAGTCTCATTTTAAGGATCATGGGTAAGGGGACAAATTTTCCCTTTTCTTTCGTATTTTTATTTCACCCTCTCTTGCCTTCCCCCCTCTCCCTCCCTAGTTATCTGAAGGTTACTAAAAGTTTAATTACTATTGTTGATCAACTGTCATTTCTTGAGACACCAATTTCATAAATATTCATGGAGGTTAGGCAGAATTCTTCTGAAATAACACAATTTTCAAGTTGCATGAGAGACAAAATTGCTTCAGTTTCTGTTATTACTCATCTTGAAATCATTTTATGGAAACAATGACTGTATAAAATTTCCTTGGAAAAACTTTCCTTCTTTCATAAATGGTAATAGTGCACATATTTACAATATGCTTAAAAATAAATTATCAGTTGAGCATATGATGTCATTTACACACTTACTAGTCACACTCTTTTGGTAACAACCTTCTAATCAAAAGAAAATAAAAGCAAGGTGAAATTATAAGATTTAAAGTGGATTTTCGTGTTTCAGAAGGATCCCGTGCTTACTTTATTCATTGTGGCTTAACTTTTTAGTAGTGAAAACAAAAATCAGGAGCCTAATATCTTCTTTGTACTTAGAGTTTTTCCCCTGTAAGCTGAACGTGGTTTTATGTACTGATACTTACACTAATACTGGCATTGTTTTCTTTTTTCTTCCCTCTGACTCAGTTATAAATGCTATGTCCTTGAGCCATCTTATTAAAGTCTTCCTTTTTATGTACACAACACAGTCATTGCTTTCAAATTGACCCTGATGGAAAATTCAGGTACAGAAATAATATGTTTGTCTAGTGATGTGCAGACTTGCAAAGGCTTGTAGTGAATACTATTTTTCCCCCTTCAAACAGAAGAAGAACTATGATCGAGTAATGAAAGCGTTGGATAGTATAACTTCTATCAGAGAAATGACACAAGTAAGTATATCATCTTGTGGTCTTACATAGTTCAGTTTTGCTTGAGTGAAATGATATTTTTAAAATATCAGTACTGACCATGCAGTAAAATGAAGACTTTTCTATTATATGAGAGTATAATTAAAATCATAAAAAATTTAAAATTGGTTTGTACTAGGATGTTTTAATGAAATCACATCAGTGTTTTGGCATGCTACCACTGTGACTTTGGAGGTTAATTGCATAATTATAATCCTAACTCTCTGTTCTCAGACTCAGATGAGAATTTGTTGGAATATCTTAAGGCAAAAGTTAAATCTGGTACTCTCTTCCTAGACTGTCAGTTTTAATTATTGATAGTAATTTCAAAACATCATTTTAATGTTAAAATAAAAACAAATATTCTGTCAAATATAAATTGCACATAAATATTTTAGAGTATTTATACAGAATCTCAAAACAACTTTGGAAGACACCAGACTCCTTGAGAGCTTATATTTTTGGCCATTAGGGAGGCTTTGGTGGAAGAGTTTGATGAGCAAGGATCTGGGTTTATTATGAAAGTCTAATATGTCACTGGGCTATAGTCCAACACTTGGAAAAGCATATCTTATTGAATTATTGAGGCCTTTCTGCTGCCAAAGATTTGGAGAAAGGTTTGGGGCTCATCATTATAAGTAGAAATTAATAACCTGTAATTGACAACAACACACATTGTGGGTTCAGTTTGCATATGGTGCTTTCAAGGCTTGCATTGCCCTAGAGGCCCTTGCAGGTTTATAACAAGTGTTACTCTCAGTCATTGCCTTTCTCTGGGGAGGGAACAGTGATTTCTCCAGTCTTGGGGCCCATAAAGCTTCTTTGCCACACCGCCTCTCCCCACCATCACATCTACTCCATTTGCAGATGTCCTGACAAAGTACATTTTTATATTCCCAAATTTGACTCTTGATTCTTGTGATACTTATTTATGAAGTCAAATATTCACTCATTCAACAAATAGTAGGTGTCAGACAATGGTAAATAAGAAATCTTTTAATTCACAAGTTATATTATTTGCTTAAAAACCATCATTCTTTCTAGTGGTTTTTCTATGCCCTTTCTACATTATCTGAATTCCTTTTCAAACAAATATGTATTATTTGTATAAGGAAAAGAAAACAATCAAAGCATTTCCACTGAGGGGGAAGAAAGAACCTACTGCAGTACCTTACCCATGATTATACATTTTTAGTCACCAAAGACTTTGGTACCATAGATCCAGATCATTCTTGGTTTTAAGAATAGCTGCAGACTCTGTCTCTGGGATCAGCTCTGTGCCAAGAATTGCCTCCTTTATTCTGGGTCATGTGTAACCTATTTTAATAGGAGGCAATGGAGATGACTGAGTGTCAGCTTGGGAGGTTGGAGGCCCACATGGTATAATTCCCTCATCAGTGACATGGCTTGTGACCTTGGGCAAGTTGCTTGATTGCTTCATGCCTCAGTTTCTTCTCTGCTGAGATGGTAAAGAGTAATGCTGCATCCTCCTCCAGCGTACATAAGGATGTTCCATCCTCCTCCTCATAAGGATGCTGCTAGGTTTTATTGCATCAGATGCTTTAAACCTCTCCAAATAAATATAACATTATACTGTCCTATTTTCTAGAATGTACTGCCCTATAGATGAGACCTAAATTGCCACAAACAGATTGCCTTTTGTTCTATGAAAAGGTTAATGGTCTGGGTGAATTCCAGCAATACTTTTAAAAGAAGGAGTTGTCTTCTTATGTAAATCTTGTCCAGATTTTTCATGGAGTGATCTACCCAGTGTCAGTACCCTCAGATATGAGCATGATTATAGCTGTTACAAGTTTTGCTTTAATGTTAGTTAAAAGTTAAAAATGTCAAAGAGAGACCATACACTTGTAAAGGTGGCAAGACAGATTTAATGAAGTACTGCAGTGGAGGAGAGAGATTGGCAGTGTGAGCTGAGGTCACCTTTGAGTAAAACAAGGTGACCAAGGTTTCTAAGGTGAAAGTAAAGAGGGAACAAAAAGGGGCTACAGAGAAGTGAAATAAGGGTCTTTGGGAAACTGGAAAATTTCACAGGAGATAAGTAGACAATTACTGAATGGTTAGCAGTGTGGGTTGGTACCTTTTGTGTTTTGGCAGCATTGGATTTTCTTGAGCAAAGATTCAGCAGGAGTCCAGGGACTTGGCCCAGTGCATGGGAGCCAGGTTAAATTTTGATTTAAGCCTCTTATCCAAATGTTCTGGCAAGCCTTTGTGCAGCATGGAAAGTCAGAGTTCGTGTCATCTTGGGGAGAAACAACTAGGGTAATGGTCGTTGTTGATCATGTCACAAGCACAAGTCTTCATGTTTAACTGGATTAGACATACCTGTTCAAGGTGATTTTCCTTGTGCAAAAAAAAAGTAAAATAATTTAAGAAAAATCAAGGAGCATGATGACTTTTTTTTTCCAGGCACCATATCTGGAAATCAAGAAGCAGATGGATAAACAAGACCCCCTTGCTCATCCCTTACTGCAATGGTATAAAATTTAATTTGCCTCTTAATGAAAACAGCATCATTTTCTGTTGCCTGCTTTAAGGCAAGGGGGTGGAGACCTGCAATGCTACAGTTCCTCAATCCTATGAGGACTGTTGATTTTACACTCCAAGAGTCCTTAATGACTTTCACTTTAATTAAAACTTGTACATCACGAGGGGAAGAAAATGCTGTCATATGCAATACACGGATCTACTGTGTGGTTGACTCTATAGATTTTAAAAATTTGACTGTGTTACATGGTGAAGCCATTTTGGCTCATTTAATTTTCTAGTTAACTAAGTGATCCAACTGTTTCAAACACTTACTGAAAATCTTTCTTAAATGTATATTTTGTATAATTTACTCCCATAACAAAGATAGTATAAATTTTATAAACTCTTCTTTTGATGACTACAGAGGATGTTCTGTTTCAGAGACAGTCTGGTGAGGGCCACAGCATTAGCTCAGCCTGTATACTAGAAGAAGAGTCAGACTAAGAATAGTTAAGAAGTGGGTTGAGCACTCATCTGGCTCTACAACACTTACTTCAAGTAATTTGCCCTCTGATTTCTCATCTGCGAAAAGAAAACAATAGTATCTACTCACCGTATGTTTGAGGGTTTTAGGTACGTCTCTGAAATCACTGACAACTAAAGCCTGTGGGATTCATCATGATTATCATGCAATAAGACAAATGTGAAGACTATACAAGATTGATCTGAATGAGTGCTTATTCTATGCTACAGCCAGGAAGCTTTTAAAAAAATATGTAAAGATCAGGAAAGGAGAAAGACTCTGACTACTCATGATCATTAGTTAACTTTCACTTACACAGAACCTTACAAAACATATTAAATTTATTCTAGTAAAATCATGACAAAAGTTAGGTTTTACAAGTCTTTCTTCTTTGTACCTTTCATAATCTATTATTAAAATTCTGATGAGTAAAATAACACATAGTTGTTTCTTTTTTAGCCTTTCAGATTCTCACTCTGAGTCATATTCAGAATGAAGACAAACATCTCAAACATCCAATCTTTCTTTTTTTCCCTAAAGTCAGCTTGATTTTTCACTTTTACTTATTTGTGATCATTTCCTTGAACTTGTTGGTCATTCTTCTTTCAAGCAGACGGAAATTTACCAACATGTTTTACAATTTGTTTAGTTATGATTTTCTATGCTGACAAGTATAAAGCAATTAGTTCTTTCAAATACCTAAAGTTTTGATTTTTTTCAACTTCATTGTCTTACATGCAGTTAATAACATTTTGTATGTAAACCACTGTATGTATCAGTTCAAAGATGCTCAAATATTTATAGAAAGGAAAAAAATCTCCGTGAAAACTCATGCTTAGTTAGACATTGTAGAGAAGAGCAGAGAAAGCAGATTGTGATTCAAGTTCTAACCTTAGATTGTGGTTATTAAAAGTTATATCTCTTAGGTTTTAAAGAGCTACTTCTGTGTTTTCTCAGATTAAAATGTTATCTTTTTTTATTACATCAGCTCTTGAAATTGTTTCAGGAAGTGAAGCAGAATAATGTAATTGGATAAAATTATTACTCAATTTATGTCACAGCAAAAATAAGTTTTAATCACTTACCAACTGAGGAAAAAAACTTTAAATATATGTGGTATATATTTGTGACTGATGGATTATTTTAATTAATTTCAGGGTTATTTCAAGTAATAGGTCACATATTGTGAAACTGCCAGTTAACAGGGTAAGTTGTTTCCTCACATATACATGCAGAAACGGGAAGGCTACTTATTGGTTGAGATTCTTTTAGGCAGCCTCTCCAGGAAATTGAAGGAAACTCAGGCTAAGCCTAATTCTTTGAAATGACCATCTGTGCCCCAGTTCCAAGTTTTTCCAAGAAACCAAATTCAATTTCAGGCTGCTGCCCTGAGCTTTTAAGTAACCGAGTCAATATGAAATCATCTAGTTATCCCACATGTGATAGAAAGAACATTATCTAGAGATTGCGTACTTTTTATCATTGTCAGTTTAATGTTGGCACAGCTTCACTTTTCTATATCAGAGGAGATACTGACTCCAGATATCTTACTTAATGGGCCTAATGTGCTTACAAAATTAAAAAAAAAAAGCTAATGCAATATTATTTCAGTTCTGGCCATCACCCAGGAGCAGTGTCTAAAATCTCAGGTCTGCCGTCTCTGAATCTCTAAACTATGAGATTCCTATATGTTAGATTCCTATATAAGTACATATAATCTTAGGTAGAAGAACAGCAGTTAGAAGTTTGTGTCAAGCAGTGTGTTAAGCAGCTAATTCAAACTTTTTTTCTATGAACAAAGGGGAAAACTATAATTTGAGTGTTGGCAATTTCTGATTTTACAAATATATGCAAATAAAGCATAATGATGATAATTTTTGCGATTTTAAAATCTTGAACTAACTTTTCTGCTTAGCAAACTCAGATATTTCCCCAATCAAATAGCTTGTGGATACTTAGGGAATTCAATAATAAAAGTCTCAAGAAGAAATGTAATTAGGAAGGCAGATCTGCTTGAATGTGATTACATAGCATATTCCAAAGCTAAATATAAATGACTTTGGATTGTCTGTCTCCTATTCCTTTCCCGTTAGCCAAAAGAATTATCCTTCATATCAGCAATTCCATGTGATTTATCACTTATGCAGGGGTTTTGTTAAATGAATGATCCTGTTAATATAAATATTATAGTTTGAAAATAGATAATTCTTAAACCAGTAACGTTTGAATTTGTCATCAGCCTGTTATACATTAAATTTGACATGTTTTCCTGTGCCCTTGTTTTAAATGGCAGCAACTGAAGTTCATGCACACACCCCATCAGTTCCTTCTTCTCAGCAGTCCACCAGCCAAAGAATCCAATTTTAGAGCTGCTAAAAAACTCTTCGGAAGCACCTTTGCATTTCAGTGAGTATGGCTTACTGTTGAGGGGTGTGAGTTCCCCGCCCAGTCTTCTGTAAATGTGTGGGGAGGAAAGCATCCTCTTTTAGTAGTTGGCTGTTAGCATAGGACAGTTACTACATGAAACTTGACTAGGAAACTCAGAGCTATGAGAAGGCACCATGGCTTGTTATATTGCGACCCCATTAAAACGTCATTGACTTCTGATTTTGCTTTTCATTCTCTTTCCCTGTGTTTTAGTGGCTCACACATTGAAAACTGGCACTCCATCCTGAGGAATGGTCTGGTGGTTGCTTCTAATACACGACTGCAGGTACATTTTCTGAATGCTTTGACGCGATCCCATGATTCTTCAGTATGGGAGTTCAGTAAGCAGTCCTGGTGTTACGTTTTTACTCGCAAAAGAGTGAAGCACGTGTGCTTTAAAAAATCACATTGACTTTCTAATGGACATATATAATTTTCACAAAGTCAAGCAGAATTGATCTATACACAACATAGGGATGAAAAGAAAAAAAAAATTGAGTTTCCCTATGAGAAACAGTAAAATCACTTTAAACTTAATTAGAAAAAAAAACAAAAACCTGATGCTGGGAAAGATTGAGGGTAGGAGGAAAAGGGGGAGACAGCGGATAAGATGGTTGGATAGCATCACCAACTCAATGGGCGTGAGTTTCAGCAAACTCTGGGAGATAATGAAGGACAGGGAAGCCTGCCGTGCTGCAGGCCATTGGGTCGCAAAGAGTCGGACACAACTTAGCGACTAAACAACGACAAGAAAAAGATGGTCCCAAAAAAGGTAAAACCTTATAGGAATTCTCTCTGCTAATCCAACACACATTTCTTGAGCACTATCTCACTGTGAATACTTGAACAGAAGAAAAGATGGGGCTAAGAATAAACAAAGTGGAGATTGGACACCAAAGAGCCATCAGCTATCTGCCTTTCAAGCTCCAGGGCAGCAAGTGAGCAGGATATAGTGGGTGTGGTCCTCATCTTTATGCCCTTCATCTCCAGCATTCCACCTCACTCATTTTTATCTGATGATGTAAGGAGGTCGGGAAATGAGATCCTCAACCCAGTTACCAGTGCAAAATTACAAACTCTGATGACAGTTGGGATGATACAATTAAACGTCCATAAATACAAATTGATTGAATTAATATTTGGTGCACAATAAAAAGGGTATGACAACATGGACATGGAAGTAATATTAAAGAATTTTAATTGTTCTGAGTAGGAGACTACTCAGAGTTTCAGTTAATAAAGCACTCTGTAACTTGAAAAATTTGAAGGAGAAGCATGGGGTGACAGTGTTGTATCATGAAAATCTGAGTAGGATATTTTCTTGAACACAAATAGGTGAGTCCTAATCAACCTTCTGTCACATATGTTTCAGCCTGTTTTATTTTCAGTGTTTTAGAGCCATTAACGTACTACTCCAGTACATTATACTAAATGACTCTCTGTCATCATAGGATGGAAAATCTTTTCTAAGGATTTTTTTTCTTGGCTGTTATTTTCCATATATCAATGCATTCTTAATTTTAAGGACAAAGATATTAGTGCTGTTTTTAAATTCCGAATAGACCTTGGAATAAGGGCTTTAACATTTTCTAAGAGCTAAGTGTTCCAGCATGAGACGATAAAGTAGTAACTTGTGAAGTAATTAACTTGATGAAGTAATACTTGTGAAGTATTAACATTCAAAACCGTGAACTGACCGCTTTCTCTCCTACCTCTTTCCGTTTTAGCTCCATGGTGCAATGTATGGAAGTGGAATCTATCTTAGTCCAATGTCAAGCATATCATTTGGTTACTCAGGTAAGTTTGTATTCCATCTCTAACCTCAAACTTATTAGGGTTTTGCTGTTGTTGTTGTATATTCCAGGTGGTGGTGGTTTAGTCACTAAGTCGTCTCCGACTCTTGCAACCCAGGGACTGTAGCCTGCCAGGGTCCTCTGTTCATGAGATTCTCCAGGCAAGAATACTGGAGTGGGTTGCCATTTCCTTCTCCATTTCCTTCTCTTTAACCGAGGAATCAAACCCAGGTCTCCTGCATTGCAGGCAAACTCTTTACCAACTGAGCTATACAACCATTTTATCAAATGAACAAAGCTTATTTGATGTATCTGTATAAAATTCATTTGATAAATGTCAGAAATAAAAACAAAGCTCACATGCCAAGATTTATAGTATTTCCCCTAGTGTATAACATGGAATATATGTTTTGTTAATTTCAAAAATTGACAAATTTTAATGTTACTTTTAATTTTCAGTCATTTCTATTTTTATTCCATCTACACGAAACATTGATAATATAGTATGTACAAAGTATTATGGAGAGCACTGTAAAGTTTATATATAAATTAATCCACTATCATTAAATGTAATTCTGTACCATGCCAGCTTCTTACCTTTGGATCATTATGTTGTTGTTCAGTTGCTCAGTCATGTCCAACTCTTTGCGACCCCATGGACTGCAGCACGCCAGGCTTCCCTGTCTCTCACTGTCTCCTGGAGTTTGCTCAAATTCATGTCCATTGAATTGGATTGTATTATTATATATCCCATAAAAAAGTTTTAAATGGTATGGAAAACTTAGGTTTAGAAAGACACCCTCAAAACCGTACTTCTTGTTGACAATTTGTTGTTAATATTTTGGTGAGATTGTTTTAATTTTGGAATAAATTGAAAGCATGTGCTAAGGAGGAGCCTTGTGAATTCAAAACATGGAAAGAATGATTACCAAATTGTTAGCATCTGTAATCTTTAGGTAGTAAAAATTTGGGGTGTTTTTCCTTTGCAATATTTCTTTGGAATATTTCAATTTGATGAGGTGTTTTTTTTTTTTAGAACAAAAATGTATTGTTTAAATATAAAGTAATTATGTTCTTTGTTATGAAATTGAAACTACACAGAATGGTATAAAATAACAGATGAAAATTTTTCCTCCTTTCCTGCAGTCTCAGTGTTTAGTGCATTTCCCTTTAGACTTTTAAATGCTTTTATGTTTGGCATTCTGTATACCTGCATATACATAGTTGGTTTTGCTTATGTGCTTGTGTGTGTGTGTGTGTGTGTGTGTGGTTACATGATTCCATTAAACAACTTCAGGAGATGTTGCTCATGTGGTGCCTGTATGGTAAGTCTTAAGATCCTCATGTTATAGGAAAGGAGACTTAGAGAGGTCTAATAACTAGGGGAGCATTAACCAGGCTCACCTTGCTGATTCCTTTGCCCAAGTTCATACTCTTTCAGCCACAGCATCTGATTTCTCAGAGTTCCATCCTGACCTTTTCCAGAGTGCATGTCCTAAGAGGACATGTATGCCTGTTAGGACTCAGCCTCAAAACTCACGTGATGCCACTTCCCATATACAGATACCGGTCAGAGCAGTCACAAGGCCCTCCAGATTCAAGGACTGGGGAATTAGACTCCATTTCCTGATGAAAGAGCAGCGAAGTCACATAGTCGAAAAGCATATTGTTGAGAAATATTGTTGCAGTGATCTTTGAAAATACAGTATGCCCAAATAACACTAGGAAAATAAATATCAGAAGAATAAGATAGTATAGGAAAGAAAATAACATAGTTCAGTGGAGAAGATGATTCAAATCAGTTTAAGTCAGACTCTAAATCTTACTAAACCAGAAAACAATAAAAAAAGTAATATAAAACCAGTTTTAATAAATAAATGCAACCCCAGCATAGATAAGAAAAACACAACAAATCACCAAGTGCTGAGATTTTGCTGCTTCATATCCTGGTGTACAGACTCTTTAGATGGGTTCATGAAAGGTTTGTGGGGGATACAAATGAATGTGAAATTTGTATGAATGTACATCTCTCTGGAAAGGGGATCCATAGCTTTCATCCAATTCTTCAAGTGTCCTTGATCTGAAAAGAAAAAATAAGAACCTCTACCATAAGTTCAAGTACCTTCATACTTGATTTTGAAGGCTGCAGATATAGGAGGTAGAGAGCAGACCAGTGTCTGCATATAATAGCCTCTGCCTTTCCCTCAGATAGGGCTTCCCTGGTGACTCAGACGGTAAAGAATCTGCCTGCACTGCAGGAGACCTGAGTTCCATCCCTAGGTTGGGAAGATCCCCTAGAGAAGGGAATGGCTACCCACTCCAGTATTCTTGCCTGGAGAATCCCATGGACAGAGGAGCCTGGAGAGCTACAGTCCATGGGGTTGCAAAGAATCAAACATGACTGAGCGACTAACACACTTTCACTTCCCTCAGAACTGCCTCTGAAACCTTAGGCCTATTTCTCAACTTGACTCCACCTACTTCTGCATCTTTGGGGGAATGTCTGCCTTAGAAAATGCTTACATCACACCATTTACCATTTGGCCTGTAGACTTTACTCATTTTCATTAAGCCTTTTATTGAAACAGTAACAAACAGGCGTCTCAACTCCAGGATAGTATATGAGCATATTTTTTAAAGTAGAGCTACAAATCTACCTATTCTAAACAGATAGGAATTTTATTTCTGTTTTGTCTGAAATATTTCACAGTAAAAAAGCCATGCAGTTAACAGAGTCTGGTAAGATTTGTGAGTATCAGAGACAAAAGGACTTAGTTCTCCTTTATTAGGAAGAATAGTAAATTCTGTAGGTACTGAGCATATATCAGCAACTCATGAAATTGTAGTATTAATATTTTTTTTAAATTGTTCCTGTTTCCCACCCCTTATCTATTTTCTCATCACCAGATGATAAAAATCAAAGTTTGGTCCTAAAAGCCTTTTAAAATCAAGTTTTAAAAATTTTCTGATTATATCAACTTTATGCAAGAGGTAATCCTATCCTTCTTTTCAACACAAAGAAAAACAAACTGTATTTTCCACTTTGTAACTTGACCAGAACTTCCAAACCCGCTGACTTTCCACCCTCCTTGCTCAGGGCACAGTGGCTGCTCCTTTAGGAGCCCTTTGTGACCGTCTGTGGCTTGATGCTGTCAAGCCTTTGCCTAAAGTGGAACTTGGCAGTGTAGATGGATTGTATTTTGAGCTGCATCATATAGCTTTGTCCCTAAATGATTACTTTGCTAATGTTTTTAGGGATGAACAAGAAGCAGAAGGTGTCAGCCAAGGATGAGCCGGCTTCAAGCAGTAAAAACAGCAACGCATCGCAGGTATTGTAGCAGCTTGGGTGACTGTGTCTGATGGGTGAACTCTAGCACCCTTAGCCAGCAAGATTTTGATAAATAATCAGGCTTTTTAAATCTGCATAATTATTTTAGGCATTACTCATACAGAAACAAAATTCGCCCTAAAATATAATCACCCAAATGCCTTTATTCAATCAATATGCAGCAAATATTTATTGAGCTTCTACTAAAATGCTGGACATCTCTTAGTCATTGAGCTGTAGTGATAATCTACAATAGGCAAATCCTCTTGAAACCTGCATTCTACTGAGTGGGTATAAATAAATTAAATATGGGACTTCCTGGTGGTCCAGTGGCTAGGACTTTACCTTCCAATGCAGGGGTTAAGGGTTCAGTCCCTGGTCAGGGAACTAAGATCTCACATACCTATGGACCAGAAAACCAAAGCATAAAGCAGAAGTAATAGTGTAACAGATTCAATAAATACTTTTAAAATGGTCCACATCCAGGAAAACTTTAATAAATTAATTAAATGTTTATTTTAGTAGAATGTTAGATGGTGGTAAAGCTTCTGGATAAAAATCAGGGAAAAGGGATGCTGAATGCTATGGACTGAAGATGGAACTAGAATGAATGTTAAATGGGATGGTGGGGAAAGAATGCTCAGAGAAGGTTCTAGTTGAGAAGGTTCCAGGCATAGAGACGAGCAAGCACAAATCCCTTGTTGTTTCAGAGAAAGCAAGCATTCTGGACAAATTAAAATCCATCTGATGAATAATGTAACTTCAGATTTTTTTTAAAAAAGAGTGTAGCTAAGCTAATATCAGAAAACAAAAACAAACCCCCAGATTTTCCACATGAGATGTTTCTGAAACCTCTGTGACTTAATGTGTTATAAAAATGGGTTGATTTTGAATAGTTAGGTGATCTATAAAAATTGATTATAATGTTTGAAAAGATAATGCAGCTTTGTTTCCCTCTAAATAGAGATGCTAGACTTCCAGTAAAACTAAATTTGAGCTCTGATTCTGTGTTGTGGGGCTACTGAACTTTAAGTATTTTCAGGTCACTTATTTTGAAAGTGATTTAATTATGATTATGTACGGAAATTAAGTGATGTAACAAATATAGATTGACATTAAGAGAGAACTCAAGGACATTACTGCTAGTTGAGAATGGCCATTTTTTAAAACTCTGGAGCTATCTTAGTGACGATTACTTTTTAATGATGATTCTTTTCACTTGAGTGACTGTTCCATTTTTACTCTAATTTTTAAATTCTTTTGGAATTTAGTCACAGAAGAAAGGACAGCAATCCCAGTTCCTGCAAAGCCGTAACTTAAAATGCATAGCCTTATGTGAAGGTAAGTTGAAAGTTTTATAATCCTCATAGCGTTTATTCACAATCTTACCAGTATTTAAGAATTTAAGTGTGTTTACACAATGCTCATAATGGACTAGTGAAAGCTTTGTTCCTTATGACCATCTCAAAGAACATAGATGGAAAATACAACAGAGATCATAAAGGTTAAAACAAAGAGCAGAACTGGCAAGATTTCAAACAGTGCTATATGTTATTCTTGGCAGCTATCTCAGAAGAGTAATTATCTCTTTCTGATCAAGTATTGTTCATCTCTATTGTTCATCTATACCCCTTCCTCTTTATGTTGGTTTCTGAATGTATAATACCGTGAAAAATCTGAAAGATGAACTGAGCACTGAATAGATAACCCAGGAGGTCTTTCTTGTTTCTACACTGAAATTATTCTTCTTTTCTGAACTTGGGATAGAAAATTGATAGGCGATTTACAATATCATATACTTTCCTTTGTTCTTGCTTTAAAATCTGACTTTGGCTAAAAGTTGATAGTTTCTTCTTCTGTTGGGAGTTTTCGTAACCACTGTTAACTGTCTTTTAGGTTTTTCAACATTTGATAGTTGTAGTGGATGCTAGGTTGCCTTCTACTTAGTTCCCAAGTCAGGACCTGTTTGCCATCATAAGTACAAAGTGATTTCCTTCCTATCGTTACGATAAGTGTGTTCCAAACATAAAATTGCTACTTGGCATTCACTGTTTTTATTTCCTTTTTTTGATAGTCAAATAAGATGAAACATTTTTCATATGTTAATCTGTACATGCATTTTTGCTTTTAGATTTCTAAGAAAAGGGATATAGTAATTTAGAATAAAATAGTTCTTTAATTTTCTCTTCCCTTTACAGTGATCACCTCACCTGACCTGCACAAACATGGAGAGATATGGGTCGTCCCAAATACTGATCATGTCTGTACAAGATTCTTTTTTGTGTAAGTGTAAAGGCTTAAAATCCTATGTTACTGTCTTCTCCCTAAATGAGGTAATAGTGACTACACTATTGTTTGGTCATTTAAGCTGCCAAAATATAACAAATATTTTCTTATCAGGGCTTCCCTAGTGGCTCAGATGGTAAGGAATCCGCTTGCAATGCAGGAGACCTGGGTTCGATCTCTGGGTTGGGAAGATCCCCTGGAGGAGGGCATGGCAACCCATTTTAGTATTCTTGCCTGGAGAATCCCCATAGACAGAGGAGCCGGGAAGGCTTACAGTCGATAGGGTTGCAAAGAGTCAGACACGACTGAGCAACTAAGCACAGCACAGCATTTTCTCATCAAGTTATGTTTTTGTTTTATTTTAATAAACTGTAAAAAACAGGGATGTTTAAAAGCCATTAACTTAGAAGATTTGAAGAAAAACATTGTCTCTTTAACCACTGTTTATGTACTGTGTTGTTGTTTAGTTGCTAAGTCTGTCTGACTCTTTTGGGACCCCATGGACTGTCATCTGCCAGGCTCCTCTGTCCCTGGGATTCTCCAGGCAAGAATACTGGAATGGGTTGCCATTTCCTACTCCAGGGGATCTTCCCGACCCAGGGATCAAACCCACATCTCCTGCATTGGCAGGTGGGTTCTTTAGCATTAAGCCACCAAGGAAGGCCCATATGTATGTATACAGGTATATATAAGTGTACATATACATACATACAGATCTTATATGTATCCAGGTAGATATACACATTAGATTACTTACAAAAGTGTGGTTATTGGGAAATCATAGGTCTAGGACAATAACCTGGATCTAGTAGCACCAGAGCTATTATATATCCTCCAGTCCCTAAAGACAAGAGAAAGCAGTTATGAGAACCTGGTAGGAGAGTCATTTCTAGTTCATCATGACTCCATGGAAAGAGTCATGGCCATCAATTCAGGGACGTAGGCAGGGCAGTCCAGGGGGCCCTTGTGGGGTGGAACCAAGCAAAACCTTGATGTTGCCCTCCTGCCAGAGCCCTGCTGGGACACCCTACTGGCCAAACTCTACCAGAAACTAGAAGGCAAGGGAAATTATTGACCCAAGTCCATACAGGTCAGTCTCCTGGAGCAAAAGGCAAGGTAGAGAAGGGTGTCCCATGGCTCTGGAGGCGCCCAGGAAAGCATCTGCTTTTTAAGGTTATAATTCAGATGAAGTTATAGCACAGCACAGGTCTCTTGTGAAAGGCGGTCATTGAATATTTTTTTTTCTTCTTTCTTGCTCATTTTGTTTTTATTCATTGTTAGAAGGTTGACTTTCTAAAAGATACCTCCAATCACAAAGTTTTTCAGTGAGTGTGACCTGGAAATTTTGACGGAATAGTAACTCCAGAGTCCTTTTCTTAGCCTGCCACTAGTTAATCTGTTCCTTTTAGTGTTATATGTGCTAAGTTGCTTCAGTCATGTCCAACTCTTTGAGACCCCATTGACTGTAGCCCTCCAGGCTCCTCTGTCCATGAGATTCTCCAGGCAAGAATATTGGAGTGAGTTTCCATTCCCTTGTCCAGGAGATCTTCTCCACCCAGAGATTGAACTGTGTCTCCTGCATTGTCAGACAGGTTCTTTACCACTAGTGCCACCTGGGAAACCCCATTTAGTGTTACGCTAAAATTAAAATTTGTTGAGCTAAATAAACAACTTTAGATATGGAAGTACTCAGAAGTAGTATTATTTCCTTGCAATTTTACACAAATTATACCTAAACTAAATCAGTAGGGCACATGTGTGGATATTGACTGGAGAGAAGGATTTCTGTATTTCATAAGAAAAAAATGAGGAAAGATCATCTGACGAAAAGAGAAGAAAATACTTTCAGTATCCTCAGATATTTTCCAAATAATACAGAGGGGAAAATTCTATTAAGGTAATGATTTTCATTTCTTTATAAACACAAATGAGATTTCATCCTTCATCCCTCAGGAGAGAAGAGACTAATTAAGGAAAATTGATAAGATTCAAAACACATCGAAAGGAAAATCCATTAACTAATGAATGTACATTCTAATTACAACCATCAGTTTCTTTCTTTATAAAAGATATAATCACAGAGTTCTACTAGTGATGTGCCTCCCTAGTGAGCAGTAACATCTAGGAAAAGAATAAATTGAGGAGAAAAAAATGAGTTTTCACAAATATGCCATAATCAGACAAAAGCACAATTTCTGTTCTTATTTTATTTATTTATTTATTTTACACATTGTGTGATTTCTAGTTAGTAGTTTTTCCTGATGACTAAGATATAAAATAGTGAATTATAATAAATTCCATGCTAATCTGATTTCCAGAATGAAGAGAATAAAAACAGCTGTGTAATATCCTAATCACATTCTTCCCAAGAAGTAAACAATAGCAGAGAATGAGGGGAAAACGGGAAATTGTAGGGATTAGAGCATCAGAAAAAATTTAAAGTAAAATGTAAAGGACAATATCAGATAGGGAAAATGGAAGAATAAGAAGTTTGAAAAAAATTTTGTTGGAAAACTCCAAAAATGAATAAACTTAACCAAATATATATGCTTCAGGCAAAATGTAGTAATTCAGATTTTAAGAACAGGTTCCAGCCAATTTTGAGTGTCTAGGAATTGATGTTAAAGCTTGATCTCGTTACTGATATTGAGACTCATGTGCACAAAGACATCAATGTCAATACATAGAAATTAGGCAGCTGTTTTTAAAGGGCCAGAAGTTGGGCTTAAACAGGGGATGTGAAAACCACATTGTGTTGTAGTCATATACAACAAAAATGTTTATGTCACAGTAAATGGGGATTTTAAAGCTGGAGAGGAAAACTTACTATTGATATTTTCCATAAATGGGAATAAGTAATAAAATCCAAGAGAAGGTAATTGATTGGGTGCATCTAGAGCCATGGGTACTCCATGCTACACTACCCTCATCACTGCCATAGTGAAAGCTTGTAGAGATGGGAGTGTATTTTCTCCCTCAGCTACTCGAGACCAAGGAAACTTTAAGAACTGCCAGGTTTTTGTATCTTTCTATCTGATGTTACTGCTGCTGCTGCTGCTAAGTCACTTCAGTTGTGTCCAACTCTGTGCGACCCCATAGACAACAGCCCACCAGACTCCACCGTCCCTGGGATTCTCCAGGCAAGAACACTGGAGTGGGTTGCCATTTCCTTCTCCAATGCATGAAAGTGAAAAGTGAAAGTGAAGTCGCTCAGTCATGTCCGACTCTTGCGACCCCACGGACTGTAGCCTACCAGGCTCCTCCGTCCATGGGATTTTCCAGGCAAGAGTACTGGAGTGGGGTGCCATTGCCTTCTCCGATCTGATGTTACAACCTACATGTTTAATGCTTCCATGGTTGTTTGATTTAGAGCAGGAAGATTTGCAAATGAACTGTTATTGTATTTTCTCTGTCATATTAATATAAGGCATATATTTTCAAAACATTGCAAGATGTTCAGAAATTTAAGAGCAGAAAGGACCAAATAAAACAGACCATCTGCAGAAAAGAGATGTGGGGTATTTTCAGGCTCTGGAGTGAAGCAGATATCTGTGCTAAATTTCAGAAATTCCTATCTAAATCTACTTTTTAAGGTCTAGCTCAAATACCACCTCTTTCATGAAGTTCCTAATAAAAATTAACCTCTCTTCCTGGTATTCCTACAGCTCAGTGCAGAACTTCCATTTAAATTCAGTTTATTTGTTGTGTCTGACTCTTTCATGAGGCTATGTGTTAACTCTTAAAGGGAAGAACTTCTATTGTTTTTTTTTTTTTTTTCTGCCCTGCATGCCCTTAATCAGCTTGCATGGTATATGATACACAGCTGCTATTCAGTAAATTTTTAATGAACAAAAGGGAGGGGGGGCACAAAAAGGAAAATGTTTTGGAATATGTATGGTTTTTATTTTAGATCAGAGTTTGAAATATATCTTTAAAAAGTAGCTATAAGGGAAGTTTATGAAATAAGAACTGTAGAATGGCTATTTTGAGAAATAAGAGATACATTGCACCATGATTTTGCAAAAAAATACACAGTGTTTGAATGGGAACCTAGCAGGGAGACAGCTTATTTATGAAGTTAGACGACAGGACATTCAGTCATGGCTCAGTGACATAAGCTGTGTGACATCAAACTGATACGATCTGAGAGGTTTGCTTCATCCCCAGTCTGTAATAAATCCAATTTCTCTGTCTCTAACCCAGATCTCTTTCTAAGATGGAAATTGCCACATCACTCCCCTACTTAAAAGTCTTTGATAGCTGCTTCCTGCTTATAAGATGAAGTCCAGTCTCCTTTACAAAGGGAACCAGCTGAGTCCTTGATGCTTTGTTCTTTTTTTCAACACCACTGTGTTGAAGGAGGAAGAGATGCCCAGCTTCATGGCCCATCATTTTCCACTGGCTGCTGTTTCACACCTGGGATGTTACACTGTGCAACCTGACCTGTATGCTGGGATTTCCACACTCCATGCTCTTCTTTCCTTTCTTCATTAAGCTTGGATCCTCTCTTTCATTCTTTTCCCTATTGCTAATCTCTTCAATATTGCCTGTCTAATTCCCACTCCTCTTTTAAATCTTAGTGTATCTCTTCCCTCCTCCTAGAAGCTTTTCTTGATACGTTTGTGCTGCTCCTTTTCGTTACTATATAATACCCTAGATGTGTTTCTATGATTGGATTGTTCTTTTTTATGTATTGTCTCCTCCATTACTACTCTGTATGCCTCTTGAGATTGGGGAATACATAGCTCAGTAGCATAGTGCTTTGCAGATAAGTAGGAATGAATGAAATGCCAATTTTATAACTGCTTGCTGGATATTTCCCTCCCCTCCAAAGTCGACTAATACCCTAAAATCATTATGTACAAAGTGGAGCCTATTATTGCTAAATCCCCTAGCTGCTTTCACAACTTCCTCATCTCTGCAATCACTTCATACATCAAGGAGACTTGGAACCTGAGCTGTAGCTGTAAGTTTCCTTTTCCTTGCTCGCTATTCATCCGTTCCCAAGTACATCTTTTCACAATTTTCTTCTGTAAACACATTTGTTTCCATGTGTATCGTAAACTCCCTGCAGTACACCAGAAGATTGGCAGTTATTTTCCATGCTTCTGCTTTCTTCATTGCTCCTAACCTATTTTTTATACTGCCAGATTTTAAAAAACATTGCCATTATTACACTAGTGGTACCTGTTCGATGTACAGAAGCTGAAATCAGAAGCAAGTTGAAAGAGAGACAGTCACCCATCATATTCCACCTTAGAGTTAACAATGGTTAATAAGATCATACAATTTATACAACATTATTTTTCCAAAAGGAGAGTTTGATTATTTCTTGCTCATGAAGGCTAATAGTTATTAACAAAAAAAAAAATGGCATTCTGCAACATGGTGCCCATCTGACTTGACTTCAGTTATCCATATAAACCACTCGTTGAATAAAATTATTTTCCAAACCATTCCTTGAGAAAACTTGAAATTGTTTTTCCTATTTACTGTGCCTTTGCTTAGTCAGTACCAGTGGTTGGCCTTCTCACCAGTTCAGCCTTTAGTCAATCTTTCCAGGCTTAACTATATGGTCTTTTCCATGGGGCCTTTCCCGGTGTCCCAGTCAGACAGGGTATCTGTCTTTACTGTGAGTGCTGCTTGCCCTTTCTTTGTTCACCCAGGCTGCCTTGTCCTCCAGTTAATTGCATAACTCTATTATCTCCCCTAGTAAAATGCAAATTCCGTCTGTGTTTGGGAATCTCATGTCTTGTGCAGAAACACTTAATACATATTGAATGAAAGCAATGACAAAAGACTGAATGTTCTAACTTAATCAAGAGATTTCTACATGGTCTGTGAAGTAGACAATGCACTTACAGCATCAGATTTCTTACAGGAACTTTGGAGACGTGGTGAATATCATTCAGTTTACAGTGAACTTCTCCTCTCTGCAGCTAATGAAAAACAGTACTACCATTTCTAGGTTCCAGATTTAGGAAATCAGAAAACACATGTATGTGGACCAATCTTAAAACTGTCCCAAAGCTGCTATGGGCTTCCCAGGTGGCGCTAGTGGTAAAAAATCCTGCCAATGCAGCAAGAGACCCAGGTTTGATCCCTGGGTCAGGAAGATCACCTGGAGAAGGAAATGGCAACCCATCCCAGTATTCTTGCCTGAAGAATCCCATGGACAGAGGAGCCTGGCTGGCTATAGTCCATGGAGTCACCAAGAGTTGCCCATACTTGAGCGACCAACACTTTCACACTTTTTATACTACTAATAACATAAGTAATTTTTGTCTTCTTGCACATAATTTCATATTTCCTTCATCAGAAACCCCCACTCAAGTGTATCACTTCCCTGTTGATATCATTCTTGCTCTATTTCTTTTTAAAATTTTGTTGCTTTCTAGATGTAAGTAAACTTCAGTGTTATGTTAACAACTTAGTGTTTGTCTACAATACTAATAACTGCAAAATAGTCTATATGCTATATTATAGTAAATGCTCTAATGCCACTAGTAATTCATGTACCTAAGTCCTGCTGGTTGACTAATTCAAATGGTAGTTGGGTTTTCCTTTATTATTATATATGCTTCATAGTTTCAGACACCCAAATGCCTTTAATCAATTTTATCCTTCAGCCCTCAACTGTTGTACTTCCTTGCGGGCTTCACAGACAATGGAAAAATAAGCATTTTTCTTGATACTTTCAGCTCAGTCTCTCATTCTTGCTCTCTATTCTTTTCTCCCCTATGCTCTTTCTCTAAATTATTATAGTTTATGTAAAGAATGTGAGTCTCACCTCCTCTCCATAACGTCAAAGGCTTTTTGAGTGTCAGTGAATGTGTATTTGGGTGCAGAAAACCCTTCCATCTGAATGGAAAATAGAGTGAGGGGAGAGTGATGGGGCATGACTGGAGAGGAAGTTTATGTTTGGATTATGAAAGACCCTAGTGTGAATGCCAGTGACATTGGATTTTGTTTTACATATGAAACGAAGGCCATTTGCATCACTCTAGCAGGGCAGAGAATAGTCTTGTAAGGAGGGATGGTGGGGATAAGTGTAGAGCTAGAAAGACTGGTTATAATGTTTAGTACAATAGTCTAGGTCAGCGTTTCTCACTACAAAAAGAAATGTATTTGACATTGTGACCAGGGAAAGAACAATCTTACTTTGATTGGTACTTACTGCCCTTCTCTGTTCTAATTTCACTGAAAAGTGCTAGCCTGCACAACCTAAATTAATTTCAGAGCCTACTAACTATATATACAACCTGCAACTTGAAAATCACTCATTTAGATGAATGATGTGTGTGTGTGTGTATTCAGTTGTGTCCTACTCCATGGCCCCATGGACTGTAGCCTGCCAGGCTCCTCTGTCCATGGAACTTACCAGGCCCAGAATACTGGAGTGGGTTGCCATTTCCTACCCCAGGGGATCTTACTAACCCAGGGATCAAACCCAAGTCTCTTGCATCTCCTGCATTGGCAATCTAATTCTTTACCACTAGATTTGTTTACCAGTGAAGGCCTAAACGAAGTTGATGGCATCAGATTGAGAGAAGTTGCAAATGAGAATAAGTAGGAAACTGGAAGTGAGATAGCTGGATGATGTATTGGATTTGGGCACATGGAATAACCAAGAATAAGTGGTTTTCCTCTTATTCCTGATAGATGGTAGTACTTCAAGTTTAAAGATTGACGGAGTAGAAAAGAGCAGTCAGTTTTGAATTAAGAAGTTAACTTCAGTTTTAAATACACCATCTCTGTGATTTCTGTAGGAAATGTATAGTTAGGGCAAGATGTAAGGATTGGATATACAGTTTTAGGAATCAGCGAGTGGCTGATAGTAACAACAGTAGGAGAGACTGAAGTGAATTTGCATATCATGAAAAGGAAGAACACTGAGGAGTGAATTGTGAATAAAACCAGCATTGAAATGGGAGGTTAGGGAAGAAAATGCAATGAAGGAAACTGAGAATTAATAATCAAAGGGCCAACTAAGGAGGGAAGAAATGACACAGCTTCACGAAAAAGAGCCATCAACTGTATCCCATGCTGCAGACATAGTGGATAGAGTCTTCTGGTTGCCATGGGCAACCATTGTCAGTGTTTTTCAGGATAGTAGTAGGACCTGAAGAATAATTGCAGTGGGTTAAGGAGAAAATGGAAATTATGATGTATTACAGACAAATTTTAATCAAGATCCACTTTAAATTGAAAAGAAGAGAGATGTAGGCTGGGGTATCTATTAAGATGAGAATATTTTACTCAACATTGTGTCCAAAGCACAGAGGACACAGTAAGTGTGTTGACTATACCCAAGTACCATAGAGATAGCACAGACATAAACTCCTATGAGGAAATTGAGGTTGGAGTTACATGGTGGACTGGTACCTGAAATTGGAAAGTCATCAAAAACAAAACGATTCTAGGACCTGCCATTCTTTCCACTTCTCTCAAAGCAATATGGTTTTCTTTGTGTCTGCTTTATACTCTTTTTGTCAATCTCTTTAAAAAACTTTCCATAATCTGTATCCTAGAGGAGCTAGCTCAGTTGGTTTGGTAAAATACCATTATCTCCTTTGGGCCAAGCCTGCAAGCCAGGTTGCTTCCCCAGCCTTGCTCAAAATTATGGATGGCTCAACCTACTCTTGATCCAATGAGTAGCCAGAATTTATACAAAAACAAGGCTAACATATTTTACTTGTCCAATAAAATGTATTTCTACACGGTTTGCTACAAAACACCTGATTAGATCTGGATAATTCTAAAGTGTTTTGCTTTACACATTCTCTAGTTTGTAACAGGGGCTTCTCAGGTGGCACTACTGGTAAAGAACCCACCTGCCAATGCAGGAGACATAAAGAGTTGCAGGTTCAACCACTGGATCAGAAAGATCTCCTGGAGGAGGGCATGGCAACCCACTCTAGTATTCTTGCCAGGAGAATCCCATGGACAGAGGAGCCTAGTGGACTATGGTCCATAGGGTCATAAAAAGTCAGACATGACTGAATATTGTTTGATCTCCTGAGAAAATATTTACAACTGGGCTTTGTACCATATATCCTATTCTTTTTTCACAATAATGTTTCACCACCTAATGCCTTATGTATACATATGTGTATGTGTGTATTTGCACAGTAAGAATTAACCAACTAGGCAACCTGGGGCCATTTCTTAGGAGTTTAAAAAAGAAAGTGTTAATCGCTCAGTCGTGTCTGACTCTTTGCAACCCCATGGACTGTAGCCTGCCAGGCTCCTCTGTCCACGGGTTTCTCCAGGCAAGAATACTGGAGTGGGTAGCCGTTTCCTTCAGGGGATCTTCCCAACCCAGGGGTCAAACCTGGGTCTCCTGCATTAAAGCAGATTCTTTACCATCTAAGCTACCAAGGAAGCCCCCTTAGGAGTTTAAACTTGATACAAAGCCAGTTATCACTAGGTTTTTAAGCAGTCGATTATATAAAGACCTAACTTCTCATTGTTATATGTCATTTATTTCATTTTTTTCTGTATTGTACCATTTCAGGAGAATTTTAAGTATGGTGAGAAAAAGACAGTGGCACACATTAATCTCTGAGACACTGTGCTTACACCCCTGGTTATCTGTTTTGAAGTAATTACCACTTCTCTAAAGCTTCTGTCTTGAAGTCGTTTTTATGAAGTAAAATTAATTCATTACTTATTCTACTCTGTATATTATCATGGAAGTTTAAAAATTCATTCTTGGGAAATTCTTATTGCCCAAGTAAGTTTATTTGAGGAAATGAATTATCATCTAAAATGTAATTATTTCTTTCTAAAGGACTTAGTAATCACTGTCTTTTAATGTTGTATTTTTCACTTCTGTTGCTTAGCTAAACTTAGCAGGCTTGCTTTCTTATGTGTAGTACCAGCATAAATAAGAATAGAGTTTTAGCTGGACTAAATACAGCAACCAGTGATAAGGAAAAAAAAAAATACAGCACCGATTACAACAGAATAGTAATTAAAAGGCAAGAATCCCATAGGAGCAATGGCGGAAGGTGAAGTGACTTTTCTGAGAGTGTTACTGATCAGAAAATAAAGAAATAATTGAAATAAGAGTGGAGCAAAGAAGTCAAGAAACCAAGGAACATAAAACTGAAGTCAGTATATTCTTTCTCAGCAGGCTTCATATAACAACTGCTGTGGGAAATGTTTGCAGGGCCAAAGACACTGGGGTGCTTCCTGCATTCAAGCAATGCTTTATGGGGGGTTAAAATTTAAAATGAAGGGGCACATCAGGACATGATGTGGAATAATCATGTGTTTAGTCGTGTGACCTTTTCAACGTTTAGTAATGTGATCATGTTATTAAATATAACTGAGAATTGTCTTTCTCTTGATTCCTTTGGACTGTACTTCAGGTATCAGATAGCATTTCTAAGCTGTCTTAAATGCTCTGAAAATGTTTTTGAATGTTTCATCTTTTTGAATATTTTATGTTTTTGTGTTTTAGCTATGAAGATGGCCAAGTGGGAGACGCAAATATTAACACACAAGAAGGAGGCATTCACAAAGAGATCCTTCGAGTAATTGGTAATCAAACTGCTACTGGTTAAAGGACCACCATTTAATTAACATGATTTGAAAGCCTTCCTCGGGTTCAAAGCTGGATTTTGAACTGAAGAAGATGATAAAATAATTTATTGTTATTATAAACAAAATTAACCCTTTGAATACTGATTTTTTTCTTAGTATTTCTAAGTATATCATTAAATACCTAAAATGGTATATAATTTACCAATTGTAGGGTTATGGAATCTAGTAATAAAATTACAACAGCACTTAAACTGAAGTTTGGGTTCCTCACACAATAAACAGATTGAAAAAACAGTTTTGTGCTGATATTTTTATATTAAACTCTCTAATTGGAAATTTAATATTATATACTGACATCTTAGGGTACCAAAAGAGAATTGAAAGCATTTTATAATGGCGTCTAAATCTATAAGAGACTTTGCAATAAGTATAATGTTTGCACATTCTGATGTGCTATATAATTAGCAGTATGAAAGTTCTAATGTTTTGGGGAGGGATGTTTCCTAATCTGTTATTTTTCCTTATATAAAAACAATTAGTTCTTTAGATGCAGTGCTTTGCCTAAAAGTATGTAATATACATATCTATAGATTCATGCATCAAATGTCTAATTGTGCATATATGTGTGTATGTACACATATATGTATTTTAACAACAAAGATGGCATAGCTCCACAGTGCTGTTCTCATTCAATGGAAAGAAAATAATATTCAGTAAGAAAATGATATTCTCTCTGGACATAAACCAAGATATGAGCCAAATTCATCACCATTCATTCACTGAAAATATTTGCAAACAAATTTTCTATTTGTTTAAAGAATTTTCCCTTCAGTTAAACTCCTTATAATGTTATAATGTTGTAATCTGGGGTATGTAGACACCCCTGGTGGACTAAATCTGTATTCGAATGATCACATGTTTAAGAGAAAGACCTTGAATTTAAACAAACAGTATATGTATTTTTATTTCCTACAATGGAATGTTTTTTACATTTATTTATACCACACCAGCCTTTTTATATTTTTTCATTTAAGACCTGTGCTTAGTTTGTTTTTCATATTGAGAAAGAAGACAAACTTTGAAATTTCTTTTATATTAAAAGAATATGAATACGTTTACAGAGAACAATAACACCAGCTCAGCATTCTCTTTTCGAGTCATGTGCTCATCAAAATCGTTTCTGTTTCTTTGGATCCTAAGTTCTTATTCATTACAAGTTTTAATTGACAGTGTTTATTTTCCTGCATGATGTTTTTGGAATAAGGCCATTCATGAGAGCAGTTTAATTAGCAAGTCTGCCACTCTATTCAAACCCTGAATCAAGGCTCATATCTGACTCTATTTAAAAAGAAAAAATTTTAAATGTACACTCATTTGCAAGTGTAATATTATAAATTCTGTGCGTATTTCCTTTGGTATAAAAGGTGAGAAAAAAGGTCATCCACATTGTTAAGGGTTGCCATCTAGGAAGCATTTCTTAATCATTTGTTTTCTTATATTGTAAATAATTGATATGCCACTTATTTCTGCAAAAATAGACTTGAAGTGGTTGGGATATTCATCATTGTGATAGGATCCACTTAAAATATTGATCCGTTTTGACTTGTGCCTCTGAACTCAAGGCCAGACTGAAGGATAATACTGGTATGGCAGGGCCAAGTTAGAGTATCTTATTCAGTCTCCTGGGACCGGATATTTGAAGACTTTACCTGGGGCACGAGGACTACTTGCTTCTTTCTGCCATGACTCCCATAGTCTCCCAAGTCCCTTTACTGTGTTTTAAAAAGTAACAAAATCACTTTTTCAAAATAATTTTGTGGGACATTCATTTATATGACATAAATATAAGGCTGTAATAGCAGGATTTGGAAATTGAAATCCTGAAACCACATATGTTTGGCCACTAGGACCACTGAGGCACCTCCAAAAACTCTCTGTAGTACCTCCAAGCATAATTTAAAAACCACCAATCCAGTCAGGGTTTATTTAACAGTTGAGTGATCAGTAAGGAGTTAGTGTTAGAAGCTGAACTGGAAAGGGAGCTTGGAGGACTCAAGGGAGACTATTTAGAGGAGATAAAACTTCATAATACAAACTTCTACTGTTAACTTAAGCATGAAAGTAGATTCAGCTAACAGAGCAGGGGAAGTAATTGATAGCTTTAATGCCCGCTAAATTATTACAGATAATAGACATCTTTTATGATAATGTCTTCTAATGATAATTGAATGCAAAGCAGACCGACAGATTTTAATTTTTTTTGAAAAATTGTCAGAGCCTTTTTAAGCCAATATTCTAAAAGTAAATATTTAAGCCAGTATTCTAAAATCCAGTCTTTTAATTGGATTTTTGATGTTGGGAATACTATAGTATACTGATGCTTATCTTTATTTCTACAGAATCTAATTTCAATACCCATTAGTAGGTGAATATCATGCTTTCAAAATCCAAGCAGGTCCTTTAAATTTAGAAGTTTAAACATTATTATCACGCCTTGATTCAGTCACCTCTTTTAAGATATTATCTTTTGACTTATTTGATGATTCCAAACGTGATATTGTGTTGTTCTTCTATAATCATTCGAAGTCTGTTCACTGATGCTTTGTAATAGTTACATTATTGATGTAGCCATTACTGCTTAATATTAACTCACTGAGCAAAAACAATCATTTTCATTCTTAGAAGAGCCTTAATTTATTAGTTCTACTTTTTGTTCCTGCATTACTGATTTTGTAAACATTTCACTATGAATAACTTGTCCTCTGTCATTGTCCACTGTATTTAAGAAGAGGAAAATGATCAAACATTCGAGAAGAGAAAAACAGTAATAATATACTTATAGCCTAGTGCTATAACATACATTATGGTGAGGTACTTTGATGCCTTAAATTGTATTCTGTTACAGTTATTTTTATTTTGTTGCTCAACAAATCTCAGTCAAATATTGGATTTGAAGGTGGTTTTTAAATTTAAAATATAAATGTAAGAGTGTCACCTCCTTAAATTCATTCTCAAATACTATGTGATATAAGAAACTTAAGCAAGCTATTTTAATGCTATGATATTTCTCACTGAAAAATTTAAGAGTTTAGAAAAGAAATCTCTCAATTATTCTCCCCTTAGCTAAAAGAAAGGAAACTTTTAATATGTAAGTCTATGAATCTTTATTATCACTGAAAGAATTTTAGCAGTACTTTATACTGCAATACCGTAATTTGCCTTAGGGCATGGGGTTTTAGAAAATTCTAAGGAAGACTTCATCATCCTTGTTAAAGTTTGAATGACTTCATCAGATAGTGATTTAGTATGTCATGAAGGGACATTCAACCTTGGACTGTCTGCCATCTAAATATATGGATTTCATGGTGGCACTTGAAGCACATTTTAAAAATATTATGATGATATTCTATTGTCCTGCTGAAATCTTCATTATAATACTACCTCAAGATGAATGATAGAATGTCTGTTAAGATAAATTGGGTTTCCAGTATAAGGATCAAATAAAATTTTACAAATAGAAGTGATCAAATAATTAAACAGTCAAGACCATGCTGGATCTTTGTTGTCAATTACCTCTTGACAGTATGGTAATATGGATATTTCAGTCACCAGTGATAAATAACATAGTTATCACCCAATGAATTATGTGAAGGGGTTTCAATCTGCAAAATTTAAAGATAATTAGTTCCCTTTAAGACTGGTTTTCTACATGGGTCAATTTTATGTCCATTCACCTGAAGCTGCAAAAAATTGCCCACTCTTAACAATTAAAGGATTAAAATACCCAACTGCTATACCACAATGGCAGACTGAATATTCAAGTATTCTAGCATTGAATGCCTGCTAAATTTTTGTCAGATTATAAATTTGATGTATATTATTACCCAGTAAATTTTTGTTGGGAATTTTGTATACACTGGTATATTAGGATAAGTTTTTGTAGTTCAAAGGAATTTCAAATAGTTTTTAGACAAAACATATCCATGAGTGTGAAAAAGCTGTGTTGAAGAATAGATTACATTACACATTTACCAGCAAGTCAGTAAAAAATAGTGCTTATTTACATAGTCAACATAATTTAATGTCCTGAAAATAATTTCTTCAATTGCCCAATATTTAATGTATCATTTGAGATTTTAAAAAATACAGCCACTCCTTTATGTAAACATTAAGACATGCCTATGTTTCTTTAACTCTACAGCCTTCTTTACAATAAATTTATTGACTTTTGTGAGCAAAATAGTATTGCAACCTGCTATTTAGCCTTTGGTGCCTTAGAGTTACTATAAATATTTAACAATATGTACATAATGTAAATACTGTCAAAAGATCACTAAGGCCAAATATTTTCTCTATTCACTTTTTACTGCACTTGCTTTCTATTGCTACTTAAGCCTCTTTTATCCAGCTTTGTAATAGTTCTAACATTGTAGCCAATGTAAATGTTTACTTTCAATAAACCTGAATTTGTTCAACGAGTATGGTATATGTGGGCACTATTTTGAAAACTTGGTTAGGCCTTAGATGTTCCTCATGATGAATCTTGCTTCTGGGGACTAGATATTTGAAGTTCTCAGCAAACTCTAAAAATGGTGCTGCCCTTTTTACTTAAAAATACTTTAAAAATAAGAGCGAATAAAAGAAACACTCTTCTTGCCAATATTCCCCCAACTATTAATAGTTGTGGTAGATTTATTTGGTCATGTGAATACCATTTTAATTTCAAGTTCCATCAAGAAATACAGAATTCAAACAAAATATTTTTGTACTATATATATGTATATGTAATATATATATATATATATATATTCATGCTCTGTTTATAAACCCACTGGCATGGTATCAACTGGAGTATCTCAAATGAACTGTCCCAGCTTCTCTAAGCATTCTGACTTGATTAGTAATTGGAAATTGATTGTTAAAGCACCGCTTTTTATAAAATGCAGTTCATTAACTGAATAAGATATTAGTCCATAAATAAATACTGTTCTCTAAACACTTCAGTTGTAAATATTTGTGAAGAGCTAAGTTTACATTTTCATAATAAATATTTTACTTATGTTACCTTTATAGCTGTGAAACCATAGATAACAGATTTCTGTTTTTTAGGTTTGATTTCAGTCACTCTAGAAATATTTGTTAAAGAGTTTTAGTATGTATCTTGATGGTCAGTATAAGGAATAGAGAGTATTAGATTTTGTGTTGACCTCATGGAGCTTTCAATCTATTTGGAAAATGAAAACATATACTTTTGGAAATAATTCATGTATAGCCCAAAGTCAATGATGCTGTATGGGAAAGACCAGCAATACAGGCAACAATGGAGGAGATGGCTTGGGAGATCTGTGGGCATTAGGAAAATTAATAGTCTGTCCCCTATCTGAGGACAGTCTTTAAAACAAAGATAGAAGGAAAGCTGGTATAAGACAGAAAGAAGGCTTACAGATGAAAGACTTGAGTGAAGCTACACAAGCTCTTAAATACTTTTATATTTGTTGAAATAAAAACTGCAATCCAAATGGCATTTTGATCCTTTAATCCTTTGTTAATAGGACACTTAATCCTTAAATTAGTGCTGATGAGTAGTGTACTTCTAATTTCCATTTACTTATTCACCACTTTTTTAAAACCTTTCTGCAACAAAGTTACAATGATTTGCTTGTGTATCTGCTTTTGCTTTGTTGTAGATAATATGTATATTAAAAAGCACTTAACTGCTTTTGAGTGTTTAGGTTTGGATTGCTCAACCAAATTTTTAATGATTATCTTTTTGATTTCATGGCTCAGTCTTACTGACTGCTGAAGCTGTCGTTCCCTCTGACAGGGAATGACATTTCTCCTCATAGGAATGTTGCTGGCAAGAGTGTTGTTCTGCATTCCAGGTTAACTAAGTAAAAGTTATACAGGTCACTTTTGTTGAAAGCCAGTGTTGAGAATTCGCTGAATAGTTGGCCTCTATCTCTGTTCCCAGCTTCCAGGTCCCTTTTTGAAATTATTTCAAATAGTAGTCATTTGTAATTTGTATCTGAAAAGGCTGAAATTTTCAAAGATACCAAATATATATACATAGTTTTAAAATCATGTATTCTGGAGTTTCAGATAAGAGTAATTTTTAGTTAGATAAGATTTGCTTTATGTAGCTCTTGATAGTTTAGAAAGCACTTATCTCATTTTCTCATCAACATAACTGTAGAATGTGTTAGCAGATATATTTATCTTGTGTAGAAGAGTACTTAAACACCTTGCCAAAGGGATCCCTAGGCTCCAAACCTAGGGTAAAGGTTTCTTAATCTCATCTTTGTGCTCTTTCTAATAAATCATGTTTATTACTGTTGAGATCCTCACTTGGCAAAATGGATAGCAAGTATAAGAATAATAGCAGACTCCCAGGAAGAGTTAGTAAAGAGTTAAGTCTGGTTGCTTTGAAGAGTTCTGTCAAGGAGTTGTTCAATAGAATAGCACAGGCTGAGTGGTGTGGTTTTATTCTGGAGAATCTGGAAGGAAAGAAAGCTGCACTTGACTGCCATGGAAAAATCATTGTCAACCCTTGGGTGGGTGACCTCATGAAAGTAGAGATTTGGAAACATGCTGGCAGCTGTATTCAGAAGGATTTCAGAGGAGGCAGAAAGCAAGAAACATTGAAAGTCGGTTTTAGTAATCCTGACAGGTACAAAAGCTTGTAGATAAGGAACTGAGAAAAAGAATGGGTAGAAGAAATGGAGAGGATTTAGGAAAAAGCAATAAATTAGGAAACAAGCAACTAAATGTATATGTTAGAGATAACTTGATATAAATTGAGGGCAATTTTCCCCTCAACTTTGTATTGAGATCAATTAAAATTCTCCTAGTCTTTTTAGTATTCAGGAAAGAGAGGACCACGTGAAGACAATGGCCTCTCAATGTTCTCTATACCGCTGCTGCTGCTGCTAAGTCGCTTCAGTCGTGTCCGACTCTTTGCGACCCCATAGATGGCAGCCCACCAGGCTCTGCCATCCCTGGGATTCTCCAGGCAAGAATACTGGAGTGGGTTGCCATTTCCTCCTCCAGTGCATGAAAGGGAAAAGCGAAAGTGAAGTCGCTCAGTCGTGTCCGACTCTTAGCGACCCCATGGACTGAAGCCTTCCAGGCTCCTCCATCCATGGGATTTTCCAGGCAAAAGAGTACTGGAGTGGGGTGCCATTGCCTTCTCCGGTTCTCTATACAAAGAAGCCTAAAAACACACATTTAGCCAAGTGAGGGGGAAATGTAGGGGACGGATGTTCTGGACCATAAAGGGACACGTTTGCGAATACACTTCACCTCCTCCTGTCAAAGCAGGCTTGCGAAACACTAAGATCTGTAAGAGAATGGAGGCAGGAGTTTGGTTAAGTTTTGTCTGTTATGATGTGACTTATCATTTCGCAGGAAATGGCAACCCACTCCAGTATTCTTGCCTCATGGACAGAGGAGCCTGGCAGGCTACAGTTCATGGGGTCGCAAAGAGTTGTACACAACTCAGCAACTAAGCACGAGTCCCTCATATTGTCAAGTTGTGTGTGTGTGTGTGTGTTCGATGCATTGTAGCATGTGCAACACTGAAGATTCATCACTCAGGATGGTGGCCTCTTACTCTTCACACTCTGCTTGGGAGACACTGTCCACCAGGAATGGCTCCAGCTCCCACTTGTTGTCTGATGACTTCTAAACAGCTCTTGTTCCTGCCTCTTCCCTGAGTTCAAATTCATATGATCAAATACCGCCAGACAAACACCTCTGCCTCGGTGCTCCTAGGATACCTCAGATAAACTGTAACCAGTATCGCCACCCCCACCATTCTCTCCTCTTGTACTCCTCTCCGAAAACCAACCAACACTATCCAGCTGTTGACTCAAACCAGGAGGCAAGTTGTCCACTATTTCCTCCTGTCTCTCAGTCCCCACCAATCAATAGCCAGATCATTTTCATTCCCCTTTGTGATTGTCTTGAGTGCGTTCAATTTTCTTGGTCTCTTCTGTGGCTTCTTTTGTTAACTTTTATGTGAGTTAACGTCAATATCTTCCTGTGATTCTCCTTGACTGAATCTGAGACCGTCTCCCTGGAACAGACATTGAACTAGCAAATATGAGCACAGCCTGTGACTGTTAATATTCTGAATGTTAGACATGTATGTTAGTAAAGAGACACTGTCTCAAATCTCATGTGCCCAGATGCAGGAATTAACTAAGGGTTAACTCAGTGTACAGCAGACTCTTCTACATTTGGTCCCTACTACATAGGCTACTAGATACATATGTTTAAATTTTATTGAAGTATAGTTGATTTATAATGTGTTAATTTCTGCTATACATCAAAGTCATCCAATTACACATATCTATACTCTTTTTCATATTTTTTCCATTACAGTTTATTACAGGATATTGAATATAATAGGCTTCCCAGGTGGCACAGTGGTAAAGAACCCACCTGCCAATGCAGGAGACACAGGATATGTGGGCTTGATCTCCGGGTAGAGAAGATCCTCCCGAGAAGGGAATGGCTACCCACACCGGTTTTCTTGCCTGGAGAATTCTATGGACAGAGGAGCCTGGCGGGCTACAGTCCATGAGGCTGCAAAGAGTCAGACACGACTGAGCACACAGACACACGTGCTCACTACATACCATGCCATCAATACAGTTCCCTGTGCCATGCAGCAGAACCTTATCTGTTGATATCACAACTGTCTTGACAGCCTTACATAATGCTAAAGCGAATGTGATCTTCCTAAAATGCAAATCTGAGTTTAAAAACCCTTATCATTTAAGGAAATAAAAACTTCTGGCCTCTGTTTTCCCTCTTCCCTCTCCAGCCTCATTGTTCACCACCCTCCCTGGGATAACACTCGGCCACCCTGAGTGATTTGCAATCCAGAGGATGGTCCAAAGCTACTCACCTCCTGTCACAGACTTTTTCTCTCTGCCTAAGACAGCCTGACTCCCTGTCTCCAATTTTTACTCCTTGGCCCTCAATCTGTTTTCACTTCTTTCAAAACCTCCTCTTGTACTCCCAGTCTGGACCAGAGGTTTCTTCCAAATATCCTCAGAGTGTCTGACCATCACTCAGTTGTCTCACTCAGCATACAGTGAAAAGGTATATTGATTTGTTTGCTTCTTTCTCCTGCTCACCCCTCCTCTATGCTACCAGGCACAGATAATTTCCACTACCTAGTAAGTGTTTGGCACTTAGTAGGCACACCAAAAAGTAAATCATAAATGTCTATCTGATGAAAATGGCCTTCAAACAACATGATGTTAAAGTCAAAAAAATATGTACACAAATTGTTTCCAGTACCGGGTTAAGTGTTTGTCACTTAATAAGCACACAAAAAAAGTAAATTATAAATGTCTATCTGATGAAGGTGGGGTTTCCCAAGTGGTGCTAGCAGTAAAGAGCCTACTTGCCAGTGCAGGAGACATGAGATGTGGGTTTGATCCCTAGGTCAGGAAGATGCCCTGGAGAAGGGCATAGCAACCCACTTCATTATTCTTGCCTGGAGAATCCCATGGACAGAGGAACCTGTTGGGCTACAGTCCATAGGGTCACAAAAGAGTCAGACATGACTGAAGCAACTTGGCGCACACACACACACACATCTGATGAAGGTGGTCTTCCAATAAAGTGACACTAAAGCCAAAAATATGTCTTATAATTGGCACATAACATTCATAAATTTATACAACTACCCAGCAGAGGGACTCGAACAAACCAAAGCTAACATCATCATCATCACCCTGGGCTCCAGCTCCGTCACCTGCAGAAAATGGAGGAATCCCTAGATGTGGGCTTCCCTGCTGGCTCAGATGGTTAAGAATCTGCCTGCAATGCAGAAGACCCCAGTTTGATTCTTGGGTTGGGAAGATCCGCTGGAGAAGGAAATGGCTACCCGCTCCAGCATTCCTGCCTGGAGAATTCCATGGACAGAGGAGCCTAATGAGCTACAGTCCATGGGGTCGCAAAGAGTTGGACACAACTGAACGATTAGCACTTTTGAGATGTGGGTAAAATTTTCTTTGTCACTCTTGAGTTATGAATTTTCATCTTCCCATTATTCATCTTAACTTTGGAGCAAGCAATAGTTGGATTGAAAGGTCATTTTGAGGGCCAGAATGAAACATAAAAATTGGATACCTATGAAGTTATAATTTAATGTCAGTAATTTGCATAACCAAAGGATCATTGCTTTGCTAAATAATTACCTTAAATAATGAGCTTCCTTAGCATATTTAAGAGTTCATTTGCAGGTCATTAACTACTTGGCATACAAGGAATAGAGATGCTTTAGGCTAAAGTACTAATATTCATTACCAATAAAAATAAATTATTGATAGAATTAAGTACATCTATAATTATAAGTTAATGAGGAAGTAAAGTTCTTTCCAGAGGAATTGCATTTTTCCTACATGGTATAAATTGCAACAAACTTGAATTTTATTACACATTCTTACTACTCTGTGACATCTAACTTAATTTTTGCAGCTGTGTAATTGGGAACATTTCTATTCTTTATGTGTTTCCTGGTTAACTTCTGGGATACATATTCTTAATGGTTGTAGACTTACAGCATAGTCGATATTCTAGTTCCACTATGCAGCAGCCATAGAACAGTACAGCTTTCTGCTGTTTGTTATTTGGAATCTTTTTCCTTGCATTTCTGCCTATTGCAAATCTACCCATAATTCAAGGCTAAGCTCATATACCCTGAAATACATGAATACTTTCTGGATCACCCAGCCATAAACCATATCTCCTTGCTCCAAAGACCTGCAGTACTTTGTAGTTTTGGAGAACTGACTTGTAGTGACCACTGCTTCTGGGTCTTTTTGTATAAAAATTGCATTCCTAAACATGATACTCTACCTACTATCATCAGTAATCTTTCTTTGCTAATGTGCTTAATTTCATAAACTTTACCTGTTAAACTTTCAGTGTTTAATTTTTTTAAAACCTTGTAATTAAATACTATTTAAATTTTCATTAATATTATTGAAAAAAAGTGAAAAAGAGTGAATTCAACCAGTTCGAACTGAAGGTGACCACAGTCTCACCATTTCTTTCATACCTTGTCCACTTCTGCTACCCAACCAGATGTTTGGAGGGAAGTAACAGGGCAGAGTCATCATATATTACCATAGATAGTGTAATAATTATTGTCATATGTAATATAATAATTTAATGAATAAGAGATCCACCACTTTCTTTCTATCCTTTTTATGGGAGTTTCCTTAATTTATTGAAAGTAAAAAGGATTGTTCATGCATTAAACATAAGGCAAGATATTAAGCTGCATAGAGACATTCAAAAAGCACCACACAAGTACATGATTCACTTTTTAGTATACAAAAGTTCTAAAAACTATGTGTAATCAAACATGAATTTTCTTAAACATACTGATTTTGTTTCATGATGTTGTCTGATTGACATCTGTTCACAGGGATTGCGAATGCTATTTCAGCTTGAATAATTCTATGGATGAGGGTTTGGAAGCACGCATGCACCAGCATATTTCCCATCAGAATAGCAGTGCTGAGGGCTCACTGACCACCTTGTTTCTGTTCAGGACTATCTTCAGTCTCAAACTTACTCAGTTGAAAACCATCTTTCTTCCCCATTACATTAAATCAGTCTCCAAAAACTGTCAAATTTCCTTCCAAAATACTCCTCTGTACTGCTACAGTACTTGTCAACCCTAATACTTTCATTTATCTCCTCAAAACACTTTTTTTTTTTTAAGTCCATGGTATGTACCAGACTCTGTGACAGGTCTCTAGATACTCATCTTTCATCTTCAAGAAGTGGTTGCTGTCTACAGTCTACAGTCTTTAAGAGAGTGCGTATAGAAGTAGTTACAATCCGGGATACTGCGTGATGTGGTTATGTGGAAGGAAACCTCTCACTGGGCCTTGAAGACATCTTTGTCAGGGTACTTCCCTGCTCAAAGATCCTGTGGTTTCTCAATACTTTGCAGGCCACACATCCTCACACAGCATCAGCTCTCTATGAAGAAACCAAACAGTTCCCATCTTTATTTATAGATCACAAAATTTACATCTTTGATTACACTTTTTCTCTTTGATCCAAATCATTCTACCCATTCCTACTGTCAGATCAATTGGCCTTAATTCTCCTTTCTTAAAATTCTCAGAAGAAAATCTATCTCTTCAGATGCAGTCTCTTTCTTGTGTATAATTTCATAGCCGTTAACTTGAACATTTCTTGTGGGTTCCATCACATCCTGCTACAAGTAACAGCACCAGACTTGCCTCATTTCTTCCACTAGAATGGAACCGCCTCCAAATAGAAAACTGTTTATTTTTGGTATCCTCCACCACCCTGAGCAAGTGAGCAGCAAATATTTTTGAATAAACAAGAAATATAATGCACAAATATTGCAGACAAAGCAGACACTACCTTCAGTGATTTCTGCCATTCTACCCATGGGGCTTCCCAGGTAGCTCAGTGGTAAAGAATCTACCTGCCAACACAGGAGACACTGAGACACAGGTTTGATCCCTGGGTCAGGAAGATCCCCCACAGGAGGAAATGACAACCCACTCCAGTACTCCTGCTTGGAAAATCCCATGGGCAGAGAGAAGCCTGGGGGGCTGCAGCCCACAGAGTCACAAAGAGGTGGACACAACTGAACAACTCAACTGAACTTGGAACCCACTCCATGGGTACCAAGCTATAAACTAAGGGGAAATAATATATCTAAACCTCATTTTGCAAATTCACTATAATAAGATGGTGACAGTTGGCAAATAGCAACTGGAAATTCCTTCTGGGAAAAAGGAAAATAATTGGACCTCAACTTGGGATCCTGATTGTTTGCTGTTTCCTAATTTGTTTTGAAAATGCAGTTGCCATGATATGTTTTTCTTACAATCTGGTTCTCACATCTAATAGGAGGGGCTTCCCTGGTGGCTCAGATGGTAAAGAATCTGCCTGCAATGCGGAAGACCTGGATTCGATTCCTGAGTTGGGAAGATCCCCTGAAGGAGGTCATGGCAACCCACTCCAGCATACTTGGCTGGAGAATCCCTATGGACAGAGGAGCCTGGAGGGCTACAGTCCACGGGGTCACGAAGAGTCGGACATGACTGAACGACTAAGCACACACACAATAGTAGAGTGAGAATTTCAGCAGCACCATCCAGAGAATAGGAGGGGGCTTGAGGGACTGGCAGCCAGTGGGCTGGCCAGGGAAAGAGTGAGGGTGGGGAAAGGCACCAGCAGGGGAAGTCCCAAAAGCACCAAAGGCATTTCCTGGGCTCACATCACAGCCTGGCCAGGCTTGGCAGCATAAGTGTGGCTGCTGGCTACAGAAATGCAGAGTATGAAAATGAAAAGTGGAGACTCTTTCCCTTAGAGCTGTGTAGACTCCAGTTTCCATGTTGGTGCCCCTCCTCCTTAGCCATAAACTTCCTGTTTTAACCTCGGTGTGAAATTCCCAGGATACTCCCAAGCACACAAGATGTCTCCTCTGACACATTAGATGAGGTTAGTTCACTGTATTCATGGAACTACTTTTTTTCTATAGGGGGAAAAAAAAAGAGGGCTAAGAAGGGGTTCTTAATAAGCTAAAGTCCTTTTACACAATTGGGAAAGCCCTCAGAAGGCCTGGGAAGGTTATCCATGTGTTGTGTTTTGTTTTGTTTTGTTTTCAATTGACGAGTGGTGCGGAGGTGAGCATAGCACCTTTCATTCGCTTCACAGCCAGCAGGGGCAAGGAGCCCAGGTCAAAAAAGACAGGGAAAGTAAGAAAGCAAGAAGGTCTTGGGTATAACCTTGATTCTGAAACCAAGAAGAATCAGTTCAGTTCAGTCACATAGTCGTGTCTGACTCTTTGCCACCCCATGGACCCCATGGACCAAGAATAAGAAGAGAAAATTGTTTCTCAGCCCTCTAGCTAAAGGACTCATATCAATCCTGACTCTGTCCCACACATTTCATGTGCTACACTTGATAAACAAGATTCAACTTTGGTTTAAATGTTTGGTAACTTACTTGGTTTTGTTTCTGTAGCTCTGCTGCTATTATTTCTTTCAGGTCGTCTAGCTACTCAAGTCAAACAGTATATGTTTCTATTCATCTGCTGTTTTTCATATTATTTATCCACAAAAATAAGCATTTTCCTCAGTGTGACTGAAACTGCACTTTTACCCACATTCCGTCTCCACAACCTCACTTCAAATCATACCTGTTGACATATTTTCAAAAACCTCAGTCTGGAAGGTGAGAGGTGAAAGGTTGGCCCACGGGGTTGTGATATGGTTGACAAGCTGTCATCCTCTTAGGACCTGCAGACAAAAGGGAGCAACGTGAGCCTAGTGTAGGAATCCAGGTAACCATGATGTTCTACGTAACCACCCACAGACCTCACGACAACAGAGAGATCAAAGTGAAAAGGTTTAAAGGCAGTGGCAGGCACTGACATTTGATAAAGATGGCCAAGGCAAGCAGTTACATATTAAGTCCAATCTATAAGATATCAACTTCTCTTTACAACAGAACTATCTCATGTGTTCAATTCACCAAAGAAAACCTATAATTCATTTATTAGCTCTCTGTTTTCTCAGGAAGTGCAAAATGGGGTCCTGGGCAAAGTATGCACTGGATACTTTTGTGAATTAAACGGTTTCTTTCCTGAAATTTCTAAGTCCTACATAATTTGACTTCTATCAATTCAGCTTTATCTCCCCTATTCCTACTTCCCCAAACTCCAAATTTAGCCATTATTTTTTTCTCATGTCCCTCCAGCCCACCACAAGCCTGTCCACTCTCCTGAGGACCACAAATTTCTCCCTTTGCTTAGTAGTTTCTCTTCTTCTGACTCCTAGGTACCAACCAACTCTAACCCACTCTCTGCAGGCCCAAGCTAAGCTATACCTTCTCCATGAACTCTTTCCAGAGTGTGTTAAGAGGTGCTTCTTAAGTTATTTTTTGTCTCCCTAATACTTTATAAAGATCCAGGGAGGAAATAAATATTATTTATTCTTCAAATTTCTAAAACGTTTAGCATATAGCAAGTGCTAAATTAAAAAATTATTGAATAGGCAAACTGAATTGACCAGTTAACTGAGCATGAAGAGAAGAAATGAAAAGGTTAGGGTTTGAGGATGGCATCCATATATACTTTTGTTTAAAGTTATCTCATTCATGTAATTATTAATTTACACTGATGTCTCTTTGTATCTTCTGAGGCAAAGACCTTAGAATTATTCATCTGTCTGTGTACCTGAGTCTAGTGTCTGCTACACAGTAAATGCTCAATATACCTTAGTTTATGAGCAAGTTACTTGGTGCAGAATGAATTAATGAGTGAAAACAGCAAGGGCCTCTAAGCAGTACCTACTTAAGCTTCTCAGGAAATTATGTTTTGTGTTAAAAATTTTCCTGTGGGCCTTAGGAGGAACACATCCTTGGACCAGCAAGGATAGTTAGATGTGAGTGCCTGGAGGAATGAGGAGACAGAGTTCGACTAAGCAAGGGAACTCACATGAGGTGTCCCATGAGAGTGGAAGCATTGTGCAGGCATGAGAAGAGTGTAGTTTCCTGTTAATTTTATTCTCCTTGGAGGTCTTCATTTGTGTCTTGCTTTGGCCACTCTCCATCCACTTTAAATTTCTCTTTCTCATCTCTGTCTTCTTTTATCTACTTCACTCTCCCTTTTTTTTTTGAACTCCCAGTTTTCCTATAATGCAAACTGAAGATGGACAGGTAGTGAGAGAGATAGGAGACATCCTAGAGGCTGAGATGCTGTATACAGTATAAATTTTCCCTGATTGAATGAATCTGGGCTGAAATTAGGGCATTTACTAAGAAGATAGTGTAAGCAACTTGAGGCATTCCACTGTATTTTAATATCTCTACAAAAACCTAAGTAGCTACTGTGCTACAGGTTCTTCACTGGGCACTTGGTGGATAAAAAGGGGAAGATACCTCAATCCTTGCCCTGCAAGAATGTATTAATAAGTGATGATGATGATGATGCTTATTTATACTACATACAAGGCATTGTTCTCACTTACTTCACTTAGTATTCACAATAACATTTGAGGCTGATCCCATCATTATGCCCATTTTACGATTGGAACACTGAAGCAGAAAGACACAGGAATTTGGCCAAGGTCACATTTCAGTGAATTGATGGAACCAAGGCCATCCGCCTCTAGCTCAGATGCTGAACTGCTCTGTGATTTTGTCTCTCTTACCCACTGATCAGCACAATTCCAAGCACAGGATCAATATGCCAAAATGTTTGCTAAACTAAATCACTTCCTATCCAGTGTTTACGAAATCTATGCACTTTGAACTAATGTTGTTGGCATTTATAATGGCCCAGAAAAAGACCTTCACCATTGAGAGGATCCTTATAGAAGTGAGAAAAACAGGTGCTGATATAAATGCTTTGCACAACACTTTGAGAGTTTTGACAATAAGTTCAGCAGAATCCTGGCAATGTCTGCTCCAGAAGTGCTTGAGGTCAGTTCCAGTGCCCTCTCCCCTGCCCAGGCTGCCAACAGTAAATCTAACTGCTCTGCTTACAGAACGTTGAGTGTGGCATCTGCCAGAAGAGATGTCGGGACAGGCTGTATCCTGCAGATACAATAGAGCAAGGGGTAGCCCCGGGAACTCTGGTCACTATTCTGTAATCATCTAAATGGGGAAAGAATTTGAAAAAGAATAGATACATGTATATGTATAACTGAATCATTTTGCTATACACCTGAAACTAACACAACATTGTTAATCAACTCCACTCCAAGAAAGATTTTTTTAAAATGGAACAAAACCCAGAAATTTTCACAACAATTCATATCTCCTGGAATAGAGTAATCTTGATAATCTTCAGGACTCTAAAGCCTTCAAATGGTATCAGATTTATGAGGTCCAAAGCAAATACCAGAGAAAACACAGTCTATAATAGGAATCATAGATTCCCATGTGGGAAGTAAATCTGGTATCAAGAGATAAAGCTGCCACCCAAAGTATTTTCTCATGAAGTTGTTGATCAGTTATAGAGGGAACCATGGGATCATAAACAAATTATTATTTTTTTATTATTATTTTTTCATTCATCAATTAAGGCATTCAAGATATAAACTGGCCACCTAATATGTACAGTTACTACATGAGGAGTTACAAATACAGTGATGTAACATTGGGTTGGCCAAAAAGTTCATTAAATTTTTTTGAAAAATTTAATACAATGAAAGTCTCATATATTCATGAGGAGAGTGAAGTGTCATGATTTTTTCTTTTTATTTTTTTACCTCTGGGCCAGTCCTGGGCATCTTGGCACTCTTCCACTGCTCCATGTTGCAAGAAGAGCTAAACCAACTGCATTTCTCATGCTCCTGCATCAGCTGCCTTCCAGATGGACTTGGACAATGAAGAACAAAACAAGAGATTGGGGAATAGAAGAAGGGAGAAGACAGGATCTTTCTCCTTCCAGTTGTTCTCTGGTGGCCTCTCCAGCAGAAGAATTTTCTCCTTCAGGGCTCCAACTGGCTCCTGCAGTGCAGGCTAACTGATATTATTAACCTCTGGACTGCTTCCTCAGGCCTTGTTTGGATTCTAATCTCCTTCATCACCTGAGTAACTAATGCCCTGCATTAAATACTCTCTGTTGTAAATACTCAAAGCGTTTTCTATTTCAGACCCTGACTAATACAAATGCTGTATTTGCTGTGAGTAGAATGAGCCTCACACATATTTATTGCTCAATATTTGTTAAAACAATAAATGAATGAGGGAAGATAAACAAATTTATGGATAATTATAATATATACATTAATAATGTATATATTATACATAATATTATTTATATTATAGATACATTATATATTATATTATATATATATATTATGTATGAGCTTCTCAGGTGGTGCTAGTGGTAAAGAACCTGCCTACCAATGCAGGAGGCATTAAGAGACACAAGATCTATGTCTGGTTGGGAAGATCCCCTGGAGGAGGGCATGGCAACCCACTCCAATATTCTTGCCTGGGGAATCCCATGGACAGAGGAGACTAGTGGGCTACAGTCCATAAGGAATACACATTGTATTATATATGATATACTTTATATTATATATTATAGTATATACATTAAAGATGATAAAATGGATGTGCACTACAGGAATACAGAAGAAAAAAATTCTTGGTGTGTTTGAGAGTTTAGGGAAATTGAATTTTGAAGGAGAAATTTTCAGCTCAATAGTAATAGTAATAGTCTTGCTTTCCAAGAATCAGGAACCACACGAGTAAAGACAAGAAGATATGAAAGAAAGATATGAGTATTTGGGGACCTACTTTGTATGTTTTTCAAGGGTTGGACATAAAATTGCTGTCTGAGAATTGTGGAACTTTAATTAAAAGATGATCAGATCTAAATTACAAAGAGCCTCACATGCAAACCAAGAAATTTTCCTTTATCACGCAGAATCACTGAAAAATTGAAAAAAGAAAATTACATAAACAGACACACAAATTTGTTACCCATGATATACCCTTTGTAAAACCAAAGAGAGCACTTAATGATTGCTTAGTTTCTACCTTCTTTGTCTGTTGTTTGTTTTTGTTGCAAAAATATTTTATCTAGTTTAAAAATGATTTTCAGTGACAGTAAGTGCTCCAGTCTAAAAACGCCTTTGTGAATACTGATCAGTTGAGCCCCTCAGGGTCTGTGCAGCTCCATCACAATAAACACCACCTTTTGTTTTGTTTTTAACCACTGATGCATCATCTTATAATGTCAGAGGTGTGCTTCTCCGCCGCCTGCCAGATGGCTGCAATGTGCCGATTGCCTAAAACTCCACACACACAAAATGTCATGTACAGACTAGAATTATGTAGAGATTGGAAAAGAAACTGCAAACTATCAGGAAGCTGTGGTTTTACCACTGTGTTAATCTGGAACCTTTGCTTAAGTATACTGATCCTTGTAGCCCCAATCGCTGAAATAGACATCTGAGCCTTTTCACTTGTGCATCTCAAAGAATAAAAGCAAATTATGATGCTTGTGTTGCAGGAAGGGGGACCCCTTCCAGGGCCTGAAACTGAGCTCTTGTCTGACAGTCAGAAATGAATTGTCCAAGGAGACACATGTGCTGACAAAGCAAGAGATTTTATTGCAAAAGGGCACCCGGGTGGAGAGCAGTAGGGTAAGGGAACCCAGGAGAACAGCTCTGCCAGTGGCTCATAGTCTCTGGTTTCATGGTGATGGGATTAGTTTCCGGGTTGTCCTTAGCCAGTTATTCTGACTCGGAGTCCTTCCTGGCGGTGCACGCCTTGTTCAGCCAAGATGGATGCCAGCAAGAAGGATTCTGGGAGGTGGTCGGACATGTGGTGTCTCCTCTTGACCTTTCCCGAACCCTTCCTGTTTGTGGTGGCTTATTACTTCCATGTTCCTTACCAGGACCTCCTGTGGTAAAACAACTCATGCAAATGGTTACTATGGTGCCTGGCCAGGGTGGGTGGTTTCAGTCAGTGTGCTTCCCTTAATAATTGGACCTGTGAAGCACAAAGATTCTGTGGTTCCACCTGTTTTGAAAGAATTTTATAAATATTTTATTGTCCCCTCATTCTTTGAACTTTGGATATGATTGGCTTAAATGCCTAGGTAAACACCCTGTGGAAATCCAAAGCCGGACTCAAGATATCTGCGGATTGTTCACGTAAACAGATCACCTTCACCTCCTGGATCCCAACATGTGCTGTTTCTGTGTCCTACATGTTTATACTCAGACACGAAACTCAGCCGCTTTCTCATTTTCCCCACTTGCATTGAGGCAGGTACTACATTGCAACGCAAACGATCCCCATGTCAACATTAGCGAGTTCTTCCATCCTTCCAGCCTGTCATTAGGTTTTCTCACGGGCTCTTCACTAGCTACCCGGCCACCACATATCAGTTCCCTCACCAGGATACCCAACAAGGAATTTAAATGATAAAATATTCATCTTTTGAAATGATTACTTCTTTATTTTAGCTTATCCAACAAGTCTCATCTTAACTCCAACAAGGAAGAAACTTCATGAAGAGGTTAAGCCAGCAAAAGGGGTTAATATAAGCAATTTTATCACCCAGGATGTTGCTATGGCTTAAACATCCTCAGGTCCTAGGTTCTTAAGAATGGGATGAAAATGTTAGCGTGTCATTTCATTACAGCCAGGTTGGCATAGGAAGTCCAGATTCCCTACTCAGCTTCATAGACACCTGAGTAAGTGGACCTCTCCTTGCAGTTGGATGGATTGCGCATTCTGGCTCCACACTGGGTCTCCATGGATGCCTCCCTGGCTGATGAAAGTAAGAGTACCTTGTAAATGCACCTTACAAGGCTGCTACTAAAACAACATAGAGACGTTGTCCTCACTCCTCTGGCAATGATGGAAGTCCTCATGACTAGATGTCCTCTGACATCACCCTATACCTGGGGAATGGAAGGGGCACTTATGACTGCCAGGTGGGAATGGAAGTCTAGACTAGGCCATTGCTGGTGTAGGCAGGGGTGAGCCAGATGTTTGGTTTTTTTTTTTGGTTTTGTGTGTGTGTGTGTGTGTTTTCTATGATGCTTAGAATAGAATGATTATTGTCTTATTGTTGTTGTTCAGTTGCTAAGCTGTGTCTGACTCTTTGCAATCCCATGGACTGCAGCACACCAGGTTTTCCTGTCTTTCACCATCTCCCAGAGCTTGCTCAAACTCATGGCCACTGAGTCGGTGATGCCATCCAACCATCTCATCCTCTGTTGTCCCCTTCTCCTCCTGCCTTCAATCTTTCCCAGCATCAGAGTCTTTTCCAAAGAGTTGGCTCTTTGCATCAGGTGGCCAAAGTATTAGAGCTTCAGCTTCAGTGTCAGTTCTTCCAATGAATATTCAGGGTTGATTTCCTTTGGGATTGACTGGTTTGATATCCTTGCTGTCCAAGGGATTCTCAATAGTCTTCAGCACCACAATTCAAAGGCATAAATTCTTTGGCATTCAGCCTTACTTGTGGTCCAACTCTCACAACTGCATATGGCGACTGGAAAAACCATAGCTTTGACTACACAGACCTCTGTCGGGGAACCGAGGTCTCTGCTTTTTATTACACTGTCTAGGTTTGTCATAGCTTTATTGTCTAATACTTCTCTTTTTTGCTAGGCTGCCCCTTTTTTGGTCCTTTGGCTAGAGAGAGAAAGCTTTTGTTGGGGCTCCATTTTTCTGTATCTGTTGACATTTCTGAGTTGCTAGCTTCTTCAGCTCTAAGTCTGGAATATACAAGGGAAAAAACCCCAAAGCACCCCAGGGAACCACAGAGAACTCATCACTGTCTTGTCCCTTTTATCCCTCAGGTCTTTGCTGAGTCTGCTTTCTTCTGTTCACCTTTCATAGATGTCTTATATTTGCTTTATATAAAATGTTTAGGGTTGTCAGTTGTCCTTGGTCAAGGAATGGGGAAAATATATTGACTCCATCTTCTAGGAAATAAAAGTTGATTTGATCCTCATTTTTTGGTAAGATTTTTGGTTCTATTTTTTCACAAATTTTCTGTTTATGGTTTTTACATATTCAATTATTGAATCACCCTTGCTATCTTTATTTTAGTTACCTACTTATAGTGTAAGATTATTAACAATGTTATTTGGTTGCAAATATTTTACCAGCTTTTTGATGGACTTTTAATGTTGTCTATAATCTTGAGATATAAAAGTTTAATATTTATAGAATTAAACACATTGATCATTTTCCACATGATTTTTCCCTCACATGAAACATAAACAATCTATCTCTATCAAAATATCAAATAAACATTTGTACGTAATTCTTTTTCAGTTCAGTTCAGTTTAGTCATTCAGTCGTGTCTGACTCTTTGTGACCCCATGAACCGCAGCATGCCAGGCCTCCCTGTCCATCACTAACTCCTGGAGTCCACCCAAGCCCATGTCCATTGAGTCGGTGATGCCATCCAACCATCTCATCCTCTATCGTCCCCTTCTCCTCCTGCCCTCAATCTTGCCCAGCATCAGGGTCTTTTCAAATGAGTCAGCTCTTCGCATCAGGTGGCCAAATTATTGGAGTTTCAGCTTCAACATCAGTCCTTCCAATGAACACCCAGGACTGATCTCCTTTAGGATGGACTGGTTGGATCTCCTTGCAGTCTAAGGGACTCTCAAGAGTCTTCTCCAACACCACAGTTCAAAAGCATCAGTTCTTCTGTGCTCAGCTTTCTTTATAGTCCAACTCTCACATCCATACATGACTACTGGAAAAACCATAGCCTCGACTAGACAGACCTTTGTTGGCAAAGTAATGTCTCTGCTTTTAAATATGCTGTCTAGGTTGGTCATAACTTTCCTTCCAAGGAGTAAGCGTCTTTTAATTTCATGGCTGCTGTCACCATCTGCAGCGAATTTGGAGCCCAGAAAAATAAAGTCAGCCACTGTTTCCACTGTTTCCTCATCTATTTGCCATGACTATAATTTTACTTTTGACTCTTTTATCCACCCCAATTAATATTTAACTGACATATAGTTGATTTACAATGTTGTGTTAATTCCTGCTGTACAGCAAAGTTGATTCAGGTATACATATATTCTTTTTGATACTCTTTTCCATACTATTTTATCAAGGACGTTGAATCTAGTTACCTGTGCTATACAGTGAAAGTGAAAGTGAAGTCGCTCAGCCATGTCGGACTCTTTGTGACCCTATAGACTGTAGCCCACCAGGCTCCTCTGTTCATGAGGTTTTCCAGGCAAGAATACAAGAGTGGGTTGCCATTTCCTTCTCCAGGGTATCTTCCCAACCCAGGGATTGAACTCGGGCCTCCCGCATTGCAGGCAGACGGTTTACCCTCTGAGCCACCAGGGAAGCTATGCTGTAGGACCTTCCTTATTCATTCTATATGTACTAGTTTGTGTCTGCTAACCTCTAACCTCAAACTCCCATTCACTCCATCCTTAATCCTCACCCCTCCTCAGTGGCAACCACAAGTCTGTTCTCTATGTTGGTGAGTCTGCTTCTATTTCATTGATTAGTTTGTTGGTGTCATATTTTAGATATTAATATTTAGATTTAATATTTTTCTTTAGATTTAGAGAAGAAATTCTTTGAACTGTGTTTTTAGAAAAGAAATTTTTGTGTTCAAAACTTGAAAATGCTTCCAGATATTCTCAATTCTAGTACAAAACCTTGCTTCAAAAATGGCTGTATCATTTACTTACTCCATGGATTAGTGGTACCAGGCCTTCCTCACAAGTTGTCTGCCTTTACTTTAGTTCATTTTGAGGATGGTGGGAAGGGAACTTCACCTGCACTGTCATGCCCAGGAAAATGGCCATGCTGAAAAGCCTATGTGGGGCATGAAGAATTCCTTGACTAGGCTGTCAGAGGATATTGGTTGAACCATCTTACCAGGTTTGCTATCATTTAATACAACAGTGCAAGCTTAGCAACAGAAATTAACTTTCCCAAAATATTATTGAAGTTAATACTTCAAGCAACTTGATTCAAATTTAGGTTAAGTCTTAAAAGACAAATAAGTGTACACTGTGACCCCTTGTTTCCCTCACAAGTGTTAGTCTTTGTTAGGCACTCTAGGGCTCTACTGAGGTCATTTTTTTTCTACTGTTTTGGAGGCCAGGGGACTCTGAAATCATCTCTCAAATGATGATGTTGCCATCTTTGAACGCCAGAAAGGGATTCTGTGGTGATGGGCATACTGCTAAGATAAATCCTTTAGAGCTCTCTGCATTGTTCCATAGTTATTTGTTTGTTTTTTGGTCAGTGCTTCCAAGTCATCAGCAATGCCATAGATTGAATAAAAGAATAATTCTTCTCTGCTTAATACATCAGAGAGAACTCATAATTATATATTAACTGGGATATCTCCAAATCACAAAGCAGAAGTGAGAAAAAACAGTTGTGTTACTATTAAAAATGGCAATTATAAAGACTTCATAGAAACATGAAAGATATTTTGGGAGTAAATTAAGTGGAAAGAAAAGTAAGATAAGAAATAGCACACTATTTCTCCAGGTTCAGTCCCTGGGTCAGGAAGACCTCCTGGAGAAGGGAATGGCTACCCACTCCAGTATCCTTCCCTGGAGAATCCCAAGGACAGGGGAGCCTGGTGCACTATAATCTATGGGGTCACAAAGGGTTTGACATGACTGAGTGACTTTCACAAATTATGGTAGTAGTAGCTTCCAAGAGTTCTCCCCCCATCCCCACCCCCAGTCAATCTTAGGTAATTTGCATATTTATGACCTAGCTTAAAAATATAATTTTAATTAATTAAGGAAGAGAAATTATGTAAAAACAGGAGTTTCCTTGCTGTAATTTGTTGTTGGTTTCCTAGAGTTACAGACTTTCCTAGAGCAAGGCTCCCATAAGCTAGTTCTATAGCAATAAAATGCTGTTTTATTGAATGTTGCTTCATGACTGCCTGTATTTTTATTGTTACACAACCCAATGGTAGATTAAAAAGAACTCAAATGTTACAGCATTTTATAAATGTCAGCGTTATTTTATAAATGATGTCCAGATAGATGAGAGTATGCGATAAAAAGGGCAGCTGCTCCTTCTCAAGTAGCCCTGTCGCTCCTGTCTCTGAGCTGTGAGAGGCATGTTTGAAACCCATGAAACCAGAAAGTTCCTGCAGAGCTGGTCTGTTTCCTTAAGACTGTGATTTCATGGAGGCCCTTTTTCAGGAAGCCCAGACAACAAAATTTCTTTAGGGGCTACTAGAGCCTTCAGCCCTGCTAAGAGTTACTTGGGAAGAAAACCTCGGAAGCATTCCATTCTCCAGAGGGTGGGTTTCGATGCAGATTCAGGCAGATCTATGACTGTGTATGCAACTCCAGGGCAAGTGAGTTTCATGCCTCGCATTAGAAAAGGCAAACCAAATCCAAGAATTATTTGCAAGCTGAGAACAGAAACTCACGAACATAGTTAAAAGATAATAAATGGAAATTTCACGAGCAATACTGCAAAAAATTTTTTAAAAAATAGAGAAGCTGGACCAAACACACACAAACACAGCCCTCAAGGGCAAAATGCTGTTAAAAGTATTTGGTAAAGAAGAGAAAAGTCCTCTGGAGCCAAATAGGGGAAAGCTATCTAAAAAGAAAACAGAATGGGAAGTAAAGAGAAATTAGGTCCATGGTAGGTCCCAGTCATGCCACTATGACTCTGCAAAGAGAACATTGATCAATCTTCTCTGAAAAACAGCTCGACTACTCATACTTTTCTAGTAGCCCTTGAAAATGTAGGAGAGAATCTTAAATATGAAGGCTCTATATTAGTGTTATATTTATCAAGCAGATCTTTTTATTTGTTATAAGTCATGATTGTTGTTATTGTTCCGTTGTGTCCGACTCTTTGTGACCCCATGCACTGCAGCATGCCAGCCTTCATTATCCTCCCTATCTCCTGGAATTTGCTCAAACTCACGTCCACTGAGTCAGTGATGCCATCCAACTATTTCATCATCTGTCTCCCCCTTCTCCTCTTGCCAGTCTTTCTCAACACCAAGGTCTTTTCCTTCCTGATGCAAGCTCGTTGCATCAGGTGGGAAAAGTATCGGAGCTTCAGCTTCAGCATCAGTCCTTCCAGTGAATATACAAGATTGATTTCCTTTAGGACTGACTGGTTTCATCTCTTTGCAGTCCAAGGGACTCTCAAATCTTCTCGAGCACCACAGTTCTAAACATCAATTCTTTGGCGCTCAGCCTTCTTTAAGGTCCAGATCTCACATCTGTACATGACTACTGAAAAACCATAGCTTTGACTATGCAGACCTTGGTCAGCAAAGTTATGTCTCTGCTTTTTAATACACTGTCTAGGTTTGTCACAGTTTTTCTTCCAAGTATCCTTAAGTTTTGGTTAAGGATCCTAATAAAATTCTACAAAACTGTGTGAATACTGGTGTACAAACAAACACTTCACTGAATTAATGCCTTGAGAACTCTAGATGGCCCTTAGAGAAGAAAAGGAAGTTAGGAGATTGGCATCTCAGAGAGAAAAACCTTACTTCCTGTGCATTATCTCAGAGTTCCTGGGTATATGACTATAATCTCAGATAAAATAAGGAGGTTTACAGACTTGTCCAAGGCCACAGGGCTAAAACCACTCAGCCTAGAATTAGCACACAACTTCTTTGCCCTCCAGTCAGGTTTAATTGTATTTATACTTATGTTTTATCAGTTGCTTAAATACCTCCCCAGGAAGACCATTCAGGGGCCATTGCTGCAGGCATGAACCGGGAAGGGGAGTGGGCTCTGACAGAGCTCAGTGGGCACCAAGGTCAGAATACAGCGAATTCTCACCTCTTTGTTGTGTCAGCCTCCACTGAGGTCATTTTAATGCCATAGCTTGTCTTTTCTTCCATGTTCCCCGATGGGTCATCTACAGAGCCTCCTATTAAAAATACACACATTTTTCCAGTCAAACCCCACCATGTATTTTTAGTTGAGAAAAATGAAAAGGGGAATGTAAATTTTCCAGACTAGCATTTCTCTAGGACACATTCACTTATTTTTTTTTTCCCTGTTTGCCTCACTATTTTTCCATGTTACACTAAGCCCTAAATGCCAGCTGTATTCTGGTATGTGTCACTATTCACCTGACACTTTCCTTCGGTGGGGACGGTCTATTCACACACACTTGTGTTATTTCCCTGTTGGTGTCTCTGTCAGATTCTGCAAATGTTAACATCACTTTCACAGTAACATTCAAATCGCAGAAGTAAGTATTGGTGGTTGGAAACTTCAAAAGTATTATAATCATAGAGATACTTCTCTTATAACCTTCTTTCAACCTTAAAAGCATTCACTTTTTTATTGGCTGATTGAGTTTTACAGAGAGGGTAGATGCAAGAGAAATGATTGCATTTTTAAGTTTTTATCTCTGCAGTTTCCCCCACTCCTACTTTTCTTTCTTTCTTTTCTCTTTTTTTTATTTCCTCTAACAAGGTATTATTTGTCATATATTGAAAATGTATTATTTGTAGTGCATTGAAAAGGAAAAGTTGAAAAATGTGTATGGTTTCAGGAGATTGATTTTTTCTTACCTACGGTTGCATGAGTTGAATACAGTGTCTAATACAGTGTCATTCCTTGTATTTATCATTTTCTTAGCCATTAGTTCAGAAAAAAAATATGTCTACATTTCATATTTTAAAATGCGTTATGATTGTTCTCCTGAACAGAGACTTTGCAAAGCATCTTTTTCATGAACAAAAACGTCCTGAGGTTAAGCCTAGTATGTGTGTGAGTGTGTGTGTGGGGAGGGAGGTTTGGAGGTAGGAGGGTGTGTAGGGATGGGTCCAGCATTCCTGGGCTGAGTTGTTCATGGCTGTGCCCCAGTAGAGACCTCCCTGAGTTGTGTAGGCAAGTCTTTGTACAGCTTTGAGAGTAGGCTGTGGAGACCACACAAAGGAAGCATTAGGAGAATGGTGACAAGTGAACCAGCTCAGCATGCAACTTATTTTTGAAAGGAAAGAGAATGGTAGAAGTTTTGACATTGAGAGACTACACTGGATAGATTCTTAAGTCACTCTGAAGATGACTAGGGACTTTAACATGCCTAGTGTGGAGCACGTAAGAATGATTCAATCTGATATTTTTGACATAAGCAAAAATGTAGACATTTTTGCTGTAAAAGATAAAACAAACAAAAAATAAAAGAGCATCATTAAAAAGGACATACTGCAACATGAAAAATGAACAACAAAAATACTTTACTGTGAAATACAAAATATTTGAATACATTTAGAATGTGTGTAGATTCATGGTAATACTATGTCAATAACTGATTTTATTTTGTTTTTCGTTCCTGAGCACTTGTCTTCCAAGTCTTTTTGTTCATTCATAGTATTTTATACTTTTTCTATGCTTGTTAATTCATCCCCTTGTTCAGCATCACAGGTTTTTTTGTTGTTGTTGTTGCTTAAAGTTATTCCTTCATTAAGAGAGGTAGCAGTTTCCAAAAACCAGGATGCATATTTGTAACTGAGTTTTGGGTTGCATTTTGAGAGCCTCTACACTACTGTTTGTTCTTGATATGTTGTCATGTGTCCATTGATGGATGTTCCAAAGTCATACAGGAAATGTGGGTTCAACTCTGCACCTTTAATCCAACTGAAGGATTTGCAAACTGATATGTTCTCATTTTCTTGTAAGGTATGCAATCTGGCTTTGGTGTTGTTGTTCAGTCACTTGGTCATGTCCAACTCTCTGCAATCCCATGGACTGTAGCACACCAGGCTTTCCTGTCCTTCACCATCTCCCAGAGTTTGCTCAAATTCATGTCCATTGAGGCGGTGATGCCATCCAACCATCTCATCCTCTGTCGTCCCCTCCTCCTCCTGCCTTCAATCTTTCCCAGCATCAGGGTCTTTTCCAATGAGTCAGCTCTTTACCTCAGGTGGCCAAAGTACCACCTTTGCATCAGGAGGCTGAGCTACCAGGGAAGCCCTAAATTGGCTTTACACTCTCTTATTTCACACTTCCAGTAGGTTTTATCACCTTGTTTCCTATCAAGTTGATAAACGTGGCTGTTATCTACTATTTTAAGACTGCCATTGTCTACTTGTCATCAAAGAGATCATTAAAGACTTCCTTAATGGCTCAGACATAAAGAATCACCTCAGATTCTGCAATACTGGAGAAGCAGGAGACACCAGTTGATCCCTGGGTGGAGAAGATCCCCTGGAGGAAGAAATGTCAACCCACTCTAGAATTCTTGCCTGGAGAATCCCATGGACAAAGGAACCTGATTGGCTGAAGTCCACAGGGTTGCAAAGAGTCAGATGTGACTGAGCAACTGAGCATGCACAAACGTAGAGATATTATGAGGACTCAGATATATGAAATAAAAGAATGAGAGCACTGTGTCAATGGAGAAAGGAAACCAAATTATCAAAGAGTTACTTTATCTTTTACAGTAAAATTACTTTGTGGCAAGTAATTATGCAGTGAAAATGATCCCAGCAAAGACATCTATGGCAAAGATGTTCATGGTGAAACTACCTCAAACCCTCAAATAATAACAGTCTACAACTAATTGCAAAAGTCTTTAAAGGGCTTAGTTTCTCCGTAAGTAGAATAAATTTCTTACAATGTTGTATTTATTCACAGCGATTCTACATTGGAATCACGGAGACTTCACTTGTTCTAGGGAAATAAGCTGTGCAAAGACTGTGAAATCTTTCTGCTGGTTTTCTTTCATGTAATAATGACCTTCTTTTGTATTTTGCAGGTAAAGTGGTGGCAGTTAAGTCCTACCTCTTTGTCTAGTTTGTATTTATTTACTTGAAATGATATTTATCTCATTTCCCAGTTTTATTTATTATAAACATCTCTTTGATGTTTAATCACATGAACTAAAGGTTTTTGAAGTCCTTAATGACTTTAAACACATTGAAGTGAAACCGAAAGTTTGAGAATTGCTGTTCTGAGTTTCTTCTACCCTAATTTAGTCTCCTCTGTCTATAATTTACCTTTAGGTAGCTAAATCATATATATGAGCTGCACTTTACAATTCTCTCTACTACTTCGTCCGCCCAGGTTTCCCAGGTGTAGGGACCTCTGTGGTCCCCAGACCCACAAAGGCAACCAACTCAATTGCACTGTGGGAAATAAGAAAACAGAATAAAATGGGGAGAAAATTATAAAGGATCGTGTAATAAAAAGAGCACAGGTGTTTAATAGATGTGTTCAATAGATGTGAGCTCTTTCTCACCAGGGTAGCAAATTAATGTTCCTTGTCTGTAAAATAAAACAGGAGATCAGTTGTTTTCAAAATACATTCCACACAGCTTTATGGTTCTGAAGAAGGGATGATGGTTCCAGGTGGAAATGAGAGACAGGGTGGGGAAACTTCCTCGTTCCCTCTCTCAACCAAGACAGAGTCACTTCCAAATCATCTTAGAGATCAGAGCTGGGATAAGACTTCATTTGTTAAAAGAGCTTTTGCATGAAGAAGTCTGGAAACCACTGGACTAGATAATTTGTGAAGCCCTTTCCAGCCCTCACTTGACAGATGAGCAGGGGATCCAGATCAGAAAATATGTCTACTTCAACTAAAAAAATGTAATTTTGATTTTTATTCTAAACATTATGAGCTGAGGAGATTATCTCAAATGAATTTGAGATGGAAACTGTGCACAGATCCCAAGTAAAGAGGTTGTGGAGAGAATTTTTCTGTGTTCTCCTGGTGATCCTTGTGGCTTTGACTTATGAACACAACCCTTCAACCAGCACTTGGTTATACAGTCTTTCATGAGACCGCTAGCTTCACAGAAGCTATTTTACTTTGATCTGATAAAACATGATTGAGTAGAAAAATCCAGGAAACTGTCGGAGAAGTTTCTTTACTCCATTGGAGTTTATGGAACATTTGCCTTGTTATTGAGATTAGAGGGGGGAAAAAAAAGAAGAACTGAAAGATCCAAATAAAATTATCAAAGTGGAGGACATTTTATAGCTGAAGCAGAGCAATCAACTATTTCAACGAAGTAGCAGGTTTTTTTTTTTTTTACTTTAAGAGATCTGTCTTATATGTCCTATTCTCTTTTCCTCAGCTTAATAAATATTTAGGCAAGAGACTTTCTACATTGACAAGGGAAATATTGAAACATAGATGTGTGAAACAACCTGTGTGAGTTTACTGACAAAGAAGTACAAAAGAAGAGACTAAGCTTCAAGGCAAGGATGTTGATTCATCACCTGAATTCTTGGTTTCACATTCCAGAAAATGGGCTTCTTTTTCGTTACTAACTATAACAATACTAGGAAGTGCCTTAGGAATATTTACAGCACAAAATCTTCCCCGAAGGGACAATTGTCTTGGAAGGAGACAGTACTTCTGTTTTCATTTTGAGCCTACTTTCCACTCAAAGAATCTAGCCCACCCCACCCTTTTGTTGTATAAGGATCTTATACATTCTGAGGGAAAGAGTTTTGAGTAAACAATAATTATCATTTCCACATGAGGGAAGCTGTGATTTTTAACTTTTGTCTTACAGTTTTCCCTATACTTTGCAAAGCTCTAGTATTTTCAAATATATATAGTTTAAAACATACAGAAATGCATGTGCCTACTGTCTTAGGTTTTCCCTGGAAGGAGACACAATATGCTCATTTCAATTCCAGATAAACTAATGCTTGAATTCAGTTTTTCTAGAATTTGGAAATTGCTGTTCAAACTTCTCTAACACCTTTTAAAAAACAGTAGCACTTTTGTTTAAACAAAATCACAAGGTTTAAACTCTTCAATGAAAAACTGCTGTAAATGTAAGAGATTTTTCTCATCAATCCTAGCTGTGTCACTGCCAAGATGCGTTTTGCAATATAGCTCTCTATAAATTTATGGCATTCTCTAACTTGATTTTCCCCTCATGTAATGAGTACTCAATTTTTCACTTGGATCATGAAAAAAAAAGTTTGCAAGATAAACGACATGCTGCAATTCATATACTACAGTTTTTGCTGTTTCACAAAAAGTATGAATGGGTTAGTCATTTCCTGCAATTATTAATGATCTTAATGTGATCATGTAACAAAAGTCCTGCTATCCTAGTCAGTTATTTGGGGGGTCTTTGGGGAGTTTTTTTGGTTCCTTTGGACCAGTTCTATAGTGAGCTAAATTAGTAAATTTATGCCTGCTATTTCAGCTCTGAGTTACGTATGACCCATTTTTGTGTGCTTATCTGGGGACAATCCATTATTTAATTAGTTTAAAGTAGACATAATGTACTAATCTTAGTCATCAGAAATATGCCCTACTTAGAGAAATTTTCCATTCACTTTATTTCTCAAATGCACAGATGCCTTTGAACAGCCCTTATCTACAAACAACAGAGAGGAGTAGTTTCACACTCTAAGAATTTATCATAAGTCACTGGGGAATTTGACATATTCCTTGTGCTTCTAACTTTTCTGCCTGAAGTCAATTTCAGCACAAATTCTTACATGATTAAGTGAAATTCACCCAACCATTTACTCTCATGGTTTGAAGATCATAACAAAACTGATGGTTATATTTTGGGAAGAAAAAAATATGGCCTCTATTGCTGGTCTGACACAAAACTAAACAAAATTACTTCAAGGTTTTCAAATGCTTTTAGGCTTCTAGATGTAGAATAGTGATGAGTTTTTGCTTCCTGTTCCATGTTTGTCTTAATTTCTTACTTTTATTTTCTCTATTCACCCCTTCTCCTCCTCACTCACATAATCCTCATCTCTCTTTGGTCATTCTGCTTCTACATGTCATGTACTAAATTTCTGTGGTGACCTCAAAATGTTTTGGAACTGGGCGTTATTGCCTTCTTTCCATGTTGCTCTTCTTTCTCATTATTCTGAAGAAATGTAAGCAAAGAGTGAAAAGGCCAGGCTTACCTGACTCCATAGCCTACCATCTGGAAAGACTGTCAGGACTCTGTCAGAAAAGCATCAGAACTCTATGGAAAAATTAAAAAAGCAAGAGAAAAAGTTCTTGCTCTATAGAAGTAGAGTATTGAATGGGACTTCTGGTCTTCTGTTGTATTAGTTTGCTTGGGCTGTATAACAAAACACCACAGACCAGGTAGCCTAAAAACAGAAATTTGTTTTCTTACTGTTCTAGAGACTAGAAGTCTGAGTTCAACGTGTTGGCAGGTTTTTTGTTTTGAGGCCTCTCTCCTTGGTTTGCAGATGGCTCCTTATCATGGTGTTCATGCATAGGCTCACCTCTGGGGGTGCGCACCCCTAATGATTCTCTGTGTGTCCAAATTTCCTCTTCTTATAAGGATACCAGTCATTTGGGTTTAGGGACCATTCTAATGGTCATCTTTTAAATTAAGCATTTCTTTAAAGGCCCTATCTCCAAATGCAGTCACACCCATAAATAATGGGGCTTATGACTTCAATACATAAATTTTCAGGGAACACAGTTCAGTCCCCAACATCTGCTTTTTGATAGAACCCTCCTTAGGTAGCCACAATAGATCTGTTCTAGCATAGTCTGGTTTTCTGTTCATATAAACATGAAAATGCCCATTAGCCTTCTCATTATATCTGAGATGTGATGAGAGGCATTATTATTGGAAACTGGAAAAGCTTTTCTTTTTGTCTTAGGATGGATTAATATCTTTATGTATCCTGTTTACATGCTAAATTGCTTCAGTCATGTCCAATTTATTGCAACCCCATGGACTATAGCCAACCAGGCTTCTCTGTCCATGGGATTCTCCAGGCAAAAATACTGGAGTGGGTTGCTATTTCCCTACCCAGGGTTCGAACCTGCATCTCTACATCTTCTGCTTTGGCAGGTGAATTCTCTACCATGAGCACCTCTGGGTACTGTAAGTGCAGTGTTACCATTCTGATTTTTTTTTCTTTGTTTGTTTAAATGAGTTCTGTTATTTTGGAAAGACATTAACCCAGGAGGGAGGGCTGTTAAAGGTCACATTCTAAAGACTTGTTGTCTAGCTATATACGAAAAGTAGTGGTTGTTCTATATTTGAAAAGGGAGAGCCACACTTAACCAGAGGATCTCTAGATTAGAAGTAGCTATCAGTAGGTGGGTGGTATATTAGTTAGGTCCCTCCAGAGAAATAGAACCAAGAGGAAATGTACTTCTATCTCTATCTATCTATCTGCCTGCCATCTATCTATTATGTATCCATTTTAAAGAGTTAGCTTATGTGATTGGGATGTGGGAAGGTTAGCAAGTCCAAAGTCTGCATGGCAGGCTGGCAGCTGGTGACCCAGAATAGAGGTGATGTTGCAATATTACATTCCAAGGCAGTCTGAGACAGAATTACTTTCTGTTCTAAGGACTTCAGTGTTTGCACTTAAGACCTTCAACTCATTGGATAAGGCCCATCCATGTTACACTTAGAACCAGACATGAAATAATGAACTAGTTCAAAATCGGGAAAGGCATACGTCAAGGCTATATATTGTCAGCCTGATTATTTAAATTCTATGTCGAGTACATCATGCAAAATATCAGGCTGGCTGAATCACAAGCTGGAATCAAGATTCTGGGAGAAATATCAACAGCTTTAGATATGCAGATGATACCACTCTAATGGCAGAAAGCAAAGAGGAACTAAAGAGCCCCTTGAGGGTGAAAGAGGAGAGTGAAAAACCTGGCTTAAAACTCAACATTCAAAAAATGAAGATCATGGCACGCAGTCCCATCACTTCATGGCAAATGGATGGGGAAACAATGGAAACAGTGACAGACTTTATTTTCTTGGGCTCCAAAATCACTGCAGATGGTGACAGCAGCCATGAAATTAAAAGATGCTTGCTCCTTGGAAGAAAAGCTGTGGAAAACCTAGATAGCTTATTAAAAAGTAGAGACATCACTTTGCTGACAGGTGTCCATCTAGTCAAAGCTATGGTTTTTCCAATAGTCATATATGGATGTTGGACCATAAAGAAAGCTGAGTGCCAAAGAATTGACGCTTTCAAATTGTGGTGCTGAAGACCCTTGAGAGTCCCTTGGACAGCAAGGATATCAAGTCCTAAAGAAAATCAACCCTAAATATTCATCGGAAGGACTGATGCTAAAGCTGAAGCTCCAATATTTTGGCCACCTGATGCAAAGAGCTGACTCTTTGGAAAAGATCTTGATGTTGGGAAAGGTTGAGGGCAGGAGGAGAAGGGGATGACAGGGGATGAGATGGCTGGGTGGCTCACTCAGTGGGCATGAGTCTGGGCAAACTCTGGGAGACAGTGAAGGACAAGGAATCCTGGCATGCTGCAGTCCATGGGGTTTCAAAGAGTTGGACAAGACTGAACAACAACAACATTCGTGTTATAGGAATCCCTGGTGGTTCAGTGGTAAAAAGAATCCGCCTGCAAAGTAGGAGACTCAGGTTTGATTCCTGAGTGGGAAAGATCCCCTGGAGAAGGAAATGACAACCCACTCCAGTATTCTTGCCTGGGAAAGTCCATGGACAGAGAAGCCTGGCAGACTATAGTCCATGGGTCACAAGAGTCAGTCATGACTTAGAGACTAAACCACCACCACCATCCATGTTACGGAGGGTAATCTGCCTTACTCAAAGCCTACTGATTTAAATGTTAATCTCATCAAAAATACCTTTGCAGCCTCACCTAAGCTGGTGTTTGACCAAGTAACTGTGTACCATAACCTAACCAAGTTGACGTATAAAATTAACCATTGCAGGTGAATTTTACAACACAATGTTGACAACTCATTGTGACACTGTGTCCAAGAGTATGGCTTATGTTCTTGATGTAAGTTAACCACTCTTAGGCATCCAGTGAAGGTAGTGATGTCAGCTAACCTGCCATATGGCCCTGTTAATGTGGGAATGGTTGTGTTATGATGACCTGTCCCATGTCCACCAGCTACATAACACATGAAAGAAGGCCACCCAGAGATGGGCTATGTATTGTGAGTATTTGCCTTCTTGCAGGCGCAGAGCCATACCACATGGCCTCTTGACACTAGTGTGGCTTTTTGAATCCATTATATATCACTGAAGACAAGATTCCATCCCAATGTCATTTTATGGAAGTGATTCACATTTTGGAGATGGGAGCTTCTTGAACCCCTTTCTTCAAATGAAATTTGGAAGCATAAAAAAATAAACAATGAAATGGAGCAACAACAGTATGTGGGTGCAAGTGGGCTCTTCACAACTGGCCCCCACCTGTGCCGATTTAACATTCTGTTGTAAATGTAAGGAAAAGCCTTGTTTCTCCATAGTTCACATGTGGGCAATCTATCTTCAGAATACACTCCGAAGTATGAGAAAAGCTAAGATTCTCTCTGATAACTTGAGACAGCTATTCCAAATCAAATCCCTGGACCTATAACTAGTGCTTTATTATTTCAGCCATTGTACACGGCCTCCTTCGTTCTAACTTATTATTCTGCTCTTCATTAAGCCCATCTATGTGCCTTCTCAGACCATCATATATAATGTTTGTAGATAGACTTTTACTTGCAAGGAGAAGTCATATACCAGGCAAATTAAAAGTATTATCCCTGTGACTTAAGGGGAGAGAGTTCAAGGCAGAAACCATGACAGACAAGACAGAGGTGGAAAGGGTGTCTGTTGCTAACACTGACTTAAACTAATATCATTCATATTTAGTAGCCTCTCTTTAAGAGAGCAGAGGAGTGTTTTAGAGAAGTATTTAGAAAGTATTTCAGAAACACTTTAGAGGAATATTTTAGAAAGCTTCCAAATAGATTGATTTACTTTCTTTTATTTAATAAGTTTCAGTGTACTTATGGTAAATCAGTTTTGAAAAAACTTCATTTACATAATCTGAGAATATTGATTATGTAAATAATCAAAGTGATTAGTAAATAAATAATGCATTTATTTACGTGACTTTTATCTGTGGAAAGATCTGGACTGTGCTAATGCCTGTCCTGATCTGAGAACATAGGTTAAGGTTTACAACAAATTTCTTGCAATCCATGAAAGCCACATTTTCCACACTATTTGCTAGAGAGCCCTGGCGTACCTCAGGGAACACACAGGGTCACAGCAGGATATTTTAAATTTTCAAGGAAAACACAGCAATGCTTAATATCTGTCAAACACAGGCAAATTATTAACTTAAGGACATTCACAGTTTCCACATTAAATCATACTACATTCCTTTTAATGATGTCATATCCTAGAAGCTGAGTTTTCTGAAGCTGCTGTGATAAAAAGCAAGTAGCATGCACAAATCAATACAAAAGAGAAAATAAAGATGCCAGTGTCCAATCTGATTCTAAGGTTTGAGAAGCAGTAAGTCAGTGCCCAACAAGCACATACATCCAACACATTAGTATATAATTATGATCATTTAAGGATGAAATAAAATCTTTCTTCCAATTTTTGTGTATATGTTTGTATGTGTATACGTGTGTGTGTATTTAAACGGCTACTAAGTTATGGGAACAAAAATGCTTATTAATTAATTTGTTTGGACTAAACTACTTTAAAAACTATTAGGGGATTCTTTTGGTCTTGCAGCTGCCATGAAAAAAAATTACGCCAAGGGCACCATGAACTGAGAAAGTTTACAAGACTTTGTGCTGGGAATTATGGCTGCATTTGGTATTGCTACCAATTGAAGCATGGATTTCAAAATGTTCTTCATCTATAGTTTTTCACAGGTGATTGTGTGTGAAAGAAAGAAAGTGCATGGGAGAGAGAGGCTTTTACGTGAATTTTGGTTGTATTAGGCTTTTCTGTTTTTAAAAAGACTATGTATAAAATAGATAATCAACAAGGACCTACTATAAAGCACAGGGCACTCTACTCAATATTCTTTAATAACCTACATGGGAAAAGAATCTGAAGAAGAATGAATACGTGTACATGTACAACTGAATCACATTGCTGTCCTCCTAAAACTAACACAGCAAGGTAAATCAAGTATTCTTCAATATAAAATAAAAATTTTAAAAAAGCATAGCGATGTTTAATCTCACCTCAAAATCTCCAGCCCATTCCTCACCTAGTTCTCCCCACCTTGGCAAAACTGGTGTCACCATCACATCAGAAACTTACGCATCATCCTTTATTCTTTCCTCTCTATTACCCTCCACAGTGGCTCTGTCACTGTGAGTCTTGTTTCTACCTTAGATATATAGCTCCTGTGCATCCACTTCTCTCTGGCCTCACTGCCACTCCTTTGCCTAGACCTCCACACTTCCTCCTATAGACCTTGATTATGGCAACAGCTCTCAACAAGTCTTCCTGCATCCACTCTTCTCTCAGTTCTCAGCAAAACAGCCTCAATAATCTTTTGAAAATAAAAATGGGACCATGATTCTCCTTCACTTAAAACCTTTAGTAACTTCTCATTTCACTTTGTGAAAAAAATATATCAAAGCTCCTTACATGACTTAAATAAGCCCTGAATCATTTATCTCTCCTCTGCCTCTCTGCCCTCATCCCTGCATCAGGGCCTCAGACCTCATGCCCTAGAACATTGACGTATTTCAGTTTCCTGGACACTAACCTCTTCTCCAAGGCTTTCATGCCTCTCTTTGCCTGGAACATTCCCAACCATCACCATCAATACAACTAACTCCTTTTGTTTTCAGTAATAACTGTGACTTTCTCAACAAAATGTTCTCTGATCACACTATCCTAAGTTAAACCCTTCTCCATAATCTTATAAGTAGAATCCTTCTCATGGCCTGAACCAATTATGGTTATTACGTGCAGCTGTCCATTGACTTTTTTTTTTTTTGCCTGACTGGCCTCAGTAAACCAGAAGCTCTACTAGGGTAGTGGGTGGTGTTTGTAGTTACAGTGTAAACCTAGTACCTAGCAGTGTCTCTGGTTGGGTCTTCAGTGATAATTGGGAATCAAAGAATGAGTGACTGCATGAAGGAATGGCAGGCTGTCTATCTCCACTCGACCAGATGTGTGGGTTGGGATGTGAAAGTGGTCTGCCTGCTCTGTCCTACTATGCTGGCCATTTCATCAAGGCTGGTTTCCTTGCCCTTGGCCCTTGCCTCATCTGTAGATGGAATTCACAGTGATTCAACAGTATGCAAGCTGAAGACAAATTTACAGACACAAACAAGGAAGCAGAGTCCCCCCCTTCCCCATGAATGATTCTCAATTCCCTGACTTAGCAAGTACAAATAAAGATTTCAGACTGTTTTTCCTGAACCACTCTTTTTCCTGCTAAGAACATGGCTATTTTAATACTTCTGAAAATATTTGAGTAATTACCATATGTAAGAGATTTCTTGAGCAACTATTTTTTTGTGCTAAAAGTTCTATACTGGCTTTTCTTTTTATAGAAAGCACAGTAATGATGCTCATATGAACAACAGAGGAGCAAGATTTCTTGGGATGTCTGCTTGTTGCAAAGCAATGTTTCTGCTTTTTGAAAATAAATCTTATCTCTGACTTTCTACTCTACTTAAAATGTTCTGAAATCCTAGGGGAAAAAAAATTGTATTTGTTTCCTGAAAATGATGGAAATATGTGCAAAGGTGCAATGTTTTCATAAAAAAGGGATTTTGAGAGAACATGCATTTGCATTTTATGTATTAATGTGTTTTATTAATTTCATTTTTTTAGTCTTAGTAAAGCCCATGTGTGTATATCTTTAATAATTCAAAATTGTATGAGTATGTAAATACTTATTCTCTAATTATAGGGGGAATGCTCTAGTTAATTAGGTAGCATTTGTTGCTCAGTTGTATCCAACTGTTTGTGACCCCATGGACTATAGCCCACCAGGCTTCTCTGACTATGGGATTCTCCAGGCAAGAATACTGTAGTGGGTTGCCATTTCCTTCTCCAGAGGATCTTCTTGACCCAGGGATCAAACCCTGGTTTCCTGCATTATGGGTGGATTCTTTACTGTTTGAAGTACCAGGAAAGCTCTAGAGTAAACCCTAATTGACAAACAAAATGTGTGCAAAAGGTGTACAAAATGATGTTTTGATATGAATATACATTGTGAAGTGATTAACACAATCAAGCTAACTAACACACTCACCCCCTCACATAGTTACTTTTGTGTGTATGTGTGTGATGAGAACACCTAAGATCTACTCTTAGCAAATTGCAAGGATTACTAACTATAGTCACCTACTGTACACTAGATCCCTGAAACTTATTCACATTACATCTGAAAGTTTGTACCATTTGACCAACACCTTCCCATTTCCCTCACTCCCACCCTCACCAACCCCTGGAAACCACCATTCTGCTCTCCGTTTCTTTGAGTTCATCTTTTTTAGATTCTTTGTGTAAGTGAGATCATGCAGCCTTTGTCTTTCTGTGTCTGGCTAATTTCATGTGGCATAATTTTCTTCAGGTTCATTCAGGCAGTTGCAAATGGAAGATTTCCTTCTTTTCTTTCTTTACTAACTAATCTTCCATTGTACACAAATATCACATTTAAGAAAATCCATTCATCTATCTGTCAATTGACATTTAGTTTATCTACATATTTCTTTCAAATCTTCTAGCTAACAAAAATGCCATGGAAAAGATGGATGCTTACTGGTCCATGAAGGGGAGATTTCTTTATGAGCATATTTTTTAAAGTATTCCATAAAGAAGGAATGGACAAAGAAATAGCTGTCATGGGAAAAGATTTAGTAACAGATAAAGAGAGGCAGCAAATTTCAGAGGTCTCTGTCAAGTGACCTAGGCTGGAGGATGACCTAATAATGAGCAGTCACTGGTGCTGACATTCACTCAAGAATCAGGGGTGGATTCAGTGCAAACTATACCCAGTAGCCATGGCCCTCTCATCTTTTCCACCTCTGCTTAGCAAAAGAATACTGGGCTCTTTAACTCTCATCTACTGCTCAGGAAGAAATGGGAAGAAGTTGAGTAGATAGGTGCATGCTTAATATTTTCCAAGAATGTAAACGATGCTGTAGAGGGAAGACTCATTCTTCCTGCTGACGCTTACCTTGGACTGTGGCCTGGTCCAGTTTGCTCTGTAATGATTAAAGACCCAAGATGAGAATGTCCCTGAGCAGATAATGAGAGTTTCAGTGACATAGTCTCTACCAAGTGTTTACCTTAATAACATTTACCAGAAGAATCCTGATCAGTATCTCTCAGCAGGAAATTCCACTTATCCTCTTAGAAGATTGTTCTGATTAGGAAAAATGGTTTCAGAGTAGAGGATAAGTTCAGATGAAGCTGGCGACAGAAGCTGAGATTGCTGATGGCAACTTTTACTTGGAGGCATGGGATAATTTTGTCTTCCTTTTTACTTAAAATATTTTAAATGTAGTAGGAAGCTGGAAGTTTAGCATTTTATAAAGATTCAAAATAGACTCCTGCAAAATAAAGAATGGTAAATAGCACTGTGTTTATGTCTTCAGTGTTCGGTTGGAAGATTCAATTTAATCTAAAAAATGCAATTAAAATGTAAGTGCTTTGTGCCCAGTTTAAGTCAATAGACAATAGCTGTTACTCTGCATAAGCTACCACAGAAATAGCTGTGGAAGATTTGAAAAGTTTAATGCGGGGTTTCTGCCATCTCTGGGAAGAGGAGACATAATCACAGGAAATACAAAATATATAAGGCAATATGTAAGCACCAAGCTAAGTGATTCAGCAATTTAAATTTAAAGACGGAAAACCTCATTTTAATTGCAAATTACATAATTGCATTTTCATGTTTTACAATAAATGAGATGAATTTCTCTCCAAATTGTTTTTCTCTTGGAGACGCGACTTGGCCTGCATAGTCCACACTGAAAGCCAGATTCCAGCATGCCTAGCAAAAACATTGTTTTTCCAGAGTTACAGAGCCCCACACGCATTCTCTGGGTTGGGTAGACTGGAAAAGGTCTGCCTCAAATAAAAAAAGTGAAACATGCAGTAATCATTGTCGTCTCAATTTTGAGATAAAAGGTTTCCTCTTCTCTGGCACTATGAAAACAAGTTATTATGTTCTCCCAATAAACAAACAAGATAATTAATTTGGAGATCATCACACTCTGGTGTTTAAAATTATACTTGAATTTTTGAAGTGTTTGGATATGAGGAGAGGCTGTGACTCAAATGGATGGTTCAAAGACTAGGGGTAGATTTTGTACACTTTTGAAGCTATAGCTAGAGGATAATTTTTATTACCTAACATGCAGTCTGTAGTGGCTTTGGATATTTTCTGATAAGAAAGAAAGTTAAACAGTTCAAGTTAGTCCTATAGCTAAGTTACTATACTGGATGAGAATTTCTGGGTGAATTATTCAGCTATTATTTTAAATACTGGGATGCTAATTTATGTAATCTTGAGCCCAGGTTCAGCTCACTCCTGGGATTCAGAAATGTTGACAAATGTTGGCTAACTTGGCATAATAGGCAGCACACATATATTCACTCACATTCTTTGACTCAGGTGGGGGAAATTATTTGTGTAGAAAAAAAGGAGAAGAATAGGGATGGGCATCATGGTATATGACTCAGATAGGGGGTCCTCTAATGGACCCTTTGGCTATCTGTTCCCTCCACTTGCATTTCCCCTTCTTTCAGATTTACTCCCATTCCCTAGAGACTGATGCCCTGAAGCTGTACTTGTATAATCCCAGCCATGGCAGATTGGACCTGGAGTGGGCATTCTACTCAAGATTGCTCATTCTGATTTCCTTTCTTGCGAATCTGGAATTGAAATTCCAGGATGACCAGGAAGTCTGTCCACAGGACTGAATCATATAAACCACTGTAATTACAGTATCGTCAACCTTGTGAAAGGAAAGCAGAAAAACTGGAGTGAAGTAGATATACCAGAAAGTGGAGGTAACAAGTTGTGCTCCAGTGGTTCTCAATGACAAAGGGCAACTCAGAGAGGAGAAAGTCATTTGCATACTTAAAGTGGAACCATCCTTGCTGCAGACACCGGTGTTCTAATGGAGGCAACAGCGAGCAATGGCAGTGCAAAGACACTTGGAATTGACTTTGAGGGTCAGATCAGTAGTTACCAAAAGGAAAATGGTACGGGCAGATGAACTTAAAGGCAACACCTGGAGATCTCAAACTATAATAATGTAGTATTTGCATCCATGAGATGAGTAGTGACTCAATGAACTTTGGGTAAATAGCATTAAAATGACCACTTGAGTATCCAGCATTGGTTAGGTGTAAGGGAATTTGCAACAATATGAGCAAGGGTTATATTTCCAGAGCAATCATTTTGAAAATAGTAGCCAAAGAATAAAGTGCAGTGGTTATTTTTTATCCCAGGGTGGGCTTGTCCACCTGAATAAGAAGTGTCACTCAATGGCCTGGTGGCTTTGGTCATATCTGTTACCTTCTCAGGACCTCATTTGCTTACTTGTAAAATGAGGCATCTTGATGAGATACAGTGTTTCCAGGTCTGAAACTTATATTTCTGTGAAGCTATATATATATTAACTGTTTGTTCTCTTCTGTCTTGAAAAATATTCATAAAAATTATTTTGTCATAGCAAAATCATTTATTTTGTTTTTCTCCTGTGCATAAAATTTATTGCCAGTACATATTTGATTATAAGTCAACATTTATTAATGATCTCTTTCATAAGCTGAAGTACAAATGGGCAGTTTTCTTAAGACAGGATTTCAAAACAGTAGGTTTTTTACTATGGATTAAAAAAAAAAGACATAGTGTGCTGAAATGAATCTTTCCTCTATGAGGTATGGGACCAAAAAGCTATTATAAACTTGCCTCTGGTATATGTCAGTGACTGAACATCGGAAAGACGTAATTTAGCTGTTGTTGAAAATCTGATTTGTGTTTGCTGAAGTGTTCCAGGAGCCCCTTCAATGGAAACCTGAAGTTCTTACCAGTGGTGGAAGTCCCCCCACTGAGGCCCGAGAAATAAAAAGTGGGCAGAAGCACTGGAGAAAGAGAATGATAAATACACAAATACACCTACATCTTTGATAGGCTATGCAAGTTTATGCTGATCATAAATCCTAGCTTGCTAGAGGAAGTTAAAAATAAAAGCAGAGACAGGCTGCATACACAGGCTGCAGAACAAAAGATTTCCACTGGAGAAGCAAAGTGAATCAGAAATAGTATAAAAAGTTACCTTACATGGAGTTAATAGGATGGCTTAGGACTAGCCTTAGGAGAACCTTGAAGGAGACAGAGAGTTTGGGAAATATCTTCATTGTTCTAAAAACTAGAGAACTTCTTTTCTAAGACACAATTTTTGTGTGTGTGTGCATGTGTGAGTTAAAGCACCGACCTGGATGTGTGGATGGGACTTGAATTGCAAAGTCACAACCTCTACTGTGGGATGAGAATTCTTCTATATTTTTGAACTACTCTCTTTGCTGGAGCCACAATGTCCCTGCATTCTGTGGAAATATATTGACACAGTTTAAGAGCCAGGTGCATTAAAGTAGTAGATGAGAAAAGAAAGGGAGACAGAAGAAAAGAGAAGGGGTAGGAAGGAAAATTTTGAATTCCAAAATGTATCAAACACTCTGGAATATTCATAAATGTGATTTACTTTTTACCATGAAAGAGACTATGTTGAATGCTGAGAATCATGAGGAATAAATGCCCTTCCTTTGGGAGAAAATGGAGATTATTAAACAATATAGCAAGTGTCAAGGAGGCAATAACATATATTAGTTAAAGACACATATGTAGAAGTCTGAGAGAGGTGTGTTAGATACTGCATTTGCTAGTTGTTCTGAGCATTAGTTTTCTTATCTCCAAAGTGAGCCCATCCTCAAAGGGTTACAGTGACAACTAGTGATAATAAATGTTTAAGTTTTCCTATACTGCTGTTCCCTGAGCAAGCATTCTTTACCCATTATCTCAGTAATCCTTACAACTAACATCTGAGATGGATATTATAATGAAGCACTCAATGGGCAGAAAGGTTAAGTCTTTCCCAAAAATCAAAGCTGGGCCAGTGGCTTCAAACCCAGGTTTTACAACTCTAAGTCTAAAGCACTTTGACTTACCTAGGATTTGACTAATGAAGCCAGAGCACAAGGAGGCAGAATGAAAACGACACATTGCTACTCTACTACTCCTCTCTTCACCATCCCTTCTAAGGTCTGACTCTTCTCATGGGGCAGGAAGTATATCAGAATTGTCCTCTTGGAAGTGGCCCTCCATTCAAACTTGCCTGTGCATGAATGCTGTCTCTCAAGCAAACTTGGAGAGTAACTTTATGTCTGGACACTATCCTATAATATGATCCAAGGGCCACCACCCCGCTTCATCTTAGGCTATTACAGTGAATCAAAATAAACTTGGAAAACTCCCCAGCTTTGCAGCCTCATAATGCATCCTCATTCTCTACTCACAAGGTTCTTCACCAAACCACATGGTCATTGAGAGAGGTAGTTAACCACTTCTGCATTTGCTGCCACTGTTGTCAGCTTGCAGCCGGTAGTTGTGGGAAGCTGGCCTTTGGAGCAGGCTGGATTCCTCTATATAAATGTTTTCCAGCACTGGGTTATTCAGAGTGATTTTCTCCTCCTCCATCAATCAGTTTGCGTTTATTGAGTATCTCCGATAAAGTATCTCAGCATTAAGGTCATACTGAAACGTAAAATGCCATGATTTGACCTCGCAGACTTTTGAGAGCACCCTCAGAAAGATCAGGTCAGGTCAGAGGCAAGTTGATTGTTTCCAACCACGTATTACTGTCTGCTGCTCTATTCAGCTAACTCCTCTTCTACAGGACGGATTCAAACCAATCAGTCCAAAAATGACAATGATTTTTGTTTGTATTAGATCTTACAGCCACATGCAATGATATTAGAATGAGGGATATTAAAGATATCAATAAAGAACGATTCTGTACCATTTTTTTCTAGATTCCATTTAGAAAATGGTATTGATGAACCTATTTGCAGGACAGGAAGAGAAATGAAGACATAGAGAACAGACTGGACACAGAGGGAGAAGGAGAGGGTGGAATGAACTGAAAGAGTAGCATTGAAACATATACATTACCATATGTAAAACAGATCACTAATGGGAAGTTGCTGTATAAAACAGGGAGCTCAACCCAGTTCTCTGTGACAACCTGGTGGGGGTGGGTAGGGGGAATGGGAGGGGGGTTCAAGAGGGAGGGTACATATGTATACTTATGGCTGATTTATGTTGTGGTATAGCAGAAGCCAATACAATACTGTAAGGCAATTATCCTCCAATAGAAGTAAATTTTAAAAAAGAATGATTCTGGGTTAATTTCTGGCTTTTCAAACCTTCTCACAGAAAAAACTGAATTTTTAAAGACCCATTATTGAAACCATAACTTAAAACAGAAGCCCTAGATTCTAGTCTTGGATTCACCAGTGCGTAGCTGGGTACTCTTAGACAAGTCACCTGACTTCTCTGCGTCTAAGAATTCTTTTTTATAAAATGAACAAGTGACTGTGTGTGAAAAAGTAGAACCTATAAGATCTTTTTTTCAGCTATAATTATGAGTTGTTAGGGCCACTCTCCACAAAAGATTTTTAAAAATAAAAATTTTAATTATCATTATGACCAATGTGTGGACTTGGCTGCCGTTGTGATCTCTGGGCTTTACTTGAAGTTTCACATCTCCGTAAATAAAGGGGTAACTGTGGGGTCCATAGCATGGAAGGACTGAAAGGTATGTCCCTCTGACCAAGGGTGATCTGGCTCCACCAATAGCCTGTGAGATGCCCCCTAAACTGACAGGCCCTAGACTACACTTAATCATAATCACAGCTTAGTGAAAAGAAATTGAGAACTAAAGAGTTTTACTCCCTGCTCTGACACTAATTTGAATTATTATTCTAGACAGGCTACTTACACTGTCAATTTCACATTTTCCCTCTTGGCCAAAAGGGAAGAAATAATATTGATTCTAATCATTTCATCAGATTGTTGTGAAGACATCCCCACACCTCCTGCATCATACCCAGAGAGAAAAGTGTAATACTTTCAACATCTTTGGTGGGTGGTGGTCACAGTGGAGTTTATGATGACAGAACTCATTGGTGCAGATATGTATATCACTCACTGGCTTACTCACAGGGAGAATCTTAAAGGACCATGATTAAACTTGCTGTGTCCTTGCTGAAAAATCTTCTTTAGCTCGCACTGCTTGACAAAGGTAATCTGAAGGTCACAGTCATAGATAATGTTTAAACTCAACATCTGCCATCTCAGTGGTCCCCAGCTGTGTTCACAAAAGTCTTTTGCATGCTTTGTTCTTCCACTCTGTCTTTAGGCACTTCCCTGGGGCTCTCCGATGACCTAACAAATCAGCCTAGGCTTCTGACCCCTTCCTATTGCTTGTCTACTTCTGTCTTCCACTGAGAGCACATCACCTCACACTGGTGCAACCTCTGCCTTCAACAGTCATTAGGTCTCTTCTCCAGCCTCCACTCCCATTGCTTCTGCTTTTGCTGCTCATAAGACTACCAGGCACTCACTTCTTCCTGTTGGAGCCACAGTCACAATGCTGAAGTCCTAGGCTGTCATCCACGGTCAAAAGTCTGACCCCAATGTACTCCAGGCTTGTTTGCCTATCTCTCCTCACGGGAAATTTTGCTCAGGCTAAAATTTATTTTTTAACCCAAGACAACCTCCATGCTTAGAATAACCTCTGCCCTCCCTACATTTTCACAAGTCTCAATCTTTGTCGTCTTGACAGTTTTAATCAAAACCTCACCTGTTCCGAGAAGCCTCCCTTATGACCTCAAGAAGGGATGAGTCTTGTTTTGTCTCAACAGCAATAACTTTTATCCTTTGCACTCTGCTTCTGACACTGCAATGCTGTCATATCTGACTTTTAAAGGCAAGACTTCAGTCCTGCTACAAGCTTCATAAATCCTACCATTTAAAGAAATATTTTGGACTCTTTTTCTGAAAACTCAACTGAAATATGTATTACTTGGGACCAAAAGTTGGGCAGAGTGAACATACAGAATAATTTTATCTTAATTGATAATTTTAAAAATTAGAAATGATGAAATGATGCACTCAATCTATTTTCAATTTTTTGAAATTACTCTTTTTCCAGCTACTTCACAAGATTCTTCAAAACTCTAAGCAGAAAGAGTGGGGAATAAGGCAAAAGCAGTAATAGCAGTGAGCAATGGCTGGGCTTCTGATTCTTCTGTAAATGCCTAGGAGACCAACACAAATATAGATAACTCAACTACCTCCTTTCGAGGACAAGGCCAAGAATGTATCGAATTATTCAACACGTCCCTCCCCTTGTATCTAGGTGATGTTCTCACCACCTTGATGTCTTAGTTCATTTGAGTTGTTATAACAAATGCTTTATCAGCTTGGATCTGAAACAACAGAGATTTATTTCCCATAGTTTTGGAGGCTGTGGGGTCCAAAAACAAGGTGACAGCAGATTGGGTGTTTGGCAAAGGCCATGTCATATTCATAGACTGCCGTCTTTTCTTTGTGTTCCCACATGGTGGGAAGGGAGGGAGGTCTCTTTTATCGAGGAATTCATCTCATTTATGAGGACTTTGCCCTTATGACCTAATCTACCCAAGGAGCCCCACCTTCAAATACCATAGCACTGTGGATCAGTGTGATGAGTTTTCAGAGACACATTCAGTCTTAAGCACTGACCAGTAGAATTCAGCAGAAGTAACACGGTGCCACTTTCCGTGCCGATGCTGTAGGAGACTGGCAGCTTCCACTGCTTCCTACATTCACATCTGAGATTGAGTCACCTTATGTGAAAAAGCCCAAGCAGTCCCATGAGAGACGCACAGGAGAGGAATGAAGATCTCTGGCTTGGAGCCCTAGCGGAGTTCTCCACTGACCACCAGCATAACTGACTCCATGGAATGAGCCATCACAGAGATCCTCCAGCCCTGGTCAGGCCGCTCCCGCTCATGCTGCAAGTATCAGAGATGAGTGGTCTACAGACTTTTTTTTCTTACCAAAATGAATACTTGTTTTAAGCCACTAAGTTTTGGGTGATTTGTTCAGTTCAGCTGCTCAGTCGTGTCTGACTCTTTGCAATCCCATGAACCGCAGCACGTCAGGCTTCCCTGTCCATTACCAACTCCCGGAATTTACTCCAACTCACGTCCATTGAGTTGGTGATGCCATCTCACCATCTCATCCTCTGTCATCCCCTTCTCCTTCTGCCTTCAATCTTTCCTAACATCAGGGACTTTTCAAATGAGTCAGCTCTTGACATCATGTGGCCAAAATATTGGAGTTTCAGCTTCAATATCAGTCCTTCCAATGAACATTCAGGACTGATTTCCTTTAGGATGGACTGGTTGGATCTCCTTGCCATCCAAGGGACTCTTAAGGGTCTTCTCCAACACCACAGTTCAAAAGCATCAGTTCTTCTTCCCTCAGCTTTCTTTATGGTCCAACTCTCACATCCATACATGACCACTGGAAAAACCATAGCCTTGACTAGACGGACCTTTGTTGACAAAATAATGTCTCTACTTTTTAATATACTGTCTAGGTTGGTCATAACTTTCCTTCCAAGGAGTAAGCATCTTTAAATTTCATGGCTGAAGTCACCATCTGCAGTGATTTTGGAGCCCTCAAAAGATAAAGTCAGCCACTGTTTCCACGGTTTCCCCATCTATTTGCCATGAAGTGATAGGACTGGATGCCATGATCTTTATTTTCTGAATGTTGAGCTTTAAGCCAACTTTTTTCAGACTTAAATTGAAGAAAGTGGAGAAAACCACTAGATCATTCAGGTATGACCTAAATCAAATCCTTATGATTATACAGTGGAAGTGAGAAATAGATTTAAGGGACTAGATCTGATAGAGTGCCTGGTGAACTATGGATGGAGGTTCATGACATTGTACAGGAGACAGGGATCAAGACCATCCCCAAGAAAAAAAAAATGCAAGAAAGCAAAATGGCTGTCTGACAAGTGCTTACAAATAGCTGTGAAAAGAAGAGAAGTGAAAAAACTGTGGATGTTCTCACATCCAAATATTTTTGGCCAAAAGAACAATTAAGCACCACAAAAAGCATCAGTTGAACTTTTCAATGAAATGATTATAAAATAATATTGCTTTAATTTCTAACATATATTCTGCAAGTTGGAAGAACACAAATGCTAGTCTAAGTTTCCCATTCTCCTATAGTGAAAGAAAATAACAGCCATTAGAAATTAGGTTTAGGGAGCTCAGTTCGCACGTTGAAGGTGATGTGTGGATATTAACAGTATTTCTATCTGGGGGGACCTGCTAGGCAGGGTAAGGATTTGGTGTCACCCTACATTCACCAAATCCTTAGTGAGCTTTGGTTATGTATGAAGCACCATGCTGAATTTAGCGGGTACAGTGTGACAGAGAAGATATTGTTCCTGCTCTTATGGGACTCACATTAGGAAGGAGAGAGAACCAGTAAACAAGGAATTATATACCAAATTACTGTATCACAATTTTGCTAAATGCCATGGAGGAAAAATACAGAGTGTATCAGAGGGCATATGAGCAGAATTTAATCAACCTTGGCAGTGAAAATTTCCTTCCTGGGAATTGGCATAGACTGACATATAAAGGTGAGTTAGGATTGTTGTTGTTCAGTCTCTCAGTCCAGCTCCTTGTGACCCATGGACTGCAGCACATTCCCTGTCCTCCACTGTCTCCCAGAGTTTGTTCAAACTCATGTCCATTGAGTCGGTGATGCCATCCAACCATCTCATCCTCTGTCACCCCTTCTCCTTCCCTCAATCTTTCCCAGCATCAGGGTCTTTTCCAATGAGTTGACTCTTCACATCAGGTGGCCAAAGTATTGGAGCTTCAGCTCCAGCATCAGTCTTTCCAATGAATACTCAGGGTTGATTTCCTTTAGGTTGACTGGTTTGATCTTCTTGGTGTCCAAAAGTCAGGATTAGCCAGGTTAAAACTGGGTGGGAAGGAGCACAGGGCCTGGAGTAATGACAGAAGCTATCTGACCAAAGCAGACTGACCAACTTGGGGAGTAATGGGGGATGAGCCTGCCCAGGGGGTTAGTGGCTGGATTGTGTGGGCCATTTAGCCCATAATAATCATCGTGAAGTTTAATCTAAAAAGTCACATGTCAAACTTTTAAAAGTGAAATGATTATACTGATTTTTTAAAATGATAAATCCCAGGAAGAAAGGTTTTGAAGGTGATAGAAGAAGTGAATTGGATACATCTTTAATTTAACAAGGGAGGATTTGGTGATAGAGGGGATTGGAGTAATCTTGTTACCTGACTCCTCTACCCAACAGTCTGTTTAGAACTGGTCTTCACGGTAACTGACTTTCAGGCTCCTCCCTTCTATAAAACTCTGAGTTCCTCTGCAGCTGAAGTCAGCGAAGACTCTCCTGGAGGCAGCAGATGCTGCAGTCCACTGGTTTTTTTTCTGGGGGTGGGGAAAAGAGCTTGATGGGTCTGGCAGGAGGAACAGACGGTGAGATGGCTTTCTTCTCCACATGAAGCTGGGCAAGGAGTAGATATCCTCTTGCCACCAATAAAGAAACAGAACTGATTATTCCGTAGGTGGCATTTTCTTTTTCAGTATCAAACTAATCAAGATCCTGCTGTGTGGCAAAAGACACTGAATTGCTGAGGCGGCTGCCTTTGGATGAGAAAAAAATTGAGCACCTGCATTTAGGTCCATAAATAACTGATGGTTATTTGCCTTGGGGCTGGGGTTGTTGGTCAGAATGTTCCCACTGAATGCTAACTTAGTGATTACACTGTGTCTGTCTAAATGGCCATCATAATTTCAGAAGAAAAGCTTCTGTTTGGCCAGAGCAAAGATGTATTTTAAGAAGCACAAGTTTATACCTGAACTAGGACTTAGGGCTGAATGTCTCCAAAGGCACAAAACCCAAGACAAAATCTTCTCTATAATTGCTTACTTTGTTTTCATACTTGAACATGCCTAACCTCAAATCTGTTTTGTTGTTGTCAAATCAGTGTAGGTCTATAGTTATCATCAATTTTATTTTATTCATATATCAAATAGGCATTATTGAATAATAACTACATGTCTAAAACTCTACTAACAATCAATCCTCATATCTGATCGCATTTTAAGAATTGACGTTGCCATCTGAAGTCAGGAAAAAGACCCTGATGCTGGGAAAGATTGAAGGCAAGAGGAGAAGGGGACAACAGAGGATGAGATGGTTGGATTGGATCACTGACTTAATGGGCATGAGTTTGAGCAAGCTCCAGGAGCTGGTGATGGACAGAGAAGCATGGCGTGCTGCAGTCCTTAGGGTCGCTAAGAGTAGGACATGACTGAGCAACTGAACTTAACTGAACTTGCCATCCAAACCTACTTTTATAATAAAAGTATTTCAGCATCACTTTTATGCCTGGCACAGGGGATGCAGTTAGGAACTCTTTTTGCATATGGAAAGATGACCTTTAGGTTATAAAAGTTTCTCTTCTAGAGTTATGAAATACTCTCTCTTCTACTGACTTTTCACTTAAGTATTCATAATCTTCTATTATAAGTGTGTAATTTTTTGTTCATCTTTCAGATCTTCTCTAGTTGCTTGTTCCCTTATATATTTGAATAACACTAACTTTCATGCAGATATTCCAGAATCATAAAGACAAATCTTGGATCCTTCAATATTACTCTCTATTTTAGAGGGACCGTACCATAACAGGGTGATGCCTAGCCTACAGCAATTAGAGTCTGGGGTTCCTGAAAGCATCCCTCAATAGTATTCAATGGAAACAGTGACAGACTTTATTTTCTTGGGCTTCAAAATCACTGCAGATGGTGACCGAAGCCAAGAAATTAAAAGACACTTGCTCCTTGGAAGAAAAGCTATGACCTAGACAGCATATTAAAAAGTAGAGACATTATTTGCTGACAAAGGTCCATACAGTCAAAGCAATTGTTTTTCCAGTAGTCGTGTATGGATGTGAGAGTTGGACCATAAAGAAGGCTGAAGGCTAAAGAATTGATACTTTTAATCTGTGGTGTTGGAGAAGATTCTTGAGAGTCCTTTGGACTGCAAGGAGATCAAACCAGTTAATCCTAAAGGAAATCAATCCTGAATATTCATTGGAAGGACTGATGCTGAAGTTGAAGCTCCAATACTTTTGCCACCTGATGCGAAGAACTGACTCATTGAAAAAGACCCTGATGCTGGGAAAGATTGAAAGCAGGAGGAGAAGGGGCCAGCAGAGGATGAGATGGCTGGATGGTATCTTCGACTTTATGGACATGAGTCTATGCAAGCTCGACAGAGGATGAGATGGTTGGATGGCATCTTTGACTCAATGCACATGAGTTTGAGCAAGCTCCAGGAGTTGGTGATAGACAGAGAAGCCTGGTGTGCTGCAGTCCATGGGGTTGCAAAGAGTTGGACATGACTGAGCGACTGAACTGAACCTTTCGTATCCAGTTCCTTGAGGATTTCCCAGTTGTACTATGGCTCTCACAACCCCTCAAATGGTTTATGGGAAAGGCCCTTTCCTCCTGCCTCCCTATCCAGTCACGTAAAATGTTCACTCCAAATCAGTTGTTAATGGCTCCCTCTTGCCTTTATACTGACTTCAAATCCTGCAGCTCAGCTTTCAAGGTCCTCATTAACTGGCTCCCATTGAATCCTTGTTCTTCAAAAGAACTCTTCTTTCTTCATCACGTTTGTTTTCCCACTGCTCCTGCCCCCTCCACTCCCAATGCACACATATATTTCCTGTTCATTCCAGCTGCATGGCTCTAATCATATTTCCCTCCAAGCAATTCTCTCTTTCTCTTCATTTCATCATCTTGAACTTAAGCTCCTGTCTTGCTAAAGGCCCACATCCTATTACGTAAAACCATATCAAGGAAAACATACTGTGCAAGGAGGTAACAAAGAGAGAAGCCAGCCAGCCCCCGTCACCCCATCACATACTCAGGAAAAGGCTCAGGATGTGTGGCTACACTTGGCTGCAGATAGAACCAGGCAGGTTGTTTAACATGGAGACCTTGTAGGGTAGTTTGCTTGGAGCTCCATGAGGGTCCCATGGAGCCAGGTCATTCATCCCCCATTCCCAGCAGGGTACTTGGGATTCAGGACCAGAGGACACCTGGGACATTGAAGGGAAGGAAGTCATACTATCCTGGAAACAGGAGAATTAATTGAAAATTCTTCAAACTGAAATGAAACTCTTCAGCAACCTTGTACTCCTCCGTCTCAAGAATACTGTGAACCAGGCAGGTATTCCAGCCAGAAGACTGGAAGATTCTTCTTTGAGAAAACAAACACTTTCAAAGGAAAAAGAAAAATCAAATGCTACTAGTATTTGGAAAAATTCCCTGATGAAATGGCCTGATCTCTACCTAGTCCCTCTGTGCTGAAGTCTACCAGTTGCAAAAGCACAGGGATCACATAGTGATATCACAAAGTGATATCTGTCTAGTTTTGTCATAGCTTTGTGAGCACATGCTCACAAATTTATTGAGCAGTAAACTGAGGCCTGGTGAAGTAGAATAATTGCTCAAGGTCATATAATTAGCAAAGGACAGATTTTTTTAACCAGGATCCATGTGCTTTTGCCAAAGCACAAGAGATTTTGCATTATTAATTTTAAGACAGTCCCTCCTTGAAAGATAGAGATGAAAATAAGCACAAAGAGGAAAAGAAATTTGAAGAAAGCAGATAATGCTGAGACTATAAGGAAACATCAGAACTCTGATGAGTTTCCTTGGAGACAAAAGAAAGTATTATATCTATTGGATGATAGAGGACTGTTAAAAATTAGCAAAAACAATAAAAAAGAACTTTTGAAAAATAAAAAAAGTGATTCTGCATGTAAACAAACTGAATATAAATTTTGGAATATAATGTTGAAGATATATTTCAAAAAGTAAAACTAAAACCAGATTGCAAATTGTTGGTGTTAAGTAGCTAAGTCATATCCAACTATTTGCAACTCCATGGACTATAGACTACCAGGCTTCTCTGTTCATGGAATTTTCTAAGCTAGAATAGTGGAGTGGGTTGCCATTTCCTTCTCCAGAAGGAAACTAAAACTTAAACCAGATTGTAAATAGAAGAGTTCAAATAAATGAAAATTTGATCATATAAGCTGGATCAATATGAGATATTCAACACCCAAATAATAGAAGCTCCAAAATAATAGAGAAAAAGGAAAATTTAATAATGATAATTATGTTGTCATTGTCGTTGTTGTTCAGTTGCTAAATCATGTTCAACTCTTTGCGACTCCATGAACTGCAGCACGCCAGGGTTCTCTGTTCTTCACTCTCTCCCTGAGTTTACTCAAACTTATGTCCATTGTGTCAGTAATGTCATCCAACCATCTCATCCTCTGTTGCCCTCTTCTCCTCCTGCCAGCAATCTTTCCCAGCATCAGGGTCTTTTCCAATGGGTCGGTTCTTTGCATCAGGTGGCCAAAGTATTGAAGCTTCAGCTTCAACATCAGTCCTTCCAATGAAAATTCTAGTTTGATTTCCTGTAGGATCGACTGGTTTGATCTCTCTGTCTGAGGGACTCTCAAGAGTCTCTTCCAGAATCACAATTAAAAAGCATCAATTTTTTGGCACCCTGCCTTCTTTATGGTGCAACGTTCATATCCATATATGACTCTTGGAAAAACCGTATCTTTGACTATACGGATGGTTGTCAGCAAAGTGATATCTGTCTAGTTTTGTCATAGCTTTCCTTCCAAGGGCAAGTGTCTTTTAATTTCATGGCTGTGTACCCCGTCCACAATTGTAGGCCCATAGCTAATGCTGTGACATGATCCCAGTGGGTCTTTGGCACCTACTTAGATGGTCTTCCTAGATGGTCTTCCCATCAAAATGCTGTCTCTGACTCTCTCCTGCTCCTACTATTAGTGTTTCCACTGATTTCTCCTTCTGTTAATATCTGTCCTCTGCAATTCCTCTAGCCTTGGGAAAGGTACCTGGAATGCCAACAATTTACCCATTCTTTGGAGCATGTCTTTGACAAGAACCAGACTATTTCCCCCTGCTTCCTTCTCCCTAAGGAAGACAAATTCTTCCCCAAACTAGCACCACTACTTAAATTTTCATCTAGTTTTTCTAACTTATTCTCAAAACTCTTGGGAAAGCAGAGTTGTGAGAGTGATTAGAAATCTTCTCAGTAGAAATTACATCAGTTCCTTTAATCTCTTGATCAGTGAAGAAGCAAACAAATGATGCAAAGCAGTGTGGATTTTCTGTCTTAGGAGTTAATGTGGACAGATCTGATCATCCTAAAAACCAGTCTTGTCTCTTATCTTTTAGTGGGTTAGTCATGTTGATCGATCAGGTAAATTTAGCCAAAAGCTGCACCATCAACTTAATTTCATTTTGTTATACTGTCAGTTTAGAGGTGTCTTTGCTTTTCAAATAAATCAAAGTTAGTATGGTTTAACTTTAGATTTCAATTAGATAATATTTTTAATAACTGTTTATGTACCCAAACGATAGGGATTTATAAACTCTTGCTATATGGACACCCATTAAATGATATCAGATGATAGTGCTGTACTTAACTTTCAATCAGCAATTTCAAGGAAATATTCTTTCTTGGTGTGTGCATGTGGGCGAGCATGTTTAGTCACTTCAGTCATGTCTGATTCTTTGTGACCCTATGGACTGTAACCTGCTAGGCTCCTCTGTCCATGGGATTCTCCGGGCAAGGATACTAGAGTGAGTTGCCATGCTCTCCTCCAGGGGACCTTCCTGACCCAGGGATCAAATCAGTATCTTCCACATTTCGCGTAGAAAACATTCAGAAGTTCAACACTCCGTGGTTAGTATAATGCATGTGAGTATTATTTTGAAGAGTTACAACCTTCAATGACTGTTGGACTGGGAATCAAAAAGACTTGGTTGATTAGGAACTGAATAGATAACATTAAGAAAACCATTCAACCTTTTTGAGTATCAATGTCCTCATCAGCAAATTAAAAAGGTTGGATGAAATTACCTCTGAGATTAATTTCTAGCAATATATGATTTTATAATTACTATACTGTGATAGAAAATTATCAATAAAAATAGGAGAATACAAGTTAAGAAGTTTTATTTCAAAACAGAATAGAAGCGACTGGTTTCAAATTGATAACATAGGTAAAAAGGATATATGTGCTGCTTAAGCAAATTATTGAAACTCAGAAAGAAAAGTGAAATGAAAGCTCCAAACTGTTGTTTTCTTTCTGAGTGCCATCACAATTTTTAAATCTTATAGTTATTTATTAATATCATAATATTGAGCTCATATTTGCATAGTAATTTAATTTTCCAACTCTCATCCTTTATTTAATAAGAGCTATCATATATAGAGAGCTTATTATGAGTTAGGTTTTTATTATGAGCATGGTATATACATTTTCTAATTTAATTCTCACAGTACGCTCATGAGGTTAATATTATTATAATAATACATAGCAACACGAATTTATTGAGCAGTAAACTGAGGCCTGGTGAAGTAGAATAATTGTTCAAGGTCATATAATTAGCAAAGGACAGATTTTTTAACCAGGATCCATCAGATTCCAAAGGCATCTCTTAGCCACTGCAATACTTTGTTTATAATTCTTCATAAATATCTTAGCAAATAAACATACTACATTTTTTTTAAACTTTCTCTAATTTCTAGTCATTTTTTAAAATCTTGGAAATCATTTTCCTTTTTGCTAAGGAAGATTCTCATCATTACAGAAAATGTGTCAATTACACAAAAATGAAAATATTAACCTTCTTAGCCTTTATATAAATCCAAGACCTTGTGAAACAAGCAGAAAATTAAAAATACTTTCTTGCCATTGTCTATGGCAGACACAAAGTCAATGGCAAGTTATAGATAAGCAAGTTTTCAGAAGGCACAACCTCTGTCCTAAACCGATAACTTAATGTAATACCTAGTTCCACAAGTAAAAATGTTCTCTTATGGCCACCTGACTATTCATTGTACCTTTCCAGTGAAAAAAGTAAAAGTTAAGTATAACTTTCTACATAATCAATGTATTATGGGTTGAATCACATGCCCCAAAATGATATGTTGGTATCCAAACCCCCAGTAACCTCAGATTTGACCTTATTTGAGATAGGGTCTTTACAGATGTAATCAAATTGGAACGGGGTCGTTAGTATGGCCTCTAAGGCAAATGAGTGGTATTCTTAAATAAAAAGAGGAAATTTGGTCACAGAGACAGATACATGTAGAAGAAAAATGATGTGAAAAGACAAAAGGAGAACATGGCCAACTAAAGCTTACCCTCACAAACCTCAGAAGAAACTAACACCCTGAGTTTAGACTTACAGCCTGACCAGTGAGCCAATAAATTTCTGTTGTTAAAGTCAAACAGTTTATGGTACTTTGCTACAGTAATCCTAGCAAACTAACATATCGTGTTCTAGGCCTAATGAACAGTGTGTTAAAAACTTTTAGACATAGCAACAACATTTTTCTGACTCTACTCCTTTTTAGGAAAACCAGACAGGAATTTACTCACAAACAGTTATCAGTCCCATGTGCCCAGAAGTTTTTCCACTTTTTTCTCCTTATATTTTCACTGTCTGGCTGACACACTCTCCTTGTAGTCCCTGTTTTATGAATCCTGCTCTTGGCCTCTCACATTTCACCGGTGCAAACCAAGATGAAGATCAAGAATAGAGGCCACAGGACAGGCCACGAAAGGCAGAGGGATGCTGAGGACTTGGGCATGGTCCAGCACTTCAGAAGGAGGCTACAGTGTAGTCTGAATCCAACAGATATCTTATCCTCAGGGTGTATAACTCTTGGTGATCTTAGAGCTAGTATGTGACTGCTCTCAGACTCAGAGACCCTAATCTTGGCCATAATGTTTACAAATACTGACTTATGAAGCTAATAATTAAATAGTACTATGAATTGCAAAAATCTTAATATGCAGACTGGCAGTACTTGCCAACTATCTGGCTATACATAATCAAATGTTTAATAGAAGGCTAAAATATCTATGGATATATTCATTCAGCACATATTTATTAATCATTTGTAGAAAGCCATGGTTATAAAGAGTTTTGGCTGTGTGCTTTTGAGCATGGCATGAAACCTCTTGAGCCATGTTTTCTCTATTTGTGTGAAAAAGGAGTTGTATCATATTGAATTGTATTATCTGTAAAGATCTCAGTTCTAAACTTCTATGACTTTTATGATTCCATTCATTTCATATTTTAATAATTCCACCTTTTAAGATTTTTAACTTGTGCAGAATCCATTATCCTGATCATGAAGTCCAAATGTGTAGCTGATTTTTCGATCTGCTTAAGATGGCTAATAGTCTTTGAGCAGTTAAAGTTTTCTAGGTCACAGACTAAATTTGGAAAATGGTAAGATTTTAAGCAGCTGCTCCTTTAAGATTTAGTACCATATCTTTCTATTATCCCCAAATAGCCCTTCTAACATTTACCTTCGACTTCTGAATATGCTATAAACAGTTCACTTACCTTTTCAAAATTAACAGCTATCGTGAGCATATTAAAAGGGCACCACTGTGAAGTTTGTTTTATGTTTCTTTCCATTAAAATGTATTATTTTCAACATCTTGCTGTTTTGCTTCTTTTCCCTGGTGTTGAGCACAATTACCACAATATTCTTATGACTCTGCTTTAAAGCTCTCCTCCTAGCTGAAAACCACACTACATCGTTAACTCCACAAGGTCCAATAACATTTTCCCAAACATGTTGTGACTGTCACCACTGGAGAGCAATGATTTTAAGGGAAAACGTAGGGTTGGTATGCAGCAGTTTGCTTTCTTTAATGCTTTTCTAATTTCAGATAATTATTGAGTTGAAGTTTATTAGCTAATTGTGTACATGCTGCGGTATTCAAATATTACTTTCATTTATGTAGTTGACAGTAACTAGAGTTTCCTTTAATACAGGTAATTTTTCTTCAGATTTGGGAGGTGAAATTGCACTCTACTAGTTGTGGCTATAGGAAGCCCAGTATGTCTCTAAATAGAATTTAATCAGTTGTAGTTATCAGAGAATTATTCCATGCACCTTGGGGAATTATATTTTCTCTACCAAGATATCATCCAGTGAGAGCTCCACTGAGATGTTCAAAACCTGTGGGCGTTGTTTTACCTGTAATAAGGAGAGGCAAGGTCAGGGGAAGGAACTTGAACTGCTTGAGCCAAATAAACTTAAGTTCAACTTCAGTGTTATGGTAACATTTTAACATTTCTAGTTCTGTTTTTCTGAGTGTTTTCAGAAAACATATAACTTTGTTATCAATTAAAATTAATTTCTTGGGCCTCTACTTAGCCCTTAGTTTAGTTTGAATTGATTTATTTATAACTATGAAATAAATTTTAGAAATTGAGTTTGATTTCACTACTACCTTCAGCAAAGCTTTGTAGCATGCTGTATTTTTATTCAAGCTGCCATTTGACTTACAGTTCAATTAAAAGCCTCTTTGGCAAGGATGAAAGTTTTCAGACGTATTCAAAACATGTTTATCCATTTTTCAAATTATCCCGAGGCTCTATGCTTGCCAGTGCTCTAATTGAGAGTTCTTATAAAGGTTGGTCATCTGGTAGACTTGAGTACCCCTAAGACCATGTCTCAAAAGATACTCAAAGAAGACCTAAGTTTCTGACTAAGAAATGAGAGAAAGCAAAGTGATTTAAGGCACAAGAGACAGTCAATGATGGTGGTAATGATGATGATGATGCTTCTTTTTTATAGCCTTATTTTTGTTTTTATTTTTTATTTGGCTGTGCTGGGTCTTAGTTGCAGGACATGGAATCTTTGATCTTTATTGTGACATGTAGGATTCTTTTTTTTTTTTTTTTAAGTTGTGGCATGAGAACTCTTTAGTTGTGGCATGTGGGATTTAGTTTCCCAATCAGAGATCCAACCTTGTTCCCATGCATTGGGAGTGCAGTCTTAACCACTGGACCAGCAGGGAAGTCCCTTTATAGCATTATTCAGGAGTAATCAGCATATAATAAACAGCACGTTTAAAGCTTACAATTTCATCATGAACTCATCATTACTCCCAAATGTTTCCTCTTGCCCATCTGCAATTCTCCTTCCCATTTCTACCTGCTCTGTCCCTAACAACCACCAATCTGCTTTCTGCCATGATAGACTACATTTTCCAGATGTTTATAGAAGTAAAATCATATAATATATATAAGCTTTGTCTGGCTTTTTCCTCTCAGAATAGAGTCTCACTCATAGTATTGTCTGTACTATTAATAATAGCCCACTGCTTTTATTGCTGAATTATATTCAGCTGTATACTGTAGATAAGCCATAATGTGTTTATCCATTCACTCACTGAGGATAGGAGAAGGCAATGGCACCCCACTCCAGTACTCTTTTGCCTGGAAAATCCCATGGACGGAGGAGCCTGGTAGGCTGTAGTCCATGAGGTCGCTAAGAGTCAGACATGACTGAGCGACTTCACTTTCACTTTTCCTGTTCATGCACTGGAGAAGGAAATGGCAACCCACTCCAGTATTCTTGCCTGGAGAATCCCAGGGATGGCGGAGCCTGGTGGGCTGCCGTCTATGGGGTCGCACAGAGTCGGACACGACTGAAGCGACTTAGCAGCAGCACTTAGGATAGCCAGAAAGAAAATGAACATGTCAGCCTTATAATGACAAAGAAATTAGTTCTGCCAATAACATGATCATGGCATCCGGTCCCATCACTTCATGGAAAATAGATGGGGAAACAATGGAAACAGTGACAGACATTAATTTGGGGGCTGCAAAATGATTGCAGACTGTGACTGCAGCCATGAAATTAAAAGACATTTTGCTCTTGGCAGAAAAGCTAAGACCAACCTAGACAGTATATTAAAAAGCAGAGACATTACTTTGCCAACAAAGGTCCACCTAGTCAAAGCTATGGTTTTTCCAGTAGTCATGTGGGATGTGAGAGTTGGACTATAAAGAAAGCTGAGCATTGAAGAATTGATGCTTTTGAACTGTGGTCTTGGAGAAGATTCTTGAGAGTCCCTTGGACTTCAAGGAGATCAAACCAGTCAATCCTAAAGGAAATCAGTCCTGAATATTCATTGGAAGGACTCATGCTGAAGCTGAAGCTCCAATACTTTGGCCACCTGATGTGAAGGTGTCACTCATTGGAAAAGACCCTGATGCTGGGAAAGATTGAAAACAGGAGGAGAAGGGGATGACAGAGGATGAGATGGTTGGATGGCATCACTGACTCAATGGACGTGAGTTTGAGTAAACTCCAGGAGTTGGTGATGGATAGGGAAGCCTGGCGTACTGCAGTCCATGGGGTCACAAGGAGTTGGACACAACTGAGAGACTGAACTGAATAACATGAATTATCTTGAAATAGGATCTTGAGCCTTAGAAGAGGCTATACATACCAATACTTTGATTTCAGTCTAGAAAACCTTAGGCAAAAGACTTAGCTAACCTGAACCCAGACTCCTGACCCTTGGGAACTGTGAGATAATGGTTTGGTGGTTTAGACACTGTTGTGTCCAACTCTTGTGACCCCATGGACTATAGACCACCAGGCTCCTGTGCCCATGGGATTCTCCAGGCAAGAACACTGGAGTGGGTTGCTATTTCCTTCTCCAGAGGATCTTCTGGACTCAGGGGTCAAACCCAGGTGTCCTGCTTTGCAGGCAGATTCTTTACCAACTTAGCTGTGAGGGAAGCCCAGTTTGGGTTATTTACTCCTGTGTGTTTATCATAATCTGTTACACAGCAGAAGTCAAGAAGTGTTTCTATGAAGCAGTAGCACATGAAGACCTCAGAGTCTGCCAAGGGGGTAACAAGAAAAGCGAAGATTGCTGGCAGAAGTTGCAGCCTGCTTAAATGCCTGATGATGGGCAGAAAGGGGAAACATTCTAAGTGCTGAAAGAATGCCATTGAATGGAGGTAGCTATTCAGAAAGGGAATGCATTGAGTTGAGCCTGGAGAGGTAACCAGGACCTATAAATGTTTGTTCTTCTGGTTAAGAGCACTGAGACCTCAGAAAGGGTTTTTAAAGCATGTTATAGGGTGGGGCTTCCCTGGTGGCTCAGATGGTAAAGAAACTACCTGCAATCAAGGAGTCCCAAGTTTGATCCCTGTGTCAGGAAGATGCCCTGGAGACGGGAATGTCAACCCACTCCAGTGTTCTGTCTGGAGAGTCCCATGGACAGAGGAGCCTGGCAGGCTACAGTCCATGGGGTCACAAAGAGTCGGATACACTGAGTGACTAACCCATAGGGTAGAGAAGAAGGTGGGGTGACTGATGTTATCACATTTGTTTCTCTGGAAAGATTATTCAGTCTGCAATTTGGAGGCTGGACTTGGAGAGGGTGACAGTAAATATGGATACTAGTTAGGGAGGCAATATTGTAGCCTTTGAGAGAGAAAGGGCAGTATCAGCTGTGGAGGCCAAAGGTGAACAAGTTTGAGAAATATTGAAGAAAAGCCTTAGTCAACCACATAGAGATATGAGGTAAAAAGTTGTGTGTACTGATCCAAAGCTAAAAATGTAGGTTCACACGGAGATAAATTCATTGACCTATAGGGGGTAATTGAAGCTATGGGTGTGTATGAAACAGTCTGAGCTATCAGATTTTTGGCACTTAGTTTCTGCAGGATAATACGGCAAGGAAGATTTTTAGTAACCAGAAACTCGGGAAGAAAAAAGTGGTCAGGAGGCCAAGAAAAGAGAATTTTGAAAAGGAGGGAACTATTCACAGTTTAAATACTAAGAAGCCAAATAATATGAGCTCTGAAGATGTCAGCTGTGCTCAGAAGCTCTTACAAAGGACTGTTTGGGTGAGATAATAAGGGTGCTGAGGAAATAGAAATATTGTGATACAGACAGCATTTTGGAAAGTTTGTGAAAAACAGGATGGAGAGAGGACTAGCTTGAGGAGAAAGGAGGTCAATAAGATTTTTTAAATTTCTTTTGCTTGTTTAAAAATAGGAAAGATTTAAATACCAAGGGAAAGATCCAGTAAAGGAATGAAATCTTGTTTTTTTATTAATGCTGTGTTTTTATTACTTAGTGTGACTATCTGTCTTATGGAAAACAAGAAAGTTTTTATTTAACAGTATATATAGTCTTCTAAGATTTCAGAACTGTTCTTTTGGGTTTTTTTTACTCTTTTCTTTAGGATCCTGGTTTAAATTTGAATTACCAAAAACTCCAAAGGAAGTTTGTGAATAAATAAGCAAATACAGGAGCTCTTTCAGAGCTTAGCGTCTGTTGTTACAGTTGTTCTATGACCTGGGTTAATAGATTAACGAGGCGGTAACTTTATAGCCACCCCTGTCTTCTGAATACTGTCTAAGCGTCTGTGACAATTATTCAGGCTCTAAAAGAGGATTGCTACTCACCAGGAGCTCAAAATCGAACGGATGAACACACAAATAAGAGCACTGGAAGGTTTGTGGAATACTAATGGGAGGAAAAACTGGAGGAGAATTTCTATTGCCTGTAGTATTATTAAATCTTCTTTTAAAATTAAATTCTTGTCAAAAGAAGTCTGTACAATGTTTTTTTCTTCTTTTGTTTTTATCTGATACATATCAGACTGAGCCAAAATCCCATCATCACCATTCTTAAAATAAGGCTATTATCTATGTCACCCACATTGTTTGTGGATTAGTAAATTTTTTGAAGTCAGCCTTAGCCAACTTACATTTTTTAGTTCCAGTCTTCACTTTCCCAAGTTTCTGTTTTCCTCCTGAACTTCCTATGACCATTCAGGAAACAGCCAAGACTTTTCTATATGCCCTGACCTCAGGGCATGGTTGACATTGCAAAACTGCTGAGTAATTGCTCACTGTGAGTCTCAGAATAAACTTGTGACAAGGACAACAGAACCTATAGCTTTGAATAAATGAACCTGGATATTTTGAATGCCAAAAGTCTGAACTTTACATCATAGAGGAAGAATAGATGAAGAGATCCAAATGTTCCCAGTCAGCTCTGGGAGAACACCTAATTGCTGCCATGTCAAAGGCACCACCTTTGCCAATGCTAGGAAGCCTGGTGGGAGTCACGTTGGCTTGTAGATGGTTCAGTGACCATTCAAGGATGCCTCAAATGTTAATTGTGCTAGGAAAACTTTCTCGTGGCTACCCTGAAAAGTAGTCTCCAAGAAAGTTCGAGATGTTGTCCAAAGAAAGTAGAATTCATTTGTACATGATTTCCGATGTTAGAACATAATTAGTGCATGTGACTTTGAAATGGGAGGACTCACCCGTACCAGAGTGTACCATTTTTTTAAAGCTAAAAAAGAACATCATGCATAAGCAGACAAGGGAGATAGAGGAATGGGGCTAAACTTGCCGGATAAAATTAACAATTGTGAATGATCACCTATATTCTTTTACTTATTAAGTCAAATTTTCAACCTATAAGGCTTCCCCAGTGGCTCAGCGGGTAAGGAATCTGCCTGCAATGCAGGAGACACAGGAGATGCAGATTTGATCCCTGGATGGGGAAGATCCCCTGGAAGCAACTCACTCCAGTATTCTTGCCTGGAAAATCCCATGGACAGAGGAGCCAGGCAGGTTATAGTCCATAGGGTCGCAAAGAGTCAGACATGACTGAGCTCAAGGCACATAGTGAGGCATAATTGACATCAACCTATAAAATCAATCCGATTTTGAAAGCCTGTACTAGTTACTTTAAAATTCTTTTGTTTACTTGATCGTACATGTATCTAAGAACATTATGTGGATATTTCACTTGACAAGTGACAAAACCAGGTCTTTTTTGACTCATGATGTCTCCAAACTGTCAGGGCAATGGGAGTCCTGATGTGTTCTAAGGTGCATTGCCAAGCTGTATCTTCTCTGGTTGTTGAAGTAATGAGCACTTAAAATGAATTCTTGTGGCATTAATTTATTCTATGTAATTCTTCAACATGTAGATTTTGATAACTTTTATTCAATAGGAAGAAAAAAGTTATTCTTGATAATTTAATCTTTTCAGGTAACACGCTCATAATTTACAGCTGCCTTCTTTTGAAAAGTCATGGATATAATATATAAGTTGCTTAATTATTTGACTGACTTGGTTTCTAAGGTCTGCCAAAACATTTTCTTTATTTGGCTTAAGAATTGGTAGTAACTTTCATGTAAAATAGCATAAGATCATCTATTAAAATATAGATTTTATAAATATAAAAGTTCTAGAAGGGTTCTAAGATAGTATCTATAAACATATACAGAAACAGAAAAAAGTTCTAAAGTTCTAAAAAGTTCTGCATACAGAATTTGTATGCAGTAGTTAGCTCTGGAGAAAGATGCTGAGTGGCAGAGACGGGGATAGCAAAGAAGGAAAATTTTGATTTTTTTCTATATGTAATTCTGTATTGTTCTTTTTTGTTTTTAAACAATGACCTGGTATTAACTTTGTAATTGAAACAATGTCTGTGCCTTGAGAAACTCTTCTGGTTTCTTTTGCACATTCTTCATTTGGGGTTTTAGAATGAATTTTCCCTTTTTCTAGGTCATCCCTGTTTGCAGTTTTGCATACAAAATGCGCTAGAAAGATGCCTCTCTGACTAGACTAGAGAATCCTTTTGTTTTTTTCCTTCTTTCCTATGGAAAGGATTTGTAAAAAAGAGATCAATAAGACACTGGGATTAAATAAAAATCAGTCATGGCACTAAATTCTCAAGGTGAACATTCAGTAACATCTATTAATCAAAGATTATGTGTAACTTATCTATATATCATCTACATATAAACTTATTGTAGTATGAGTAGATTTGTTTTGGTAATTGTTTAGAGCAGTGTGTTTCCAGAATAGGCATTTCAGTAATGGGATAAGTTGTGCATTCATGTTTTGTATATGGTATGACAAACCCAATCAATGTCTATTTCACTTTATGATGCCTATGATAAGAAATACAATAAAATGGAACATTAAAGCCTTGAAGCACCCACTTCTCTGTTAAATAGAATTTTTAATTAAGGAAAAAACCACATGACTTCTTATTTTATTAATTTAGTCTTAGTTTTTGTCATTTTATGTCTTTAAATCAGCTCCTATAAATTTGTATCTGAAATACTATCACACTGAATAAAAGTCTAGAAATGTGGAAGTGAATGTTGCTGAAGAAACTGAGGTATTATTTATTTCAGGACATTCTTCTGGTAGAAATCTCATGTATTTTATTTTAGATGATGGCCCTAGAACTACTGATTTTTTTTCCAACTAAAGCAGCCTTGTTTTCTTTTCATATCATACAATGGCATTGGTATCTCTAAGTGATTTTAATACAGCTTCTAGTTTTTATAATAGTTTTCTTGATAGTTAAATTCTGAAGATAATGACTGACAAGAAAAAAGAAATACCATTATTCTAATTTTGGAGACAAAAGTAATAGAGAGGAAAACCATCTAGAATAATTTTTCTTTACGTATTCAGACAATTTTTAAGGAAATAATTGTCATTTAATTAAACAAAATCAAAAATTATTTTTGAAAACCTTTAATAATTCAAAAAATATTTATCAGATTATTAGCAAGTATAAGGCAAGAAGTATCTTGAGATATTCATTTATGCATTCAAAAATATTTACTGGGCGTCTACTATGTGTCAGGCTGTATTCTAAATTCTGATGCTATGTTGGTGAATAAAACAGACCATACAAAACAAATTTTTACACTATTATGTGCAGACATTATTTTTGGAACTGGGTTGCAGTAGTGAACTAAAAAGAAAATGTTCCTTGCCCTCATGGTGCTTATATTTTAGCTGATAAAGACAGAAATATGTAAGATAAATAAATAAAATATAGTTTGCCACACAGTGAAAATTGTTAAGAAAAAGTATAAAGAAAGCAGAATTGGGGATATGAAATATTGGGGAGTATGTGTGAACTCAGATAGGTATCAGAGTAAAATGAACTGAGATCATGTTTAGTAAGCACCTGAAGGCTTCCTTGGTGTCTCAGATGGCAAAGAATCTGCCCAGGTTCGATCCCTGGGTCAGGATAATCCCCTGAAGAACACAATGTCTACCCACTCCACTATTCTTTCCTAGAGAATTCCATGGAGAGAGGAGCCTGGCGGGCTACAGTCCATTGGTTGCAAAGAGTCAGAAGCGACTAACACTTTGACTTTTCACACTGAAGAAAGCAGACAGAGCTACACCTGTGTAATAGCTGACATCTTGACAAGTAGGTATCAGCAGTCCATGGGGTCGCAAAGAGTCAGACACGACTGAGCAACTGAACTGAACTGACAAGTAGAATCCGAAGCAAAAGCAATAGGAAATGTGATGGCCCTGAGGTAGGATTGTGTCTGAAATGTTCCAGGAATAGCAAGGAGGTCAATATGATGTTGTGGAGAGAACAAGATGGGATGAATAAAAGATTAGAGGGGCAATGAGGAATCAATTACCTTTGCAATTGATTTTATATGGCTTTATAGGTCAGTGTAAGTATTTGGGCTTTCACACTAAAAGAAATGGAAAGTCACTGGAATCTTTGAGCAGCAGTTGACACATCTTGACTTATGTCTCAACAGGATCACTTTGTTGTCTCTAAAATATACTGCAATGTGGCAAGGGAAAACATAGGAAGACTAGTTGAGAAGCTGTCCCAGTGACTGAATTCAGATATGATGCTAGTGAAGTGGTAAATGTGCAAGTATGTTTTGCAGTTGAAGGCAACATTAATAGTGTGACCATCTTCAGATGGAATGTGTAAGAAATATAGACATCAAGGATGACCCGAAGGTTTGGGGCTAATTGTGTTAGAGTAAGAGTTTTAATTTAACTAACATAAGGAAAACTACACCAGGGAAATTTTCCCCAGCCCAGTCCTATGCCTGGGACTGGTGGTGAATTAAATAATTCATTTTTGAATGTGTTAAATTTGATATGCCTTTGGACATTTGGGTGAGGATGTTAGACTGTATGGTGAAAGATTCAGGCTCATGACGTAGTTAGACATCACTAGCATATAGATGATATTTAAAGTCATTTGATGGGGATAAACCTTGAGTGGGTTAGAAGAATGGAGGGTGAGAGAAGATATTGAGTCTAGATAACTCCCCAAGGAGTTTTGTTGTAAAGGGAAGGAGAACAAGGATGGTAACTGGAGATGGGAAAAAAAGATATAAAATATAACCATAAAAATGGCCATAAATAATATTTGAAAAGTATGTTTTTGAACTTATTATATCATTTTGATTATAGCATCTCATACAATTCATACTATAACTGTTGCTTAAAAAAGTAACACTTCAAAAGGGTCACAGTTTGATTAGGATGTACAAAAGGAAGACAATTACAGAAGAGACTTCATACCTAAGAGGCTCACCAGGCCAGTGAGCATGATTTTACAGTTGTGTTATGAGCTCAGAGAAACAGCACTGATTGTGAGGAATTGATAGTGCTCAGAAAGAGTCAAGTGATTCTATACAATTTATAAGAAAATCAAGTAGCAAGAGGCTTTTGTATTAGAAGAGAAGTGGCAACACAGTGCAAAGTCAATGTGAGTTTGATTTAAACGGAAATTAGAACTTTAAGGGCAAAAATGCCCCTTACGGGAGGAAATTTTTTCCAGAAGGAATTGGACAGAGGTAACTGTATATTATTCTTAAAGTAAGAGATGGGTATCATAAAGCTTAAATATTTTATATAAAGGGTTTATTACCATCTATTAAGTGTTGTACTTTTCTCTCCCCTATGGTGAAATCATAGCTTCCAGTATCTCAAAATATGACCTTATTTGGAAATAAGGTTATAGCATGTGCAATTATTTAAGTTCCTAATAAGTTTGTTGCAAATGCAATTATTTAAGATGAGGTCATGGTGGAATAGTGCTCAGTTGCTCAGTCATGTTTGACTCTTTGCAAACCTATGGGCTGTAGCCCTCCAGGTTCCTCTGTCCATGGGATTCTCCAAGCAAGAATACTGGAGTGGGTTGCCATTTCTACTCCAATAGTGGGGTAGAATGGGCCCTCAACCCAGTATAATTGGTGTCCTTATGAGAGGAGTAGAAACAAAGAGATGTAGACACCTAGGGAAGAAAGTCATGTGACACCAGAGGCAGAGACTGAAGCATTGCAGTTACAAGCCAAGGGGCGCCAAGGATTGCTGACACCCACCAGAGGGGGAAAGAGGCAAGGAAGAATTCTCTCCTACAGGTTTCGGAGGACTCATGGCTCTGCTGACACCTTGATTTCAGACATCTGGCTTCCAGAATTGTGAAGCAATAGGTTTCTGTTGTTTTAAGCCACCCAGTTTGTGGTGTTTTGCTAAGGTCACCTCAGGAAATGAATACACTCCCTTCACCACGGTTTTTCTTTCTGTGGGTTCAGTTGCCCATGGTCAACCATGGTCTGAAAATATTAGATGGAAAAGCCAAGAAATAAACAGTTCATAACTTCTGCATTGCATGTTATTCTCAGCAGGGTGATGAAATCTCAAGCCATCCTGTTCTGTCCTGCCTGGGATGTGAGAATCATCTCTTTGTCCAGCATAGTCCCCCACTAGTGATGTTAGTCACTTAGCAGGCATCTTAGTTGACAGACTGACTATAGCAGTACTGCAGTGTTTGTTTTCAAGTAACCCGTGTTTTACTTAATAATGGCCCCAAAGCATAAAAGTAGTGATGTTGGCAATTCAGATATGCTGTGACTGTGCCTAATTTATAAATTAAACTTTATCATGTTGTTGCTATTTAGCCTCTAAGTCGCATCCAACTGTTTGCGACCCCATGGACTGTAGCCCACAAGGCCCCTCTGTCCATGGGATTTCCCAGGCAAGAATACTGGAGTGGGTTGCCATTTCATCCCCTAGGGGATCTTCCCTACCCATTGATCAAACCCACATCTGCATTGCAGGCAGCTACTTTACTGCTGAGCTATACCATAGATACACATATATAGGAGAAAACATAGTGTATATAGGATTCAATACGATCTGTGGTTTCAGGCATTCACTGGGGGTATTGGAAAGTACCTCTACAAGATAAGGGGAAATGATTGTAAGAAAATACAACTTTAAAATTCTTGCTTAGAATTTGGGTTCCACGATAAAAAAAAAATATTAAACTAAATTACAGCAACAGGACAGCCATGGATGAGTATACAAAATGAAGAATCCATAGTATCACTACATTATCAAATATACAACTATTAAGCATTGACTATGTGATACTTTACCTACCTTATCTCAAATCTCTAGAGTAGACTTTCTGCAAAAAAAAAATTTATGAACAATAAATGCTGGAGAGGTTGTAGAGAAAAGGGAACCCTCTTGCACTGCTGTTGGGAATGTAAACTGATATAACCACTATTGAGAACAGTGTGGAGGTTCCTTGAAAAGCCAAAAATAAAACTACCATATGACCCAGTTCCACTCCTGGGCATGTACCCTGAGAAAAACATAATTTAAAAACACACATGTATCCCAATGTTCATTGCAGCACTATTTACAATAGCCAGGACATGGAAACAAACTAGGTGTCCATCAACAGATAAATAGATAAAGAAAATGTGGTACATGTGTTTGTTGTTTTTCAGTCTCTTGATTGTGTCCGACTCTTTGCAAACCCATTGACTGCAGTACTCCAGACTTCCCAGTTCTTCATCATCTCCAGGAGTTTGCTCAAACACATGCCATCCAACCATCTCATCCTCTGTTGTCCCCTTCTCTTCTTGCCTTCAATCTTTCCTTTCCCAGCATCAGGGTCTTCTCCAATGAGTCAGTTCTTTGCATTAGGTGGCCAAAGTATTGGAGCTTCAGCTTCAACATCAGCCCTTCCAATGAATATTCAAGTTGTTTTCCTTTAAGATTGACTGGTTTGATCTCCTTGCAATCCAAAGGACTCTTCAAGAGTCTTTTACAACACCACAGTTCAAAAGCATCAATTCTCCAATGCTCAGCCGTCTTTATGGTCTAACTCTCATACTTATACATGATTACTGGAAAAACCATACCTTTGAGTAGACAGACCTTTGTTGGCAAAGTAATGTCTCTGCTTTTTAATATGCTGTCTAAGTTGGTCATAGCTTTTCTGCCAAGGAGCAGTGTCTTTTAATTTCATGGCTGCAGTTGCTGTCTGCAATGATTTTGGAGCCCAAGAAAATAAAGTTTGTCACTGTTTCCATTGTTTCCCCATCTATTTGCCATGAGGTGATGGGACGAGATGCCATGATCTTAGTTTTTTGAATGTTGAGTTTTAATCCAGCTTTTTCACTTTCCTGTTTCACCTTCATCAAGAGGTTCTTTAGTTCCTCCTTGCTTTCTGCCATAAGGTTGGTGTCATCTGCATATCTGAAGCTATTGATATTTCTCCCAGAATCTTGATTCCAACTTATGCTTCATGCAGCCTGAACATTTTACATGATGTACTCTGCATATAAATTAAATAAGCAGGGTGACAATATATAGTCATGACATATTCTTTTCCCAATTTGGAACCAGTCCATTGTTCCATGTCCAGGTCTAATTGTTGCTTCTTTCCCTGCATACAGGTTTCTCAGGAGGTAGGTAAGGTGGTCTGCTATTCCCATCTCTTTAAGAATTTTCCACAGTTTGTTGTGATACACACAGTCAAAGGACTTCCCTGGTGGCTCAGACGGTAAAGCGTCTGCCTGCAATGCGGGAGACCTGGGTTCAAACCCTGGGTTGGGAAGATCCTCTGGGGCTACAGTCTGTGGGGTTGCAGAGAGTCGGATACAACTGAGCAGAGAGTCAGATACGACTTACCTTACCTTACACAGTCAAAGGCTTCAGTGTAGTCAATGAAGCAGAAATATATGTTTCTCTGGAATTCTCTTGCTTTTTCTATGATCCAGCAGATGTTGGCAAATTGATCTCTGGTTCCTCTGCCTTTTCTAAATCCAGCTTGTACATCTGGAAGTTCTCAGTTCACGTATTGTTGAAGACCAGCTTCAAGGATTTTGAGCATTACCTTGCCTTGCTAGCATGTGAAATGAGTGTAATTGTGCAGTAGTTTGAGTTCTGAACTCAGATCATGAACTCCTTATTGCAAAGTTCAGACTTCAACGGAAGAAAGTAGGGAAAACCACTAGACAATTCAGGTACGACCTGAATCAAATCCCTTATGATTACACAGTGGAAATGGTATATGTATACAATGGAATATTAGTCAGTCATAACAAGGAACAAAATTGGGTCATTTGCAGTGTGTGACTCTAGAGTCTATCATACAGAGTAAAGTAACTCAGAAAGAGGAAAACAAATATCATAAATTAACACATATATGTGGAATCTAGAAAAAATGCTACAGATGAACTTATTTAAAGGGTAGGAATAGAGATGCAGCCATAGAGATGGATTTATGGACACAGAGGGGATGAGGAGGAGGGAAATTGAGAAAGTAACATTGACATATATTCACTGCTATGTGTAAAATAGCTAGTTAGCTGCTGTATAGTACAGGGAGCTCAGCTCAGTGCTCTGTGATGATCTAGAAGGATGAAACGGGGGGAGAGTAGAAAGGAGGCTCAAGAGGGAGGGGATATATGCATACATATAGCTGATTCACATTGTTGTACAGCAGAAACTGACACCATTGTAAAGCAATTATCCTCCAATTGAAAAATAAATAAATTTTAAAAGTAGTGAGTGAGACAAAATTCTGTCAGATCTGAGCCCTTCTTCACTGTTATATGCCTCCCTTCCATTAAGCTACAACGAAAATAACACGTGGGAAAATTATAAAGATGAAAAAAATATATGTAGCTTCTGTGTTTATAATTTCCTAACACTTCATTTTTTGACACATGAAAACTTTTGCTTCATGGTTTATATATTTCAAGATAAAGAGATTCAATAACAGAGGCATCAAGTGAATACTCCATGGTGCATGGCTTGTATGAACAGATGCCAACATAAAAAGAAATCACTATGTAACTCACAAAATAGGAATTAAAAAAAGAGATGCCATAATTTCTGAAAAGGTTGCTCAAGGGAATAAAAGTAATTTGCTCCTACTTCAAATAAGCAAAGAAAGAAAACAAAGACCTGACAGAGTTCTTTACTATAATGTATCACCTCAGATAGGAAAATGCAAAATGTGTCACAATCAGAATAAGTGAACATAAACAATGAAAAATGAGTAAGCTATACATGATTTTTAAACAGGCTTATGAAGTAGAACATCTAGAAATAATGGTACCCAAAACATGGAGGAAAGATAATATATACTGTGACTTCTGTTACAAAGTCAGAGGCTTATGTTTTCAAGAAAATGGAGAAAAAATAAATACAAGAGAAAATGTTCTGTTAAATGATAAGTGGAAAAATCAGAGAAAGTATTTGTGACTTCTACCAGTCCCATATACGTGTATATATGCTTTAGTGTCTAGCTTTTTGACTTTTTGCCTTCTCTTATGCATCTTACATGGATTGATGCTTAGTGAAAGAAAAGTACTTTTGAAAAATAACACTGGATCAGATAACAGGCTCCAGGTTTGATGGATAAATTTCCCTACTGTCCAATTCTTCAAGATAGTCTGTTTACATTGGCCTCATGTGGCTAAGTTATTGACCATAACCTTAGCTGAATTTCATTCTGTCTTGTCCAAAAGCATCTTTGTCTTTTTGTAAAGCTGAAAAAAGTTCAAAGGTCAGGCAGCTGGAGAGACTGTGGCCATGGAGGCGCCATTTTCTTGGACTCCAGTCCTCATCATCTCTAGCTCTTCCTTCTTTGTACTATTGCTCTTATCCCAGAGCAAACTGCTCACTGGGGCAACTGACATTTTCGAGAACATATTGCAGTGGAACCCATAAAGCTTATTTATGTTGAAAAATGGGAAGGTTATGCTTCATACATCAGCCACATAACATATTCCTCAGTGAGCTCAAGATGAAACTTCCATTTCCTGTTACTATATCAGCACAATCATCTGCAATAATTTTGTATGTTATTGTGAAACAGCATAGTAATTAGGAAAATAAACTTAGGTACCAAACAGAGCTGGTGTCTTCTTTCAGTCTTTTCTGCTTACAAGGTGATGCTGCACAAATGATTTAATTTCTCTAAGCCTCCAGTGCTTTCTGATAGGGTTTGTGAGAACAAAGGACATGATGCTTAGAAAGTATTAATATTAGTGTCTGTAGACAGTGCACAAGAAGAGCTAAAAATTCCTCATTATTTGAGTGAGTTTAGACAGCATACTTAACTACTCTGCTTTAGTTTCTTTATTTGTAAAAAGGGGGATAATTATATTATCTGATTCAAAGAGCTATTCTGGAGATACAAAGGAGAATATTTCAAGAGCACTCAGAATAGCGTTTGACACAAAGTAAGCAGTTAATAAATATAAGCTTCTATCATCATCAACATCAACAGTATTAGCATGATCAGCAGCATTATTCATTAATGGGATAGTAATGAAGTAAGATTCCCTCTAGGTTCATTTACAATTGCTTTACATTAAGTGTGACCAGCTTTGTGTAGGTGGAGTAGTCTGTGTGATTTTAGTCTTACTTGAAAAAAAAAAAAATACTCCACCTTATCCATACATACCTTTCCCACAGAGTTCTCCATCATTAAATACTCACCATGATGCTCTGAGTTTAGAAGTCTCCTCCCCAATGGATCACCTTTAAATTGGGAAGAAGTTTAAAATACGTAAACATCTTTATTTGAAGAGCAATAATACCCAAAACCAATTATAATATGAATATAGAACAATTTATCAGGTCGCTTTCCTTCTTAGTGGAAAGAACACGGTAAAATTCAGAGCTGTTGGATTCCCAAAATGGTAGTAGAGTAGATCTGTAGGAGTAATAAAAATCAGAATACAAGGCAAAGAAAGAACAGGTGAGAACTGCCCAAAAGCAACAGAGTTACTTTAAAGTTAGTGAGAATTTTATCCAAATAACTGAAGATATTGAAGTTGCTTCTCTTGACCCTGGGTGCAAACACAGCTCCAGAAAGGTTTGGACAGGGAATTATTGGCAGAATTTGATTTATAAAATATGTCCTTGGAATGCTGCAGGAAGCAAAGCCCAAGGGAGAGTGTATTCTCTCAGAAAGAGGGAAATGAATGAATGCAGTCATTCAAATCTTTCATAGTGGGAAAAGAGGCTGTTGATAAGAAATGGCTGTCTGATTAGTCTTTGAGTAATAAAAGTTCAGTAGAAAATGTGTGTGAAAGAAAGAATTTGACACCAGTCAGAATGGCTGCTATCCAAAAGTCTACAAGCAATAAATGCTGGAGAGGGTGTGGAGAAAAGGGAACCCTCTTACACTGTTGGTGGGAATGCAAACTAGTACAGCCACTATGGAGAACAGTGTGGAGATTCCTTAAAAAACTGGGAATAGAACTGCCATATGAACCAGCATTCCCACTGCTGGGCATATACACCGAGGAAACCAGAATTGAAAGAGACACGTGTACCCCAATGTTCATCGCAGCACTGTTTACAATAGCCAGGACATGGAAGCAACCTAGATGTCCATCAGCAGACGAATGGATAAGGAAGCTGTGGTACATATACACAATGGAATATTACTCAGCCATTAAAAAAAAATACATTTGAATCGGTTCTACTGAGATGGATGAAACTGGAGCCCATTATACAGAGTGAAGTAAGCCAGAAAGAAAAACAACAATACAGTATACTAATGCATATATATGGAATTTGAAAGATGGTAACGATAACCCTATATGCGAGACAGAATAAGAGACACAGATGCATGGAACAATTTTATGGACTCTGAGGGAGAAGGTGAGGGTGGGACGTTCTGGGAGAATAGCATTGAAACATGTATATTATCGTATGTGAAACAGAACACCATTCCATGTTCTATGCATGAGACAAGGGCTCAGGGCCGGGGCAATGGGATGACCCAGAGGGATGGGATGGGGAGGGAGGTGGGTGGGGGGTCCAGGAAGGGGAACACATGTAAACCCATGGCTGATTCATGTCAATGTATGGCAAAAACTATTACAATATTGTAAAGTAATTAGCCCCCAACTAAAATAAATAAATTTATAAAATAAAAAAAAAAAAAGAAAGAATTTGAAAGGCTTAGGTTTATGAAGAAACTGTTCTCAGCAAAAATGTCAGTAAATTATAAAATCTTTTGTAAATGAAAATGAAAGATGAAATTGAAAATTTAGCAAGGTGTGTATTAAGTATTAAAATACCAACATTTGTGTAAAATTGTTGATTTTAGTGACTTTTAGCAGCACCAAATTTACATAGCATCATGAATAATATGGTGAATCAACATTATACAGACAGTGAATGTGAACATTTTAGAGAAATCACTCCTATCACACAGACTTTTTGAAGTTCACTAACCTTGGAAATTCCTTTTTTGGCACAGGTACAAAATGATCCAGATTGACTTTCTATGTATTCACATTTGCCACATAATAAGCAATCAGGAGATAATTAACAGTCTCTGAATTCACTTTTAACTTTAAAAACTCAGCCAAAGTAACAGCTATTTCATTTTGCAAGGCTGTGGCCTTTCAAAAAAACTGTGAGTGATGTAATATGTAATCAAACTAGTATCATTCTGACCAAATCAAGAATTAGTACCCTTTGTGGTGAATGTACAGATGAAAGTAGAGGTCATTCTATATTAGAACATCAGGACCAGGCTGAGGCAAAATCAAATAATGGGCATCCCCCAGAAAGAGAGGTTTTAAGATTATCAGAGTTGGATGACCCCTAATTTATCTTCCCATGAACTTACACAGTGTCTGAAAATTCTACCATTAAATTCCCACTTTGAGTTGACATCATGTCCAGAAGATATCATTTGTTTGGGTAGAGATGAGTTAGCTAAGTGGGGTAATAAACATCAACACATTTGTCTCTATTATTTATCAGATCAATTTGCTGCCATCTAATATCGAGTGAAAAAGTTGGCTTAAAGCTCAATGTTCAGAAAACTAAGATCGTGGCATCTGGTCCCATCACTTCATGGGAAATAGATGGGGAAACAGTGGAAACAGTGACAGACTTTATTTTTTTGGGCTCCAGAATCACTGCTGATGGTGACTGCAGCCATGAAATTAAAAGACGCTTACTCCTTGGAAGGAAGGTTATGGCCAACCTAGATAGCATATTTAAAAGCAGAGACATTACTTTGCCAACAAAAGTCCGTCTAGTCAAGGCTATGGTTTTTCCAGTGGTCATGTATGGATGTGAGAGTTGGATGGTGAAGAAAGCTGAGCACTGCAGAATTGATGCTTTTGAACTGTGGTGTTGGAGAAGACTCTTGAGAGTCCCTTGGACTGCAAGGAGATCCAATCAGTCCATCCTAAAAGAGATTAATCCTGGGTGTTCATTGGAAGGTCTGATGTTGAAGCTGAAACTCCAATACTTTGGCCACCTCATGCAAAGGGTCAACTCATTGGAAAAGACCCTAATGCTGGGTAGGATTGGGGACGGGAGGAGAAGGGGACGGGAGGAGAAGGGGACGACAGAGGATGAGATGGTTGGATGGCATCACCGACTCGATGGACATGGGTTTGGGTAGACTCTGGGAGTTGGTGATGGACAGAAAGGCCTGGCGTGCTGCAATTCATGGGGTTGCAAAGAGTCGGACACGACTGAGCGACTGAACTGAATATCGAGAAGAGCCAGGAGAGAAGGGGACACACTGTATGAAATGTCTGGAATAAGGACCTGCTTACAGAGACCTAATCCACACAGGGCAAGAGTTTGGGAGGAAAGGTTGAAGATAAAACCAAATTGGGGGATAAAGAGGGAGTTAATGTAAATTCTATGGAAATCATCACTAACTTGACAAGTTATTTAAATATAGTGATTTTATAACATTTCTGACAAGAGATTTTACTAATACAATTAAACTTATTTCAAAAAATGTTGAAATCTTTTAACATTACCTTAGGGATCCTGAAGACAATGTAATATGCTTTGCTGTATCTAGGGTTGAAACTCAAAAATAACATCTGAACTTGTAAACCTAGCATTAAATGATTATCATTCTTATTTTCAGGGAAAAAAATAAAACTTGATTTCCTACTCCATACCTAAAAGTTAACTGAAGATGGATCACAAACTTAAATGTAAATCCCAGAACCATAATACATAGAGGAAAAATTGGTGTAGGTAGAGATTTCTTAAGCAGAACATTAAAATCAATAACTATAAAAGAAAAAAAAAAGATAAGTTGGATTTCATCAAAACTAAATGTGCTCATCAAAAGTCACTGTGAAGAAAACATATAAACCACAGATTGGGGAAAATATTTGAAGTATATTCACATGACAAAGGACTTGTGTCTGGATTATATAAAGTCAGCAATAAAAGTATGAAAAACCCAGTAAAGAGATAGCCACTTAGATACTTCACAAACTAAAATAAACAAAAGGCTAATAAACACATGAGTAGGTGTTTAGCATTATCAGTTATCAAACAAATGCAAAATAAAACTACAGGGTACCACTTCACATCTTTTGGAATTGCTATAATCAAAAAGATTTATAACACTAAATACTAATATTGACAAGGCTTTAAGTTATCTGAAACTCGTACACTGCTGGTAGGAGTATAAAATGGCCCAACCACTTTAGAAAGTTCATTGGTAATTTATTTTAAAGTTAAACATGCGTCTACCCTATGATACAGCAGTTTTACTTCTACATATTCACTAAAGAGAAATGAAAACATAAGTCCACAAAAGCTCAAATGTCCATTAACATGTGATGGAACAAAAAATTATGGTATATTCATTAAATGATGGAATTCTATGCAGCAATGAAAAACACTAACTACTGCATGCATTCGTATGACTAATCTCCAAAAACATCAAATTAAACAAACAATTCTAGGCACAGAAGAATACACACTCTGTGATTTAACTTACATGAAGTTCAAAATTAGGCAAGTATACGATGACAGAAATCAGAAAGTGGTTGCCTAAATGGGGGTAGGGCTAGGGGAAGGAGGTAGGAGGATATGATTGACTGGAAAGGGGCTTGTAGAAACATTCTGGTGTGATAGAAATGCTCTAAATCTTGTTTTGGGTGATGGATTAATGAATGTATAGATTTTCACAATCTTAAAATATGTGCATTTTTATGTTAATTATATGCATACAGAAAAGTATTCTCAAGTGGATTCCTACATGTTGGATTTCTTTTATCTTCAGGCACTGTGCTAGTGCCTTTCTGAGTCATATCTATAAACAAATCTAACAATTCCTATGGGATAGTTGTTTTCCCCTTATTTTAACATACAAAGAAATTGAAACTCTTTAAATTTGCTCCATGAAACTTATAGGGCTAATAAATAACAGAATGATATTTAAGCCAAGATCCATTGCCAAAATCCATGCTCTTCCCAAACTGCCACACTTTCAGAGTCAATATTTCCTATAGTCCCTGAGGATAAAATAAACAGGCTTGGAAATTTGAGGATGCAGTTGAAATGGGTGGAATTATGACCACCCACTCAAAAATTGTGACCTGCTATCTGAAATTTTGTTTGTAAAAACTTATGTGTCATAAAGAGATGCACAAAATGATTCTCAGAACAATAGTAAACTCACACAATGCCTATTATCTAAAGGATTTCAATGTGAACTATTTTAAGAAGCTGCTACTTGGTGCATGCACCTGTTAGAATAAATCACTTTGTAATCTTTTCTTTTGATAGAATTATAACTGTTCAAAGAGTTTGGACAAAAAGGTATTCTTTCTTCTTCTATTGTTCCCTGCTAAAACAGCACTTTATTGACTAGAAGAAAGCAGCTATAGAAACATGGAGAGCAAATATGATTTTTAAAAGGACAGTCTGAATAATTCTGGAGTAGATGATATAGCTAGAGAAGCTCTCAGAAGTTACTTTTCTATAAATGAGTTTCTCTTGCTCTTTGTCATAGATCTCAGATTTTTTCTATTGGAGATTAATATTTTTATGGCTTGCTGGTATTTGCTTCTCACAAATGTCTTATTGAAATGCAAATACCTCTTGGAAGAGGTGAATTAGGCCATATCAGTAAAAACATGAGTTTGTAGATAAGAAAGTTGAAAATAAGGTAAGTAGGCAACCATATTACAATATATAAATGTATCAAAATAACACCACGTACACATGAATTTACACAGTGTTACTTGTCAGATTTAGCCAATAAAAAAAAACAAAGTAAGTATGCTGTTTAGGCTAGGATAGGCAATGCTGTGGTAACGTATAAATCCTGAAAACTCAATGGTTTTACACAACAAGGTTTATTTCACACTCAGAAGATTGCCACTGTAGATCAGGTAACTCTCAAGACACCTTTTGTTCATGTGATAACAGAAGGATTCAGGCTGTTTCCAGCTTGTTTTGCCTTCCCAGAAGTGACATCCATGATCTCTGCCAAGGACACAGTGGGCCCTACCTCCACACACATCCGGTTGATTGGAACTCAGCCTGGCTGTCTACCTGACTACAAAGGGCAGGAGGAAATATACCATTGTCTGCCCAGAGAAAGGAAATGATGTAAATGGACACATACAGCACTGCTTATTCCACAGCAGGGTTATCATTAATAGTGAGCAAACACTGAAAGAGAGGTGGGCAAATTTCAACTGTGAATTTAACCAATTTTAGGAAACACCTAGGATGGTCCCACTTGTATATAAATGAAACACTTAGAAACTACGGAGCACTTCATTCCACGCACATACTCTCACAGCGTGAACTAAGTCATCCCCACGAGGATTAACTGATCTGTCGATTGCTCCATTTTATTGGCTCTCAAACCTCATCCACCAGGAAGGTCTGATGTGTTCTTTTCACCAAGGCAGAGGGATGTCATCTGCAATGTTATCACATTTAGTTCTCTACCTTCTTGATATTCCTAAGAAGTTCATAGCTGGGATTATGTGCCACTCATCCCTGCAAGTAAAATGCACTTAAGAGAATGTTCCTTATTTTAAAACCGTTAAAAGAAAAGAAACATTTGATTTGCAGATTCAGTATGCCTATAAATCTCATACTCATACCAAATCCTTTGGAATGTGGAGCTGGACTTCTAGGAGAAAGTGATGTAAAGAAAAGACCAAATAAGACTCACTGTGGATAAATTACAACCTTAATTGACATTCGCTTCATTTAAATATTCTTTGTAGCAGAAAGATTTCCAAGTTTTATCATCATTTGCATTTATGATAAAATGCACCACTAAGGAGGTAGAAAAACAAATTTTGTTTTTATTTGAAAACCATCTTTGCAGGGATCATTTTATCAGTAAGGAGAAAGATTCAGCAAACACTTCTATCTAGCTCTAACATTTTTCATCAAGATGAGATAAAAAGTAAATTCTTTATAGAAACATTTTAAAGATTTTACCATTCTTTGACAAAAAATATTATTTCACATATTAGGTAATAAGAATTAATCATCCTGAGCTCAGTACAGTAAGATGTTTGCAGTAATCACTCCTGACATTGTCACAAACATTACAGTGTTTAGCAAATATCTCATAAATATAATGAAAATGATTATAATAAGTGATTTCTCATTACATTCCTTTGTAATTTGATAAGCATAGCAAAATACCAGATGATTCCCGTTACTGCCGAAATCAATTGGCAGGTGATACATAATTTTTCACAAGATGATTATATCAATGTCAGCCTTAGAGTGAAAAAGCGTGTTGGGCATATTATGAGTAGGGCAACACTGATTGTTTCTGAAGCCACTGTTTTCTTAGCATGAGGTTTAAATAAATAATGGATTTATTGAAGGTTAGAGAAATGGCCTCGCAATACAAAGGCGAGGTTGGAATTTATTATTAATGGAAACCAAAGCAAACAGCAAAGCACCACCACCACCATCACCACAGTAGCAACATTCAATTTCTGATTCCTTATAATCATCTGCATTTGATTGCCAAGTATTTGGTGGGAGTCCTCTTCTACATCAAGTCAATTAGATAAAAAAATTCTGGTCACGTAGAGTATTTCTTTCAGGACACATGATTTTGATGATTTTTGATGCCCTTTCTCTCTCTTTTTGTCTTGGTGGCCATGATGGAATAATCTCTAAGAATAGGGAGATGATGAGCCTGAATAGAGCAGCTGTGTGATTGACCATAGCTGTGGTCACAATTCAGAGGACCAAATCAGCTAACTGGGGTGAGGATTAGCACATGGAAACTGCTGATTGGCGAGCCCCGCCTCCTCTCCGCTCCAACACAACATAACACATCCGCCAACCAAGGCATCTGAAATCTGAGATTGTGGCACGAACTCGACTTGAAGTGAGGGTGCTTTCCTAAAGGAAAGAGAAAATTAGAGACAGAAAAAAAGGCTTGATGATAAGCACTATGATTAGGACCATGATAACCACAGTTCAAACTGAAGCATAAAAGGCTTTGGGTTTGTTTTTTTTTAACAGGCATCAGTGAACATGGCAGATGCAGCTTTGACTGTCCTCAGCAGTAATCCTTGTTCAGTCTAAATCTAGTAGCCTTATATTCTTAGCGATTTAAATGTGTTGAAGAAAATTTAAGAAAAAAAGAGATAGTACATGAGAATATTAATGTCTGAGTTTCCTAAAGGTTATGGAAAAAATAAAAGATAATATGGCAATTATGTTTTAAAAAATAGTGTAAATGTAAAGCAAATTAAGTTTATTTTTTTGGTAAGAAGTCAATGTTCAGCACACAATCAGGATAAATTATATTATTTCAAGTCATCACCTCCGTGGAAATCTTTCTTTCAGACTCACTCCCAATCACAACACTTTCTCTATTCATGAATACCATACATTTCAAAAGTGAAGGATACTCTTACTTGAATTTAAGTCAAACCAATAAACACACAAAGATATTATTTACCTATTTACTAATATTTCTTTCTAATAATTAGTTTCTCACATGAGATTTTATATATGGGAAGTAGGGGTAAGGAAGGGGCTTAGATTTGAGAATCAGTTGAGGAGGAGAGTGGAGTCAGCAAAACTAAATTTGAGGGTCTTTAACTTTTTTTGAAGTATATGATTTTTGTGTTGTTTTAGAAATGCAAAGGATTGATCCCATAAAAGCCCGTTTGAATGTTTTAATCCTAAATATATAATTTCTGTATCTTGTCAAATTTTAATCCATGTTGAACATAAATTCATAATATAAAGGAGTAAACCCATAGAGGTCAGGATAATTTTTGGTGCAAAGGAGGCTTAACGGTAGAATTTGAATATGTCTCTGATGCCATTTTTTTAAACTTGAGAAATGAAATTCTCTGGAATTTATAACAGAATCAGTTTGCATATGAATTAAGTCATGACTATTTACCAATAATTTTCTAAGTGTTATTTACAAATGAAACTCAGAAGTGAAATATGGTCCTTCAGATCAACCCCTGAGATATACCAACTTTTCCAATGGTCAGAAGCCATCTTATCTTTGAATTGTGCATTCCTCCTTCCAACAAACATTCATTGAAGATTGAGGTGCTGATCTTACACTAAGCACCAAAATCAATTGAATTTTGCCAAGACATTTGACTTTTCAATAGGGCTCTCATTTTATTGCCAGAGTATAAAAAGTGGAACAGTTTTGCTTTAAACAAATATTGACATGGTCAATTGAATAGGTTTTTTTCAAGAGCTGTATTTTAATCTATACATCTAAGTTATTCTAAATAATATTCAAATAGAAAATATTCATACAAATATGTCAATTAACTTCAAAATCATCTTTAAATTTTTAGGACACTCTTGATACTGACAATGTTTAGAAATCCAACCAGCAATTCTGCCTCTGAGTATTGAGGTAAGACAATTTGTGCATATAAAAATAAGTCATTTATTAGGTATTTAATAAAATTATCTATTTATCTTAATAGAAGGCTAAAGTTATCAAAGTTTATCATATGTTAAAGAGCATAAAAAGAATGGCAAATGTGAATAAAAAATACTAATGAGAAGAGGAGAGTATAGTTTCATGATTTTGAAAGCATATATTTGAAAACTATAGAGGAAGAGATGGAATTATTTTATACATTTACAGAGGTAAGAATAAATTGATATATTGAGGTTAAATATAGGAAAGAATTTTCCATTCAAATTATCCCAAAGGGAAAAAGAAAAAAAAGATGAGCTGACTCAGGAGACTGTGATTTCTCTCTTACTGGGAACATTCAAGAACAGAAAGGAATTCCTTTATGTACTCAACAAATATTTAGTACCTGTTTTTAACTTGTGTATCAGGTGCTGTGTGGGCACTGGAGTAAAATGGTACATAAATACAGATGAAACATCTGCCCAGATGGAATGTCCAAGCTAGTGGAGGAGACAGACACAAATGAATAAATGTTCCAATTACTACTTTGCAGGAGTAGAAAGAGATGGGGCCAGAAAAGCATGTGATACAAGGGCCATCTTAGTCTGGAACGTCAAGGGAATGAGGTGCCAGTGAGTTGAGATGCAAGACTAAGAGGGAGCTAACTGGGTAAAGAGGAAACTGAGGCAAAGCAACAGAGATAGAAGCAAGCATGGTCTATTCAAGAAACGGAAAGAAGCCAAAATTGGAGGAAGGAAAGTCGGGGTAAAGCATAGTGTGAGGTGAGCAGCCAGTGGTGAGACTTGGTGTGATCCTACAGGCAATGTTAAGCTTTCTTTGGTGTTTGTTTTTGGGTTTTTTTTTTAATCTCTAGAATACTGGGACACTTTAAAATTTTTTTTTTTTTAAAGCAGTGCTTTAATCAAATTTGGGTTTTGAAAAGATCTGTGGGTGATGAGGTAGAGAATTTACTGGATGGAAGTAAGAGTGGATATGGGGAGTGGATATAGTACTTTGAATAACAAAATAATCAAGGAGGGAGATGTGGCCTACTTAAATCAAGTTGGTGGCAGTGGAGATGGAGAGAAGGAGCAGGTTTGAAAAGTACTTGGGAAGTCAATCAAGAGGCTCTGGTGTCAGTGTGGGAGGACTTCAGGGTGACTGAGGTGCTTACGACTCAGATACAAGGGCTGTGAGATGATGTGTCGGGGAGGAGAGAAGATCATGAATTTGGATGCAGAAACCTTGGCTTTGAGATGTCTTTAAAGAAGACAAGAAAAGATATAAATAAAGCAAGGGTTTGCTTATACTCATCTGGAACTCAGAAATAATCCAGATCATAGATAACATCTGTGAATCAAATCACACAGACTGTAATCATAGTGGTGGGAATAAATGGTACAGTCTATGGAGTGAAAAGAGGAGAGGGCCAAGACTTGATAAGATTCACTATTTTGTGGCTGGGCAAAAGAAAATAAATTTGCTCAGAAATCTGAAGAGCAGTCATCAGAGACAAAGGGGGAACCTATTATTTACCAGAAACCAAGAAAAAAAGTATTTTAAGAAGTGGTGGTGCTGCTAGTGGTAAAGAACTTGCCTACTAATGCAAGTACGCATAAGGGATGTGGGTTCAATCCCTGGGTCGGGAAGATCCCCTGGTGAAGGGCACCGCAACCCACTCCAGTATTCTTGCCTAGAGAATCCCACGGACAGAGGAGCCTGAGAGTCTACAGTCCATGGGGTCACAAAGAGTCAGACACGACTGAAGCGATTTAGCAGGCACGCATGAAGTCAACAATGTCAAATGCTTATGAGAAGTCAAGACTCCATAATGTTCACTGGGTTTAGAGACATGTAGTTCATCCATGACATTGGAGACAGGCAGAAGGATTCATATATGAAATAAGTTGTTAGATGAGGTAAATTCTAAGGTGTCTTTCAGCTGTAAGATTCTTCAAATTTTTGTCATGGAAAAATACATTTCTAAAGTATTTTATAATGAGATTTGCACTTCACTAGGCCCCTTAAAAATGTTTTCTCAATTTGGGACAATGTCTACTGGAAAAAAATATTGTGCAAATTTGTATAATAATGTATATGTTTTCAAAGGTCAAAATGGAAATACATCTTTTTGTTTCAATAAAAATCTCTTTAACTGGGCTGCTTCCTGATCTTCCTCTCCAGAGCAATTCACACAATGCTGGAATTGTTATCTCAAGACTTATTTCAAACATCTTCAGTTCAGTGCAGTTCAGTCGCTCAGTCGTGTCCGACTCTTTGCGACCCCATGAATCGCAGCACGCCAGGACTCTCTGTCCACCACCAACCCCTGGAGTCTACCCAAACCCATGTCCATCGAGTTGGTGATGCCATCCAACAATCTCATGCTCTGTCATCCCCTTCTCCTCCTGCCCTCAATCCCACCCAGCATCAAGGTCCTTTCCAATGAGTCAACTCTTCACATGAGGTGGCCAAAGTATTGGAGTTTCAGCTTCAACATCAGACCTTCCAATGAACACCCAGGATTGATCTCTTTTAGGATGGATTGATTGGATCTCCTTGCAGTCCAAGGGACTCTCAAGAGTCTTCTCCAACACCACAGTTCAAAAGCATCAATTCTGCAGCGCTCAGCTTTCTTCACCGTCCAACTCTCACATCCATACATGACCACCATAGCCTTGACTAGACGGACTTTTGCTGGCAAAGTAATGTCTCTTCTTTTAAATATGCTGTCTAGGTTGGCCATAACCTTCCTTCCAAGGAGTAAGCGTCTTTTAATTTCATGGCTGCAATCACCATCAGCAGTGATTTTGGAGCCCAAAAAAATAAAGTCTGACACTGTTTCCACTGTTTCCCCATCTATTTCCCATGAAGTGATGGGACCAGATGCCATGATCTTAGTTTTCTGAATGTTGAGCTTTAAGCCAACTTTTTCACTCTCCTCTTTCACTTTCATCAAGAGGCTCTTTAGTTCTTCTTCACTTTCTGCCATAAGGGTGGTGTCATCCGCATATCTGAGGTTATTGATATTTCTCCTGGCAATCTTGATTCCAGCTTGTGTTTCTTCCAGCCCAGAGTTTCTCATGATGTACTCTGCATATAAGTTAAATAAGCAGGGTGATAATATACAGCCTTGACATACTCCTTTTCTAAACATCTTCATTCTTTCCTTAATCTGGTAAACCAGGAGGACATATCAAATTCTAGTCACTGTACTAAATTACAATTCCTCAGAGGTGCAAGATACTTTCCTGGTAATAAATTTATCTAAAGATAGGAAAAAAATCCCAATAGCCTTTAGGCTGTTGTGAGAGAGTATTTTCAGCTGCTAAATGACACTGGGCTCTATTCTCATCTCTGTAACTGATTCAGGGCCTGATTCACAATATGGCTCCCACCATGCTCTGCGCTGTCATTTCCTCCTGCTTATAAAATGCTTTGCTCACACTGATCTTCTTAAAGACTTCTGTGGATATATTGATGGTCAGGTACAAACTGTTGCAACAGTGCAGTCTTTCTTAAAATACAATTATCTAGAATCCTCTTTTCCAGACTGCATTTCTCTCAGAGTGTCAGATGATTGGATTTTAGCTGTTCTTTCTATGGATGGTTCAAGCTACTCTGGATCTTCAGCTCAATCAGGTAGCTTCATAAGTCAATGAATACTGTGTCTTCCGACTGAGCAATACTTTAACATCACAGCTTGTACTGACTTGAAGAAGAGCAAGAAAATAATGGAGTTGCTTTCCACCCCCATCTCTGTCCCATTCGCTTGTCTCCCTCCAAAAAGCTTTGGCTGAAAGGACAGAGAGGCCCACTTCTAGAGTCTCTGCTCTCTCTGGGCTGCCTCCTTGATTCCTCCCAGAAGTGACATTCTCCTTGTGTATCCTCAGCAGTTTTTCCTTCCACAATTTCCAGAGGAGCCTCTCCACGACTCTGTGGCAGTGGCTGCCCTGCTTTTAGTGATCTCTCAAATTAGTAGTCTACTCTCAGAGTCAGCTTCTCTCAGCAGTGAGAGTCAATGACCCTGACTTCTGGCATCTTCCTGCAGCTCTTTGGAGTGGGAACTGTTTAAACCTACAATGTTTACTGTTCTTGGCTCATGACCAGTACCCACTCCTAACTGCCAGCCTGTGCCGAGTCTCCAGCCTCCCTTTTCTTTTCTTGGCAGTTCTTAGCTAAATCCTTAACCAGTTAGGTAAGCCAGAATCATTCTCAGTCATATCTGAAGGTGATTGCAAAAAGGTCCTCTGGAGCTCTTGAAACGGCTTTGATGGCTACATTCTCTCAAAAATAGCCTTTCCAAGTTATTTTAAATCAACCTAGAGTTGGCAGGGGGGAGTCTTCAACACTTGCTGCACAGTCACTCATCTGATTTTTCTTCCTGTTTCTCTGTGCCCTACACTTAGTTTACTCGGGGCAAGTATTCTTAATCATTAATATTCTCTCAAAAGGCCAGTGTTCTTCATCACTAACATTCTCACCCAACTTACAGGCAATGACCTAACTCAACAAAAGGACACTTTGGTATTGTCTCTTCATGAGCCTCTAGATCACTCAGCAGTAATACATGTCATGGCTTAGGAATCACTTTGGGTACCCCATAGTGTACTGCAAGGAAGATAACACAACATAGTAGCTGTGAGTATGAGATCTGACATTACAATAGCCTGTACTAAAATCCTGCCTCTTTCACTTACTGATTATGTAACTCTGGGCATGTGACTTTATTTTCCTAGCTCCTAGAATCCTTGTGTGCTGCATGAGAATGATAATTGCATCTATCATCCTCATTTGTATGGATCTTATGGATGCCTGATGCAGTCAGCAGTTCATAAAATTTAATGTTGTGAGTTTTTCCACACTCCTCTCAGATGTACAAAGGAAATAGATTATTTTCAACTTTCTAAAAAATCGTTTTGGTCTTCCTCATGAATCAAAACAAGAACCCAAAGAACTAGCCTGGTAACTAGTTTATTGCAACTTGCTCCTTTTAGGTAATGCTTGGCCTCCTTAGATAAAAATAATCAGCCCTCCATCCCCCTTTGCCTACAGTCCTCCAAGATGACATCTGATATATGAAGGAAGGGTGAAATTAACTGTGTATTCATCACATCAGGGAATAAAGCATCCAGAGATCCATGTGAAATCCTTGTACTTTTCTCTAGTCTCCATGGTGATGACTTTCTGTACCCTGCTTGACCTGCTGGTATCCCAGCTCAGGTCCAGGCATTGACCGGTCTTTTTTTCAGTTTCATTATTTCCCTGTGAAGCATCCTAATGACTCAGCCTACTGGCACTCCGGACACCTTTCCCTCCCCCCAAATTACTTCTGGGTTTAAACCTAGAAAAGGGATATTAGCACCTGCATGTCTTTGTTTTCTCTGTTTTGTCCCAAGATACGAAGAACAGGATTCTCTAGATCCTGTCTTCCTTGTTCACAGCTTCAGCTTTATGATTAAAGTTTAATGTTGGATTGGATGAAGATATAAAAGTGAGATTTACTTTCGGAAAAGAGAATCCAATTTAGAGGTACTTTAAAATACTATACTTGTTTTACTCTCTTCCTGTCAAACCTTGTACCCTCTTCCCATTTCTGACACTTAGTTTCTAAGATGGACATTAGGTACCTGAGGCTGCTGACAAGTGCTCAGTCATGTCTGACTCTTTGCGACCCCATGAACTGTAACCCGCGAGGCTCCTCTGTCCTTGGGATTTTTCCAGGCATGAATACTGGGGTGGGTTGCCATTTCATTCTACAGGAGATCCTTCCGACCCAGGGATCAGACTCTCTTGAGTCTGCTGCACTGGCAGACAGATTTTTTTTGTGCCCCCTGGGGTTCTCCAAATATGACCAAATAATTCTGGGGGTCCTTGCACCCCTGGATCTTGGTTGTCTCCCAGCACTGGGACCATTCCACTTCCACATGCACATCAGCGGAGTCTGGAACAAATCTCCTGTGGGTTGGGAATCACCAGTAGAGGAGTGGAGTGGTGTCTCTGAGCTTCTGCTAGGCCCTTCTTTCCCTCTCAGTCTCTGGGTTGGGTTGAGAGAAGAACCATTGAACTGAGCTGGCTCCTCTAGACAGGTGCTATGGGCCTTGGTTTCACAAAACTGTGGGTTTTCTTTTTGGCTTAGCTAAGATGTCTCTTTAAATATTTTTTACTGGTCTCAATTTCCCAGGTTTTTCACTTCACTTTGGCTTCTCTCTCTTGAGTCCAAAAAGAGGACTTAGAGATCATTTTCATGGCCTCACCCCTTCTTCTTTCAGTTGATTATTGGTATCTACCTGAGCATTAGATTTTTTTTTTTAAAGCAGTTACTGTCCTGACTTCAAGATGACAAGTATAGATTTGAAATAAGTCCAAAGTACAGATTTTTGCTGAGCACAAATCTTTTAAAAATAACAATCCTGACAGGTTCACCCAGTCTGTCATCCTCAGCCCTCTCCTGGGCACTAGGATATTTCTTCCCTACTCATCCTCACTGGGTTTTTTCCCTTATACTTAAATGGAGTTTGAAGTAAGACACTGTTGTTCAGTGTGTGGAAGAATGAGCACCTCATTTGGTTTCCTAGTGAAAATTCGCTCAGCTTGGGGTTGGAATTTTGTTAGCCACCTGCTGCAGGAATATGCCCTTCAGTTTGTTTGCAAAAGTCCAAGATCACTGACTGAGAGGTTTAACAGAGCTTTTAAAAAAATAAGGAATTTCAATTAGAACATATGACAGAGAAGTCAACTTGTAGCATTCCTAGCATATACCTAAAAATACCAAAAGAAATGATGCTCTGGTTTTTCTCTTTCTTTCTTGATGTTTATGCAGGACCACCAGAGATCCCACTTTGGTTGGGTTAAGGAGATGAGATATAGAGGAACTTCCTCATTGTGCAGTTAACCTTGGGCCAAGTAGTGACCCTTAGATCAAATTAGTGAACAGGTCACCTGGTATCCATGACCTCACTTTGCCCACATTTGAATACCTGGCATATTATGGTTTTCACAGCCAAATATGCCCTAATATGTGGAGCCACATTTAGAGGTATAAATTCTGGACATAATTCTGATTTACTCTCCAATCCTCATCTCCATCTCAAGGGCTGAAGGATGAAGCGTGTGGATGAAAGCGAAAGTATCTTTCATGAATATAAAGTTCATGATTGGAGGGGCAGTTATCTATGTGCTTTCCATATCTATTACCTAGTCAGAGCTATCTACAGCGACCCACAGACAAGTATAAACAAAAATGAATAATATGTAAACTTGAAGTAGAAGAATCCAAATGCAAGATATAATCTAAATCAAGCTTTCTTCTTTCCTCATAAATTGTTGTTGTTCAGTGGCTAAGTTGTGTCAACCTGTCTTTCAATATCTCCCAGAGTTTGCTCAAATTCTTGACCATTAAGTTGGTGATGTTATCTAACCATCTCATCCTCTGCTGCCACCTTCTCCTTTTGCCTTTAATCTTTCCCAGCATCAACAGTGTCTTTTCCAATGAGTCGGCTTTTTGCCTCAGATGGCCAAAGTATTGGACCTTTAGTTTCAACATTAGTCCTTCCAATGAATATTCAGGGTTGATTTCCTTTAGGACTGACTGGTTTAATAGCCTTGCTGTCCAAGGGATGCTCAAGTTATCAGTTCTATGGTGCTCAACTTTCTTTGTGGTTCAACTCTCACATCCATACATGACTCCTGGAAAAACCATAGCTTTGACTATATGGACCTTTGTCAGAAAAGTGATGTCTCTGCTTTTTAATAAGCTGTGTAGGTTTATCATAGCTTTCCTTCCAAGGAGTAAGCATCTTTTAATTTCACGGCTGCAGTTACAGTCATCTGTGATTTTGGAGCCCTAGGAAATAAAATCTGTCGCTGCTTCCACTTTCCCCCCTTCTATTTGCCAAGAAGTGATGGGGCCGGATGCCATGATCTTAGTTTTTTGAATGTTGAGCTTTAAGCCAGCTTTTGCACTCTCCTCTTATACCCGCATCAAGAAGCCCTTTAGTTGCTTTACACTTTCTACCATTAAAGTGGTATCATTTGTGTATCTGAAGTTGTTGATAGTTCTCCTGGCAATCTTGATTCCAGCTTGTGTTTCATCCATCCTGGCATTTTGCATGACGTACTTTGCATGTAAGTTAAACAAGCAGGGTGACAATATACAGCCTTGTTGTACTCCTTTCCCAATTTTGAACCAGTCAGTTGTTTCATGTAAGGTTCTAATTATTTCTCCTTAACCCACATACAGGTTTTTCAGGAGACAGCTAAGGTAGTCTGGCATTCCCATCTCTTTAAGAATGTTCCACAGTTTGTTGTGATCCATACAGTCAAAGGCTTTCACATAGTCAAAAAAGCAGAAGTAGATGTTTTTCTGAAATTCCCTTGCTTTCTGTATGATCTCACAAATGTTGGCAATTTGATCTCTGGTTCCTCTGCCTTTTCTAAACCCAGCTTGGTCTTTTTCATTTCTATTGGAGCAAAATTCCAGGGCATCTGGGAAAAGGAATCTCATTACTGGGCTAGCAACCTCCCATCTACTTCTGCCTGTATGTCGCCTGAGGTGAACATGAATAGCCTTAACACTGAATGGGCTGTTATGTCCTGCAGCATCTGACTGACAGAGGAAACCAACTTCCTTTATGTCAAGGATTATTACTTTATTGCCATTAATATTATAGACAAGCAAAACTAGTTACCTTAGATGATGCATCAATACATGCTTCAGAGGAATCCAAACTAGTTCAATGATAAATTCTTAAATAATCATCTTAAAAAAAATTTATTGGAGTACAATTCCTTTACATTGTTGTGTTAGTTTCTGCTGTACAGAAAAGTGAAGCAGTTATACATATACATATATCCCCTCTTTTTTGGATTTTCTTCCCATTTAGGTCACCTTAGAGCACTGAGTTCCCTGTGCTGTAGAGCAGGTTCTCATCAGTTATCATTGTAGGCGGACACTTCACCAGCTGAGCCATCAGAGAAGTGCCTATCTAATTTATACATAGTATCAATAGTGTATATGTGTCAATACCACTCTCCCAATTTATCCCATCCCCTTTGGTGTCCATATGTTTGTTCTCTATATCTGTGTATTTCTGCTTTGAAATAGGTTCATCTGTGTAAATATTTGTTTTTAAATCACTGCAACATAACTAAGTGATAATGGAAATATGGCCAAGAAACTAAACAGATAACCATGAAGGTTAGCTGTTGTGGTGGTGATTACAATCATTTGCTATTACAAGAGATAGTTGTTTTGACATTTTAAAGATCCAAATTGTGTGATATTTAAACTGCTGCAAAGAATACCAGTTTTCTCCACCTTCTCACTCCAAATATGTTAGATGCTGATGTCTCCATAATGAATCAGTAAATGATATATCTGTGAGCAGAGACTTTGATTTTTTTTCAGGCCCATGTCACCTAGATCAAAATAAAGATTTTATTGGAAGCACATTTATTTAGTTCAGTTGGTTAGGAATGCAAAAGAATCCATGTGAAGGTCATGTGACTCCAGGCCAATATAATTTGGGAAATATTTCACACAGGAGTAGCTAAAGCCTGTCCACACTGGTTTAAATACACCTACAGCTCAGCTGTGGAGGAGAATGCCTTTATGTAAGCAAACTGAAACCCATCTTCTGTGGACAATTCTACTCAAAAACAAATGTGCAGCGGCACCAAGTCAGCATGCTGATCTCTCAGTGCAGGCTGGCCGGCAGCCAGGGCAAGCCTGCTGAGAGAGAAAATTAAAGGAAGAAAAATAAAGCAGCTGCACAAGGTGAAGTCTGATGGCGGCCGTGGAGACTCCTGGGTGAGCGAGAGAAAAAAGGTCAAGGTTTTGCTTATGTGGCGCCTTCAGAGTTGAAGCCACTGCTGGGGTGCCTTAATTTCACAAAAGTCCCAGTCCCTTTACTAGGGGAAAAAATACACATATACACAAACCATCTAGGAGCTTGAGTACTGAAGCGCGGTGTTAAGAACAAATAGTCTCCAGAGACCACTGTTTTCTTTTTAGCATTTGTCAATTGTAGGATATCTAGATTTCAAAGTCTATTCATCGACCTCTGGGTTAAGATCAATGACTCCTCAAAATTAATACAGTGTGTGAAAGTGCTTCATTCCAAGAAGGAATAGGAAGAAAATGACTTCAGAGCAGAAAGGTTTTCTGGATAAGAGTACAAAGAGATACTCAATCTCCTGACCAGAGGCTCCCATGTCCAAGTCTTCATCAAATATCTCTCACTGCATTATTAATTGTTGGTCTCAGGGTTCCTGGCTGAAGAACACAGTTCATTTCTCTCTGAAGACTCCCCACCTCACCAACTCATGCTGACCTGTCTCTTTGACAATTCCTGTTTCCCAGTTTATTCAGCAGATGGTTATTGAGCTCCTGATGTGAAGAGCTGACTCATTGGAAAAGACCCTGATGCGGGGAAAGATTGAGGACAGGAGAAGTAGGGGACAACAGATGATGAGGTGGTTGGATGGCATCACTGACTCAATGACATGAGTTTGAGCAAGCTCCAGGAGATGGTGAAGGACAGGGAAGCCTGGCATGCTGCAGTCCATGGGTAGCAAAGAGTCAGACACAACTGAGCAACTAAATAACAACTGTGTGCCACAGAAATGGTATTTCTTGATTCTCAGCATTACATAATTATTTGTCATTCTTAGGACCATGTCCCATCTAAGGCTGCTAAGTTGCAAAACTTGAGATATGTTATCATTCATGTTGTCATCTTTATAAATGACTTCTCTTGGAGTTGTGCTATTCAGAGGCTTTTTTATTTAAACAAAGAAGACTGTATGCTCTTTGAGGGAAAAACCACGTATGTTGCTTCTTGAAGTTATCTCTTGAGAAGATGTTGTACCTAATAGTTGCTCAGTTAATCGAAGCATATTCTTATGATGATGATGATTGTACTGAATTTATCTCCCCTGAGGAAATAATTAAGTGTATACACAGTTCAAGTTGTTTGGTCCCTGAACATTAAGCGTTAATTACTCTTTCACTACCACCTTTTTCTTATTCCTCATCTTAAGAATGTAAACAATTCTCAGATTGGGGAGAGATTTCATAATGATAGATTTTTATCAAGGAAAAGAATTCAGTTTAAATCAAACACAGTTCAAATCATCTTGGTACAGATTCCCATGGTCTTATTTTAGCCAGAGACAACATACATCTTTGCTTTTACTGCACTATTCAAACTGGTTTCATAGTAAGTGAAATACAAGTATTAACTTAATCTTCATGCACATGATTATGGTTCCTTATGTATGTACCATGGAAATTGCTAAAAACTCACTTGGGGGGGCTCTGAAACAAGCCCACGCCCCATTGTTTACCGAGATCATTTGGAAATGATTTAACCCTTTTTGTCCCAGTTTCTAAATTGACTTTTTATTCCGTGATATTTTCAGTTTTCTTATAGATACAAGACGGTTTCACAGTTCATATTTGGAAATAACATATAATTTTGCACATTAAACTTTGCTATTTATTTAACTTCCAATGATAGTTCCAAGTTAATATAGTTGGAAGCTACAAAAAAATGCAAACAAACCATCCCCCTCTGCCCCCACCAATTTGCAAGTATATATGGAGAAGGAAATGGCAATCCACTCTGGTATTCTTGCTTGGAAAATCCCATGGACAGAGGAGTCTGGAGGGCTACAGTCCATGGTGTCGCAAGAGTCGGACATGACTTAGCGACTAAACCACCACCACCATCATTGTTCAACTAAGTGTTAGACCTTAGACTGGGACACGGATGATTTTAAACCATGTCTCTTGTGCTCAAAAAACATATAATTTGAAGACTGATAGAGATGATTACAAATGGTTGAAAACAATGTACTGATGTAATGACTGTATTTTGCATTTAATGTTATTTTAAATATGCCATAAGAATGATGTAGAATGTGTTGAAGCTTGAAGTGGTACTTTACAAATGAGTTGAAATTGAGTGCTCAAGGATACATAGCTAGGTACCACTTTCAGCCTCCATCATCATTGAGACAGCCAAATATTTACTAATGTCTCTCTAGCTCAGAGCCTATACACATGCATTTCCCTCTAACTTGAAATATTTTTCCTTAGACTTCAAATTAAATTTTCCTTCCTCAGCTCCCTTTCAACCCAGATCTGGTTAATTCTCTATTTTACTTCCTTCTTTTGTTGCTTTTATCAGACCTGAAAGCAAATAATTGTATAATTATATTTTTATGTTTATTGCTTTGATCAAAATGCAGGTTCCAAAGTGTGAGAATCAGGTATACTTTGCTCATTATCTGATGCAGTTTCTAACACATCCTAAGTAGCTGATGCCTAACATGTATGAATGAACGAGCCAAGCAGAGTAGAAGCTGGGGGAATAAAGATGAACAAGGCTTAGTGTTAGTCTGGAAGAACATAGCACGTAAGAGAGAAGAGCAGGGACCCATAAAGCAGTTAAGATTTTTAAGGACAGCTTTTCCAGAAAAGTTTTATAATGAAGAATTTTCAATGTGGAGAGGATTTATAGTGTTCCTAACTTGTGAAGATCACTTTGTCCCACAATGTATAATTCCACCTACCTAATATAAGCCTGAATGGATACACTACAAGATCTACTTGCAGATTTTAAAAGAGTTATGAGACAAATGCCTTTGAGAGAGTAAATGCATTTGAAGCACAGTACTTCTAAAATAAATTACAATCTGAAATGGTACTCTAGGGAGAGTGGAGAGATTCAAAATGCTCTTTGTTCTTTGATTTTTTTTTCCCCTCATTCATATGTAATTATTCTTCTCTTTTGTCTTTGGAATTATTGTTTTATGCTTCACATTTCAGCCTGTTTATTATATGACAAGATTAATAACTGACACAAAAATAACCAGTAATTATAGGCATTTGCTATTTTATGAAGCAAAAGAGATGACAATTAGCAGGTTTTAGAACACTGGAGATTTTGTTTTTAGACATATTTTTCCAAATATTAATTGCTATATGTAAGTCAACCACAGTACTCAGTTGTAGTAGTATAATTATGTTGGATGAAAGAAATGATAATTCAGAAGTGCATATGCGTGTATATAAATAAAACACTGACGTAAAAATTGTCCTTAGTGAAGGCTTAAGAAAAATACAACTGATTCAAACAAAGCTAAGCATTTTAGTACAAAGTGAATCAAGAGAATTGATGTTTTCTCTTGTTTAAAAGAAAAAATTAAAAATGCATTATTCTGGTGGTAAATTTTGATTATGGGGAAGCTATGCATGTGTGCGGGCCAGGAATACATGGGAAATCTCTCTGTTTTCTCAATTTTGCTGTGAATCTAAAACTGCTCTAAAAAATGAAGTCTTAATAAAAATAAAAACCTGACTGAAATGTCATCCATGATTGTGTTCTGTGCTTGGTCGCTCAGTTGTGTCCGACTCTTTACAGTCCCGTGGACTATAACCCACCAGGCTCCTCTGTCCATGGGGATTCTCAAGGCAAGAATACTGGAATGGGTTGCCATGCTCTCCTCCAGGGGATCTTCCCAACCTGGAGATCGAACCCAGGTCTCCTGCATTGCAGGCGGATTGTTTACCATCTGAGCCACCAGGGAAGCCCATGAATACTGGAGTGGGTAGCCTATCCCTTCTCCCAGGGAACTTCCTGACCCAGGAATTGAACCTGGGTCACCTGCATTGCAGGCAGATTCTTTACCAGCTGAGCTACTAGGGAAGCCCATCCATGATTACAACAGGAGATAAAAATATGCTTAAGGAAGATAATCATATTGGAGAATTTAAGTCCATAAAATTTTTGGTTATCTCTATTTTATCATACTATTAATAGAAACAACTTTGCTATGAATGGGCTTGATGGTAGCACAGATATTGCTGGTTCAGAAAAAGGAACTCAGTCAAATGTTCTCTCTCCATGTAAATCTTATGTCTGGGTTTTAGGTACACAATTAGAGAATACTCTCTCTCTCTTTTTTTTTTTTTTTGGTTTAGGAGCAAATAAATCTTCTACCTTTTATTTTTCATTGAAATGTATAAATATGACATGTTAGGTATATGTAATGTAATATATAATAGCATACATAGCTGAATCATTCAAGGATACATTCACGATGAGTTATATAGGCTCTGACAAACAATGACTTTAAAAAAAGTTAAGTTTCTTATGCAAAAATAATTCTGAAGGAAGGACACACAGGGCAAATGTCACTGCTTCAGGAAGTCATCAGAGAAACAGGTTGCTTCTTTCTTCTTTACTATAGTGCTCTTCTATAGTATGTGGCTTTCATCCTCATGGTCTCAAGATGGCTGCCACATTTCCAAGTAACACATCCAGTATATCATATCACTCATTAGTGAAAGAATCCTTGATTGATTCAGCATGGAGAAGAAGACAAAAGAAAAGGGGGATTGGAATGGATGTTGATTGAGCCAACCTAAGAGGTTCTTAAACATCTAAAATGGTTACTTAAGAAGCTCTGCCTAACAAGTTCTATCCTCCCTTCAAAAGATCCTTGTAACACAGATACTTAGTCAATGCAGCTGGAGGACAACTGTTTTGGTTACTCTAGCTGTGTAACAAACTACCCCAACTTGGTGGTAAAAGCAGTTAACTTTTTTTCTGTGCTCACATATTGTGTTGGTCAGAAATTCAGACAGGACACAGTGGAAATAGCTTGTCTATGCTCCACAGAGTCTGGGCTCTAAGCTAATATGCTGATGCCAAGGGCTGGGGGTGACTCTCATCATGGGAGGCCTGGAATCATTCAGAGGCTACTTCACTTACATGCCAGGCATCCGGGCTGGGATGACTTGAAGGCTGCTCTCAGCTGAGGGATCAGCTGGAATACTTACACGTGGCCCTCTCATGCTGCCTGGACTTCTCTCAGCCCAGGGGCGAGAGTCACAGAGAGAATATTCCAAGAGCAAGTATGACAAGTAACTCAGGTTAAAACAAAATGGTCTTTTTTTGATGTAGCCTTAGAATTCCAGAGTGACTTATGGAAGCAGTCACAAACGTACCCAGATTCATGGGGAACCAACAAAGTTCTTTTCCTCTCAATGGGAGGAGACTCAAAGAGTTTTTGCAACCTTTTAGCTCCAATACTTTGGACACCTGATGTGAAGAGCTGATGTTGGAAAAGACCCTGATGCTGGGAAAGATAGAGGGCAAGAGGAGAAGGGGCAACAGAGAATGAGATGGTGGGATGGCATCGTCAACTCAATGGACATGAGTTTGAGCAAATTCGGGAGATGGTGAAGGACAGGGAAGGCTGGCGTGCTGCAGTCCATGGGGTCAGAAAGTGTCAGTCATGACTGAGTGACTGAAGAACAACAACAAAAAAACTTTCACAGGGACTTCCCTGGAGGTCCAGTGGTTAGGACTCCATGCTTTCTCTGTAGGGGGTGCTGGTTGGATCTGTGATTAGGGAACTGAGATCCACCAGGCTGCATGGCCAAAAAAAAAAACAACAGAGTTGAAAATACTGCCTTAGTAACAAGGATGGGACTAAACGTAGAACATGATTCTCTCTTGTCTTCAATTTTCTTTACCATCTTCACCATTCCTACCACACATTGAGGAAAGACAGTTTTAAATATATTGGGGAAAGACCCTTTCTTGTATTTCTGAAGCGTGGGAAGCTGTTTAACCCACCAGGCAGGATGGAGCACCCGGAAGCAAGGCTGGTCCCCAGTGGCCGAGTCTGATTACGGTGGAGCATGGCCGGGACAGGGCTGCAGACACTTAATTAAGCAGTTTCATCCTCACAAAGTGGCTCTCCTCTTAAGTACCGTCAGAAATGTTTCGGTGTGTGAAGTCTCTGAGTGTAGAAAATCGCTTTTCTATTTTCCACACAGTGTAGAATGTATGACCTGTGTCTATATGAAAGCAGCCAGCTATAAAGTTAGATCACTGAACAGACATGAAGTGGAACCAGAGAAGGCTCCTCTTTATTTGAAGTTAGGAGTGGCATGTTGTCATTTTCTTTACAGCACAGGAAAAATATCACAGCAACGTTTCTGAGTGAATCATGTCCATGAAGAACAATTTCAGGCATTAGATACCATTTCTGGTTTCAAGGCCCTTATAGTAATATCCTTTGCAGCTAAGTGCTGTGGAATGATTTAATCCTGGCTCTGACACTTACTAACTCCAGGACTCTGGACATGTTTCTCTAGCTCTCTCTCTCTCCACTTCTTTTTCTCATCTCAAGAAATGGGGATAAAAATGCCCATCTTAGTTACTGTGAGGATTAAATGCAAATTCTTGCTAGGATACCCTGGACTCCCTGAAGAGTCCCCCCACCTCCCCACGTCTCTTCCTGGTGATGGACAGTCTGCAGGTCCCTGAAGGGTGTCAGCTTCGCCTGGAAATTGTCTTGTCTATGTACTCCCAAAGTAAGTTTGGGCTTACCCCTGTCAGAGTTCTTAACATTCAACCATGTACTTCACAAATTCTAACCAAAAAACAATTATGTGCCAGGGACTGTACTAGGGTCTGGAAATGCAGCAATGGATATAATCAGAACAATCTCTGCTCTGGTGCTTTGCCACTCTAGTGAAGCAAGAGGCAATAAACAAGGAAGCAAAATAAGAATAAAAATAATTCCACGTTGTGAAAGGGGCTATAGGGACCCAGAAAACATGGTATAACTCTCTGCGTATTAACTCTCTTTATTCTCACAACAACTTCTTGAAGAAAGTATTCTTTTTACTCCTACTTTGGAGAACAAGGCAGAAGGGTGGAGTAACTTGCATGAGATTACAGATCTAGGAAATGGCAGAGCTTGGATTCAAACCTAGACAATCTGCTTTCAAAAGCCCATATTCTCACTACTCTGTTATTATCTGTCTCTCCAAAGGCACTTGATATTGCATTGGTATTTACTTTTCACTTTTATGTGTTTCCTACTAGACCAGGAATAAATGGATGCTTAGAGTTCAGCCCCATGAATCATGCCCAGCTTTTAGTACCTTCTCAATAATTGTTTATTGAATGAATGCATGAATGCATGCCTGCAGTGAGCAAATCTAGATGAAATAAAACATTCATTCAGTGCTTAGCATCATATAAGTAAATAAAATGTTAGTCCTCTCACCCTCTGTTACTCCCCAACTCCTTATGTTAGACTCCTATAGTCTGCTGCAAACTTGAAGTAACTAGAAGATTTATAGGGGAAGGGCGGTCACCTTCACAATGTATATAAAAAAAAAATAAATTAAGAAAACAAAGTTTTTTAATTTGTTAGCAAATGATGAAAAAGTGTAACTTTGGTGAGTTTTGAAGAAAAACACATGTAAGCAAGGAAACTGTAAAGTAATAAATTTCTTTCCTCTGACATAAAAATGATGGCCCCTGTGTTTTAAAGGAAAGCAATTTGGAAAACTTCCACACATACACAGTTCAGGGAAAATGTGGGGAGAAATATGAAGTTAGTTAAATGTCTTTAATAGGCACTTCAAAGTCCTGGACCATTAAATCATTTCCACAGCTTTTTGACTGTTATCACCCCCCAGCCATTGCCAAAACCACTCCTTGAAAGGTTGCAATAAATTTGAAAGGCAAATCAGATTTGGAAACTTTGCATGAGAAAGAACTGTATCTTGTACTTTAGCAATGTTTTTCGATGTCAGGACATAGCTGCCTCTTGCAAAGATGAGTTTGGGAGCAGTGACCTTTGTGGATGACTTCTCTTTGTTAGATTTTTGCCCTACAGGATTTTGGAAGCCTGGTCACAGGAACATTTAAGGATACCAGGTGGTTTTGAAATGCTTGGTTGAGCTGGATGACTTATCTAGGCTTGAATATAACATTTGAAAAAAGCAATTCTTCCATGAAGAAGTGAACATTTTTACAAGACTGATTAATCACAGGGTTTTCAGGAGTAACTACAATGTACTTGCTGCCACTGTTGAGTTTGATGGAAAAGGATGGTGTTTAGACTGGCTGCTTGTGTCCCTCTAAAATTCATATGTTGAAATTCAAAATCTCAAGGTGATGGCATTAGGAGGTGGGGCATTTGGAAGGTGACTAGCATTTGGAAGTTTCCACCCTCATGACCAGGATTAGCACCCTTATAACAGCAAGCTCCCTTGACCTTTTGCATCATGAGGTTACATCAAGGAGACTGTCAACCATGGACCAGGGAGCCAGTCCTCCCCAGACACTGAATTTGGGAGCATATCATCTTTCACTCTCTTGCTTGCAGGTCTATGAGAAATAAATGTCTCTTGTTTATAAGTCACCTAGGCTATGGTACTGTTTTACAGAATTCTGAATGGACTAAGACAGATGGTAAGCCTAAGAGGAAAGCAAGAGGTCATTTCCTACACAAATGTATTTTTTAACCCAGTACCATGTTGAAGTTGTTTCCAGTTAAACATGTAGAGTGTCACAGTCAAAATCAGCCCATGCAACTTCTGTCCCAAACACTTTATCTCTTGAAGGTGCACTACAACTGTTCGTAGGAGGTCTAGCAATGTTAGGATGAGACTTTATGTTAAATGAATTACCTGAAATGAGCATAGTTATAAAGCAAAAAATAGTATTATATATTATTAACCACATGGTTTCCACACAAAGTCTCTATTTTCAATCTAATTTATAATGCCAGAGTTAGAGAACTGAGCTTACTAAGTAAACAAGCAGCACAAAAAGAGCGGAAGAGACAACAAGGAAGCAATATTTGCTTTAGCCCAACCTCCCCTGTCAAAGAGATGACAGTCAGGAGTGCAAGCAACCACTGATGACCAAGTCAAGGTAGGGTAGTTGGATGCAGGAGATACAAAGGAAATGCTACTAATTAATTAGACTGTTACAGTGGTGGTCTGAGCTGACAGCTATGGCCTTGCACATCATAGATACTCAAGAAATTGTTAAAAACTAATTGGGAAATAGATGGGGAAACAGTGGAAACAGTGTCAGACTTTATTTTTTTAGGCTCCAGAATCACTGCTGATGGTGACTGCAGCCATGAAATTAAGAGACGCTTACTCCTTGGAAGGAAGGTTATGGCCAACCTAGGTAGCATATTTAAAAGCAGAGACATTACTTTGCCAACAAAAGTCCGTCTAGTCAAGGCTATGGTTTTTCCAGTGGTCATGTATGGATGTGAGAGTTGGACGATGAAGAATGCTGAGCGCCGCAAAATTGATGCTTTTGAGCTGTGGTGTTGGAGAAGACTCTTGAGAGTCCCTTGGACTGCAAGGAGATCCAATCAATACATCCTAAAAGAGATCAATCCTGGGTGTTCATTGGAGGGTCTGATGTTGAAGCTGAAACTCCAATACTTCAGCCACCTCATGCGAAGGGTTGACTCATTGGAAAAGACCCTAATGCTGGGTAGGATTGGGGGCGGGAGGAGAAGGGGACGACAGAGGATGAGATGGTTGGATGGCATCACCGACTCGATGAACATGGGTTTGGGCAGACTCTGGGAGTTGGTGATGGACAGAGAGGCCTGGCGTGCTGCAATTCATGGGGTTGCAAAGAGTCGGACACGACTGAGCGACTGAACTGAACTGAATTGAATGAGCAGTCTGGTGTGCTTGAAAAGAAAAAGAAATAGGGTTTCTCATGTTATCTTGCTATTAATTTGGAAAGAGGGTTGACAAAGGAAATCAATGAATGAAAATATTAAATGCAGTTAGAGGTTCAGAGATCATGTTGAATTGTGATCATGTGAAAGAGTTTCAGCTAGGAATCAGATCTTTTTTTTCAACCATCCCAGAGGTTAGCAAATACACCATCAACCACAGACAGAATGTAAAGCCTTCATAAACACAGAATGAACAGCAGGTGGCAGCAAAGGATGCTGAACGAGAAAGTGATTTCAACAAGTATATTTGGGAGAATGCTAGAAAACTTATTTTGACAGGCTGCAGGTAGAGAGGGCACTCAATGTGATTGCTTTCTTACTTTTGAGTAAAACATCTGATATAAAAAGGAAGCAAGTGGGAAGGTTGATCATGATAACTAAGTTTAGATGCTTTTCTGTCATTTTAATCACCTTTTGACTAAATGAGAGGATTAAAAAAGCTTACTGAAAATACAAGTATTTCACAGCAAAGCCCAACTAATCCTCTTACAAAATGGACATTTATGCTGAAGAGAGATTTTTGTAATAAGACATGACATGCAATATTTATTACAAAAATTATCATTCAGACTAGCGTGGAAATGTGCCAGTTGGAAGGTGATTTGTCTCTTGGCTCAGAAGAAATATTAATGGAAGGATATTAATATTGTTCAAAGAAAGGATATACGTAAAGAAAACATTAAAGCATTATTAGGTATAGGTGGACTCGAAAATGTGACAATGCCATGAGAAAAAAAAAAGAGAGCATGGAGCCTCTGGATCTTCTTAAATGTGTGTGTTAGTCACTCAGTTATGTCCGACTCTTTGTGACCCAATGGACTTTAGCCACCAGGCTCCTCTGTCCATGGAATTCTCCAGGCAAGAATAATGGAGTGGGGATCTTCTTAAATTATCTAAAAATAGGATAGATGAAAACACTACAAAAATGTGCACTGATGTGTTGCAGTTAGTGGGGGAGTGTGTGAAATGTGACAGTCTGTGAATATTTATAACACAAGAGATCTATTTACAAGCAAAATCCAGGGGGACCCCAATATTAAGAACTAGCATCTAGGTTCCCAAGAAAACCAAAGTGGTGGTCCTGCTAGATCAATTTTTGCAAAATAATTTATTTCTTTACATTTCATCTGTTATATCTGCTGTGCCAGCTGGGGTCCAATAACCTGATGAGTAATGGATGGAGTTGAGTGTTTCCCAAGATATTTAAAACAACTGAGAGGAGGAAAGACTCACAGCAGAATGATTTTAGGTTATGGTATCATCCTTACTGGGCTCCCAATGACGTCTCAGTCCCGGAATAAAAGTATGATGCTGTCCAAGTTATGAAATTTCCTGAGTCACAATTTCTTGAATGTCAAGTGGGCATGTAAGAGTATCTGCTCTCACCAGGCCTTGTGAGGATTAAATATGACAATGTAGCAAAATGCTTGCCTCATGTTAGTTACTTAATAAAGTCTAAATATTTATTTTCTCTCTTCAGGAATATTCCCAACTGTGTTGAGGTACTTCAAGGAATGTCTCCAAAACATCTCTCTCACAAAAGCCTCTGTGTCAAAAATTCCTAGTTATAATATTCTGCCTTCAGATGGAGCAAAATCCCTTGGAGAAGTAACAAGGTACAACGGTGGGCAGATGCTAACAGTGGGGCACAGCAGATGAAGTGGAAGTGGTCAAGCTGTGGTGAAAAGGTGACTAGTTCTCTGTTCTAGCCAGAAAGACTGTCCAGTTAACTTTATCTGGATTCAAGGTCATAACCTTGAGAGAGAGACTGAATTCTCTCTGCATCCTTGAAAAAGAGATTTACTCCTTTCTGGTCAGTTGTGGGAAGGTGGGGGGTAGGCATGGTTGGAGATAAATAGGCTTCTGCAGTGAAAACATGGCTGCCCAGGTTCAAGTCTGGCTGGAGGTAGAATGGAGTCATTTCACCCCCAAACATTACTATTGCTACACACACATTAATACACACTCACATTCTCTTTATTTCTCTTATGTTATCAGAAAAATTATTATAAAATGGCAGCAAATTATGGATGCTTGTTATTTTGCTTAAACATTACGGATGAGTGGTTTTCTTTTTTAAGCAACCATGAAAAATAAGTTTTTTAAACTAAGTTGCCAAGGATACTGTGAAAGTCTTAAATATCAACAAAACTTCAAAGCAAGTTCCTTGATCAGACTGGTACTTATTTACTAGGAAAAAATTCACCAGGCTGGGAAGCATAATACAGATAAACCAGTCCTGAAGTCACTATCATGAATTAGGTAGGGGGTGTGAACAATTTCAGAGCTGTGTCTTTGAAATGTTCCTTCTTATTGTAACCTTGGAAAACACCTCTTATGATGAAAAACATCTCTATGTTACATGGTTAATGATTTATTTTACTACTTAAAAAATCTTAATATGAATGTTCATGTAACTATAGATCACCTAAATGCAATACTATGTTATGATTCTTGGTGAGAATTGATGAAGTGGGAACCTCACATTCTGTTGGTTATAATTTTTTCTGTTTCTTTTTAGATATTTTATCTCTAGTTGCTTCCTCCCAACGCATCCTTCTGTTGTTACTAACAATGTCAGACTTCTCTGCTAAAATTTCCATCAGTGATACTGCTCTGACTCTTGAGAAGGGAAACTTAGAAAAAGTTTCAAAGATTTTATACAGACACATTTTACACAGAAAGGGCAATCACAAATCTTGGCTCACCACTTGGTCAGAGGCTCCAAAGTCAGCCGTTTATTCCCTCCTTTATATCAATTCATTTGTGAAGATCATTACAAAACTGTCAAAAATAGTATTTTGGGATTGCAAGACTAGGGGTTATGTTGGGTGAATGGGGGTAGTAATAAGTTATCTAATTTTATCTTGGTATGTTAAGCTAATGGTGTATTTTCCCTAAGATATATATGTCATTTTGGGGAGGTGGGTACCATGAAAGCATTTCTAGCTATGTTGTGACTACAGAAAAGGCCACATCTCAGGACTCAGCATTGTCAGTAATAGTTGTCATTTCAGAGAATGAATAGAATAATGATACACACATATATCAACTTTTTCATTGAAATAACACTGTTTTGTTAAGGGAGTTTTAAATTAACTAAGTCTAGAAAGTGCCTTTCAAACTACCTAGTGAGATTACTCCACTTACTGAAGAGAAAATTGAGATACAGAATGATTAACAGATTTGTCCAAATTGAGACAGCAACTTACTGCAGTGCAGACACTGGAATCCAGACTCTAGCTGTGAGCCAATTGCTATTTCTAGCCTTTCTCACGATACAATTTGATACTAACATTATTATTTTCACCATTACTGAAGCTCTAACTACCTGTGTTTACCCCGAGAAAGGAAGAAAGCAAGAACCTAGTCTCAAAAATCTTAAGTTATATCAAGATACAACCTGCCATTAAAATTCTGAGCAAGGTTCTCCAATAAACTGAAAATAATCCATTGAATAACATCTCCCACGTAGCCTGGGGTAATGATGAGCCACGGTTTTCTAAGCAGAATCAGTAACTATCAAAGGATGTATATCAAAGCTGTGCTAAACCAATCAACTTTTTCAGGTGCACTCTAACCAGTAATTATTTTGGAAAGAACCAGAAATTCTCAAATATTTATTCTCTACCCTGATTGCGCATTAAATTATCTGGGGTGGGAGGGTGGGGAAAGTGCCTGAGTTCCACCTAAACTCAGTGTATCAGAATCCCTGAAGAATTCAGACTACCTAGGGAATACGTGTGTGCCTGCGTGCGTACGTGAGTGTGTGTGTGTGTGTACAGCTTTGTTGCTGTTGTTTAGTCGCTAAGTCGTGTCCGACGACCCCATGGACTGTAGCCCACGAAGGCTCCTCTGTCCTTGGAACTCTCAGGGCAAGAATACTGGCGTAGGTTGCCATTCCCTTCTCCAGGAGATCTTCTCCATCCAGGGACCAAACCCGTGCGTCTCGTGCATTGGCGGCGGCTTCTTTACTCTGGAAGCCACTAGGGAAGCCTGTGTACAGTTTAGGCTACAATTTATTAAAACTCCCTAAGTGTTTCTAGTAGATCTCATCCTCAGCCGTATCCCACTTTAGCCCGCTAAGGGACAGCATCCTACCGCTGAAACTCAGGCATTCCGCCAAGGCCTCTCTTACCGTTTGGTCGCAGTAGGGGGCGCTCGGGCACCGACTTTCCTCCTTGGCCACCTCATCCCCCCATTCCCCTAAAACGCACGGAGGCACCGCAAAAAAAGGCATTTATTTGGAAGCCAACAGAGAGGGAAAAGACAGGGAACTGCCCCTTACGATTTATATCCGAAAGCCGGCAAGTGGTCCTTTAACCAGTATCCCCAAATTTGGCTTTAGGGAACAGCTGACCCAAAGGCAGCCCCCTTCTTTCATCCTTTGGACTTGGAAAAACTTCACTTCCCGCAGGGGTAGAGTCCCAGCCCGACGGCGGGGTGGGATGGTTTATGGCTTTGGATCTTGAGCAGTTCACTGTTTAAATAAATCTTGGTGAGCAATGGAGAACAATCTCCACATTAATCTTGTGTAATTAGCGTTATAACCCTCAGCAGTCTAAGAAGCACTAAAGACAAAGCTTTATGCAAATATCCCTTCCCTCGCCAGCCGCCCCTTCGCCTAGCAGGGTCCCTCTCCCCCAGCTCTTTCTACCCCTCCATTTGGGTTGTGGCGCAGTTTGCGAGCCTCTTTTTAATGACAGGCTCCACCGGATACCTTCAAGTTAATGATAAAGTTCCTGACATTAAAAATTTAAAAAGGAGAGCAGGAGCAACCTAAGGAAGGGAGGGGCTTGAGCCTGCCGAGGCTATTAGAAGGATTTAGCCTATTGGAAACCCGCACCTGCCTTTGGCAACTGGTATTGTCCACTTAAGGATAAAACCTACTGTGTGGAGAGAATTAGGGGCTGGGAGGAGGCATTTTCTCCAACCAGCCGCTTTGGGGGTCCACACCTAGAGTGCGCGCTCTTTCGACAGGAAGGGGCGGCTATCCAAGTTCACCCCCAAGGACCCCACACCGCCCCCCAGACGCGCATATTTCCCAGGCATTAGTCAGGAACTGAGCCCTCGGCTGAGAATCGTTGCTAAAAGAAGATACAGCCCTAAAGGAGGAGAAGAGTGTGGGGAATTTCAACACACAAGTCTTTACTTGCAATTGCGGGGAGTGTGGGGGAAGCGGTGCGCCCAGAGGCCGAGGTGCGCGCACAGCCCGCACAGACGCCGAGCCAAAGGCGTGCAGATCCCCTGCCTGGCTGTGGATTATCTGCTTTGTGTTTACTGTTTCGGAGGGCTTTACGTGAAGCGAATAAATTTTTACTTGCTCCCAGGGACTGGCTTGTTGTTTTATGACATGTACTTATTTAAAGCCTCTTTTGTCGGTGTTGAAATGGTCCAAGCTCCCAAATACTGTGCAGGGCTGTGAGCATGGAACAAGCCGGAATGCGATGAGTATCACTGGTGTAGCAAAACGCGGTGGAGAGGCGAGCCTTATTCTTTTCTTACACACACACACACACACACACACAGACACACTGAATGCTTGCTTTTCTTTTTCACAAACCAGAACCTAATGTTTTTTAATGTCTTATGCAGAGGGCTAACGGAATGCAGTCTAGAGAATTATACCTGAAATACTGCAGGCATTGAAGAATTTCCACAAAAACTGTATTCTGATTAAAAACAAACCTCAATACAAATCTATTTATCCTCCTTCCATCTGTATCCGCTTAGAGTTGATTCCTCCCTTTTCCGACTCCCCCTCCCCCCATCTCGTACCTAAAAGTAAGCACAATGCTAGGCAAAAGCTAAGGTTTGGCTCTTTTAACCCGTAATAACTGTCGTCTCTACACTTTGTTTATGAAATGGAATAAGAACGGGAGGGGGACTTCATTTAATGGCACAACCAGGCTGTATAAATACAATACTCATTTTTTTAAAAGTGAAGTGGATTTGGTTTACTCTGAAGAACAGTAATTCAAACAGCACCTATCTGCTCCAGATAGAGTAGCTATGCACATCTATACAGGCAAGTTTGAAATTTAGAACAAGGCTTTGATTTATTCCCTTTCTATCAGTGATTAATGCCCCTTAATTAGCTAATCTCAAAGCCATTATTTACAACCAGGGCAGACAAAGGGAAAACTGATGATCCAACACTTATGTCAGTTTGAAATTTTGAGACAACAACAAAAAAAATGCTTTATTCAGAGTGCAGTCCTGAGTCTTTCAACTGAACCTCAAAATGACAAAGAAACCCAAAAGAAAAATATTTAAAGCCAAAACAAAATAAAATAATTAAGACCAAATCAAACCACCCCTCCAAACAATCCCAACTATATTCCTCCCTTTCCTCCAGAAACTTGAGAATGTTGATATTTAAACGGAAAAAGAATCAATCCTTTGTATCTTCCTCTCACTTAAAATCTACAAAAGTTCTCAATTTTGGTGGGCGAAGAGGGGGAGGGGTTTATAGTTGAGTTTTTGAAAATCGTTGACCGGGAGTTTGGGAGTTTGAAAACAGTTTTCTCTTTGTAGTTTTTCAAGGTAGGCGTTCAGGACTTGGGGACCAGGCTTGCATCTCAAAATCGGGTGCTTCAAAACCCCTTCTCTCTTGGGCTCCTAAGGCGCCTCTTAGCCCAGGGGCGGGCCCTAGGTTGAGAATTTTTGTTTTCCCTCAGCCAACGCTACGGGCTTTCAGAGGCTCAATTTCAAGTGACCCTTAAAACTCATTTCTCGAGAGAGTTGCAATTTCTTGGGAGAAAACCAGATAGATCGGGTATCCATGGGGCGTTCAGAGCTTTCTTCCTGGGGGGCTTGAGCGGTTCACCTCGGGAGCTGGCCTGGTTGCGGAAAGCCTTGGCGTTGCCTTGGAAAGAGGAAGAGTGGGCCAAGACTGAGCTTGGACCTTGGATCTCCACAGGTCGGCTCAGGCCACCTGGCTCGTCTCGTCTGCGTGGCCCTCTTTGTCCCCCTTCAGAACCTACAGAGACGAGAACATCCCCTCATCTCCATCCCTTTTCTCCGGGGAATAACCTTTCCTGCGCTGCGTCTAGAGTCATTTTGCGCTTTGGCTTGTTCAGAAATAGAAAATACAGGAAGAACAAGACCCCGGGAAATGTTTCTAAGCCGACGTGGGCAGACAAGCAAGGGTGGGACTGAGTGGGCCTTGAAAGGCGCCCAAACCGAAAGGTTTGGAAGGAAGCTGTAGATTTGTTCGTGGACTCCTGAATCCAAGACCAGAACCGGAACAGAAAACTATCTCCGGAAATCGGAGCGTGCCCTTCAGGCAGCAATATAAAGGGTGTCGAAATCCCGTCTGGAAAGTAGCCGGCCAAGGAGTGGGAAACAGCACAGGACTGGATCGTAGGGAGGGGGAAGGAAGGGCTTCGGAGCGAGGCGTGTGTGTGTGTGTGTGTGTGTGTGTGTGAGTGAAAGGGGGTGGGCTGGGGAAGTGCCTAGGGGAAAAAGGGAGGAGGGAGGAAAGGAGAAAAGGAGAAGGTAGAAAGAAGCTACAGGAGCGAACAAGGAAAAGCAAGAGGACCCGTGTCCTTTGTTTGAAAGCACTCGCATCCTAAATCGTAGGAACGAGGTCGTCATTAGCGCTCTGACCCGGAGGAGAGACGCATTAGAGAGAGAAATGAACAGAGAATCTCCCCGCCTGGTTTATTTCGCTTTCCTTGAAATCCCTCGGCCTCGAGGTTCCCGTTGCCTAAGCTTGCCCCCTCTCTCTCCCTCCCCCGCCCCTTCTCCGCACAAAGCCAGTGACAGAGAAGAGAGGGAAGGAAGGAGTCAGTGAGAGAAAACAAACAAGCTTTTCCGGATAAAAAATAAAATCTGCGCATCCAGATTACCAACATTTTTTTTTTCTATTTGCGTCGAGTTCTTTGGAAACAGTTGTTGGAGTGATAATTTAGCCTGAGAGATTATTAAAGTCTCAAAGTTCCCAATGATGGTGGAATCTTGCTTGTAAAAATACCTTTTTTTTTTTTTTTACCGTTTCTTTTTTACGTCTTTCCCAAATGAAACCCCGAGAATGCACTTTGGTCTTGGGGACTGAAGGCGTGGTGGGCAGACAGCTGTTGAATGCAAACAAAGACTATACTGAATCCGACTCTGGGGTTCCGTCTGGGAGGATTTTCCCTCTCCTTCCCATTCCAGTGGAAAGAAATGAACTAGGAATGGGCTGGGCAAAATTGTGCATTTATGGCAGACAGATGGGACCGGACAGAAAGAACCTTAAACAACAAAAGGATGATCGAGACTTGGTTTCTAGGTGTACAAATTTGGAACAAACAAAATAACTAAGGAAGCTTAGAGATACCAGCACTGGGAGATGTATACGATGTTGACTCATAAACGAATCATCTCTCTCCTTCTCTACCTTCCTCTCATGGATCAAGAATTGTGACCCCATCTAGCAAGCTGCTTTGGAAGCCAAAACTGCAGGACATTTTGAGAAACAAGGCTTCAAACCTGCCTGAAACTAACAAAGCAGTCCTTTAGTCTGCCAGATCACCTCTTTTTCTTCCCTCTTCTCTCTCCCCTCCTCCCCACTCCTTCTCACCCTCCCTTCTCCTGTCTTTCTCCAGCTAGCCTCACCACAATTAGCCCCCAAGAGCAAGTCACTCTTACACCTGCTGGCAGGATCTTGGTGGGGGTGGAGGGAAGAGGTGGGTTTGGTTTTCCGGAGAGCAGTGGAGGCGCCTTGTCAAACCTGACTACTTCCCTCACCCCGCCACCCGCCCAGGGATCCTCTACGGGAGGATCTCAGGAGCCAGAAGCCAGGCAGGCTTTCTTCCGCCTGCGTCACTGCCCACAGCCACTTTCAGTTTCTGATATCCACCAGTGCCTGCCACCTCTTTCCTCTGTCCTCTCAATGAGCAGTTCTAACACCGAGTTTGCAAAGCTCTCCTGCTGACTTAGGGTGCCAGGTTTAAAAGGGGGAGAATAGAGTGGCTTGAAAGAGAAGAAGAGATCCTTCTTAGATCCTTTTTAAATTTACAATTTTATTGACACATCTTTGAAAGATTTGTTTTGGTATAAAGCAAAGCTGCCAATTCCAAATACAAACAGATGGACACACACTGTGTATATCAGATGTTGGGAATAAAAATGGTTTATTGATTGAAATAATAGAGGCATTATTTTGATTTGTCTTGACATGAATGCTGATTTATAAAGCTCTTCCCCCACTGATTTCTTCTTGTAGTCCAGACACATGGAAATGATCAAAATCTCACCAAAGCTCACCTTGGTGCTAATCAAGAGTGCTCGATGCATGTTATAAATCTGATATTATATTTATTGCTTATCTTTATTTGAGAGGTTAGTCCCCATCCTAGGATTGTCCCCTTTCAAAAAAATTGGGGGAGCGGTGCATCTGTTTTCACTTTGCACTTTCAACGGGCTGGAGCAGACAATAGTGTGAAAAACATCTGAAAATATGAGGCGACAGAGCTGCATGTGTGTTTCATTTCTACAGTGTTAGGAAGAGAAAAATAACAAAAGAAGCACACTACACACATGCACACTGGCCCAGGACCATGCACAAAAGGCTCGTTGACCCAGGGCTAACATACAAGACAAATTAAAGAGAGGAGCAAATCGTAGGAGGGGCCAGGGCAACCTGGGGCCGGGCAGTTTGGGAAAAGATCAAGATTAAGAAATTGGACAAGGGTAGGGAAAGAGCAGAAGGAGAAAGTAAAGTGTCCAAGACTGGAACTCGAGTCCGCGAGAAAGAGAATAATAAGTTTTCTTACAACACTGAGTGTTTTCCTTTGCTGCACGATAAAAGAAAGTCATAAAACATACACAAATCCATCCAACGAAAGCAGCCAGTCACCCCAAACCTCGCTGTCTCTGATTAACTGTTGCTTGGTCACAAGAGACCCCCATCTGGCTCCGAGATTGCCTCGACGGGACGTGCTGCGGGTAGGCTGAGGAACGCCTTATCCCTGAGGGGGGCAACCAATATTTGTGGGGTTTAAAGAGGCAGGAATACAAAGGCGGGAGTGAGTTTATCTGAGTATCAACGGATACGGGATGTCCTCCTGGTTGTCCCCAACAGATAACTACGTAAAAATGAACAAAGCCCAGTTGGTAAGGGGGGAAAAGATTTAGTATCGGGGAGAGCATCAGAGGGAATGAGGTTGAGCGCGACTGCTCCGAGCAGAACCGCAGCTGCGAGAGGCAGCCAATCCCCGGGCCTCCGGGAGCCGGGACCGAGCCCCCGGGCCACGGGGAGCTCGCGGGAGCCTTCCCGCCGCGGAGCATCGAGCGCGGGGACTCGCCCGGACCCCCGGGGGCGGGCACTGGCCAAGGGTTTCTGGACCCGCGGCCGAGGGGGCTCCTAGGGAAAAGAGGTGGCGCTTGAGCAACGAAGGAGATGCCCTGTATTCTCAGCTTCTTCGTGCCGAGTCTCTGCCTCTGTTTCCCCCGCGGTCAGGATGATGCGCCTTCAGAAGAGACATCGCCGCGGGTAGAGGATCGCTTCCCTGAGAACGCCCGGCACCCCAGAGTTAAAGAGCGAACTTCGGTTCAGCCTGCTCTGCAGACCATTTTCTTTTTCTTCCCAGCGTCTGAATTCATTGCTCAGCCTGTTGCTGTCGCAGAGCCCCCGAGGGCTCCTTCCCTCCCACCCCCTGCACCGATCTCCAGTAGGGTGTCTTTGCCGGGACGCCGGTCCCCCACCCCCGGCCCCAGCAGGGACACGCGCGTGTTTTCCTGTTGAAAGCAGTCTCCGACTTGGCGTGGCCGGTCCCCTCCTGAAGCTCACCTCTGGCAGTCGCAGGAAGTTCCAGTCCAGTCATTCGCTTTCCTCTTGCAGGGTCTGGATCGTCTTCAACTCCCGAGGCTGCTTTCTCCGGTCGAGTTCCACGATAACTGCACATTTCTGTACATTTAGTTCTTAGGAGATTTAGAGAGCACGCTTTCATTTGTATGTACATCGTCTGCCGACAGCCTCTTCGCGTTAGGGAATCTTGTTCCCCCTCCCCACACGTACGCGCACACATTTTTATTTTTAATAAATGATTTACAAAATCAAAACAAACCTCTGAATCACTCCGCCTAATTTGATGCTCCATCTCCTCTGTATGGGCTACATCCTCTCTGCCAATCGATGGGAAAGAGTATTTAGGGGCATTTGCAATTTCCTTTGTCACTTGCCACTCGCTGTGTATAGATTTTTACATATCATTTGTTTACCAAATCAGTTTGTGCGTTCTCAGCCCAGGATTCAGGATTTGCGTTCCTGTATTAATTAATTGCCCAGTACTCGAAGGAGAGGACTTGAAGAGCAGCCACCTGATGCAGAAAGGGTCAGCCCACATTAGGGCGCTACCAAGAGACTGTTGTGACAGATTCCGGCCCTGTGGAGGCTCTGAATTAACTCACAGAGCCCTCTGCCTTCCTAGGACTTTTTAGAAAAAAGCACCATAGTTTGAAGAGGGGGCGGGGTGCCGAACGTTCCCAGCTTGTATCTCCAGGCATAACAAGATACTTCTTGCCCAGCCCAGAGGTACTGTGTAGTTTCATTTCTCTGACTCCAGATAATATGTAGTCACTTCAGTTCTCCTGGCCGTATGATGCTCACCTACATACTGGTATTGAATAGCCTCAGGTTCTTCCTCGGGTCTCACTGCTTTATTGATTGACTTCTTCACTAGACTAGATCATGATTTTGTAGGGCTGAGTGATAGGGAGTTTGTGGATGATCTTCTTACTACCTTAATTAAAATTCACAGAAAAAATTTAAAGGTAATTTGGAGATGGTGGCTTCCTCTGAAAGCTTCCTCTAGTTTAGTTTCATTTGTTCAATATTTATTGCTTTATTCCACAACATGACCTTTAAATGTTAAGGCTCTCAAAATTCCTCTTTAAATGTTTGCATGCCAATTTGAAGTTTTCACAGCTACACTACCCTAGGCCAGGGGATGGCAAACAGGAGCAAATGATCACTTCCCCACTTCTTAAGCAAATCTTGTAAAGAAAAACCTTCCTCACCATTTCCCCACCAGTTGAACAACAGGATCTCTTTGATGGATCAAGAGTTTTGTCTGTTTCAGCAGATACAAGATTCTATGGCATTTGAAATTTGTAAGAAAAAAATAACTAGTTATGAGATATATTTTGGAGACTAATTTTTGCTTGGACCATTTGGTCTATCATTTATGAAAGTTATCTTTGGGTGTAGTATCTCTTTATACCAAGCTTTCAGGGGTAACTAAGAATACTGAGGGGAGGTGGCAGTGCTGTCTGAGATGCTAAGGGCAACAAGCTCATGGGTAAACAAAAGGAAGCCCTGAGGCAACAAACTTACTTTGGGGCACAGCTGTCTCAGAGTTCAAGGTGGCTTCTTTTACTCTTGTCTTTGCCACTGAACACAAGTTGCCCTTATCTAAGATTATAATAAAAACCCTGGTACACCAAGGCTGCATCTGGAATAGGATATAGTCTAGTTCTTTGGAATGAAAGAACAATGGACAGAAACCCTCTTGGTTTTCCATGATTTTGTCTTTGTATCCTATGAGCAGAAGTGGGTTAACAAATGGGATTTGGAATAGACTACAAATGTTTGCCCTTCAAATATTAAGCTACAGATCAGCATATAAGGAATCTGAGAAAAGAGGTAGAATGTCTTCCCAGCTGATGAAAGTTATACTGTAACCTGATTGAAGGGTTGGCAAAAAAGTGTAACAGATACAAATGATAGTTTGTCCTCATCCAAACATCAGTTAGGCCAGAAGAGCTTTGGGCCAAAGAAATTCCAGCCCAGTTCCCTCTATTATATAATCCTATGTTCACTAGGCAATTCTTTAATTATAGTTTAGCTTGCTATATATATATTGGCTTCCCTGGTGGCTCAGACAGTAAAGAATCTGCCTGCAATGTGAGAGACCCAGGTTTGATCCCTGGGTCTGGAAGATTCCTTGGAGGAGGAAATGGCTGCCCACTCCAGTATTCTTGCCCGGAGAATTGCATGGACAGAGGAGCCTGGTGGGCCACGGTCCATGAGGTAGCAAAGAGTCAGACGTGGCTGAAGCAACAGAGCACATTTATCTGCTGAATTATGAGAATATGAGTATTGAGGTCTCTGAGATTATCTATCACAAAGTTTTCTGGTTTTAACATTGGTCTTCATGACACTGGTAGAAGTGATTCTACTCTGCGTGACACAGTTACTCTTGGTTTGCTAAGAAGTAAGTTTTCCAAGCCTCCAAGACTGAGCATTAATCCTGGATGCTAAAGCAATTTCTGGGAAAGGCACCCAGCCACGTCTTTTGGCAATGATCAGTTATATCTTCTTGGGAACAATAGCCACTCATTGGCCATCTGCTCTAAGATTTCAACAGACAGCAACTTTGCCACTGTATACCCAGTGTCGAGACTCTAGAAGTGACTCAGTATTATTTTCTAAATGAACAAATGAAAATACCACAAATGTCCCTATCTTTTATCAAAAATTAATTCATCTAAGCTATTCTTGATATTAGTGATAGTTTTTGTTTGCCACCAAATCTTGGAATTATTAAGTATAATATCAACCTATCCCTATAATTTATTGTGTCCTTTTGTGTTTCAATACAGTTTAACTGAATATGCTTTAGATGCTGACTTCTCCTATTTGATCAGAATGTGTATTGACATTTTATTATTTTATAGTCTTTGTTCTTAATTCTATTGACTCTCATTTTTCCCTAGTGAAAGGAACTACAAAATTTATTTAGCTGTCCCCACAAAAAATATTTATCTCTTGATTCTAACAGTTGCCCATCACTGAAAATTTTGTGTTAGGTTTTTCTGGTATGATGGACAATATTACAACCACTACGTCAGAAATGAAGGCATCTAAATCTTGTAAAAGTTTAGATCCTACCTCTGGGGCTATTGGATGATTTAATCAGATAAAACAAGCCAACGATATTTCTGGCACTTAGTGCTAAAAAATGCATTAGTTGCCACCATTTTTAGCACAGACATCCTCTGACTAATACTTTTCGGGGATGGAGGTATACTGACACCTGTTCCTTTTTCCTTGTTTGTAGCTAAGAGCTTAGAATTCTTCCTCTTATAAATATATTTGAAGTTATTTTTCCCTAAATACATTTCATTAAAGCTGTTTATGCTCAAGGATTTAATATAAACGTAGAGACTGGTGCTTGCCCTGTGCAACTCTCTTAACAAATTATTTTAAACAAAGTTAAAATAAGGTACAATCCATCACTGAGCTCTTGTTGACCTCATTTTTCACACGTCTCTGCTTATAGATAGTTTACTTACCTTTTCCATTTCTCTGAATTGTGGAGTTGGAATAAAACTTGAAGATCAAAAAATTATGGAATCATTGAGTTTTCAACTAGATACGAATTTAGAGATATCTAGTTTCTAGAATACAAGCCAATTCTTTATTCATTCATGGTAACTATTTTTTTTTAATCCTCTTAAATGTTCCTTTAAATATCTACCTAAATTATATCTCCTAATTTCCTCTTTTTCAAACAGACTCTTCCAGCCCTCTTAAAATCACTTTTCTATTAGTGGGTCATGATTTTTTTCTTATATATTCCATGCTGCCTTTCCTCTAATAGCTAATGCTTTTTTAAAAAAATGACCCTTTGCATTTAAATATATTTTCTCTAATTGCTAGGAATTGAAACAAAACTCCCTGGTTATCTCCAGTTAATTTTTTATAGATGGCATTTTGCTAGCAACTCATCAGAACTGCATTGCATAGGATTTGCATGAAAAATTATGTATTGTCACTCCAGATTTCTCAATTTCACATTTAAGTTTCTTTTTTTTTAAATAGTATTTGAATGAATATCATTCCATCCAGATTTATGACCTACATTTTACTTAACTCTTGACTATTCTGTCCTGCTGTAAATATGATAACTCACTCTCCAAAATTTTCAGTAAATTTCGAAGCAAAGAAATTCTTCAGTTTTAGCATCATTTTTTCCCCTTTTAAATGCAGTTTTTATGGGTTACTTAACATATATGAAAAGATGAGAAAAGAAACTTGAGGATTTGGGCCAGGCTCTGTCATTATAATTTGCTGTGTGACTATAATGAACCCCCTAAGTTGTTCTTTGTTAATTTCTTCACCTGTTAAATGGAGATAGCAATTATTTCCTCCTTATTATAAAGGTTATGTGATGTGTATGAGTGTAAGTGTTAGAGAGAGAATCAAGTTAGACCACTTAATTTAAAGACCCAAGGAAGGACCACCTCCAGTGGGCCATACCTTGAGGTAGGCATGCTATAGATGCTTTTCCATTCAGTAGTATCATCAGTCATATTCATGAAGCACATACACGTGTGCTAAGTTGCTTCAGTCATGTCCGACTCTTTCCAACTCCATGGACTGTAGCCCACCAGTCTCCTCTGTCCATGCAGCTCTCCAGACAAGAATACTGGAGTGGGTTGCCATGCTCTTCTCCAGGGGATCTTCCTGACCCAGGGATGGAACCCCCATCTCTTCTATCTCCTACATTGCACGCAGGTCCTTTACCACTAGCTCCACCTGGGAAGCCCTTCATGAAGTATATTTCAAGGGAAATTATTCAGCTTAAATTTTCAACTTGCTACTTTCTTCTCTATCTGGTTTCATTTTGTCAATCAGGGTACAAGATCTTGATTCAGTCTTTTTTTCATTACTAGCCTGTGTTTGTTTTACGGATGTGGTGCTGCTGCTGCTACTGCTGCTGCTGCTGCTGCTAAGTCGCTTCAGTCGTGTCCGACTCTGTGCGACCCCATAGACAGCAGCCCACCAGGCTCCACCGTCCCTGGGATTCTCCAGGCAAGAATACTGGAGTGGGTTGCCATTTCCTTCTCCAGTGCATGAAAGGGAAAAGTGAAAGAAGTCACTCAGTCATGTCTGACTCCTAGTGACCCCATGGACTGCAGCCCACCAGGCTTCTCCGTCCGTGGGATGGACTCTTAATCCCATAGGAAAATGATCACACAGGTATGTTGAAAGCTCTATTTGTTATATAAACATTTTCCCCTAGACTGATGCTTCAGATTTTAGAATTGGGAACCTTGCTGTTAAGGTTTTGGCTTTGCCCAAATTCTTCTTGAATTTTGGCTATGACTTTGTCTTTGTACTTGAGTTTCCTTGTTGGTGTGTGGCCACATCTTCCCTTCAGTGGTTGCAAAGAAGGTTTAGGCTATACTGTAGGGTGGGATGTATAAGTAGTCCATCATCTGAGCTCAGGACATCTTTGTTGTGTTTGGGTTCATCTGCCAACAGGATGCAGTACTTTTTCTTCTAGTCAAGAGACCACAAGCATTGGTGACAAATGTTTCTGCCACTCCCTCATGCCACAAAGTGGAGAGGAGATTTCTGACTGCCTAGCTATCTAGTACTCACATACCCTGGGCACGATAATAAACTCACAGGGGCATCATGGGATATTTTGAAAGAAATATTCAACCATCTGATAGACACTGCAAAACTACTATATCAGGACTTCCCAGTTAGTCCAGTAACTGAGGCTCCACGCTCCTAGTGCAGGGGATCTGGGTTTGATCCCTGGTCACGGAACTAGATCCCACATGTGGCAACTAACACATCCCACATACCTCGACTAAAGATCACACATGCCACAATGAAGATCAAATATCCCACATGCTGCAACTCAGACCTGGCACAGTTAAATATATAAATAAAATACTGATACCTGATTCTACTTCCTGGAATGTGAAGTCAAGTGGGCCTTAGGAAGCATCACTACAAACAAAGTTAGTGGAGGTGATGAAATTCCAGTTGAGCTATTTCAACTCCTAAATGATGATGCTGTGAAAGTGCTGCACTCAATATGTGAGCAAATTTAGAAAACTCAGCAGTGGCCACAGAACTGGAAAAGGTCAGTTTTCATTCCAATCCCAAAGAAAGGCAATGCCAAAGAGTGCTCAAACTACCGCACAATTGCACTCACCTCACACACTAGTAAAGGAATGCTCAAAATTCTTCAAGCCAGGCTTCAGCAATACATGAACCATGAACTTCCAGATGTTCAAGCTGGTTTTAGAAAAGGCAGAGGAACAAGAGATCAAATTGCCAACTTCTGCTGGATCATAGAAAAAGCAAGAGAGTTCCAGAAAAACATCTATTTCTGCTTTATTGACTATGCCAAAGCCTTTGACTGTGTGGATCACAATAAGCTGTGGAAAATTCTGAAGGAGATGGGAATACCAGACCACCTGATCTGCCTCTTGAGAAACCTGCATGCAGGTCAGGAAGCAACAGTTAGAACTGGACATGGAACAACAGACTGATTCCAAACAGGAAAAGGAGTACGTCAAGGCTGTATATTGTCACCCTGCTTATTTAACTTATATCCAGAGTACATCATGAGAAACGCTGGTCTGGAAGAAGCACGAGCTGGAATCAAGATTGCCGGGAGAAATATCAATAACCTCAGATATGCAGATGACACCACCCTTATGGCAGAAAGTGAAGAGGAACTAAAGAGCCTCTCAATGAAAGTGAAAGAGGAGAGTGAAAAAGTTCGCTTAAAGCTCAACATTCAGAAAACTAAGATCATGGCATCTGGTCCCATCACTTCATGGCCAATAGATGGGGAAACAGTGGAAACAGTGGCTGACTTTATTTTTCTGGGCTCCAAAATCACTGCAGATGGTGATTGCAGCCATGAAATTAAAAGATGCTTACTCTTTGGAAGGAAAATTATGACCAACCTAGATAGCATATTGAAAAGCAGAGACATTACTTTGCCAACAAAGGTCCGACTAGTTAAGGCTATGGTCATTCCAGTAGTCATGTATGGATGTGAGAGTTGGACTATTAATAAAGCTGAGCACTGAAGAATTGATGCTTTTGAACTGTGGTGTTGGGGAAGACTCTAGAGAGTCCCTTGGACTGCAAGGAGATCCAACCAGTCCATCCTAAAGGAGATGAGTCCTGGGTGTTCATTGGAAGGACTGATGTTGAAGCTGAAACTCCAATACTTTGGCCACCTGATGCAAAGAGGTGACTCATTGGAAAAGACCCTGATGTTGGGTAAGATTGAGGGCAGGAGGAGAAGGGGACGACAGAGAATGAGATGGTTGGATGGCATCACTGATTCAATGAACACTGAGTTTGGGTAAACTCCGGGAGTTGGTGATGGACAGGGAGGCCTGGCATGCTGAGGTTCATGGAGTTGCAAAGAGTCAGACACGACTGAGCGACTGAACTCAACTGAACTGAACCTTAAAAAAAAAATCTGGAACTATCAGATCCCATTTTCAACATAAGATCATGCTACATTCCTTTAGATAATACCATATTTTTGTGAAGCTAGTATTTTGATGTTTGCTGTGACAAAAAGCAAGTACCACATCAAAATCAATGTGGAACAGGAAATATGGGTGACAGTGTCCAATACGTTTCCAGATTTGTAAAGTTGCATGGTGCCCAATATAGATACACATCCTATTTGCAAATATTCGAGGTTATTTAGGAATAGAATACAAATTTTTTCTTTCAATCACATGTGTTCAAGTGGCCATTAAGTTGTTAAGACACAAATACTTAAGTTGTTTGTATCTAACTACTTGATTGCTGTTGCTGTTTAGTTGTTAAGTCGTGTCCAACTCTTTTGCGACCCCATGGCCTGTAGCCCACCAGGTTTCTCTGTCCATGGGATTCTCAAGGCAGGAATACTGGAGTGTGTTGCCATTTCCTTCCCCAGGGGGTCTTCTTGACCCAGGGATCAAACCTCGTGTCTCCTGCATTACAGGTGGATTCCTTTACCACTAGGACACCTGGGAAGCCCAACTACTTGACAAATAGAACCATATTTATTGTTTATTTCTTTTGACCACCGGATAGGATGAAAAAACTACTGAGACAGGAACAAAGGTGTGAACAGATAATTTGGGGGAGCATCTGGTCTTTCACTGTGGTTTCTAGATCAACTGTTCTAGAACCTTTTCCCTGAGTTGTGCCTCTCAGTGCTGAAACTGAAGCAGACTTGAAACTGCTCTCAACATTTGCAAGAGTTTTAAGCTGTGGTTCCTTCTATTTTATTTCCCACCTGCTTTCTGTCTTTCAGAAATCCCTAAAAATTTCTGATCCACTAACATCAATCCTTTGTTTTGCAGTGTTTAACCTCTCATTTTTATCCCATAGACACATTGGAGTCTTTAGGTAACATTGAGTTTACATACATTTTAAAAATCTTTTTTCCCCTTTATTATTTTTCTAGGTAGTTCCTCAATTATTTCTCAGCTATTTATTTTTTTTTATTGCATCCAGTGTAATACTTTGGAGAATTTCTTCTTTACTTAGAGATTTTGGTACTTTACTAAACACATGATTTTGTATAGATGAAATAGTTTTCTTTGCCAGTTAATGTCATTTTATTTCCTTGAAGTTTTACTTTTTATTTTACAAATGTTTACCAAATTATGTCTATAATTGGCATTTTATTTTAGGTCCCTTGCTAAAATTAATCTCATGAAGAATTATTTGGCCTTTGGTCTCCACCTTGGATGTTGAAATCACTCTCACAACCATGTTGACATCTTGACTTACTTATGAATATATCTCATACTAATTTTTGGTCACATTTCATTAGAAAATGGAATGTTTTCTTTCCTGGCATATCTTACAACAGATATGCAGTCATAAACACTGACAGATGATTAATGATCCAGTTTAGAAGTCTGAAATTCTCATGAATTGCTTTTTTCTGAATTGAACTTTTTAATAAAATAGCTCTCCTTTTCATACTTGGGACTGCACTAAGGATTTCTCTTAATAAGAGAAAAAGTCATCCCTCTATTTTAGTCATTTTGAGCTGCTATAGCAGAATGCTATAGTCTGGGTGGCTTAAACAGCAAACATTTATTTCTCACAGTTCTAGAGGCTGGGAAATCTAAGATTTGGGTACCAGTAGATCTGGTATCTGGTATTTGGTATCTGGTGAGGGGGTTCTTCCTGGATTACAGACAACTGCTTTCTTCTTACATCCTCACATGATGGAGAGAAAGGAAGCAAGCACTTCTATATCTTCTTTTAAGGATACTAATCTCATTATGAGGGCTCCAGCATCAGGATCCAATTACCTCCCAAAGGCCCCATCTAAAAATATCACCACATGAGGTGTTAAGATTTTAACAGCTGTATTTGGGAGGACTCCTTCCATCATTGTTTATAGATTTCCTCAGTTGGCCAGCACTAAGCATAGAAAAAGCAAAAGAACTCTTTAGCCATTCTTATCTGCATCTGCAGATTCAGCACTTGGGAGAAAGTCAAATGAGGTTATATTTACATGACATAAAATAACTGATTAAAAACCTCAGTCACGTTGGCTATTAGTTCTCACACACACACACAGAGCACTGTCAGGCAGGTGTGCACACCAAAACACAACCTGAGCCACCTGCAGTTAAGAGACAACTGCATGGATCAAAGTTGCCATAGCATGTACCACCTGGAAAATTTCAGTGGATTATAAAAAACTCAAGACACATCTCCGCCCCTACCCCTGACTGCAGTCTCATTTCTCATCAGGATACTTTTGTGCCTAGTGCTAACTTGTCTAACTGTACTCTTGATCCAGGAGTATCAGGAATCCATTAGTTTAGTCTACCGAATGAGCTATAACAGAGAAAGCCCTGAAGCAAAGAGACACTGAGTAGGTTGATTTTAGTGAATGGGCAGGAGGGTGGAAAACTTTCATGGCTTTTTCAGTGTCAGGAAGGTAGTAAAGTTGTCATGGACCATGCTCAGCCTGGAGTTCCCAGGGTGTAAGATGAGCACACAGCCATCCCAGGAAGTGGGTTTATGATATAGGAAGTGAGATACAAAGCTTAGCTGTGTCGAGATTTTGCCTTGTGTCAGTCCTGTATGTCTCTTTGAGTTTGTTTCTCCATATAACAGATTTCTTCAATAGACCCTAGAGAGGGGAGGCTACCCACTCCAGAATTCTGGCCTGGAGAAATCCACGGACAGAGGAGCCTGGTAGGCTACCGTCCATGGAGTCACAAAGAGTTGGACACGACTGAGTGACTTTTACTCACTCACTCGGACTATCATTCTAATATGTATCTTTTGCTAGTAATGGATCAACTTAAAGCAGCTCCTGTTTGAATTAATACAAATTCCAAGGTAGTGGGTCCAGTTTCTATAATGGGGTTTTACTATATATTATTTCCTTTGCAAAACTCCTGGAAATTGATGAGATTGTTTATGTAAAGGACTTGGAGTAATTTTGCTAAAAGTTCTGAGAAATAACTAAGAGATCTTTCATCTCATGGGACTTTGGGGCATAGGGCCTTGGCTAAGGCTCATATTCTATTAGCCTATTCAGTTTTGGATGGTTATCTAAGGAATGTAGGCTGGAGAAACAAACTCAGAGAGACATACAGAACTAAAAGGAGGCAAAATCTTAACATAATTATGGTTTGTACTTCATTCCTTTTTCACAAACCTACTTCCATGATGACTGGGTGGTCATCTTAAACCCTGGGAACTCCATGCTTAGCACGGTTCATGACAACTTTACTAACTTTGGTACACTAAAAAAGCATGAAAGTTTTCCTGCAGTTGGAATTTCCCTGGTGGCTCAAATGGTACAGAATCTGCCTGCAATGCAGGAGACTCAGGTTTGATCCCTGGGTTATTAAGATCCCCTGGAGAGAGGAATGGCTACCCACTCCAGTAATCTTGCTTGGAGAATTCTATGGACAGAGGAGCATGGCAGGCTACCGTCCATGGGGTTGCAAAGAGTCAGACATGACTAATAGACTAATACAAGGCTTCAATGAGAAAAATGTGGAAAACTTAAAAAAAAAATTGCTTGGGAATAACTTTTACTTTATTCTTCATTTTCTTGGTCTAATTAAAGTTAATATGCTAATTCAAATAAACTCTAAAAATTGCTTAATTAAAATTTCACTATTTCCACTCTTCTGGAAGGCAGATTGCTAGCTTATTGCTACAAAATTAGTGGTGCATCTTGATTGATAAGAATTTTCAATTTCTTAGCAGAGTTTTGTCCCCAACTACTTCAGAGACAGAAAACTTGAACATATTTATTTAAAGGATACTTAAATCAAACTTAAGTTTCCTAATTTTGTTTGTATGATTGGTCATGCATGTGTAAGCTAGAAATATAAACCAGTGAATAAGTTCAAAAATATCCAGGTAATGCAAGCTGAAATGTTCCCAAACTAAGATAATAATCTTGATCATAAGCTCAGCTTGGCAGGCGAAGCTCCTTATGTCCCATTTCTTATTTAAATATTTGATTTCTTAGAGGATTGCTTAGAACAGGGCCACTATAACCTGGGGGAGAGAAAACACTCACTCAAAATGTAGTTACTAGAACAAAGACAGACTTCTTTGTAAATAAATCCTATTTTGGGTATGTTTGAGTTGTCAGTGGTTGAGGTACACTAGAGTGAAGGCATTACTGTGTTTGATCTTGTGATTCACTATTTAGCCAACAGAAACTATGTCCCTATCATTGCAACATTATAGAAAAATAGCATTATATTTTAGAAGATATATTATAGAAAAATATTATATTATCAAAAATAGCATTATAGAAAAACATTTTGATGGGTCTTTCTGGTCGTTCTTTAGCACATCTATTTTCTGTCACATGCCTGCCTTGTGGTCTCTTCAAATGGCAATTCATCCCCATTGCCATGGATACTTTTATTTAGTCAATACACAATAGCACATTACAGTGGCAACTGTTGTTTCAGAGATGAGGAAGCTGGGACTCAGAAAAAGAAAGTGAAGTACTCACAGTTACACAGAACTGCTTGGTTGGAAACACAACAGGAACAATAACCCAGTTGCTCTGGTTCCTAATCAAGTTCTCCCTGATCGCTTCAAAGCCCTGTTCTTTCTGATATCATTTCAAAATGCCTAGCTATTGCTGAAGTTTCACTTTCAACTTTTGATATAATTTGACCCTGAAAGGGCAAGTTAGATTGAGTTGATTCATGAGCAAACAGTGTACAGAAAGTGATAAATGCATTTTAGAGATAAATATGTTTAATTAGAGAACAAGTATGAATACCTATAATAGGAACCTCACTTACTACTTCCAAAGCAAGATAAAGCATAAGTGTAATTTTTCATGCTCTATTGTTTAAAAAATGAATTATGTATAAATTGTTCTTAAAATAGCATAGTAATATATTAACATACTTTCAATGAATTCTGGGGGAATGTTCTAAGACACAAAGCCTATGCCAGTATGCAATCATGGAATTTACCATTTTAATGTAGATTGAGTTTTTGGCAGGACATTTTATCAGAACACTTTGGAATGACAGTGGTACAGATGAACTATCTTCTTTGTCTGTTGTTTTGTTCTATAGAAACAAACAAAAGTAAAAAAAAAAAAAGAAATAAAACACTACTGAATCAACTCCATTCGAATGTGCTATAAACCTCCTCTCTGGAACTGGTTCACCTTTGTTTGTTTCTTTTTCAATCTTTATCTCATCTTTTTTTTTTTTTTTTTAGTAAATGTGAGAGATGACATAGAATGTGCAATTTTTATGATGTTTCCATTTATGTCAACCCATTCCAATCAATTTATTATTTATTTGGCAATTAAGAGATTCATTACTGCCATTCAGTTTATTGTGTCAACAAGCATTTGTTATAAAGTTACTAATTTTCCTGGGTTCAAAAGAATTAGAAGTCCTGGAATATTCCTGAATGCCACAATATTTAAGAACTCAAAATACTTAGTAAATAACATTCTATTATTTAATTTGCTCTGTGTGGATGTGGGAGGGTACAGTTTAGTTAGAAGTAAGTTCTGAAATAAGTTCAGAACAAGAGCAGGATGGAAGATGCATATATTATACCAACACAGTACAACATACTTAGCATTGAAAATTTGACTCTGTATCACTTCTTTTGAATATCAAGTGGCTATGTTCTACTAAGCCTGGCTCCAACCTTCATTTAGATATTATAATGAGGAACACAATTTTTCACACTGCTCTTTATAAAAGACTATTTCAGGTATGAGTTCATCCTAAAAACCCAAAATATAAGATCTGATTCTTTTTCAGAACTATAAAACCTTGCTCATACAAATGAATTTCATAACATTATATATGTATTAAATCCTCTAATATCTCCAACATTTTAATAATCTAAACTTTGTGTTCCTCACCCTTCTAAGATAACTCAGTGTCTTGTGTTCAGAATGACAAGACTGAAGAACATTTGATAAAATAAGTTTTATGTGTTATTTATGAGAAAGACACTTAAAGATTTAAATAAGCCTTTAAAATATTTACATCTTTACTTATGACTTTCTGCTTTACACTTTTTTTAAAATGGGCTTTTCTCCTATATTTGATGTAGATTTCAAACTTTAGATTTATAGTTCAACACCTTGCAACAAATTTTGTAAATATTCGGTGGGGACTTAGTCTTGAAATATAAACATTTCTTGCTATTGAAGCACTGAGGAAAAACAGAGCCCCTCATTCATTATGAGACATTCAGAAGACTAAAGAGATTTTGAACTTTTTTTCCTTTTTCTGGAACATCTTCTTCAACAAGAAAAATGAAATGTCATCATGCTAAGGTGAATCATAATAAATGTTATGTCTTGTCTGACACTGAAAATAAATCCAAGTAAGTTTGGAGAAATATTGGTGGCTTTTTCCCCCACAGAGGTTTAGATCAGCTTTATAAATTAAACAGTATGCGCTGACAGCTCAGGGGCAGTAAGTAAACTATTCAGTAGATAATCTCCATAGAAACCAAAGAAGTTAACCATCTCAATCTAAAATTGCACTTCTGAGCTCAAATGATGGATATAAAAATAGTGAAACTTTCTTTACTTCAAATTAATCATTAGGAACAAAAGTGCCATTAAAACAAGGTCTGATATCAAATAACTTAGAAGAAGAAACACCCAGATAGAAATGGCTGTGATGGTGAGCTTGGTATGAATGTTTTCCTCTGAAGTTTTCTAATAACCTTTGCTAACTTGTAGAGACCATTGCTTGTTTGTTAGGCATTTTTCTGAACACTTCATACATATCGACTCATTAAATCCTATACCAATATTAGGAGGTTTTGTCATCCCCATTTCATAGGTGGGTAAATAGGCACAGAGAGTCAATTCCTGCCCTCCCCTCCCTGCCCCGGACCCAATGTAAGTGGTGGAGTTTGGACTTGACTCTGGGCTCTGTGGACTGTTGTATTTCCTAGGTAAACCACATAATTTTTCTACAGCAAAAACCTACATGAACATTGGTAGCAACTGTTTTGGTGGCAAGGAGAAATATTAAGTATTTTGAATGATAAAATCTTGAATTGGATTTAGTTATCCATCAACCCCTGGCAGTGTATTCTGAAGATATTAAAAGGCAAGTTCTCCAAGATTTGCCTGCTTTGGAGTCTGCAAATGCCTTAAATGTAACTTATTTTCCCCTTCTTTGGTGATGAAGGCATCCTAGAACATAACAGGAAATCTTGTAAATTGTGAAGGCCAACAAATGAGCATGTTTTATGTTTGTTAAGCTACTATGTTTGGTTGACTCATGACCCTCCCATATTTATGTCCACCTGTAATCTGTGAATGTGACTTTATTTGGAAATAGGGTCTTCGTACAGGTAATCAAGTTAAGATAAGGATGGGCCCTATATCCAATAAGAGTGGTGTTCTTATAAGAAGAAGAAATTTTGGACACAGAGACGCTGACACACAGGGGAGAGGGCCATGTGAAGACAGAGGCAGAGACTGGAGGGACCCAGCTGCAAGACAGGGAACACCAAGAACTGCTGGCAACTGCTAGAAGCTAGAAGAGGCAAAAAGGGTTTTTTTCCTAGAGCAGAAGTCCCCAACTTTTTTGGCACCAGGGATGGGTTCTGTGGAAGACAGTTTTTCCATGGACTGGGTTGGGGCTGGGGGATGGTTTAGGGTTGATTCAAATGCATTATATTTATTGTGCACTTTATTCCTATTATTATTACATCAGCTCCACCTCAGATAATCAGGCATTAGATCCCAGAGTTTGGGGTCCCCCTGTCCTAAAGCCTTTGCAGGAATCAAGGCCTCACTGTACTACTGAATCCTGGGAGCCTTCACTTCAGTGTTATCTGTTCTGGGTGGGCCAAGACACTGTTGTCAATTCTGCAGTATTCTCTCTCTTTTTCTTTCATTCTCTCATCACTTGCCATGGCTACTACCCTTTATTGACAATTGCACCCTTGATATTCAATATTTGTTTATTAAAATTAGCATCTCTGATAGTTAATTTTATGTATCAACTTGTCTGGACTAAGGGATGCCCAGATAGCTGATAAAACGCTATTCTTGGTTATGTTTGTGAGGGTGTTTCTAGAGGAGACTAGCGTTTGAATCAACAGACTGAGAGAGAAGATCCACCCTCATCAGTGCACGTGGGCACCTCTCAATCTGCTGAGGGCTTAAATAAAAAAAAAAAAAGATGGAGGAAAAGCACCTTTGCTTTCTCATTGAGCTGGGACATCCTTCTTCTTCTGTCGTTGATCATCAATGCTCTTAGTCATCAGACCTTCAGACTTAGACTTAATTATATCACTAGTTTTCCTGGTTCTCCAGCTCATAGATGACAGTCCTGTAATAAATCTCTTCCCTCTCTCTATCTCATGTGTATATCTATATCTACTATTGATTCTATTTCTGAGAACCCTAATATAGTATCAAAAATATGGTTTTAAATAAGGAATGCAGAAATAAACAAGATGGCCTGTGCTTTCAAAGCCTTACTGCTTAGTAGGGCAGACTGATGTGTGTGTGTGAGTCACTCAGTCATGTTCAGCTCTTTGAGACCCCATGGACTGTAGCCCGCCAGGCTCCTCTGACCATGGAATTCTCCAGGCAAGAATACTGGAGTGAGCTGCCATTCCTTTCCCCAGGGGATCTTCCTGACCCAAGGACTGAACCTGGGTCTCCTGCACTGTGGGCAGATTCTTTATCATCTGAGCCACCTGGGAAGCCCTGTACATACACATAAATAGATCATTACAATTCAGTGAGATAGTGCTTGGATAGGATGGAGGACCTAGAGTAGGAGTGACTTCTCTCTTGGAGAAGCTGTTTTAGATACAAGTGAACGCTATCCGTGTGTTTCGGTCTCTAAATTGCAATAGGTAGGCCTATTACGCACTATTTACGAGGAAATATAAATGGCTATCAGGCCTACTGTCATATTTCTCCCAGATATAGGATTTTAATGGACATGAACCCATAATTATAAAATTTTGGTCTTTTTTCTGGTCATAAGAGATATGGTTTTTTGAGAAGTAGAACTGAAACAGGAGGGAAGTGGGTAGGACAACTTTTAAAAAAGTGACATAGCCCAAGGTCATGATGTAAACTGATTAGAACCAAACAGGTCCAAAATGGTGGATGAGTTGACTTCCACTGGACCTTGAAAGTCAGTATACACTCTGTAACACACTCACAGGAACTATGACAGTCTCAAGGGTGACCATTAAGGTCAAAAAGTAGATGGGGCCTAATTCCTAGAAATCCCCACTCCTTCACCAAAATAACTGGAATTCTCCTCTGACTCATTAGACTATGAAACAACCCAGCCCTATAAAACCTGACAACCCCATACCCTGGCAGTGCTCTCACCTTCTGAGAAAGCCCACAATCTCTTTGTGGAGTGTATTTCTCTCCAAATACATCCAATTCTTACCTATCGCTTTGTGTCTCACTCAATTCTTCCTGCTCAGAACCTGAGCCTCATTAAGCCCTGAGACCAGGTGTAATGTCAGCTAAAAGACCCTAGGTTCAAGTCCCAATCTGAGTTACATGATTTCAGAACTCTTTTTGTGCCCTTAAATAGCTGGAATTCAGTAACCTATGATTCTGCCTTTTGTGTGACTAAACTTTTTTCACCTCTTTGTCTAGAACTTGTTATTTCCTCTGCAAGGTTGGTGAGAAGCCATTCTGGTAGAACCTTAGCAAATATCTAGTGAGTACCACTCTGTGCCGGCTTCAGCATAGTCATTGGGAATACATCCATCAACGAGTGAGACAAGTTCCCATCCTCCCTGCAGCTTGCTCTCTTGGAGGAAAAAAGGAATTGCTTCCCCGAATTACTTGGGTCCTCCTTCAAAGTTTCCAGGCTGTGCTAGAGGCAATATTGCTAGAGCTTTCAGCCATATTAAGATTATTCTACAACACCTTTCAATAATGGTTAAAAAGGGAAGCATTCTGCTTGTTTTTGTCTATTTAAATTAAGCGAGCACTTAGCCTGAGGTACTTCTCCTACCTCCAACAGAATTTTAACCAAGCAAAGAACTTGGTCTAGTGTATAGATATTTGTACCTTTGTAACTGCCAAAAAAAGAGAGAGACCCCCAATTAAATGCTCAAAAGCATTTAATTACTTTCCTTTGAGACTTTAACTTTAACCCTGTTTATTACTCTTAAGCCACTCCAGAGGGCAATATTTTTTATTGGTGACAGATTGCCCAAACTGTTGCCAGTGACCTAATCTCTCTCTCCACAGACATGACTGCATTTTGCTCAGAAGTGTTCTCTGCAAGGACGAGAAGGTGTGTGTCTATATTAAGGCAACTGCTCTGCTCTTTGTTTTTCCAAATCTGGATGTGGTTTTGTACAGATCCATTATGTAGACATCACCATTTTCACTTGAAATCTAAGCACTGGATATAGTGAAACATGCACTGTTGTACGCTTAATTCTCTGCATCAGTTCCTCCTTGTGTTGGTAGAAATTCGGTATTTGGTGTCTGAAGTTAATTGTAATGTGATTTTTGGAGCCTAGGAAGAACGGTCTGTTTAGGATGGTGGTGGTGATTTAGTCGCTAAGTTGTGTCTGACTCTTCGCAACCCCATGGACTGTAGCCTGCCAGGCTTTTCTGTCCATGTGGTTTTCCAGGCAAGAACACTGGAGTGGGTTGCTATTTCCTTTTCCAGAGGATCATCCCAACCCAGGGATTGAACCTGGGTATCTGGCTTGGTAATCAGATTCTTTATTACTGAGCCACCTCTGCAGTCCCTTCTGTTTAAGATATGTCAAAACCAAGTGTCAGAAAAAGGGGGCCTATTTTTAACTTTGCTAATCAACTTTAGACACATTACTGACCTTTGCCCCTCGATTTTTTACACATACTAAACATACTATTCACAGCTGCAGAGTTTTGATGAGTATAAGTCCATAAAAGATTAGAACATAAGTCCATAAAAGATTAGAGTTAACTATTGCTATCAAAGGCAGTGGCAGTATCTCCTGGCTTATAATCACATTTTATTATCTCTACCTTTCCCAGTACTTCACATGAAGTTGGTGTTCATTGATTTAAATTACTTGAAAGTGAAAGTGTTAGTGGCTCAGTCATGTCCAACTCTTTGTGACTCTGGATTGCAGTCTGCCAGGCTCCTCTGTCCATGGAATTCTCCAGGAAAGAAGGACACTAGAGTGGGTAGCCTTTCCCTTCTCCAGGGGATCTGTCAGAATGAAATTAGTTTAATATTTTGCATCAGTTGAGAAGCATGTAATGACAGATTTAGATAAAAATAATATTAAAGACTGTGAAATCTTTTCTGCCTTATCTCCCTGTATATAATATAAATAATCATATATATGTATAAGCACATAATTTCTTAATTATTATTATTGCAAAAGATTATTTGGCACTTGTTATTAATTTGGCACTCACAGGCACCTGGCACAAGAATTTATACAGAGATAACAGATGACAAAGCATTTTTGAGGCAAAAAGTATGCCCATTTCTGGCACATAAACCCCAGTCAATTTCCCACGCAGTCCCCTGCCCTTATTGGATATGGATTAAAATGAGGATAAAAAGAAGGGAAAAAAAAAAAAACCCAAACCCAGAAATCTTCTGTATCTAAACCATTGTAATTTTCAACCTCAAATAATATGATGTTTCAATGTCGTGTTTGTTAGGAAAATAACTGGCTTTAGATTATGCAGACTTAATTTCAGAGGGGCTAGATAACTTTCATTGAGTTAGACAAGGCTGTGGTCCATGTGATTAGATTGGCTAGTTTTCTGTGATTATGGTTTCAGTGTGTCTGCCCTCTGATGCCCTCTCGCAGCACCTACCGTCCTACTTGGGTTTCTCTTACCTCGGACGTGGGGTATCTCTTCACGGCTGATCCAGCAAAGCACAGCTGCCGCTCCTTACCTTGGACGAGGGGTATCTCCTCATGGCCTCCCCTCCTGACCTTGAAGGTGGAGTAGCTCCTCTCGGCCATCCTGCGCCCGCGCAGCTGCCTCTCCGTGGGTGTGGAATTGCTCCTCTCGGCCGCCGCCCCTGACCTCAGACTTGGGGTAGACAGATGGGTCATGGTGGAGAGGTCTGACAAAATGTGGTCTACTGGAGAAGGGAATGGCAAACCACTTCAGTATTCTTGCCTTGAGAACCCCACGAACAGTATGAAAAGGCAAAATTGTAGCATACTGAAAGATGAACTCCCCAGATCAGTAGGTGCCCAATATGCTATTGGAGATCAGTGGAGAAATAACTCCAGAAAGAATGAAGGGATGGAGCCAAAGCAAAAACAACACCCAGTTGTGGATGTGACTGGTGAGAGAAGCGAGGTCCAATGCTGTAAAGAGCAATATTGCATAGGAACCTGGAATGTTAGGTCCATGAATCAAGGCAAATTGGAAGTGGTCAAACAGGAGATGGCAAGAGGGAACGTTGACATTCTAGGAATCAGCAAACTTAGATGGAATGGAATGGATGAATTTAACTCAGATGATCATTATATCTACTACTGTGGGCAGGAATCCCTTAGAAGAAATGGAGTAGCCATCATAGTCAACAAAAGAGTCCAAAATGCAGTACTTGGATGCAATCTCAAAAATGACAGAATGATCTCTGTTCATTTCCAAGGCAAACCATTCAATATCACGGTAATCCAAGTCTATGCCCCGACCAGTAATGCCGAAGAAGCTGAAGTTGAACAGTTCCATGAAGACTTACAAGACCTTTTAGAACTAACACCCAAAAAAGATGTCCTTTTCATTATAGGGGACTGGAATGCAGAAGTAGGAAGTCAAGACACCTGGAGTAACAGGCAAATTTGGCCTTGGGGTACAGGATGAAGCAGGGCAAAGGCTAATAGAGTTTTGCCAAGAGAACACACTGGTCATAGCAAACACCCTCTTCCAACAACACAAGAGAAGACTCTACACATGGACATCACCAGATGGTCAACACCGAAATCAGATTGATTATATTCTTTGTAGCCAAAGATGGAGAAGCTCTATACAGTCAGCGAAAACAAGACTGGGAGTTGACTGTGGTTCAGATCATGAACTGCTTATTGCCAATTTCAGACTTAAATTGAAGAAAGTAGGGAAAACCACTAGTCCATTCAGGTATGACCTAAATCAAATCCCTTATGATTATACAGTGGAAGTGAGAAATAGATTTAAGGGGCGAGATCTGATAGACAGAGTGCCTGATGAACTATGGACAGAGGTTCGTGACATTGTACAGGAGACAGGGATCAAGACCATCCCCATGAAAAAGAAATGTAAAAAAGCAAAATGGCTGTCTGAGGAGGACTTACAAATAGCTGTGAAAAGAAGAGAAGAGAAAAGCAAAGGAGAAAAGGAAAGATATTCCCATCTGACTGCAGAGTTCCAAAAAATAGCAAGGAGAGATAAGAAAGCCTTCCTCAGTGATCAATGCAAAGAAATAGAGGAAAACAACAGAATGGGAAAGACTAGAGATCTCTTCAAGAAAATTAGAGATACCAAGGGGACATTTCATGCAAAGATAGGCTTGATAAATGACAGAAATGGTATGGACCTAACAGAGGCAGGAAATATTAAGAAGAGGTGGCAAGAATACACAGAAGAACTGTACAAAAAAGATCTTCACGACCCAGATAATCACGATGGTGTGATCACTAACCTAGAGCCAAACATCCTGGACTGTGAAGTCAAGTGGGCCTTAGAAAGCATCACTATGAACAAAGCTAGTGGAGGTGATGGAATTCCAGTTGAGCTATTTCAAATCCTGAAAGATGATGCTGCGAAAGTGCTGCACTCAATATGCCAGCAAATCTGGAAAACTCAGCAGTGGCCACAGGACTGGAAAAGGTCAGTTTTCATTCCAATCCCAAAGAAAGGCAATGCAAAAGAATGCTCAAACTACGACACAATTACATTCATCTCACACACTAGTAAAGGAATGCTCAAAATTCTACAAGCCAGGCTTCAGCAATACATGAATTGTGAACTTCCAGATGTTCAAGCTGGTTTTAGAAAAGGCAGAGGAACCAGAGATCAAATTGCCAACATCCGCTGGATCATAGAAAAAGCAAGAGAGTTCCAGAAAAACATCTATTTCTGCTTTATTGACTATGCCAAAGCCTTTGACTGTGTGGATCACAATAAACGGTGGAAAATTCTTCAAAAGATGGGAATACCAGACCACCTGACCTGCCTCCTGAGAAACCTGTATGCCGGTCAGGAAGCAACAGTTAGAACTGGACATGGAACAACAGACTGTTTCCAAATAGGAAAAGGAGAACGTCAAGGCTGTATATTGTCACCCTGCTTATTTAACTTATATGCAGAGTACATCATGAGAAACGCTGGTCTGGAAGAATCATGAGCTGGAATCAAGATTGCTGGGAGAAATATCAACAATCTCAGATATGCCGATGACACCACCCTTATGGCAGAAAGTGAAGAAGAACTAAAAAGCCTCTTGATGAAAGTGAAAGAGGAGAGTGAAAAAGTTGGCTTAAAGCTCAACATTCAGAAAACTAAGATCATGGCATCTGGTCCCATCACTTCATGGCAAATAAATGGGGGAAACAGTGGAAACAATGTCAGACTTTATTTTGGGGGGGGCTCCAAAATCACTGCAGATGGTGATTGCAGCCATGAAATTAAAAGACACTTACTCCTTGGAAAGAAAGTTATGAGCAACCTAGATAGCATATTAAAAAGCAGAGATATTACTTTGCCAATATAGGTCCCTCTGTCAAGGCTATGGTTTTTCCAGTAGTCATGTGTGTATGTGAGAGTTGAACTGTGAAGAAAGCTGAGCGCCGAAGAATTGATGCTTTTGAACTGTGGTGTTGGAGAAGACTCTTGAGAGTCCCTTGGACTGCAAGGAGATCCAACCAGTCCATCCTAAAGGAGATGAGTCCTGGGTGTTCATTGGAAGGGCTGATGTTGAAGCTGAAACTCCAATACTTTGGCCACCTGATGTGAAGAGTTGACTCATTGGAAAAGACCTTGTTGTTGGGAAGGATTGGGGGCAGGAGGAGAAGGGGATGACAGAGCATGAGGTGGCTGTATGGCATCACCGACTCGATGGACATGAGTTTGTGTATACTCCGGGAGTTGGTGATGGACAGGGAGGTCTGGTGTGCTACGATGCATGGAGTCGCAAATTGTCAGACATGACTTAGCAACTGAACTGAACTGAACTGAGATAACTTTCCTAGGTAGGTATCACCTATGATGGACTTCCCAGGTGGCTTAGTCATAAAGAATCCACCTGCCAAAAAAGCATGAGATGCAGGTTTGACCCCTGGGTTGGGAAAATCATCTGGAAAAGGAAATGGCAACCCACTACAATATTCTTGCTTGGAGAATTCCATGAACAGAGGAGCCTGGCGGGCTGCATTCCAAAGGGTCACAAAGAGTTGGACAAGATTGAGCCACTAACTTTCACTTTCAAGTAATTTAAACCAACAAACACTAACTTCATGAAGTACTGGGAAAGGCAGAGATAATAAAATGTGATTATAAGCCACGGGATACTACCACTGCCTTTGATAGCAATAGTTACCTCTAATCTTTTATGGACTTATGCTCTAACTTTTTATAGACTTATGCTCATCAAACTCCACAGCTGTGAATAGTATGTTTAATTTATGTAAAAAGTTGAGAGGCAAAGGTCAGTAATGTATCTAAAGTTGATTAGCATAGTTAAAAATAGGCCCCTTTTTTTCTGACACTTGATTTTGACATATCTTGAACAGAAGGGACTACATAGGTGGCCCAATGAGCTTCTTGTTATTTTGAAAGAAAGACTTTCCATTCTTAAAAAAATTATGTGCATATATAAGAATCAGTAGTTCTGTTCTAAAAGGAATTTCTGGCCTTTAAAGGTACATTTGTGTTTGCTCATAGAAGTAAATGAAATTCTTGAACTCTCTTTATCTGAGATTCAGCAGTGTCCTCATGAGGTACAACTGTTTTGGAATTCTTACATAATCTCCAATGGTAGTTGAAATATATCCACAAATCAATTGTTGCTCCTCTTAAAAACCTGGAAATTAATTTCTCTCTCCTTAAATGTTGGCTGTTTATTAAGTTCAGTGACTTACTTTTGACAAATTGATTACTGTAGAAATGACTGGGTATGATCCAGGACTAACCCTAGAAGATGTTGTGCTTCTGCCTTGCTCTCTCTTGGATCCTCCCATCTGGGGAAAAATGAAAAGGTAGGCAATGGAATGGAGGAACATGGATTTCAGGCAGGTGATAATTGCACTGGTTATTGAGGAGACCTCAGTTTTCTGCCAGATGGACCTCTTCACAGGCTGCTTGAATGCCAGTCTGATGTCCCTGCCGGCCCCTTGGCCAAGTGAAATGGATACCAAGGAAGCAAAACTATGGAATAGTTTAGCTAAAATTTAGACTCTGTGGAAAAAGAAGAATCTTGAGAAGATATTTGGGAGACAAATAGCACCAGTATTCTTTTCTAATTATATATGATTAAAACAGATGATCAATAAAAATAATTGAATAAATAAATGATGGAGATAGTGGAAAATTTGAATTTGGTCTAATGTTAGTTTTCAAGATCACTGTGTCTTAAGTATGAATTAATTATGAACTCAGTTATACATGATTTTTGGTAAGACGATATATTTTGTAGGGAAATGAGGTGAAAGAAGAATCAAGATGCAGAAGGCAGAATTCTAAGATGGCTCCTAAGATTTCTGGCTTCTGGGGTATATCCACTTTTGGCTATTTAAACACTAACCAAAGAGATCTTATAGGTGTAATTTACCTCCCAAATCAGTTGCTTTAAGATAAGAAGATTATCAAGATGACCTGACCTAATCACATGAGCTCTTTAAATGTGGATTTAGAGTTCAAAGCCAGGAGCTGGAGACTTGAAGCATGAGACTAAAGCATTGCTGACTTGCAGATGGAAAGGGTCACATGAAAAGGAATGCAGGTAGCTTGTGGGAGCTTAGAGCTGTCTCTGCTTTCTCAAAAGTTGTTGAACTTCTGACCAAAAACTGCAAGGAACTCAATTCTGCCAATAACAAAACTAAGTGTGGAAGTAAATTTTTCCTCAAAGACTTCAGATGGGGACTTCCCTAGTGGTCCAGTGGTTAAGAATCCACCTGCCAATCCAGGGGTCATGGGTTCCATCCCTGGTCCAAGAATATTCCATATGCCGCAGAGCAGCTAAGCCCAAGCTTCATAACTACTGAAGCCTGTGTGCCCTAGAGCCTGTGAACCTCAGCAAGAGAAGCCACCACAATGAGAAGCCCTCACACCACAAGTAGAGAGTAACCCCACTGGCCTCAACTAGAGAAAGCCCGAACAGAGCTCAGCAACGTGATTCAGTGCAGCATAAACAAATGAATAAATAAAAAAAGTGTGAAGCAATCTTGTAACCTCCAGCCCAGCCCAGCCATCAGTTAAATACCACTAGTGAAAGTGTTAGTTGCTCAGTCCTGTCTGACTCTTTGAGACCCCATGTACTATAGCCCATGAGGCTCTTCTGTCCATGGAATTCTCCAGGCAAGAATACTGGAATGGGTTGCCATTCGCTTCTCCAAGGGATCTTCCCAACCCAGGGATCAAAACTGGGTCTCCTGCTTTGCAGGCAGATTCTTTACTGTCTGAGCCACCAGGGAAACCACTAAGTGATCCAATTAATGCCATGTGGAGCAGAAGACTCATCTAGCCAAGACCCATCTGAATTCTTGACCTACAAAATCATGAGAAAAAAATAAAACAATTGTTGTTAAAAAAAAAAAGTCTTCAGATGAGAACAATATGGCTGACACCTTGCTTTTCATCCTGTGATACCCTCAGCAGAGAATCCAGGCTGACGGTATCAGAACTCTCCACATGCAAAACTGAGCTATAAATGGGTGCTGCCTTTAGCTGCTAAATTTGTGGCAACTGCTTACACAGCAATAGAAAAACGAATACTAAATGAAAAAAATTAGCATCACATTCATACTTGATTTTGGTTAATGGCCACAGCAAGAAAGAACAATGAACAAATTCTTGAGATGAGCTGCTTTTGGTATAATAGAACACAATCATTTATATTTAGATGTGTATCAGTCATGCTCCATGCTCCAAGCTTCACATGCTCCAAGCCAGTAAAAACAATGTATATGGCATTATGAACAATATACTAATCTGAATTATCTGTTAAATTAGGGAGAAAAGAGCTTAACAATGAAAGAACAAATTTCACCTTGATATACTTTCACCAAAGTGCTTTTGTGGGAAAAATAAATATTATAGGAAAAAGAGAAATACATTATGGTAGAAAATAGATACTAAAACCACAAGTGACTCTTCAACTCTCAAAAGGTCTCTGGTTTAAGAAACACAGAACTGTGTTTATTGTGTCCACTCTCTTTAAAGCATTTTTAAAACATATATATTTGATAGACTATTTTGGTCCATTGAACCTATAATTGCAAATGTTACAATTCAAAAAAGAGACTTAGGATTCTCTATGTAATTGTTTACCTTTTCCCTGGAAGATTATTTTGTGTATGGACAGGTTTTGAATCTTTTAATTACATTACACTGATGCTGGGAAAGACTGACAGCAGGAGTAGAAGGGGATGACAGAAGACGAGATGGTTAGATGGATAGCATCACCGATTCAATGGACGTGAGTCTGAGCAATCTCTGGGAGATGGTGAAGGACAGGGAAGCCTGGAGTGCTGCAGTCCATGGGGTCTCAAAGAGTCAGACATGACTGAGTGACTGAATAAAATTACATCACAAAAACACAGAAAATATTTAAGCAAATGTCAGTTCCTTAACACAGCTAAGGTAGAATAATGGCCTATATTTGCAATTATATATTAGGTTAGAAAAATTTAAAAACTGAGTATTTGTATTGTTATTCTCTGATTGTTGTTGTTGGAAAAAAGTTTGTGAAGAATTGTTCTTGGCTCCTTTTGAGATTTTCTTTCTCTCTCAAAATGTAGATTATAATTCATGCACATACATCCATATATATTATCAGTTTGAACTGATTGCATACTATGCAACTCCCTCCCCCACATTGTGCTGGTCTCATCATATCACACATACAGCTTTATCTCACTTATTATGCAACATCTTGGCCCAAGAAACTGGAATCTCTCTCTCTTTCTTACACACACACACACACACACACACACACACACACACACAGTAAAGTTAACACATGGCTGCACAAGAGCCAAGAAAAATGGGGATGAAGTTCAGAGCAGTCATGTAAACTTCTGCATATATTACCCCAGATGGTCTTAATGCTTTGAGAAAATGCAAGTACTCCGTCTGATTTCTGCTCTAGGGGTTCAGTTAGATAAAAATAAATCACCAAACCTTACAGTTCCACTGAAAGTATAAGGGGAAAAATGAGCTTTTTTCCCCCTGCCACTCATGAAACCAAGAATATTAGAGAATGTAGTTCTGAGATAAGCCATTTTTGTCCTAAGTTCCAGAGCCTGGTCAATGTAAAAGTAATTGTCTAAGTCATGTGACTATTGTCTTAAGCAATTACAACATCTGCAAGGTGTTTTAAAAAACACTTAGACCTGATTTCTAAATCACTGAGACATAGAGGAGAATTTATTTTGTGTGGTTTCAGTCTGCCAATTCTCTTTTCTTGTTTTACATGGTGTTGGCATGGTGCTACTGAATTGGACCGGAAATGCAAGATCTATTGCTGTAATCAGTGTCTCATCATTAATCACTTCCTTTGTCCCTTTGCTCCACCATCACTCCTTCTTGGCAATAGCTCAGGGGCTATTTCAATCACCTACATCTACTGGAGGATCTCACAACCAAAGGGCTTAGGGCTGGATGAGTCAGGGGCCTGGCAGAAGTTAGAAGCCAATTTGAGAATTTAAAAGAAGGAATTTAATATGGGAATTGGTTACCAAGAACTGAAAACCCACCAGAGACTGCAGGTAAACTCAGAAATGAGCAAAAGCATGAAGCTGTTTTGTCCCTAGGCTGGAGGCACAAAGGCAGAAGGGCTGTTGTCAGAACAAGAAAATGTCTAGGAATAGAGCTGAGACTGAACGGAGTTTGGATATACACAGAAACCATTAAATCTTTAGTAATGGCCATTGGACATTCAACCCCCCCCATCTTCTTTGTCAGCCTCCAGCCCTTCTGGAGAAAGGCTCTCACAAATATTCTCCAGATGTCCAAATATTTGGCTCTTGCCAAATCTCCCTACCCTACCATGTGGCCCCTCACACACTCAACTTGAAACTCCTCATTTTCAATACAGACTCACCCGTCCTTGTGATCATTATGGATGCATCGTCTCTGTCCTTGTAACTTAGTTATCCTCCCTGGCATTTGAACTCAATCTTCCTTCCTCACATAAGGGAATTTAGATCATCAACTTTAAAGCTCTTCTGTGTCTTCAAAGCATTCTGCTAGTCATTGCCAGTAACATTTTAACAGTCTCCCCTATTCCCGACCACACCCACCCCTCCTCCACACACACAAAAGACAGACAGAGAAAAAGGCCCACCTCTCTATCCTCCCATTCACAGTCAAGATTCTGAAACCATTGTTTATACTCACTGTCTACTCACCTCCTCACTTTCCATTCACTTGTCACCTCATTGGGATCTGCCTCTTGCTCTCTCTCTTTCTATTGAAATGGCACTCTCCAAAGCCACAAATGACCTTCTGTCTTGTTGTAATGAAGAGAAGTCTTAGGAGTAGTACAAAAATTTATTTTTGTCTTTTATAATCACTAAATTATAAATTAGATTAAATCGCTAACTTACCTGGCTTGGGAGAATTCCATTTGTGTAGGTTAGAGCTCAGTTACATAGAAAGGCAAGGCGGTTGGATTTCAAGTCTAAGATGGAGTTGACAAAATGGTATCAGCCTAGTTCAGCCACACACAAAATTGCATCCCATCACTATTTCTAGCTGCAAGAGAGTCTTGGAAGCTGACTGTTTAAGTTTGGGTTGTTTACATTAAAACAAAAGGAGGAGAAAGACTTTTAGGTAGGAAATTACTAGTGTCTGCCTCAATCTCTTTGTAATTAGTGTTTCATAAATAAGTCATAGTGATTGGACCCAAAATGAGAATCTTCTTCCAATCCCTAGGAAAAAAATCCTTCAATCACTTTGATAATATTACTCATTATTGATAAAAATCAAAATTATTTATTATAGCATGTAAATCCACTCCTGATCTGGCCTTTGTTTTGTATTCCTTCCTTGTCTCATCACATTCTCTAGCCATCATTTGATGCTTTAATGCATTTGAAGTGTTCCCAGTATTATTTGTATATTTGCCTATATGACTTCCTTTGTGGAGAACGTTGTTTCCTGCATTTTCATCTGGATAAATCATATTTATTCATAGGGGTTCTAATTAAATGACAGGAAGCCTTCCTTGACACCTGAAGCTGGGTCAGAAACCCTCCTATGTCTCTCTTATCCATAGAGGCACAATTGCACTCTCTTGAAACTTTCTGTTTACTCATCTGCCTTCCCATGAGACTACATAAAAAGCATTATGCTTTATTTATGGTTATATCCATCCTGGCACATAGCATGCACTCAATACATATTTGTTGATTGAACAAATAAGTAAAGTAGAATCAAAGTTCAGGTTTGAGTCAGTGAATTATATAAATCAAATATATAATAATGCCTGTAAGTGTTTAAACTAACTACAATTTGCATTTGACCTCTATTTTACTGCTAGGGAAGCCTATAAGAACTGCTTGGGACTTTTATGGAGAAAGAGGCTCATCAATGAATAATTTTGATTCTAATTGAAAGTGTTGTCACTTTTAATCAACTTTTAACTTTCATCTTGTTTAGTAGCGCATTCATGTTTCTGATTTCTTACTGTGAAAAATCTTTCAAGTAATCTTAATATAATCAAATTAAATAGGAATAAGCTGGTTATTAAGATTAATAAGTTTTGGAATAATTTAGTGCAGTTTAGGTTGTCAAATAATCATTGTTTTTGATGGAATTATAAAGCATTTCAATTGTTAATGGGGACAAAATATGAACCAAACACAAAGATTTGGTTCAGAGAGGGTATAGTATAAAGACTATGATATTAAACCACTATGTTTTACATGGTGAAAGCTGAAGCTCCAGTATTTTGGTCACCTGATGCAAATAGATCACTTGTTGGAAAAGTCCCTGATGCTGGAAAAGGTTGAGGGCAGAAGGAGAAGAGAGAGTCAGAGGATGCGATGGCTGGATGACTTCACTGATACAATGGACATGAATTTGGGCAAACTCTGGGAAATACAGGGAGGCCTGGCATGCTGCAGTCCATGGGATCACCAAGGGTTAGACACTACTGGGAAACTGACCAACAGCAACAACAATGGTTTCTATATTACATATAAACCCACACACAACACTCATACAGTTAAACTCATGTTCAGGTAAAAATAAATACACTAACTTTCAAAAGCACAAAACTCACACAAGATCAGTCATTTGCCCAAGAAGCTATAGAAATCTTATTAAAGACATTGTTCTCTATATCAGTCAATACTGACAAATTTTCATTTTCCTCCAAGAGATGGTGAAGGACAGGGAAGCCTGGTATGCTGCAGTCCATGGGGTCACAAAGAGTCAGACAGAACTGAGCAAATGAGCAACTGAACAACAACAATAACAAGTTGAGAAGCTTCCTTCATGTTTCCTGATTTTTCTTCGTCCTTTTCTTTAAAGACAGTGTGCATTATACACTGATTCTCTTTCTTTAAATTAATTTAAAAAAATTATTTATTGAAGGATAATTGCTTTACAGAATTTTGTTGTTTTCTGTCAAACCTCAGCCTGAGTCAGCCATAGGTATACATATGTCCCCTCCCTTTTGAACTTCTCTCCCATCTCCCTTCCCACCCCACCACTCTGGGTTGATACAGAGCCCCTTTTTGAGTTTCCTTAGTCATACAGCAAATTCCCATTGGCTATCTATTTTACATATGGTAATGTAAGTTTCCATGTTACTCTTTCCATACATCTCACCCTCTCCTCCCCTCTCCCCATGTCAACAGGTCTATTCTTTACGTCTGTTTCTCCATTGCTGCCCTGTAAGTAAATTCTTCTGTACCTCATTAGAACTGACTCAAAGGCATTCCTTTTCATGGCTGAGTAATAATCCATTGTGTATATATGTACCACAACTTCTTTATCCATTCATCTGTTGATGGACATCTAGGTTGCTTCCATGTTCTAGCTATTGTAAATAGTGCTGCAATGAGCAATATGTCTTTTTCAATTTTGGTTTCCTCAGGGTATATGCCTAGGAGTGGGACTGCTGGGTCATATGGTGGTTTTATTCCTAGCTTTTTAAGGAATCTCTATATTGTCTTCCATAGTGGCTGTATCAATTTACATTCCCATCAACAGTGCAAGAGCATTCCCTTTTCTCCACACCCTCCAGCATTTATTGTTTCTAGACTTTTTGATGATGGCCATTCTACCAGTGTGAGATGATATCTCGTTGTGGTTTTGATTTGCATTTCTTTAATAATGAACAATGTTGAACAACTTTTCATGTGTTTTTTAGCCACCTGTATGTCTTCTTTGGAGAAATGTCTGTTTATGTCTTTTTCCCACTTTTTGATTGGGTTGTCTGTTTTTCTGGTATTGAGTTGTATGAGCTGCTTGTATATTTTGGAAATTAATCACTTGTCAGTTGTTTCATTTGCTATTATTGTCTCCCATTCTGAGGGTTATCTTTTCACCTTGCTTATAGTTTCCTTTGCTGTGCAAAAGTTTTAAAGTTTAATCAGGTCCCACTTGTTCACTTTTGTTTTTATTTTGGTTACTCTAGGAGGTGGGTCATAAAGGATCTTGCTTTGACTTATGTCATCTAGTATTCTGCCTATGTTTTCCTCTAAGAGTTTTATAGTTTCAGGTCTTATATTTAGGTCTTTATCCATTTTGAGTTTATCTTTGCATATGGGGTTAATAAGTGTTCTAATTTCTTTCTTTTACATGTAGTTGTCTGGTTTTTGCAGCACTATTTATTGAAGAGGCTGTATTTGCCCCACTGTATATTCCTGCCTCCTTCATCAAAAATAAGATACCCATAGGTGCATGGGTTTATTTCTGGGCTTTCTATCTTGTTCCATTGGTCTATATTTCTGTTTTTGTGCCAGTACCATACTGTCTTGATGACTGTAGCTTTGTAGTATAATCTGAAGTCAGGAAGGTTGATTCCTCCAGCTCCATTCTTCTTTCTCAAGACTGCTTTGGCTATTCGGGGCCTTTTGTATTTTCATATGAATTGTGAAATTTTTTGTCCTAGTTGGGTGAAAAATGCCATTGGTAATTTGATAGGGATTGCACTGAAGCTGTAGATTGCATTTGGTAGTATAGTCATTTTCACAATATTGATTCTTCCTAACCAGGAACATGGAATATCTCTCCATCTGTTTATGTCATTTTGATTTCATTCATTAGTGTCTTATAATTTTCTGTGTACAATTCTTTTGTTTCCTTAGGTGAGTTTATTCCTAGATATTTAATTCTTTTTGTTGCATTGGTGAATGGGATTGATTCCTTAATTTCTCTTTCTGATTTTTCACTGTTAGTATATAGAAATACAAGTGATTTCTGTATATTGATTTTGTATCCTGCAATTTTGCTAAATTCACTGGTTAGTTCTAGTATTTTTCTGATACTCTCTTTAGGGTTTTCTATGTACAGTATCATGTCATCTGCAAACAGTGAGAGATTTACTTCTTCTCTTCTGGTCTGGATTCCTTTTATTTCTTTTTCTTCTCTGATTGCTGTAGCTAGGACTTCCAAAACTACTTTGAATAATAGCGGTGAAAGTGGACACCCTTATCTTGTTCCTGATCTTTGGGGGAATGCTTTCAGTTTTTTACCATTAAGAATAATGTTTGCTGTAGGCTTATCATATGCAGCCTTTACTATGTTGAGGTAGATTCCGTCTATGCCCATTTTTTGAAGAGTTTTAATCATCAATGGGTGCTGAAATTTGTCAAAGGCTCTGCATCTATTGAGATTGTCATGTGGTTTTTATTTTTCAGGTTGTTAATATGGTGTATCACATTGATTGATTTGCATATATTAAAGAATCCTTGCATTCCTGGAATAAATACAACTTGATCATGGTGTAAGAGTTTTTTGATGTGTTGCTGAATTCTGTTCATTAAAATTTTGTTGAGGATTTTTGTGTCTATGTTCATCAGTGATATTAGCCTATAGTTTTCTTTTTGTGTGTTGCCTTTGTCTGATTTTGGTATCAGGGTGATGGTGGCCTTGTAGAATGAGTTTGCAAGTGTTCCTTCCTCCGCAATTTTTTGAAAGAGTTTTAGAAGGATAGGCATTAGCTCTTCTCTAAATATTTGATAGAATTCTCCTGTGAAGCCATCTGGTCCTGGGGTTTTGTTTTCTTGTGAGATTTTTGATCACAGCTTCAATTTCAGTGCTTGTAATTAGGTTGTTCATAATTTCTATTTCTTCCTGGTTCAGTCTTGGAAGATTGAACTTTTCTAAGAATCTGTCCATTTCTTCCAGGTTATCCATTTTATTGCCATTTGGTTATTCATAATAGTCTCTTATAATCCTTTGTATTTCTGCATTGTCTGTTGTAACCTCTTCTTTTTCATTTCTAATTTTGTTCATTTGATTCTTCTCTCCTTTTTTCTTGGTGAGTCTGGCCAAAGTTTTGTCAATTTGTTTATCTTCTTAAAGAACCAGCTTTTAGTTTTATTAATCTTTACTATTGTTTCTTTCATTTCTTTTTCATTTATTTCTGTTCAGATCTTTAGGATTTCTTTCCTTCTACTAATCTTGGGGTTTTTCTGTTCTTCTTTTTCTAGTTATTTTAGGTGAAAGTTAGGTTGTCTATTCGATGTTTTTCTTGTTTCTTGAGGTAGGATTGTATTGCTATAAACTTCCCTCTTAGAACTGCTTTTGCTGCATCCGATAGGTTTTGGGTTGTCATATTTTCATTGTCATTTGTTTCTAGAAATTTTTTTTAATTTCCCTTTTGATTTCTTCAGTAAACTGTTGGTTATTTAGAAACATGTTGTTTAATCTCCATGTGTTTGTGTTTCTTACAGCTTTTTTTCTTGTAACATCTAATCTCATAACATTGTGGTCAGAGACGATGCTTGATATGATTTCAATTTTCTTAAATTTACTGAGGTTTGATTTGTGATCCAAGATGTGGTCTATCCTGGAGAATGTTCCATGTGCACTTGAGAAGAAGTTGTATTCTTCTGCATTTGGATGGAATGTCCTTAAGATATCAATGAGATCCATCTCATCTAATGTATCATTTAAGACTTGTGTTTCCTTATTAATTTTCTGTTTTGATGATTTGTCCATTGGTGTGAGTGGGGTGTTAAAGTCTGCTACTATTATTGTGTTACTGTCAATTTCTCCTTTCATGTCTGTTAGTGTTTGTCTTATGTATTGAGATGCTCCTATGTTGGGTGCATAGATATTTACAACTGGCATGTCTTCCTCTTGGATAGATTCCTTGATCATCATATAGTGTCCTTCCTTATCTCATGTAATCTTCTTTATTTTAAGGTCTATTTTGTCTGATATGAGGATTGCTACTCCAGATTTCTTTTGCTTCCCATTTGCATGGAATATATTTTTCCATCCTCTCACTTTAATGCAAATGAGAAACCAAAGATGAACCCCAGACAAATGGCAGTTATAAAATCAGGCAAATAACAATTAAAATGATGGAATATACACATATACACCCATAAGCAAAGTCAAACAGTCTAGCTAAAATGAAGTACAGTAGATTGACCTGGCAAACAAAAGAAATCAAAAATTATATATACCAGTTAAGAACAAAACTAACTAAAGCACAAACCAGAAAACAAAACTAAAGCAAGGTGCTAAGTGGGGAATAATAAAGCAATGAAAACAAAACTAACAAATATGTAGAGAGGAAAGGAAAGAAAGAAAAGAAAGAAAGAATAGCTATGCCAAGTTAAATAGTGGTAGATGAAGAAGATTTATATACATTAAAGATTAACTACAATGGGAAAAGAACAGTAGGAAAGGCAAACAAAGGAATAAATGTAGAAAAAATATAATAAGCATAAAAAATTAACAATTATAAATAAGAGAAAAGAAAAAAGGAAGAAGAAAGAAAAAAAGAAAAAAAAATGAAAATTTCACAGAACTGCAAAAGCCCAACAGAGAGGCAGAGGTTTATAACAACAACAAAAAGTGTGACTGAATACACACATATACATATGCACACATAAGCAAAATCAAAACAGTCCAACAAAAATAAAGTACAATAGATTGACCTGGCAAACAAAGGAAACCAACAATTTTATCTACCAGTTAAGAACAAAACTAACTAAAGCACAAAATGGAAAACAGAACTAAAGCAAGGAGCCAATTGGGGAATAAAGCAATGAAAATAAAACCAAGAAATATGTTGAGAGGAAAGGAAAGAAAGAATAGATATGCAAAGTTAAATAGAGGTAGATAAAGAAGATATATATACATAAAAGGTTAACTGCAAGGGGAAAATGACAGTAGGAAAAGCAAACAAAGCAATAAATGTAGAAAAAATAATAATAGGTTTAAAAAATTAAAATTTAAAAAAGAGAGAGAAAAATATAGGAAAATTCCACAGACTACAAAAGCCCAATGTAGAGGCAAGGTTTATAACAACAATTAAAAAATGTGACTGAGAAAAAATAAAAAGCTCAAAAGTTTAATTAGATTTCATAGTGCCAATAAAATTGACAATCACAACAGAGGGAGGTGGGAAAGAAAAAAAAGAAAAAAAAATCCTAAAGAATCTACATAACAAGTCAAAACATAAGAATAATAAATGTTTTTCTTGTGTCACTGCTGTCAGGGTCCTTTCCCTTGCTGGGAGTCATAGTCCACCTCACTTGCATAGGATGTCTTCCATCACTGTGCTGATCTCTGGACCTGCTGTTGGGCAGCATAGATTCTAATCTGGTCCTACTCCTGTGTGTCCTTGCCTCCAAAGTCTACTGCCATCAGAACTAGTGCATTTTCTTTTGTGGGAGCTCTCAGTGTCCTTTTATATATTCCATAGACACAGAGTCTGTCTAGTTGATTGTGTGGATTTAATCTGCAGCTTGTACAGCTGCTGGGAAGGTTTTGGGTCTTCTTCCTTAGCCACACTGCCCCTGGGTTTCAATTGTGGTTTTATTTCCACCTCTGCATGTGGGTCATGGGGTTTGCTCCTGAGGCTTCCCTGGAGAACTTGGGTTTGCCCCTGTGAGGGCCAGGTGTGGAGATGGTTCAGGTGCGTGGGTCTCAGGGGTTCGGGCAGCACCAGGTACTCAGGGGAGTTGGTAGCTAGGGCAGCAGGAAACATAGTGCTCTAGAAGGGTATGGCAACCAGTATTGGCCAATACGCTCCAGTATTCTTGCCTGGAGAACCCCCCTGACAGAGAGGCCTGGCAGGCCACAGTCTACAGGGTCGCAAAGAGTTGGACACGACCAAAGTGACCCTGCATGCATAGACACAAGATTTTTTTTTTTTTGCCTGTGACAGCTCTGCCCCGGTGAGAGTTGAGCGTGAAGATGGTGCAGCTGCTTTGCTTGTGGGTACCCTGGCAGCACAAAGTGTTCAGGGACACGGACTGCCTCCGCCACAGAAGTTATGGCGCTATCAGAGTCTTTTTTCGAGCCTCTTGTAGCTGACGGTCAGAAGGCCTCTTTGTCCAGTCTCTCCATAGCTCCACCCATTCAGGCACTTAGAGGGCTCCCTTGCATGGGGTCCTTCTCTGTTGTTTGGTGCGTCAGGCACATAGAGGTGTCGCCCTGGTTGGGGTTCTACTCTGTAGATCAGTGCGTCAGGCACTTAAAGGTGCACCCTGGGTGGGGTCCTATTCTGTAGTGCTGCACATCACTTAAAGGAGCACCCTGGGTGGGGTCCTACTCTGTAGTTCAGTGTGTCAGGAGCTTGACGGGCTAGCCTCTCTATTGTTAAATTACTGTTGCTGGCCTGTGGGGAGAGAGAGGCTATAGTGATGGCTCCACCCCTGACCTGTGACTCAGCAGTATCACCTTGATTCCACGATTGCCTGGCTTTCCTCCACAGACATTTCCCACCAGTCTCCTCCCTCACATCCCCTCGATCTGTCTCTCTGCAGTCAACAGCAGCCCTTGCCCTGGGATTCCTCCACAATCCCTAAACTCCAGCTCCCAGCTGCTGTGTCTTCCAGGGGACCTGAGTCCTTGTCCTGGGTATGTATGGCTGCAGCAAGGACTGTCTGATTCTCATTCCATTTAGGCTGCAACAGATCAGCTGTTTCAGTTCAGTTCAGTTCAGTCACTCAGTCATGTCGGACTCTCTGCGACCCCATGAATTGCAGCACGCCAGGCCTCTCTGTCCATCACCAACTCCCGGAGTCTGCCCAAACCCATGTTCATCGAGTCGGTGATGCCATCCAACCATCTCATCCTCTGTCGTCCCCTTCTCCTCCCGCCCCCAATCCTACCCAGCATTAGGGTCTTTTCCAATGAGTCAACCCTTCGCATGAGGTGCCCAAAGTATTGGAGCTTCAGCTTCAACATCAGACCTTCCAATGAACACCCAGGATTGATCTCTTTTAGGATGGATTGATTGGATCTCCTTGCAGTCCAAGGGACTCTCAAGAGTCTTCTCCAACACCACAGTTCAAAAGCATCAATTCTTCGGCGCTCAGCTTTCTTCATCGTCCAACTCTCACATCCATACATGACCACTGGAAAAACCATAGCCTTGACTAGATGGACTTTTGTTGGCAAAGTAATGTCTCTGCTTTTAAACATGCTATCTAGGTTGGCCATAACCTTCCTTCCAAGGAGTAAGCGTCTTTTAATTTCATGGCTGCAGTCACCATCAGCAGTGATTCTGAAGCCCAAAAAAGTAAAGTCTGACACTGTTTCCACTGTTTCCCCATCTATTTCCCATGGAGTGATGGGACCAGATGCCATGATCTTAGTTTTCTGAATGTTGAGCTTTAAGCCAACTTTTTCACTCTCCTCCTTCACCTTCATCAAGAGGCTCTTTAGTTCTTCTTCCCTTTCTGCCATAAGGGTGGTGTCATCCGCATATCTGAGATTATTGATATTTCTCCCAGCAATCTTGATTCCAGCTTGTGTTTCTTCCAGCCCAGCGTTTCTCATGATGTACTCTGCATATAAGTTAAATAAGCAGGGTGACAATATACAGCCTTGACGTACTCCTTTTCCTATTTGGAACCAGTCTGTTGTTTTATGTCCAGTTCTGACTGTTGCTTCCTGACCTGCATACAGTTTTCTCAAGAGGCTTAAATGTTTCTCCTCTGACTCAGACAATTGCCTTGATGTGGGGATTGGACCCCTGCTTCAGTCCCCCACCCGCTGAGGGCAGGCCCAGTTCTACTAACACTCCTGTTTTCCCCCCTAATTCCTTCATCCAACCAAGTTTTGCATGGTTCTATATATTCTTTTCTGCTGGTTAGGTACTCTGTCTGCTCTCAAGCTGGTGTTCTGAATGCACTTCTGTATCTGAAGGTGTATTCCTGATGTATCTGTGGAGAGAGATGTACTCCACATCCACCTACTTCTCCACCATCTTGTTCTCTATATACACGGATCCTTTAAAGCCAATAGTGATCAGGGCTAACTCTGAAATTCTATTATTGTGTTTACATTGGCTCTTATATTTTGATTTTTTGTCTTCTAAGTTTACATGGTCTTGAATTTTTGCCTCAGCTTATGTAAGCTTTAATATTGTTTTCATAGTTCTATTTTATTCTAATTTTATTACATACAGTCTGTTGTAATTTTTCTTAAATCTTCATGGAATGAGTCATGGTATAAACAAACAAATATTCTTTCCCATATACACTCATACTTTCATGAGATTGAAAATACTTAAGGGAGATACTTGCCTATGCTTGTGCTGAGAATGTTTCATAGAATCATTCTAAATACATCTAATCAGGACAGTCAATATCCTGGTTGCATGTTTTCTTGGTCAATATTCTCTTGCCTTACTGATATATCAGTATGCTGATTGATCTGACCAAAACTTATACCTCCTGAAATTATTCTGCTTGTTTAAGTATCAACCCAACAAGTGAGAATTGAGGTTTAGTGAAAAGCAATGATATAATAAAAATTTAGGTCTGTGAGAACTGATTTCAAGTTTTTTATAGCAGGAGGATAAAAAATGAATTTATCAGGCATCTAAATATTTTCTATGGTTGAGGAACTATAATTAACTTTACATATCATCACCTTCCTGGTGGCTCACACTTAACTGACTTAATTCCTATGGAAATCTTTTAAGGTATCCATTGTTCACTGCTTTATATTTTTAAAATTTCATCTTTCATTTATGAGTTAACATTTATTTATCCCAGGGCACCAGCCCCGAGCACCCTGTATCATGTATTGAACCTGGACTGGCGATTCATTTCACATATGATAATATACATGTTTCAATGTCATTCTCCCAAACCATCCCACCCTCTCCCTCTCCCACAGAGTCCAAAAGACTGTCTTATACATCTGTGTCTCTTTTGCTGTCTCACATACAGAGTTATCGTTACCATCTTTCTAAATTCCATATATATGTGTTAGTATACTGTATTGGTGTTTTTCTTTCTGGCTTACTTCACTCTGTATAATAGGCTCCAGTTTCATCCACCTTATTAGAACTGATTCAAATGTATTCTTTTTAATGGCTGAGTAATATTTCATTGTGAATATGTACCACAGCTTTCTTATTCATTAATCTGCTGATGGACATCTAGGCTGCTTCCATGTCCTGGCCATTATAAACAGTGCTGCGATGAACATTGGGGTGCACGTGTCTCTTTCAATTCTGGTTTCCTTGGTATGTATGCCCAGCAGTGGGATTGCTGGGTTATATAGCCATGCAATCTTGACAAAAAGAATAAAGCTGGAGATATCATATTCCCTGACTTCAGATTATGCTACAAAGCTGCAGTAATCAAAACAGTATGATAGTGGCACAAAAACAGACTTTTAGATCAATGAAATAAAATAAAAAGCCCAGAAATAAACCCATGAATTTATGGTCAATTAATCTATGACAAAGGCGGTAAGAATACACAATGAGGAAAAGACAGTCCCTTCAATAAGTGAAGCAGGGAGAACTGGACAGCTACATGCAAAAGAATGAAGTTAGAACATTTTCTCACACCATATACAAAAATGTGCTGTGCTTAGTCACTCAGTTGTGTCCAACTCTTTGTAGCCTGCCAAGCTCCTCTGTCCTTGGGGATACTCCAGGCAAGAATACTGCCGTGGGTTGCCATGCCCTCCTCTGAGATCTCCCCAACCCAGGGATCGAACCCAGGTCTTCTGCATTGCAGGCAGATTCTTTACCCACTGAGCCACGAGGGAAGCCCATACACAAAAATAAAAGGCCAAAATGTAAGACTGGAAACCACAGAACTTTTACAAAGAAACATAGGTAGAACACTTTTTGACATAAATCACAGCAATATTTTCTGGATCTGCTTCATAAGGCAAAGGAATCAAAAGCAAAAATAAACAGATGGGACCTAATTAACCTTAAAAGCTTTTGCACAGCTAAGGAAACCCTCCAGTCAACACAGCAAAAAGAAAACCTACAGAATGGGAGAAATCATTTCTAAATAATATGACCAATAAAGGAATAACATTCAAAAGATATAAACAGTTTATACAGTTCAGTGTCAAAAAGCCAAACAATCTGATTAAAAGATGGACATATGACTTGACTGAACATTTTTTCAAAGAAGATATACAGAATGCCAACAGGCACATGAAAAGATGATCAAAATTACTAATCATCAGAGAAATGCAAATCAAAATCACAATGAGATATCACCTCAGACCTGTCAGAATGGTTATAATCACTAAGACCATAAATAACAAGTGTTGGAGAAGATGTGGAGATTTGGGAACCCTAGTACATTATTCCATGTGTTCAGTCACTTAGCCACATCTGACTCTTTGCAACCCCATGGACTGTAGTCCTCCAGCCTCCTCTGTCCATGGAATTTTCTAGGCAAGAATACTGGAGTGGGTTGCCATTTCCTACTCCAGGGGAATTTTCCTGAACCAGGGACCAAAGTCACGCCTCCTGTGTCTCCTGCATTGGCAAGTGGATTCTTTACCATTCTGAGCCACCTGGAAGCCCCTAGTACACTTTTAATGGAAATGCAGATTGGTAGACCATAATGGAAAAAAAATGTGGTGGTTATTCAAAAAAACTAAAAATAGAACTACCAGCAATTCCACCTTGGGTATATATCTGGGTATATAAGTATACATTGTTGGCTATATAAGTATATACTCCTGGGTATATAAGAAAAAGAAAACACTAACTCAAAATAAAAAATACATGCATCTCAATGTTCATAGCAGCATTATTTGCAATAGCTAATATATAAAAGCAACTTCAGTGTCCATCAACAGATTAATGTATAAGAAAGTGTTATATATATACAATGGAAAATTACTTAGCCTCAAAAAAGAATGAAATTCTGCCATTTGTAACAACATGAATGGATCTGAAGGGTATTTTGCCTAGTGAAATAAGTCAGACAGAGAAAGACAAATACTGTATGTTACCACTTACATGTGGAGTCTGAAAACTAAAACAAATAAATCCATATAACAAAACAAACAGACTCACAGATACAGACAACAAGCTAGTGGTTACCAGTGAGGAGAAGGAATGGGAAGAGGCATGAAAGAAGTAGGAGATTAACAGGCACAAACTGCTATGTATAAAGTAAAAAAGCTACAAAGATATATTGTACAGCACAGGGAATATAGACAATATTTTGTAATAAATTTAAATGAAATATAATCTATAAAATGTTGAATCACTATGTGGTACACCTGAGACTAATATAGTAAATCAATTTATACTTCAATAAAAAAGGTTCCAATTCCACTTTCTTTCAAATTTTATGTAAAAATTTGGAAAATCAAACTGTGTGATGATTGGGGTGGGAGAATGGAGAAAATCACTGGGTTATAAAAGAATACCTTTTCAATTTAGAGTTGGTATAAGACCTGAAATATCATCTCTGGAGTAAGAATTCAGACAATAAAGGACTATGTTTCTACAGGCTTAACTCTGAAAAGCTGTTCAGTTTTTCTTATAGAAAATTCTATAATCCTGTATGGCTATCTTGGCTCGGCTGTTTATATGCTTTTACCAATTGGCTTGTGATGTTTGGAATGTGAGATAATAAAACTTGCCAGAGATTAATTTTCTCATCATGCAAGAATATCTTTAAATTTTTCTTTAGAATGTTATTCCCGATCCTCTCAATATCCTAGTTACTATGATAGACAAAAACATAGATAAGATGTCTGGTGGTCTTCTTATGTATTAATGGGAACTTGGACCAGTAGAGTAAATACCGTACAAACTTGCTGTACTTGGGCCCATGTGGGTGGGGAAGAAGTAAGTAAACCATGTTGTGTCTGCCAAACACCTCTGATGATAATGGAAATGGGGCTATTATATTTCTTTTCTAAATGGCTGGTTATTGCCCAACTTCATAGCAGAGACAAATGGATTCACTTGAAGAACCCTGACTGACTACATGGGTGGCCCCATGTAACTGGTGTAAAGAATCTTATCCATGAATATGCTCACCTTCTAAATTAAGTGCACACGCACACACATTCACACAACTTTTAAGAGCAAAAAGTCCACGGTTAACTAGTCAGCATGGGATAGTTAATAACTATTATCCCTTTTAATTTGTGAATATGAGATCTATATTTTTGGGCCTAGCATAATACAAACATTATGTATGCCTTTGGTGTTCCTTCTATGGGTTGCAAATATAGTTATCATTTGTATACACATCCATTAACACAAATTCATTTACACTTGTATACACATTCTTATCATGCATAGAGTAAATAACATTACTCTTTCTGACTGAACAAAAAGCACAATACATTTAAATGAAAATCTCTGCAAGGTCAGATATACAAAAATAGCAGTGATACATCACACTTTGAAAGAACATTTCATTAATAGATGGATCAGAACACACTTCTTGTTGTATATCATTTAATTGTTATGTATTTAAAATGAGACATATTTCTAATATTCTTTCTAAGCTTTCATATACTTCAGATTTATTATATCAGTTGTTAGTGGCAATGACATCACAAGATGAATTCAAAGCAATGATTGCTTTAACATTTAAAAAGCTTAGAGTGTGCTGATTATTCAGGCTGCTAAGTGAAAGTACAAATGTCAGTTTAGCTATCTATAATCTCATACTGTTTAAAGGTTCATGAATTACACATGCAGTGGATAGAAATGGAGGAACTGAATTTGACTAAAAGAGCTTTTTCACAAAAAATTTGCTGAGACAGTTTCTTCTAATGTATTTTAGTGATTAATCAATTTGATTTAACATGTTAGAATTATTTAAGGTCTGTACTTTGGATTTACTGTGAAAGTGAAGCATGTTTATATTTATTGCATCTACTAAGTAAACAGCATATGCTTAATGCTTTTAAAATGCTCTCCAGTAAAATTTAGGTCAGTACTTACTTGTTAGCTATCAGCCATGAAGACCCATTGACATATTTGATTAATGGTGTGCTTCTACCACAGTGCTTGGTGTAATTTCTGCTGTTTTATGTCACTGGCAAAAATTCAGTATCAGCTGTTATCATAGACTTAAAGATGTTTTACTTACATTAATTTTCTGTATTTTTCAATGTTTAACAATTTTCTTTGCTAAATTATGTTTATCTTATTGAAGAGCAAACAATTCTACTATGGAACATAAAAATTGAAATACTCAGGATGCATTGATTTCTTTAACACAGTGTACTGCTGGATATAGCTTCAAAAGCAGTGAGAATCAATAGTGACTGAAAATTAGGATTATTTGAAATTTTAGCTATTATCTGACCCTGTTAAACACTACTATTACTATGTAGCTATATTAATGGGCCACAAAAACAGATTGTCTAGAAAGAAATATCTTATTTCCCTTCTCCAGCAAACAATTTCTGGTTTTGAGCCAGATTACTCCTAGAAATAGTAATGGATAAGTGCTACAGTGGACCCTAGGAAAAATAAAAGGAGATAACTCAGCTAGAGATTGAGGAGGAGAAACAGTTTGATTATATGTTCAGTTCAGTTCAGTTCAATCACTCAGTCGTGTCTGACTCTTTGCGACCCTATGAACCACAGCACTCCAGGCCTCCCTGTCCATCACCAACTCCCGGAGTCCACCCAAACCCATGTCCATCGAGTCCATGATGCCATCTAACGATCTCATCCTCTGTCGTCCCCTTCTCCTCCTGCCCTGAAACCTTCCCAGCATCAGGGTCTTTTCAAATGAGTCAGCTCTTCGCCTCAGGTGGCCAAAGTATTGGAGTTTCAGCTTCAACATCAGTCCTTCCAATGAACACCCAGGACTCATCTCCTTTAGGATGGACTGGTTGGATCTCCTTGCAGTCCAAGGGACTCTCAAGGGTCTTCTCCAACACCACAGTTCAAAAGCATCAATTCTTCAGCGCTCAGCTTTCTTTATAGTCCAACTCTCACATCCATACATGACTACTGGAATGACCATAGCCTTGACTAGACGGACCTTTGTTGGCAAAGTAATGTCTCTGCTTTTTAATATGCTATCTAAGTTGGTCACAACTTTCCTTCCAAGGAGTAAGTGTCTTTTAATTTCATGGCTGCAATCACCATCTGCAGTGATTTTGGAGCCCAGAAAAATAAAGTCAGCCACTGTTTCCACTGTTTCCCCATCTATTGGCCATGAAGTGATGGGACCAGATGCCATGATCTTAGTTTTCTGAATGTTGAGCTTTATGCCAACTTTTCACTCTCCTCTTTCACTTTCATCAAGAGGCTCTTTAGTTCTTCTTCACTTTCTGCCATAAGGGTGGTGTCATCTGCATATCTGAGGTTATTGATATTTCTCCTGGCAATTTTGATTCCAGGTTGTGTTTCTACAAGCCCAGCATTTCTCATGATGCACTCTGGATATAAGTTAAATAAGCAGGGTGACAATATGCAGCCTTGACGTACTCTTTTTCCTATTTGGAACCAGTCTGTTGTTCCCTGTCCAGTGCTAACTGTTGTTTCCTGACCTGCATACAGGTTTCTCAAGAGGCATGTCAGGTGGTCTGGTATTCCCATCTCTTTCATAATTTTCCACAGTTTATTGTGATCCACACAGTCAAAGGCTTTGGCATAGTCAATAAAGCAGAAATAGATGTTTTTCTGGAACTCTCTTGCTTTTTCAATGATCCAGCGGATGTTGGCAATTTGATCTCTGGTTCCTCTACCTTTTCTAAAACCAGCTTGAATATCTGGAAGTTCACGATTCACGTATTGCTGAAGCCTAGTTTGGAGAATTTTAAGCATTACTTTACTAGCGTGTGAGATGAGTGCAACTGTGCCGTAGTTTGAGCATTCTTTGGCATTGCCTTTCTTTGGGATCAGAATGAAAACTGACCTTTTCCAGTTCTGTGGCCACTGCTGAGTTTTCCAAATTTGCTGGCATATTGAGTGCGGCACTTTCACAGCATCATCTTTCAGAATTTGAAATAGCTCAACTGGAATTCCATCACCTCCACTAGCTTTGTTCATAGTGATGCTTTCTAAGGCCCACTTGACTTCACATTCCAGGATGTCTGGCTCTAGGTGAGTGATCACACCATTGTGATTATCTGGGTAGTGAAGATCTTTTTGTACAGTTCTTCTGTGTATTCTTGCCACCTCTTCTTAATTTCTTCTGTTTCTGTTAGGTGCCTACCATTTCTGCCCTTTATCGAGCCCATCATTGCATGAAATGGTCCCTTGGTATCTCTAATTTTCTAACACTGCTTCTCTCTACTCAAGATATTTCTTGGTTATTAATCTTCCTATTCACCAGGGAAAGAAAATAAAAAGGGAAATTGATGATTGTTAGTCCAAAACATTTAAATCTGTCAAGCAAAAGGGAGAATGAATATATAAATAATTATACAAGTGTGGGCATTGAAAAACCCTGCTGGCTACATTTATCCAGAGTAAAATGCCATGTTGGATCATGGTCATTTAGTTTAGGATAATGGAGTGAAGAACCGCGAGCCGAAAAATGGGAATTACAAGGCTGAATTTACTTAATTAAAAAAATTGAGGCCACCAGACACCCCTTGCATGGCTGCAAAGTCTTGTAGAGTGAATGCTGCTAGTCTACACTGACCAGATGTACCAGTACTGGTATCTAAGAGAGACCAAGAAGAAATTATCATAGGATCCTTTCAGCTTTAGTTTTGAGAATGGTAGAGGAGTCAATGGTAGAGGAGTCAATGGGCTGAATTCATTTATCAATTCATCTTGGTAAAGGAGAAAGACACAGGATTCAATGACTCTGCCTCATGCTTTGGAATCATCCCCACTGTCCCCATGCTTCTAAAACACTCCCATTGCCACTTGGAGTTATTTGGGTCAGAGCATCCTTTATCTTCACCCAGATATCTTCCATGCCATCTCATTTATTCCAAAATCTTCAGGTTGTTTCCTCCTGGAAGTCATTTCAATAGCATATTCAAATCAGGACTCAACTTTGTTTCTACCCCAGGTCAACCTTCCTTCCCCTTTGTGGATTGTCACTAGTTTTTTAAGTCACGGAGAAGTTCCCAATAACTCACCCCAACATTTACTTCTCCTCTCTATCTTTTCAATCTGCCTTCACCCCAGCATCCTCCTGTTATTTCTGCCTTACCTGGATTTCAATATTCAAATTTGCTTTGGTCACTGGCCACTTTTTCAAGTAATTCAGTCACTACTGTGCTTTTAAACTGCCATACAATTAATGTAAAGAAAATATTTTCATGTTCAATAATTGAAATAATATACTTGTGATTAGCTCTGGTTTTGACAAAGTCTAGTTTTCAAAGATCTTTCCAGTTTGGCTCCTTGGGTCTTACTTACATTAGTCTTCTTTGGTTCCAACCATGTCCCTCTCCCTCCTGAGCCCTGCCCGCATTATTCCAATTGCTGATCAGAATTCAGATTTCACATCCAGAAATAACCCATATGCTTTCTTGCCCTATTCCAAAACCTATCTACTCTTTCAAGTCCCTTCAAGCCTCTCAGACTTGCCTTGGAGGTCCCCGAGTACAGTTCTCTTCGATATGTGTGTATGCACTTATCTTTGACAATCATCGTCCCCACCTGAAGCCACCAGAAGTATCCAGAACTGTGATTACATTTTCTAAAATCCCTCTTCATATCTCTGTCGACTAAAAAGATGCACAACATGAGAGTTGTGAGTTAAGTTTTATTTGTGGCAAAATGAGGAGCTGCAGCTGGGGAGACATCACCTCAGATAGGTCTGAGAGACTGCTCCAAAGTGGTAGTGGGGAAAAGTCGATATATATGATTTTGGTGAATGGAGAGTTCAATGCAATCTAATGCTTATTATACAAAAGGTTTTCTACTAGTCTTGAGGAAGAGCTGATGTCACCAAGAAGGGATTTAATGCTTTTCTAGATATGAGGAGATACAAGGATTGGGATCATGAAATCAATTTCTGAAAATATCTAACTATCTAAGGACCTGTTCTATTAGTTTCCCTGGAGCACAAAGTGCCTCACTCTCTACCTTGAACTGCCTTAAGGGCATGTCAGCGAACAACAGCTGCATCAGCACAGGATCAGTCTTTGCAGAGGCAGATGGCAAATGCCCTTGGCAAGCACCAGTTTGTAGTTGACATCTTTTAAGAATCCCTTTTTCTTTCCCCTACTACCAACAGTGTTCCAAGCTTCCTAGGAGCTTCAAGCTCCCAGACCTGATCTTAAAAGCCCTGCAATTGTTGAGCTTTCCCAAGTCAGCTTGGTTGTGCATGCACTAGTGAGACTTAAAGGTACATTTTGACCTCAAGTACCATCAGATTGAAAAAGCTTTCCTAACAAACTAAAGTCAACAACACTATTCTGGGTAGGATTTGAGTATAGAAAGTTGCAGCACTTTACAATGATTTTCTAACTTCTGGCAATAAGATCCAACTCTCCTAGCATATAGGGATTTTGGTTCTCTTATCTCCTCCATGGTGGGTGTCAGGCAACTAATCAATACTTAGGGGGCTGAACTGAATTGAAGATGAGTAGAGAGAGAGGAGTGATGTAATAGAGAGTAAGAACCTGGGTGCTGAGTTGACCAGGCACCAAAGAGGGGGAAGAGGGACTTAGTAGCTTGTTATGAAGACTTGGCAGCTGGTGGAATGGGGCAGATAAATGAGGACAATTTGATTTCTCTAGCATTAAGATATAGATTAGTGGGTCTGTAACACAGATACACATTTTAATCAGTAGGGAGGTTTAACAAAGTTTTATTACTTGCTTCACTCACCATATCCGTCTCCCTCATTCTGATTTATTTGATCTGGGAAAGAGTACTTGTTTTTAAAAATGTTTTGTAGGTAATTTTAAGGTGCAGAGAGGCTTAAAAACCACTGATACAGGACTTCACTACTCAGAGTTTGGGCTCAGGGTCAATATCACAGGCATCATCTGGGAGGCTGAATCTCCAGCCAAATCCAAAACTTCCAGAATCAGAATCTGCATCTTAACTGGAGTTCCCAGATGACTCCTCTGCACACTGAAGGTTGAGATGTACTGCTCTAAGGATCCATGCTGATTTCAACCTAAGGGACCACCTTCACAAGTTAAAACTCTGGTTTAAGAGAAAGGAAGACTCTAACTTAGACTTTGGGCACATTAACTTACTTTGGACACATTTATTGGGCCTGGCTCGGACCCAGCCCATCAATCCTCCCAGGGTTGTTCACAAGCTGAATGGGTCTGAGAGGCAGGGAGGGTAGAAGAAAGAAAATGGGGCCAATAGGCAGACAGGGCTGGAAATTACTGCAATTATCCTTGCATCTCTCTATTTTTTTCAGGATCAATTTTGTGTGCTGTGACTCAGCACTCTGCCTCCTTCCTGTCTTCTCTTCTAACAATTTCACTCTCCCCCCAAAAAATCTATTTCTTTGTTGATTATCCAGAGTTTTAAAGCTATTTATCCAAAGCTTCTTATGAGGCACATTAATGCTAATGGATTTAGTGCTAACCGCACCAGTCAAGAAGGGAACCACATCCATGAAAGGATATTCCTGCTTCCTGCCTCTTTCATTCTGGGGAAGTAATCAATGTGAAATTTGAAAAGGATGTGAGTGTGGCAGTGAGAAGACATAATCTCTTAATATTGACAAGGACTCTCTGTGTTGCAATAACTATCCCAAAGTTTGTTTCTAAACTTTGAACATTTTAAATGTTACCTCTATCCAAGGAGATCAACCCTGGTTCACCCCCAAAGTCATCAAGTAGAATGGTCCAGTACTTCACTGTACAAAAGATAGCTATTCACCACTGATACAGGAAGACTGAGCATTCTGAATGTGGCTAATCCAATCTGAGCTGTGCAAACTGCATTTTGAATGTAAAATAACTGATTAATAATTTTATATTGATTATATATAATTGCATATGTTGAAACCATAATATTTTGGATGTATTGGGTAGAAACAATGTGAAATTAATTTCAACTGTAACTTTTTGGTTTTCAAAAATGAAATTACTAGAAAATTAAAAATATACATGAGGCTTATGTTATATTTCTATTGGAGGGCACTAATCTAAAAGAACTAAGCAGCCCTTTCAGGTAGTAAAAGTGTAGGTCAGAATTTACTCTCACCCTAACTTAATTACAAAACTAATTTACAATTAAGTAGGAAACTCACAGACCTAAGCTACAATTTAGGAGGCAGCTATGACTTGGGTGGTAAAGTGGGGATAGGAAATAGCAGAAATATTAAATTATAGGTAATTTGGTTTGAATCCATTTTTTCCCCTTTACACAAGACTATCCAGAAAATTTATAAGCTTTCATAGTCTTAGGATGACTTTCACTAGTTGAAAAGAAAATTTTGGAAACAGTTTTGCTTGTGCTAAAATAATGGCACTTATTGTTTGAAGACGCATTCGAGGGATAAATCATGTTTAAATAATAAGTAATTGAACACCGATTATGTGCAAGGCACGGTGATGCTCCATGCTGAAAAGAGTACATATCTTAGAGAAAGTGAAAGTCGCTCACTCAGTCGTGTCTGACTCTGTGACCCCATGGATGATACAGTCCAAGGAGTTCTCCAGGTCAAAATACTGCAGTGGATAGCCATTCCCTTCTCCAGGGGATCTTCCCAACCCAGGGATTGAACTCAGGTCTCCCGCATGGCAGGCAGATTTTTTACCAGCTGAGCCACAAGGGAAGCCTAAGAATACTGGCTTGGGTAGCAGATCCCTTCTCCAGGGGTTCCTCCTGACCCAAGAATCAAACCGGGGTCTCCTGCATTACAGGCAGATTATTTACCAGCTGAGCTACCAGGGAAGCCCCGTCATATCTTAGAGGGGAGCTGGCAAATAGGAGACAATGAAGATACTGAGTTTATTAGACCCAGTATGTTCAAACAAAACAGGTGGGGCAATATCACACACAGAAGTTGTGCCTTTATGAATTGGGTGCACTAAATGTTCCACATCTGTATCCGGTTTGCTCTTACCATATTGACATTTTCAAATCAGTTCTCAGAATTATTTCTTTTCTTTTAAAACTCTCATTACTGAGAGTTTTAGCTATTTTCTTTCTTAGGCTTAGGTGGGCAAAATATCAGGCTAACCTTGTGTCAAATCTTACTGCTTAAAATAAACGAATTGTCAATAGTTGAAATAAATATACTATATACTTGCTTTTTGGGGGAAAGAATGTGATGATGAAATTAGACTCATATTGATCTGTGGTTGCCAAATACTAAATTCTTAAGATATCATAGGTAGGTCACTTATTTCTCTTTAGACTATTAAGTGAAACAATTTTTCCATGACATAAACAACTTTTATCTATAGCAACTTTTCTTTTGACATTTTAAAAGGAGTATTTAAAAAAAACATAATATAATCTACCAATATTATATAAAGAAATCATATACTGTGAACAGAGGTCAATAATTGTCAGCCTTGACCAGCTCGTTAAAATGTTAAGACAGGACTTCCCTGGCGGCGTAGTAAATAAGAATCTGCCTACCAACACAGGACCCACAACTACTGAAGCCTGTGTGACCTAGAGCCCTTATGCCACAACAAGAGAAGCCACCGCAATGAGAAGCCCTCACATCACAACAAAGAGTAGCCCCCATTCACCACAACTAGAGAAAACCCGTAAGCAGCAACAAAGACCCAGTGCAACCAAAAATAAATACATTTTTAAAAATTCTAAGACAGATAAATTCTAAATAGAAAAATAGAAAACCCATTCTGAGCCCAAAGAGAATTGATACAATGTAATGCCATTCATAGCAAAAGCGAGCAAATACAGAATCCAACAGATATAGCACATTCACAGAGTCCGTTGGCAGGAGGGTGGAGATGGACTGTGCTTTAGACATCATTAGGCCAGTGAACACACATAGACACACACACACATTCAAAAATCATTGAAGAGCTTAGGACCTCATAGAATCTCTTGTGCATGACTTTACAGATGAGACAAGTAAGAGGGAAGTATACTGACAGAAGGAAATGGCAACTCACTCCAGTATTCTTGTCTGGGAAATCTGGTAGAGAGAGGAGCCTGGTGAGCTACAATCTATGAGGTCTCAAAGAGTCGAACACGACTGAGCAGCCTGCACAGAATATTGATAGAAAAAAATTTTTTTCTAGTCATATATTAGGTTTAAGTAACAGCAACTATTTTCATACTTAAAAAAAAAAATGTGGCTGCTGATTTTCTCTCTTCTGAACTGATTCTTGGTGATAAAAACAAGTGGACAGACAGGGATTACCAGACAGCAAATTTGATGAGATACCATGAAAGCATTTGCTGCTTTTCTCAGCTCTTTAGGACTATTGGATCCAATGGAAAGCACAATCATGAATTTTAACCAACTGCCAAAGGGTTTGTTTGAGCGATTTGGGAGCAGGATTCAGTAAGGTTGGCATGGAAGCTGAAAAAAGTCTGAATGGAAGTACTTGACAGTAAGTCATTTTAAGCCATTGTAAACTAATGTAAACCACTATTAGTCATTGTAACAAGTTAAATGGAAGAGAAAAAAATGTTCTGTAACCATAAAAATGTATGTTCCAAATGGAAAAATGGTTCAACATGTGTCTTCAAAAATGCGGATATAAGATATTCATCAACTTTTTACCATATTATAAAGACACATTTGCATGCATCCTTAAAATCATTAGCATCCACTTTAAGTGTATATTAAGAATTCAGGGACTTGATGCTTTAAAATCCCTGTAGAGATGAAAACCAGGCTGAGAAAAAATGAAGAACTTTGGACAAATCTGGATTCATTCTCTTCCTTGAATCAACCCACCCTGAACCACTGCATCTTAGTAAGATCCACACAAAAGTAATTCTATCATTTCTAGCAACCCTGGCAATTTGTTAGTTTCTTTTTAGTAATAAGAATGAAAACATGAAACTCTTTCTAGAAAAGTAGTCTCTTACCCTTTAATTTTATAAGTATTTTAGGACTGACTTGGCAATTTTTCTTCCAAAGTATTTATCGATGGCTTATATACACGTATAGGTGTATACACACATAATCTAGACAATTATATTAGGATATTTATAGAATTACTTTTAAATTACTGATAGAATAAATATTTTTTCAGTGCAGCTGTATTAACCTCACCAGTATTTTTATTGACATCTTAATTGTTGTAAAAACATGTATTTTCATATAATTATCATTAACCTACAAACAATAACCTTCTGCATGTTTAAAGTGGTTACAGAGCTTGTTATTATAGACTGCTTTCAGTACTGTTCATTTAGTATGCTGTGTTTTTAACACAAATGTAATCCACTCTGCATTTTCCATTTAAAATGCATAAGGCAAAGTGCATCATAACAGGATGTAACTATGTATTAATCAAATTAGCACAACACTTCAAAGCCTTGGGCTTTTTGCTGGGTTACTGTTAGATCACAATTCATGAAGGAGAGAAGCAGCATAATGAACGGCTTGGCAAGAGAGCAGTTTATTTTCCTTCCAGAAAGATATAGAGTGGGTTAATTTTCATGATGGGAAAACATGTCGAGAATGGGGTAACAATAAGCATTAAGCTAAAGGAAAATAAGTAGAATTTAGGGTACTACGGTGGGTTTGCCACTGATAAAACATAAATTCTAATTATTTGATGACACAACAGAACTCCAATGACCTATTGTTAAATTATTAAATCTTCATGACCCAAGCAAATACAAGCCAGTATCATCAATATTAATATTAAGAAGATGGCAGATTATTCCTGGTCACTGTGAGCAGCATGCTCTGTAACAATGGAAAATATAAAAAACACAGTGTGTCAAAATACAGAACTCAATGCAAACATGATATATACCATGTAATTTGTTATAATTCTAATTAAATAATTACTGATCTTAATCAGTGTTAGGCTCTGCATAATCTTAAATACACACTCAGCACAGTAGACAAAAAAAAAAAAAAAAAGAAAATCACCTGGATGAAATTTTTGGTCAGTTACGTCTGACTGTTTGTGATCACATAGACTGTAGCCCACCAGGATCCTCTGTCCATGGAATTCTCCAGGCCAGAATACTGGAGTAGGTAGCCATTCCCTTCTCCAGAGGATCTTGTCAACCCAGGGACTGAACCCAGGCCTCCTGCATTGCAGGCAGATTCTTTACTCTCTGAGCCACCAGGGAAGCCCCAAAGAAGAAAATAAATAGACAAAAAAATGGAAGTCAGTTATTTCATTAAACATTCAGCTAATTGCTATCTTTAGATGCCTAGCACATACAAACTTCCTCCTCTCTGCTACTGACAAATAACAAATGAACAGCTGATTTCCTTTTGATCTAAATTTTTTTTTTCTTGCCATGGGGGTTAGGATGAGGGGAGTACACTGAGAAGCACTCATCTACCTTATGAGTTTCTTCATAAAAAGGGTATACAAGGTTATTTTCATGCTAGGCTCAGATTTGCTTTTTCCCATGTACAAAGTCCAAGATTGTAGACTACTTGGAGCAAGAAAGCAAACAGAGAATTTTCAAAGCCAGAACTACATTAAAGTAATTGTAATTTCTGAGTGATTACAAGTTAGATGCAACTCTCCATAAAGGAGGTACTCTTTTTTCCATTCTGCAAGTCCAGATATCTGCCCATGTACAAAGGTGCATGGTTTTAAGAGTAAGAAGATCAGAAGGAAAGATAAAGGTTGCGAGTGTGTTGGAACATGGGCATAGGCAAGAGACAGGAGAGAGGAAAGAAATGGGAAAGGAGACCACTCAAGCACGATAGAGAGGAAATAATAAGAATATACAGACAACACTCCGCATCCACGATTCCACATCACGGATATGGAGGGCTAAATAAGAGACATGAGCATCCTAGAATTTTGGTATCCACCAGACATGGTGAAAGAGTTGGTATCCTCAATCCCCAAAGGATACTAAGGGACAACTATAATGGCAAATGGAGAGGAACACAGAGACAATGGAAGGACCTGAAGGACCCCACCACCAGAGCAGACAGGCGAGTTTAACTGGAAGTCTCACTCTGTTCTCAGTCTATAGAATGATAGTGGTGGTGGGGATGGATTACAAAAGCTCTGAGGAGTTTATGATTTGTGATCTGGTGGCCTTATGACTAAGAAGTTCATCTACAAGTGTCCAGCAATAATTCTCTCCTTCTTCACCCAGTTTATTTTTAAATAAGAGAAAAGATTTCCACTTTAAAAGGGAGGTTACTAACAAAATCAACTTTGGTCTCAAAGGAACCCCTGAAAATTCAGGGGCACTATCGTTACTAAATCCTACCATTTGCCTTTTATTTATTTATTTTTTTGATTGTTCAGTTTTCTCTTTTATACAGAGTGGAATTCAAATGAACCAGTTTCTAGACCTCCACACAACTGACATTTTGGGCAGAAAACTGCTTGTGTGCCATGGGTATTGTAAGGTTTAGCAGCATCCTAGTCTCTACCTACTAGATGCCTGTGTTACCACCTGTGAGCTGTGAATAACTAAAAATGTTTCCAGGCATTACAGGATGTCCCTGGGGATCAAAAATTGTACCTCTTGGAGAACCAGTGGCTTAAACCAAAGATAGAGCATATAGTCAGGACATCCAAAGAACAGAGATAAAAGTAAATGAGAAACTTTTTCATATATTTCATAGTACATATCATCACATGTTCAGGTAAATTCAATAAAGTCTCCAGGCCAAAAGATAAGTTTGTGATAGCTGGACTCTGTTATAAATAAAACAGACTGTTAGAGTAAATAAAACTTTAGAATTTTAGGGAGACAGTAAATTTGAGTTTTAAATATTTTGAGACTGAAAGAAGAAATGCAAGTATGGTGCAAATGGGTTTGAGAGAGAGAGAGAGAGGGAGACCAAGAGACAGGAGATTCCCCCTTTAAGTCAAAGACCACATGATTTAAACGTGACACATTTTGAAAGCACCTATATCAATTTGGCTTCCCTGGTGGCTCAGACAGTAAAGGATCTGCCTGCAATGCAGGAGACCCAGGTTCAATCCTTGGGTTGGGAAGATCCCCTGGAGAAGGAAATGGCAACACACTCCAGTATTCTTGCCTGGAGAATCCCATGGACAGCGGAGCCTGCTGGGCTACAGTCCATGGGGTCCCCAAAGAGTCTGACACGACTGAGAGACTAACACTTTCGCTTTCATATCAATTTAGTAAACACATCATGAGCTGTCTTGAAAATTGTCCCAGAGAGACTAAAAGCTACAGTTGGGTCAATTTATACTCACATCACTTACTGATCAGAATCCAAGAGCAGCAGGAGCAACATGGCGTCGGCTTCATGACTTTCTGCTGTTGCTGCTGCTGCTAAGTCGCGTCAGTCGTGTCCGACTCTGGGGAGAGGAAAAAAAAATTCTGCACAGACCTTGCCTGACATTGGGGTTTCCTCATAGCTGTGCTCAAGGTAAAGATATTTAAGTAAAAAGACTTTGGTACTGAGGCTACTCTGGGGATAATCTGGGTGAAGACCCTATGTTTTCCTCACGCTAGACACACAAATGTGGCTCATGGCAGCCAAGGGTCAAGTGAGCGCTCCTCCCGTGGAGCTTTACCCTGCCATGGTTCTCCAGCTGAAGAGTGGGCTTCAGAGTCACCTGGAGGACTTGCTAAAATACATATTTCTTGGCTCCAACCGTAGAGGTTGACTCCGTAGATCTGAGTGGCTCTGACACTGTTCATTTCTGACAAGTTCTCATGTGATGCTGCTGCTGGGCTGGTCCGAGGTCCACATGTTGCACTATATCTGCCTTGGTATTTTCCTAGATGAACCCCAAACAAGGATTATTCCTTTCAGCTGATATTTTTTTTTATTGCTTAGGTGTTTGGTTAGTGATGCCTATCTTATATTTGCTCATATGTTGCCTTTGACTATTTCACTCTCTTTTGTGTGTGATAAAAACCCTGGCTCCTTCTATAGAATAGTTGCCCTGCCTTTAACTTAACACATAGTGCTGAATGCACAATAGATTCCTAATAAATGAGTCCTGAATATAGAATGAATGAAGACCATGTAAAGCCTAAAGTTACAGTGTATTTTATCCTTTTGATTTTTCTTCATCACAAGTAGCTGTTTTAGCTTGGCTTAATACCAACTCCATTTTCTTCCCACTTTAAATCTTTTTTTCTCCCTGCATATAGACCTCATTTAGGAAGAACAGGAACACATATTATGGCTTACATACTTCAACATGAAAAGCAAATAAAAGGACTTTATAGCCATACTTCTATTTTCATTATCTCAGCGTATTAGTAAAAGCAAACCTATTACATCTTCCTTTTGGGAAAGCCAAAAACATCTGGAATTTATGTTATGACAAAGAGCTTTGACAGACTTTATTTGACATGCACATCAAATGTAGAGAAAAAAATCACTAGAGGAAATGTTAAAGTAAGTTATGATGCTGGCCTGCCCATAGAAGATTTAAGCTGGTTGGTTGGCTGTGGCCTGAAGATGCCTGAAAATAGGAGGGCACAAAATGGACAGCTGTTTCAGAGAGATCAACCCTGCATTATCCTAACTGATAAATAAATGTGCAGTTTAATGTATAATTCCAGTTTGGAGCTCCAGATCTGAGATAATTCTTCAGAGCAAGGCTGAAGTGATTTGTTACCCAGATCCTTAGAAGCAAAGCTTTGTGTTACATGGCTGCACACTTTGCTTTTATTTAATGGGAGCTATATCATTTTTATTTGATTTCTTATTTATATTTCAGAATTCTTGAAAGGTTATTCTGCTATCAAAGTGAAACTACGTATATACTGCCAAGCCATTTGAGCTCATATATGTATAAATATGAGATTTCCCCTGCCCCTGACTCTTCAAGGTTCACTGAGAAGTTCCAATTTTCATACTATGATCTATAAGAGGGAATGGACATAATATATCTGTCCTGTTTTCTCCTCTCTGGCTCCAGAACATACCTCCAGATGTCCTCTGAAACTGTAGAAAAGAGAAAAAAAACCCTTTTTTGTCTTTTACTCCTCTTATTTGTGCGTAAGATGACATATATGTGTGTATCTGAACTTCAGATTCAGAAACATAATGTAATACTTGAAAAGAAGATCATCTCAGAAAATCTATGACACACAACCATTTTAAGACTGTAAGTGTCATATTGAGAGACAGGGGTTTACTTAGAAATGCATGCTTTCAGCATCACAGCTGCCTACCAAGAAGAAATCTGGAGGGGTTTGTTCCCAGCTTTCTTAGCTTCTCTTCTGTACCTGTCCACTTCCCTTCATAGTCAGATTATATTACCCCCAGGAAAGTCCATGCTGCCCCAAAAGAGACACAGCAAGGATTTCCCACTCATATGACATAGGTACCTGGCTGTGCTGTGGGGCAGATGCTCTGAGGACATACTGCCTTCTCTTCCTTAAACAGACCTGCAAAGCACTTTTCTCTATTGCTTTAAGTGTGATCTCTTCAATTTCATTGGGCCAGAAGATTCTGAATATGAAACAATGAATAAAAACCAACATAGAATGGAATGGAAAAACAATGAAAGCATCTAGGATTAAACGTTTATAATAGCCAAGATACTGTACACATGAAAAACAACCTAAATGCCCATTGATGGATGCATGGATAAAAAATGTGGTATTAATATATAATTGAATATTATTTAGCCTTAAAAAGGAAGGAGATCCTGCTATTTTCAACAATATGGGTGGACCTAGAGAACATTTGCCAAGTGAAATAAGCCCAACACAGAAGAACAAATACTACACAATCCTAAGTGTAGGAGGAATCTGAAGTAGACAAACTCATAGAAGCAGAGAGTAGATGGTAGTTGCCAAAGCCTGGTGAGGGGACGGGGGGCGGGTACTGGGAAGTTTTAGTCAAAAGGCACAAAGTTTCAGGTATGCAAAATGAAAAAGTCCTAAAGATCTACCATATAGCAGGGTACCTATAGTTAACAATACTCTATTATATACTTAAAATTTTGCTAAGAGGGTAGATCTTACATTAAGTCTTTTTATCGCACACAAATATAAATAAAAATAAACCTTTAATGGACCTTCTCTTTGCTACAAACAAGCTAAAGGAGGAAATGTAAAAATTTCATCATGTGTGGCTCTGCAACCATAAAGCCCTTGTAGAGTGAACCCCACTGTACCCTCACTTAAAGGCAGTTTCCAGTGTATAAAGCTGACTGCTCCAAGTCAAGATGTGATATGCATGCATGCTTCTATGGCTTTCCCTTTTCAGGATTTGGACATGATTATATTATATAAGGTGATATGGCTTTGTTTTCAGATAGTGTGCTTACGTGCTAAGTCATTTCAGTCATGTCTGACTCTTTGCGACCCTATGGGCTGTAGCCCACCAGGCCCCTTTGCCCATGGAATTCTCCAGGTAAGAATACTGGAGTGGGCTGCCATTCCCTTCTCCAGGGGATCTTCCCAATCCAGGGATGGAACCTACGTCTCCTGTGTCTCCTTCATTGCTAGTGAATTCTTTACCCCTGAGCCACCGGGGAGGCCAGTGATAGCATATGTTCTCAAAAAAGTTTAAACACTATAGAGATTTTGTTACCAAGTCATTTCAGCTGAAAAAGTTCAATTTGCCTGGTTAAGCTGTATTTTATGTTGTAGATCCCATTGGGTGTATGCATCAGGCTTTTTATACTCAGTGTTCCAAGTCCTGCTGCCCGTAATGTCCTTGTGTGGCCAGTGGAGACTCTCTAGTTATCTCTCCGAAACAAGGTAGGATAAAGTAATTTTTTTTTTCTAGAGTGAGATTCGAGCAATTCTAGCCAATTTAGGTAGCTTCCTCATATTCATCCTCCTAAATTTCCCTTAAATAGATGCCCCGTTTACTGCATATAACCTGAGGCATATGTCTAAGAACTGTTTCTTTTCCACACTATTCATCAAGTACTTGTGGATTCTAATTCAAGTTTTCTAAAACTGTACATTTTTCTGTCTCTCCTTTTTCTTTTCTTTTTTTTTGATTCTTATCCACTCTCTTTTGAATGAGTTACTTCTTTATAAGCTTCCAAGTTTGCGTTTCCTATCTCAACACTATAGGTCAAATCTGGAGACATATATATTTTTTTCTTTCCTGGTGACTATTCCCCTTAGCTCTTGGTAACAGTAACTCAATTTGGATGCTGAAGAGACCTCCTGACTACAAGCAATTCTGTGTGTGTTGGTAAGTTCTGTGTAATGAATTTAGCTAAGTCATGTGATCATATACTATGAAAAGTCTTTAGGGTAAGTGGAGAATTTTACATATATACATAATGGAGAGTGAAGAGTGAAGCAATTCTAGTTTAGTAAGTAAGGAATGGTATGCTGAAAGTAAAGCAGTGATTTAAGATTATTAAATCCACAAAACTGGTCAGCATTAAACTGCCTTAAGGCTTTGATAAAAATATAGATTTCAGATATATGGAATAAGAATTTCCAGGTGGGGAGATCAAGAATCTCTATCTTCAATAAGCATTTCTAGGTAATTCAAATACACAAACAGATTGTGAAAAAGTAAAAGTGAAAGTTAGTCACCCAGTCGTGTCTGACTCTTTGTGACTCCGTGGACTGTAGCCTGTCAGGCTCCTCTGTCCATGGAATTCTCCAGGCAAGAGTACTGGAGTGGGTTGCCATTTCCTTCTCCAGGTAATCACAAATAGATCAAATGGTTTACAAATTGAATACAGTTACCTTCACAATCATAATAAGTATTAGGCTTCCTGCAATTTTTTTTCTCATCATCATTTCATTCAATCTCCCCATCATGAGATTCCTCTGCTTTTTTTTTTTCCATTTTAATGTCACTGCAGATGGTGACTGCAGCCGTGAAACTAAAAGATGCTTACTACTTGGAAGGAAAGTTATAATCAACTCAGACCACATATTAAAAAGCAGAGACGTCAAAAAAAAAAAAGCAGAGACATTGCTTTGCCAACAAAGGTCCGTCTAGTCAAGGCTATGGTTTTTCCAGTGGTCATGTATGGATGTGAGAATTGGACTATAAAGAAAGCTGAGCACCAAAGAACTGATGCTTTTGAACTGTGGTGTTGGAGAAGACTCTTGAGAGTCCCTTGGACTGCAAGGAGATCCAACCAGTCCATCCTAAAGGAGATGAGTCCTGGGTGTTCATTGGAAGGACTGATGCTGAAGCTGAGACTCCAATACTTTGGCCACCTGATGTGAAGAGCTGACTCATTGGAAAAGACCCTGATGCTGGGAAAGATTGAGGGCAGGAGGAGAAGGGGACGACAGAGGATGAGATGGCTGCATGGCATCACCGAATCGATGGACATGGGTTTGGGTGGACTTAGGGAGTTAGTGATGGACAGGGAGGCCTGGCGTGCTGCGATTCATGGGGTCGCAAAGAGTCTGACATGACTGAGTGACTGAACTGAACTGAACTGAGATGTATATTAAAAACAATAATGGTTGTCTACCCTAATGTAACTCAATGTCCTTATTTGTGAAGTACGTTTAATTAGGCCAGTGCAGTTGTCTGGTACTTCTGGGGACTAAGAATTATTATTTCTTTCTATTTTCTCATCTTTATTTTCAATCTTATTTGAAGACATTTATTTTCTCCTGCATATTTCTCCTGTGCTGTGCCACCAACCTCATTCCTTGACTCTGGCTTCAAAACTTTATCTCCTCAGTGACCTCACTGTTATTTTCTTATCTTCTTTTTTCAGACAAGCCCACTGCATCCTGAAGTCAGAGTGGTGGAAGCATCTTCTACCACCTCTTCTACACTTTGAGATATTAAATTGTCACCAAGAAACATTAAGAAATAGCTAGTCTTCTTGGGCTTCCTGGTGGCTCAGATGGTAAAGAACCTGCCTGCAATGCAGGAGATCTGGGTTTCATCCCTGGGTCAAGAAGATCCCCTGGAGAAGGGAATGGCAACCCACTCCAGTATTCTTGCCTGGAGAATCTCACTGATAGAGGAGCCTGATGGGCTACAGTCCATGGGGTTGCAGAGTCAGACATGACTGAGCAACTAACACAGATAGTTTTCTAGTTGAAGGAGATGTCTAAAAAATGCATGAATGCCTCAACCCCTTTCTCTTTATTTCTTGAATTTATTTATTTACCAAGTCTTATAGTTTCTGGCTTTGCTATGTCTTTAGGATCTTTTTCTTCTTACTTCATTGCCCTAGTTGAGGGTACTTCAACCTGGATCAATGCAAAAGATTTCTTACTGGCATCTCTGTCCTCAGGTTCTTTTCCTTTCAATTTAATCTGAAATCAACTATCGGATAAACCTTAAAACAGTGCATCTAATACATAATGCTCCTGCTCAAAAATCTGTAATGTATCCAAAGTAACAATAAGATAATTTCTGAACTTCTTAGCTTGACATTCAAGGTCTCCACAAACAACTTTGAAGATTTATCTTCCTCTACTTCTTACTGCTTCTTGACAGTAGTCCTCAGGCCCAGACACATTCATATGGCCTCATCTCTTAGACGCCTTTTCCTTTCTGGCCTCTGTATGTTCTAACTCCACGATCTTTAATATACTCTCCTGATTCAACTAGCAACTATTTTTTTAAATATCCATTCTTTATGAGGCATTGTGGGAAATTCATTATAATATGTAAAATTTCTGCCTACAAAAAGACTTGTGACTTGCAATTTATTGAAAGAGTGTCTGTAATTCTATAAAGTACACATCTTGGTATAGAAGGGAGACTGACATGCTAAAATGAATGCCTTTACATAAGCTTTCAGAAGACAAAATGAGAAATTTTTTTTTTGTCTGATTGGGTGTTTGTAAAAGGCTTTGTGGAAGAGATACCATTCCAGTTGGGTTTTGAGAGATGGATAAATACCAGCATATTGGAGTATGGGTATCAAGGGTTAAAGGTAGAGCTAATGGTTCAGGATGTTGGAGTGTAGCTTGTGTATGTGGTTGATGTAGAGGAGAAAACACTGGAGATGAGGCTGGAGAGATGGAGCAGCAGGGCTAAAGATTTTGCATTTTGCTCTCCACTCAAGAGAAGACTTTGAAAGAGTCTGAGCCATGGAAAAATAACACCATATAATCTGTTTTTAATGAAGATATCTCTGGAAGGAACATATCACTAATGGCTTTAAAAGCAGGAAAAACTCAAGCTGGTGATCAAAGGAGGGGCTCTTGTAATAATCTATGCCAATGGTGGTGAAATCATGAACTAGGAAAAGTAGTAAGATTAGAAAGTGAGGGCTAACAAGAAAAGCATTTTTGCAACAGATTCTATAAGCTTAGAAAAAAGACAGAGGTAGGTGTTGGAAATTTGGGAGAAATACTGATTTATTCAATAGTATTTCATAGGACACGATATGTATCAGAGATCTTTTGAGGGCTGGAAATAGAAAAATAGATATCATAGTCCCAAACTAAAAAAGTTCATAATCTAATCAAGAATAGAAACATAAATGAATAAATACCATGAAATGTAATTATCTATATTTATATCTTGATCTATCAATTATTTTTTTTCAGGAATGGAGATACAAAAGTGATGCCTTACTATCGTACTATTAAACTGATGCTTAAAAGATAGAAATTTGATAAATAAGATGGGATAGATGAGATATTGAGGCCCAGAGAAGAGCTTTTGCAAGCACATGGATGTGTTATACTATAGTACATGGTGTGTTTTGTGGGTTCCTGAGCAGCTAGGGAAGACAGCAGAGGTACCTGGTCAGAGGTAAAAAAGAAAATTACCTACATTGTGCTCAACATTGCAATTTCTTCTGAAGGTGATAAGAAAAGGAAGGAAGGCAGTTCAGAAGGGAGCTGCTGCAATAATTCAGGTGACAGAGGATGAAGCTCTGGACTTGGGCATCAACAGAGGGAAAGAAAAATGGAAGATTAAACATTTATGTAGTTGGTGGAGACTGGATATAAGGCAAGCTGAGTGTAGAAAGATGTTAGAAAGTGACTGTAAGAATTTCAGTATGGATCATTGAGCTGCTGCCATCAACTGAGAAGGAAAATCCAGCCCCCGAAGAATAGGATTTATGCAAGTAAGGGTAAGTGATAATAATAACAGCTAATATTTAATGAGCATTTATACCAGGCTTATTCTAGCACTTTGTGTGAATTAACTCTTTAACCCTCACAATTGAGTAAGGGCATAGGTACTTCATTATCTCCATTTTATAGATGAAGACATTAAGACAGAGAGAACTTAAGCAACTTGCCCAAGGTTGCACAGCTACTAAGAAGCAGAATCAGAATTCGAACTCAGACAATGTATTAAACAAAATGCATTCTTAACTTTGTATTGCCTACCCTTGCATTTGACTTGGGACCCGTGGAATTTTCTGTATTGGTAGAGTTAGAATTCAGTAGGGTGGGAGAGAGGTCCTAGGTAAAGAAGTGGAAATGAGAGTCAGTAATGTGAGTAACGGGTGGAGTGAAAGTTCAATGGCAAAGGAGAGGCCTGATAATTGAAACTTACAAAATGTTCTTCATCAGTGTTTGGAAGTGGTGTGTGAATCAAGGCAAGACTCAGGTGTGATCAGAGGTGTGGTGGAGAGGAAGGTGAGTGGGTGCCACAGAACTCAAGAGAGCATATCCTGCCAATAAGGAAAATGTGTTCACCAGCACTGAGACCAAGATAGGCAAGGACTGATAAAAGGCCAGGAGATGTACCCTTTAAGAATGAATTCATGTCTTTTGAGAAGGCAGTTTTCCAAGTGTTACAGAGAGAAGCTAGTAGCCCACAGGCTGGGTTAGACCTGTGGTTGGGGGAGGGGTGGTAAACAGTCTTTGCATTTTCAAAAAATTGTAATAGAAAACACATAAAAATTGTAGTAGAAAATGAAATGAGATGTATTCTATTAAATGTTTCATTGTATAGTACAGTATTTTTAACCATAGGCACAAAGTTGTACAGCAGATCTTTAGAAATTTTTCATCTTTTTTTTTTTCTGGCTGTGTTGTGTGGCTTGTGGGATCTTAGTTCCCCAATCAGGGAAAGAGCCCTAATCACTGGACTGCCAAGAAATTCCTTAGAATTTTTTCATCTTGAAAAAATGAAACTTTATACCCATTGAATAGCAAGAAGTAAAGATAGGCAAGTAGCTGAGGAGGGTCAGGAGGTAAGGGGCAAGGGTTACTTTTGTTTTTCTCTTTAGTGTTTTGGAGACAAATAATGTAGTAACCCAACAAGGAACAGCAAACAATGAACTAGATGAGGGGACAACAGAAGGATAGTGTGAAAAACAAAATAAATTTTTTAGGGGGTGGATGAGTGGAGATTGGCTCTTATGTACAGATGAAAAGTGCTGGTTTTTAAAAGAAGGATGAACACAGCTTCCTATGAAATATCAGGGATTGAGAAGTTGTAGGACAGTGTCTAATCCTTTGAAATGAATTCTAATTACACAGTAGTGAGACAAGTGCACTGTAATATTAAAAACCTGTCTCAGGTCTTTGCTACCTTATTAATGGTATTCACCCAGACCACCTTCCATTGGTGAAACTCATCATCTTTCTCAGTGTTTTTGGTCCACTGATTCCCTCATAATGAGACTCAGTGTGGGTTTGCCCTCCAGTAACTTATATGCAGAGTACATCATGAGAAACTCTGGGCTGGAAGAAGCACAAGCTGGAATCAAGATTGCCAGAAATATCAATAACCTCAGATATGCAGATGACACCACCCTTATGGCAGAAAGTGAAGAGGAACTAAAAAGCCTCTTGATGAAAGTGAAAGAGGAGAGTGAAAAAGTTGGCTTAAAGCTCAACATTCAGAAAACTAAGATCATGGCATCTGATCCCATCACTTCATGGCAAATAGATGGGAAAACAGTGGAAACAGTGTCAGACTTTATTTTTGGGGACTCTAAGATCACTGTAGATGGTGATTGCAGCCATGAAATTAAAAGACACTTACTCCTTGGAAGGAAAGTTGTGACCAACCTAGACAGCATATTCAAAAGCAGAGACATTACTTTGCCAACAAAGGTCCATCTAGTTAAGGCTATGGTTTTTCCAGTAGTCATGTATGGATGTGAGAGTTGGACTGTGAAGAAAGCTGAGCGCTGAAGAATTGATGCTTTTGAACTGTGGTGTTGGAGAAGACTCATGAGAGTCCCTTGGACTAAAAAGAGATCCAACCAGTCCATCCTAAAGGAGATGAGTCCTGGATATTCATTGGAAGGACTGATGTTGAAGCTGAGACTCCAATACTTTGGCCACCTGATGCAAAGAGTTGACTCATTGGAAAAGACCCTGATGCTGGGAAGGATTGCTGGCAGGAGGAGAAGGGGACGATAGAGGATGAGATGGCTGGATGGCATCACCAACTTGACGGACATGAGTTTGGGTAAACTCCGGGAGTTGGTGGTGGACAGGGAGGCCTGGCGTGCTGCGATTCATGGGGTCACAAAGAGTCAGACATGACTGAACAACTGAACTGAACTGATTGGTGTCTATGCTCCCTAACCTGGTGAAAGAACTACTCTCCTCCTCTCCCCCATCCCTGGTGGGTCATAGTAGCTTGATCTAGTCTTCTACTCTGCATTAAGGGAAAGTGATCAAATAGAAATAATCTGTAAGAGAGTTTAGAAAGTATATGTTGGATGACCTCAGTGTCCTAAGGGAAGTAGGAGCTGAGATCATTTGCCAACCATCGGTGAAAGGAGTGGACTTAAGGGCTTGAGGAGAATGGAGGGCGTTTGGAAGAATTTGGAGAATTTACTGTGAATAAAAGGATTTGTTAACAATCCGAAGGGACCAACTAAGATTATATATCATAAATTTGTAGGGGAGCCAACCGGCATTTCTCGACTTTTTCCAGCATTACTTGGCAGTGGGATAACAAGAGCAGAGAAAACATATGGCTGGATTTGTCCAACCCTGAGGATTGGCAGGACAGCTGCAGAGGAAGCTTGAGTTGGGTTTAAGGGTTCCTGGTTACCAGTGAGGGAGGAGGAAGGAGAAATGCGTGACCATGGTGTTCAGAAGAAGCAGACAAAAAAGCCAGATGCTGACTGAGGACCAGGGGAGGACAGAGAGGAGGGAAGACTTTAGAGACACACCAAGGGTCTAAAGGACAAGGAACCGGGTTAGTCAGTGTAAGAAGGCATAGAAATGGCAGAGGATCTGGGCATTACTTTTAGAGCGGAATGGTCAGCTTTGGCATCTGTGAGCCTGCTGGTCAAAAAAGAAAAAGGTTCAGGTGATGATAGGATGTAATGCTTGGCTTCCAACATGTGGGTTTCCAGAGTAGAATAAAGCAAACTGGAAAAAGTAGAGGAAATGAAGGTCTTGGATGTTGAAAAAGTTATCAGCTATAAAGTTGAAATTAGCTATGGGTGAGCTGGAGAAGAAATCTGTGAGGCAAGTGTGAAATTCCTCGAAGGTGAGAAAATGAACAAGGTTGTGAGAGATTAAAAAGGCCTGGCATTAAAGTCATCAACCTGAATGTGTGTCAACCATGTGCAAATATGGAGGGTGAAAAAGAAAAAAAAAAAAAAAGAAACAAATAGTTTAATTTTACTTCATTGGCATAAAAACATTTAAAATTAAAGAAAGCCACAAGAGAACTTTTATTTAACGCCACTAAAAATAGTCATTGCATCTTTTTCTGAACTAACATATGTTAAAGAAACATGTAAAGAAGGTTCTGTTGTGTTGTCTGCAGAAAGGTTCTTGGTCATATTCACGTGCCTAGCTTCCCAGTTCTATTACTGACTTATTATTCATTAAGTTTTATTTATTGACCCAGGATATTATTTTTTAAATTGTGAAAATAGCGGTAAAATTCCATGTTTAAGGCAGAGTTTGCAGCCACACGACAAGCACATTTCAGGAATAATTCTGTCTTCTCTTTCAGTTGTCTTCCGGAGATGACTTCCTGAGATGACATGGAGAGAATCATCGGTTACAATTTTGCAACACTCAAGACGACTGGAAATGATCACTTAGTGGGCGGGGTGTTGGATGACGTCACCCGCTTTCCCATCCAGGGACCGATCACACACCTCAGAGCAGCCACGGTGAGAACTGCCACTCCGTGAACTGCTAAACAGAAAGACCTACTAGGTTATGAAACCGTCCCCAGTCAGTACAAAATCAGTCTCATTTACATATTCCTGCGTGTTTTACCCACCAGGCTTCTAAATACCTTAAGTCACATGGCTCCAGCTCTTTATTCTGTCTCACTTTCTCCTTGTTCTCTCACAGTCTCTGAGGAAGCATTTAAATAGTCTCCTCAATTTTGTTACGTCTCATTCCAATCAGGAAGAGCCTCCCCGCACCCCCAACACCCCCCCCCAACACACACACACACATTTTAAATGGAAGTGCCTCAGTAAAAACATGTTAGTAGGAGTAATCTATAAAGATATTTTGAGGGTTACACTGCAATAGTGAGTAACTGGGGTAGGGGTGTTGATGTGAATATGCTATTAGCTAATTTATCGTGAGTAGCAGGTTCTTGTCATTGAAAGGATTATTCTCTGTCAATACTAGACTCTTTGGTTATCTCACTGATACGGTTTTGACCCAGCTTGTGTATACCAAAAAACAAATTTAAAATCTGGCTTTCAGATAATTTCTGCTACTTGCCTCCACTTAACTTGCCTCCAGTTTAATTCTCAAAGTCATATTTCTGTCTCACTTTCATGCTTAAGAGTTAGTGTTTCCTAAGATGACCACTCTTTCAATACTTGTTTTCTAGTCTTTAAATTCCTGGGAGTCTCTAATGTATTTGTTTTACTGGTGTTCCCCTACACATCACCCTTTCTTGTTATTCCTGTAATCCTTGACTCAGGTGCCATTTTCTTCAGGCAACCACTGTGCTTTACCTTCTCCCTATCCTCCTCTGACAGGAAAAGTACCTATCTTTGGTTTTTCTGCAATATTCAGTGTGTTATCTGTTCATGCACTGGCATGGTGAATTATGTTTATTTGTTAATATCTCAGCTTTTACTACTGAATTTTGAGTTTCTTGAGGGTAGAACAATGTCTTATTCTTCTTTGCATTTCTAGTGTTAAGCATAGGCTAGACAATCAGATCATGCATGTTGAGTGAAATGATGTACCAAACAATAGCAAAATCCAGGCTTTATTTTTACCATGTGGTCAATGAGCTTGGGTCCTTCACAACTTTAATAAACAATAATTAGTAAAACTGTGTATTTATTTTGACTAGGAAACAAGCAAGGCAAGATAAAGTTGGATGTTGCATATTATCATATCTCTATAAGCAAGTAGACTGATTTCCTTCACTATCCGGTAAATCTCACTCCCTCCCCCGCAATGTGGGGGCAGTGATAGTGGTGCTGGGGAGACAGAAAAACAATTTCAGATGAATGCATATTTTTATGATTAAATCCTCAAGCCCAGTTCCACTTGGGGGAATTGATTGGACCACTTGTAAGACAGAAACTACCCATTAGGGATCAAGAATTAGGCTAGATGGAATACCTAGACTCATTTCAGCATTATTTACAATGAGCAGGAGGTGAAAACAACATGAACATAAATGGATGAATGTTCAGATAAAGACAATGAGGTGTATACATGCAATGTAATATTATTCAGTGTCTAATGAAGAAAGAAATCCTATCCCATCCTACAGTATGGATGAAACTTGAGGACTTTGTGCTAAGGGAAATAAGCCTGTCACAAAAAGACAAATGCTATGTGATTCCACTTGTATGAGACATCTAAAGTAGTAAAGAATCAGAGAAACAGAAACTAGAATGGTGGTTGCTGGGGGCTGAAGGAAGGCAAAAATAAGAGTTGGTGTTCAGTAGATATAGAATTTAGTTTGTGAGATGAAAAAGTTCTGGAGATTATTGTATGAAAGTGAAAGTCACTCAGTCCTATGTGACTCTTTGCCACCCCATGGACTATACAGTCCTTGGAATTCTCCAGGCCAGAATACTGCGGTGGGTAGCTGTTCCCTTCTCCAGGGGATCTTCCCAATCCAGGGATCAAACCCAGGTCTCCCGCGTTGCAGGCGGATTCTTTACCAGCTGAGCCACCAGGGAAGCCCGATCCATTGTATAACAACGTGAGTACAGGTAACACTACTAAACTATACATTTGAGAATGGTTGAGATGGTATATTTTATATTATGTGATTTTTACCACAACTTAAAATAAAATAAAATATTCTTAAAGGAAAAAATTGTAGGCTAGATCCTAGCAAGGTGGGTGCCTCTGACCCTCATGCCCAAATCCTGATATTAATTCTCTGGCTCTGAAAGATCGAATGTTGACAAGAGGTTCAGGAGAGTGAACCCAAGAGGAGAAACTCTTACCTGCTTCTACACCAGCAAAAGAATTGGTCTAGCATCTCAGTTCATGAATCTTTTACAATCAACCTCATATTGGTTCCCATAAGAAAGTTTAAGAATCCAGTTCTCTTTCTCTAGACTGTGAGATAATCTAAGAAACGGTGCATCCATTGAAATAGCTGCATGGAATAGCTACCAATAATAGTAAAAAAGTTAGACAAGCTATATGCTCAGTCACTTCAGCTGTGTCCAACTCTTTGCGAGAGTAGACTGTAGTTCACCAGGCTCCTCTGTTCATGGGATCCTCCAGGGAAGAATATTGGAGCAGGTTGCCGTGCCCTCCTCCAGGGGATCTTCCTGACCCAAGGATTGAACCTGCATCTCTTATGTCTCCTGTATCGGCAGGTAGGTTCTTTACCACAAGCGCCACCTGGGAAGCTCAAGCTATATGCTAAGGAATGCAAATTTTTACTAACAGATTTAATGTCACAATGGAGGTAAAATAACAACCCTGGTGGCCTGAGAAGTGAATGCGAATTGAGAGGTTGGAAAGAATGAGTATAATTGGTGTCCTGGGAAGGGAAGCAGGTAAAGTATTCGAGATGAAACAGTTTAGTGGATTTTTTCTGCCAAAGATGAAGGAGACTTAAGCATGTCTAGGCAAGGAACTACGGAGGAGAATTAGAAGATACAGGAGACAAAGGGGTAATTGACAGATGGAGTTGCAAAAAGGACCCAGAAGATCTAGATCTGGGAAAAGGAATTAACATTTGAAAGAAGAGAGACACCTCTGTTTTTAGAATAGAGAGAACGAGAAAAGGATACATGTGAGATATTGAATTTAAAAGATTTCTGAGGTTGAACAAGTTAGTTGCCCTTCTCGATTTGCAAATGGACAGATCAGAGTCGGCTTTTCATAAGTATTATCCCGCTTAATTTTGATTGGGTTAATTTGGATGAATCAAAGTCTAGAGACTTTGACTAAAGCAATGGATAATAGATTCAAGGTCATTATTAAGGGTAAATTATGGATGTTTCTTATCTTTACTGGAAAATGGGACAACCCAGACATAGAAGTTTTCCATAAATGTCCTTAATTGTGTTGAGAATAATGGCTACTTGCCAGATGACCTGGCCCTCAGAGAAGTACCAGCCCAGGCAGGGATCAGGTCAGTGCAATGAAAGCCAGTGAAGGACATGCCTAATGAAAAATAAACTTGCCTAAATAATGCTGAATGTGGCTTGAGCTGAAATTCAAATCTTTTTCTTATTAGCTAATTTCGCAATGATCTCTTTATAGGGAGACTGGAAGGTTGGGAATCTTTTTTAAATGGTTTTGAAGTTATTTCATGATGATTCAGTTTCTATTTCTGTTCAGAGTACTAAGATTATTTATAATCTTGTAACAGCTTTTTTTCCCCAGCTATTTTTATATCATTACAAAAGAAATCCTTCAAAATGGTAAATTGTCGACACCCTTTTCATATTGCCTTGACTATTCCTCCTCATTTCATTATTTTTTATTATGTAAATAACTGTATCATAAAATTCTCAATGCAAGCTCCCATTGAGATGTGAAGGGTAAGCATTCCCAAGAAACACAATCTTATTAAAATGCATTGCTTCATAGGGAACACCAAGGCCCATTGTGAATACAACAATATGCAGCCATAAAATGATTAAAATGCCTCTGATAATAAAATTTGACCCCAAGTTACTGACAGCAGATTGCTATCCTTTAAGCATCGACCACTACCTGTTCCAGCAAGAGGTAAAGATGGGGAGGTGGAGTATTATGAAGGTCTATTGAAGAATAGATAAATTCCTGAGTTAGAGGAAAATAACTGATGTCATTTTCCATTATAAAATGTAACATATTCTCCGAAATATCTGATTCTTCACATATACTTTGACTATCTTCTTTCATCATTGGGTGAATATTGAATATGACAGTATGTGGCTTCTACTGAGAATTTAATGATAAAAAACATTGCCAGTAAATGATCCTTTGTCATTCTCTTCTTCCTCAAGGCAATTTCTCTTTGATCAGGAGGACTAAACTGTTTGAACTGAAATATGTATATGCATACACACGTGTATATATATATATATATGTATGTATATATATATGTTTCTGAGGTGATGCTAGTGGTAAAGAACCTACCTGCCATTATGAGAAATGCAAGAGACGTGGGTTTTTGATCCCTGAGTTGGGAAGATCCCCTGGAGGAGGGCATGGCAACACAATCCCATGGACAGAGGAGCCTGGTGGGCTATAGTCCATGGGGTCCCAAAGAGTCAGACACGACTGAAGCAACTTAGCATGTATATACATTGTGCTTATTCACACAGTCATGTCTGACTCTGTGACCCTATGGATTCTAGCCCTCCAGGACCCTCTGTTCATGGAAGTTTCCAGGCAAGAATACTGGAGTGGGTTTCCATTTTCCCCCACATATACACAATATATATTTTAAAATGTTTATGGATTTTTTGTTACATAATCACTGTAACAACTCGAAACAATTCTGGAAAATATGAAGGCAAAAGTAGCCCTGAAATTCTATTGTCTTGATCTGAAATTCTGTTTTCTTGATGTTAATTAATTAACCAATTGTATTTTTGATGCAATAAATATCTATTGAGCACTGATTATACCCAAGGCATTATGGTCAGTTCTACTGAGTTGGCACTTCACTAGAGCAATGAGCAAAATTAGCCCAGTACTTGCTATTATGAGAACAGCACTATATAACATTCAGGCTAACATCTCTCTAGATATCTCTCTGTGAATAAGACTATATGTGAGTGTGCCCCCGTATTTTAAACACATAAACACACACATTTACATTTTATATAAAGAGGTAAATTAATGACTCATTGACCACTGCTTTCTTTTCTTAGGAATCAATAGGTCCTGACCATGTTTGTCAGTTAATATGAAGTACAGCATCACTGTCCTTAACTCTATAGTATTTTATTGACTGAATGAATGAATGTCTTAGGTTGGGTTCCCTAGTAAACAGTCTGAGACGGAAGTTTGTCCTGTAAGAAGACTACAAAAGAGTGGTCTTGTGAACACCTACAAGAAAAAGAAGGAAGAATCACTGGTCATGGGGAAGGGCTGAATTGTGATGAAATAGCCACCAAAGTCTCATACAATCACAAAGAGAGCTAGGGAGTTTGCGTGGCCCTTCAATGATGTCCCCCGCTTGCATCTTCACATCAGCCAGTCATTGGATGAGAGCTGTCTTCAGGGAGGGGCACACTTTTGGGTGTAAGAGCCTAGGGCAGTTACTGAAGAGGGATACCTACATAAGGTGTTAGAACTGTTGCAAACGTTCTTTGCAAATGGGGGAGGAAGACACTGTATGATTTCTTTCTTTTTTTTTTCAATATGTTAGGGTGTATTTTATAAACCAGAATGTAGTCTGTCTTGTTGAATATTCCATGGGAGCTCGCGAAGAATGCATACCCTGCTGCTGTTGGATGAGGCAGTCTATCGTTATATCATTATATCCAGTTGATGGATGGTTTTGTTGAGTTCAACTCTGTCTGTACAGATTTTCTGCCCATTGGATCAGTCCATTTCTGACAGAAGGGTATTGAAGTCTCCCAACTATGACAGAGGATTCATCTATTCCTCCTTGCGGTTCTATCAGTTTTTATCTTATGTAGTTTGATGCTCTATTGTTTGGTGCACACACACACACACACAGTAAGAATTGTTTGTCTTCTTGAAAACTTGACATTTTATCATTATGTTCCTGATAATTCTCTTTACTTTGAAATCTGCTCCTTCTGAAATCAATATAGCTACTTCTGCTTTCTTTCAGTTAATGTTTGTATGATATATTTTTCTCCATTCACTGATTTTAATCTATCTGTATCTTTATATTTAAAGTAGACTTCTCATAGATAATATATAGATGGGTCATATTTTTGGATCCACTTTCACCATCTCTGTCTCTTGATTAGTGAATCTAGGCTACTGACATTCAAAGTGATTATTGAGATAGTCGAATTAATATCTACCATATTTATTACTGCTTTCTATTTGGTGTTCATTCTTTGTTTCCATTGTGTCTTCCACTTTTTTTTTATACCTTTTGTGGTTTTAATTGAGCAGTTCAGATAACTCCATTTTCTCTCTTTTCTTTGAATGTAGTTATATATATATTTAAACTTTTTTAAGTGTTTGCCTTAAGTTTCCAATATACATTTAAAACTAATCCCAGTTCACTTTCAACTTACATTATGCTATTTCATGGATAGTGTGAGTACCTTATAATAGTAACAAAATAATAAAAATTTATTTTTCCTGTGTCTTTTGTCATAGCTGTTATTTCTTTCACTTACATACAAACATATGTAAAGACATACTGGGATATACATATAATAACATATACATAAGCATACATAATCAAATATATTTTTGTTATCCTTATGGAAAAAGTCAGGTGGAAACCTCTAAAACTTCCTCTCCTCTAGCCAATATAGTAAATCAAAAATAATATCACATCCCAGGGAGAATGGTAGAGATTAGTGACACTTTTAAGGACTAAGGGCTTCCCAGATGGCTCAGTGGTAAAGAATCTGCCTGCCAATGCAGGAGATGTGAGTTCGATCCCTGGACTGGGAAAATCCCCTGGAGGAGGGCATGGCAACCCACTTCAATATTTTTGCTTGGAGAATCCCATGGAGGAGCCTGGTTGGCTACCGTCCATAGTGTTGCAAAGAGTCAGACATGACCGAAGCGACTTAGCATGCATGCATACAACTTGATATTAGATATGCCTTACCACACAGACTATTACAATAACACAGGTAAGACTTGACAGTGGTTTGAATCAAGATGGTAGAATTTAAAGTGGTGAAAAACGGATGAATACATTTTGAAGGTAGAGATAACAGAGTTTGTTGATTAATTGGACGTGGCTTGTAAGAGAGAAACAAGACAGGGGGGACCACAGGTTACCTATCAGAGTAGTAGTGTAAATATTTGCTTAAACATCATGTCCAGGAATGAGACTGTATGTTCCTAGAGAGTAGAGATCATATCTTATTTCTCTTAAGTCTTCTGGACCTTGCTGAATGTTTGGTACATAGTAGGCCCTCAAAGCAAGTGCCTAAGATAGTTCAATACTCATATGTGTTTGAGTGCAGCCACTGCAAATACCATGATGGATTTTATTCACTTATATAAAGATTACTTAATCAAAAAATTTCATAATTATTTATAGTTGTAGAACATTAATATTCTCAGCTTGATTATTTTTTGGTACAGAAATGCAGGAGATAAATGAACAAGACATGACCTGGAATAGTTCAATGTTATTTTTCCTGATTCCAAAAGCACAATTATTGATTTTATTTTTATCATGGTTAGAATAATACTAACATTTGTCATCTCTGTCTTTTAGCACTCAGCTCATGTGGAACTATTAAAAGTTGCCCTTATAGATTGTGCCATAAATAAAACAGGGCTGCCTTATATGGTAAAACATACCCTTTCAGAAGGAGACAAATGCAAGCTATATGCTATAATGACTAGAACATTTGGGTAGTGATCAGTAAAGATAATGATGAAGATGCTTTATGGATGAATTATGTATCAGTTGTTTTTCTGAAAAAAAAAATACAGTGGAGAAGAACTTTATTTATGACTGGAGTTCTTTAAAAGGGTTAGAAAGGTTGCTGTTTTATTGTATGCTTTAGGTTCTCAAATCAATATTTATACTTGTCCCATGCTAATGCAATCCTATCCATTTGTTAAAATAAATAGTAAAATGTGACCTAGTTACAGTGCTCTCAAGTCAACTTGCCCAAGGGTAGATATCGGAGAATTAGTAACATAAGATCTCTTTTTCCAATGGTATTTTAGAGTTTCTCATGAATACATGGCTTAGGTATTGTCACCCTTCCTTCTATATTTATTCTCTGGCCACTTGGTACTTCCAAGGGTCTTTATCTATCATGTAATGATTCTTGAATTAGTGTCTGGAGTTCTTGTGAAGAAATATTTCTCTTTGCAAAGTTATAAGATTTATTAATAAGCTCTAGATGTCAACGCCACTTTGATCTGTGTCTGCTTTGCCCCACCCCCATCCCTTTCTTATGAATGAAGAAGGTATTTTTGTCCATTTGCACATTTGTCTTTGGTGTTCTTTTTAAAGTCAAGATGACAGATTGTCATGGTCAGTATTCCCTTTTGGATAACATTGATTTAACTGGCACAGAACTAAACAGAGACTACTAACCCTTTTTTACCTGAAATCTCTGTCTAGTATGAAAAAAAATGACTCAAATGTGATTTGCATCCAGAGTAGCTATTAGGTGTGGCAGTCTGGTAAGAAATTCATCAGTTGAACCCACCATTTGTCTCATTTGATTAGGAATTATCTTAAATCATTCTTGTTTAACAATTTAATACCAGGAAGTTCAGGTATAATTCATCAGGACCCATTTACCAATAATGATTATAATTGCTTTTTTTGTGTGTTTTACTTTTAGGTGGCTCTCTAAAAGGGATATGAATCATGTAGATTCTTGGTCAAGAGAGCAGGTAATAGATTTAGGTTTCAAATGTAACCAATACAATCTCTAAATCCCCCAATAGGGGCTGTGCAGGCAAAGTTTGGCTTAATAGGTACAGGCTCATTATAAAGAACACTAGAATTCTATTTATGGACTAATTTTCCACAAACCGTATCACTGAAAAATTAATACGCTAAAGTAAAAGTCAAGACAGAAATTTTCACCCTTTCTGCAATTGTAACACTTCATCTTTTTGATTCAATATTGAGATTCTCCTAATTCACTGCTTTTAAAACCCTGATAAAATATACTAATTAATAATATATAGACCACCTACTAACATTGGGAGAAACCAGGCAATTTAATAATTTTTACAGTGATTAAGCAACTGTTCTTTGAAATACAAAAAAAAAATGGTGTAATTAAGCAAACATTTTGTATCTATGTGATTGAAAGTAAATTAGGAAACACTGATTTTCATTAGTTCTAAAAACATATCATTTAAAATGATTTCATAGTTCTTTGTATGCATACACTGTTTATATTTGGATAGTCTATTAGATTTTATAAAGTGTAATTCTATTCATAACTGAATGACATAAGACATAAGTGAAACTACCCTTGAAGAGATTATTATTTTTTATTTTGCAAAAGGAAACTGTAGGGAAAGATTAGATGACTTATCCACCTGGTGATCAGATGTAGTTTATTAAAAACCATAAGTTTAAGGTTTGTTGCACTTACAACAGAATAAGAAAAACAGGAGAGTTAACTACGTGCTATGCTTAGTCACTGAGTTGTGTCCGACTCTTTGTGACCCTATGGACTGTAGCCTGCCAGGTTCTTCTATTCATGGGATTCTCCAGGAAAGAATACTAGAGTGGGTTGCTATGCCTTCCTCCAGGGGATCCTCCCAACCCAATAATAGTATCACAGTGTCTGCTTCTGATTTAGAACACTGCACCGCAATCAGAGATTTCAAACTGTTTCCTATATCCTGTTAGAAAAACATGGAAAAATGTAACGGAAAGGACATTTTTAGCAACTTCAAAATATTGCACTAAGTTGCATATTTCAAAAATTTGGACAAAATAAATTATGGAAGGTACTTTTACTCAGACTTTCTTTTCAGTTGCATTTGATTTACATTAGGTTCTCGTAGAGTTTCCTAAGGAACTAAGGGAAAACTAATTTTAACAAATCATTTTTTTTGCTATCTTTAATTTTCTATCATAATGATGAGTATTGAGCAATACACAACCAATATTCCCAAATTTCCTGAACTTTGCCCTTCTCATTAGTGAACTCTGACTAAGTTAACTTTGGTTATGAAATACAAAACCAGACAAGTTTTGATACGATTTTCTCGAGTTTTAAGAAAGATTTAAGTCAAGCAAATTAATGTAATTACTACTAAAATAACAATTGGAATTACAAATACAGATTTCTTTTTTGTGTTTTGTACCAGTTGCTTCTTGCAATAATCTATTGAGGTCTTTCAATAGGTTACTATTGCTATATCTTAATATAAAAATACTGTTAAGGTTTATTTATTATTTATTTCAAACTAGTCCAATTCAACATAGCAACAGTGATGACAGAAATGATAGAAGTGAAATTAATTACAGGTTTATTCCCTGCAGAAGCAAGACTCTTTTTTTTTTATTGGATAATATTACATATGTATATGCAACTTTCATTGGAAAAGTGTTTTAAAATGCACAACTTGCTTTCTCATATATTGTCTGGTTGATGTCCAAAACAATCTTACTAGGAACTAAGGCAAATATATAGTTCCCATTTTAATGTGAGCCAACAGGGTAAGGAAAGTTCAGTGATTTCACTAAGGCAAAAACTCAGATGACATCTAGCAGGACCTCACTCCCAAGTCCTCTGACTCCAATAATGTAAAGTTCTGGGTCAGGAGAATCATAGGAATCCAGGGAAGCAGGCTCACTCAGGCAAAGAGGTATCATTAAAGACATAATTATTGCCGGGAGTGCAAAAAATAAGGATGTATTCCTAGAGATGTCTACAAGTATTATCAAAATAAATCGAACCAAATATTAATATTGTCAATTCCATAAGCTCAGTGTGTGTCTTAACACCCTGCCATATTTAGAAAGTAACACATATGAAGAAAATCACATCTTTTTTAGGCTCAATAATTCTTGCTTTTAGTATATACAATATTCATTCTGGTTTTGTCAGGAATAAAGTCACATATATAACAGAAATTCTCTGAACATCATGAAGAAAAGGTTGCTTTATAAATATTGGTATTATTATCATCATTAACATTTATAATCTTGTCACCTCTCTGCCTCATAAAGTTACTGTGAACGTTTGAATGAGGTAATGTCTGTGAAGCTTTATAAGTTCTCTAAAAGGGAATTAAGATCTAAATACAAAATGTTTTTATCAATAAAGTATTAGGTGAATCTGGTCTAGACAGAAAGTAATAAAATTTGGTTAGCGAAGTAGATGTGAACAGCTCTTCGCAAACAATGCTGATGATTGAGTCTCACTGGTTTAGATTGTGGAATATAAATCTTTGTTTTCCTAAGATTGTACTAGTCTTAGGTAAAATTTTAGATAGGAATATTTTGAATATTCTATCCAGAGTGAGCTTATATGTAACAATCTTATTTTGAAAAATACAAACTTCATGCTATAAGAAAAAGCCAGTTCCTGTAAAAATCAATGGTTATTGCCATTTAATACAATAGCATCCCTCAACTTTTTTTTGTATTTTTTTTCTTGACACTTGTATATATCCAATAGAAAGAGTCAACTGCTTGCAGGTAGAATAGATGGCATTTAGTTATTTAGCAAGATTATTTTCTTTTTTCATTCATCATTCTCATGATCTTGCATCAATTCGCAGATAAGCTGAAATACATTTTCAGAATGCATATACAGTAGTCATAATCTCCCTTCACAAGGAATTTTGCAATACTCCTTTGAAAATAGCATTCAGAGACACTGCTGATAGAACCAAGGCAGATTATTTTAAAGAAATGTCACCTGAAGAGTAATGTTTGGCTGCTTTTACTAGTTCCTTCGCTGTTGATAGTTATCATTAGTAAAATGATCATCTCTTCACAGGGAGCCCTGCAGAGTCACACTTAAGGAGTTTCATATTTATTGCTGTGATGTTATTTGAGCTTCATTTCAATTGACAGTGGATTTCTCATCTAAATAAATTAATGAAATTGTTTGTCCCTTCTCAGAAAAAAAAATTAAGACTTTGTAAGTTGAAGTCTTCATTACTATTTTAAAAAGATTTATCCTCTTGGGTCTAGTCTTTAAATCAAATCATATCTTTACAGGTATAAATTTTAAAATGAAACTCCATGATCAGACAAAGACGAACGCACCGCAGACACTTCTGTTCTAGCCTGTCATGACAATAGCACAATGCCTAGGAGAACAAGATGAGAGAATGGGGGTGTCTTTATGCTGAAGCAACTTTAGAATCGAATTGAGGGCAGAAAGTGAGGTATGCTTGTGGATAGCCTCTCACAGACACACACAGTAAAGAGTATCTTATTTGCTTGAATCATTTTGATAACTAAAAAGATTACTTAAGGAATCACTAAATTGTAGAGACATAATTACAAATTATATAATTACAATCATAATTAAAAATTACATAGCCCCAACCTGTCTGACTGCGATGGAGAAGAGTTTACTTTCTGATATCAATCAGGTTGGAAAACCTTAATATCTAATGGTCACTGGGACTCATAAACAATGTAGGAGAACCTGGGACTGAGTGTCTTCCTCTTTCTACCCCACATATGCTGCTTAGTTTACTGCAGATTTCTTAAAATCTGAAAAGCCGCGGGCTGATCCAAGTGACCTGTTATTATAAAGGGAACCTTAAAAGTATACGGAGATTATTTTAACAATTAATAGTCATAGGAAGTTTCCTGAAGACTTTCTTTGGCATCTATATATTGGATTCTTATTTTTTCATTATTCAACTCAAGCATTGAATCTGGATTTCTTTCCACCTCCTTCCCCCTTCCCTTATTGGAGGAATAATTGCTGTTCTTTTCAGATCTCCTAGGATAGTCTTCTGTTCTGCAAAGTTGTAACAAGATGTGACATCCAGTCCTGGTTAATCAGTGTTCAGCCCAAACCCACAGTGGCAGTGAAGGAGGTGGCACTTACAATTTGCCCGTGACACTGACCAGGTTTTAAGGAATAAGAGTGAGGGAAAATAGCATGAAATACTTAAATTTTTATGGAAAAGGTATAACTTGGTGAAAAAGCACCATCATAAATTCCCAAAAAGTGTATCTTAATGACACACTTAGAGTAAATCATTTGCCTTGAGAGACAGGAGGTCTCTGGTGACCTGCATTGCAGCCACATGAGACTCCTAGACTAGCTACTTTCAGCTAAATGTACTCTCATATTAATATTTTAAAATGCCATAATGCCTCTCTGAAAACCTCAGAGGACAGATACATCAATTTGCGAGGTCTTCACTCCAGGAAATAGAAACAGGGATAATCTGCCATTAAAAGAAATAGTTCATTATGTCTGCTTCTTGGGAGCACATAAACTATGTCCCTCACATACTTAAGTTGCAAATCCTCACTTTAATGTGAAGGGAAACACCATGCCCCAGAGCTTTATTGTCCCACTGTTTATTAGTACAAAAAGGTTTGTTGTGGTATGAAATCTTAAGCTTGTTGCAGTAATCAATCAGCTTCAAAGAGTCTTTACCCCGAGCCAGATTCATTACAAATAAATCAATTAAACATAAAGTTTCTATTTTCAGGAGGTTCATGATGAAGAATAGAAGCAAATGCATCACAGTTAGAGAAAGGAATTTTCCTGGAGCAATGTCTCTTCACAAAGAGCTCTTTTGCCTTTATGGCACCATGAAGCACATGCTGGAGTTTGCTCTTTTATTTTAGTTAATTGCAGACATTCTTCTTCTTAGCATATATTTTTCATTGGGTAAAAATCACATCCATATGAAAAAAGATGTGTGGTAAGCTAAAAATATTGCTGGAGGCAGGAAAAAATAAACAATCGGTTTGTGTCTTCTTGTCATTACCAGACTAAACCTTTTGTAAGGCATTTGGGCAATTTTCACTCTTCAAGCTTTAGTGTATTTTTTTCAACCTCTGTGCTAAAATTGTTTACAGTGTAGGCAGTTCAGTGGCAGAAGCAGAAAACAAAACAAAATAAAAACCCCCAAACAAAACAACCAACCAAAAACCAAATAAACCACAACTCTTCTTAATATAAGGCTTCTTCATTATTCAACTAAATAATGAACTACACAATTCTAAAACAGATGATCTCTTACATTCACTTTGGGAGAGTGATAGGGAATAGGAAGAAAATAGGAGATTCAAATACATCTTTCATTTTTACCAACAAACCTGATAAGTCAAAATTGGTGTTTGACTTATCAGATGAACATCACAAAATTACAGATCAGTGACATTAAATTTTTTTCCACATATTTTGTCTTAATGTGTTTTTCAATAAAATTAGTTGTTTGCAGAGATTCCCAGAAAGGGAGAGACCTTGGCTGTGAAAAAGGCCAAACCCAAATAATTTCTTACAGAAGTATAGTAAAATTCTTATGCCACAAGGGGTAAGGTTCAGTGCAGGCCAGTCCAAACTCAAAAAAAAAAAAAAGATGAAAAGGACTCAGCACCCAAATTAAGTATCTTTCTTTCATCCACCAGGACTTGCAGTTGTTTTGATGACATATGATACACTCTACATATGGTGACATGTGACCGTTCACTTCTAGAGCCATCTCAGAAAAAGGGTAGAGAAATGACCAACTGTAACTGTAGCACTTCCTGTGAGGTAACACCCTCTGCCTGCCTCCACATGGGGTACACATTTAATTGGAAATATAAAGCTCCAGTTAAATATTTTCTCTTAGGCTCCCAGATGGTCTTTTAGAAGAAGAGGAAAAAAAAAAGAAAATCCAACATCTTTTTCCAGGAATTGATTGTGATGCAGCTGATTTTTTTGCCTGTAATGGGGTTCCATCCAAGACCCATCCCCCCAAGGGTAATAGAACACCTGCTTGGAAAGTAAACAAAACATGCTGGAAAGAGAAAGAAAGATATTCCCATGAGGCATTGGTAGGCTTGTCCAATGTGTTTTAAAGGTTTCTCAGGTGTATTGCTTTTACAATGTACATTCCTCCAATTTTATCTTCAACAAAACTTAATTTTTTCCTGACAGTGTGGAAATACTAAGATGCACTTATGACAACATCAAATTAGCTCATGGAAATAAAGAATTTGTATTATAATCAAGCAAATGAGAACTTACCATGGTAAATTTTAGTGTTCACTAATGAACAGCAAGTATGTGTTCTGCAGATATGTGCATTATCTATGAAAGCAAATATATTTCCTTCACATTTGTTATAAAAATATCTACTCCTAAATCAGGTATTCAGTTATTTTCAAAGAACTATAAATTTCTAGAACTGGCTTGGGATATATTTTTCAATATGTCTATAAGATTATAATTTATATGTGATTTAGTTATATCCTTTGGTCTAAAAGGTCTTTGAAGAGATACAGAAAATACTATTTAAAAAGTCAAGATATTTAAGTTAGAGCTCATATCATAATACAATAGATGAAACAGTACACGTAATAAAATAATTAGGCCATTTTTGTAAAGGTGATTGATTCAGAGTACAACCAATAAAGCAGCTTTGGCTACTTCCTCTTACATCCTTACTGGAATTATATGACAATGGAGGATCATTAGGTGTTCTCTTGTAAAAAATGAGGACCAGTTGAGAGTTTAGAACTGATGATTTTATAAAATATTATATTTTTATAGAATATGCTATTAGAAGTTTAGCTTCTCTCTCTTTAAGATAATTAAGAAATATAACAAAATAATTGATCACACAACAGATTTTAAAATATGCAATATCTAAAATAAGATATGTGCTCTTAATTGCTTTTGAAAACACATCTGCTTTGGCTATTTTTACTGAGATAGTCATGAATCAGTTTGGTAAAAGTGATTCAAACCGGAAATGTAGACATAGCCAAAATACCAAAATAAGAGTGTGTTCTGGACAGACTGTCATGAAAAACAAAAATAAGGTGATGATGATGATGGTGGCTCTCATGAAAGATGTAAATTGGAAGAAGGTAAAGGTAGCTCGATTTTGGCATCATTGATACTGAAAATTTCTTTTTAACTATAAATAACCAAGTGAACTAACTTCTTAATAAGATTCTGAAGTAATGGAGTTAGACCATGAAATATACACCTCTATACTATTATCACGGCAGAGAGAATATTTATCTTTATATTTGTATGATAGGAATGTTTGTACCTAATTATTAAGAGATGTGATATTATTCACAGAAAAATTCAAGTATAAGAATAATAACAAACATTCGGATTAGATAATTTGAGAGAATTTGACCTATGGTTGATAACCAACTTCTAGTTTAATTACAAAGCTGGTATTATGATATAAATTTTTCAAGAAAATTAATAGAATGGGAATTTTATCAATATTTTGGCTCATCTGTAAATTTAGAAAAAGAAACAAAGATTGACAGAGACATAAATACTGCAAAATGATCTGAGTTATTTCCTCAGTGAAGCTTCCCAGGTGGTGCTAGTGGTAAAAGAACCCACCTTCCAATGCTGGAGAGAGAGGCAGATTCGATCCCTGGACGGGGAAGATCCCCTGGAGGAGGGCATGGCAACCCACTCCAGTATTCTTGCCCAGAGAATCCCATGGACAGAGGGGCCTGCCGGGCACAGTCCATAGGGTCACAAAGAGTTGGATATGATTGAAATGACAGCACACATGCACACACACACCTACACAAACACACACACATGGGCACACATTTTCTCAGTGAGGTGAAAGAGAAGACGGGTTTTCTCTGTGGTCCAGTGGTTAGGAGTTTGCCTTGCAATGTAAGGCACATGGATTCAATCCCTGGTTAGGGAACTAAGATCCCACATACTACAGAGCAACTAAGCCTGTGCACCAGCTGCCTCTGACACAGTCAAATAATTATTATAGTTATTTTTTAAAGGATTCTGATCAGTAGGTTAGCTGTCCCTGAAGCTTGCCTGTGGTTCACACAGGAGACGAGACTGAGAGCTCAGAACAGCTAGCTAATGAGAAGAAAGTTGATAAAGAGTTTGATACTGAATCCAGTGAGCCTTTATGTATGCAGCTGGGAATACAAATTTCCTTTTTGTTAACCTAACAATCCATCACTCAGAAGAGAATTTCGATAGTACAAGATGCAAAGGTTTTTTTTTGGGGGGGTCTTTATATCTATGTATATATAGATATATATATACATACACACATATGAACTGAAGTGAAGTGAAAGTCGTTCAGTTGTGTCCGACTCTTTGCAACCCCATGGACTATGTGGTCCATGGAATTCTCCAGGCCAGAATACTGGAGTGGGTAGCCGTTCCCTTCTCCAGGGGATCTTCCCAACTCTGGGATTGAACCCAGGTCTCCCGCATTGCAGTTGGATTCTTTATCAGATGAGCCACGAGGGAAGCCATATGTATATACATATATATATATATATATAGGCCATCATGTGCCTCCCTAATTCTAGTCAGGGATCATTCTTTCATCTTGAGAGCACACAGAGATTGTCAAATGGCTATGGATTCAGGAGAAATAAGTCACTCAGTTATCCAGTAAAATTTTCCATCTTACTAAAATTATTCTTTAGGCAATTAAGGCCCCAAAATTTCATTGCTGTGGTAAATAATTTTTGAATCCCAGGACTTCCCACTGAGGTTTTTTTTTTTTTGATTCATTAAAAAAATAAATCATGTAAAAAATGTGATGCATCTTTTGCTGAGTCTGTTTGAGAGTATACTCTGAATACTCAAAAAATAACATTTATTTTTAATTGAAGAATAATTGCTTTACAAAATTGTGTTGATTTCTGCCATATATCAACATGAATCAGCCATAGGTATACATATATATGGGGGTTCCTTGGTGGTTCAGATGGTAAGGAATCCACCTTCAATGTAAGAGACCCAGAGTTAAATCTCCGGATCAGGAAGATACCCTGGAGAAGAGAATGGCCCCACTCTAGTATTCTTGCTTGGAGAATTTCATGGACAGAGGAGCCTGGTGGGCTACAGTCCATAGGATTGCAAAGAGTCACACATGACTGAGCAACTAACACATTCACAGTTTTCATACATATACCTTCTTTCTCTTGATCTTCTCTCTCTCTCCTCCCACTCCATCCCATCCATCTAGGTTATCACAGAACACTGGATTTGGCCTACTTTTATCATGGTATTTCTGGCTTCTTGGCAGCCAATGTCATGGGAAGAGAAGACCAACTTTCTATCTCAGCTACGAAAAAATGGAATATCCAGAGGCGTGTTTGGACTTACCTGGATCAGCGGTTAGGCAAACTTCTTCTTCTTTTTTATTTTTTTTTAATAAATTTATTTATTTTAGTTGGGGGCTAATTACTTTACAATATTGTAGTGGTTTTTGCCATACATTGACATGAATCAGCCATGGGTTTACATATGTTCCCCTTCCTGGACCCCCCTCCCACCTCCCTCCCCATCCCATCCCTCTGGGTCATCCCATTGCCCCAGCCCTGAGCATTTGTCTCATGCATCGAACCTGGAATAGTGTTCTGTTTCACATATGATAATATACATGTTTCAATGCTATTGTCCCAGAACGTCCCACCCTCACCTTCTCCCTCGGAGTCCATAAGACTGTTCTATGCATCTGTGTCTCTTATTCTGTCTCGCATATAGGGTTATCATTACCATCTTTCAAATTCCATATATATGCATTAGTATACTATATTGGTGTTTTTCTTTCTGGCTTACTTCACTCTGTATTATGGGCTCCAGTTTCATACATCTCAATAGAACCGATTCAAATGTATTTTTTTTAATGGCTGAGTAATATTCCATTGTGTATATGTACCACAGCTTCCTTATCCATTCATCTGCTGATGGACATCTAGGTTGCTTCCATGTCCTGGCTATTGTAAACAGTGCTGCGATGAACATTGGGGTACACGCGTCTCTTTCAATTCTGGTTTCCTTGGTGTGTATGCCCAGCCGTGGGATTGCTGGGTCATATGGCAGTTCTATTCCCAGTTTTTTAAGGAATCTCCACACTGTTCTCCATAGTGGCTGTACTAGTTTGCATTCCCACCAACAGTGTAAGAGGGTTCCCTTTTCTCCACACCCTCTCCAGCATTTATTGCTTGTAGACTTTCGGATAGCAGCCATTATGACTGGTGTGAAATGGTACCTCATTGTGGTTTTGATTTGCATTTCTCTAATAATGAGTGATGCTGAGCACCTTTTCATGTGTTTGTGCAAACTTCTTTCAGAAGACAGTTGGAGGAGAGTGTTCTGAATTCTTAGCACCATAATGCAAGATTACTCATGGTATTAAAGAAAAACTTTATTTCATTTCAGTCTAATAAAACCTCTGAGCTTCTTATTCCAGCTAAATGTTTAGACTTGGGAATATCAGTGTTACAGATGAAACTTAATGGGGAAATTCTAGCATATTCATTTTATGAAGAAGTTCATATATACAAAAGTAGTTATTAATATTCAATAAAACTGGCCAGAGGATCAAAGATATTTTGTTTTCTTGGACTAACAAGTGGGTATAGGAGATGTCAGAATGAGAATGGAAAAATTGGACAGAAGGTAGAGACAGTAGAGACAACTATTTAAAAAATCTAGCAAAGAAAGGAGAGGGAAACATGGTGGAAACAAAAAGAACATCAGGATTGAGTAAAAGAAAAGATTTTTCCCAAGTATGGTATTGCAGGCAGTGGAAAAAGAAGGGAGAGCTTCACCATGAGGAAGAGCTAGGTGATAACTAACAGGTCCCATTGTTATAAAAAAACCAGGGAGGCTCTGGAAACAGGGCTGAGTCCTGAGTATAAAGGGAGAATCCACTATGATGGTTTTGTTTTTCTAAGGAAAGTAAATAATTAACTTATTTGTTTAGAGTGAAAGAGAGGATGGGTGTATTGAAGATTGAGGAGAGCTAAGATGTTTAGAATTGTTTTTGTGAGCAATAAGTGAGACGATTTATATGAGTCCAAGGAAGAGTTAAATCTAAAGATTTGAGAAAGCCACTGTGAACCCAGTTTGAGTGAGAAAACTCTGATTTCAATGCTATTTTTAGGCTGCTTTGACCTATTTTGAAATTTCCCAAATGCTCACAACTTTTTTGCTTTCTCTCTGGACTGCCATTATGAGGTCATACATTGCCCCTTTGCCTCATGGGGGGAAACATTGTGTTTCAAACCTTTGCCACCTCTAAAAACAAGTTTCATTTGTTTCTTTTGTATCAAATGAATTTGGTAAATGTGCAAATACAAAAAGGCATCCTAGTTGCTTCGCCCATCCCTACAAGCTCTTTCAACTGTCATTCTTCCCTAAGTAACATTATTTATCAGTAGGATAATTCAGAACATATTTCTAATTCTAGAAGAGAAATAAAAAATTCAGGAAGTCTCAAGCAGGTTGGGGGGTTTGACAAGCATGCTATGTGGGCAGTGGATTTTGGATTCCTTATATCACATAACATCAAATAATTGACCACAAGTAATATAAAGTATATTTGTCATATATATATGTACACATATACAATATCTAAATGATTATCTATATAATAAATATTACTTGTGAATTTGGTATTTTTTTCCTGAAAAGCTAGAGAGAAAAGATTGGGCTGTAGCTACATAAATATTTCTTTCTGATTACACAGCATATAAAAATAAAATGACACTTTCAAAATACTTTACCCTGAAAACTTTTCTATTACTCAGGGAAGCTCTTCTTAACTGCTTCCTTCAAGTTTGTTCTGTGATTTACTGGGACCATTTAGAGACAGCTCATATTTTCTAGACATACTGTAGATATTTTAATGCCTTAATCAATTTTTGCCACTTTAGTTCTTCTACTGGGCTAGATTAATCTTCCCCTATGTTCCCAACTTTCAAAGAAGATCACTTATCAAAATTATCTTTACAGGAAAAAATGAAGCTGCAATTAAAAAAAAACACACTTGTCTCTCTCAAGTCATATATCACAAATATTAACTATGATATAAACAGCTTTTAGAATAAAGACTTAAGATAAATGTGTTCTCTGGTTCTAGAAAATGTGTAAAAATGGTTATTGTTTGCTTTCCAGTTTAAGTTAATTTGATTTTTGGTTTTACTCCGTTAATGTATTATAATGTATGTCACTTCCAAAGGAGTAGAGATGTCATATTCGAAAATTGTGGAATGGGTGAAAATGAGGTTTTAAAGCAGTGGAAATGAAATAAAGTAAGAAAGGGCATAGCAAGCCCTCTATAAATGAATCTGCAATATCCAATTTGGGGAATATCTTATTCAATAGGGCGCTGATTACTTTCTCCAGGTTTTCATTTTCACTGTGAGCTAATGTGTTTTCACCATATACACATTCTCTCCTCTTCACAACAGATTTCCCCATCCTGTTTTTCAAGGAGGCCTCAGCTGCCATAGAAAGGGACTTAGAAGAAAGATGCTCTTCTACTTAAGAACAGAGACAAAAAATTGGATTGACTACTTTTTTCTCCCGTTTCCCAGAAGTCAAGTGTTTCCAGGAATACTGATCCTGACTGGCTTATCAAGGCAATGGATTATGACGTTTGACTCTCAGCATTTCTCTTGTGATGCCATTCCTCTCTGGTAAGTATCCAAAACGAAG